>NC_089500.1:14736569-16086569 GCF_036850765.1 Saccopteryx bilineata
GTATTTACCAAACTCACTGTATACTTCTGTGCCTCTAAACATTTACTGCTCTGCCTCTCTGAGTGGTTCAAGATGCACGTGCCTATTTATTCTGCAAAGCCCACGCCATCAGCTCGTGTGAAGTGTACATAAAACTCACCATCACTTCTCCCACCACTACCCAAACCCCACAAAGGACAAATCCTTCTCCCCATTTGGCAGCCACTTTCATTAAAGCATTTTCACTAATATTATTATTAATCTTCCTTCTCCTTTGTGAAACTTTCTAAGACTCCCAAATCTAGAGTCCAACTGTGCCCGTCGCATGTACTGCTGCTACTCCAGCACATAACACAGCACCCTGGAACTATTTATCTTTATAATTACCAAACCTATTAGGCTGTGTGCTTCTTCGAGATATCGTCTCGTTCATCACTGTCTGCCCAGGGCCTTGCTAGTACTTGATACACAGTAGGTGTTCAATATATATTATTAAATGAATAAACAAAAAATAATTGCTTTCTGTCAATCAGAAAAAAAAACTGGTACTAAGCATTCAGCTTAGACACCTGCTTCCTCAGCATTGAAGCAGGCTCCTTACTCTCCAGTGATTAAACAACAGGAATCAAGGGTGGATATGTAGCAATCTAGGGTGACTTCAGGAACTGGGGATGCTGTTTGGGGAGGAGGTGGTCTTCCAGCAAAGGGAAAAGACAGGCTCTTTAAACACCCAGCACACTGTCTTACCTTAACAACAGGATGCTTATTCACGTAGCCGGGACTGGTGCTAGTAGGCATGCTTTGCTAAAGCCCAAAGATAAGCCCTAATAAAAATGCTTTCTCACTTCCACTAAGTGACAGACACGTGTCCATTTTCACTTAGACATTTCCTTAGAGACTATCAGCAGGGAATCTAACAGCTACATTAAATTTAACATCAATTATCTGCATGAAAAAATTTAATATATACAATTTTTAACAAAAAGAACATAAGCCAGAATTAACATGGCATGATGTTAAAAAAATTACGGTATTCTGATATGCCTAATCTATATCACAAGAAAACGTGCGTCTGTCCACACATTTAATACAACATAGTTTTTTTTCTTATGTGTCTTCATGCTTTAACTTCTGGTAGTTAATAAGAAAGACTGCATATTGTAAATATGCAAAATACATAGGAATGCTCAAAGAGGATAATTAATTCAGCAAAATACTTGCCAAAATACTTGGGGATACAGAAGACATAAAGATGCAGTTTGTAACGACACTGCTCTAGGGAAGCTTATAGTCTGAATAAAGCTCTTCACTGCAAGGCAGACACAGAACTGAGCAAAAATAAGTAAGGACATCAATGAACTTGTCTTAAAAAGAAAAACATTATGCAACTGTGATCAACTGTTCTTTTTCTTACAAAAACAATTATCTTCAACAGATTTGAACATTATTTTTACTGACTACATGGAGGTTAAAAATTTTTTAATAAAACATAACCCAAGCTATAAACACTTTGAGGACCAAAATCACTTTATAAAAGAAAATAAACATAATGTCACCACGTTTTGAAATTTAAAAAATTCTTCATCTCATAACAATTTATATACTATCCACATATAAAATATTTATGCTTAAAGCTAATATACACAACATTATTTATAAAAGTTTGTACTGCTTTTGGCTTCTTTTTTTTGCTTTCTCAGAAACAAAACACATGCAATATGCAGACACCGGCCTTTGTGTTAAAAATAAAAATTACCAAAAAAATGCGGCATAAAAGGTTTATATTGACGGCAAAGTATTTTCTCTCTCAAGTTGGAAGCTTCCTTAAAAAGAAGAGGCCTCCTCACTCTCCTTTTTTTACTGTAAATGTTCATTTGAGTAATGGATATTAAACTAGACATTCAACAGATATTACCTCCTATCACTTTTTAAGGTTTTAGAAAACTTCTTTACTTTTTTTTTTATTACAGGCTGCCTAAATTATTTTAGAAAGTAAGCAGATATTAATTAATGATTGGATGTCTAACTGAGCAGGACTACTAACCATATTGACAATTTTTTAAAAACAATTTGTTACTGAAAATTATTTCTTTCGCACGCTCCCGAAGGCTTCGTTACCTGCAGATTGCTGGGAAGCATTCTTGAAGACCTTTCTTTTTCACTAGAGATCCTTCAAGACAGTACATAATGATGTCCATGACCTTTACAGAAAAGATATAAACCTAAAATTAATTTCAAACACTTGATTTTCCAAAATTGAAATGATTAACTTAAGCCTCACTTGCCCATTTACAAAACAGGACAATGAAATAAAGAAACGACTTATTTCCACTGAAGGCTATTCATATTTACATCCAGTGTAGTAGCTTTTATTCAAGCCACGGTATGTTTGGTTTTATTTATAATGAAAGATGTCAAAGAGAACATGACCTTTAAAACTCATTCTGACGTACACCAACTAATTCCAGGTGAATGATATAAATGGATAAATGGACATCGCAATCATTTTGATTTTTGAGGAAATTTAAATAAGGTCTCCAGAAACAGTACAGAAGTTAATTCATTTTAGTTATCTCTTTCTTTCTTTTAGGGACTTATATCACTACACTGGACAATTTCATTTAAACTTGTGACGTGTCATTTAAAACAGGATATTGTTACCTCCACGAGGAGATCCACAACGTCTGTGGGCATCTTTTCGATAAGAATTTCAATGACTCTCAGAATCTCCCCCTTAGCTCGGGCCAGGGTCGTAGTGTGCATATTCTGCTGCGATTGGGTGTTCGCGGCGAGAGCCGTGTGTCTGTGGACCTAAGGAGACATTCCATGCTGTTGACGTGGTGACACTTCGTAGAGTTCTATGTTTCTAGCCACTGGCTTATTTTTCACTTATTACAATAGAAAAGTAATAGAATCAACAAGAACAAACCTCCTGGGGAAAGTCAGGAAATACTTTTGCTTGCAAAAGAAGGTATTTAGTACCATAAAAACTCAGGTAAGTCTTCTCTAATTGAATTCTGTAAGTTCCTAAGTGCGTCAGACTTTAATACAATATTACCCTGACATTTCTTTACAAAAGACAGATAGAAGGTTTAGCGAGTATAAGGTATGACCTTTGCTCATACGTAGTAACATAAGCAATGTTTGTATATGGCACTACGTCTCAGGCACCATTCTAGGTGCTTTATAGTCAAGTTGAGAAATGCAAATAAACATTACAAAAATAATGAGCATTGTAAATAATGTAAGTTTCGCATGCTTTCCCCCACACAGACTGCACATCTCACAGGGCGAGAGGAGAAAGAGCGTGGGTGAGCCCGTGGGCCCTGGGCTGGCCGGGGGCTGGGCAGCGGGTGGCGGAGTGGGTACCAATAGCAGGAAGAAATACATCAGTGTTTCACTCAGAAGCTCAAAGTGAAGTGGAAAATTTGTTTTTAAAAGGTAATAAATGTGGGCTATTACATTAAAGTATTCTAAAAATTATCTTTCTAACTAAATGCTAGAGTAGAATAAATCCAAAACATGGCTATTCCAATAGTTTGTTTAAACATAATCATATATGTAAATGGTGCAAATTAAGTTAAAACACACTTAATAAAAATACTTGTTTACTTTCTTTAAAGTGGGAGTTTAATGCCAGGCATTTATAGGACCTGCATATGTGGTCTGAGCGAGGTCAGGCTGATGCAGCCTGTTCTATATGACTATCTGTGCATCTTCCACTGATGGGAAAAACTGGTAAAAAAATTCCTGGGCTAGTAAGTCTGTTCATTTACACGTACATACACTTTATGTAAATATATAATATCTATAACATACAAACACATATATACATATATTTTTTAAATAGATAATATCTATAATATATAAACACATATATACATATATATTTTTAAATACAATGAAACCGCTGTGCCCAATGAGGAAAACATATACGGTTAAGCCTACAAATTTATTTTAGCTATGAATTCAGAGTCCCACTGCCTCACACAAACCTATACAATCTGCTATTAGGGCCTTCGTTCCTCCTTTCTAGCTGCCTTCATGTCACAAACATTTGCTCCATGCCTATTAAGGATGGCTCCAGGCAGACACAGGACCAATAGGGTTCAGGTTACAGGGCTGACTCAGAGGTATTTCTGTAGTATTTTAAGAATTCATCACAGTTAACCGAAAACAACTTAGAGCCCATACCCTACGGACACCGAGTGTGCACGTGACCCATGCTGAAATGGTAGAAACCTTGAAACAAAGGTAGGAGCTATCAGCCCTTCCTGCCTCTCCCACTGCTGAGACCTGTAGGAAAGATCTTATAATTGGTTCATTGTTCTTTACTAGTTGTTCAGTTAGATGTGGGCAATTAGTTAGAATACTAAGAATGTGGGAATCAATTGGCACTCAAGTCTTTATTTGTGACATGTAATAGGAAAAACAATTAGCGAGTTTATGGCTTTTACATTTTTGTTTCCAGTTGGAAAGCCAGTGTTGAATAAGAAGTTTGGTTTTGACTATGGGTAGATATACTTGGAAGTGGTAGAAGATCTTTCCTACGCAGGATGGGGCAAAAGTCGGTTTACAGTTGTTCATATGGAAAATAATACAATAATCAATCAAAAATAATACAAGAATAAACTGTGTTTTGCATACTCAAGACTGTAAACCTACTTTTGCCCCACCCAGTAGTTTACTTTGAATAAGCCTGCTATATCAGACTGACAATTACTGTTAAATATCTGCAAGTGAATTAACTTCTAGAATGGAAACAAAAAGCACAAGGTAATAAATGCATGGTTGTGCAACTGCGCTTGCACACAGGTATTCAGGCATTATTTTAGTATGAAATCATTACTTGCATTGTTCTAGAACACACTGGAAGGATTATGCGTGGATACAGACCCTCAGCTCACTACATCAAATAATTCCCCTAATTGAGAAGACGGAGCCCTGTAGCTCTGCTCACCTCTCTGGCTATAGTCGTGATGAAGGCGGGTGGTCTGGCAGTGGCAATGAGCGAGAGGGCATGCCTCGCGGAGCGGGCGGAGTCAGCGGCGGGGCTCAGAGGCAGCCCCATTGTGATGCTAAGCAGGGATCAGAAAGAAGAAGAAGAAAAAAAGAAGCATTAGAAATATAGACTGAAAAGATTAGACACAGCTTATAATGTCAGTTCAAGGTCAATGGGAGCACTCAAACAGTTAGAATATAATGGACTTGCAACAATGAGCAGTGATTAGGAGTCAGGGTGTTCTGGCATCAAATACAAAATCGAATAATTAACCGTGAAGATTGAAAACAGTATGTGCATCTGTCCAGAGTGTTACAAACGCCTTGTTAACAAATTATCAAGAACTAGTACTGAATACTTATCACAAAGCTCAGAAGAAGGTGAGAATAAATATTTTGTGAGGAATTTTCCATTTTATTTCCAAAAAAAAGTTAAAGGTAATTTGTTTATAAGGCCACATTAAAAGGCTGTATATTTAAGGTCACATATCTGAAAGGGAGCAAAATTCACTTCCATCCATAAAATTATCTCAAGAACTGAGAATGACAAAATTATTTCTTAGCTTGTATACCATTTTTAGTTTAAAATATCCTTAATAATGCCAGTTTAATCCCACACTTAATATTTTAGAACCAATCCGCTAATCAGTATGCTCTGCAATAGCTATTTAATATTAATGAAAAAAATGATAGTAAGTGATACTTAGCCTGGAATTGTTCAGTATAGGCGCATGATAAAATAAATCTTTCTAAACTGTGAGAATGTCCCGATAGGGTAGTGATATTATTTACATTCCTTTGCCATCACTAATACAAATGATATTCTGTTTACAAGCTTCCTTCATACAGACTACTGTGAAAAAGCATTGACTTTTAATTAAAACACAGTATGTGATCTACACATCAACTGTATACAAGGTGTATTTTGTTGTTCAGTAAAAGATTCAATTATCGTTTCCCCCTCTGGCTAATTAATCTTTGTATTTAAATATCCATACAAAGTTATAAGATCTGTCCTGCTCTAATTAAATAGGTCTGTGTGCTTCAATATGTAAACAAGATTATGTTTACTAAAAATTCTCAGAAAGTTTATAGGTATTCCTATAATTGATCTAAGAACAGTTATTTTGAGTCTTAGTTGAAAATAAAGATGCATTCTCATCATTGTTAAAAGAAGGGAAACTGATTACAGGAAATTCTGCTTATCATCTTTGTGATTGTTATGCTGCTTAAATCTTTGAGAATGTAACTGTCAAAGCAGGGACTCAGAGGCGAGTGGATGGTGAGTGTTCCTTTGATGTTTACCACTAAAAAGAGAGGTGCGCTGGGAGGAAAAACACACACTGAGCTATAAACAGAAGGAATGCACTACGGGGCGGTGCCACCACCATGAAAGATGCCGGGGGTCCCAGTAGGGGTAGAAAGAGATGTTCCGGCTAGAAAGCAAGGCAGGGTTGCTTAGCCAGTTTCTTTCCTGGTTTCCACTTTAATATTGAGAATTCAGCAAAAGAAATGCTTACTATATGAGTAGTGTGGGGGCTAAACCACTTAATAATTATAAAGCTTAGATCATACTTTAAGTGTTAAGACAGTCAAATGCTCATTAAACCTTTTGAAAACTCTATGGTATTTCCTTTTCCCATCAACGCGAATGAATAGGCGTTGATGATACTGACAGGCTGAAACAAACACAATGGTATGCTGCTTGAATAATTCTGAACAAACCTAAATCAAATTTCATAAGATCAATAAAAATCACAGAATACTGGAGTTGGCTAAGTTCCCCTAGCAGCATCCCTGACAAGCAGTGAGCCGGGAACAGACGTGTCCATCTCCTGGGCAGCCTATCTCACACCCGGAGGGGTGAGACAGAGGAAAGAAACGACATGGAACCGAGGTCTAGGTTTGAAGTCTGGTGCTATTATTGTATCCTAAGTGAGTGATATCAGCATGTCATGAGTGGTATCAGGTCCAGAGAAGTTCTGTGAGGAGCCAAGGTAAATATCTTTGAAAATAGTTGGCTTTTATAGAAAACAGAGGAGAGAGGGGCTTGATATTACAGTTCACTGAATGAATGGATTGGTCACATGACTAAACTCAGTGGCTTTGGCTGGGTGACTAGATGGCATCTCTGAGAGAGGTTTCTAGTGGTGTGCGTCATACTTGGACTGCAGTTGTTTTATTCAGTATCAGAGTGGTTTGAATCACAGGGTTCAAGGTTATCAACTGGTGGGGATATAAAGTTGTCATGGAGAGCAACTGTATTAAATAACAGGATCGGGGTTCAAAAAGTCCTCAGAAAGATACTTCAGCTAAAAAAAGATGTCTTATATGTGGGAACAAATGACAAACTTTGCAGGTATGGGATAGGTGTTGCGGAGCTCTGACACAGACCTGCAGGTTGGGCGTGAGAGCTGGGTGTCTATGTCAGTGATGTGGCTGCCTACAGAGCTAGGAAGTAGCAGGGAAGCACAGTGACAGAGCAAGTGTGCCCCTGCTGCGTGCATGGCTCTGGGTGCCTGTCTCCTCACCCCTTGTGACGTGCTGCTCCCTTACATGGTAAGGCATGGGGTCTGGCTTCTGCAGGACAAGCAGTATAGCATGGGATCTCTTGGACAGGGAAACCAGAGTTCTACTATGTAAACAGGATCCTAGCAAACTCACCACCCATATCTAAATCATCTCTTCCATACCTTCTCTTCTTGTATGGAGGAGAAACATTCAGTGGAAAGCTGAGAAGCGGCTAAGGTGGAGGAGGGAAAGAATGAGAAATAATGAATATGCATGTGGGCGTGTGTGCATGCGTGCGCACACCTAACAGTGGGCATGGTCAGCTGACAGCCTCTCCTGGCCCATGCCACAGTGACAAGTGGCCATTCCCCCTTCCTTTATGCTGTGCCCTGAGGCTGCCCTGTGCTGCATAAGCATAATGCCTGTAAAATGAGACTATTGAAATACCTGCTTCACAAGGCTGATGAGAAGATTTAATGAGATAGTAGATCCAAAAACATCTAGCCTTCCTCCAACCTACATTGTATGTACAACAGATGCTTCTTCCGACCAAGGCGCCTCTCGCAAAGGGAAAAGAGAATGAGATCAACTAACAGCAGCTCATGGGCTTCATGTTAAAGGCTCAGTCGCACATCCCGGCTTCCTCTATCTCAGCAAATGATCTCATGAATTTGGGGGAAATGGCAAACTTCTTCTAGGAAGAAAAGTGGTCAAGTTTGGTGATGGGTAGAGGGGTCTAGAAGAGAAGTTATAGAAAAATGGGACAGGAAGCTACCAAAGACATGTGATTGTAAGTACTGCCCATTGAGTTCAGTGGGAGCGGAACAGCCAGTATATTGTGGAGGCATTGATGTGTGTACTTGAGTGATTTCCACTACCAGCGTCTGGCTGTCTGGGTGCAGAACTCCACAAAGTGGACGCAGGACCACACGGAGTGGACACATCCATTGTTCTGAGGCCAGGGCTCTGCAGCATCCACAGTGCACAGCGGGAGGGCTGTGTGACAACAGGCACAGGGGCAGAAGACAACCCTTGTCCCTCCTCTGGGGTCTATTCAATGGACACTGCCAGGGCAAACTTCCAAAGGCACCAGCTTTACTTCATGGTTAAGCTGCTTAAAGAATGCCAGTCGCTCCTCCACGTGTGACTCTAGGCCTCCATAACCTAGTGGCACTACTTTATAACTGTCTTTTCAACGCCAATGCTCCTGAGGTGGACTGATTTCAAAATCGGTCCCCAAAATTCTGTTTCTATTCCTACTGCAGCACTTTGCCATTGCTCCTCTCTTCCTCCTTTTCCTGGTTTTGTTCAATTCTTGTGGAAGCCCACATGGTTTTCTGCAATTGCTATAGCACTCAATTACCTTGTATTGACACAGAAACAACCACCAACAGCTCCCGTGGATTCTGAGCCCTCAGCCCTGACCCCATCCTGCCAGGGAGTATGACTTAACTGTGTTTTGTGAACTCTGCAGACTGAGACCATGCCTTCTAATCCTGTCTCCCCCCAAAGTGCCTAGCACGGCCCTTGGACAAAGCGATAGCTCAATAAGTATGCACTAAATGGAGTTCCTGGCAAATTCAGCAGCAAGGAAAAAAAAATCACTTAAGCCCGTTATCTGACTGAATTGACCAGGCAATGAAGTCAAAGTAATTGATCTGGTAGTCCCAACAGACAGTCTAATTCTGCATGTAGCTATCTTTAAAGTCAGCAGTGCACTGTGTGTGATATAGTTTAATCTATAGTTTTAGTGGGATTCTAACTAAATGAAGAAGGATCATATTATCAGAGGTTTGAAATTAAAGGGGTGTCTGCCTTATTTGGGAACTAGTATGTACACACAGAACTCACTCTTCCCATCTGATTCAGTGTATCTGGCTGTTATGCAGGTCATTTGTTATATACGTTTATAGGCCGGGCCTTTGGTTGCAGTATTTATTCTAAAAGAATATGATGCAACACACTGTTTTACTCAGCATTTCGGTATACACATTCAATATGAAATACTAGAAATGATAGATATTAGAAATAAAAACATGAATAGAAAAATAGTCCACTCAGGCTGAGCTCATTTCTTACATGACTACTCATTAATCCTTACTCCATTGTGGTAAAAGCACTTTAAAAGTTACATGTAAGGTCCTGGCCAGTTGGCTCAGTGGTAGAGCGTCAGCCTGGCGTGCAGAAGTCCCGGGTTCGATTCCCAGCCAGGGCACACAGGAGAAGCGCCCATCTGCTTCTCCACCCCTCCCCCTCTCCTTCCTCTCTGTCTCTCTCTTCCCCTCCCGCAGCCAAGGCTCCATTGGAGCAAAGATGGCCCGGGCGCTGGGGATGGCTCCTTGGCCTCTGCCCCCAGACGCTGGAGTGGCTCTGGTCGCGACAGAGCGACGCCGCAGAGGGGCAGAGCATCGCCCCCTGGTGGGAAAGAGTATCACCCCTGGTGGGCGTGCCGGGTGGATCCCGGTCGGGCGCATGCGGGAGTCTGACTGTCTCTCCCCGTTTCCAGCTTCAGAAAAATACAAAAAAAAAAAAAAAAGTTACATGTAAGACCACTTCAGTTAAATGTCTCCATCTACAATTGTCAGACTTCCCCATCTGTCAAATTAAGAAATACTGTAAGGGAATATTCAAAAGGGGAAAAACTTAAACTCTGATTGAATAGCATACAAATCATGGTCAACAGTGTTATGGACTAAATCCTATGTCTTCCTTAAATTTCATATTGTGAAATCCTAACCCCCATTGTGATGGTATTTATGGATCTTTTGGTGGTAACCGGGGGTAAATGAGGCCAGGAGGTTGGGACCCTGTTGAGGGGATTAGTGCCCTTATAAGAAACACCAGAGAGCTTGCTGGGTCTCTTTCTCCCCAGTCATGAGCTCAGAGGAGAAGTCATGTGAGGACAGAGCAATATGGCAGTCACCAAGAAGCCAAGAGAAGAGGCGTTGAAATGAAACCTGCCTTGTCAACATCTTGATCTTAGACTGCCAAACCTCCGGAATCATGAGAAGTATATTTCTTTTGTTTAAATCACTAAGTCTATACAATGTTGTTATGGCAGGCTGAGCTAACTAGGACAAACAGTAATCGGCATTAAAAACACTCCTCATTGAAAGCCAACCCTGAAATTATGTTTTGTGTGTGCATAGTATGAAAAATGCATACTTAATTACATAACATCTGGGGATTTCAACTACCCCCTCCTATAAGATAACCGTTGTCTTAACAATTGCTTTTAATGTAATAAGGAACCTTCAATTCCTCTGTCATATAGGACCTTCCTTAATTTGATAACTCATAGGCGACATTAATTTTCCAAACTCAAAGATGGCAATTCCTCCAACGAGTGCTTATCTTCCAGACCTGTGTCCTGTATGCTGTATACATCCTCAATGAATAAACCCATGCCAACATGATTCAGTTCAATGGTTTCCTCGGATTATACATTTCCTATTAAAAATAAATGTCATGTGAATAGGAAAAATAGTTTAAGCACAGAATTTTAAAGCACCTCAGTGTTTATAAGACGCGTTCTATCCTCTACTCCCAGGTGGCATTTGGTAGAGTTCAAACGCTAGCTCTCTTTTTCCTCTAACTCTGTGTAGTTCAAAGAGAATCTTTCTCATATATGGTGTTTATCTGTGTTATCAAAGCAAGTAGCTTCCAGAGAGTATATGTCTCTCTTAATGTTTGGCAAGTGGAATATTCCAGAAAAGCAGTGGCCTTGTGTAACTTTTCCAGATCCCTCCGTCACAGCAGTGTGACATGTGGGACCGCCACCTCCAGCAGCGAGGGCCAGCGCTGCTCTGTCACTCACTCTCCGGGGAAGGGTCCTGCAGCCTGAACAGGAAAATGGAATCAAAACACCAGACCACAACACACACTGATCAAGTCCGGGGTTCCAGCAGCACAGGGCTGTCTCCGTTCCTTTATAAAGTAGGATTGTCGATTGTTGCTAACATTTTATCAGTCTATATACATATCTGTACCGATCTACTAACAAATTTATGGATTTTAAAAAACATAATGCTACATTTTTCTATTTCCCTCTCAATTAGCTGGGGGTGACTCACCCTGTGAGTTCAATGATGAGCACCCTCTAGTTTGAATTGAACAATTCATGAAAGAGCTGCCTATGATCGTTCATTAAAAAGATCCCTCATCTCTGATTCTGCCAGTGGATCACCTGTCACAGACAGAGTGGCACAATTCTACGGTATGGGCGCAGGAACCTGGGAGTCAGGTGACCCAGGTGATAGTCACAACTCCTACAGTATCACTGTGACCTCAGACATGTTTCATCTCTCTAAGCCCTTTTTTTACATAACAGAAGATTGAGGGCATTGGATAAGATGTTGCTGAAAAAATATTTTTACCTGTAAAATTCTATGCATTATTAGAAGTTTATTGTGTGTGAATCACTGGACAGTTATGAATAAGTAGGAATAAACACATGAAACATAACCAAAGCAGCCAGGAAGCTTCCCTGGTCTTTAAACAGGCTTTTAATTTCTAGAAGGCACAACACTCTCAGTGAAAATAACTTCATTAAATATATTTTTAAAATCTGAAAGTACACTGAAAATTCTGAGTTGGTCACTTCTATATCCTTTCATTAGGTTGTTTTAAATTTAGTTACCCATTTGCTCTGTAATTCTGTGGGTTTTTGCTTTCGAAATCAAGGTGGCACAGTGTTAGGGGCATGGCTTTTGGAGTCTGTGAGACCTGGTTTTGAACCCCATCATTTTTAACAATCACACTGTGACTGTGGACGGGAGACAAGATTCATATTTTTCTCATCTGCAAAATGGGAATGATGATGCTTATTTCTCGAGCTTCCCTATACTGAGATGGGAATACATGGTGAGTGTAGCACAAAAACTCATAGGGAGCTAGCACTCAGTATGAGGACTGCATCCCAATAGCCTTCTTTCCCTGCATCAGTGAGGTATGTGGCAGGTGCTAAAAGCAAGGGAAAAAATTCTCCACTACTCTTTTCATAAAGTCAAAGGTAAAACCAATGTTCTCTCTGACCCTTATTCTATTCCCCAGAGAGAACTAGAAAGGAAATTATACTAAAGTTTAGATGGGAGCATTGGACAGTTTAAGTTCTGCAAGGAATTAATAAAATTCGTTAAAAGCAACATTTACTTTCACTATGCAGTATCTTTGGTGCACACCTGTGCGTCCCTTTGCCATCCTTTTACTTGTCCTTCCCACCCTCTCCTCATAATCATCCCAATGAAAGAGTCACATGAATCTCTTCCCTGCCTACTTTCTGATTATCCAGTTCTCCATCCCCTCATGCTCTGCTCATCCAGACCTGGACTCTCCTTCTACGTGTCATGCTGTCTCCAGGCTGGTCTTACCTTTCCTGTAAAATGGCAAGGGCCTTGGGGGACAGGAGCTTGCTTTTCTGCAACTTTTTAACTATACAATATCTAATACTGTCCCCTCTACATATTAGCTACTCAAGAAATGCTTGCTTAGTTAACTGACATAGTTTAAAATATGGCAAAATATTTGAAAACATTAGAAAATAACTGGTGAGATTTTTACTTCAAAGGTGTAAAAGTCTAAGTCATATTTTTAAAAGAAAGGCATTACTAATTCTGGAAAATAATGTATTTCCATGTGTATAAGACACACCTTTTCCCAAAAAATTTGGGGTCTAAAAACTTGGTGTGTCTTATACAGTGGTTGTAGATTTTTTTACTTGCATTTCTTGCTTTTTTGCACGAATGACGAGTTGTATGAATTTTATGATGAATAAAACTTGAGTTCAGGAAGACAAGATGGCGATGGAGTAGGCAGTAATACCAAATTCCACCTCCCAGAACCAAAGTGGATTACAAACTAATTTTTTTTTTTTTGGTATTTTTCCGAAGCTAGAAACAAGGAGAGACAGTCAGACAGACTCCCGCATGCGCCCAACCGGGATCCACCTGGCACGCCCACCAGGGGGCGACACTCTGCCCACCAGGGGGGCGATGCTCTGCCCCTCCAGGGCGTCGCTCTGCCGTGACCAGAGCCACTCTAGCGCTTGGGGCAGAGGCCAAGGAGCCATCCCCAGCGCCCGGGCCATCTTTGCTCCAATGGAGCCTTGGATGCGGGAGGGGAAGAGAGAGACAGAGAAGAAGGAGAGGGGGAGTGGTGGAGAAGCAGATGGGTGCTTCTCCTGTGTGCCCTGGCCAGGAATTGAACCCGGGACCCCTTGCATGCCAGGCTGACGCTCTACCACTGAGCCAACCAGCCAGGGCGATTACAAACTAATTTTAAGAACCATCATCTGGAAAAACCAACTTTGGACTAAACTAAGAGGACTCTTCAACCAAGGAACACTGAAGAAGCCGCACCGAGACTCGTAGGAAAAGCGGAAACGCAGAGAGGGCTGCCCAGCTCCCTGGAGCGAACGGCAGCTGGGAGAGATTCGCGTGGTGGGAAGTGAGTTTAGCAGAGAGGGGAGGGTCCTGAGTCCCAGGAACAAAGCCCCAGCCTGCAGCCCCAGAGCCTAGAAGAGGCGTATGGACAGTATGTAGCTGGAAACAAGTCAGGATACTGTTTGTGAGAAAGAGTCTGATTTCTCAGACCCAGGATCCTTCTTAAAGGGACCGTGCAGAACACCTCTCTCACAACCACTCACCCGGGGCTCAGGGGGACGGGAAGAGAGGAGAGGACCGGAGTAGCAGGAAGAGAGTGTAATCTAGGAGGCACAGGGAGAAACATTTTGGGAGACAGCCACCCTACCTCTGGGGCGAGTCACTCCCCAAATCTGAAGTGAATATTTCCTCTGGAAACAGCAATACCAGCAAAGGGAAGAGGGACACCAGCCAAACAAGCTCTCCCGCAGCACTCAGAGCAGAGTCGCTTAGAAGGAGGGAGCTTTCGGGACAACAGTAGTGAGTGTTAGGGTCTGAGCTGCAGCACCTGCACCCACAAGGCTGAGGGCTCACTGGAGGGCAGGAGGCGGGGGGACGCGGAAGCGCAGTTCTGTTGGCAGGGGCGGAAGCCTGCTGGCCACCACTGGGCTCAGGTGTGAGCTCAGTCTTGCCGGGCTGGGGCAGAAGGGACGTGGGAAAGTGGTCAAGCCCAGCTGTGGGCCGCCTGCAATCCAGCCTGCGGGGGAAGGGCAGGAGCCTGGAAGGGGTGAATCTGGCCCTTGAGCAAGGGCGCAGGAGCACAGCCTTGTCCCACCTGCGGAACCGAGGCTTGTGGCCTGACTTGGGAGCCGGCTCCTCCCGCAGCGGTGAAGCCAAAAGCCCAGAACAGGCGGAGTCCTGATACTGAGTGTGGGCATGCAGTCCCGCCCGGCCTGTGGAGCCAAGGCTTGCAGCCGTCCCACGAGTGGGCTCCTCCTGCAGGGGCAGGGCAAAAGCCCGGAATCAGGTGGAGACCTGCAGCTGAGCAAAGGTGCTCACCACTGCCCTCAGGGCTGAGCATAATGCCACCCGCAGGGGCGAGGTAAACGTCAAGGCCACCGAGGCTTGTATACCCGAGCATGTGATCACAGCCACTCCCGTGAAGGAGAGGTGGAAACCACAGCAACAGCCCCAGTGGGCAGACAACGGCAATGCCCATACTCAAATAACCTAGGCAGCAACAGCAGAGGGAGTGGCGGGCCTGCAGACAGACCACATCTAGGGAACACAGAGGCCACACCCAGTGGACTCCAGTGGCCAAAACCTTCTCTTACACAGACAAAATCAGAAGACAGAGAAATGCAACACAAATGAATCAAGAGAAATCCCCAGAAAAGGACCTGAATGAGTCAGATATAACCAAATCACCAGATACAGAGTCTAAAATAACGATTGTTAGGATGCTCAAAAATATTAGAACAATAATAGATGGTCATTACAAACATCTAAATAAAGAGATAGCAAATATAAAAAAGGACATTGAAATAATAAAAAAGAATCAGACAGAAATGACAAATACAATATCAGAAATGAAGAACACAATGGAAGGAATTAAAAGCAGGATGGAAGAAGCTGAGAATCGAATTAGCAAGTTAGAGGACAAGATAAATAAAGGGATGGAAGCAGAGCAGAAAAAATAAAAGAGATTCAAAAAGTCTGAGGAAACTCTAAGAGAGCTCTGTGACAACATGAAGAGAAATAACATCTGCATCATAGGGGTTCCTGAAGACGAAGAGAAAGAACAAGGGATAGAGACTTTGTTCAAACATATCATAGCTGAAAATTTCCCTCAATTAAAGCAGGAAAACATCTCACAAGTTCAAGAAGCACAGAGAACTCCATTAAAGAAAACCCAAAAAAATCAACACTAAGGCACATCATAATTAAAATACCAAAGCTAAGTGATAAAGAGAAAATATTAAAAAGTGTTAGAGAAAAAAGACTATCACCTACAAAGGAGCCCCCATAAGGATGATTTCCGACATCTCAACAGAAACACTTGAGGCCAGAAGGGAATGGCAAGAAATATTCAAAGTAATGCAAAAGAAGAGCCTACAACCGAGACTACTTTATCCAGCAAGGCTATCATTTAAAATTGAAGGAGAAATAAAAGTTTTCCAGACAAAAAAAAACTTAAGGAATTCACTACAACCAAACCAAGGCTGCAAGAAATGCTAAGGGGCCTGTTGTAAACAGATCAAAGAAGAAAAAGATATAGCAAAGAGGAATACAGTTTTAAAGAATAAAATGGCAATAAGCAATTACATGTCAATAATAACCTTGCGCCTGACCAGGCGGTGGCGCAGTGGATAGATCGTCGGACTGAGATGCGAAAGGACCCAGGTTTGAGACCCCGAGGTTGCCAGCTTGAGCATGGGCTCATCTGGTTTGAGCAAAAAGCTCACCAGCTTGGACCCAAGGTCACTGGTTCGAGCGGGGGGTTACTCAGTCTGCTGAAGGCCCGTGGTCATGGCACATATGAGAAAACAATCAATGAACAGCTATGGTGTCACAACGAAAAACTGATGATTGATGCTTCTCATCTCTCTCCATTCCTGTCTGTCTGTCCCTGTCTATCCCTCTATCTGACTCTCTCTCTGTCCCTATAAAAAAATTAAAAAACAAACAAACAAATAATAACCTTGAACGTAAATGGACTAAATGATCCGATCAAAAGACATAGGATAGCTGCGTGGATAAGAAAACAGGACCCATACATATGCTGTCTACAAGAGACACACCTTAAAACAAAAAATGCACATAGATTGAAGATAAAAGGATGGAAAAAATATATATCACGCAAATGGAAATAAACAAAAAGCTGGGGTAGCAATACTTATATCAGACTTTAAAACAAAGACTATAGTAAGAGATAAAGAAGGTCACTACATAATGATAAAGGGAGCAATCCAACAGGAAGATATAACCGTTATAAATATCTACACACCTAATATAGGAGCACCTAAATATATAAAGCAGACTTTGATGGATTTAAAGGGCAAGATCAACAGCAATACTATAATAGTAGGGAATTTCAATACCCCACTAACATCACTAGATAGATCCTCAAGAAAGAAAATTAACAAAGAAACAGCGGACTTAAAGAACATACTAGATCAACTCGATTTAATAGATATCTTCAAAATCTTTCACCCTAAAGCAGCAGAATATACATTCTTTTCAAGTGCTCATGGTACATTCTCTAGGATAGACCACATGTTAGGACACAAAAGCAGTCTCAACAAATTTAAGAAGATTGAAATCATATCAAGCACTTTCTCTGACCACAATGGCATGAAACTAGAAATCAAGCACAAAAGAAAAACTGAAAAATACTCAAACACTTAGAAACTAAATAGCATGTTATTAAATAATGAATGGGTTAACAATGAGATCAAAGAAGAAATTTAAAAATTCCTAGAAACGAACGATAATGAGTATACATCAACTCAAAATTTATGGGACACAGCAAAAGCAGTCCTGAGAGGGAAGTTCATAGCATTACAGGCATACCTCAAGAAGCTAGAAAAAGCTCAAATAAACAATTTGACCCTTCATCTAAAAGAACTAGAAAAAAGAACAGCAAGTAAAACCAGAGGTAGTAGAAGAAAGGAAATAATCAAGATCAGAGCAGAAATAAGTGACATAGAGGCTAAAGAAACAATACCAGAGGATCAATGAAACCAGGAGCTGGTTCTTTGAAAAGGTAAACAAGATCGATGAACCTTTAACCAGACTCACCAAGAAAAAAAGAGAGAGGACTCAAATAAATAAAATTAGAAATGAGAGTGGAGAAATAACAAGTGACACACAGAAATACAAAATATTGTAAAAAAATACTATGAAGAACTGTATGCCAAAAAACTAGACAACCTAGATGAAATGAACAAATTCCTTGAAACATATAATCTTTCAAAAATTAATCTGGAAGAATCAGAAAACCTAAACAGACCAATTACAACAAATGAGATTGAAACAGCTATCAAAAAACTCCTAAAAAAGAAAAGTCCTGGGCCAGATGCCTTCACAAGTGAATTCTACCAAATATTCAAAGAAGAACTAACTCCTATCCTTCTCAAGCTATTTCAAAAAATTCAAGAGGAAGGAAGACTTCCAAGCTCCTTTTATGAGGCGAGTATAATTCTGATTCCAAAACTAAGCCAAGACAACACAAAGGAAGAAAATTATAGGGTAATATCCCTGATGAATTTAGATGCTAAAATCCTCAACAAAATATTAGCAAACCGGATCCAGCAATATATGAAAAAAATCATACACCAAGATCAAGTGGGATTTATTCTGGGGAGGCAAGGCTGGTACAGTATTCACAAATCTATCAATGTTATTCATCACATAAATGAAAGGAAGGAGAAAAAGCACATGATAATTTCAATAGATGCAGAAAAAGCATTTGATAAAATCCAGCACCCATTCATGATCAAAACTCTCAGCAAAGTGGGAAGGGAATACAGGGAACATACCTCAACATGATAAAGGCCATCTATGACAAACCCACAGCCAACATCATACTCAATGGGCAAAAATTAAAAGCAATCCCCTTAAGATCAGGAACAAGGCAGGGGTGCCCCCTTTCACCACTCTTATTCAACATAGTTCTGGAAGTCCTAGCCACAGCAATCAGATAAGAAAAAGAAACAAAAGGCATCCAAATTGGAAAAGAAGTAAAAATATCATTATTGGCAGATGATATGATATTGTATATAGAAAACCCTAAAGTCGCAGTCAAAAAACTAGTAGACCTGATCAACGAATTCAGCAAGGTGGCAGGATATAAAATTAATACTCAGAAGTTAGAGGCATTTTATACACTATCAATGAACTGTCAGAAAGAGAAATTAAGGAAGCAATCCCCTTTACCATTGCAACCAAAAAAATAAAGTACCTAAAAATAAATTTAACCAGGGAGATTAAAGACTTGTACTCAGAAAATTATAAAACATTGATAAAAGAAATCAGGGAAGATACAAACAAGTGGAAGCATATACCGTGCTCATGGTTAGGAAGGATAAACATCATTAAAATGTCTATATTACCCAAAGCAATTTATAAATTCAATGCAATACCACTTAAAATACCAATGACATACTTCAAAGATATAGAACACATATTCCAAAAATTTATATGAAACCAAAAGAGAACACGAATAGCCTCAGCAATCTTGAAAAGGAAGAATAAAGTGGGAGGTATCACACTTCCAGATATCAAGTTATACTATAAAGCCATTGTACTCAAAACAGCCTGGTACTGGCATAAGAACAGGCATATAGATCAATGAAACAGAACTGAGAACCCAGAAATAAATCCACACTTTTATGGGCAACTGATATTTGACAAAGGAGGTAAGAGCATACATTGGAGTAAAGACAGCCTCTTCAACAAATGGTGTTGGGAAAATTGGACAGCTACCTGCAAAAAAATGAAACTAGATCACCAACTTACACCATTCACAAAAATAAACTCAAAATGAATAAAAGACTTAAATGTAGGCCGTGAAACCATAAGCATCTTAGAAGAAAACATAGGCAGTAAACTCTCTGACATCTCTCGCAGCAATCTATTTGCTGATTTATCTCCACGGGCAAGTGAAATAAAAGACAGGATAAACAAATGGGACTATATCAAACTAAAAAGCTTCTGCACAGCTAAAGACAATAAGAACAGAATAAAAAGACAAACTACACAATGGGAGATATATTTGACAATACGTCTGATAAGGGGTTAATAACCAAAATTTATAAAGAACTTGTAAAACTCAATACCAGGAAGACAAACAATCCAATCCAAAAATGGGCAAAAGAAATGAACAGACACTTCTCCAAAGAGGACATACAGATGGCCAATAGGCATATGAAAAAATGCTCAACATCACTAATCATTAGAGAAATGCAAATTAAAACTACAATGAGATATCACCTCACACCAGTCAGAATGGCGCTCATCAACAAAACAACACAGAATAAGTGCTGGCGAGGATGTGGAGAAAAGGAACCCTCCTGCACTGCTGGTGGGAATGCAGACTGGTGCAGCCACTGTGGAAAACAGTATGGAAATTCCTCAAGAAATTAAAAATCGAACTGCCCTTTGACCCAGCTATACCACTTTTAGGAATAAACCCCAAGAACACCATAGCACTGTTTGAAAAGAAGAAATGCACCCCCGTGTTTATGGCAGCATTGTTCACAATAGCGAAGATCTGGAAACAGCCCAAGTGTCCGTCAGTGGACGAGTATATTAAAAAGCTTTGGTACCTATATACTGTAAGGTCGATGGATAATGGGGGATGGTCACGTGGGGAACTCAGACCCGCGAACTTTAGCTAGGACCGCCACAACCAAGTGGCCAAAAAGAAGCTTCACAGAACCGTTTGGAAAAAAGCCATCATCTGCCAGCCAGTGGGATTTCACCACGTCATGTTAGCTCCACTTCCCTAGAGGGACCCTTTAAATATCTCCCACGCGGTTTAATCTTTGCAACTTCTCTGGCCTCCATCTTTCTTTCCTCAGGGCCAGGGAACCCTGCCAGGCGGGATGCGCACTCTGTACTCAATAAAGCCATTTGCTATTCCACACTTTGTGGCTCTGGCCTGTTCCTTCCTTCTCGGCGGGGAAAAATACCTTACATATACTATGGAATACTACTCAGGCATAAAAAATCATGACATTGGATCATTTACAACAACATGGATGGACCTTGATAACATTGTACTGAGCGAAATAAGTAAATCAGAAAAAACTAAGAACTATATGATTCCATACATAGGTGGGACATAAAAATGAGACTCAGAGACATGGACAAGAGTGTGGGGGTTATGGGGTGGGGGGAGGAGAGGGAAGGGGTTGGGGGAGGGGAGGGGCACAAAGAAAACCAGTTAGAAGGTGACAGAAGACAATTGGACTTTGGGTGATGGGAATGCAGCATAATCAAATGTCAAAATAACCTAGAGATGTTTTCTCTGAACATATGTACCCTGATTTATCAATGTCACCCCATTAAAATTAATTTTTAAAATAATTTTTAAAAAAACCACACACAAAAAAACTTGAGTTCAATAACTTTATATAATAAATTTTTTTTTCAAATTTCGGGCCCTGAAATTAAGGTGCATCTTATACATGGCAGCATCTTATACACAGGGAAATACGGTACCCTATTCATCTTGAGCCATACATAGTTTTTGCAGGAGAGCTTCTCAGAGTCACTCTGATAGAGGGCGTCGCCATCAGAAGAGCGGGATGCTAGACGATGCATCCTCTGGACTAGGTAGCAGCTACCCTGCCAAAACCTCATCCCGCATCTACTCACAAGTACAGGAACCAAGAGGGTAACCCTGCCCATGTGTTTCCTTTTTCAATAAACATGAACTGAAATTCTACACAGCATAAGCTCTCCACAGAGCAAGCTTCCCACCCCTGTCAGACTGGTGGCTGAGCACTGTGACCTGTGTACATGTGAGGCAGGTGCAGGCAGAGGCACCCGGGAGGGCACCCTGGGCATGGGACGCGCAGGTAACCCCTGCACACGTGCCTCTGCTCCCGGTCCCACACCTCGGTCCTCTGCAGCCTGTACCAAGTGTGTCATGGGTATAGCAGGCCATTTTCAATCTAACTCTTGTTATAGATTAATAAGCAAACATTTTCTTGCTTATTATGCAATTTATCATGATGAAAATTACATTGGACTCCTCAAGGCTAAATGCTGATACATTCATTTATTCAGACGATGTACAGAGAGTCATACTAATCTTCATGACAGAAAAGGATATAGTAGCAAGGTGTAAATTACTTACTGAAGAACTACGGTATTTGTGCTGGAGACACACTACATGTAGATAAGACAGGAGCACATCTCTATGTTTGCTGAGATAAGCTTCATGTAAATTTAGTTCAAGACAAAACATTAAGTACTAAACTTAAAATAAAAACCTGTCACTTCTCTTCCCAGGCAACAAAACAAGAGTGGATACTATTGAAATTGTGTTTCCATCAGATTTGAAAATAATCTAAAATATTAAGTGAAAGTACAATTTTAGACAATCAAAACACGTTAACGTTAAAGGCTTCTCAAGACACCCAGGGAACTGTGGTCCCAGAAGCTGACACTGTACTCTTTGGAGGGTGTCCATGGCACCTGCCGCCACGGGAGGGCAAAGGTGAAAACACGTTCTGGGATTCTGCAAACAGGCCGGCTGTGTCTCACTACTGCTGCAAACTCACGGGCTCATACTGCTAACCCTTAAAGTCAGTTGAGAACCGGCCAAAGTTCAGTATCCATAAACCACCCTCGCCACCACTATGTCGAACTGTTTGTCTACAAATGGGCCGTTCATGATCTGCTGCACACGAGGTCAACGACAATGGCTTCAACCCCGTGGGAGCACCCGTTTCATCTCTTAACAAGTCCTCATACTCTAGTTTGTTCTGTTAAATACTAACAGTGATAAGAGTGAAATTCCATTCATTGAGAAAATCAAAGAGGGGGTCAAATTTACATTAAGACAGACATCACGGGACAGTTCAAGAATTCCTACCAGTAAAAATTCACAACCAGACAATAAGTGAGGGTGGGGATGTGGAGAAAATGGGACTCTCGTCCCCTGATGGTAGGAAAGTAAAATGTCGCAGCCATGGCAGAAAACAGTGGTTCCTCAATGATAAATTAAACAGAGAATTACCATATGACTCAATAATCCAGCTTTTAGGTATTTACTTGAGACATAAAAATAGGAATTCAAACAAATACCTGTGCATGGTTGTTCAGAGCAGCATTGTTCACAGTGGCCAAGAGGTAGAAACAACCGAAACGTCCATCAACAACAGATAAATGGATAAGCAAACATGGCACATCCACAGAGTGAAATATTATCCACAGAGTATTGATAATCCAAAGTATTGATACATGCTACAACATGCATAAACCTTGGAAACATGCTAAGAAAGAAGCCAGATACAAAAGGCCACATATTGCATAATTCCATTTAATTGAAATGCGTAGAACAGGCAGATTCATAGAGATAGAAGACATTAGTGACCTCCAGGGACTAGTTGGGGGTGGGGAGAGAATGGGGAGAGACCGTAAACGGACATGAAGCAGGTGCTTCATGAAGTCTCCCTTCGGAGCAATCTCTACTGGGAACTTGATAGCGGTGATGGTCGCATAACCTTGTGAATGCACTTAATGTCACAGAATTATATGCCTTAAGATGATTATAGTGGTAAGTTTCATGTTATATGTAGTATACTACCAAAAAAAAAAAAAGAAGAAAAAAAAGGAAGACTTCCTCCAGGCTTTAGGAGGCTGAGTTCTCAACACACTAACCTCTCCCACCCCCAACTCTAACCACTGACTACCAAGTATTTCCATTTATTTCATTGAAGCAACTGGCTCAGCTCGTCTTCCTTCCCCACTGCTCCTCCTGTTGCTTCCCTGGGTCACTGCAGCCTCCTACACCTGGCCTTTTACTGGGTGCAAATAACACCTCAGTGAGTGCCAGGAGTAAGTCCCCAAACTACCTTGTCATTCATTCCATCGGTATACATGATAGCAAAACATGTTGGGCAAGTGTATATAACTGATAACTGATATGTTTATACTATTATTAGCTAATAATCACAATAAAAATTTTAAATATGTTCCGATGAATCAATCATTCGTTGGCTCAATGCTAATCCCAATGGTGTTAAAATCAGAGGATTGCACTTCCCTTTCTTTCACAGTCCATATCCAAATTTTCAGAGATGGAGATATCTATTTTTCTATTAAAAACACACAGTTTATAAATGGTGCTTGATGACAAAGAACAAAACAAAACACAAATAAATGAACTGGAATTGTGCACATACTTGGCGAGTTGTTTCTCAGCATCAGCACAGAGTTCTAGAAGCCCCATCAGCACGGCAGACACGTCCATGTAAGGTTCCCACACTGTGAACCCGCGGCCAATCAGGTCGATGGCTGTTCTCCGGATTGTACTGTGTGGAGGAAGCTTCGGGCTAGGCGGCTGCAGCAGGAGAAATGTCAATGCCTTGCCTAAAATGACAAAAGAAAAAGCAGAGCAGTAATTTTACTTTTGAAGCATATTTTCAAAATATAAACCACTTTGGGTTTCATTCTTTTTAACTGAAAAAGGGTTTTGAACAGTCAGATTATAAAAGATTCTGAGTTGGAAAAGTGAAGGAAAGCTTACTGTTGGTGACAGCATAGATGGACCTGAAGATTATTATGCTAAGTGCAATAAACCAGTCAGAGAAAGATAAGTACCATAAGATCCCCTTTATATGTGGAATCTAATGAACAGAATAAACTGACAAAGAAAATAGAAACAGAGCCATGGATACAGGGAACAGACTGACAGCTGTCAGAGGGGCGGGAGTTGAAGGGCTGGAAGAAAGAAAGTGAAGGGATTAACCAAAAAACATATATATGTAACACACAGACACAGTCAACAGTGTGGCGTTAGCCAGAGGGAAAGGGGGCAAAGGGGAGAAAATGGGGAAGAAAAGGGACTGCCTGGGGTGAAGGACACATGATGCGGTGTGCGGATGATGCGTATAGAGTTGTATACTTGAAACCTGTCTGGTTTTGTGAGCTGGTGTCATCCCGATTAATAAAAAAGTAAATAAATAAGATCTCGAGTTTATAGTACGCTCAACCACATACTTTAGAGGGATAATTTAGTTTCCAATATCTTATGCCATATCGTGAGGTGTTTTCATTACACAGAAATTACAGATATATAAGTATAATTTCAAAACATATCAGTGATCCTAAGCTTCCAATGTTTCCCCACTTAGCATTCTGCAAAGTGGAGATGGCCTCAAATGACGTGATAGGATATTTCTTCACCTTTCTTCTGCATCTAACAGGGCTCATGTGTCAGGCAGCTCCCACCAGTGACACATCTCATCTCAGACAATGCTCACCCACAGGAGTGAGGGATCGAGAAGGCAGAACGTGTTGCTTGAAAAAGTGTCCCCTAAGCAAGTATGTCCCTCTACATTCTGGTGTTCTGTTCGAGTACAATGGTGTCAGGTGTGCAGTAAATTCTTCACACAAGTTTGTTAAATTAAAAAACAGCTCACTATGGCATTTACACCTGTTGAAATGCTCTAGATTTTAACTAGCATATACCACTTTATGTTAAGATGACACTGACAGTTTGTACACATGTGCCTAGTGGCCATTTAGCTGCAAAAGTCCATCTACTCCAAAAGGCATTCTGATATGTAAAAAAGAAAAACCCGACAGATTGTGGAGAGCAAACTGCAATTCAGAAGAAGTCTTTTGTTTGTTTGTTTTTTTAAGGAAGACAAAAAACAGTTTATAAACTATAGAACAGTCTAGCATACTGGGTTAGGGAGCATAAGCTTCAGATTTAAGATAGAAATTTCACGAGTTTCATAACTTATTAGGGGCAGGTTTAGGAAGGTACTCAATGAGCCTCAGTTTCCTGTCTTTAAAATGAGGATAATCATAGCTCTCTCTCATGAAGTGCCTGAGTGTGAAATAATTGCTCAACAAATGACAGTCAGGGTTCATTATGAAAAACCTGTCTGTCTTCCAAATTAAGAACATGACATATAAACTTTATGCATTCAACAAAAAAACACGTATGTTATTGCCGATTGCTGAATGAGAACAGAATGAAAAGGAGGTGAAGAGAAGTGCAGTGTCTTGCAAAGCCAAGAGCCTGCAGTCTGTAAATGAATGCATCTGAATCTCTTCTGAGTCGCAGAACTCTTTAAGGATCTGTTGAAAGCCATCAGCCCTTTCCGCAGGAAACTACATGTGTAATACGTATTCACCAAACTCTGCAGAAAACGTTTCAGGAGGTCGTGGACCTCGGGCTAACAACAGCTGCAGCAAAGTAAAGAGGTACATATATAGGTGAATGGGGCTTCCCTGAGAAACCATCGCCATTGTACTTCATTCACACATGCATTTGTACATATCACTCTCATACTGAGCCATGTAAACGTCACATGGAAAGCTTCAAATGTTGTGGATCATAAAAATATACACTTATGAAAACTGATGCATTATTCTCCTTTTCCTTCCAGCACTGTGCCCTTTACCACAGGATGGTTTTAAATAATAAGCATTTCTGTGCATTTCCCTCTTCCCGGGCACATTTCTGGCTCCTCGCGGGTGGGAACTGCGTCGTATAACCCTGCGCCCCCCAAACCGCCAAGGACAGAGCTCCGCGTACCTTCCCGGCGTGTGCACTTCTAATGCAGCCCCTGCCCCAGTGTGTCAGAATAATATTTCACAATGCCAAGAAATTTACTGCCTTCCCGTTTATTCCTTCCTCCTAGGAAGTTGCAGGAGCTGCGGAGAAACGGCCGCTGCTGTTCCCCGCAGACGTCTGGAAACACCGCGGCAATGGCTTCCAATCTAAGGGCTAGGGCTCCCTGGAGGTGTATCCCGGGTCAGTAATATCGCGAAGGGGAAGTAAAGTTTCCTAAGTACAATGTTTTATTGCATTTCAATCATCATTTTCTTTAACTGCGCTCTCCGCTTCTGTACTCGTGACAGGTGGGAGCATTCTGGCGATCCCGGGACCGGCTGGCTTCTCACGGCCTCTGCGGTGGGCACTCGAGGCAGCTTCTGCACCGCCCTGACAATTTATCCTGAGAGCCATAATGAACAATAAGTGGCCAATTTCTTGCTATTTTCCATCATTTTCCTGACAAAGTGGGAAGGACAGCGGAGGGGAGGTGACCACTTGCCCTCCAATGAAATGACAGAGAAGGGGAAATAGTAAGGTGCTGCAGGAGATCCCAGCCCCATGTGAGTGCAGTGAAGTGTGGGCTCCACTCACAGTGTGGGCGGGCTCAGCAGGAGGCAGGTGCCTGTCGCAGGGCCGGCCCTTCCCTTAAATCACATCCAGCCAAATCTCCTACAGGGCAACTCAGAGTCCTTGGGTGACACGGAGCAAAGACCCCCACAGCCCTGGCAGGCCGGGTGCAGGGCGAGAAAAGCGAAGAGAAAAACGGCCTGTTTACACACACATTTTAAATCTGTTAGTAAAAGTACAATGTTTTTCTTCAGTGGTCTCTGTTTTGGAATTATAAAGACATACAAATGGTAAAATTCCACATCTTTCTCTGACAACTTTTTCCAAACAAAACGTAAATAAGAGAAGATGAAGATTTCCAAGTGCAACCTTTTGGTTTCTAGCTTTACTGATTAACAGGATGCTTATGA
The DNA here is from genome assembly GCF_036850765.1 of Saccopteryx bilineata. NCBI lineage: Eukaryota > Metazoa > Chordata > Mammalia > Chiroptera > Emballonuridae > Saccopteryx > Saccopteryx bilineata. The sequence goes on from NC_089500.1 coordinate 14,763,704, forward strand.
CTTAAGTGCTGCTGAATATAATAACTGATGTTTTGAAGGAATAATCGGGATGTCTAAGACTACAAACTTCCTAATCTTGTATTTTTCCTGCTGATACTAAAAAACCAACCTCTAAAAAAAATGGTTGTATGATAATAAAAAGGGATAGACTTATGCTTTCTTCAACTTATATTTTCCAATTGAGGGTTGATTTAACTTATAATTTCATTTAATGGAGGTGCTCTGCAAAATGGATCAAGGTGATAAGAAAGCTAAAATTAAGATGATGATAGCACCTTCTCTATTGATAAAAAAGTCTCATGGCTAGAAATTTAGGAATTTGAACTTTTTCTTTCAGAATTTCCTTAAGTTTTTTGCATCCAATAAAGGTTGTATTTTAACCTGAATGGAATGGAATCTAATTTTGTACAGAATTATACAAGTACTTATTTTATATCAATGCCCCACTATTCCACAGTGCCTCACTGAGTAAGCACAGTAGACAATCATGCTATCATCTGCCATAATTATAATTAATTCCTTCATAAAACTCTCCAGTGGCAGTAGTAAAAAGTTCAACCAGCCGGACACTCATTCAAGGTTTTCCACAGTTTGGTCCCCATCTCCCCATAGAGATTCACGCAGTCCCCACTCCCAGGGTACTGCCATGCTGTACAAGGTGCTGTGGAAACACAAAGGAGTGACACTCAGTGCTTCCCCTCAAGGGAACTCATTCTAGCTCAGGAGACAGGTGAGCAACCAGGTGACCTGAATGTATTATGAACAGAGTTATATTTATAAGCACAAGTCACCATACAGAACTTAACAGATGTACTTAACCCCATCTCAGGGGGATGAGAAGGGTTCCAGGGAAAGTGGCCTCGACACCAAAACCTAAAGAATGAGTAGGAGCTGGCCACTCCACGAGGGAGAATATGGAAAGAAAGCACTCCAGGCAGACAGAACAGCATGTCTGAGAACCAGAAAATGAGCAAGAACACAGCAGGATCACGGCATTATACAAAGTTCAACATGGCTGAAAATTTTGTTGGGGCTTGAAGGCAAGGCGTTGAGGCAATAGGTAGGGGGAAAGAGGGCATGGTGGATGAAATATAGCAGTGAGACAAGAGGCAGGACAGGTTCTGAGAGTCTGAACACAAAGGGTCTTATATGCCATGCAAAGAGTTTGCTTGTTCTGGTGACAATGGGGAGTCACTGGAAACTTTTAATCAGAAAGAAGGTATGATCAGGTTTTCATTTTTGAAGGTCAATACCTGGGCTGTCTTGCGATGAGAAAGGAGTTGGCCCTACTGTCTTTGTAATTGTGATCTACTCAACCCCAGCCAAGCAGATTGATGAGAATAATCTAGACTTTTCTAACTAAAAGGACTTTAGGCCTCCTCGAAGGAGACTGACTTGGGGAGGTAACCACAAAATGCAATGTACAGATGATGTATTGTAGAACTGTATACCTGAAACCTGAATAATTTTATTAATTAGTGTCCCTCAATAAATCCACTTTAAAAATTAAAAAATTTAAAATAAAAAAAAGGATTTCAGAAAAATCTGATCTGTTCCTATGTTTCAGATGATGTAACTGAGAACCATGGACAAGTGGCTAGCTGCAGGCCAGGGTAAGAGTCCAGGCCACATGTAACAACCAGGACACTTTACAGCGACGTTTTATTCACGACACGCTACCCAATTACGGATTCAAAACTACATCCTTTACGGTCAACCTCTTCCTCCTTGGGAATTATGAAATAATTTTAGCTGCAGTTACTGGTGCCTCTGCAAAACAGAAGATTAAAGAAATTATGTTTTATCTACCCTCACACAGTGACAAGGTTGCTATATGTGGTTCAACAGCTAAGTGCAGCCATTCCAAGTTCCTCTGACTGTCTGGGCTGTAACTGGGTTACATCATGGTCACAGAAGTGTTAGTTACACGTCCAGCGCTGCTTCCACTTTCCGGACAGAAAGAGGATGGTGGACGAAGGGCAAAAGAACGGGCTCCAGGTACGTCCAGTCCCCTTTGCACATATGGTTACATTTTACTGGCCAGGATTATATCACATAATAACTCCCTGGTTTCAGGGAAGGATGGGAAATGTAGTGTGGTAGCTGGGCACACAGCCATCATCAACCAAACTGAGGTGGTGTTCACAGGGGCTGCATAGGTAGGAAGACATTTCTGCCACATCTTCCCTGCTCACCTGACAATGAAATTTCATTGTTAATATAGCATTACTATCAGTGCATTTAACAATAATACAGCATCTCTTGGAATTTATTCTATTGTCTAAAGCCAATCTTATTCATTTATTTTCATTTTATTTTATTACTTTTCATATCTACTAATTGGGTAAGTTCCCTGGGACATAAAAAACTTTAAAAAATGCTTTTATGTTTGTCATAGGCTTAGCACAGTGCCCTATATTCAGTAAATACTTAATATATGTTGTTGCTTTGACAAATACCAAAATTTACTTTATACTCATATATACTCAGCGCCATCAACAAAATTATACACAGATTGGAAATGTCCAATAGTCTGCCACAGGCCTTGCCCAGGGCCAAGTTTCCACGGCTCTCCAGTAAAATGGTAAAAGTACAAACAATGGAATAATAAGTCATAAAGCTAAATTTATTCATCTTAAAGGAGTGCTTATTCTAAGGTTATATCCTTCCTACTATTTTGGTGAATAAAAGTTGTTTTTATAAAATGATGAAGAGAGTGGCATTTTTGAATGTTTGTACACAGCAAAATAAAAAATTTAAAACACTGCTAAATACCCTCAAATTTTTTTTCTGGAAATGTTACTGGCCCACGATATCAAAAAGCTTCAAAACAATAGCTGTTTGTAATACATTTACTGTCCCTAGGAACTTACAAGGGACAGTAAAGAATCACACTGTAAGAATCACAACTAAGAAGTCCTCCTGCTGGTCACTAGCTCTTAACTGAGACTGCCAAGAGGCCCCTACCTCCACCTGTTACAGGGTGAAATACAGCATTATTCAAGTCACCCTGGGACCATACCTAAGGTCAAGTCACCAAATAATTGGTCCCTCTTAGCGGTGAGGGAGCTGAGCAGCACCGGTGCTGTGGCAGCTTTGTCGCGGGAATTCAGCCAGCGCTCCATCACCGCGACCCTGAGTGTCTAGTTAAATGCCCAAATGAACTACCAAATGCAGACAGCCTCAGAACACTGGAAAACAAATCAAAACAAACCCTTTAGAAAGCAGAAAGCACTGAAATCCAGCGTTGGATAAATCACAATTAACTCAGACCCTCTGGCACTTGAGAGACTAATTCTGTTGTCATGCAGTCAAGAGTGATAACAATAGCTCATATTTTCTCGTGTGTGTGTGTGTGTGTGTGTGTGTGTGTGTGTGTGTGTGTTCCAACTTCAATCTTGCTGTTTTTTAAAAAGTGCTACAAAAAAGCAAGGCTGCAAGAAAATATCGACTCTTTGCTGTAACAGCAAAATGCAAAAGATGAGAAGTAAGCAGTGGTCAGAAACTGACAGGATTATGCTGTGACTCACTTGTAGCTTTGCTTTGCCAAGATAAATATTGTCCAGTTATAAACTGACCAATAACAACATCAAATTTTAAATTTTCTATAGTATCTGGCTGGTTATAATGACTAAGTCTTTTAAAAGATTAATATACAAGCCATTACGTACACACACATGCAAACATGCACACATATTGTACAACGCTATTACGTAGCTAATAATGAATATTTTGTGGAGTATTAACTTATCCTTATCACAAAGCATAGACTCACTTTATCAATGCACCTTATATTTATTGAATGCCTATGATATGAAAACACTGTTAACCATAAAGAACTATAGTTCTATATTTCTACAAGTATCAGGTATTATTTTCAGTATCATTCATTTGATAATAAATAACATTTTTAGACTCCTTTTACTCACTGAAAACACAACACACACACAGTCAGAGTCATCTGCCAGTTATATACACACTAACAGAACAGTTTTAAAACTAATTCAAACCTTTGTTTCCATACAACACAGACCCCCCAACACAATATGTTCATGATATGAACATGAATCAGATATTTCTTTACCTAATTTCTATTTGTATAAAAATAGCACTTAATAAGAAAGGTTCACTTACCAGGTCGTATAAAAATCAGTGACATTTTTACATATTTTTTCAGTTGTGCGCTTGTAATTTTTCTTTTCCTTTTTTTTTTTTGCCTAAATTTCCCCTCCCATGATGCGACCCTGAGAGCACGAACCAAATGGGAATTCTTGTCACCCACAGGCCATTTCTCTCACCAGCTGTCACAAGCCCTCCAGCAAGCAGCGCACCCTGAATGAAGAAGCCAACAGGCACCACATAACTGTAGAGGGTGAAGAGAAAAGTGTAGGACAGCCGTCAGAAGGGACCAGGGGCTCTGGGTTGTGGAGGCCACCTTGCTGAAGGGAAGAGAAGTTGGATTTTATGGCCACCAATTCTTACAAAAAACCAGTAGCTAGAAAGAGAAATTTTAAGAAGTAGAAATGAAAACAGAAGCCAGAGTCAAACCCTATTTATCAAGGAAGAATGAAGTTTTCTTATTAGAAATATTACAAAGTCATAGCATTTCAGGTAATTTTCCAAAGAGCCCTCAGAGATCACTAACAGTTACTACTGTTGAACTCCTGACAGGTAATATATATAAACCATTTTCTTGGGCTTCGGTTCTTCCTAGGCCAATCTACAGGTATAGTTAGAACAAAGTTGTTTCTCATACTTAAAAGAAAATTATAAATGAAGAAATGGCCACTAACCATTCTTGGCTCTAAATAGGAGAGAAGGGAAAAAAAGTCATTTTAAAAATACATCAATTAATAGCTCAATTACAAGGAAATTCCTGGGGGAGAACATATTATATGCACTTCAAACCAGACAAATTTATGATGATTTATGCCATTACAATAAGTGCAAAATGAATTAATAATGATTGGCCACTTATTTCAAAGTGTAACCAAGTGAACAAAAGCCTTTTTCTATTTGCTAATGTCCATCAAAGAGTAAGGATGGTAGAGTGCTGTCTAGAATTCTATTCCTTTGCTTTATAAGAGTATTTGATTTGACTAAAAGTAATTCCAATAGTGTGTGCATTGTTCATGGATATAGAATAATTAACAAACATTTCTACAACTAGATGCTTTGTGTTAGAGTAGTTATTAGAAACTGCTTTTAAAGTTTTAACATTCTTCATGGCATAAAAAGCAAGTCATCATTTCTTTTAATAAAAAAGCATAAAATAATTTTGCTAAATTAGGAAATTAATTTGATGAAGGTATTTTAAAACTCATTAATCTAATATTAGGTTAACCAAAACAGTCCTAATTCAAACTAAATAGCTGTTTCTTGTCCTACAAACAGAAGAGTAAAAAATTCAAAAGCTCCTTGACTCAAAGTACTTTCTTTCTGTTCTATTTTGAGTTATAACTTAAGTTGTGATTCATAGTGAAATTTAATCCCATCTTGCTTTGGGTAGTTGATGTATTTTGGATGGCAGACTAAAATAGGAGATTGTCTTACCTTCCTATAGACAGACAAGAGACAATCACTTAATGCAGAGCATCTCTTTCTGCCTATGGAAGATAAGAAGTGCTGATGCTTGACAGTCTAGAGGTCAGCAATAAAGAAATAAATTCATGATGTCAAAGAAGTAAAAAGGAAAAAATCCATTAATCTATTAAATCTTTAGGTGAGTGGTCCAAATACTTCTATGTTCTGTTCACAAAAGGTGCGGGATTACTGAACGACGGGAGTGGGAGGGGGAGGGGGAGAGGGTGGGAAGGAGACAAGAGAACAGGGGAGTTTAAGTTCTAGCTCTCACCCTACTGGCCAAGGGACCCTTCCATTCACTTGACATTTACTAGCACAGGCCATGTATCAGGCACTATTTTAACTGCAGGATGACAAGGTCTGTCTCATGAAGCTTACGTTCTAGTTGAGACATAAAAACCAAATGAACAACTATGTGTGTCACATAGTACTAAGTCCTGTGAAGAACAATGAAGCAGAGTTAGAGCGCAGGAAGTGACAGGCAGGGGAGGACTCTGCACAAGGTGACAGTTAAACAAAGTCCTGCGTGAAAGGAAACAGAGGCATATAGGCATCTGTGGGAGAAGCATTCTGGGCTAAGAAAACAGCACAAAAGACCCTGTGGCAGGAGCAGCTCTGCGACATCTCAGGTAGCGGAGATATCAGTGTGGCTGGGGAGCAGTGAGCCCGGGGTAAGGCTGCAGGAGGTGAAGTCAGGGCCGTAGCCAAGGGTGGGTCACGCAGGGCCTTCTCTGTGCGGGGTACTGTTCTCAGTGCTATAAGAAACTGGTGAAAGTCACTTGGAGAAGAGTGAGGTCAACTAGAAAGCACCTGGGATGTGACATCAGGGAGACCAACTGGGGGACTCTGACGGTGGCTCAGACAAGGGACAATAATGACTTGCACTAAAATAGCAGTGATGGGAGTAGTGAAAACTGTGAATTCTGGATTTAAAAAAATTATTTTTTTTAATGATGGAGCAGACAGAATTTGTTTATGGATTGGCTGTGAACGTCTGACAGAAAGAGAAGTATAACTGATCCCAAGAATTGGGCATGAACAACTAGGTACATGGTCGTGACCTTTACTAAAATGAGTGACAAGAGGAGAGAAGGTTGTTTGTTTGTTTCTGAGCTGGAGTGGTACCCAAATTCTAGTTTTGGATGTGGCCAAGCTGAGCTACATAGCAAACAGGTGAATGCAGATGTCAGATAAGTCGCTGGGTGTCTGAGTCCGGAGGCTGGCACTGAAGCCAGACCTGGAATTTAAAATGTGGAAGTCATCAACGCTCACATGCACGGCAGTTCTGAAGCCGCGGGCTGGTTGTGATGTATCGAGAATGCAGGGGCAAAAGAACTCCCCTAAGTTGGAAAGAAGAGAAATATCAAGAGTGAGTACATGTGGCTAATGAGGTGGGAAAAACAGAAGACAACGACACAGAAAGCAAGTGGAGAAAAGTGTTAAGTTTCCACATAACTGGAATAATATGCCATCAAGAGATAGAGACAGGGGCTGAGAACTGCTTATTGGGTTTGGCAGCCTGTGAGTCACTGGTAACCTTTTTGAAAGGTTTCAGCAGAGCAAAAGGCAAAAAGCCTGACTCAACCAGATTCAAGAAAGAGTGCTAGCCAGAGAAAGAAGGAAAGGGAAGTATAATCAGAATGTTTATTGCAGAATGTATACGATTATATTTTGATTTTTATGACTACTGATAATTGTGCATCCATGTAACCTATAGATATAGAATGAGAGATTAAATAAAAAAGTATTTCTGATACATATTTCTCACTGAAAGTGAATAAAGGGTATTCTGTGTTCTATGCACGGCTTCTATCAGCCTTCTTTGGGCCCAATCACCTCTAGGAACCAACCAACCATAGTGAGTCCCTGGCCTTCAAAGCAGAGACTGGCCTTTCGAGGCATGAAACTCCCCCATGCCCGGCAGCTTCACACACGTCTCATCAAGAAGGCACTTTACCCGTCTGGTCATCTGTCCAGCACGAGGCATGCTGTGATAGGACCTGCCAGATGCATTACAAGGCTCTGAGGAGGCCGATGCACCTGTCCGAAGGAACGGACTACTACTCACCAGAGGCCCGCAAGCAGCTATTTTATACATTCGGACTACTCTAGAGCTTATAAATTTATTAAAAATATATAAAATGGAAACAATAAAATTTCTCCAACAGATATCATTAATGTTAACCAAAATATGGCAAAAACCCAAATGGTTCATGGTAACTTCACAACTGCCCCTTCTTTTTAAATAATTTACACACACCAAGTTAGTGATCATTACAAGGTAAATTGCAAAGTTATTTCTTGGTAGTCTAATGAAGATTAGAATTATATAGAAATAATATAATTACTTGATCTTTTTTCTAATAATCACACTAAAACATTCAACTGGAACAAGGCACTGCTGAATGTTAAACTCTTACAGATATGTAGTTTAAGAGTACAAGTACTTGCCCTTCGTAGATACTGAACAGTAAGTTGTGATATGGGACTAGAGTAACTATAGAAAAAATAAACTCAGAATTGTTCTGCATGCAGGTAAATGGTCAAATACCAACATTCTCAATGCAGGCACTCCACATGTTTCCTTTCTACAAATTTATTTTATTGAAGTTGAGTAAGGAGAGAAAAAAAGATGAGCAAACAAAAGTCACTCTACTGCCCGTTTCTCAGTCTGGACATCTTTGTTTAAGCTTTGACTTGGCTTAAATGAACGAATTAATATTGACAAAAACATCAACTAAGCTAATGAGTTGTTAGTTAAGGCAATAAACATGTCACATTAGAGTCAGCGCAGTAAAGAGGTAATTAGCCCTGCAAAAGCCCTGCTGATTGGAGCTGTTGAGATCCTCTGCTCTTAACCTTTGAGTCCATTATCTAACCCAGGAGTGGTGGCTATGTTAATGGGGACTCACCAGTAAACAGCGGCTTGGTTAGAGCCGCTAAGCCTGCCTTCAGAATTCTGACACGAAAGGGGTGCTGATGGGTTTACAAGAGCCCTCAACAAAGCTCCACAAAGACCTGGAACAGAGCTCTCTGGGGAATAAATGTCAATGTCAAGCAGAGAGAGGCAAAGGCATATATGTATTTTTTCATTTTTTTGGCATATGCATTTTTTATCAAATGCACACATAGCGATGTAATAAGTGACACACAATGTGACAAAGGAAAAGGCACTCCAACTACAAAATTCTCTCTTCTACTAATAAGGATGCTCTAATCCCTTTGAGATAAAGGGCCATATACTATCATACAATCATTTCCTGACTATCTGAGCTATGGAAGCAATCAAGGTCACAATTAAAATCATAGATAATAGTTCATAGTCATTTTTGGAAAAAATGAAATATATGCATGGGATTACACTTCTGAAATATACATGTTGACGTGTACTTACAAATTATCCTTCAGAGCAGCTTGCTCTAGAAAAAATTTCTACTTTAAACTTCTCACTAATTTTACTGATTTGGCTTTAGGACAATCAAAATTAGTGTTGCAAAGTCTATGTTGAAAAAAATATCAGATGCTCACAGAAAAATCTCAAATGGCAAGACAAAATCTATGAGTTAAAATACAACACATATGAATAAAGGCCTTTACTCTAGATTAGTGGAAGAGGACTGAAATAAAGCAAAGGCCACTCTAAAGACCACAATTTGAATCCGCATAATGTTTATAATACCTTCCCCCAAAATTATCAAATGTAAGCTAAGCTTTGACATTGCTTTAATATTACATATGCATATAAATATATTAATTCATACTAATAATATGCATATAGTTCAATAGCTAATACTTCTTTTTTTGAAACACTTGTTTTCTTCTGAGCTTAAAAGCAAACAGATCACAAATTCAAGATAACACTGGACTGCCATTCATTTTGCACATTGCAATAATTGTATGCAATTTTCTTTGGCAAAGGAAGAAAACGCTACTTCCCACTTTGGTTCTTACGCAGGTTTGATGCAAGAAACAGCTGGATATGCAGCTCCCGCCACCCCTGCAGCACGCGTGGGGGGGTGTGTCTGGGTGTTAGAGGATGAGAGACACGGGACAGTTACTATAAAGTAAATCAATATGTGCTATCTTTTTTCAGATTGAGTAATTTTGAAAGAGACAGGAAGCAATTAGCTGCCTCACACCTTATTGGCTAGTGTATGGTGCTAATATTTTTTTTCATCTTCCCTCAATATAGCTTCTTTTTACTAAATTTGCAAAACAGCTATGTGTGGCTTAATTTCCATGAATTAATCCTTTTATAGAACAAAATTTAGATTGAAAAGCACTATAGATCAGTCCTCATTTTCAATAAAAGAAGTGGTGCTATAGACCAAATTAAGAAATACTCTTTTTCTGTTATTCTACTGTCATTGACAGCTAAATATAACCTGAAAAATACATATCATAGTATTTACTTCTTATATTAGATATAGAACATAAAAAATTGTCCAAACAGTTCTAAATTATCTAGGAGCAACAAAGAAAACTAAGACTGTCAAAATATTTTTAAGATTTCACATCTATGTATGGATTTAATTTGATACAATTATTTATAAAATAATTTCATATCTAAGCAATATATCATAGAACAGTATATGCAATCCTTTTTTCTATCCCAACATACTTGAAGAATAGGACATATTCCCAAACCTGCCATGGCAGGCCAGGGGCGGAGTGCCATGAGTATGATTTGAGAAAGTCAGCTATGTTCCCCCACTCCATATCTGGCCCTGTCCGTCCCTTCTAGTTCGGAGGCAAGAGCTCTATCCAGTGACTGAAAACTCATGGAGAGTAGTAGAAAGCTATGAAGCAAGATCTGGATCCTAATCCCAAACCTACAGTTTGATAATAATTTGATCTTAGGTAACTTATGGTTGGGACCAGATTCCTCATCTAATGAGATACGATGAGATGGGGAAGAGACCTATTTCTTGAATTGACAGTATTAAATGATATAACACGCACTTTGCCTAATACATGGTAGGCTCTTGACATATTCCTCCCCCTGCATGTCTCTGTATATAGTTACAAAGAAACTGTCCCTTATTTTCTTCAATCACAGGTATTTATTCGTATATTATACTAAGACTTCAAAAATGGACTTTTGTAAAAGTGAAAAACTACCAGAACTCCATTTAAAAAAATACATATATATATTTTTAAATATATATATACATATTTTAAATATATATAATATAAGGCAATTTACCAAACTCTATAGAAAAAAACAGTAAAATGAATGAATGAAGGGAAGGGATGGGAAGAGGAAAGAAAGGAAAATTGTATTTGTTGACTGCCTGGTAGGTGGCAGGCAGCACCCTGGGGCTTTACATGTGGTATTTTATTTAATTCTGAAAATAGTCCTGTGGGGAATATTAGTTTCAACTTTGAGGATGGGGAAAACTGGTTCTCAGGAACCTTAAATAACTTATTCTAGATACACTGTTAGTAATGCCAGAATAAGGTTTACCTGACTTGAAACTCTGTTCTGTCCATTACATCATGAATAATACTTATTTAGAAGTAATAGGCTATGTCATATTCCAGACTTAAGAGGATATCTGCAAAGAAATGTTATGTTTAATGTTGCAGTTGAAATGCATCAAACTGTTTTTCTCCTGGGAACCCCAGAAACTGTAAATTGATTCATGACGATCTAGTAATCACTGAATGATTTTACACATATGAAGAATGAAGAGCTTTATGGGCAGAGCGTGTCAAGAATGGCCGACATCGTCCTCTGAATGATCTGCATACATTAACACGTAATGTGAAGACAAAGAAAGGCAAACTGACGTTATAAACCGTTTTCCCCACCTGCCCCCTGTTCACACTGGCCAGAGCTGGCACTGCAATTTTTGTTTCAAAATCTGGAGCGGGTGAATCAAATGTGAAAGCAAGATCAATTCTGTTCTACGACAGTAAATGAGCTTAAGATCAGACCTGTTTTGGTTTATAGCGAGAATCTAATTATGCTAGCTTCACGTTTGCTTAAACAACTATATCACAGAGGCTGGAAAAAGAAAATACCTTCACCACTCCCCCTGACAAGCAAATTTCACGGCTACTGACAGTGTAAAAAAAAATTTTTAATCCCACATACCATACCATCCATATCTGTCGCAAAAGCTATAGAACAAAATATCTTCATGCATCATATTTTAGAAAAGTCAAGAGCTGGAATGGTCCAACCTTCTCATTAGGATAGATCAGGTAACAGAGGCTTAGTTAGGTTACACAGCTTCCTCTAAATTAAAGGTGCAGAAACCAGACCTCCAATCTCAAAAGCCAGCATTCTCCTCACAGCAACACAAAGCCGCCAAAATAAATGAGATTCAACATTCTCATCATCATAACTGTTGTGACTACAACCATATCCCCCAGGGCTTGGCGCACCGTCTGGCACTGAGGAGGCATTAAAAATATCTGTGGAATGATCAAATAGACCAGGTTCATGCTCCATTGTCTGTATATTTAGTTATCTTTCAAGGTCTTGGTTAAATTTCACTTTATTTACCAAGCTTTGCTGATCACGCCAGCGATTTGTCTCTGAATCTCTGTTGCACATCTTGTTCATACCATTCAAAGAAATACAGACTTAGAAAGCTCAGAATTAGCATGAACTTTAGAGATGCTTTGGCCCAAAGGGTTATAATTCTGGTTGCTATTTAGGATCACCCAATGGGCTTAAAGAAAACACATATTCGTGGTCTCTCTGCAGACCAACAAATTCAGAACTCCAGTGACATGGAGTCTGCTATTCTGTGGGACAGCCAGTTCCGTTGTTGGACACCTTTTTTTGTTAGTGATAATTTCAAACATTCACAAAAGTAGACCAAAAAGTATAATAAAACTTTGCTGTAACTATCATCCAGCTTCAACAGTTCTGACATCATGGGTAATCTTGTTTCATCTGAACTCACTCACTTTCCCCAGCACCCTGAATTACTCTGCAACAAATCTCATTTGTATCTAAAATATTGGGACTTAAAAAAAACATAATGATGTCCTGGCTGGGTAGCTCTGCCAGTGAGAGCACTGTCCCGATATACCAAGATTGAGGGTTCAAGCCTTGTCACTTACAATAATTAACCAGAGAATGCATAAATAAGTAAAACAACAAATCAATGTTTCTCTCTCTCTCCTCTCCTTCTCAAATCAAGAAACATTTAAAATAAAAAATAAATTAAAAAACATCACAATACTATTACCATAGTAAACAAAATTATCGATAACTCCTTAATATCATCATAGAGCCATTATTCACCCTCTAGTGATTCTCTTTCTGTCTCCCTCGCTACCTCTCCCTCTTCCCCTAATTTCTATCCCTCTTTTTCTTTCTTCTCTTCGCTTTTTTACATTTGCCTCTTTCAATAATAATCCAAATATGTCTCTTTATTAAATTTCTTAATCTACAGCTTGCCCCTCACCCTCCCCAAAAGATATCAGTTCTTTTGTCCTATTGAGTTTCCTAAAATCTGATCCTGTTGATACAGCCTTTCAATGATATTGAAAGAGTGTTCTTTGATCTCTGTTATTTCTATAAATTGACTGGACAGATTCAGGTTTAAATTTTGGTAAATATTTCTTAGATGCTGTTAGGTATGTGCAAGTATATAATGCCCAGTTGTCCCCTTTTTGGCGATCTTTGGAGTTATTGTCCATCCATTATTGCTTATGATGGCAAAATGGGGGTGTCCTCTCATCCTTCTTCATTCATTGGCTAGCATACCGTTATAAAGAAGAATTTTCTCTCATCAACCATTTTATTATGCTGAAGTGATTTGTATAAAAAAACAAAACAAATGTTTATTTCCCTTTATTTACCAGTTTTCAAAATAACAAGTTAATTTCTGTCATCGTTCAAAAGTAATACTGGAGGTTTGTGTGCTTTCCCCCTCAGTGTCATATTGAATTCTTGGATCAAAATAAATTGATGTGTTTCTGTTTCAGTCCACTGTGGTTATTTTTATTGCCTTCTTACTTTTCTTTGGGAATCTTTAAATATAAATAATTTAACTTGCTTCTGAAGTGTGAGCTGTGTGCAGAAGTGTTTCCACATCAAACTAGTTTACTTTTAGCACTCCTGATTTCATAATACATATAAATAAATTTTCAAATAGGTATATATAAAACAGATTGCAAGTCTTAAATTATAAGTTCTTAGGGCAATAATATTTGTATCTCTAAACCCATCAGAATAAAACTAGTCAAAAACAAAATTTAAATTCTTAACTATAACCTTAACAATTATCTATAACAAAAAGAGAATTGCCTGACCTGTGGTGGCGCAGTGGATAAAGCGTCAACCTGGAAATGCTGAGGTCGCCAGTTCGAAACCCTGGGCTTGCCTGGTCAAGGCACATATGGGAGTTGATGCTTCCAGCTCCTCCCCCCCTTCTCTCTCTGTCCTCTCTCTCTCTCTTTCTCTGTCTCTCCCTCTCCTCTCTAAAATGAATAAATAAATAAAAATTAAAATTAAAATTAATAAAAGGGGGAATTAATACAATGTAGGAGTTTCTTAGTTATTTTGGATAAAGTATTTCTTAGATTTCAGGTTTAATTTGAACTTTCAGTCTCTTTTCTCATCCTACTTCTGCCTTCTATATACTCTAAGCCATACTTATCCTATAATATCTGCATCTATGTGCTTTGTTATTCTACTTGTACATAACTTTATATCAATTTCCTGAATTAGAATATTTGCCCTAATATTTAGTTGAACCTGCTCTATCCCTTCCAATCTTCTCGCTGTTCTACAAAAAAATAAAAAATAATTGAAAGTTTTCTAGTGCAGCTGAAGATGACCATATCACAAAGATTCTGGCATTTTTGAGGGAAGAAGCTAGAGAAAAGGCTATTTAAAAATGACATTTCTTCAGTAAGAAAATACAGTCAAACATGAACTTTCACATAGTGACTTTGTATTCATAATTGAGAACTCTGCACACGGGGTCATTCCCATCTGCCAGGATTGAACTACCTTCCTTTTCTTGGTTTCTACATGTAGAAGGCAGGGGTAACTGCCAATCTCTACTTTCTACATGGTCATGTAGTTCCAACATGACAATGTCCCGTGTAAAATCATCTGAATATCTCGGATTCAAAAGGACACAAAACACATCATTGACTCCCAATTAGGCTAATGCTGTCACCAAGTTTAGAAGTAATTAAGTGTACAAACACTTCTAATTAATTAGTTTCATCAATAGCTGAGGTTTTAAAAGATAAACTATATTAAAATTTAGTCTTTCCATTTTCATACTTGAGATAGAAAAGTTCTACAAACTTATCAACTCCTTACTTTACAAACATTACATTGCTGTACTTTAAATGAAAGCTGTGAACTATTACTAAGGATGCCTATTATAATTGAAATATATTGTGAACCATGGCAAGGTGAAATCAGTCTAGGTCTCAATCAAAATATTTAAATAAATTCATGTCTAGATAATATAAAAAACAAAAACCCACTTATCATCTGTGAGTTAGCACTGGGGTCTACCTGCTGTCCATAGCTCTTTTATTAAAGTTGACAGAACAACCCCAAATCCAATTTCTATTAAAAATGGAAAAAGAAATATGTCAACTGGTGGCAATTTTATTAATGGACACTCACTATCCAAAACTCAACTCTCAAAAGAACAAGTATATCCTACCACAAATCAAACTACAATTTCATTCATAGAATTTAAAGTCTTCAGTACCCCTCATTTTTAGAAAATATCATATAAAAGTAGACCAACAGAAAATGCACAATCTTAAAAGTGGATGAGGATACTTCCTAATATCATTTTTGCAGTCAAGGTGGTCATTAAGTATAAAATAAAAGTGCTCCCCTAGGTAGGAATATACAATACCACCAAGGGGCAATCACTTTAATATTCAAAAGTCAGAAAGGCAGCAAAGATTTAATTTAAAAAAATGTGTCCTGTTAGGTCTGTCAGGAAGCCAACTACATAAACAAATGTCAAAAAAGTTATCTGCAAGGATTGATATAATCCTATACATAAGACACGTTATTCAGAGAGTGAGAAACCTGTTGACTGAAATCTCTTCTGTGAGTGCAGGGGTGAGGAGCACATCATATGTCTGCCACTACAGTGTAGGACGGAGTCATAAATCACTCAGTAGTTTCACTTTCCTTGACATCATTTCTGTCTCTCGTCCAGTTGTGCTCAATTTGGGTTCTGGCTTGGATCACTTTAATGACTTGATGACCTTCCAAATCAGAGCACAGCTGCTACTTTAATATTACGTTAACCAATGGGAGATTTCGGCCAATACAGGTGTACCTTATTTCATTGCACTTAGCTTCATTGGGCTTCATAGATGCCACCAAATTGAAGACCCTCCACCAACAGAAAGATTATGCTTGCTTTACGGAGGTGGGTTGTCACTGAACTCACAACATCTCTAAGGTCTGCCTGTATCTGACCACTTTGACTTTCAATAATGGCAATGTCACGTGGTACATCTAACACTTGATGCATCATAGGCCTTACCTCCACCACGCCTGCAGCATATGCATTTAAGGAGAAGAGTCCCATGGGCCTTCCATCTGTGTGCACTCAGGTGACTATACATATATATGCATATATATGTGACATTAAATATATATGACATATAACTATATATATGACATAAGGAAAGCACTAAATATAAAGACTTTTTAATCTTTTACATCCATCGAATAAGCATATTATGTAATACATATACATCTGCAAAGGCACAATCTCTTTGCAGTTACCAAAATTAACTTGATTGATAACCTATAGGTTCAGCATAAAAATTTCTGGGCAATGAAAACAGCTTGAATGACATACTGCCCATAACTATATAATGTTACCATACTTTCAGAATGGCCACATCAATATTTGAGGACTTGTGTGCCTGCCCAGGACTCTTCTCTTCCCAGAAGCGGAACAACCTGCTCCACTCAAGACAACTGCCATCTGACGCTCCGGGAGGTCACAGGACTAACGCTGGAGACATTGGGAGCAGACTGCTCTGTAATGTGATGGTCAGTCAGACACAGCAGAATTTTAAATGAGCTCCGGTTTAATACATTACCTTTCCTTGGCCTGACATTCTTTTCCGGTGCTTAAAAATCCAAAGAGCTCTCCACCTACCAGTACTGCACCCCTTCAAACCATTCAGCAGGGAAACACTAGCAAATCCTCTGCTTGCCATTTTATCCTTCCCTAACTCCCAGACTGGTGTCCCAGCGACGGCCAAGGGCAGCTAGAGTGGATGGCGCTACCGCGATTCCAACATCTAATGGAACTGGGCTGCCTCTTCTGTTCTGGAGAAAACACACTATAATGTCTACTGGGGCTGAGGATAAGAGATTATAGGAACAATTTCTTCAGTCTGATAAAGTAGCTAGTAGCAGGCCCAGAAATCCATAGCAATTAAAAGGCAAATAAAAGTTAAATATAGAATTTGTACAGCTATTGTACATTATAATCAAAGATCTGATCTTGTTAACAAATCATTAATTATTCCTTATCACTAGCATCCCTGTAAAGTAGTGAGTAAGTGATGGGACATTACTAGGCCATTGAAATGCAAATTTGGGGCAATAGTTGCTAACCATTATTTATTTACCTGTAAATGCAAAACGGGGTTAGTTGTGTTTATAGCACACAGTTTCATTTTTTGAGGCCTGGTACAGTTATTTTAAATCTACCCCTTTTGGTAGCTACATGAGTACACTGCCTATACAGATCCACCAGTTGTGATAAGGGCACTTCTCCTAAAGAGACAAAATAGACAACAATTTGTTGGTCCATCTCTCAAACCAAAAAATAATACTATAAAATAACACAACTCAAAAAATATTTATGAAATATTTATGGGAATATAGCCAATACTGTAATAATGTATGTTGCCAGGTGGGTACTAGACTTACCAGGAAGATCACTTTGTAAATTATATAAATGTCTAACCAAAATGCTGTCTACCAAAAAACTATGATAAAATATATAATATTGAATGTCAATCGTACTTGAAAAAAGAAAGAAGGAATCATTCTGCAGAGCTGTCAAAAAGCTTCAGACCAAGGTTATTTTAAAAACCAGAAAAAGGAACATCGTATGCAAACAAACAAACAAAAAAGGCAGGGGGAGGTTGCAACTAGCAACCAATGCTAAAACTTGTCATTGAGTCTACTATACTCAGGCAGCCCAGAAACAAGAAATCAAGAAAATTAAAAACTGAACTAAAATAGAACATAATCAAGGTAACTAATACACATATTAGATGGTTGGCAGAGTCTTATATCAATGCTTCATTCCATTCTAGACCAAAACACCGTTATAATGACTTCATACTACATTCCTATAAGGTACAGATCTCAAACTACCACAGATGTTATACTTAGCAACTGATCTAAATTCAACATAATGTGAGTCCATGAATCTGGAGATGTGTATAAAATAAGTTATGCACAAACAGCTGTAGCCTGGAAAGCTGACATGAGGGGCCCAGAAGGAGGGATGGCAGCAGATAAACAAATAAAGATGCTCAGCTTTAAACACATGGCATAGCTGTGGACTACTGGAACCTACAAAAGCAGATAGAACACCTGGCATAGGGCAAGCAAGATAAGATAAGCAAGTTCAAGTGGCAGTAATAAACACAAGCACTCTATAGTTAGAATAAGAATAAATCATACTTATAAGTTTATAAAACCCTGACATTTTAGCCTGACCTGTGGTGGCGCAGTGGATAAAGCGTCGACCTGGAAATGCTGAGGTCGCTGGTTTGAAACCCTGGGCTTGCCTGGTCAAGGCACATATGGGAGTTGATGCTTCCAGCTCCTCCCCTTTCTCTCTCTCTCTCTGTCTCTCTCTCCTCTCTCTCTCTCTCTCTCTCTCTCTCTCTCTCTCCTCTCTAAAAATGAATAAATAAATAAATAAATGTATCTTAAAACCCTGACATTTTAGATGGAAGTGGCCTTAGAAATAACCTTATCCAACTTGCTTGTTTTATGGAAGAGGAACCCAAAATCCTTAAGTCTAGTGAATTAACAAAAAATGATTGCAAATTAACATTATTTTTGGGCCCTGGCCAGTTGGCTCAGCAGTAGAGTCTCAGCCCAGCATGTGGAAGTCCTGGGTTTAATTCCCAGTCCGGGCACACAGGAGAAGCAACCATCTGCTTCTCCACCCCTCCCCCTCCCACTTCTCTCTTTCTCTCTCTCTCCCCCTCTGGCACCCATGGCTCTAATGGTTTGAGCAAAGTTGGCCTTAGACGCTGAGGATGGCTCCACGGCCTCAGCCTCGGGCACTAAAATAGCTCAGTTGCCAAACAATGGCACTAGGACCTAGCTGGGCAGAGCATGGCCCTGGTAGGGGTTGGTTCAGGGTGCATGAGGGAGTCTGTCTTTGCCTCCCTACCTCTCACTTAATAATAAATAAATAAATTAATTAATTAATATTTTTTGGAGAATAAGGATGGAATCTTATCACCATACAGGGTCCATAATGCAAGCATCAGATCTCTGTTAAAAAATGATAAAGCTGTTCTACAAGATAAATTATTTACCAGTGAAAACAAAAAAGTAGTGAAAATTTCCATTTGATCTGAGCTTTGTATGTTGATGTGGTTAAAATAAGAAACAAGGTAAGGAACATAGAATTTCATCCAATTACAAAAATTATTACAAAAAACTTGGTGTTTTAGTATATTTTTACATAAATCCTCTAGGAACTAATGTGCTTTTCCACAAAGACTGGAGATAAGTATGTCTATAGAAAGAATATCCTGGGCTGTGGGGGAAAATACATCTGGATTCAAATCCCTCATAAGACAATCTTAGGAAAGTTACTTAATCTTTGCATCAGTTTACTCATATATAAAATATTGACAGCAATACCCACAGACTAAGTTTTTAGGAAGATTAAAAATAAGTAGTGTCTACACTTATAAATCTCCTATTAGATGACAATGCTTTAGAAAGAACTATTTCTTTCCTTACTCTTCTATCCTCACAATAATTCTGGGAGGAACGCGCTATCATTATTCCCACTTTCAGTTAAAGAGACTGAGCCACCAAGCATTAAGGTCACAGATACTTTGTGGTGATGTCAAGATTGAAACCCAAGCACTCAAGAATAATGAAGTTCCAATAAAAAGACTGAGCGACCTAAAGAATAGCTCTCAGAGTAATATAAAAGTCATTTATTCACTCTGATTACTTCCCATTATCTCTTCCATTTTAAATACAAAGAAAATTACAACTTATACATTAAGGTAGTTTAATGACCAGAACTACCATAGAACACTTAATTAAAGTAACTAAAGAATTCCATATTTTATTGGGTTTCTCTACTCTGGCTACAAATGAAAATTACATATGAAACTTTAAAAATAACTTCAATGCCCAACCTCCAACTCCCACCTTCTGAATACGAACTCTAGGGTGAAGCCCATGTATTTTTTTTTTTTAATTTTATTTATTCATTTTAGAGAGGAGAGAGAGACAGAGGGAGAGAAGGAGGGGAGGAGCTGGAAGCATCAACTCCCATATGTGCCTTGACCAGGTAAGCCCAGGGTTTCAAACCGGGACCTCAGCATTTCCAGGTCGACGCTTTATCCACTGCGCCACCACAGGTCAGGCGCCCATGTATTTTTAAAGCAGTTTACAAGTGATGTTAGTGCACAGCCTGAGTGAAGAATTACAGTTTTAAACACAGAAGATGGAACAGCAATGCATAGCAAGTGACATCTGGAACCAGATGATTTTCAAAGCTAAATTACACATGGAAGCGGTGGTCAAGAACAGGGAAGGCTGAGTCAGTGCAAGGAGAATGAGTGAATGAGGAAGACTGTGGAGGAACAAGCCAGAGAGGAAGGCAGGAAGACAGCCCAGCCCCAGGGAGGCCAGGCTAGACAAACGAGTCCAAGGAAGGAGAAAGGCAACCTCCGTGGCCACAGCAGCGGCTCAGCATCGCAATCTGACAGCTTGTTTGTAATCTACGCAAATGTACACTCTCAGGTCACTGCGCATCCTTGCGAATGGCACGGTGTTTTCCTCATCATTGTTTATTTTTTTTTCTGTAACTACCACTAGTTTTGCCATTAACTGCAATTCAGAGATTTTATCCTAATCTTTTTGATAGAATATTTGAGATTTAGTGTAACTTTCTTACCTTAAAATTTAAGAAATAAGTTTGTTGTAAAATCATTCTCAACCAACAGCGACATATTTACTAAATAAAACATGCGTGGTGAGGAAGCACACGGAACATTCGGAGGATCATATTTACGACATACAACAAAATGAAGTCACAAATAGCACCATATAAAAATCCAAATACAGTTTTTCACGGGACTAAAATATTCATTAGGGACCATATAACTGAGCTTCCACTTGGTGATATGATTGAACTAATAAAGAAGGGCATATAACTATTGTTTTTTAAAATCATAGTAACAGATAAGCAATTTATTCTAACAAACTCTTGGAGTTTTAATCCGTTTTTATTTTAATGACTGTTTTTTGAGAATTGAAAGGAATCTCTGGATCCTTTGCCCAGAACAGAAACACAAATGCTCATACAAATAGCATCCTCCATGTGACGTCAGGGAGGTCACATGACTTAGCTGGCTGACGAACCCAAATATTATTGGATTTCTAAAGACCCACTGTGGGGAAAAGTTTGTTTTCTGTCATCTAAATATTTCAGACCACCGATACAAGCCATCACATAATCACAGAGAGGTGGATTTTGTACATGTTTATACCTCCAAGCACTGCATATCCCTAAAGAAATGGTTCAATAGATGTTTGTGTTTACAGCTGACCTGGTTCGGGCTGACTTGACCCCCTCTTTTTTCAGCACCCTTCTGAATCTTTCTTGTTTACAACACAAGAGGACTGTGTGAAATGGTAAAATAACCTGATTTAGAGTTGGAAGACAGGGTTCAAGTCCAGGACTGATACTTTTTAGCAGTTTTGACCTTAAAAATTTTAACCTGTGTTTGTGATTTATTGTCTGCAGGAAGAAAGTTTGATCCAATTTCACGAAGCTCTAGTGAGCACTGGGCAAAGCTTCGGCTTCCTCATCTGATCAATGGGAACAGTGACAGTTCCTATTGGGTAGGAGAAGAAGATTACACAAGATGATGCAGGCAAAATGCACAGAAAAAGCCTGCCGCAGAGGAGATGCACAGTAACCAGCTATTAGCAATGTGCCTCGTTTCATGCTAGGTGCTGGATAAAATGCCTGCCTTACAGGGTAATAAGAGCTGTTTATGAAGTTGGAATAAAAAGCATGTTAAATACATGGCTGTCCCTCTCTCTGTTTCTGCTGACAGAAGGGGGCTGGGCACAGAGACATTAGTGACATGCTGAATGGAAGCTGGAGAGGGGCCATCTCCTCCCTCCTTGACTCAAGTGCTCACTCCCCACGCTCACGGGTGTGTTAGTGGCTAATAAATCTCAGTCGAGTCCCTCTGTGAGATTTGCCTTAAAATGAAGAGAGCTGCCTGACCTGTGGTGGCACAGTGGATAGGGCATCAACCTGGAAATGCTGAGGTCTCCAGTTTGAAACCCTGGGCTTGCCTGGTCAAGGCACAAATGGGAGTTGATGCTTCCTGCTCTTAGCCCCTTTCTCTTTCTCTCTCTCTCTCTCCTCTAAAATGAATAAATAAAGTCTTTAAAAAATTGTAGAGGGCTGCCCCACTCAAGATCACATCCCCTTCTCAGGTACCAATGGCTTGATTCCAGTGACTGACTGACAGAAGGATTAGAGGCGGAGCCCGTGGTCCTAATTCAGCACAAGCGTAAGGGCCATCCCAGCTCCAGGGCTCCCTGAGTTGGACTGAAGCTTTCTAGGCTATTGAAATGCAATTCACCTTCTCCCCCTGCCCAATCCTGCCTCTCTCACTCCCCTAAAGGTATTGATCCCAGAATACGCCTGCATACAAATCTGTCTCAGAGTCAGCTGCCTAGGGAAATGACTTATGACACTTGCCCAAAGTCAAAAAGCTAATGAGAGATCAAAATGGAATTTACTACAGATGTGCCAGCATAATTCCGCAATTATACACTGAGCAGGAGAGACCAAGTGAAAAAGTGGACCCAAAGCTCTATAAGGTAGCATTATAAATAATACCTAAAAATAGTCTAAAATGCCTTATTTTGTGGATCCCAATAAAAAGGAAGAATTTCTACTGAAGTTGGGCTGATATGAAACAAGAGAGCATCAGCCCATGTGGAGAGGAAAATGGGAAGGCGATGAAGGTCAATTTCCTGGGGATGCTTTCTGTTTCACTTCGGAAGCAGAGACTAACTGGACAAAAAGGGACTTTCTAAAAAGAATAACTCTGGTCTTTTATTTCATATAGGAGGAAATTGCAACCCAGAGGTACCTTCACTTACCAAGGCTACCAGGTAAGAGACTTGTCTAGGTCTCTTAATCAGCCTTGTCTTCAATACGTGATGCTGACATTTCATGTAAAATGTCACACCCACAGAAGATTCATATATATTCAAATCTAAGTATAAAATGTATTATACTTTTTAAATTAAGCATTAATGTCACTCATCCCTCCTATCAATGCAATAATTGGGATTTGCCCGGGTTAGGAATTTTCACAGAATGACTTTAAGGGGAATGTTAAAATTCACTATCTATACCTCTAACTACATTAGCAATTAAAACTCATCAAATATTGTATCTTAATGGCCTTATCTCAAAATGAGGATAATAATTATCTCATTCATTGGGATGCCACGAAGACTAAATATTTAATGTTACCAGTACATTCTAAATGCCTCACAAACAAGTAACATGGCAACACACACAGCAATTTCTAGCCGTTGAACATTGTGACTGGTTAATTTTACACATAACTGATCGAAAAGAGCCAAAGTAAGAACAAAGGATATTTAGCCTCTGTTTCCAATAGGGAGAGCAAGATTTACACTGATAACTATAAATTAAATAAAAATATCACAATTCAAATAAGAAAGGCCCTAAAAATCCCTGTGGTAGGCATATTTACCACCAAGGAATCTAAGACTTTTGACAAAAACAACAAAAACAGGGTGATGGAATAGAAGTAAAAGCAAACCCATAAGTAACTTTATAATATTTTATACTTATTAAAATAAAATAGGGTGAGCATAATAAATAAGGAAAATATCAAGGACATTTTACACATTTTTAAACAGGTTCTAACTACATCATTTATTTTATATGCTAGTTCTTGCTTGCTAGAAACAAACCTCTCAGAATCTCTCTGTCTTTTGGCTCAATGAAATAATCATAAATGTAATTTCCTAAGAACCGTTCCCTTCTGCCCTTCCCACATCTAGTCTTTTATCCAAAATGCTCAGAGAACGAACTTGGTTCTAAAGTGCCCAAATATTGAAAATGTTGGGGTGTATTTTATTTGCCCTGCTTGGGAAAGCTGAGGAGGACCCAGGCAAAGGCCCCTCCACACAGCAGGGCTTCCAGGGCTTCCCTCAGGTCAGAAATAGGTCTTAGGACCCCTTTCTTGTAGTTCTGCTCCCCGTCTTTTAACAAACTGAAAGAGCAGTGCTAACAACCTTCTTCGTTATTCATTCCCAAGGCTTCTTTGACAAACCTCTGTTTCCACTTAGCCATAGCATTTCAATCCTGCCTTTCTCCCTACCAGTGGTCAGCAAACTCATTAGTCAACAGAGCCAAATATCAACAGTAAAACGATTGAAATTTCTTTTGAGAGCCAAATTTTTTAAACTTAAACTATATAGGTAGGTACATTCCTTATCAAGGTAGCACCCACACGTGGTATTTTATGGAAGAGCCACACTCAAGGGGCCAAAGAGCCGCATGTGGCTTGCAAACCACAGTTTGCCAACCAGGGCCTTACTTAAACTGTTTCCTTTTATTCTAGCTGGAGTAGTTCTAGTTTGCAAATGAAATTTATACAGTTAAGAGAAAAGACATACAGTGGCAAGTATACAAGTATCAGAATTTTCCATAAAGATAAACTGGTGAGAAAGGGATGAGAGCAGTGCTAGTCTGGGTAACTAAAATGATGTGGGGTAAACTAATCTGCCTAGTGGCCACCCAATGGCTCGGTGGAATCAGTCACCAATTCATTAATTTCTGATATTCCTATATTTATACTCAGCTATGGGAAATTTTCAGAGAAAAATATTTATGTTCCCTTTCCTTGCAGGAAGATACAAAATACAAAAGAACACTGTTGAGAAATTATACGAAACATGTTGGATAAAATCAGCAGTCTTCAAAATAAGTAACTCCCCCTTCAAATGGGAACATCTTAAGACTTCTCAAGAAAGCACAGATAGTTTTAAGACACAGTTAGTTGAAAGGAATTGACTTGTGAATGCTAAATAAGCAAATGACCACCTTCCCCAAAACTGTGAGGGCAGAAATGCTCTCTCTTCAAGGAAAATAACAACATGTAAGATTTCGGCCTTTTAAAGAAAAGTTTGCCATGTATTTTTAAAAATGGATGATAACAGATATCAAATAGTTACGGCAAATATTCTATCGAGTATATTAAAAAGAACAATAGTTTAATTTTAAATGTCAATATTCACAATATCCTCCAAATTCTATCTTTTGCAAATGTTTAAACTTACTATTGAAATGGTTTAGCTGTCAACATAAAAATGTGCAAGGGATTAGAAGTTTCTTGATACTAATAGGGAAATGGTGAGCAAAAGACTTTGAAAGTCACCAGACTAAATCAAAATCTCAAAGTGTCATTTTTAAAAAATTTATTTTAGTGAGGGGGGAGAAAAAGCAGGGGGAGGGGAGGAGCAGGAAGAGCATCAACTCCCCAGCTGACCCGGCAAGCCCAGAGTCTCAAACCAGCAACCTCAGTGTTCCAGGTCAACGCTTTATCCACTGCACCACCACAGGTCCTGCTCAAAGTGTCATTAACCGCTGATATTCTACTGCAGGGGTCGGGAACCTTTTTGGCTGAGAGAGCCATGACCACCACATATTTTAAATTGTAATTCCATGAAAGCCATACAACGACCCCGGGGGACAGCTGTGATGGGCTCCAGCCACCCGCAACCATGAACATGAGTGGTAGGAAATGAATGGATTGTAATACATGAGAATGTTTTATATTTTTAATGTTATTATTTTTGTTATTAAAGATTTGTCTGCGAGCCAGATGCAGCCATCAAAAGAGCCACATCTGGCTTGCAAGCCATAAGTTCCCGACCCCTGTTCTACTGTCAAGATTCTAAATGAGGAGCTGTATATTAAGTCCTAGACATCTGGAGTGACAGGAAGAGGTGGGCCTAACGGAAGAGCCCTTTGTCGAGTGGGTGAGATCTGAGCGGGGTTTTATGAATGAAAAGCAGGGAACTTGAGCTTGAGGAAGACCGGAGTCCAGAGCAGAGCAGCAGGAACCAGAGCACGCAGGCCTGGGCAGGAGAGGGAAAGCGGGGGTGCCCCGGGGAAATGGAGCGGCCACGGGTTTTCAGGTCACCAGCAGCTCGAGCTCAAATTCTAGTTCTACCACATTTGGTCCAAACCACTTTGAAGAGGTCAGTTTCTACTAGGAAGGTCAAGTGAGGGGGATAGAAAAGAAAGTGCTTTTTAAATGATAAAGTGATATAGCACACATTAGTTGGTAGGCCCTTTTCAACTAGGCACCACTGAGCAGTAGCAGTTTTCATAATGGTCAAAAGCATGAGCTTTGGAACCAAAGATGGTGCTGAGCCCAAAACTGCCACTTCCTAGAGGTGTGATCGTGGCCAGGCTGGCTAACCCTTTCTGCGCCCTCTCTGTGCCCCAGCAGCCTAGCGTGTAAAACGCAGAGAACTGAGATACCCACTTTAAAAGGTGATTATAAGGATTGAGTGAGTTTGTGCATGTAAAGAGCTTAAAATTGAGCTCAGAAGAATTAGTAGCTCTCTTATTGTCAGTGGTGGTACTAGTGTTATTATTACTCTGATTCTCAATGGCAAATAGAGATAAAGAGATTACCAACACTAATAAATATCTATTGCATTACGAGCCCAAAGGGTAGGGGGACAGCTAAGTCTGTAACAGGGCTTAATAGTAAAAGCCTCTAATACAGCTCCTTGGATTCACAGCAAAAGTATGTGACAATGATCCAACCAAGTTCTCTGCTGTCATAATTACCAAAGTAACATATATATTTTTTCCTTTGTTTAAAGGCCGAAAACCCCAAAAGAACACCTAATTTGTTTTACAAAGAATATCTCGTGAAGTGTTCAGCAGGATAACATTTGGTCCTTAAGATGACACAATGTTAGAAATGATTTTGCAATATGGCAGGAACATTCTGACCTTATGTAAAGGAGTTTCGACAATGAAGTACCAAAGACATCATTATAAGCACCTTCTCTGATTAACACACCAATGACAGAATGAGAGCAATAGGACACAAGCCCTTTGAGCTCTGATTGTAATTTTTTCATCATTTTAAAACTTATGGAGTTCTTAGAGGTAATTCACAATTTCTCATTTATGCTCTGTAAAATAAATTTTTTAAAGAAAAAAACTGGTGTTTTACCTCCATCCCTGATTTTCCAAATAATGTTCAGGATAAGTTGCAGTTTTCCCAATTAAATTAAAAGTTTTCATTGAAAGCTAGCTTTCATAAATTTTGGCTAAAATCTTGACCAAATTGTGAAAACAAATCTCAGAAACATGTTATTTTAAGAAAAGCATTTAAAATCCCCATTTTAACTTAAAAAAGAAGTTTGTTCAGGTCACTATGACACAGGGTGATGTGCCAAACAGTACTGCTTTCTAATTTTATTTGAGCATTCTATTTGAGCTGGAGCTCAGGACATGTTCAATAGGCTTAGATTTTGTTAACAAATAATGTGAATTGAGAAGCAATACATCAGCATCAGAAATTCTGAAACTTACAGGTATGTCTGGCCAGTGAGTAGTTGGATCCACCACTAGTCAAACCAAATCCCTCAGGAATCTGACTAGAGCTTCGAGGTCTGGTCAACAGTTTTGGAGGTTCAATTTCAGCACCAAATTCAGCTCCTATTACGCCTAGTAGAACAATAGCAGTAGCTTGTTTCCGTCTTTCCTCATAAGAAGTGGAAATTTTTTTCATTTGTGGGACACTTGATAAGCAACCTGAAAATCAAAATATAAGAATATAAATTAGTAGAATATCAATACAAAAAAGACATAATTAGAAAAACATTCAAGATTGCTCACTCAGGAAAGAACCATCTTTTCAAAAACCGACACTGGTACAACTTGTTATCCACATAAAAAGGAATAAATGTGAACTTTTATCTCTCATTCTGAAAAACATCAACCCAAGATGGATCATAGCCCTAAATATAAGAGCTAAAAACTAAAAAATATGCAGAAGAAAATAAAGATGCATATCTTCATGATCTTCAATTATGCAATGATTTCTTAGCTATGATACTAAAAACACAAATGATTTAAAAATATTTTTATATTGGACTTCATCAATATTAAAAATGCTTGCACTTCACCCTGGCCAGTTGGCTTAGTGGTAGAGCGTCGGCCTGGCGTGCAGGAGTCCCAGGTTCGATTCCTGGCCAGGGCACACAGGAGAAGCGCCCATCTGTTTCTCCACCCCTCCCCCTCTCCTTCCTCCCTGTCTCTCTCTTCCCCTCCCACAGCCAAGGCTCCATTGGAGCAAAGCTGGCCCAGGCACTGAGGATGGCTCCATGGCCTCTGCTTCAGGCGCTAGAATGGCCCTGGTTCCAACAGAGCAATGCCCCAGATGGGCAGAGCATCGCCCCCTGCTGGGCATGCCGGGTGGATCCCGGTCAGGCACATGCAGGAGTCTGTCTGACGCCTCCCCGTTTCCAACTTCAGAAAAATACACACACAAAAAAAAAGCTTGCACTTCAAATGACAGTAGAATGTAAAGTCAACACTGGAAGAAAATATTGTCACTCATACATTTAATAAGAGATTACATCCAGAATATATCTTACAACTCAATAATAAGAAATTCCAACTTTTAAAATAGGCAAAGAGTTTGAATAGATAATTTTTCAAAGATATATGAACGGCCAATACACACGTTAAAGAAGCTCAACATCACCTGTCATTAGGAAAATGTAAATCAAAACCACAATGAGACACCATCTCACATCCACTGGGATGGTTGTAATAGAAAGGACAGATATCATGTGTTGTTGAGGATGTACAGGAACTGAAACTCTCATGCACTGCTGGTGGGAAGGTAAAATGGTATAACTATTTTGGAAAATAGTTTGGCAGCTCCTCAAAAAGTGAAAAAGAGAGTTACCATATGGCCCAACAATTCTACTCCTGGGTATCTATCTACTCAAGAGAAATGAAAACAAATGTATACATAAAAAGTTGTACACAAATGTTCACAGCAGCATTACTCATAATAGCCAAGAAGTGGAAACGACTTAAATATCCCTCACTAGTGAGTGGGTAGACAAAATGTGGCCTATATCCATGCTGTGTCTGAGGACCCTCCCCTCCTGGAGTTGGAAGGCAGGGGATGCAAGGGTAGAGGAGTAGCAGAAGGAAGAAATAGTTTTAACTATAAATTCACTTTTTGTAATAGTTTTTTACTATTTAACTTTCTATTTCTTCTTGAGTCACTTCTGAAAGCTTCTAATTTTAAAATAAATACCTATTTTAAATTTATGGTGTAAAGTTATTAACACTATTCTCTATGATTAAAAAATGTCAATTGTATCAGTTGCTATAATATCTTTAAATATTGTTTATTTGTGCCTTTTTCATGACTTTCTTGATCAGTTTTGCTAGAAATATATATTTTACCATATTTTCAAAAAAACCACTTTGGTTTTGATCTTATCATTTCATTGCTTTCTATTTTACTAATTTCTGCTGTGATACTTTCTACCTTCTTTATGTTTCATCTCTAGTCTCTCCTTTTCTTTCTTTTGTTTGTAAGTTATTAGGTTGACCACAACTCACTCATTTTCATTATTTTCTGTATGGTAAACATTGCTAGTTACACAGTTAATATCCATTCACCCTTTCTCCTTTAATAATACAACCTCAACATTAACCAAATAACAATGTACTCAGATCCTTTCCTGATCTTTTCAGGAACTGAGAAGCTAGAGCCTAGCTCCCGGCTGTAAGCTCTGCTCATGATGCACTATATTTTGAGTCCTCTCTGCTCACAGGAAGCAGAGCTTGCTTCTCGAAAGCACCTAATATTTTCAGCCCCAATCACTGCATTTCTATTCCATTACCTGTCCACAGAGATATCGGTCTTTCCTGAACTTAGTCATGTCTCATTGGTCCTTGATTTGTATATTTTATCCATCATAGCTGTATAGTTGGCACAAACGGAAGTAAAAAGTGAACTTCTGGAGCCAGCTTGATTGGAGGTCAGCTTTCTGCTTTTCTAATATTAATCCATCCAGTTTTGGGCCTCTTTCAGGAGGCTGCTCTATGCATTAATTAAATCAATACAAAATATGGGCTCTCAGAGTTCAGTGTACCAACTGAGAAATTAGCAGCACAGACTTCTACATACTTTTAGATATTTTGTTTTATTTTTCTCCTGTTCTTTTGCTTTGTCATTCTATATGAAGGGTGGTAAGACAGCCAGATAACAATGGGAGGTAACAGGGGACCAAACAAGGAGAGGCCTTTGTATAAAAAGTTGAAGACTCTTAACTTCTGATTAATGAAAAGCCACTGAACAATTCTATAGAACGTGGTGACACCAGATTCATTCATTGTTGGGAAGGTCATGATAGCAGCAGTATGGAAGGTAGACTGTGAGAGAAAACAAGACAGGTAGAACCACAAGACAAAACCTGCCATGATCATGTGGGAAACAGCAAGTACTAGTGGTGGCAGAAGGTCATTCATTCCCTCAGTCAGCCACTCAGCATATAAAAATTGAACATCTAGAGTACAAGGCATTATGCTAATATGAATTAATAAATGAATATGAATTAATTGGGATGAGAAAAGCAAAGTCTTGGTTCTTATTGATCTTAAAGGCTACTAAACAGAAATTAGAAATATAAAGGTTGCAGAATCAATGAGAACTTTATGGACTGAGAGAACAGTATGTCTAAGAAGCTAAAGCAGAAGGAATCTACATTTCTATTTCAAGGATAGGTAACTGGGCTGGAACTCTATGAGTCAAGAGGATAATGGTAGAAAATGAGGCGAGAGGCAGGACAGGGCCAGGCCATAGGTGGCTCTATTGGCCGTAATTGTTATCCTTTGCACAATAGTAAGATACTCAAGTTAGGGTTTAAGGCACAGAGTACTCTAATTAGATTTAGGATTCCAGAACAACACTCTGAGAGCGTATGAAGAATGCCGGAGTGAGGTGATCAATTAGGAGGGCACTGGACAGATCAACGAGACAGAGAAAGGTCGGTTTGCTGCTGGGGTGTGCAACAGGAGGTGCAGAAACATGAGCAGCTTGAAGGCCCATGCTGAGGTCCAGGCAGCTGAGGGTAACACTGCAGAACGATTTCAGATCCCCTGCCCTGAGTTCTTTTAAAAATCCTAATTAAGTAAAACAAAATAAAATACCTGCAAGAAAAACAGGTATGGCTTTTTCAAAAGCTGAAAAAACGAAAAATACCTAGTGCACAAAGCTTTTAAGCAGGCGTTCCCAAACTACAGCCCACAGGCCGCAATGCGGCCCCCTGAGGCCATTTATCCAGCCCCCACTGCACTTCTGGAAGGGGCACCTCTTTCATTGGTGGTCAGTGAGAGGACCACTGTATTTGGCGGCCTTCCAATGGTCTGAGGGATAGTGAACTGGCCCCCTGTGTAAAAAGTTTGGAGACCCCTGCTTTCAAGAATACACTTGAAATGCCATGTATGTACTTGTGCTGAGAAGCAGAGTAGAATGTGGGCAAGAAGACCTGGACAAGTCTAAGAAATGAAAATGGTAGGATACGTAAAGAACTTGAGAGGTAGGAAGGAATCATTGAGTAAGAAAGTGGTAGGAAAGTACTTAAGGAAAAATGGGTTGTCTATCTAGAAAACTAAGATGAAAACATCATAGTGACTGTTTATCTGGATTCTGAGAGAAGTTTGGTACAAGTGAATACAGAACAGATTTGTTGTTGTAGAGCTGTTCCTTAGTTTCTTCATATCACATTTTATTGCTTAGAAAAAGTCCTGGAAATTTGCCATCAGTTTTTAAGCACTGGATAGAAAGACAAAAATCTAACACAAGCACATAAGGAATAGATTCCTCTTTTAAAATACTATGATTTTTTCATATAAAATGTTATCATTCATTTTTCTAATTTAATTTTGTGTAGTATATTTCAAATCAAATGCAGGCTGCTTTATAATGATGTTTCTCCAATGTTATAAAATTACAATTTCCAGGCCCTGGCTGGTTGGCTCGGCAGTAGAGCGTCAGCCTGGTGTGCGGGGGACCCGGGTTCGATTCCCGGCCAGGGCACATAGGAGAAGCGCCCATTTGCTTCCCCACCCCCCCCCTCCTTCCTCTCTGTCTCTCTCTTCCCCTCCCACAGCCGAGGCTCCATTGGAGCGGAGATGGCCCGGGCGCTGGGGATGGTTCCTTGGCCTCTGCCCCAGGCGCTGGAGTGGCTCTGGTCGCAGCAGAGCGACGCCCCAGAGGGGCAGAGCGTCGCCCCCTGGTGGGCAGAGCCTCGCCCCTGGTGGGCGTGCCAGGTGGATTCCGGTCGGGTGCATGCGGGAGTCTGTCTGACTGTCTCTCCCCGTTTCCAGCTTCAGAAAAATACAAAAAAATGAATAAATAAAAAATAAAAAATTACAATTTCCAAGGGAAGTCATATTTCATAACACATTCTTATAAAAAGCTTCAATTGAAATGTTTTATTAAGCAAAGTCACCCTAATAAATTCAATAAATAATAAAATAAAATAGATTTAATACATTATCATGGAAATTTTTAATATGAAAAATAACTTGTCATTTGATACCATAATACACATTTCTTCTACTTTTTTTAAAGACAAGAAACATTAGTAAAAGTATAAGTGTGTACATGTGATTATAGATTCAAAGTATGACACCGATTTGTGTTGGTTTGTAGTAACTAAAGAGAGGAAGAATCCTAAAAGCTTAACCATACCAAGAAGAAGGGGGAAAAAATCAATAATTCCTGCCTGTGTGTTTCGAAGGATGAAAATGGCCCCTAATTCCAGGCAAAGTGATATTTAACAGTTTAGTAATCTGTATCTCAGTACATGCATTTAAAACCAACTTTATTTATGCACAAGAACAGACACAAGGGATAAGAGCATTGTGCAACTGCATGGAGATTCAGGTCGTGTATATCTTACCCTTTACATAGGATTCTTGAAACAGGAAGCAAACCAGGCTCCCCTCCCCCTTCCCCCCCCCCCGGGGGGGGGGTTGCTCAGCAAGAGCGTGCTCCATAACAATAGTTCAAAGGAAAGCTCTATTCTGCAGTTGCACTGATTGTTCTGTCAGCTGACCTCTGCAGAAGGGAATTGCTAACCGCTGCCTGGCTTCTTAGCTGACAAATGAATGATCGCAGCTCCATCTATTTGCACTATGGCTGCCTCTAGCCCAGGTGCTCAGACAGAGAGCCCGGTGTGACATCTTAGATCAAGATGAATTGGCACAAACTCCTGATCCAAGATTGTTTTATACCATTTAATTTAGTTTCTTCCCCTGCTTGGATGAGCACAGCTCTGGTTATGGATTTCTATTCTAATGTACTGAAGCAGGCCCTGAGAGAAGCCGATGAGGCAGCTGCTGGAGCAAGGGGCTGCAAGGATACTGATCAATAGGCAAGGCATTGACCCCAGCCGGTCAGCCTCTGCGACGACCACTGATGGGAGGGGGAGGGGCGCCGTGGCATGCAGGGGCTGCCTCCGGGAGGAAATGAAACAACAGGGGCACTTGGAGCGCTGCCCTCCACTCTGGTCCCCCACCTTCTCTTGCTTCCTTTTGTTTAATTACCTCTATCTTGTCTTAACTGCCACTCCTCAGGAAAGAATTAAGACTTTAGGGAAGTTTTAATAATGTACTTTAAGGCAGCCATTTGTAAATTGTATCCTTAAACTAATAGAAAGAATCGTAACAGGTGCCCTCTGCTAAGTGGCCAAAATATGAAATCTTAATTAGCTGTCAAGAACATCACTTGGTGTAATTTAAAGTTAGTCCTGTGCACAGGCTCAGAAGAACACTGTCCAACTGGCTAAGAACACTAATGTATGCTGCAATTCTAGGGTGTGGAATTTTTATCAGTACTCTGGTCTGCAAAGATGATATAGCTCTTTGTTAACAAGTAGAGAAGTAAACGCAAGAAAAGGTCCCCTAAAAAGAGACACAGACTGATTAGTTAATGCACGAGGTGCAGATGCCCACTCCTACCTCTATTCTAATAATAATACAGCAGTTTCTGACTCTTCCATATTTCAGATTTGGAAAACTTTTAAATTATTGGCTTTGCCCTTGTTTTCTCTTAAATATGCAATTAGCTACAATGTTTTCCTGTAAATAAACTGACAACCAAACGGGACATTTTGAGATATTAAAAATAAAACAATTCTGGAAAAGTAGACCTTTGTACAGTTTCATTTGTCTCATGAAATTTTTGGTATTTTTTCACAGAGACATGCCTCCATTTAATCATGCTAAAGGGTGACATGGAGATCCATTTTCTTGACAGGACGGTTGATCACCCCATCACAGTAAGAAAATTAATACCTTCAACTAGCCCTGTGCGGAAGACAAGCTACATGCAATGGTAAAGAACACAAATGGCCTACATTTTAAGTTGCAAACAGAATACTTGTTCTGTGTGAGAATAGGTTTACTCATTATCGGGGTACTTTAAAGAAAGTATGAGCCTTTGATTTTATTAAAACAACCATTTAATTCATGCTGTGCTCCTCACAAGTACATAATTGTCTTTAGATTAGCATAATTGAGTCCAGATTTACATGAACAGGAGTAAACACTTTACTTACAGCTTAACCAGAACACAGGTAAAATATTTGAGAAGTTTAAGCTATTTAAAGGGCTGTGCAATATTGATTACTTCATTTAAAAAGCAGTCAGAGAGTGCAACCAAGAGGTCAAGATAAATTTAACAATTTGAAGCACTTTACTAAATAACTCTAAAGATCATGTTAATTGGCTTTGTGCAGTTCCAGGGTAAAATTAATTTTATCCTAGCTTACAATAAAGGGATTAAAAGACATATTAAGTTTTTCAGTTTTAACTGGAATAGGATTCAATGGATTTGAATTAATGCTAAAGGCGGTTTTATGAGAGACGGACTACCAGCAGATACTTTACATCCGCTATTAGCCATATAGTGATGGAGTTCTATTATTGTATTAGGAATAACACCTTAGATAAGAAGAGACCACCAATTTACTATTCTGAGAATATATTTTAAGAATTGTGTGATTTGACCCAGAAAAAATTGTTTTGAAAAATTTCATTCTTTGTTTAGGACCGAGTATCATGATACTTTTTATAGTTGATATATATAATATTTAAAATTTTAGTAAAAATTGATAAATTGATGCGGTAATTCCATCACATTCACATCAAGATTATAGGTATATTTAAAGTACTTAAAACTATATCATTAAAATATCATTAGAGTTTTCTTAAACCTAAATATTACAGATTGACTTTAGCATACCAAGTTTATGCCAGAAATTTCTGGCATATGATAACCCATGTAACATTCACAATGATATCAACATTTTCTGAATGTGACATAAATGTCAATATTTCCTAAAACAGCACTTTGGAAATTCAGAAAGGTTTTTCTGAATATTTATTTACTCATGATAAATAAAAATAAAATTTTGATTGTGTTTCTTTATTCTTTCACTATTTAATAATGTGTTTTGCAATTCTATGTATAGAAACATAAATTGCTTTTACTATGGACTGACTAGCAGAGCAAAAGATACAGTTCGTATTTAATAAGACAAATTTATATATTAATACATAACAGACTCTGTAGGAAGGACTGAAAACAGTAAGTTGCAAGATCTTACAGTAGAAAACTAAAGGCAGCAGGTAGAGACTATTGAAAATAATAATTTGGATCAGGCTAGAAAACAGTTTCTGTTGTGCTTCTGTATCACTCTTAATTGCAATAAATTTATTTTCTAATATTAGGTTTTGATTAATTATTAAAGAACAAAGTAAATTTAGCAAAGTGAACTTTGTTAATATTGGCAATCTTGAGGACAAGAGAAATTTCAGAATTAAATATAATTTACTATTTACAATGTCTGCGCACAATTAGAATAACCATAGCACATATATCATTCAAAGTTCTACAAATGTTAGTCAAGAATAGTAAAACATTCTTTCTAATTCTCCTTTTTATCTATTTTGCTTTTCTCGGCCCTGAAGACATTTTAAATGTAATGTGGCATTATCAGCAAATATTGACTAAAAAAACCTATATATTTGTGTATTAAGTAAAGATGAGTTTAAAATAGCACATGGCAGTGAAATATGTCAAATAGAAATATATTTTAATATATTTCTGAACATAAATAGAAGTATCTAAAAGAAAATAGAGTTTCAAAATGAGTTGTGTTCAAATTGTTTTTTAGATATTTATTTTAATCAAAATAATTTCAACTTCTTCCTGACTGACTGCTATGTAAACTCACGTACGTGGTAGCCTAAAGAAATATTAACAGGCCCTGGCCGGTTGGCTCAGTGGTAGAGCGTCGGCCTGGCGTGCGGGGGACCTGGGTTCGATTCCTGGCCAGGGCACATAGGAGAAGCGCCCATTTGCTTCTCCACCCCCCCTCCTTCCTCTCTGTCTCTCTCTTCCCCTCCTGCAGCCAAGGCTCCATTGGAGCAGAGATGGCCCGGGCTCTGGGGATGGCTTCTTGGCCTCTGCCCCAGGCGCTAGAGTGGCTCTGGTCGCTGCAGAGCGATGCCCCAGAGGGGCAGAGCATCGCCCCCTGGTGGGCAGAGCATCGCCCCTGGTGGGCGTGCCGGGTGGATCCCGGTCAGGCGCATGCGGGAGTCTGTCTGACTGTCTCTCCCCGTTTCCAGCTTCAGAAAAATACAAAAAAAAAAAAAAAGAAAGAAATATTAACAATTTATTTTAAGATATGCTTTTTACAAAATCACTATATGGCACTAATCAAATGTTAACTTTACATATGCATTACATTCACATATTATATATACGTAATTATATGCACACATATAAGTATATCAGGGGTCCCCAAACTTTTTAAACAGGGGGCCAGTTCACTGTCACTCAGACCATTGGAGGGCCGGACTATAAAAAAAACTATGAACAAATCCCTATGCACACTGCACATATCTTATTTTAAAGTAAAAAAACAAAATGGGAACAAATACAATATTTAAAATAAAGAACAAGTAAATTTAAATCAACAAACTGACCAGTATTTCAATGGGGACTATGCTCCTCTCACTGACCACCAATGAAAGAGGTGCCCCTTCTGGAAGTGCGGTGGGGGCCGGATAAATGGCCTCAGGGGGCCGCATGCGCCTGCGGGCTGTAGTTTGGGGACCCCTGAAGTATATAATACTCTTACGGTACCAAGACTTGAAACCTTAGTGAGTTAGAACTGTATTTTGAGACTTCAAAATATGTTATCTATTTTTCAAATCATAATGAAAAAAATGTTGGCCCTCAGTGGAGTTTTTATGGTGTAGATTGTTTCCACATACATTTGTCTGGAACATTTGTCATACCTGCTTGCTATTATTAGGGA
Source organism: Saccopteryx bilineata (assembly GCF_036850765.1). Lineage (NCBI taxonomy): Eukaryota > Metazoa > Chordata > Mammalia > Chiroptera > Emballonuridae > Saccopteryx > Saccopteryx bilineata. Next base: position 14,801,010 of record NC_089500.1, read on the forward strand.
TTCTTAAGAGTGATAAAAGCCAATGTTATAAAAATGTCCAATTTTACCAGGTATGTAGAAGTAATTTTTCCAAACAAACTTCATTTCATTTAAAATTAAGCAAAAATCTTCTAATATTAATTCACTTTTTAAATAACTTGGTTTTAAATTGGTACAGTAGTCCACTAATTAAATTTTAGTTATCCAAATTATTCCAGTTCTTAGTCAAACACTTTACAGATAAATCTGTTGAATGGGACACAGAAAGGCATAGACTAGCGGCGTCCCAGTGTCTAAAAGGGGACTTAGCCCTCACACTCCTTGGTGGTGAGTCTGGGTTCATAAGCTCATAGGAGGAACCTATTGGTCGCTAAAATTTTAAGTAGATAGAATTCAGTTCCTCTTCATAAGCCAAGTGCTTTTAGAGGACTACTATATATTATTTTTACTGTTTTCACAACTTAGAGCACTGCGAACCCTGCGATTAAAAAATGATGGTAAATTTTGATTATATGAAAAAAAAATTAAATCGCAGATGGTTATATGGCTAATGTGTAAATTTCTACCTATTCACCCAAAGTAAAAAAATAAATAAAACATGAAAGTTTTCTGAACGTTCCTCTCATCCACCTTGGGAGGAAAAAAAGAAAAAGAAAAAGATGAATTGATTAAATATGACAATCATGGGGTACTTCAACATTTCTTTCCAAACTTTCCATTAATAGCAAAGCTGGCAAGTGTGTGGAATATTTTCAGGAGTCACTTGTCACCAGCACAGGTGCATTGTTGTCTTTGCACATGTCTTCCTCTCACCTACCGACCAACCACATAGAAATTGCTCCCAAATCTCCGAGGCTTTGCTATTTTTGCCGTTGCTACACCATTACACCTCACTAGGAAACTGAAGTAAACAAACTTGCTATTAATTTGTATGAATGCTCGATAGCCCCCTGCTGGAACACAAGAGGATCTGCAATGCATATATCTTTCCACCGATGCTGATTAAGCCATGTTAACATCGTGCCTCTTACACACATGTGTCTTTTATGTCTGGGCATTTGACAAAACACATCAAATCTATTTCTCCCAAAATCAGATAAGAGCAAAATAAATGAATACTTCAAAATGTTTTTCTTTTTCAAAGGAACTTTAATATTATCACCATCTCACAGTTACGTTGATTATTTGATAATTAGAAATCTTAAACTTTGAGAGCAGCGTGCAGGCTTCTCAAGTAATTCTTGCAATAATTTCTTATTCTGCGCACAGACAAGTTACACACCCATTTTCCACAATCTGCATTATCTTATTTTCCCCCATACTCTTTACCTTAACATCAAAAGTTAATTTTTCTCCCTTTCTTCTTTGCTTTTAATGCAAACATTCCCAGTTTGGGATAAATTTGAGATTTAAAAACTTCCAAATATCTAAGCCATCTCTGTAATTGGAAATCTTGTAGTTAATAAGCTAAGTGCTGTAGAGCAGTGGTCCCCAACCTTTTTTGGGCCACGGACCGGTTTAATGTCAGAAAATATTTTCACGGACCGGCCTTTAGGGTGGGACGGATAAATGTATTACGTGACCAAGACAAGCGTCAAGAGTGAGTCTTACGAATGTAACAGAGGGAATCTGGTCATTTTTAAAAAATAAAACATTGTTCAGACTTAAATATAAATAAAACGGAAATAATGTAAGTTATTTATTCTTTCTCTGCGGACCGGTACCAAATGGCCCACGGACTGGTACCAGTCCGCAGCCCAGGGGTTTGGGGACCACTGCTGTAGAGGAATATTATACACTACTTTTACTTTTGTCACAACTTGCAGTTACTAATTATCAAGAATAATGCTCAATTCTTGATTCACTTACTTTTCAAGAGTGAATCTGATAGATGTCATGTTTTAAAAATTATAAATTGTAACATTAAAAAGTCCATTGTTAGCTTTTTCAGGAGGAAAGAGATATTTCAAAAATAGTGGTTAGTGGCATCAGTAGATTATTTCATAACATTACCTCTGATCTGAAAAATGATCATACTGATGGAACTGAGAAGCACAGATTGGTAGTAACACCACAGTCATGGGGATGTAAAGTATAGCATAGGGAATACAGTCAATAGTATTGCAACAAGTATGTATGGTGCCAGGTGCGTCCTGGAAATATTGGGAAGGAAAAGTTTGTAAACTATGATTGTCTAACCACCATGTTAAGGCATATAATTTTACTGAAATAGAAAAATAAAATGCATGTTTATAGGGGAAAGAAAGAAAAATGATCACCTTATTTGACTTCTGCTTCCTGCAGCATAAGTAAAGTGTTAAGTAGAAATATAATCAGGGCAACATAATATCTTGGAAATTAATGGCAAGGCCTTTGAAGTGATTACAGATCTCGGAGTTGTACTGGATAAGCCCAAAGCAAAGTTTTAAACAAGGATTTTAATAACGCAGCCCACAAAGTAGCCGAAATACATATGATTTTCTCTTTTTAAAAAAATACCTTGTAAGTTATTAAAACTTGATATAGATGAGCATGTGGTACAGTTTCTAAGAACTGAATAAGTAAAAAACTGCAAAGGAAAAGTATTTTTTAATTTAAAGGAGAAATAAAATAAGAGAGAGAAATAAGAAAAAATAAGTAAGGAAATTTAAAGGAGAAATAACAAAGTCAGACAACTTTGACTTTTTAATTTACTAATCAAATTAATAGATGATCAAGAAAGCAAACTGAAAACAGCCAATAAGCAAAAGTACACTAAGTAGTCATGCGAGAGTCAGGAGGGGGAATTCCCATAGAACTCTCAGCACAGGCAGAGGAAAACAATGCAGAGCAAGAACTTGACACTCTTACAATTTTTCTCTAATAAAACTGCATCTCTAATAGCAAATGACAAAAAATTGAATTTCTGTAATAATTTACCCAATGTTTTTGATTTCCACAAAATACTCAAATAAAGATCAGTATTTACTCATGGGTTAAAAAAAAAAAAAAAAAAAGCTCAAAGTATGTCAGTAGTAAAAGGTTCCCAGGTTAAAAAACAATAGAAAAACCTAAAGTCCATTTTTTAAATAATCAAAAAAGATCAGATCTGCACAAAGCCCATCTGCGGACCTAGGGTGAGTCACATATCTACCAATACTTATTTGTTGTAATGACATAATTATAGGCCTGCTACCACCACTTTATAAATTCTTTTACAAAAAGAGATATGCCATTAAGAAGTTAAAAGGGACAGAAAACACTAGAAGTAGAGTGTGTGAAACATCTCCTATTCCAAGATTCGATGACTATTGTGAGTGGTGAAAATTTTAGAAGGAAAGGGAATCAAAGCTCTTCTAACCAACCAAAGCTGATATTTTACAGCTAGGGAAAGTTAAGTAGGAAGTGCTCATGGGACAAGGGAAGGACACAAAGAGTGGGCAATCCTGGCAACATCCTTCCGGACTGACTTCTAGAATCTTCATTGGCCTATATTCATTGCACAGAAACTAGTTAATATTTGATACTCTCTACGAAATAAATTTATATTATATATCTTCAAATCTGCATATTTAAAATGTACGTATCTTAAAAAAATTACATGAGAACAAAATCTATAATTAGAAAAAAAGTCTTAAATATGTTTTGGCCTATAGTATCTAATAATGTTAATTATATTTTCTACAGGGGCTATCTATAACAAATGTGAAAAAAAGGGGGGGAGAAATTCTATCAAGTATATGAATAACTAGATTAGACTGTATTTTATATGGAATATATATATAGAATATTTAAAAATATTTTAAAAATATAAGATACTGAGCAAAAACATTAATACCATTTAGAGATCAAATACTTAAATAATATATTATTCTAAATGGTAATAAAAATCAGTATGCCACCCAAAGAAATGTCAACAATCTTCACAGATGAAAACAACTTCTTCAAATATAATATATGAAGGCAGCACTGATAAAAAAAAAAACTTTCTAAGTTTTTGTTATCTCCACATAAGCCTCCCTGTAAATTAGTGGCTACTGGAAGCTAACAAGCAGCACAATTATTTTCCAAACTCACATAATAAACTCCAAGAATTGCAAATAAATTCATGATCATTTCTGAAGTTCACGTCATAGTATCAGAGAATAGCTTCGAGTCCCCATAGGGTTAAGAGAATCATTTTCTACTGCATACTAGTGCTATTCTAAGCCGATAGTGTGTTTAAATCCACACCAATGAAATCAATACAGCACTGTTCTATTCAAGGTGAGACCAAATAAACCTGTCTGAAGCTTTGAGAAATAGACTTTGCAGTATACTTTGAGTGCTAAATGCCTTTCAGTCCAGAGATCTGTCATTAAATAATCATTAGCCATCATTCACTCTTCCTAAAAAGCTTAACATCTAAACTTGTTCAGCATCCACTAAAGCATTAGTATAGACCAAGTAAGCACTCATTAGCACTTAGGGATGTTTCAACTGCTCTGTTTAACCATGAATTGGCTTATCAAAAATACCCCAAAATATTAACACATATTTACCACTAAATTAGAGGGCAATTTATACAAAAGATCAGCAAAAGGACAACAACATAATGGCCAGCCTCTTTCAGACAACATGGCATGACTCACAGCATTATAATCAACTCCTTCCTGTGTGATCTAGCCAAACAAAATGTGATGTCTTTCCTACCATCCAGCATCATATATAATTCAGCACCATATATAAGCCAAATAAAATTAAGTTACTGACAATAGAGAATTCATCAGTAAGTAATCTTGGCTTTGATCCTGTACTTTAAAACAATGCTTCTTTTATCAATGCTATTCATATCTCACTATCAATATATGATCATCTCAATGGCTGAATATCAACTATAATGGACCCTGTTTTGTTTTAGATATTATGAGATAGATTATGAAGACATATTTATCATCTTTCTATTACTTAAAAGATTAAGTAAATAATATAAAATGATCTGTATTTAATAATGTTACTGAATAGTATGCATGAATTTGATGGTAAAGGTAATTTTCTCTGTACTTATCAGAAGTTAATTCTTGTATGCTATTACACCAACCCTCTCAATTTCAAGCTAATATTAATGAAAATGTCATTTCTGAAAGACATTAATTTGTTCTTCGTTTTTAAAAGCTCATATAAAAATATATGGCCAGATACTTATGATCTCATCTATAGTTTTACAACTTATTACTTTGAATTTTAATACAGAGTTCAACCTAAGTGAGAGTCATGATATTACACGAACATTTTATTTAACTAGATGACAGCTGATATTTTCCCAGGAGTATTTAATAACTAAATATAAAGGTATTCTTTTAGCTATTAGGTACTTTAAAATGCCAAATGCACATTGTATAAATATAAACTATAAGGGAAACTTTCAAGTATTCTAATTATCAACCATTGAATTTTTCATTTTCCTATCAAGATTATAAAGTTTCAATTGCTAAGATATGAACAAGCACAGTATTATATGGAAAGTTGAGTAAGTGTAATATATATTCACTTATAAAATGTTTCAAAGATCAGAAATTAAAGAAGGTAATATAAAACCAAATCTCATCACAGATGATTTTTAATGGTCAAATTTTCCAGTAGCTGCCTTGAGATACACTTTCACTATACAAATATTGATCGACTTATGACCTATTCAACTTACGACCATCTGACTTTATGACCACAATCACTAGCCACGACTGCTCTGCGTCTGGCAGCGCAAGCGTTGCCCAGCTGGGCATATGACAGTGCGGATCAGCTTCCGGCAGCACTACCATCTCCGTGTGCACCATTTCAACTGTTATCCCAGACTCGGTACAGCAATTTGTGTTTTGGATATTTTTCATCAAACCCTTCCCAAGATGTCTAGCAAAAGGAAATTGTCTTTGCAAATATTAAACCAGTTGTACTGGTAATGCAGTGTTTTACTTAAACCTGACGAATGTAAAAATAAGAAACAAAATGGTGTAGAGATGATACAAATGGCATAAAATGAACAAAGAAAATTATGATATATAACAATGAAAGAAAATTATGATAAAATATGACTTAAAGATTTTTATAACATCATTTCACAGGACTGTACATATAGCCTACTCAACTTACAACCAAATTATGTTACAACCGGTCCGTCGGAACCAATTGTGATCGTAAGTCGAGTGCTAGCTGTATTATGGAATACAAAATGGCCATTGCTTTTCACTTCTTAAGGTAAACCAATAGTTACACTGAACAATCAAATAATTAATTAAAAACCAAATAACAGTCTAGTCAATATAAAAAAGAAAAAATTCTTTGGAAAAATGCAAGAAAGATAGTAAAACTGCAACTCATCTACTTATGTAAAAGTATAATCTGCACATAAAGGAAAGGGGAAATATCCAAACTTAGCATGAATATTGTGAATATAAATGCCACAGGTCCCTAGAAGAGCCCTGGCTCTCAAACTTTGAAACCGAAGTTGCAATAAATATTGATAAATAAAAGTATAAAGTTTTGCAATTATAATAATTTACCAGAAAAATGTAGTATTTTCTTTTTAAAAAAATGTATAATTAACAAATTTTACAGCACTGAACTTGACTTTGACCTTATCCTCCTCGGAACATGTAAACTCTTTCAGAATCTCAAGTAAATTGCAATGTTTTAAATCTATAAAACAGTGTTCACAAAGTCAGCAGAGCCTGACAATGTGACTTCATCCCTTTCAGAATCTGTACCAAGACTCTCTAATTGCTAATCGCTTACTGACTGTGAAATCAATATTTACACCATCTTTCCTAACTTTTAAGTAATAAGTTTTGCATTCTTCTCATTCTAATTGCTTAATTACTTCAAAACAAAACTGAGTTATTATCTCTACAGTTAAATTTAGCCCCTTTTTAAAAGGTCAAAATAAGAAAGGAGATTTTATTTGCCCTTCCTAATGATACAATTGTTTTGTATATATGAAACAACTACATTATGAAAAAGAAACAAAATTTTGTTTTCAAGTAATTCCTGCCTCTAAAGATATGTTAGATTAACTGTTAATACACCAACATGATCAATAAAAGCAATTCATTCTTGCTTCTCAAATCTCATTGGGTTTAGACGAAACTTCAATAAAAGTGGTACTCTTCTGGATTTTACATTTTGAAGCATGATTACTATTTTATTGAAAAGTATATAGGAGTAACACACTATTTTAAATTATAGTCATTTTAAAACTAAGTTGCAACTTATCCTGATTCTTTCTGAATAGACTAGGTTCTTATTGGAAATCAATTGTAAGGCAGGAAAATTAGATCGCCATGGTTCCCAGAATATCAATAAGAGATAGCAATATCCAATTCTAAGTCTTGTACTAAAATAAAAATATAAAAAATACTAAAATAAAAAGCATTCTTGCAAGCAAATATTTAAAATGCAGACTATATTTTCAGTGCCATTAATTAGAAATACACAATGAAAAACCATTTTCATTAAAATTATTATCAAAACTAGACTTTATTTTATATTTTTTCATTTAAATGTCCTAAATACCAAAACAATTACACTAAAATGTAAGAACATAATATAGGTAATTAGAAGCCTTATTACATTTTAAATATTTAATTAATAATAGATATTAAGTAAATGAAAAAAATTTCCAAAAAAGTACCAATTCTGCTATACTGAATCTGAGAGTTGACTGGATAAAAATAAAGATAAAAATTAATAACTTGAGAGTTCATGACAAACATACTCAAATGTCATTGCAGATACAATTAATCCAAAAGTCCAAACTGACAACATAACCATCACATATGAAATTATCTTCAAACACATTACATGCTGAACTTACATTTTCATGTTATTAAATCAGTATCAGGTCAAAATCTTCACATTAAAAAATAAAGACTACAGACATCTGAAATATGTAGACATAATAGCTGACAATAGTAAAGAGGGCTTCTGAAAATTGTTTTAGTTTTACTTCTGAAGTTTTCATTCACTGTTAATAAATACTTAGATTCAAATTCTCTTCTACTTTCTATACAACTGTATCGACTGAGGCTTATTTGGGAAAAGGCACAACTGTGATATTTTATAAACTATACTAACAGATTAATAACCCATCTCATTTACTCCTTAAGCATCAGGTTGAGAAAGAAATTACACCTCTCTATATAGTACAATAATCACTAAAATATTTTTGCGTGCACAAGTATTGAAGGAATCCAACGGTGTAATTGTTAGAATAATGTGATAGCTATAGTACACTCGAAGCTATTAAGCATGAATTCCTTTCCCTAATTAAATGTTCAAAATGGCTAAAATGCATTTTCATAAGGGAGGCAAATCAGTATCATGAGGCTTATTTTTCTTAGAATATTTTTCAAAACCCTTAAACCTAAACATCCTGCATCTTCCTAAAGAGACAAATACAATCAGTAGGTTCTTGAAATATGCCACCGACAGGGCTGTTCAGAAATGAAAAGCCAATAGTATATGAAGGGGGGAAAATGAATCCACAAGTAAGCAACAGAATTATAGTGGCCCCAGTGTAAGCAGATGCCCCATCCTGGACTGCTAGGCGCTGGAGGAACTCCAGAAGGTGCACCCCGTGTGATAAAGGGCTTGGCAGAGCAATCCTGACTGTGCGGCAATGCTAAGTTGTGACTAATACAAGAACAGGAGGCCCAATCGCTGTCTTTCACCATGCGCAATTTACACATGGCTTTATCAATAGCCTTAGTGCTGAATACAGAACACACTCTATTTGGCTTTCAGTCAATTAAGCTTTAAGCTGTCAGCAAACAAGACTTTTAAGTTAATTTTGAATCACCACGAATCAAGTTGAAGGTTGTGAAAGGGCGGCTCACAAGCCGGCATGAAAAAAGGCAGTTTAATTGCCTCTGAATAGCTATTATATGCTGAAATTGGCCTATTGAGTCTTAGATGATGTATTTATTTATCAGAGTACAACCATCAAAGATTAGTAAAAGAATGAATAACATGAATTGCACATTCTCTATTTTGCATAAGACGATGTTTCTATAAAGATATAAAGAATTCATATTTTAAAGTATATTTTATTTTTTAATGTAAAACTTTTGTGAAATGAAAAATTAGCAACATTAAGTGGTCAGCATAAACATAGAGTAATTTTCTTTCCTAGGACAATAAAGACATAATGTTTTAAAAAATACATTTGTTTACCATACACTATTTTTATGTATTATTTGATATAAAATTGATAATTTACAATGCAAATATTTTCTATAAATATTCACATTATAATTGTTCATCAAATAGAGGGCCAGAAAAAGAACTGTAAAATTGAATTAAGTCAGAGATTTAAAAACAAATTAATTTAGAATTCCTTAAACTAACTGTATCTTTAACTATGTGAAGGGAAAGAACACCAAACATACTCTGACAGAGATTATTTTAACTAAGATTAAGGGTTTGTCAAAAAAATGGCATAAGCAATTTAGAAGGATTATTATCAGCCTAATACTACATAACATCTATTTTTTTTAAGACTGTGGTTGACCAGAATCCTAAATAGATTTTTCCTGAAATTATTTTTTTTCTATTGCATGTACTCTGTTCATTATTACAGGGTTACCCACGAGTGCTGGATGCATATATTGATTTTTTTATTAGAAGAGAGCACTGAAGCATTAGGTTGGGGGGGATGCTCAGATTTTATAAGCAGATGTAAACATCAGTCAAATTTAGGGTTGGTAAAATTGAACCATTTTGCTTTTGCTGGAATGAGCTATGGCTCTTTTTACATGTTAGTCCTTCAGTATAAATGCATTGAACCATGCCCTCTCAGTTATTTACATAGGGAAATCATATGGAGATTAATGGTACTAAAGTGTTAATGGCTTATCAGAATTTGGACAGAATGGGTTAACTTTAGTGTTCCCCTGAGGGCAGTCACATATTCTTGGAAGCCTGGACCCACCACTCTGTATTTCCAGTCAGCAGAGGTGATGGGCTTGGGAATCTGTACTGACCACCATCATTCCAGGAACTATCACACATCCAAAGGGCTGAAATTCAATGAAAGACTGTGGAAACCCTTTCTCCTTCTCTTGTCCATTATCATTTTTTTTTTGCATTTATATTCACCAAATGTTTTATAATCATTTACTGGTTACGCTTTACAAAAAAAATGATGCTAACGAAACTATAAATATAACAAAATTGAAGTAGAAAATGCTGATATGAGTTCTAAGGGAAACAGATTAGATGTAAAAGCCTGACCCCCTAAATAAAGCAAATAGAAATCATGTGAAGATGGGTTCTTTTCTTTATCATATTAGGAAATATTAACAGAAGACTTCTTTGTGTTCAGTGGTCCCAGATGTTCACTGTGCATTTCCTACTATCTTTACGTATTTCGTATATTTACATAGGACACAAAGTGTTCAAACACCTCCACATTACCCCTACAAACACCATGCAGAGTGGGAGGGGCCAACAGGGAACCAGACAGACAAAGTATTCTGGAGTGCCCCAGGGTACATGGTCACAGTTCTGCACACACGTACATGTATGTACATATGAGTACACACATGCATATATGTGGCCGAGTGTGTACATACAATTATCGGCTGTCAATATGTACTTACATATGTATGTGTGTCAGAATTAGTGCACAAAGTTTCCTGCTGTTGATACAGGCCAGGTCCACTAAAAGTTCCCTGTGCCAAGGGAAAACACTAAATTAAAAATCGTTACATAGTACTTTCCTTTCTCTCTAAGTAAAAAAGAACTAAAAAGCCCTACATATTGCCTCAAAGAAAGGTAATTACTCTGGAATGTTTGGTAATGAACCAGTAAAGGATTTTAGCATCATAAGGCCAACACTACCCACAGAATTTAAGCCTCAGTCTTAAGGGAGGTAATTGACATACTGCAACAGGGCCAGCTATTAGAAAGAAATAAAAGCAGACATCTCTCTCATGTTACATAATGTTGTCCTTCTAGGTTAAAAAAAGATTTATATAAGGGGGAAAGGTGGCCATACGCAAAGATTATAGAATAGCTGTGGTCTCCACTAATAACCTCTTCTTCTCAAAAATGCACCAGGGGAAAAGTAAGGGAAGACAGTAAAATGGTATTAAACTCTTACTTCAAAGTGTCGTTGTTGTTGAAGAAATTTTAGTTAGAACAGAAGACTATTCAATGCTCTGCTATATGTCACAGATATTAATATAGAAAAGTCTTGGTAATTGCAGGATAACAAAAATAGAAATATAAACCAACAACAAATCTTCTAAGTATGTAAAATGTGCATTGTTCTTACTTAAATAAAAAAAAAGATTTTTGAAGTGGGAGGATCTTCACAAAACAGAAGTTGATTTCTTCAGTACAGTAAATGCACACAAAGGACTGCCTGCGGTGACACAGTGCTCAGAGTGCGCCAGGGCACACTGATCACTTCCATGGAATCAGTCTCAGAAATTAGCAATTTGTTGTAAGTCAGAGGAGGGCTTGTTCACCACTCCTCTGGTTTCCTTGAAGAGATTTTCCTGTCCTCTGGTTTCCTTGAAGAGATTTTCCTGAAGCTTGCCCTGGCCTCAGGGCCCATCCTTCCCTCAGTGTGTCCCGGGGGTGCTAGAATGACTTTTCTGATGGATGAGTGTCGGATGAGGAATTTGTCCTGAGTAGCTCAGCCCCCGTCCCTCTCTTTGGGCCGTGTCTACTTGCGCAGAGCAGGTACTCTGCTCTGCTCTCGAATCATGAGTGTTACAGCAGCAGGTGCTCACAGGGGAAGGCAGAAGTTTCCCCGCATAGTTTGTGATGAATAATTAATCTGACTATAGAATGTATGTTGGAAGAACAAAGGGTCAAGAATAACCAAGACACTTCTGAAGAAGAAGAAAGATTTGCCCTCTTGGATATAAAGATTAATTATAAAGCTATAGGAATTAAAACAGCATGTTTTGGTGAAAAAATAAGTTTACTAATAGGATAAATTGAGCCAAAACAGAGTCAAGACACATAATACATTGTTTTGGATGGGTACTGAAAATATTCGGGAGAACATTTTTTAAATATATGATTATATAACTACAATGCTGCACACATGAAACTAATACAAAATAATACAGAGTGAGACAAAAGTAGGCTTACAGTTGTTCATAAGAAAAATAATACAAAAATTAATAGGTAATAATACAAGAATAAACTCCTTGTCAAGCATACTCACAAATGTGAATCTACTTTTGCCCCAACCCATACTTAATGTAAACTGTAATTTAAAAATAAAATTTTAAAAAAAGATACAAATACATACATGTCATGAAAAACGGTTATATGAATAAAGACAAAACTAGAATGCTAGCTAATACTGCACACAAAAAGCAACTACAAATAGATCAAGAACTTATATGTCAATAACAAAAGTTTAAACAAAAGTTTAAAACTTTTGCACAAAAACAGGTAATGATACAAAGAACTAATTATTAAGTTCCTAAAAGTACTAGACAAAAGGTAAGTGGATAAATTAAATTACATAAAAATCAAAAACAACTTTTTAACCAAAAACACCTTATAGGAATAGAAATATAAGATACAAATCAAGAGAAGATACTTGTTACGAATGTCATTGATGAACTATTAGTACTCTAAAACGCAATTTGAAAGACAAGTTAGCCAAAGAAAAACATGGGCAGAAGACCTGAACAGGTACTTCCCAGAAGAGGAGACACACATGCTCTCCTCATCAGCAAGCAAGCCAATGCAACCCAGGGGCACAATAAGACACCATTTTCAACTCTTTCAAATGGCAAAATTGTAAATGTCAACTATTGTAGAGAATGTAAATCATTAGACTCTGTCATGAACTTTGGGTAAGAATCTCACTCTATGTAATAAAGTTGATCGTTTGTATATCCCAAAACACAGTAGGTTCCAGTCCTAGGTCCTTAGGACAATCCCTTCCCCTCTCTCGACTCTGCGCCTGGCAGAAATGGTGCACAGCTTCTTTCCTCACCAAGAGTCCTTTTGGTCCTATTATTTCCATATGCTTATACCATCATTTAAAACTACTCCATCGTTATAAAACCATACCGGGTACATCCAATATTTTGCCATAAAGTTTGTCAACCTCAAAAGGTAAATGGCTAATTACCATAGCTTACTGTTCTATACGGTTATTTTCTCCTCTAATGATATTTTCAGGAATAGAAGATTGCAGTTTATTGCCATTTGATTAATGCTATAGAATTTAAGTCAATACAATTAGGTTTTAGATAGTATTAAAGAAATAATGTTAGTAATTTTAAATATCCACATGGTGGTTTAGAGTTATTATCAGTAAGAGGAGATACATACATAAATTTTAATGATAAAATAATAAGATGCCTGAAGTTTGCTTTAAAATCTAGTGGAGGAAAGAATAGATGAAATAAGACTATGTGTTGACAATTGTTGAAGTAGGTAATCAGGAAATAGGTGTTTGTTACATTATTCTAATTTTGTGTGTGCTTGAAAATCTTTATAGTAAAAATATTAATGTTGGATTAAACTGGGTCTCCTTGTGTTTAGATTTGTTAAATAAGCATAGAGTATGAATGAGGTGGAGAATGGTCAATAAGCTGAGGTTTTTATGTGAATAAATGTATGCCAATTACAAAGAAATCTTATAAGCTTTACAATAAGCATATGCACAGTCTGCTGAAAGCAATGCAAGTCTTGCTTTAAAATATTTCATATTTTAAGTATTTCTAGCTTTTTCGCTTAGCTTGGGTATCTCACTATAAAATGACAAAAATTTAAAGCTAATAAAATAAAATTTCAAATCATTACAGTGATGTTTATGGTTAACATGTTCTACATACTAAACATTTCATGTCCCATGTGGCTTAAGTTCCTTAACATGGAGAATATATAAACATCACTCAGTTCTAATTCCAGTTTATGAGAATCTGTGTGTCTGATTTTAAAATACAGTCTGTGTCTCACTCTTTTCCAGTTTTGTATACAGTCAACAAAATTGAAATTAGTGCCAAATAACCGAATCAGTGAAACTTTAAAGAAAATTTTTTTTGCTATGGAGACAAGTCTAATGTCCGCCATGCTGGGTGTGCCTTAAGATCAAAATCATTAAATAAATATGCTGGTAAAGATGCAAATTCTTAAATACCTCTTGGAATTTTGCCTAAATAGAAATGTTTGCATTTCCTCATTTTATATTGATACAAAGCCATATCTGTTATACAAAAGAAGTAGGTCTGCTCTTAATATCTATTTTTAAAGTAAATCACTCTAAAATGGTTAAATTTATGTTATATAAATTACACCTTAACAAAAAAATCAAAATCTTTCAATATATAAATCTAATTCCCAAGTCATTTTTTAAAATTTATTTCTCCCATATGTTTTTTCTTAAGTCCACTAGCAATGATTTGATCAAGTGGCATTTTTTAAATATACCAATCAAAATTAAGAGGTTATAAGACTTATTTAAAATTTTACAATGGCAAATTGTTAAACAGATTCAGCTTGTGACATTTTTACTTAAAATTGTTGGTGATTACAGCTGATGAGAAACATTAATAAATCCAATAACATTTCTTCTACACGGCCATTTTGAAATGTCAGCCATTGCTAATCAATAGACTTCTTTTCTGACTGGTCACAATGGCTCGCAAAATGGTCACAATGACTAATTTTGAGATCCTTTTACAGGTCATATCCCTAAAAAGCTTAATCCAAATAGTTCCTAGCTTGCTGTGTTCATGCACTTTGCTGAGGATGAGCCAATTATATCAATGGCAGGAATCATATTTGTTTTTAAAATGCAAATGATTAAAATGTTAGCCTCTTTCAGATTAACAGCCCCAAATTAAATTACACTCAACTGAAATGACATCTGTCATTCAAACACAAGTCAACTCATAAATCTGACAAAGGAGAAGTTGTTTATGCAAATTTGTTATGTGACAGATGTTTATCAGTCACAGCTCTGAGTAGTTACCTTTGATTATAAGATACTTAGTGATATTTTGTTAAACTCTAAAAATTCACAAAAATTAACATACAAATAAGAATTATAATCCTATTAAAATTCCAATAAAATAGTCTCTGGAAAATAGTACCAATTTATCCTAATTTGAAGTTATTTGTTGGTATAAAAAAGCCCACTGACAATTGGGCTAAAACATCTTCTTAGAAGTTTTTTGTGAAAGGCTTCTTTCAAAGAAACACAAATTATTACAAAGCATAAATCACCGAAAACAAAATAATCCTTTCTGTTCATATTATCTTCTTTTACTTATAATTTATGAGAAAGAGATTAAGAGAGATACAAGAAAGAATTAATATATTCATATTTAGCATTTGAAGAGATTAAGTCTATTTCAGATCTCAGAAAAAAAGTACATACTTATGTGGTTGTTTTTTTATACAATAGCTATTGCTGGATATGGTGGATGGCTTCCTAAGAGTAATTAAACGCACATTAAAAGCTTCTTTGATCTCTGTACGACTGTCTGGTGAGAGGACTGCATCCCAAAGTGAGTGCTGACAGGACCCTCCCTAACCCTCAGAAACGAGGCCCAGCAGGAGCGCTGTCCAGGGGCTGATCGCGCGGCAACAGCATTGTCCTCAACAGGGGCTTAGGGGCTGGTTGGTTAGGAGTGGCAGATGGTTTCATTTGTTCTATATTTTCACCCTTCACCAAAATTTAGGTGAATCCTGGCCAGAGATGAGAGGAAAGTACTGTTACTGCACCTGTTGCTTTTACTTCAAAAAGACCAACTCCAGTTGGAAGAGAACAAAGGAAAAGTCTGTTAAATTTGGCTTTAGCCAGTTAATAAAATGTTATAAGTAGACTGGCTATTTAATTACATTGTATGTGACTACACAAACCTGTTAGTCTTCCCACCTGCTCCTTTCTTTTAAAATTAAACCCATGAAGCTTTAAAAAATACATCTCATATTTAAAGAATTTATTTGCAAAAAGCAAACGGTATATTTATATATATATGTAAGGTCCTTTACATATTTCATGAATCATATGGTCAATTGCAAATACCTAAACATCAGAAAAGAATCAAAATAGTAATAACAGAGAGGCTTACATTCTTATTTTTCTTTTCCAAACTAAGTTTTCCTTAAGTGGTATTTTAAAATAATATAGTGCATACCTAATCTTATACATACCTGATACTATACCTTTTTGCTAAACCACAGTAAAACAAGTCCTATGTTTTAAATCAAGCAAATCAAGCATCTGCACATTCTTATAAATACTTAATCAATAAATTTTTGCCATAAAAATCACAACAAATGCAAAGTCAGAAATAGTAATTTTTATATATTGTTGCGATATATATATAACTTACTGATATCCGTGGGCAAGTGGTTACATCTGCTCTATCACATGACAGTCACCTAGTCAATAATGTTGAGGTGACCCCTGACAACCCTGAAGATGATTATTGCTGTTGTCTGCTAATTAAAAAAATTACATATTTCCAATATCACTGCAACTCAATGCATTCCAAGAATGATTTAAAACCCCTTTCAATGCTTGTAGGTTAGACTCAATACCACAAATTTAAAACTCGCATCTTAAACTTATATTGTCCATATATGCAACGCATTCTGAATTCAGCAAGGCATTGGAAGAAATCTCTCGGAGTATTCTGATGAACAAGATGGGAAATTTGAGCTGGGTGACAGTGCGGAGGGGCTGGTTTGTCCTGAGTTGGAAACTGGTTTGTCCTGAGTTGGAAACTGAACCTGCATGGTCATGTCAGTGCTGGTGACAAGGTGGAGGAGCTCCCCAGCCACATGCTACAGGAGTGTCCGGGGCATGGCCCATGACACACAGAAGGTGTGGCCATCACCTTCCTGGAGGATCTGACGCTGAAGGAATAACTAATCCACTGGGCAGCAGGGGGAAGATCCCTAGACTGCATGATGGGCTGAAGACAACAGGACAAAAATCCAAAAGGATAAATATCAAGTCCTGTTTCCAAGTTGGAAAGACTTGAATTAACAGCACTTCTTATAAAAGTGGAATTTAGGTGATTTTACATTTAGTAGCAGTCAGAAATGTGGGATGCTTCCTAATGGAAACCAACTTGATTGTAGAGTTATGGAATCTATATAAGGGAGAGCATGAGTCCTGTAATGCTTGCACTGGTGTGCCAGGGCCACCTGATCAGTTCCAGATGCCATGCCCCGAGGAGTATCACACACGGACAACTGAAGGAGGAAGAGTCTAGAAATTACATCATATGAGATGTGAAGGACAAAGGGAGGACATAGGAGAAAATCTCTCTCTCTCACCAAACAAAATATGGAAAAAATGATAGTACAAACAATGAGGAAGCAAGCCCAGAGAGGTCCCTTTTATAAAATCACATACTTAGCAAGTGAGAGATTTGGATTTAAAACGAGTCCTGCCTGATTCCAAAGCTTCTGTGTGCTCTGAAGCCCCATCACCCTGCCACACTTTCTCAAACCCACTGAACTTGGGCAGATTTTAATTTTCTTTTGAAATGTGAGGTGATGTCAGAGTCTACCTTTATTGCTATGACATTGGATATCAACCTGGTATTTTCTAGATATCCTATCTTCCTTGCACGGGGGTAAAAGACTGGTCTGGAATCGAGCTACTAGATTATGAATTAGGTCTTTCCAACTCTATGATAACATAAGAACACCGGGGGAGGTGTTATATGGCACATGAATGACACTAATATTCTCTACACTAAATTCATAATAAAGCACTTATACAACATAAATCATTTTACTTCAATTGGTATTTGTAAATGTAAGCATTCATATTGGAATATTTTATTAACTACTAGATAAAAATTAGCTTATTTTAATTGTAAACCTAGAGAACTTTAAGGAATTAGAATGTTTTGAATACGACTGAACTAAACGGAGACCGCTAAGGAAATGGAGCACATTCTTTAGCTGGGCGTTATCTTGCGCATGCGCCTATTCAGCGGCGTGGTGCACTGCCTTAGTTCAGGCCCCAGGCTGCACCGCCGCGTCTGTCTCCTACCTGCTTTCCCGGCCTAACGAACTGTGTACCCTGCTTGCGACGAGCCCCAAACATCCAGCACCTATAGACCGTGTGTTTTGACTAATGGCAAATCAGATTATCCTTTTACCGGCTTAAAATTCTTCAATGTTTTCTGACTGTCCCTGAGTAAGGACAGAGCAGTTCGGCCTGCCACACAAAGCTTTTCATCCCCCGGCCTCCTCCCTCCTCAGCCTCACCTCCTATCTGCCCTGTTCCCGCCCCACTCTAGACGCATTCGGAGTGAACCGTTGGGCTTCCCCCCAAACGCTGCACCGCTTCTTGCTCTCTCCCTCCAAAGCCTTGGCTCCAGCTTGGGAAGCTTTTCCCCATCCCCTTTTTGCCTAATTCCCTAAAGTTCAATGCTGCTCAACCAGTGTGTCATGAATCCCCACAGAGACCTCCAGGGCCCGGCCCGTCTGGCTACACAGAAGACCAAGCATGCATCTGCAGGAGCAGACATCTGCCAGATATGTCCCTGTGCTACAAAGAGGGAACACTGCCTTCTGTGTGTCAAACAGTAAAAATTATCCTGCGACATCAAGCCAGGCCCTTTCAAAGATCATTTACTTACTGCACTGTGCAAAAATTTGCCCCTGAAAATACGGAATTGAGTCAGCCACACACTTTAGCATCACAGTACCAAAGGTCATGGTTCTGTGCCCAGAGATGATGTGGAGGGGCCATGTGGCTGTGGTTGCTACCAATGACATGTTTATTTGCTGTCTTGCTGAGTCTCGGGCTGTTGCTGGAATTTTCTTAATAGACTGTTTCCTGATTTTTACAAGTTCTCTTCTCTAATCTCTAAGTCAGACAATAAATTCGTCATGAGAAAATAAGGAATAAGATGTTAGCAAAGATAATTGTACAGGTAATGGTGATAAAGTCATGTCAAACCAAGTTCAAAAAAACCCATAAGTTAATCACAAGGAATAGCTTTCCATGAACAGAAGAATGACCCATTTCATAGTGTATTGTATGCGGTGAAAATGACACAAGAGTATAAATGCCATTTTAAGATAAATCATACACATCTCGCACCGAAACATCAAAATTATTTTAGGTGATGGATGGTAAGAAATTCAACACAACTGAAACACTGTGATGAAATTCAGGTGTGTGGGAAGACCCAGGGCACCTGTACTGATTCTCAGTGTTTCTAGGGGCTTCCAAATCATATTTTAAAATATATTGCAGGCTTTCGGTATATCTAAACAGCACACTAACCAACTTAGAGCGTCTTAGAACCAATCTATCTCCATTTTTAAAAATAAAGATTTCTGTACCTCTGCAGATTTTAATTTTCATTCTTCAAGTTTTCTTTTCCAAAATTAACCAAGCACAATTCTGTTATCACTGAAGCAAGTTTTTTTTATAACCTTTTGATGCAGTTCACTAGATCGTGAAAAAAAATAACATAAAATACAAAATCTCCTTCACTCTTCTGCCCACGCCAACCACGGGGTTCTAATGTCCCCCCCTTCTATCCTGTTCTCTCTCACACACTAGTGGAGCTCTCTCTTCTTTGTCTTCCTCTTCTTTGGAACACAGCCAGGAAAAGAAGATGGGAACACACTCTGCTTATTTCTAGTTCATCCAGGCTTGGACTTGGTGACATGTTATGTCACTTTGTGCTATCACCTTTAGTTATGTGCACACACACATATTTGGTTTTAATTTATAAAAGTATATATTGTGTAAAGACTCATACAGTTCTGCAAGTTAGTATAAAAGGCATTGTTCACTCTGCAAAAACCACTTTTGGGTCTTTTTTAGAAAACCCTCTCTTCTACTTTCTAATTTCTTATAGTTTTAGGCTTATCTTATCTTTAGGCTTATAATTCCTCACTATGAAAACTGGGTTCTCCTTCGCATACTCACAACTTACTTGCAACATGTGTCACACACACATTCATATACTCTGCTTTGTCCTCTTCCTCTGCCTCCCAACTTATTACATCATAGTTATTAAAACTCTATCATAATCAATGTTCATATTTTCATAATGTTGTGAACGCTATTTACAGCCCAACCACGTGATTCATTTATCATCACAACTTTTTCTCCTCCTTGCAGTACTATCTTTTGTTGTTGTTTACCTGGTTTTTCTACAGGTTTCAATAATTAATTTCCAAATCCTCACCCACTGTGTAAATCTGAAATATGGGCCAGAAACAGGCAAGGAAGCAGAAATCAAGCCCAGCCTGGGAAGTAAAAAATTATATCTTGCCAAATATTGGGAACATAGTTTAATGTATTTGAAGAAACCTCTGTAAAATTACTTTGAACACTGTTGGAGTCTTCCTATGAGGAGGTGCTGCTTACCCTTAAAATACAAAGGCTTTTCTCCCAGAATCCTCTTCTCCCTGCCACCCTCACGGGGGTAGGTTCCTGAGGTGATGCTCCTAAGAGGCGGCCTAGGGTCTGCAAGCACAGAACACGCAGGGAGCAGACTTCATGAACCAGGCTCCCTGAACCCTGGGTTCCAGGTCTCCTCTCTCTTTAGTCTCTGATTTGGACAGAGAACCACCTCCACTCATTTCTGATCGAAGAGCATGAAAGGTCCTTTTTTTTTTTTTTTGAGATTTTGCATT
The DNA here is from genome assembly GCF_036850765.1 of Saccopteryx bilineata. Lineage (NCBI taxonomy): Eukaryota > Metazoa > Chordata > Mammalia > Chiroptera > Emballonuridae > Saccopteryx > Saccopteryx bilineata. The sequence goes on from NC_089500.1 coordinate 14,821,614, forward strand.
TCTGATGATGTCTTTATTCCACTCTCACATTTAGCTGATACTTCGGCGTGGTATCCCTTATTCTACTTTTGAACATACACTTTCATAACTAAGCTAACAAGTAAACATCCTGTGAAGTGTGGGAACTTCATTAAATGTCTCTCCATGTTACCCCATTAAATTTAATTTCTAAATTTAAAATAATGTATCTCCATTTTCTTTCTTGGCAAGGCCATTAATGATAATATGGTGAAGATTTTCTTTTACTCTTGGATTTTATCATCATTTAAATATACTCTCCTAAGTCTAGCAGTGAATCAAATAAATAGTCATAGCAGACTCTTCAGAAACCTTACCATACCATTCTCTCCCTCTGAGCCCTCACTGACCACCACTGGCCAACCACAGGCCTCAATATGCAAATCAACTCTCCCTTGGCTACCAGAGTATAGATAAACATTTACTTTCAAGGCTGTCTTTACTTCCATCCCATCCAATGATTCACTCTTCTTAAATTTAACTCAATTAATGTTATAAAAAGAAGCCAATATAAAAGTATTTAAGAAAAAGACAATAACTCATCTATATTTCCTGAGCCAGCTCTCAGAAGTTTCTGAAAATTTGCACAGAACTTTGGATGTAGTATATTTCTCTATCTATGAGGTATATGTTCAGTAGATATAGATATATATTCCAGGGAGTGATGACCATCCAGTCATTAGGAGAACTGATTTAGATGCTAGTTACAGACCATTTATTCTATATATTAAAGCAGATCACTAAAGAAAGATGATAGTAATGAAGGAAGGAGGACAGGAGGCCATAACATGGCCTGAGCAGTTGTGTCCCAGCTCCTCCGCCGAGAATCATGTGTCATCCCGTTTCACCCCCCACACGACACGGTCTCACTGTCCTCGTACTGCAGGTGAGAGCACGGAGGCTGGACACAGTCATGCAACGGGCACAGGCCACGCAGCAAGTAAGCAGGGAAGCTGAGATCTGAACACAAGAGACACCAGAGCCTGTGCTGCGCCCATTCATATTTTAAAATATTCTAATTATATATTTACTCTCACGGACTAGCTTTTCCTTGAGTTGATGGTAATGTTTTATTTTGTTTTTCTATTTCTATGAAATCTACAGATTCACTCTTAGACATACATGTGAATTGTAGGTTTTACATCACAATACTGAGTTCACTAAACCTCCATGAATAAGAGTTCTCAGGTAAACACTTCCCAACAAATAATAAAGACAACCAGTTCTCTGGAGCACAAACATCACCCTATACTCAGGATCTGGTCAGCGCTCAATGCCAAGCAGGTGCTCAGAAATAGCTGGTGAATGAGAAGTTAGACCAGGAAAGTAGAACGAAGCACATCAGACAGGAAGCCACGACATTCCACCAACGTTTTAAATCTTTTCCATGTCTGTTTAATAACAATCTCTGCTTTAAAGTAACATACAGCACATGATGTAAGCTTGGTACACACCAAAGGGACATGCCAGACCTGACAACAGACCCTCATTCTTGGAGGGTTCTGCCCGCCCTTCAGCTCCGGCCTGGCCATTCTTCTCAACCCTAAAGAATCTTCATTTCAAAGTCTCTAAACTAGTAGTTTTAACCCTAGAGCTCTTCCCATGTCTGTCTGCCTCTGTCCCAAATGCAGGCTTACCCCAGTCGCACTTTCCACCCTTAACTAATCCCCAGATGTCGGAATTCTGCCATCTAAAGTCTATCATACACGCATGCATGTTGTGCATGTGTGTGCACACAGCTATGCGGGAATATACAGCCTCCCTATAAGATCAGACCTCCCCTTCTCAACTAAGAGCTTGCTATACTAAACCCTCCCTGGAGTGTGTGGATAGAAAAATACAACGTGCGTGCTAATGTTTTCATGAGTTAAATGAAATATTCTTTATACTTGTAGGTGGTACCAATGACAGTGAAAAATATATATACAAAAAGGACAAAGAGAGAGCAGCTGATTCAGTTTCCCTGGATCCTTTTAAATAAGATTTACTTCATTTAAGTCACCCATCTTTATTAAGGATATATACTTACAAAAAAAGAAATAAAAAATGGGTAAGTATTCTAACTGGATTTTTTCCCCTATTTATGAGGGAGATTTCTAATATATCACATGAGAAGAAAATACATTCCGGTTCATGACTGTCCTCACCTCAAGCAAATGTTAACTTCATTTGTGATTAAAATGTTCAAATTAAGATTTAAAAAAAGCCTTGATGTTTGACAATTAATTTAATGCAAGAAAGAATGGGGAAATCATTCAAGCTTGCTAGTCAACTTGATTATCTCTTTGTGTATTAAAAGTGACTATAAAATATCAGGAAGAACTCTTCAAAACCCACATCCGTTTTAAAATGTTTTTCCCCTTTAACATGGTTTGCACAGTAAAAGCAATCCTTCAAAGGTATGACATAAAGTCTGTGAATTATGAGACATTGTTGTCATTACTTTTGTGAATTACAACTTTTGGTCATATGGGTTTGTTATCAATTATACAGGCAATTCATGTAATATACAGATATACAATAGTGTACCTCACTCTAATGCGATTCATTCTTACCCATGAGGTGTTATTACACAGCACACAAAAGGCCAAACATTGTAAGTTCATTCTGAGGGTTATCCACTCAGATGAAAAGCTTTTTTTTCAACGGCTCCTACACTCTTATGTAGGTATTTTTGCTTTTTCTTATTTAGTCCAAATTTATCAAAAAGAATATACATTAAATCTGAAAATCAAACCTTAAGCCTTTGTGATCCAGTATTGTAGACCTGCTGGTGTATTTATGTGTGATTTTATATGAACATAAACATTCTAACATTACCTAGAAGATATATAAAGTTATCTTCTTGTACTAATTATCTATGTTTAGTTTCTAAAACAATAGGAAGTCTTTTCTTCACTTTGTAAATATTTCTTTGTACTACATAAAAAATTATACTATATTAAAAATTAATATTGACATTTCGATATCATACAGAGAAAATATGGCATAATGAATGTATTTGTTTCTTAATTTTTTTTACAAGGTTTTTTAAATCACGTGGTATTGAACAGATTACTTCCATTTCAGAACACAAGATCTAAAGGCGGACGGCCTGGATTCCAGGCCTGACTTGGCCATTTTTTCCCACCTGTGGCCTTTCTGTGGAAAGTGACTTAACCATTCTGTGCCTCATTTTTCTCCCTTATAAAACAGAAGTGAGAATGAGCCTTATTAGAATGAGTTACTGCGAGAATTAAAAAGAGCCTAGAGCACACACAGCCTGACCCACATTAGGCACTCAATAAATGTGAGTGAGTCACTGTGATAGTTATTCAAGTTCCTGATTTTTAAATGTGTTCTTTTATTGCTAAGATAATGTCAATGACTGTTTCATTGGCCAATCTCTTGCTGAAATGTTCTATGCAAACATTGTATAATATATATACACACAAAAAATAAAAGTGCTATTATTAGAAAATATCATTATGAAAGATCCGGTGCCAAGGCAACAGTTGATTAATTTATGCTATGGCACCTCTGATAATTGACGATATTTAATTCATTTAAATACACAACACTTTCTTGGCCAACATACATTGATTTCCCATTTGTAAAAGTCTAAACATTTTAAAGAGAAAGCGAACATTCACATCGTATTTATCAGCCACCCTTGGCCTCGCCTCTTTTTCTTTTGTGCTTTTTCCTGGGCAAGTCACCCAGGCCAAGCCTTTAAACACAATCCCGAACAGGCCAAAGTGGAGCACATATCTTGCAATTTTCAACAGACGATGAAAAACAGAAGTTTTCTTAGTGCTCAGTAATGACGGCGCCCAGAGGATGACGCACCATGCGCACCTCCACTTGGCGTGACCCACACTTGAGTTCTCAGCCCAGTGTGTTTCCCTGTCGAGCCTCCTGAGAGAGCTCTGCATCTCTCTCCTCCCTCTGGGCATCGCTGCCTGCCAATCTCTCCCCTCCCACACACGCCGCCCTGCTGCTCCTGCAGCGGGCCACTCAGCCCCAGCGGGATCTCTCCAACAGCTGCCCTGGCATCTCTAGCTTCAGGAAAACCACAAGATTGTGGGTGTTCATTGACAAAGTGGGGCTTGGAAATGAGGCGGCACAGCTCCCGGGGAAACGGGACATGCAAACATAGGAGAAATGCAGGGATAAAAAGAGAGCAACCAAAATTTACAGGCTGACAAGAAACTGACCATCATCCATCAGCACGTCTCCACTGTCTGGATCAACACGGACCACAGTCGAGGGGCTCTACAAGAGTCCTGAGACCTCTGGCTTGATGCTCAGAAAGTACTTCTGATTTCTGAATACATAAGGACATAAATTTTGCTCTTTGGAACTTAGGTGTATTTTTAACAGGATGAATTTCCTATCTTTCAGCCAAAACAAATGTATAAACATTTTATGAATAAAGCTTTTAGTAAATGGTAAAATGCAAAAATCAATATTTAGTCTCAGACTAGATGTCCTTTTAAGCTCTATCTTAATATGCTAAACATGTTGACTTGACTTTATAAATATATGTTAACATGTCTATTTATACTGATGATTTCAAAAAGCTAGACAGAACAATAACTATTTCATTTTAAATGCATGCAATAAAATAACTTTAGTAATAAACACAACTTATATTTATAGTCTTATATCGCAGTGCTCTAAAATAATGGCTGAAAGTTTAAAGAACAAATATGTGATGATTTCTTTTCTCTATAGAAGAGAATCTTTGGTCTATATTTTAATAACAAGTTTGCATTTTAAATAATAAGATAGGATATCTAGAAAATACCAGGTTGATATCCAATGTCATAGCAATAAAGGTAGACTCTGACATCACCTCACATTTCAAAAGAAAATTAAAATCTGCCCAAGTTCAGTGGGTTTGAGAATGTGTGGCAGGGTGATGGGGCTTCAGAGCACACAGAAGCTTTGGAATCAGGCAGGACTCGTTTTAAATCCTAGATCTCTCACTTGGTAAGTATGTGACTTTATAAAAGGGACCTCTCTGGGTTTGCTTCCTCATTTATACAGCTGGAAAGATACTGGTATCCATTTCAAGGGAATGTTGTAAGAGTCAAGTGTAAAGTGCTTGGATATTGCAAGTTGTCAACAGATGTTACTTTCCATTTTCTCTTACCCTTCTCTATTTTTTCTTTTATCCATATACTTCTTTTTATTTTTTTAAACAAAGTAAACTTAAATTTTATAAACAAACACAACAAACCCATCCTGATTCACATCATTGCTGCCTTTGTTGTAAGCAGTCAGTCTACCAACTGTGCTGCTCATCCACTATCACGCAGCCTCTTTGTGACAATGTCAGTGACTCCTGACCCTTTACACCGCTAGATGGTCAGTTTGTGTCCCTGCAGTATTGAACAAGAGGCAGACACTGCAGCATGACCTTCGGAAAAATACAGTGATTTTCTTAAACGGATCCATGCAGGTTTGTGAATGAAACTCTTCCAAAATTTCTTTTTAATCTGCAATTAGGGGAACACTGTTTTAAAATATGATATTTAGGGATGTACAACTTACACAGAATGGCATCCTTTACAAAAATAAAAACACATAAAGGTAGCTAACAAACTCACCTAAAAGGTCTACCTTAAAAATAGATTATGATTTATCTAAATTTTTTTCTGTGTGTCAGTTTTAGTGAATTTTATTCTATCAATATAAGTATGACCTATTAATATTATGATAAAAATAAGAACTTATTACTAACAAATACTTAATGGTATATCAACATAAACATTTAAATTACAAGACTAAAAATAAAAGTATGCATATGAAAGAAACCCACAGGTTTAGAGTAACAACATTCTTGTGCTTCTGAAATTATAAAAAAACCTAAAAACAATCTTAATACCATTCATTTAACTTTACAGAATATACTATTATTGTTGTTAAAACTGATTTCACATATAGAATATTGCAAAATCTGAAGCAATTTCACTGAATAAAAGTACATTACCAGGCACACAATATAATATAAAAAAATGGAATAGGTTTTAATATTTTTCTACATTAAAGACAATGTTAATCTGCAAAAATAGCTAATATAGCTTTGATATGTAATTTAAAACATGCGGTTAAAAAAGAATTTGATGAACCTTAAGGTAGAATGCTAAGTAAAATAAAGTGTATGTGTTGGCCACAATGCACTGTGGCCTTACTTTGTAGAGCCGATCAATAGATATTAGCTTTAAAAAAAGACACACAGAAAAGGACAGCAGCATAGTTTTTAAACGACAGCGAGAACGTTTAAACGGTCTCAATCAAGACTCAATTTTTTTTCTTTCCAGCTGTTCTCTTCCAGTTAAGACACTTCATTTCAAATAAATTTAATTAGTTCCAATTGATCATAGCCAACACTGACACAGTTTTACCCACGGTGCTTTATTTTCATACAGCAAACGCTAACAAAGACTGCTAGGTGCTAGGCTCCGATTCCAGCGGCACACCACACTCACATCTCCTTCAATTCTCACCCAGAAGAAAAATTGCAAAAATGACTGCTCTTCCTACAGAACAAGCATTAAGTTATACTTCATATTGTAATGGCATCTTTTCATCTTGGTCCACTGTTTGAGTCAATAAAAAAATTAAGTTCCATATTACTACAAATATAAAATTAATACAACAGTGCCTATTAGCCTATGGCCTCCAAATAAGAATCCATTCAGACTACAGGCAAATCTCTCTGTCATGATATAATTTATATTTCTTTTATGAAGAGATGTTATTAGAGAAATTCCTTTTAAATAACTGATTTTTCAGAGTGAACAGATAACCTACCAGTTTCCCTTTTATATTTGTATTCTACAACACTGGTTATCCCAAAATAAGATTACTATGCTTAGAACAGGTTTGTCTCAATGCATCTGCCATATTTTTCATAATGCAATTTATATAGGATTCTAGTCAATAAAAAGAAATACGGTTTTCTTCAAAACCTTCATAAAAATCCATACCACATCTTAATCAAGTCACACAATCTAAAGGGAGCCGGAATGATCCACTGTCTACAGCGGGCTAGTTACTTTGACAACACGTGAAGGAAGCCTTTTTTTCCCATCATTTAAATTCTTTGCATATTGAACATTCTTGCCTCTAGTACCCATGACATGAAATGAATAAATCAATTGATAAAAGCCATTCGTCACACATGTTTAGCTGAACTTCATGCAGATTACAATACAGTTTATGTAGCATTGATTCTCTCCAAAACTAGGTTTTCACCTTTAAGTTTCTTGATTCTTTTTTTAACAATCAAATAAAAACAGTCATGTGCTATAATGCCGTCCTAGGACTTTGGTAATGCATAATTCATAATTTCAATGTACTGATTTAGAAATGCTTGAGTTCTCAAAAATGTACTGTTTATTCCAGAATGCAAATTGAGTTATTCCACTATTGCAAAGGTAACTTCTTTTTTTCCTATGAATTAAACCATTCCCTTTTTATGGACAGAAGGCCTTTAAAATGTATAGGAAATTAAAATATAAACAAAACACCTATAACAACATTTTAAAAAGCAAATGAAAATGAAGGAAAACAATCCAGTTTGAAAAACTTGCAAATAATATCCTTTAGTAGCTACTGAAACAAATTCCAGAATTGTGAAGTGCAAATGACTTTCAGAAAAGTTGAAAGTTTTTGAAATAATTTATATTTATGGTAGGTGATTAAAAAAATAAACTGATAACATTAAAAAGAATTGAAAACAAAAAAGAAGAACCACCATCATCTCATTTTTACTGAAAACCAGACGCCCCCCCACCCCAGCTTAGTCAACTCCTTACTTGGAGCAGCGACACAAATGCTGTGTTTTATAATTAACATAGGGTTTCTGATTTTCAAGGGAGACCATTAGACTCTCTCAAATTCTTCCCAGTGAAACAATTTCAAAGGCATTTGGTGCTAACAATAAAAAACTTGCCACACAGAGCTTTAAAAGAAAAATAAAACAAAACAAAAAAATTCCCTTTTGTTTTTTTCTCCCTTCAGTTTTTGTTGAAAACTTGACTGATATTTTATGAGCATGCTTCTTTTCAAATTATTGATTACTATTAAGTTAATACTTGTTGCTCCCTGATAATGATAGACATATATTGTCAGATATTACATTTTACCCATCCATACCAAAAATAAAAGTTTCTCATTCTTAATACTAATAAGAATATCTATACTAGGTTGTTTTATCCTCTGTGCACTGAAAGAAATTGAGCTGAATGCATTTGGAGATCCAGTCATTGCAAATGCTTAAGATAGGCTAAAAATATGTGGTATGTGGCTTTTCTAAAATTTATTTTATGCCTGGTTATGTGATAAGTAATATAGATAATCATGGTCAATACCTTACAATGTAAGTAACTTTTAAAAGAAGTATTTATTTCTATACTGTAAGTATCTGTAAGTTTCCTCATGCAGCCAATATTGCATATACTGTTATTACCCCTTCAGTATAACTGTAAAACCTTTCATAACATAATAGGTGTATTCCTCTACATGTTCCACAGCGTTAGAAATGATCCTAGTCTCTGAATTAGAAGGTCCCCAGAAAATCAAAGGCACAGCTAGCAGGATCATTGTTAGAGCAACAACGAGCAAACCTGGCCCAAACAAACAGTTCCACTTCCTTCCACTTCAACATCAAAAAGGACACTAAAGAGTCTTATAAAACCAAATACCCATCAATACAAAGTTCCATCCTTTCCATTAACATCCTTAGTCCCACTCTAAATGACAGAAAAGCGTTTTCCAATATTGGACAAGGCTCATCCAGATTATGGTAAAGATGCCTCCTTACCAGTTGTGATGTCATCGTCTACAAGGTCGTGCTCTTCCTCTTGGACTTTGGCTTCGGGGCCCGAGATGGTGTCAGGAGTGGCGGTGACTGTCTGCATGGCTTCTGCTGAGACCCCAGCTAGAACACATGGGGAACACAGGCTTAGTTTTTAGGAACGAAAGGAAAGGTAGATCAAAACTCTTAAAGGTTTTTAACTTCCTGGATGCAAACGCAGTCTTTTTAAAATACAATACAGGGGTGGGCAAATGTAGGTTTACAGTTGTTCATATGGAAAATCATTAATAAATAATAATTCAAGAATAAACTTTTATGTACTCACAACTGTAAACCTATTTTTTCCCACCCCCATATATTCACCAAAATTAAGAACACACAGTAATAAAGTAAACATTCATGTGAGCTCTATTTCTGTGTGTGTGTGTGTGTGTGTGTGTGTGCGCGCGTGCACGCGTGTGTGTATACATACATGGGTGCCAACTATATTGCCTTTTTTCATTAACATCTGGGAAAAACAGAAAAATAATATTGAAGTTAATTACATTTTTACTTGATTCCTTTCAACACACTCACTACATTACTTTAGTTGATTTATACATAATTATGCTAAAACAGAAGAAAACCCCTAGAAAGTGAAGGGCTATTTTAAACATTTATACTTCTCTTTACTAGTCGTTGGCTATAACTTGAAGGCTGGGAAGAAAAATGACCACAAAAGAGGGGTTAGTGCTTGGGTCCACGTGAGAGATCTGAGGCGCACGCCCCAAGAGTATAACTTGGCTTCCTGTGAGGAATTAGAGAGGAGCTCAGATAACTATCACAACAAAAGACCCAAACTGAAGCAAGTAGGTGACTAAACCAAGGTGCCAAAAGCTTCCATTTTGTAATATCACCTGTCTTGTCCTTGTCCATCTAACCTGCTACCCTTGATGATGTATTTTGGTGTCGATTTACATCTACCACATTATTTCTAACTAGGCAATGGATAGCAGCTTGTCTCAATATTTTCATTCGGTTAACAGGTGTTGCTCAACCAATAGGATATAAAATCATCACCATCAGAAGTTGCTTTAGGAGTTGAACTTTCTAATCAAACATTCATAACAAGAACTTCAATGACTGCATATATAGTATCCATCAAAATATTTTTAAAAATCAAACTACACCATTCAAGGATTTCTTTTCTTCCAAGGTGTATTACCTTGAACATTTCTATGTGATAGTAAACCTTTCTGTCTCAGGCTTATGAAAGGCACCAAGAAAGAAAGAACCTAGCCCTGGCCAGCTAGCTCAGTGGTAGAGCATCGCCCGGCGTGTGGAAGTCCAAGGTTCGATTCCTGACCAGGACACACAGGAGAAGTGCCCATCTACTTCTCCACCCTTACCCCTCTCCTTCCTCTTTCTCTCTCTCTTCCCCTCCCACAGCTAAGGCTCCACTGGAGCAAAGTTAGACCAGGTGCTGAGGACGGCTCCATGGCCTCTGCGTCAGGTGCTAGAATGGCTCCGGAGCGACGCCCCAGATGTGCAGAGCATCTCCCCCTGGTGGGCATGCCGGGTGGATCCCAGTCAGGTGCATGCGGGAGTCTGTCTGACTGCCTTCCCACTTCTAACTTTGGAAAAATAAAAAAAATACATAAAAAGAAAAAAAAGAAAGAACGTTAGTTATTAACCACCAGGAATAGTCCTGAACTAGACCATCTACCTAGCAGTAGATGGTTCCAAGGTCTAAGTATTTACATTTTGGAAAGGGAACATACCACATTGAGTACCACCATTTTGTTTAGAATTGCTGCAACAAAAATGAATAGAGCTAACTCAGCGGTTCTCAACCTGTGGGTCACGACCCCGGCGGGGGTCGAACGACCAAAACACAGGGGTCGCCTAAAGCCATCACAAAATACATAAACACAGGGGTCACCTAAAGCCATCAGAAATACATATTTTATTTAAAAATGTATTGTATAATAAATATGTATTTTCCTATGGCTTTAGGCGACCCCTGTGTTTTGGTCGTTCGACCCCCGCCGGGGTCGCGACCCACAGGTTGAGAACCGCTGAGCTAGATCAATAGTCCCTGATGAATTCAAAATGACAAAGCCATTCCTTTGCAGGATCATTGTGTTGTTGGGTATTCAAGATAATGTTTACAACAGAGGAGGCAGATTACTAGAAAATAAATATTAAGTTCATTATCGAGAATCATTATTTTAGATTATTAAATCAAATTATAAATCTCTTACTCTCAGTAACAATAATTTGTTAGTAGTATTTCCCATTCCTGTGAAATTAAAAGGTTTCATGAAAATAAAGGATAGAGCAAAATAAAAAGACTAAAACGAAACAAAGCTCATGGACACAGATAACAGTGTGGAGACGGCCAGGAGATGGGCAGGTGGAAGGGACAGGAGCATAAACGGTGATGGGTGGAGAACTGACTTGGGGGGAGGTGGGCACACAATACAGTGTGCACAGATATGTTGTAGAACTGGATACCTGAAATTACAACTAGTGTCAACCTAATAAATTCAATTTTAAAAAGTGAAAGGGAGCTGGCATTTATGGAGTAACAAATTAAACTGATCTCATTAAATCAGAGAGGTTAACTAATTGCTTAACATAGCACAGCTACTAAATTTAGGAACCAGTATTGACATGTATGTCTTTCAATTTCAAACCCCAATATCCTTTAGCACCAAAATCTTCCTAGGCTTGAGTTACAGGATAGGAGGTATGACAGAGCACCACTTCAAACATGAGAAATCATGGAATAATACGATATTGAACATAAATACTGTCTAGCCCTCCATGGAGTTCTTGGGCTATACAAAGTTAACTGTTCAACTGACAGCATTCAATATTTGGGACAGACTTAAGGAGCAAACGTGTATATATTAAAGTAGCCAAGGCTGAAATACCAAGTAGCTATGTTGAAACTGGTCCTTTGATCGACACTTTTCAAAACAAAATAAGGGGTATAAAATCCCTTCTCTTTTGGCAGAAGCAAAGAAAATACAAAGAATAAAAGAAAACTACCAATCAATATCTCTAATAAATATAGCCTCAAAGATCCTTAACAAAAATAAGCACACAGAATTCAGCAACATATAAAAAAAATTTACACACCATTATCAAGTAAGGTTTATTCTGAGGATGCAAGTCTGGTTATATTCAAAAATCAATCAGCATAATCCAAAATATTAACAAGTTAAAGAAGAAAAATTGTATGGTCTTATCAATCAATCACTTCACAAAATTCAACATCAGTTCGTAATTTTAAAAACTCTCAGAAAAATAAGAATCAAAAGAAACTTCCTAAACTTAATGCAGCTATTAAAAATGTACAGCTGCCTGACCAGGCGGTAGCTCAGTGGAAAGATTATCAGCCTGGAATGCTGAGAACCTGGGTCTGAAACCCCAAAGTCACTGGGTTGAGCATGGGCTCATCCGGCTTGAATACAGGCTCACCAGTTTGAACGTGTGGTCACTGGGTTGAGCATGGGCTCATCCGGCTTGAATACAGGCTCACCAGTTTGAACGTGTGGTCACTGGGTTGAGCATGGGCTCATCCGGCTTGAATACAGGCTCACCAGTTTGAACGTGTGGTCACTGGTTTGAGCATGGGCTCATCCGGGTTGAATACAGGCTCACCAGTTTGAACGTGTGGTCACTGGGTTGAGCATGGGCTCATCCGGGTTGAATACAGGCTCACCAGTTTGAACGTGTGGTCACTGGGTTGAGCATGGGCTCATCCGGCTTGAGTACAGGCTCACCAGTTTGAACGTGTGGTCACTGGGTTGAGCATGGGCTCATCCGGCTTGAATACAGGCTCACCAGTTTGAACGTGTGGTCACTGGGTTGAGCATGGGCTCATCCGGCTTGAATGCAGGCTCACCAGTTTGAACGTGTGGTCACTGGGTTGAGCATGGGCTCATCCGGGTTGAATACAGGCTCACCAGTTTGAATGTGTGGTCACTGGGTTGAGCATGGGCTCATCCGGCTTGAATACAGGCTCACCAGTTTGAACGTGTGGTCACTGGGTTGAGCATGGGCTCATCCGGCTTGAATACAGGCTCACCAGTTTGAACGTGTGGTCACTGGGTTGAGCATGGGCTCATCTGGCTTGAATACAGGCTCACCAGTTTGAACGTGTGGTCACTGGCTTGAGCATGGGCTCATCCGGCTTGAATACAGGCTCACCAGTTTGAACGTGTGGTCACTGGCTTGAGCAAGGGGTCTCTTACTCTGCTGTAGCCCCCCGGTCAAGGCACATATGAGAACGCAATGAATGAATAACTAAGGAGCTATAACTATGAGTTGATGCTTCTCATCTGTCCTCTCTCTCTCTCTCTCTCTCTCTCTCTCTCTCTCTCGCTAAAAAATAAAAAATTAATCTATAGCTAACATTATGCTTGCGGGTGAAAGATTGAACACTTTCTTCCTATCATCAGAAATGAAGCAAAGATGTCCACACACTGGCCACTCATATTTAGCACAGCATTGGAAGTCCTGGCCAGTCTAACAAAGCAAGAAGAGAAAACACAAACAACCATATAGTTTGGACAGGATGAGGTGAGCTGTCCTTATTCAAGGATAAAATGACTATCTACATGGAAAATCCAAAGGATTCTACCCCCCCCCCCCAAAAGGAGCTAATAAGTGAATACAGCAAGGCTGCAGAATATAAGAAATTTTAAAAATCAATTATATTTCTATATGCTAGCAGTGAACATGTGGACACCTACATTTTAAATTTTTTATTTTATTTTATTTATTCATTTTTAGAGAGGAGAGAGAGAGACAGAAAGAGAGAGAGAGACAGAGAGAAGGGGGGAGGACTTGGAAGCATCAACTCCCATATGTGCCTTGACCAGGCAAGCCCAGGGTTTCGAACCGGCAACCTCAGCATTTCCAGGTCGACGCTTTATCCACTGCACCACCACAGGTCAGGCCCGGACACCTACATTTAAAAAAAAAATACCAATAATAATGGTTCAAAAAAACTGAAATATTTAGAGTAAATCTAAAAAGACATATAAGAGATTTGTATGCTGAGGTCTATAAAACACAGATTAAAGATATCAAAGATCGCCTGACCAGGTGGTGGTGCAGTGGATAGAGCATCGGACTGGGATGCAGAGGACCCAGGTTTGAGACCCCGAGGTCACCAGCTTGAGTGCGGGCTCATCTGGCTTGAGCAAAAGCTCACCAGCTTGGACCCAAGGTTGCTGGCTAGAGCAAGGGGTTACTCGGTCTGCTGAAGGCCCATGGTCAAGGCACATATGAGAAAGCAATCGATGAACAATTAAGGTGTCGCAATGAAAAACTGATGATTAATGCTTCTCATCTCTCTCTGTTTCTGTCTCTCTGTCCCTGTCTATCCTTCTCTCTGACTCTCTCTCTGTCCGTGTAAAAAAAAAAAGAAAAGAAATCAAAGATCTAAATAAATGAAACAGATATGTACAGGGTGGAGCAAAAGTAGGTTTACAACTGTGAGTACACAAAATAGGTTATTCTTGTATTATTACTTATTGATCATTGCACTATTTTCCATATGAACAACCGCAAATCTATCCTTGCCCCACCCCGTAGTGCTTATGGGTTTATGTAGAAGATTTCACACAGTAAAGATGTCAATCCTCTATAAATTGATATACAGGTTTCACATAATTTCTATCAAAATCCCAGCATAATATTTTGTAGGTATAGATAAAATTATTCTAAAATTATACATAAAGACAAAAGAATTAGCTTAGCTAAAAACAAAACAAAAACTGGGGGGAAATAAGGTAGGAAAATCAGCCTGCCCCATTTTAAGACATCGTACAACGAAGTTATTAAAAGTATGTGGCTATAGGTTAAAAGACTAGAGAACCTATAAAACATGTAAACAAATATGCTCAACTGATATTTGACAGGTGCAAACACAAATCAATAAAGGAAAGACAGTCTCTTCAACAAATCGCCTATTATAACTGAACATCTATAGACAAAAATCCAAACCTTTACTTAAGGCTCACATCTGATACCCAGAATGAATCATGGACCTAAACGTTGATCAGAGAAATATAAAACTTTTAGAAAAAAAATCTTTGCGATCTCAGGCTAGACTTGACACCAAAAATACAATCCATAAAAGAAAATTTTGCTAAACAGATTTCATCAATATTAAAAACTTCTGCTCTACAAAAGACCCTATTAAGAGGATTAAAAGACAAGCTACAGACTGGGAGAAAAGATTCACAAGTCACATATCCAACAAGGGACTAGTACTTAGACTATATAAAGCACTCTCAAAACTCAACAGTAAACAGTCTGGCAGCTCCTCTAAAGGTTAAACACAGAGTTATCATATGACCTAGCAATTCCACTCCAGGGGAATCCCAGGGAATAAAAACATACATCCACACAAAGACTTTTAGGTGAGTGTTCACAGCAGCGTTATTCATAAAAGCCGAAGAGTTTAAGAAATCGAATGTTCTTCAACTGAAGAATGACTATATGAATATACCACAATTTATTGATGAATAGATAAATGTGAGATACTCATGCAATGGCATATTAATCAGCAATACAAACAAATGAAGTACTAAGTACAAGAAGCCGGTTAGAAACCACCACATGCTGAAATAGAGACAGAGAAACATCTGTGGGTGCTTAGGGCTGTGCGGACTGGGGGGAAAGAGGAGTGATACTTTGGGCACAGTAACTTTTTGGCTGATGAAAATGTTCCGAAATCGATTGTGGTAACAGTTGCACAACTCTGAATATGCCAAAACCCACTGAACTGTACATTTTACAGGCAAATATAATGGCATGCACATTATATCTTAATAAAGCTGTTGGACAAGTTGCTTTTCTAACATTCCAGATTAACCAAGGAATTCACACCATTTCTCTGTACTCCCTGGGCACCTTTTCTGTAGCTAGAGAAAACCAGAGAAGAGCCACACAGAACACTATGCATCAAGAAAACAAAATTCACTGTGAATCTTTTCTTGTGTCAGGAAGGAGTAACGTTCCATTGTTTAAAAAATTAACTATATTCTTGATTTTGGCCATATTTATAACTCATTCGATAAGTCCTCACAATCAACATTTCTGGGCTATTTTGTTATCAATCAATAAAAAAAGGCTGACTTTGGTTATTTCCAAGTTTTTAAAAGATCAGCTATCTGTGGCAACTTCAGTCAAAATGGGCATGATGATAACAATAGCTCAGATTCTTAACCTTTGTTGAAAGTTAGAAAGGTTAGAAATACTGAGAATGTAAAGACCAAATTACTATCAACTCTCAAATCCATTTAAATCATTTTAAATGAATTTTAAGTTTGTTTTAAGGAAATGATAAAAACTTTTCCTTTTGAATTATCAGATCATAAAGTTAGTGAAAAGCTGAGCTAAAATGATTTAACTCTTCTAATCTGCAAAAGAAGGGATAACAACATTTTTTTTATAATTCCAGCCATAATTTAGCTATTTCTAATTTACACTGTATTTAATGTCATATTACAATGTTACGGTAAAAGGCAAACATTACAGCAGACATTTGTAAAGGCAAAGCATTAGGATAGGAATCAAATCAGTGGTTGCCAGAGGTTACGGGTGTGGTAGGGGATTGACGGCCAGTGGTCGGAGCAAGTATTTTAGAATAGAAATAACCTGTACCTAACTGTGGGAATGAGAACTTGACTGCCACATCTGTGTACAACTCATAAAACTGCACACTTAGAAGACTGAATTTTACTATATAAATTATACTTCAATAAACCTAACTAACTGTAGAACAATGCTACACAAAGGTACTACATATTACTATCACTAAAGAGACCTGGGTTTTTAAGGATTATGCCAAAACATAATGCTATTTTCTAGAAAATACAATGACCAGAATGAATTGTTTTACTTTCTTCCTGGTACAAAACACTAAACTTTTTGAAACATAAAAATCACTGCATTATTATCCACTGTCAATCAGATGACAAAATATTCTCGAGAAATATGAAGAGTCTATTTAGAAAATATTTATGTGGAACCTCAGTTTCTTGAATATTGATAATCAAGATTATAAATGTCAGTCCTTTATATGGTGGTACTTTACTATTTTCTTATGTACTTGATGAAGTGAACATATTGTCAAATTATACCATTAAATCTAAGATATTTACTTTCTAAATAGCCCTATAATAATTGGTAATAATGAACAAAAAAAGGTTAAGTAAATACATCTTGAATAGAACTAAATATCTTCAATCCCATGATAAAAATTCTGTTATTAAATATACTAGAAAATAATAAGGATGCTATGAGTAAAGATACACAATAAAAAGGTACAATAAAGATGCTACAGAGATAAAGTAAAAAGCTACAATTTTAAAAAATGGAAAGATAAGATACACTTAAAAATGCAGTTAGTCCCCAAAAACAGATTTCACAACATAAAAAATTAATGAGTGTACATTATGCTAGACAATAGGTGTCTATAAATGGATTCCATACTGTGACTTAGGATAAAAATATGGAGAAAATGGAATGGAGCAGATACTGGGTATGAGTAAGTTTGCGTGACAGAGAGAGGGAGTGGGGGGCGGAGGAGGCTGTGGCCAGGAGCAGAGGAAACAGCAGAGAACAGGGAAGACTGGTAGGAGATCTTCATGCCACTGGATTTCTAATACCTATATCACTGTTCATTGTGAGATATATAAATAGATACAACTTTCCCATTTGAACAGTTTTAATCACTTAAAAAAATGTTTTTACTGGTAATCCAGTTTTCAAAATCAATGTAATAAAACTGTACTTGCACCCCCACCAGGAAAATCAGGTATATTAGTCTAAAACTTACCTTGCAAAAGCTTGTAAATTGCCTTTATAATCATTTTTCTCTGGCTGGCTAATAATAGCTGAGTAATGATAAATAATATGAACTCAGAAGGCTTGAGTGTCATGTGATTAACAATAATCAAAGATTAAATACTAAAATTTAATAGAGGAACATTTAAAATATAGCACTTTAACCAATACTGGAATATAAAGTCAGTTGAGTTCATCATCATTTTATTATTTCATTGAAGATCAGATGGAAGAGATAAACAGTATTGTTAGGATTCAGAAAGAAAAATATATACCAGAATATTTATGAATATTAACAAGAATTCTAATTCTCATCCCACAGTGATATAGATTTCCACTGAGTTAAAAAAATGGATCTAAAAGAATGGCAGGATTTTTATTTTATCAGTTTCTCACAACCGTGGTTTTCTAGTGGTCTGATCATAACAACAAGAGGCAAGAATTTGATAGGAATGTTTACTCTGAATAAGTAAAATGCAACGCTAAGGAAGGGAGTGTGTGCACATCCAGGGCTTATTTTCAGGCAGAAGGCTTGAATTTATGGGAAGCAGATCTCTGCAGTCACTGACCACACGGGCCCACATTCCCCACAAGCCCTACGACAGACAGACGGCCTGCCTCACATTAATTCACTTCACACCACTCCTATCGATCCACGGCCGGTTCCCCAGTCTCTCCGCACACACTGCCTGTCTGGCTGCCTACATCCACATCGGCACACAAAGGCCAGGGAAAGATAACCTTTTGCTTTCCATTAAAGACACAGGATCTACTTTTCCTTCGGCAACAGAATAAAAATATAAAATATAACAGTACAGATGTCTGAGAGAAAAGTCTCCCTGTATGTGATGGTAGGGGCATTTATCCCTTATTTACTCTGATAGAGATCATTTCAATTGCTCAAAAACAAGTAAGTTAGTTTATTAAAGATTACAAGCCAATTAGAGAAATGAAAAATACAGTTAAAGGTAAACAAAATGTCTTCAAGCCTGAATAAAAATATAATAATCATTTGGTAACATGCTTTGATAGTTATTTTAAAAAAACAAAATACATTTTTTTTAATTTTTTTTTTTTTTAGATTTTATTTATTCATTATAGAGAGGAGAGAGAGAGAGAGAGAAGGGGGGAGGAGCAGGAAGCATCAACTCCCATATGCGCCTTGACCAGGCAAGCCCAGGGTTTTGAACCGGCAACCTCAGTGTTTCCAGGTTAACACTTTATCCACTGCGCCACCACAGGTCAGGCCAAAATACATTTTTTTCTAAATAACATTTAGATTTTTTTTAAAGAACATTGCTCTCACATAAAATGCAATTATAAACAATTCTGAAAACAAAAGAAACATATATACTAAACAATTCCCAAGGAACAGAAAAGACAGGAAGTGTACTGTATCAACAGAATATGAATGGAAGTATAAAGCCTTATTATTTTTCCTCTTTCCAACCAAGAACTTAAAAATGATCTGTGGTAAAAATCACACCTAGTACTTTTAATTCATTGCATGTTCTTTTTCAAAGATTTCTTTTTGATTTGCAGGTGATGAGCTGACTCAACACCAATTTTGGTTTCAGAAGACACAATAAAACAGAGATTTATTGTTCAACCTACAACGTGAGAAACAAAGGCAAATCTGTCTTGACACACAACTGCATTAGAGCCTGAATTTGAAATTATAACCTCTGGCTGGCTCAGAAACTCAAATTATAAGCAGAATTATATATTTCAGAAGTGAGCCAAGTATATTCTCTTGGGTAAGAAAGTACCTTTGAAACCCTTTACAGATTTTCATTCTTTTGCTAGGTTACACCACCAAGTGGTAACAGAAGCAATGCATGAAACAAATACATGCAGGACAGTAACTATGTTGTTCTTTATTATAATAAGCAGAGCTAAAAAATCATAAAAAGAGAAACAGGTGAAAGCTGCTGAAGCTAAGGGTAGTTTTAAAATAAGGAGGTTAAGATTTGGCCCGGGCCTGAAGGACAGCAGAGATCTAAGAGAGAGGCTAAATGAACAGAACAAAGCCATCAGAAGGATGGGGGAGGTCCCCATGCCAAGTTCCCTCTTCAGCTTTAAACACCTGAGGAGCCCCCGGGCTGCCAGGTACCAAGCCTGCACCAGGCATCAGTGACAGACAAAAAGACATGGGCTGACTCTCAGTAAGATCACATGTAAAATTAGGCTATGGGGACTCATTCATGACCTTTAAACACGACAAATAAGATGTTCTGTGTTTTAGAGAGATCTCTCAGTGTGAAGAATGATTTCAGAGGACTCAGAGGTAACAAAAAGGCCACTGATTTTCAAGCCACACTCCCTGATCCTTAGGAGTTCCCTAAAAGGGCCAGAGGAGAAGAAAGGCCCTCAAGCTGCCCAGCTCTGCCTTTTACACGTGGGTGTGCGTGTGCACCTGCACCCACATACACATTGCTCAGAAGTTTTCATTTGAAGAAAGGATACCCCTTTTTAAAAAACATTTGAAAATCACTGGTCTTGACTTTAAAAAAATAAAGATATTATAAATGGGGGGAAATCAAGAGTTGTTTTCACATAAAACATAGGAAGAGGGGGAACTCTGAACACAGGGAAGGACAAGGAGGGAAGATTCATCTATTGACTTTCTTCTTCAGTGATTGTTATGCTACGGCAAAGGAGATAGAAATTAAGGGGGTCGTACACCGTAGAAACAGCCATGTGAAAAATATAGATTTATAAGTGCATATGTGAAAATATACTGTCCATCTGAAGAAAAATCAATTCACTCTGCTCGGGATGGGGTCAGCCTGAGAACACATGCAAAAACAACTTCATGGGAAGGAAATGCCCATGGAATGACACGAAGTGAGGAGATTCCAGGAAGACAGAACAGCATGTTAAAGGACCCTGATGTAGCTACTGAGCTGGGTGGCAGAAGCCTAAGAAGTATGAGGAGGGCTGAAAATGAGGCGACAAGGCTATTTCCTGTCAGAGCCCTAAAGGCAACGGGAAACAGGTGCTAACAGAGAAGAGGAAGCGGGAAAGGAATATATTTATATTCTTGACAACTCCAGCATGGTTGGAGGAGAAAGGTCAACAGCTGGTAAATAAAACCAGACGACTGCTGGGGTTGGTGGCTATGCAATGACAGTAAACAAGAACGTTAATAACTTGAGATTTTGGATAAGTAAGAATAACCCTATAACTTCTCTTTCTCATCATCAGAGTAGTACAGGAATTCGGTTTGTGCAGAGCCACCAAGCAGCTGCTTGAAGACAATTACGAAGAGAGTCTGGTTTGTAGTAGCAGACAGTCCAAGAGAAGCAACCAGTGAAAGGCAGTACCTTCTGCAAACCAGCCAGATTGCCTTGTATCCTTGCATACAACTCAAAGAATACAAAATAAAAGACAGGGATATGTCATCTCTTACATTCAATGATGAAGTCAAGGAGCACAGTTTAGCACAGCCCCTGGATATACAAAGTGCTCAACAAACAACATTATTAGTATCATTAATATTATTAGCATTGCTTTTGTTATTACCGATTTTGGTTTTTATTTTTCCTAGACGTACTTTACTTCCCTCTATATTCAATATTCAACTTTCATCCTATTTGATGAACCTATTTGTCTTCTTTTAAAAAAAATACACTTTTAGAATGCATTGTTTTCCTCCTTTTGGAGCTACATTTCCAGACATCTTATAACATCTACTTATATATAAGCCACTTGAAGCCAAAAACACTCAGAAAAAAAATTTACACGTCAAAGAATCAATATATCTTATGATGACTTTTGTTACGGTCAATTATGTTATTTTCAAATATCTACAAACACTAACACAGATGTAGGAAAGCTTCTGACCTTGTAATTTCTTAACATGAATAATTGATTTGAAAATTAAGACACAGGAATCTTGTTTTAACATCATTCTAGTAGGTGGCACATTTATTTTGCAGGAATACACTGTAAGATCACACCATAAGGCATTTATGATAGTCCTACTATTTCTTCACAGTAATAACTTAGATGAACACTGTCACTGTAATGTGCTTAGACTTCATTACTTGAGAATACTAAGTTCTTCAACAGACAGGAAAACTATTTGGATGGGTGAAACCTATAAGAAGTATTGAGTACAGGTAGTAAATAAAAAAGTAGCCTGTGAGACTATGGGCAAAACTCATGTTAAGTAAAGATACTTAATGACATGGAAGATACATTATATGTGAAAAAGGATGACACAAGCAGGAATGTTACTTGTAGGTAAAATGAAGAGAAAGACCAAGTCATAAGATAAATGTAAAGCCATAATAGGAGAAAATCTGCAGAACCAAGCGTTTGCCAGTGAGTTTTTAGATACAACACCAAAAGCATGAGTCATGAAAGAAAACACTGATAAATTGGATTTAATCAAAATTTTTAGATTTTGTTCTATAAATGACACTGACAAGAGGATTAAAGACAAGCCACAGATTAAAAGAAAATATTTGAATATTACATATTTGTTAAAGGACTTGTACTCAGTAGATACAAAAAACTGTTAAGACACAATAATTTTTAAAAAAGCAACACAAGAGAGCAAAAGACCTAAACAGCAATCATTGCTAGTAGAAAGCTAAAGTGAATTAAAATATGTTCATGCCAAATCCTAAGCATGAGTCGTTATTTTACGTACTCATACCACCAAAACCTAGAAACCACCCAGATGTCCTTAAATAGATGAATGGATAACCAATCCTCAAACAGCCATGTAATGGAACATAGCAACTAAAAGAATCACCTGTTGATTCGTAAAACAGTATGAATGAACCTTAAATATATTTTGCTAAATGTAAGAAAACAAACCCAGAAAGCTACACGTTGTTTGGTTCCATTTATACAGAATTTTGGAAAAGGCAAATCTATAAGGATGGAAAATAGACCAGTGGTTGCCAAGGCTTGGTGGGGTAAGGGTGGGGCTGATTATACACGAGCCACAAAAGGAGCTTTCCCAGGTGTTGAAAACGTTATGTACGGCACCATGATGGTAGGGACCTGACTCTATTCACTTGTCAAAATCCAAAGGCCTATTTATCTAAAGGCTAAACTTATTGCATGGAAATATTCTTTAAAATGAATTCACCATAATGTTAGGGAATCCAGGATGAACTGCAGACTGTGACAAATGAATATGACTACATTGTCAATATACGGCATAACCTCACTGAAGGGTATACAGAAAAAAGGAGTTGACCTACATAACTGGAAAAAAGGGCCAAACACTGCTATTGTAAAGCTAAAGGCAAAAAGAACTGTATACAAAAACTGTATTCTAGTTGATAAACTGATTTTTCACAGGGATATAGGTTAGCAATTCTAAATTACTGTTTATGTCTACAAAGGTTGTAAAAACAAGTCTATTACAGATCACGAGAGTCAGCTTTCTTACACTCAGGAAAAGAAGTTAAAAATCTGCAAATGAGAAATGCTGTCTTGGTGGATGAAAATTCATATCAGTATGAATTTGTATCTATTTTAACCTGCAAGCAGAGACAGACACAGAAATAATTATAGGTATGTAATAATTATAGGAATACATGAGTTAGTATGCACATAAGAATTTCCCAGTCTGTCCAGTGAGAGGGCCTAGAAATGGCGAAATCCCAGCAAAACAAGCACACCTAGCACCTAGGTTTAATGTCCAATATCTCCTTTGGAGAGAACCAGGGAACCTGGGGAAATGGCTAACTCTAGGACCCAGGCAGGGACAAGATGAGTGGGGAGCCCTTTCTACACCAGAAAACAAGGACGTGCTTTAGAAGAAGACAGGGGCCATATCCAAATGACACTGGGCCCATTTAAGGAGTTCCCTGTGGTCAGTGCTGAAATAATTTGAGCAACAAAATGGCATTATAAAAGGTCTATTCCTCGGTCACTTGTCTGCTAAGGGCTCAATGCTGGGTCATTTGGGGACCAAAAATATGGTCCTGGACCTTGGCCCTAAGAAGATCTCAATGCAGTAATTATTGCATGGATAAATCTGTATGAAGAGTAGATGGCTTAATTATCATAAGGAACTACAAATGATGTCTCAAAATATAACTATTCATGTATATATAAATATAAAGAGAAAGTAAAATGGTAAACCTCAAAGAAAACTTAGCAAGCAGGTGCATGAAATATAGTTACTTCGGCCAGGAAACATGACAAAATGGCATCAAACTGCTGAAGATATAAACATTCATACACCGTAATGAGCATAATGCATCCACAGAAGCATATCATTACTCCACATTACACTGATTAAATCTCACAATTCATTTTAAAGACTATTCATATCTAACCAGTGATTTAGGGGACGGAAAGTTGAATTAACTAAGGGAGCACCCATCACTGCCTCTGGCAGAGCTTTTAAAGAATTAACTTGCAATCAAAGTTATAAAAAGGATGAAAAATGAGTCTGATGGGTACTAAGATAGTGGATACTACAATGTGCAGAGAATAGAAACTTCCTTTTTTTAAACCAATCCTATAAATAAAAAATACAACTGTAAACATGTTTTTAAATTAGGAAGCCATTCTTAGATTAGAACTCAAAAATTCTTCCACTAGTCTGGCAGCAGGGGGTGGGTGGGGGTGGGGGTGGGGAAGTACCAGGAAAAGAAGTCTAGAATCACTAAAACTGAACTATCATTAAAGAAACTTGAGATTTATGCCTACAGAGAATGCCAACAATAAAGAGCCATGCATTAAGGAGGTTAAGTGAATGACTCTGATCTACGTGAGGTCAAGGAATCCACGACATCTGATACCACCAACACTCCATCTCCACCATTCATTTTCCTTGGAATGTTCACAGCACATCTTAAAAATATGTTACTTTTTCAACATAAATAGTATATATATATATATATATATATATATATATATATATATATATCATTTTATCAGGCTGGCTTATACATTCTTTTCAAATACTCTTATGATAATAATGATGAAAAAAATCAAAAAATAGAGGCCAATATATAAGAATATATAATGTTGGTATATACCAAGCACTGTTCTAAGAAAAGCTTTACTTATCATTAATGCTTCATTAAACATTACATGAAACATACATACCATTATATTCTACCTCGGTGTTCCCAGCTTTTATATGACCTCACCAGCACATATAAGCAATTGCCAGCAATACTGTAATAATTTTTAATTGTATATTTGTAATAAGTATTCAAAAGTCTCAATTCTGGTGAATAAAAAAGCAGAACCAAAATTTTACTTATGGGGTCTTGACTGGTTGGCTCAGTGGTAGAACGTCAGTCTGCCGTGTGAATGTCCCAGGTTTAATGCCCAGCCAGGGCACACAGGAGAAGCACCCATCTAATTCCCCACCTTTCCCCTTCTCTCTTCTCTCTTTCTCTCTCTCCCTCTCTCTTCTCCTCCTGCAGCCGTGGCTCGATTAGAGCAAGTTGGCTCCAGGCTCTAAGGACGGCTCCATGGCTTCCGCCTCAGGCGCTAAGAAGAGTTCAGTTGCTGAGCAATGGAGCAGTGCCCCAGATGGGCAGCACATTACCCCCTGGTGGGCTTGCTGGGTGGGTCCTGGTAAGGGCACATGTGGGAGTCTGTCTCTGCTTCCCCTCCTCTCACTGAATAAAAAAATTTTTAAAAAAGAAAAAGACAAAATTTTACATAAGGAACACAAATATATGATCTCAATATTTAACTGGAGTGATATCATCCTGTTCTATTCATCCTTACATTGCAAAAATAGAAATTCTAAATTCATGTGACATTAAAAGAGATTTATAAAGTTAAAACTGCTTCAATCATAAAAAAAAAAAGTTTTACGAGTACTGCCTCTGAATAGAAATGTAATTGGAGAGAAAGCAAAAATTTACCATTTTTAATTACTCTAGCCCAGGGTCTCTTAACCTCACCATACTGATACTTTGCATTGAACAATTCCTGTGGGGTGGGGAGGAGTGGGGGCAGGGGAATGAAGGGGGATTCTGTTTAGCAGCATCTCTGGCCTCTAGCTGCCAAGTGCCTGTATCACCCCCTCCCTCGGCTATAACAATGATATCTCCGGCTATGACAATGATGTCTCCAGGTGTTGCAAAATGTGGGGATGGTGAGTGTGCACAATATGGGTTAGGAAGTATTGCTCTAGACATGATTCTCAAAGCTCCAAGACGAAACCTCCAAGTCAGGTGAAGCAGGACATATTTTGTTCAAAAGAATCTCATCAGCATCAACTCACCCTGCGTCCCTCCTATAACCACTATTTCTGATTGAAATGTGCTGATTCACCAAGATTGACAGATCCTTTCTCCAGAGAGCAATTGTTACCTAATTATGATTATAGAAAATTATTTATAATACTAAAATAAAATTGTGACATCTTTTAAAAATAAAACTTTTTACCAAGGAAATATTATCACCTTTGATCCATTAATAAACCATCAATCATAAAATAGATTATGGAAACATTTCCAAAATTAGCCTATATTTTCCTAGGACATATAAATGAAAGGAACAGCAGTGCCAAAAAGCAGTTGAGAAAAATGGAAAAAGAAAAATTTATAGATCAAGATGATAGGTTTAAAGTGGCTATAAACCTCCAAGAGGAGATAGAGAAATTGAATTAAATGGGACTTCTTTTTTAAAAAAAAAATCCTGCATCTACAACAATGTCAGGCTCCAAGTATGTGCACAACACAATTTGGTCAGTGATCTAAAACTGTGACTTATGATTTAGCTGACATATTTTTAGCCATAAAGTTTTTACTCTGATGAATCCACCAGATGAGATTGTTTCTTTGGGAATGGGGGAAGTCTATAATGAAGAGCTATAGTACTCTGAGAATGATCTCCAACCAAGTAAAGAAATCTGAAGCTGGAACATACGAATAAATTTAGTCACAAAAGAATTAATCGCTTCTTCCCCTTTTCCTATATATCCTTTTTATATCTGTTTTATGGCAATTATATTTTTTAAACTGTGTAGAACTAATTAATCACCAGAGAATAAATGCTCAAAATTTCCATTTGTTTCCAATAAACCATTAGAGGAGAATTCTTCTGCATATAAGATTCCTCTATAAAGGATCAAGCAAAGGAAAGTCTTCAGTCCTTAGGATGGAGGTTACAGTTTGTTTCCTTTTTCTATAATTAAAACAAACACACACAAAAAAAACACTTGAAACTACTTTAATAATTTAAATCGGGAGATCTTTATTTTTTTTTTTTACCTTTCCTTTTCATTTCTTTGTTTCATTAATTTCTCTCTAGATCTCTCACAGCCACATTTTAATTTAAAGAGACTTGACTTCGGACAATGAGCAAAAGATGCAGTGTGCAGATGATGTTTTGTTGAGTTGTACACTTGAAACCTGCAAGATTTTATTAACCAATGTCACATCAATAACATTATGAAAATAAATAAATAAGAAAAAAAAGGGAGGAAGGAAGGAGAGAAGGAGGGAAGGAGGAAAGAGACAAAGAAAGAAAAAATGTAAAAGTACCTACCACATTGCATGGCTCACCACAGTACCAAGTTTCTGATTTATTCCACAACAAATTGCAAGAAAAAGCAAAAAGAAAAGGAGATGGGAGAAGAGGCTAGAGACAAGTAGATAAGATAATGGATTAAGGCCCTGGCCGTTTGGCTCAGTGGTAGAGCGTCGGCCTGGCGTGCAGGAGTCCCGGGTTCGATTCCCAGCCAGGGCACACAGGAGAGGTGCCCATCTGCTTCTCCACCCCTCCCCTTCTCCTTCCTCTCTGTCTCTCTCTTCCTCTCCCACAGCCAAGGCTCCATTGGAGCAAAGTTGGCCCGGGCACTGGGGATGGCTCCATGGCCTCTGCCTCAGGCGCTAGAATGGCTCTGGTTGCAACAGAGTAACGCCCCAGATGGGCAGAGCATCGCCCCCTGGTGGGCATGCCAGGTGGATCCCGGTTGGGCGCATGAGGGAGTCTGTCTGACTGCCTCCCTGTTTCCAACTTTAGAAAAGTAAAAAAAAAAAAA
Organism: Saccopteryx bilineata; assembly: GCF_036850765.1. Lineage (NCBI taxonomy): Eukaryota > Metazoa > Chordata > Mammalia > Chiroptera > Emballonuridae > Saccopteryx > Saccopteryx bilineata. The sequence goes on from NC_089500.1 coordinate 14,849,282, forward strand.
AAAAAAATAGATAATGGATTGAGAGGAATCTTATATATTAAAATAAATGTAAAAGACATACAAACCAACTGTACAACATGAATTTTTTGAAACTTAAATAAACAAAGAAAACAATTATGAGACTATTGAGGAAATATAAACACTGAGTTATTAAATGATGTTTACAATTTAAAAGTGTTTGGCATTCTAATGGTAATATAGTTATTTTTTTTATTAAAAACAAGTTTCTTCTTTTCAGATTCAAATTGAGATATTTGTAGATAAGGTGATGTTGTATCTGAGGATTGTTTCCGAATAAAGAGGGGAGAGGTGTTGAGAGGCGAATACATAAAACAAGACTGCCCATGAGTTCTGTAGTAAGTAGGCAATAGGTACGTGGAAATTCATCACATTACTTTTACATATGTTCAAAACAATCCAAAATAAAAACTTTGTAAAACTGAATAGGTGAACACATTTATATCTTATCCAGAACTGGTCTGTAAAGTTACGCTTGTCATTCAGACAGATCATTTCACAAACTATCCCGACATCTCTATGCTGCAATTCCGAGAGGAATAAAAAAAAACAAGATTTACTGATTAGTAGTAAAGGTTAATACAATTCCTTTGAAATTATCCCTATTTTAATATGGGGTTCCCCCCCAAAACTCCTGTCCCTCTAACGATCATTACTGAGATTGTATGGCACATATGTAATAGAAAGAAGTAAGCCTTCTTTTATAAGAAGCATTAAATATACTTAGGCCAAAAGCAAAAAAAAAAAAAAAAACAATAATAATAACTCGTTTATGTTATCCTGCTCATGTGTCATGTATCCTGGCCCACTTCAAGAACAAATACTTCTGCATACATCATGACCACCCCATGCATACCTCAAGGCCATGTATAGTCAATGATTAAAAGAGGAAGCAAGTATATGCCCTGGCCGGTTGGCTCAGTGGTAGAGCATCAGCCTGGCATGCAGAAGTCCCGGGTTCGATTCTAGCCAGGGCACACAGGAGAAGCACCCATCTGCTTCTCCACCCCTCCCCCTCTTCTTCCTCTCTGTCTCTCTCTTCCCCTCCCGCAGCCGAGGCTCCATTGGAGCAAAAAGATGGCCCGGGCACTGGGGATGGCTCCTTGGCCTCTGCCCCAGGCGCTAGAGTGGCTCTGGTAGCGACAGAGTGACGCCCCGATGGGCAGAGCATCGCCCCCTGGTGGGCATGCCAGGTGGATCCCAGTCGGGCGCATGAGGGAGTCTGTCTGACTGCCTCCCGGTTTCCAGTTTCAGAAAAATCCAAAAAAAAAAAAAAAAAGAGGAAGCAAGTATGTACAGAATGACCTAAAATTCCTCAACCAAAAATCTAATCTAAAACAAAATCTCTTGTCAAATGAGTCTCAAATATGTAGTGCAAAAGAAAATTCAACATACAAGTAAAGTAACACACTTCTTGAGAAGGTACATAAGTCAATTTACTGATTCTATAGAACATATTCCAGACATTACTGCGCTTACTTTGCCTTGTGGGGGGGGGAGGAAGGGGAGAATATCTAAATTAATAGATTGAACCTCATCTGATGATGATTTATTAACTCTCATAGGCAAAAAGTGATTATTATAGAGGTCTATCAAGTGGATGGCGGTCATTAAAAGACGATGGTATATATGTGAATCTATAGCAGCGGTTCTCAACCTGTGGGTCGCGACCCACAGGTTGAGAACCGCTGATCTATAGTCGGATTACACAATTATAGTTACATAAGAACAAATAAGTTCTAAAACCAGACAGTTAGTTGGCCAATCTTTCTCTAAAAGGTTAGCACATTTTAAATCAAAATAATAAATGATGTATCAAATATATGCAGTTTATTCAAAGTGTCCCTGTGCTTCCAGGAGACAAGTATTCCAAACGCTCCTTTAAAGCAGTGGTCCCCAACTTTTTTGGGCCACAGACCGGTTTAATGTCAGAAAATATTTTCATAGACCGGCCTTTAGGGTGGGACAGATAAATGTATCACGTGACCGAGACAAGCGTCAAGAGTGAGTCTTACACGGATGTAACAGAGGGAATCTAGTCATTTTTAAAAAATAAAACATCGTTCAGACTTAAATATAAATAAAACGAAATTAATGTAAGTTATTTATTCTTTCTCTGTGGACCGGTACCAAATGGCCCACAGACCGGTACCGGTCCGCAGCACGGGGGTTGGGGACCGCTGCTTTAAAGCACAGCTGGGCCAGCACTCTGCCAGGAGGAAGCGACTGGGAAGCCCCATTCAAAACAGTCACCTGCTGGAGAAGGAGCAAGAATGTACTTGTAGGTTGCTATACAGAACCATAAGAGCTTTTTGTTTGTTTGTTTGTTTTTAAATTAAGTGAGAGGTGAGGAGTCAGAGAGACACTCCCGCACATGCCTCCACTGGGATCCACCCGGCAAGCCCCCACTGGGGTGATGCTCTGCCCATCTGGGGCCACTTCTACCTTGCTCCCCAAGGGAGCTATTTTAGTGCCTGAGGCGAGGCCATGGAGCCATCCTCAGTGTCCAGGGCCAACTTTGCTGCTGGGGTGGGGGGTAAAGAAACAGATGGTCACTTCTCCTGTGTGCCCTGACCAGGAATCAAACATAAGACTTCCACATGCTGGGCTGAAGCTCTACCACTGTACCAACCGGTCAGGGCAGAACCATACGAGTCATACAGAAACTGAGAGTGTTGCATGATATATTTTAGGAGTTGCTGTATATCAGGGAAAGTTTATAACTCTGCTCCTGTATCAATGCCTGTTTTTTTTAGGGAGGCATCATTTGTTAGAGTAAGAGGTATTTAGGGAGCAGACATTTAACTAGTTTTTTATTGTGTTACATGGAACCCCAGAAGACAAAAGGAGAGCACGAGGTTTTCAAAGCACAAAAATTAACTTTTCACTAAAAAAATAAAAAGATTTAAGTTGCCTAAAAAAACCTCTTCAAGTTTAAAAAAATATGTTTTATATATTGGGATTCTGGTTAAGATTTTATATATGTTTACTACCTAAAATGTTAGAAAAACATGGGTTTGTTCATTCTCCTCTTTTTAACTAAAAAGAAACTGAAATAGATAAGGAAGTGCAGCTTAGCGAATCTGGGGTTACAGTTAACGTGAGCTGAGACAGGACAAGTCGCTAGGTCATCTGATACCCCTCTGTCCATTGTACTTTCAATAATAATCTGATTCAGGAAACTAGTTATTTATTCATTATTAGGAAAATCCTTTGAGCCCTAGCCAGCGGTTCAGTGGATTGAGCATAGGCCTGGCATGTGGATGTCCTAGATTCGATTCCTGGTCAAGGCACAGGAAAAGCAACCATCTGCTTCTCCCCCTCCTCTCCCTCCTCCCCTCCTGCAGCCAGTGTCTTGACTGGTTCAAGTGTGGCCCCGGGTGCTGAGGATGGCTCCATCTGAATGCATCAGCCTCAGGTGCTAAAAATAGCTTGGTGCTCAAGATCAGCCCCAGATGAGGTTGCCAGGTGGATCCTGGACAGGGTGCATGTGGAAGTCTGCCTCACTGTCTCCCCTCCTCTCATCTAAAAAAAGAAAAAGAAAACAAAACAAAACAAAAAGCCTTTGAAAAAGCCAGTATTTTTCTCCCTGATTACTGTGATCTGAATGGGAAACTTTGAAATGAATATAGACCCTTGGTCGAAAAGGGAGTAATGTTTAGGAGAATTACTTTCCTGCCTATGACCCTTCCTTTTGAGAATCATAAGGTTGGAATCTCTTCTCCATAGGCATGAGCAGTGATGAAATGGAATGGGAAAGGCTTCTGGTCCCAAGTACCCACCCTACTTCTACATAGGACAGTCTGCGGGTATCAGATCCCTGATTGTACCTTAAAATAATAGGTCACATTCGACATTATGTGGTCACTTTAAACCCTATGTGAATATTTTATAAAAAGTGCCGTGACACTTTAAAGACTACAAATGTCTAATCCTCGACCCATCACCGGAATTCAGAGATTCGCTTCTCGTTTAGATCCTCTGACTCAGATAGTAGTATGTGTTTTGAAGTCTGACCCTTGCTTTAGAGTGGGGGGGAAAAAAAACAAAATTCAAAACAAAAAACAAAACCTGAGTGTAAGACCTGCTAGCCAGGCTGTAAAGAGAAAGCCTTCTTCACTTCATGCCTGAGATAGAAAAATATATCAAAATATGGAATTTACGTCTTTGTCCCCACAAGCAATACTAGAACTTGTTTAATAGTGTTTAATGACCAGAGGGTCATAATTACATTATATGTCTTCAAAAGCACTATCCCCCCTCTTCCATTTCCACCCCCAAACCTGAGTGTTCTTTAGTCCAAGTACACATTTCAAATGTCTCATCATCTTTTCCTGGGAAAATGTGAGGTCCTTCCATAATAATTATAAAAAAGAACTGTGATTAATGCACTGACATTAAAGGCAGACACAATTTTTTAAACAACAGCCATAAAATAGGTGGTTGTGGGTTGTTTTCTTTTGTCTCTAAATCACGCAACGAATGTCTTTTCAAATGATGGGTAAGATTTATAGAACAAACGCAGAAAGTATGCAGAGAAAAATTACAAAAATACTAAGTACCGTTACAGATGACTGGATTGGCATTTAACAGGCTGAAAGAAACCAGATCAATCTCAATCTTGCCAGGGTCAATTCGGGTGCTCAAACCAATAAAACAAATTTTTTTTCTTTATGTTTGTAGACCAGAAGTGCTAAAATATTAACCAAGTCTGAAAATGTCATGCACAAAGAATCCATTTATAAATATTAAAACATTTAAAATACTTATTTGTATCAAAACCTGCTTAATAAAAATAGATAGTAGGTATAATAAATCATTAGGACAAAATTACTCAGAAACAAATTAAATATAAAATACCATACTTCCCCAAAAAAGCATGAAGAGGAAGGGAAAATGAATTAGGCAAAGGTATTTTAGTATAATTTGATCACTTTAATCACAGAACTTATAAACAACACGAACAAAATCTACCATTAACGATCATAATCAAAATACTACAGATAATATAGGTTCATGCAATTTTCTTGCAATAGCTTTAAATTACTCTATTCCTTCCAGACTCTAAGATCTATTCTGTCACATGCAGATCACAAGGCTTCAAACTAACATATTAAAACAAGGCAATTACATATAATCCAGTCAATAGAAAGAGATAATAAAATTAGAAGTATGGTATAAAATTATAAATGTCTCACTTTTAATGAAAATTGGATTCATTCGTGCATATTCAGGGGCTATGATTTAAAACATTATAAGATTATCAATCAGCCGCCTTCTGCACTGTAACAGCCACTGAGCAGGACTCCATGAGTATCTGAACGAGGGTAATCTGTACTGGAATAAAGAAAATTTAGATTGAAGAGCTTACTAGATGCTTGTCCTATTACAAAGACATGTATGTTCCGGTATCCGTATGCAGTGTTTTATAAAGTATTTCCATTAGCATTATAAATTTGTGTTCTTCAGCAAATCAGCAAGAGACTAATGGCACAAATCAATATCTTACTCTTCATAGCAACTAATATTAGGTCATTTATTATAGCAAAGGCCACTATAACCTCAGCTAACAGTATACCAGGCATTTCTATTTGAATACCATTTTTTTTAATGTGTCACAGGTGGAATGAGTTTTTCTTTCATAAAGTAGTCTTCATTGGCTTAAGAACCTTCAACTTCTTGAAGTGGGTGGTAGGTGCAGACACCTCAAGGAAAGCCAGCCATGCCTCCTGGGGGCCTTGCCACCAACTCCAGCTCCAGAGGAGTTGTGCCAAAGGGAGGGAGACAGGGAGCCGTGTGAAGGAGAAAAGAAAGGGACATGAGAAAATACAGATTATTTCAAATCCTTTCAGTGTCAGAAGCTTTCCCCCGGGTGCCATTGATAGCTAGTGTTTCCTGAGGGGAGTGAGAGGGAAAAAGCAGGCAAGGAGGCTACGCTTGATAGAATCCCAATTCTGCAGTTATTCAAGGAAAAAGCTTCTCAATTTCCTTAGGCTTCACTCCCTGCACAGTCACGGGCTCCTACTCCGACCTGAGACTCGACTGCTGGCTGTATTGCTCCAACACCACTTACAAGAGCAACTCTTCCTAGCAGCCTGAAGTTACCTAGCCCCGCGGAGTTCCTGACCCGCAGCGTTACTTGATAACAGACTTCTCTGTTTATTACTTAGAAAGTCTAAGCTGCTGACTTTCATTTTTAATTTACCACTGCTCATTTCTCAGATGTGTAAAAAGGAGATGGGAAAATTACAAGAATATTAAATATCAGCTCCAAGAACTCAAGTCAGGTGGAACTAAAGGTTTTTCCTTAGATGGTTGTGACCGATGAAGAAGACATTTCATTGTTATTCCATTAGGTTAGTAGCCAAATATAGATAAGGAGGAGAGTTTAATGCTGTTAAATACATGATCAGTCTAGAGTGCTTAAAATTAAGCTCAACAGCTCTGACATTCTGGAAGAAAAAAGAGGAGCAAATCCCTAGGTCCCAGTGAAACATTGCAAACAGCTACAATACAGATACCGTGACCAACATAACATAGTTGGTCTGCACACAAACCCTTGCTGTCTCCCAATATAAAATTCCCCGCAGAACACCGAGTACTTTCATGTAGATCACTTAGTTGTTACTTAACTATCCCTTCCGAATCGCAATGCACAATCATTCCCAGCTGGCTCTGTGAACGCTAGGGGACAACTATGACAGATATTTCTGAGGAAGCCGCATCTTTGAATTTCAGCTAATGCACAAAAGAGGTATTCTTTGCAGAGGGATATTTTAGAATTATTGGTTCTTCATGAGCAACCAAATGATTTTCCCTTCCTTTTCCCAATTTTAATTAGAATATTTTTCACCAAAAAGAAAGAAACACCCAGAATGCAACAAAAGACCTGAGAAAACAGTCAAGTAAGCAGAACAGTAAGGAGCCAACAGGGACACCACAAAGTGCTTACACAGGAAGCTCAGGGATTTTTTCATTAGAGCGGCCTTATTCTTAGCCAATTTACTCTTATTTTACACTATTTAACTCACTTAAGTTTGGCTACCTGGCTCCCGCACTGCCAGAACACTGGAAACAGTGAGTTAGAAAACAGGGCAGAAGCTCCCAGGGGTGAGACAGCACACCCCAAGAGCAAGCATTGGTAACAAATACGAGACCATAAAAAGAGGAGGAAAAAAAATTAGTTTTAAAAAACAGAACATGAAATGCAAGAGGCGTCTCAATCCGGGTACCTTTAGTTCAAATAAACAGGTCCACTCTCTTCAATAGGCAAGTGGTGGTCATTTTACATCACGGGTCAAAACAACAAGTCTTGCTACTGAGACATTTTGAAATATAACAACAAAAAAGAGTTAATTTTCTTTTTTGAGCATTTAGTGACTTTTAAACCCTCAGTTATCTAGGAAATGGTTCCTAAGAAGACTATTAGAGTTCCAAATGACTGAGGCATATATGAAAAGAAAGGAGGAGGAATGCTATGTAGTTTAAGGCCTTTTGGGGGGGGGGGGGACTCCCGTAAATGACATTTATCAACCCCTCTCCCTATACCTTCCCATCCTCTCGCTACCAGCAAACTCTGAAAATATATGCCTGCCAAAGAATGCACTAATATTTACATTATTTTTACTGGCTACAATATACTTTTCCACTATTATACACAGTTCCAGCTTACCTTCTTGCATACTGTTGGTCCATCCACATTTGCGCTCAGAATGATGCCTACTTTATAATCACCAGAAAAGTGACTTCAATTCCAGGTACTAGTGGGTGGCTTGTGGAAAGTCAAACCTAAAACATTGACTAGAGTGTCTTTCACTGAACAAAGAAATCCTATTCTGTCTCCAAAGGGGCTAAAAAGACGAGCCTAACCCCGGTAACCTTAATACAAACGAAGTTAAAAAGGCAGGGACTCAATAAGAACAAAGGATTGTTCCTTCTGATGACATCAATATGTATTAAACACGACGTGTTCCACATCCTTCTATCAATATTGGAGATGATAAATTTGCAAATTAATACCACATCGGCCATAACTGCATAAAATTACAACAGCACGCTTTCCAGGAGAGATTTTGATTTATACAAGGGTAGTAACTTTTATGTGTTTAAAGCTTCTGGAATTAAAGGAGGAGATGAGCTACTGGGAGCAAGCAGACTCCAACATGCGAGAAATAATTACGCTGGTGACCTCAGGCCCTATAAGGTCACCCTGCACCACGGGCCAAAGGAAGTCAGGAGCCATGAGCACTTACTTCACAGTCATACTGCCTGGAATGAAGGGCAAGTGTGGGCGCAAGTCATAAACTAGCAGGTGCTTGACCTCATAAAAAGGTCAATTATCTGAATGCTACATGGAGGATGTCACAAATAAGAAATACATAAAATTGGATTATGCAAAATATCTTCACTTCAAAATAAATCTGGAAACAATTTACAACATTTTATCTTTATCTGAATTATAATACAACAGCACAAAAGAGCACTAATCCTTCCTTATGAAGAACAATCAATCATATATTCAGTGTTTGGTAACATAAAAGTTACAAATACATGCTAAAGAGTGATAACTCAGAAAATATTTACAATGTTTATATGCCATTTTCCAAAGCTGTATTTGCTAATTATCATTCTGGTCCTGTGACACTGTTAGAGTGGGAATGACAATGCACTTATCCTAAAGTTTTCTATCAGAAGTTAGGCATTAAAAGCATACATCCTAACTGTATGTGTAAGAAACAAAAGGTTTCCTGACAGGTTCAGGGACAGAGAACTCCATGACCTGAAACAAAATTCTCGTATCAATTACGACACAGTTTTTGTGAGAATTTGTGAACTGGCTTTTCAGTTCAGATGGACTATTGCTCATTTTCCCCCCCAGTGAGTTCTGTCCTACTGCCAGATCCTTGGACAACAGAAATTAAGGCTAACTCTGAGGCAGAGACAGTAAGGAGAACAAAACGATAGGATGTGGCACAGGAAAGGAAAGGGAACAGCCAGCTGACACCCCTGCACGCGGCAGATACTGTGCGGGGTGCTGTACCAGTTTCCTTTCCAGTGAGCTCAGGAGTCCTAAGACAGCAACTAGCCTCTGGCCCATTGCTCTCCTTACATTCGCGGACAAACCTACAAAAGGCTTTAATCATATCGTGTACCTAAAAGTCCTGAAGACCCCAGTCAATATGACCCTCTTAGACCCAGCTCAGTCACTTTATGACCGTGAGGTCACAGAAAGTTGCCGCCCCCTTTAAACCTTAGGCTCCTCATCTCTAAGATGAAAGGCTTATCCCCTGGTCTGTCACCCGGTATGACATTCTGCTCTTCACGTAAAAGCAATCTGAGTTTCAAATAACTAACCAAGGGACTCTTAGATCAAGCTCGGTTATAAGTTAGGAGCTGCCAATATCGTTTAGGCAATAATTGTATATGCTTATGTGCTTGGGAGGATTAAATTATAAAATATCTGACGAGTGGTGTATTTACCAGATATATGGCTTAATATTTTACCTACTTCAGTGATTAAAAAGATTCCTATGCTAGAATAAGTTTGAAGTTTCTAAAAGAGCGCTTCCTGCTGCAACTTGCTACAATAATCATCTCCTCAAACATTAACGACAATGGAGAAGCGACTTCACTATGAGCATGCTGATGGCAGGTGTGGGCTGTCCACCAGCTGGCTCTATAACCTTTTTTTCCCTTCGGACAGCAAATCTGTTCACCAGCCCTGTGTGGTCATTCCTCATTTGCTGTGTGCTTTCTTCTCCTTTCAGACACTCACAATCCCTACTCCTTCAGCTTGACATCCTTTTATTACAATAAAAGGTCCTAGGAAAGCAAATTAAACCTAATTTTACACTCAGTCAATGTAAAAAGTTCCAGAATAGATTAATATATTATTGCAAGAGCTGTTAGTGTGAGACATTCTAGTTACATGTAGAATGCATGTTTGTTTAGTCTTTTGCAAAAAAAAAAAAAATACAATTATAGTAAGTGGTAAGATTAAATTTTTAAGTAAGCCAGTGTTCAGTTAATTTATAAAGTACTCCAGGATACTATAACTAAACACCAAGGATTCTAATTTATAATGGAAAGGTTTCTATTTGACAAGAACCACCTAGTTTATGCTTAAACAATGATGAGACCCATTAAGAGTAATTTTTTTATAGTTACTTTTCTGCTCCATTTTGTTGTTATTGTTAAATTTAATATGGCTAAAAATGACACTGAAAGCAGGGTTAATTAAGCCATATATCTATTTATTTCTCTACCCCCAACTCCATTTAAAATCTAAGGATGCTGGAGGAAGCAAGCCAGAATAAATGGTGGTTATGATCATGAGTTTCGTAGTCTGACCATCACTTTGTAACTGAGGGGCCTTCAGAAAGTGCTTTAACCTCCCCTGGCCTCAGTTAACTCATTTAAAGGAAAAGACCTGGGGTTACTACTACTAGTTCCTACTCAACAGGGTTACTACAACAGTTCAGTGAAATAGTACAGACCAGGTTCTTAGCAAAAGCCTGACAGAGAAAGTGTTTAGTTCATGGTGGGTATTGTCATTACTCTGCTTGTACCTATTCTCTCTGGACCCTCTCACAGGCATCTTGCCTAGCAACATACACGTTTATCATTGCTTCAGAGAGTAATCTGTGATCATATAATGCATTTGCATTGTACCTAACTCATTCTCTTCTTTCCAAAAAAAAAAAAAAAAATCAAATGGCATCCACCACCATCGCTATCGGTACCTCTCTTCCCAAACTGTCAAGAACACAAGGTTATACTAATCTTTGGTGTTTTTCTTAGAACTTTATATGCAACCTATAATTAAGGCTCGGAATTACTGCCTATCCTACCCCATCCACAGTAAGGCCTGGGTCCCCTATTCCCTTCTGCAACAGATCCCAACTACTTGCTCTATTTCAATCCATTCTCCCGCTCTACACTTGCCCCTTCTAAATAAAGATGTCTTTAAAATGGTTCTCAATATTTCTATAATAGTATTCTCCTTTTAAAAGAGTCTCTAGTGATTTGCTATTTAGTTTGACCTTCAATCTACTTCATAGTACTATATTCATAGTTTGTCTTTAAGTTGGAGGATCTTTTATTCAATAAGGTTTGTAATGAGCTGATGAGATAATTCTATTTTCTGGAATATTATAAAAAGCCATGAGTCACCATCTTAGAGAATACATTATGAATTTGACTCCAAAGGCAAGGGAAGTAAAGGCAAAAATAAATGAATAGGACTATATCAAACTAAAAAGCTTCTGTACAGCAAAAGGAACTGCCCACAAAACAAAAAGGCAACCAACTGAATGAGAAGTGATATTTGCAAACAACAGCTCCAACAAGGAGTTAATATCCAAAATATATAAAGAGCTCATACAACTCAACATCAAACAAACAAACAATCCAATTAAAAAAATGGACAGAGGACCTGAACAGACACCTTTCCCAAGAAGGCATGCAAATGGCCAATAGATATTTGAAAAGACTTTCAACTTCACTAGCTATTAGGGAAATGTAATCAGTGCTACAATGAGATACCACCTCACACCTGTTAGAATGGCTATTTTCAACTAAACAAGTAATAACGAATGTTGGAGATTGTGGAGAAAAAAGAACCCCCATTCACTGCTCGTGGGAACAAACTCCTATAGTTACAATGGAAAACAGTATGATGGTTCCCCAAAAAATTAAGAATAGAATTACCATATGACCCAGCAACCCCCTTTTTGGGTATCTGCTCAAAAACATTTATTTGCAAAGATGTATGTACCCCTATGTTCATTGCCCCATTATTCACAGTGGCCAAGATATGGAGAAAACCAAAGGGTCCTTCAGGAGAGGACTGGATAAAGAAGGTGTGGTCCATATATATTATGGAATACTACTCAGCCATAAGAAAAGATGAAATACTGCCATTTTCAACAGCATGGATAAACCTTGAGAATACTATGCCAAACAAAATAAGTCAGTCAGAAAAAGCTAAGAATCATATGATCTCACTCATATGAAGGATATAAAACTGAAACTCATAGATATAGACAACAGTATGGCAGTTACCAGAGCAAAGGGTTAGGGGTAGCAAAGGGTAAAGGGGGAGCAATGTATGGTGACAGAAGATGATCTGACTTTGGGTGGTGGGCACACAATGCAATATACAGCTTATGTGTCACAGAAATATACACTTGAAACCTATATGATCTTATTAACCAATGCTACCCTAATACAGTGGTCCCCAACCCCCGGGCTGTGGACCGGTACCAGTCCGTGGGCCATTTGGTACTGGTCCGCAGAGAAAGAATAAATAACTTACATTATTTCCGTTTTATTTATATTTAAGTCTGAACGATGTTTTATTTTTAAAGAATGACCAGATTCCCTCTGTTACATCCGTCTAAGACTCACTCTTGATGCTTGTCTTGGTCACATGATACATTTATCCGTCCCACCCTAAAGGCCGGTCCATGAAAATATTTTCTGACATTAAACCGGTCTGTGGCCCAAAAAAGGTTGGGGACCACTGCTCTAATACATTTAATAAAAAATAAATAGCCTGACCAGGCGGTGGTGCACTGGATAGAGCGTTGAACTGGGATGCAGAGGACCCCAAGGTCACTGGTTTGAGTGAGGGGTCGCTGGCTTGAGTGTGGGATCATAGTCATAACATAACCCCATGGTCGCTGGTTTGAGCCCAAAGGTCGCTGGCTTGAGCAGAGTCACTCAGTCTGCTGTATCCCCCCTCCTCGTCAAGGCACGTATGAGAAAGCAATCAATGAACAACTAAGGAGCCGCAATGAAGAATTGATTCTTCTCATCTCTCTCCCTTCCTGTCTGTCTGTCCCTATCTGTCCATCTCTCTATCTCTATCACACACAAAAAATTAATAATAAATAAATAAAATATAAAAATTCCCAGTAAGCGAATAAAAAAACAACACTCTCTCAGTAAATAGTCTTGCCTAAAGAAATGAAAGAATTTTAACTGGAGTTGTTAATTTGTAATATTTTGGTTATATGTGTAATATATATTGGCACTTATGGATTATGAACATATTTATTTGACAAGTACATAGTGCTTACCATGGCCTACATATGCTTCCATGTGCTTCATAAAGATTAACTAATTCCATCCTCAGAATAACCCTACAAAGTCTCACTATCCTCATTTCATCTGTGACAAAACTGAGAATGAGAAAGGTTAAGTGTTCAAGGTCACACACCTAATTCAACAATCCCTCTATAGTCACCCCAGCAAACACCTGGTAGAGTTATACCAATTATAACAACTGTACTCCTGTTTGAATCTGGTTTTCATTTCCTTCTCTTGCAATCATTTATTGTGTCTCTCAATGTGTGTAGTGATTATCTCATTAACAAGAATAACTGGTATGGGCAAACAGTTGTTAAAATGAATCCATCTAATACCAAGGCAAAATTTCCATAGCAAAAAGATTTTGTAAAATTTCTTAGAGACTTTATCTTTAAAAAAGTAAAACAGATTTATTTTATCCCAATCTCATAAAAGATTAAAATTTTAATTCTAAGTTATTCTTTAAGAAAATTAAAAAATAAATTAAATCACAATGCTGAATTGGGATACCACATACTTTTTCCAAAAAGAAAAAAAGTGTAATAGCACAAATAAAACGTTTTTTCAGTGCAAATTTGAACTAGCAGCATGATTATTTTGCAAAAAAATGTTTAAAAACTTCAACAATTTTTCCCAAGGCCTCTTCCAATCCCTTCAAGTTATACTCATTTGAAAAATTCATTAGTCAAACCCTTGCTAATTTTTTTCTTTTTCAGTAGTAGTACATTGGTCTAAGATCTGTATTTCCTAAGGATTCACAATTCCAACTCTGACTTGGAAATCCTCCACCTTGTATTTGCACTTAAACTTCATCAGATCAATTACTAACACATTGGCACCTATAAGCAAAATAATGCAATGGGCAGAGACAAGTGTAGTAATAAAGAGGATAAGATTTGGGGGGGGAGGGATTAAATTTATAAGAGGTCTGTCCATTAGTGAATATCTAGGTATTTATATAACTGTTCTTTTCTGGTAACCAAACTCTAAAACATAGGGAGTTCAGAAAGTACATGAGTAGAATTTGAGAATTCTGGTTTTCACGTGAAGGTAAGTGACTCACTTGCGCTAATAGGTAGATGAGAGCTTATTTGTGATTTTGGTACTGTTCTAAGGAGCATGTACAGCTGTGCAGAGGGCATGAGAACTCTTACGCGACAGGACGTGGTCCATGTACTGAGGTAAGTAAGGGGCCCAGGCGTCGATGGCTTCCTTCCGCCCCGCCTGCTCGATTCTTCTCAGCTCGGCCAGCAGCAGGGCCTGCGCGGCTTCCCGGACCTGAGAGGAGACCACAGAGCCACACATAAAAACGTCAGGCAGGCCATCTGGGGAGGTGTTTAATAACTAGGAAGCTCAGAATAAAATGATACAAACCATATCTATTTACAAGACAAAGACTACTAACTAAATAATGAATTCAGGACTACAAGTGGAATAAATTGAATGCCTGCAAATCAAAGACATTTTAATTACTGATCTCACTGAAAAATATTTTAACCTTAATAGACTGAATGATGTTTGAACATATAATCAACTTGGGGTTTAAAATTTCACCTTCCTAAGCTTTTAAAACATTCTTGCACTTTACTTTTGTACTTTCAGCTTTAAAAATCTATATATTGTTAAAAGTCATTGTTAGTACTATTAAATGTTTTTTCCTTTAGCTTGAAGAAGTTTAATGCTATCTAGTGATGCCTTATAATATATATATACTAAATAGCTATTGTTTATAAAAACATACATGTATAAATCCACACATTCATGTATACCTAAGACATGCTTAAATAATTTGTTTTCAACAAATAAGCAAGTATATAGCTGTGTAATGACATTAGTTTTATAGATGGACACTTGTTTTAAAATTTTTATTAGCTGAACTTTTCTTCCTTTTCTTTCTTTCATAACAATTTTTTTTTGCAGTTTTGGTTTAGTTTTATTTTATTCTGGCAACAGTGCCACAGGCATGGGGTGAAAGGATCTAGTCAACTGTCAAGTGATGTACCAATCAATTAACTATTTATAATTGAAAAGATAAGTCGACATAATCTGATAAGAGTTAGAATGAAAAATTTTAATTAAAACTGACTTTTGAAGTAAATTAAAATATTATTCAATGCAAAACCATGAAATAAAATTTCATGTATGTTTCAATTCCACGTGGAGTTGAGGGAAGGAAGATGAGGAAAGGAGCAAACATGTTAACTATATTTGGTAAATTAAAAATGGGTGAGTAATACAAACTGCTACACCTATATGGGTCAAATGCCATAATAAGGAAAATCTCTATAAAATGTTTCCAAGTCTCTGGCAGATATTATATTCTAAGCAATATCTAATACAGCCTAACTCTATTAACACAAAATAATAGCTATCATTTACTGAGCTCCTACAATGTGTCAGACTCTGCACTAACTGTTTTAACTTGAATTACCTTATTTGACCCTGACAGCAATCCCATGAGGAATACATTATTATCCCCACTTTACAAATGAGCTTCAAATAGGTTAAATGGCCCAGGGTCACAAAGTTAATAATTGGCAGGACTGATATTTAAATCCAGGTCTCTTCTAGTCCAAAGACCTTTCCTTTTATTATAACACGGTACCGCCCCTTAGACTATAACTAGCTATTCACTTAGCGTTCGATGGGTGAGATTATACCTGCGCGTGTGATTTTGGGGGAGAGGGGTTGTATGCATGTGTGTGTGAATGCATGTGTACAATCTGCATAGAAACCAATACTTAAGAAACAGTTCCATAAAGTATATGAAACCTTTTATCAAATACTCACTGGTTAAAATAAAAGTAAACAAATATGCAAGCAGAAAAATTACTGCTTAGTATATAAACTGAAAAAAAATCATAAATCCAGATTTCCTATCACGTAATAAACAGTGATAAGAAATTAGATAAACATTAACCATTTTTGTTTCAAATGTACACTTGCTCAGAGCCCTTTGAATGTTTCTGTTCTCCATCCACATCACCTCTTGTTACCTCCAAGCAGCGATCCTGCCATCTGCGAGCGAGCATCTCCAGGAGCGGGGGCCTGAATCTGTCCAACCCCAGCAGGTCTGGCAGCATCACACAGTGCATGGCAGCCAGCTGGCTCCACCCTATTCAAATGTAATACAGTGAACATACTTTAAATATTTGGGTATTCCCCAGTTCAAAGATTTTCCTTTATTTAAGCATACCAGAAACACAGAAAAAGGTAGATCTGCTAACTTGTTGTGAATTACATAAAGTCAGGGCTGGGAAAGCAGAGACATAAACTAGAGCCACAGACTGGAAACTACTACGGTTAGAAGGACATTCCCTCAGCTGTCCAAAGACAGGTGCATGTCCATCTTCCAGTCATCTGTGCACCACCACTGGGTCAGTCAACAGGGTGTCTTTCCTTTCCTCTCAGAGGGCTTTAATAAAGGTATTTATTGACCTCTTTTCTTAGTGAGTCAGGTATTTAATCACAGTCATAGCTGAAATAAGTAACACAACACTAATGTTGAGAGGAAAATGAATTCAGCCATTCCACAAAATAAAAAGTTTACCATCCAAAATTTACAAAATCTAGGCACCATTAAGTCTAACCTATGGGAATGAAAGTTGTATTTTTTCAAAATTTGAATCCACAATATAGAATATGATTATATGAAGGAGACAGCACTGTAAACCACCACAATATTTAGAGGTACAATACTTAAACATTCTCAAATAATCATGTCAACTTTATTTTAGAGACAATAAATGTCTCATTTTTTTTTATTCATTTTTTTTTTTTTTAGAGAAAGGAGACAGAGAGAGAGAGAAAGACAGAGAGAGAGAAGGGGGGGGGAGGAGCAGGAAGCATCAACTCCCATATGTGCCTTGACCAGGCAAGCCTGGGGTTTTGAACCAGCGACCTCAGCATTCCAGGTCAACGCTTTACCCACTGCGCCACCATAGGTCAGGCTAAATGTCTCATTCTTTCCAAATTATACATAAAACTACTATGAATCCACAATAATTACCATTATTACCTCCTGGAATAACATTTAAAGACAAATAAGAATAAATGCAAAAAGACTTCTCTACTACCATATTACAACTGTAGTATTCTGAAACAAAACAAAACAAACAAAAAACCCTACCTCAAAATGATTATTGGGATTGTTAAAAAGAGTGAGTGAATGAGAGACAAGCCTCCTATCAAAATTCATCCTTTTAGTAAGAAAATTTTCTTCAACTGAGAACATATATTAGCTAAGGTGACAAGTATGCACTTACAGAGGGCTATGTATATGTACATGTGCACACACATACACATAACTAATACCTCTCAGTAATTTCTTAAAGTTTTACTGTCTCATAAAAGTATGAAGTGTATTTATGAGCTTAATTTTAATGAGTTTCATCATTCTCCAAAGTCGTTAGCTTATTATTATTATTTTTTTTTGTATTTTTCTGAAGCTGGAAACTGGGAGGCAGTCAGACGGACTCCCACATGCGGCCGACCAGGAGCCACCCGGCACGCCCACCAGGGGGTGATGCTCTGCCCATCTGGGGCGTCGCTCTGTTGTGACCAGAGCCACTCGAGCGCCTGGGACAGAGGCCACAGAGCCATCCCCAGCGCCCAGGCCATCTTTTGCTCCAATGGAGCCTTGGCTGCGGGAGGGGAAGAGAGAGACAGAGAGGAAGGAGAGGGGGAGGGGTGGAGAAGCAGATGGGTGCCTCTCCTATGTGTCCTGGCCGGGAATCGAATCTGGGACTTCCACAGGCCAGGCCGACGCTCTACCACTGAGCCAACCGGCCAGGGCTATTAGCTTATTTTTGATGTAAAAGATTGTCTCTCACAATAGTTTAACAAAGCTGACCCTAATTACTTTCGCTAAAATCCAGTTTTAACATATTATCCTCAGTACAGGTCTATGACAGGGACACTAAACAAACAACGGGTGATATTGTTAAGTGCCTATGTTTTCTCTCCCAAGGAGTGGTACCTAGAACACGGGCTCTGTACTTCGCAGACACTGCACCACTCTTTCTATTTCAATGGACTAAAAATACTGTGTTCAGTGAATAGCTAGATCATTCTGGGTTTCATTTGAGATTCTATAAATTTCTTCCTTGTTATATTATTCAAACTGGTGCAGATTGAGCCCACAATGCAGAGTGGACATAACGCAGAGCTCACATGTGCCATTAAGCTTCCAGGCAGTATAAGTAATCCTAGGAGGCTCTTGGGGGATAAGGATTTGTGTATTCCATTCATATTTTCAGAAGTCCAAAAATATTTTCTACTAGTGTAACTCCATAGAAATAATATGGTAGCCTAGCTAAATCTTAAAAATTGAATTACTGATTTTTGGCTCGGCCAGAAAGAAATAGTAAGAAGGATAAAATAGGTGACTTCTAATCAGTCTATAATCACTGGTGCTAATCATCATTCTGAAGACCTTTCAAATTAGAATGTAAATTAAGAGACCTGTCAGATCCCTTCTCACCAGGGCCCGAGGTATGTAAAGAGTGCAAAGTGTGTCTCTCACAGGGTAATGCCACACATAAAATAAACTGATAGCTCTAACACCAGGAGTCCTTGGCAAACATCACCATGAAAACCAATCCACCTTTTAACACCCACTTCACATCAAAGACTAGCATCCTTGCATTTCTTTAACAGCATCCTAGATGACAAGAAACATGGTGTGTTCCGGCCAGGGGTAACATTACATTTTTAGAACTGGCCCTTATCATCGACATTAGCAAATAAAGTTAGAAAATGGAAATTTTACCATCTCATACATAATAAAGCAGATTCATGTATAAATTAGACTAAAAAAAAGAACACATTAAATTAGAATAAAGCACAGATTGAAAGGAAGTTGTTAGAAGTTGAGAGAGAATACCTTCATTTACTAAGAAACAGGGAGGTAAAGCAGAGCCAGAGGGGTCAGCCTCAGACCGAGCAGAAATGACAGGCGCAGGAACTTGCAGAAGGAAAGAGGAGAAATAAAAAACAAAGAATTGAAGTACAGCAGTTTCTGGAAAAAAGCTCAGTATTAGTGAAGAATGAAAAACAAAGTTGGCAAAACATAGTAAATGTAGAACTGAAAAATGATGTTTTAATCAGACGGACATGGTCGTTAAAGATTACAGTAGGGAAATTATGTACTCTATTAAACAATAATCATGGTGTAGTTCAAATTCCTCTTAAAACCAAAATCTATTTAATATTAGATTTGAATGAGGTGTCAACTAATACAAAAACAGTTCTAAAACTAAGGCTACAATGAAAAAAAATGTCAACGTATTAAAAATTAGCAAAAATGTAACTCAATTTTTAAAATGTATCACATAATAAAAAGTTTGTTGGTCTTCATGTCAATTACATTTTTCCTAATAATTTTCTAACATTATATATAAATTTATTTTTTAATCTCTCAGACCAATATCCATTGAGATCACTGTAGTATTCCATACTCATCTTATAAAAACTCAATTTAAAATATGCCAACTTAGAGAGAACATACACTGCTCACAAAAACTAGGGCATATTTTATCCCTTCACATTCATTTTAAAATATTCTCTAATTTTTGTGAGCAATGTATATATTACACTTAACTCTTGTTAGAAGAATCCCAACAGAGCTTCATTCTTTGGAGTTTAAAAATATTTTTATGAGACAAAAATTATTGTCTAAGAGTAATTACTGTAAATGTTATAATCCTTATAAAATAGATTCAACCCCTCCCCCGCAAAATGTTACGTTACCAGGAAAATGTTTCAGCTTAAATTACCATATGAAAAGGCAAAAGGGCCGTATGGCCCACACATTCTACAACTGGAGGTCAATGTTAAGATTTAGAGGTCACGGCTGGACACTTCCTTCCTATGGAGAAATTACCATATGTCATGCACAAGCATCTTCAAATTAATCCCCCTTCTTTCTTCTGTCATTGAACAGCAATAGGTTTGGGCTCCTGAACAGATTAAGCTTTGTCTGCTGAATGAGATGTTTGCTTTTCATGCAGTGAAGTTCTTTTGTAACTACAGGACAGCTGCATGAAAACAACTTTTCATAATTTCCACACGAATGCACCATAATGTCAATCAGGCACGTGTGAGGCCAACAGCAGACCAAAGGAAACGTAGGAGCAGTAATAAAAAACAGCAAATCCAAGTCCTTAAACCCTAAGAAGCATACCTTACATACATAAAAGTTTTAACTGGGAAAGCATTTTTTCTGGTATAATAGACCTGTTTTTTGGTCCTTATGAAATTAGAATTATTTTACAATGGTATGCTTATAGAAAGGAGAGTGCTACTCTTCATTGCGTATTTCACAAGTTCTAATAATATCCTGCTCACAAAAATTAGGGGATATTTCAAAATGAATACGAAGTGATAAGAAAAAGAATGTGACTTTTTTATTAAACAAGAACATCAGAAAAACAAACGACAAGTCAAAGAAAGTTGTTTGATTACACAAATGAGATGCAAAATGAACTTTTATTTCATTGGTGAAAATGCACTACACAAAAAGCTGGAAGTACTGAATATCTGCACGTTCCTGATGCCCTAACTTTTGTGAGCAGTTCCATTATAGTTCCATTATAAAGTCATCTTACAAAGAAACCCCAAATATTTCTATATCCCATTGTTATTATTTTTCCATTTTTAAAAATCATGTTAAATGATAAATTCAGTTATTATACCCTAGAAAATATTCACTTCCTCATGCCAGAAGTTGGTAAGCTTTGGTGGCAAGGAGAAAATTGTCATGTTTTAGTTTCTTGCCACCAAAACTGTTGAGCAAGTGCCTCTGGTGGTTTCCAATAGTTGAATCATTTCTGTAATTTCACTTTTTTAAAAAAGGGAGAAATTATTATTATCCCAGAAAGATTACCAACTCTAATTTTAGTCTTCATTTTGAGAGGACACTCCAATGAGAGGTGAGGAAATTCAACAGAAGTAAATAAAAACTTAGGGCTAAGTTATCATTGCCTAACCTAGCTCATATTAGTGGGGTTAAACCACACTGTTTCCTCTCAGTCACAAGTCTAAAGGGAGCTATAAATGCTACCGGCAAAGCTGCTAGAATGTTTTATATAATAAAATAAAATATTGTTTAATGTAAGTGACTATTTTTAATGAGAGAAATAAACATTCTGTGTATCATATTTCTGAAGTCCTGTTTAAATGACATAGAGAAAAAACTATTTATACTTTAATAAATTTGGTGGGCACTAAAAATCAAGGCAAAAACTATATATAATAGAAACCAAGGAATCAGATCTACTATGTTTTAAAGATCTCTACATCACTACTCAAAATAACATTATTCAGACTATGTCATAACTGGAACTGCAGAATCTGTAACAATTTTCATAATTAATTGAGAATATTAAAATTAAATGCTGCTAGAGCTTTTAAAATATGTTCCATATATAGAAAAATCAGCAATAGAAACAAGAACAGAGTGCCACTTCCAAAATAAAGAGCTCAAAATATAATGACAAATAATACAGCTGAAGAAGTTACATGTAGAACTGAACATCAAAGGTCGACACCATAAAACATAAGCAAACATTTTCTTTCTCTCTCTCTCTTTCTTTCTTTCTCTCTCTCTCTTTCTTTCTTTTTTTATTCAATGAGAGGTAGGGAAGCGAAGACAGACTCCTGCATGCACCCTGACTGGGATCCACCCAGCATGCCCACTAGCGGGCGATGCTCTGTCCATCTGGGGTGTTACTCTGTTGCTCAGCAACTGAGCTCTTCTTAGTGCCTGAGGTAGAGGCCATTAAGCCTTGCTCAGTGCCTGGGGCCAACATGCTCCTGACTCCTACGCTAGTTATGGACATATTGACTCTAGAGCATATAGGTTCATAAGTGAAGAAAAATGAATATATGTCCTTTTCCTTTGAGCTTCCAAAGCAGCCCAATGTTATAAGTATTTTTTTTAAAAAAAAGAAAAGGCACACAAGTTCAAACACAGCATTTTAAGGTGCAGGTGCATCCAATGACCTGATATATGTACTCCAAGGTTTTTGATCTAGACCTTACAAAAGAACGGTGAGATACTATTGGTCAATTTATGTAATGATTCCTAATATAACATAACAATGACTGCTGCTTACTTCTCAGTTTAGACAACCTAAATTGAATCCACTTTTGAAACATAAAATTGCTTAGACTCACTTCCATACATCCCACTGCGTAAAGATGCAAGTACTAACCAAGATATGGTCACAGTCAAGAGAAGCAACAGAGACACAGACCTAAGTCATATGCCATGAGATGACTGAACTGATCAAGAGAAGTACCTTTGTCAGAATGTAAAATGGCTTAGAGCTTTGGGTAGATGTAGGGCTCTTTGAGCATAAACAAAAATCTAGCTGTTTGATATTTTTGATCCCTTTCTCAAGTGAGATGTTTTATAAACTATAAAATCAAGTATCTAACAAATAGAAACTATTTCTACCAAAAAAGTGCACAACTGTAAGTGTTGCTTATTGGCAAACACTGAATGAGTAAGCCAACTATTAGTTAGACAAAATAAATTTCTTGTGAAGAAATTATTTTCCAACAAAATATGCTGATATTAATTATGAAAAAGTATGTTAGCTAAACAATCTACATCAGTGGTAGTCAACCTGGTTCTTACTGCCCACTAGTGGGCATTCCAGTTTTCATGGTGGGCAGTAGCAGAACAACCAAAGTATAAATAAAAAGATAGATTTAACTATAGTAAGTTGTTTTATAAAGATTTATTCTGCCAAACTTAGTGAAAATCTGATATAAAGTACTTGGTAAGTAATTATTATTATATGCTTTAACTTGCTGCAACTCTGCTTTATAAATTTTATAAAGTAAAGTTACTTCCCTACTTTATAAATCACCATTACTGTGGAACCGGTGGGCGGTTAGAAAATTTTACTACTGAGATACAAAAGTGGGTGGTAGGTATAAAAAGGCTGACTACCCCTGCTCTACATCTTTTTCATTCTCTGACCCAAATGCCTATGAAAGGTCCAGTCCCCAGCTAAAGCCTTTACTCCATATAGACTGTTTTGTAGCTGAACAAGTGTTAGCCAGCATGAAAGTGACAGTTTATTGAAAAGGAGCATATTCATGTTTGCAGTTCAACTTGAAGAATGGATTGTGAGTCAACATGCACTGTGTGGGAGTCAGGAAAAAAAAGCACAAGGAAAGAGGAAGATGTCCAAAGAAAACCAAAGTAAGAAAAGTCAGAGTAGACGAGAGTATCTTCTAAGTACTGAACTGAGTCAGGGGACTCAGAGCTTTTGTCTGTAGCTTTTATTACTTCTTACCCTCAATTGGTTGTGCATGCTCACATGTTATCTACTAGATGTATATAAACTACTCAGGAGAATATCAACCAGACTAAACTCTCTAACATCCACAAAAGAGATGTGTGGAGAATAAAAAGTGCTTAACAAAACTTGGTGAAAGAGATCGTTAAGCCATATTTTCATTTCAATATCCAAAGAGAAAGTGGGTTTCATGATGCCATTCTACTAACTCTCAGTAGAGATTGCTAACCTTCATTCCCTTCAAGGACAAGCATCTGTGCTGTCCCAATGGAAATTCCTAAATCCACTGCCTTAGGTAAATGTTCTATGACAAGATTAAATTTTCCATGCCTTCTTCACTGCTCTCAGAACTCGACACTTTCTGAAAGAAGCAACAATAAAGCATTCCAACTTTACCATCCCCCAACCTGTCCAGGTGTGCAAATTCAATGCCGTAATGGTGGTCAGGTATGTAGTGCCTCATAGCAATGTCACAAATTATTCTGGATCACTAGTATCTGCTATGATTATACAGGGAGAAAAATGCCATCCAAGAAGAAACATCAACTGCAAAGAATGATAATGAAGATGATGATGACAAATAATATCTCTAATAAGCACAGATTTTAAATGAAGCTTTAAACTAACTAATGCAGGGAAGGATGCTTTGCCACTGCTTTGCATTGTATAATCAAAAAGATATTTTCAGTGGATTTAGATCTAGAGTTAAAAGATGTTGGCTATATCCTAATTACACTATCTGTACTCTAACCATGTCTCATAGCTGTGTGGGCCTGCTTCCATTTCTCTCTGAAGTAATGCTCTAAACATATTAAAACTATAAAACATAAAGAATTTTTACTTTATAAGGTAATAGTATATTTGGGACATTTTCAATGCGAAAAGAGAAGAACTACTGCTGGTCAAGATGGAGCAACACATTTATAATCCCATCTAAAACAACTCGGAGGGAAAAAAAAGCAAAATACATAAAACAATGGTTCTAAGCCACAGGACCTCAAGATGGGCTGAGAGTCGGGGAGACAAGGTGAGCCCTGTGGTGGCCCCAGCTTATTGCCATGAGCGAGTCTCTAGGATAAGACACAGGAAAGGGGGACTTGAGGACGAGCCCAGCAGTTTCCCTGAGTTGAGAAGACAGAGCAGAGAGTCTCAGGAAACTAGGGCAGCTAAATTCACAGGACAGAGAGAAGAGTGTTACAGAGATTCAAGTTCTTAGAGGCCCACATCAAATATTCAGCAGGGTACTGACCAGTGCGTGTATGTTAGGAAGCTACGAGAGGCTGGGGAAACAGCCTCTCAGAGAGCCAGAAACAGCACCTGCTCCCACCAGCTTGACTGTAAAATTCATAATCCATGGGGTACTAGACAAAGTACTCAGGAAGGGCTTCCCTTAGCAATGGGAAATAATTAGCTTTAGACAAGAAACACCATTTCAAACCCACCTAGCAAATCATAAAAGCAATACAATATTACCCATCTTTGTTACGTTAGCCATTTTTTAAAACTTATTTTTATTTAATTAATTGTGTTTATATAGATTCTAGGGTCACCCCAAATGCACTCCCTCCCCCATATTCCCCTCAACATCTCCCTTGCCCCCCTCCCCACAGCGCCCTCCCACGTTAGCCATTTTGATGGATATATATTCACCTTTAACTTAGGAAAACATGTTATCTGCTGAAACTGAAGACAAATATATGCAGAAATCCTACTTTTAGTTCCATACACAACAGAGATGCTTATAATGTACAATATGGTTCAAACACAAAAATATTCAGAGCAGATTTATGAAAACCAAACCCTGGAAATAATGCAAATGTCTATTGACAGGATGAATGGATGAATAAACTGTGGTCCAGTCATTCAACAGAACACTATACAGCAATAAAAATGAACAATGAAAATGAGCTAGCCACAGTCTAATGCAACATTATTGATAAATCCCAGGAAGCCAAACGCAAAAGAATACATTCTCCGTGCTTGAATGAATTCATATACAGTTCAAAACATGGGCAAGCTAAAGTATAGTGCTTAGGGATTGAAACTTCGGGGGCGCTACTACAAGGAAAGAAAGAACGTGATTTCCTAAAACTTGAGGCAGGTGCCTCTGGAAGCGGAAGGCGTGCCCGCGAAGGGGCCATGAGGCAGGTGCCTCCGGAAGCGGAAGGCGTGCCCGCGAAGGGGCCGCGCAGGAGGCTCCTGGAGCCCTGGCTGCGCTCTGCTGCTTGTCCAAGGACGTCGTCACAAAGGGGACTAGCTTGTAAAAATCCCTGAGCTACAGACTTGTTCTGTACATTTTTCAGTAAGTATATTTCATATACAAGTATAAAAAGTTATATAACCCAAACTTTTAACTTTCAGACAAGTTACTATAAACTATAAAATAATGATATAAGGTCAATGTGAAGACTGATGAACGAGAGGGCAGAGTGACTTTGGGGAGTTGGCAGGAAGGATGGGAGTGGTGTAGATTGTGCGAGCTTATCTTCCATAACAAGAAGCCAACAGACCCTGCCTGGAACTGAAACTCAAGCCCACCGCTTAGGGATGCTAGAATACATACTGAATAATCAGCTGAGAGAATAAGCACTTGTCCCAGGAAAGAGGACAACTATAGATAAGAAGTTGGAGGCCTATGGTTTACCTAGCAAAATTTGTAGGTTCATTGACTCTTTAAAACCTAGAGAGATTTAAGAATGTAGAATTTTAAATCTTAAAAAAAAAAAACCCTAAAGAAAAAAGAACACCCTAAAATGTCATCCTTGACAAGCAGAACCTTCATCACCCCATCTCATTTACTTCAATCCTACCACCTTCTGAAATCCACAGCTCTGAGGAAGGCAAGCTCTCTAAGTGGAAGTGACTCTCCTTCACCTTAAGGCTCACCTGTCAGCCTTAAAATGAGTATAAAAGATCATAAAGGAAGAGAAACCCAACCTCTCTTCTTCTATCCCCTCGTGAAAAACAAAGCTACAGACAAAAGTTAAGAGATATAATGATTTAAATAAAAAGAAAGGATTTCCACTTGTGGACTACAATGCATGGACTCCTGGCACATGACTAGAGTACAGAAATGTGAATTTAAACATTTCTAAATGTAGTTAAACAACAGGTATAACTTGTAAACTCAAGCTACATAATTACGGCACCAGTGTGTCAAGTTAAGGTGCCCCTAATGCATAAAAATTAGGCCAAAGACAGTACAATAAAATTATGTGAAATATGCTCATTTATCAGTTTCTAAATAAATCTGATTTATTTTTAACTGACATCTTAATTATGTATATTTACATCTGGAATATAACAACTTTTCTCTCTTTTAACAATCTGAGACAAACAAAATGTTATGATTATACATTAGCTGTGCCCCCTCAATGTCTAGAGCTGAAATGTCATGTCAATTGCTTAAGAAGATTTAATTTTACCTTGTTTAATTTGTCCTTGCACAATATTTCTGGAAGTTGGAGGAGAACCCCGTGCCTTAGAAAGGTCAGGGGTGCTTGGTCGAGGGGGCCTTTAAAAAGAAGAAAACACATGTGTATATATTCATATTTTCATATTTCCAGAGTCATTTAAAATATTGCACTTTCTAATTCCAAGTGAATCACAAAAGGAACACACATAGAACATTTTAAATTTACTGTTCCAAAAAGATGAGGATTTTTTGGTCTGTTTTGTACCTATTAATACTTTCTATTTCAAATTTTAGTATAGGAAATTAAATAGTTAGCAAATAGCAAGAAAGAATTACACATCTACAATTTATGCTTTATATTAGTTTAACAAATATTTATAAACACTTGAACATACTACCGGTGAGAAATTGCATAATTAGCACACTGTTGTTCAATATTAGCATGCTGAGGTTAGAGCTTACTCATATCACTGGTCTAAATAAATTCATGGAACAATACTTTTGAGTTTAAAAGAATTCAGACCTAAAATCTGAAAAAGATAACACGGCATTAAGAAATCCTGGATGCTAGAGGCAAACTGTCTCATGTTGGGTTCTGGGTCTACACCTCACTATTGTGTGACCTTGGACCAGTTACTTAACCTCTCTGGTCTCAGTGCTCTTATCTGTAATAAAACATTATAAAAGTACCTACCTTATAGGGTTAGTACCTATAAGTACCTGAGATAGTACCTGTGAAGTGCTTACATCAGAGCCAAATACAAGGTAAGTGCAGCTTAAGTGTTCGTTAGATTAAAAAAAAAACTTAATATGGTCAACTTGCACTAAAGTATAATAAAATCACAGTTAAAAAGTAGCCTTCATGACTTCTGGAAAACAGGAGATAATAATTCAGGTTAAGTATTCTGGAAATATTAAAATAGTACTCTCCTGCACTAAAAAATGTTGTTTTCTCTTTTCCTATTGAAAAATTTTTACTATACTTCTCACAAAATTCTGAAAACAATCACTGAACACATATTATTCATTACATAAGGGTCACAATGAAGAGTAGCATTTAACCAAATATACATTTTGCATTAAATGTTGGTGCAAACTTTAAGTAGATTCAATTATAAGACTATATTTGCTGAAATGCTAGCCTATAATTTAATGCAGCTAAACTGTAACCTATTCACTCATTCCAAATTTTTAAAAAATATCTAGTCAGTATGTCTGAGTACAGAAAAAAAAATATAATTTCATGTTTTAAATCATGCATACCGTGTTTTAAAATTTAAAGGGGAACACTGAGATGACACAAAAATGCTGAAATGAGTAAAACAAAAAAAATGATAATAAACAGTGACAAAAATAAAATAGGTCTTTTTTGGGGGGAAACTTAAAAATGAAATCAAGCTATCAAGGTCACACCTGGTAGGGCCCTTCTTCATATGGTCACCAATGAAAGTTGCATTGGTCATGCTCATTAGGGTATTTGCCAGAGATATGACAGACAGGAGATGTTGCGTGGTGACTGCTCGAGACACTCCGTATGTGCCCTTCCCCACGCCCTCAGCTGCTGGAAGCTTCCTTTCTGCGTCTGCTTTCCCGTGTGACAGTTTCCGCACCCGATTATAACCCGGAAGCATCAGCGACATGTGGCCTCCCCGGGACAAGAGACCAAACGACACCGGGCAGTGGGGTTTCAGCATCCCCAGGCGACCCAGGCAGACCTCATCCAGAACTTCATTCAGGCCCCAAGC
This sequence comes from Saccopteryx bilineata, assembly GCF_036850765.1. Classification (NCBI taxonomy): domain Eukaryota; kingdom Metazoa; phylum Chordata; class Mammalia; order Chiroptera; family Emballonuridae; genus Saccopteryx; species Saccopteryx bilineata. The sequence goes on from NC_089500.1 coordinate 14,877,865, forward strand.
ATGAAGGCAGGACATGAACAGTTTCGCAGTGTCCATAGTTAAATTGTATTCTAACAGGGTCAGCGGCTTCGACTTGCTGGCCCGATACTCGGGATCACTGTCCTCCCTCCTCTGCCTCGCGGCCTCCTCATCCTCCTCTTCGTCGTCCAGGAGGTGCTCCTTGATGTTCTCCCTGATGGTCTCCTTCACTTGCTGGAAGAGGACGGCGGCGCGTTTCCCGGCCAGGAAGGAGCCCCCTTTGTCGGAGCGGCCGGACGCTTTCTGCAGATTCTCCGGCGAGATCAGTGCGGTGTTTGGCCTGGAGGCCTCCTCCGTCAGGAGCTGAATGATCAACGCTTCCACGTCAAAGAAGAGCACGTGTACGTCCGGGTCCATCAGGTTCGTCTTGATTGCTTGAACCATCAGGGAGTTATGAGAATATTTAGGTAAGTTTCCCTGCAACACATATTTTTAAAGGATGGTTATACTATTAAGTGGGTTTTTTTGTTTTTGTTTTTAAATTTATTTATTTATTTATTTTTAAAGACTTTTATTCAATTTTCAGAGAGGGGAGAGATATAGAGAGAAGGGGGAGGAGCAGGAAGCATCAACTCCCATAAGTGCCTTGACCAGGCAAGCCCAGGGTTTCAAATTGGCAACCTCAGTGTTCCAAGTCAACGCTTTATCCCACTGCGCCACCACAGGTCAGGCACTATTAAGTGTTTAATTGAGCCCTGGCCGGTTGGCTCAGTGGTAGAGCGTCGGCCTGGCGTGCAGAAGTCCCAGGTTCGATTCCTGGCCAGGGCACACAGGAGAAGCGCCCATCTGCCTCTCCACCCCTCCCCCTCTCCTTCCTCTCTGTCTCTCTCTTCCCCTCCCGCAGGGAGGCTCCATTGGAGCAAAGATGGCCCCGGCACTGGGGATGGCTCCTTGGCCTCTGCCCCAGGCGCTAGAGTGGCTCTGGTTGCAACAGAGCGACGCCCCGGAGGGGCAGAGCATTGCCCCCTGGTGGGCAGAGCGTCGCCCCCTGGTGGGCATGCTGGGTGGATCCCGGTTGGGCGCATGTGGGAGTGTGTCTGACTGTCTCTCCCTGTTTCCAGCTTCAGAAAAATACAAAAAAAAAAAAATTAAGTGTTTAATTTCATGCATTCATTAAGAAACAATAAACAAAGGAATTTAAACATGAAGCTGTTTTTCAAGTACCTGTATCAATAAAGTGAGCCACTAATTTAGCCAATCTGCAGCACATAGATGTGCACTTAGAACTTTATGCTGAAATAATTATAAAGTCATCAATTCATTTTTAAGAAAGAAGGAAATAAAAGTTTATTATTGAAGCCAGGAGTCTTTTTGGTCATTGAACAGATTAAACTTGGTTTCAGTAACATAGGTAAATTCTGTCTCTGAGAATGAACTGTTGTTCATCTCTCCCTGTTCACAGACTCCTTTTCCTCAACAGAGAACATGTTCAATTCTACTTAGATTCTACTTAGATTTTACAGAACAGTGTTATCCTTGACCATGACCCCTCTTCTATGTAGCTCTCTCCCCATCTACTGCCCCTTTTAGCTAAATGTATGGAAACTAGTAGACTAATCCAGTGAAAACTTCTCCATCTCTCTCCTCCTTAAACTCTCTGCAGTACCTGGTGTTATTCTTGCCAAAAGAGCAAGTATAAATGAAAAGCATAAAAAGCTACCTCTTCCGGCTTCCCAGAGGGACACCTTCCTGGTGAGCCTTCGAATTCTGGCTGCCCTTCTCAGCCAGCTGCCCTGACAGGGTATTCTTCCTCCCACATTACAACCACCGCCTATATGCAGGCAGCTCCCTGAATTCAATCATCACCCATACCAGTCTTCTAAGAAGGTTCCGTCCTGTACGTCCAGCTGCTTGTATTCGGATGTCCCACAGAACCTCACATCCACGTATCCTAATCTCCACTTCCCCACGAAACGTGCTGTGCCTCTCAGAGCATCAGCTGAGGTCCCTCCTCTTGCTTTCTGTCCTCTTATCATTACCACCACATCCGGACCCCAAACAGGCTTCCCTGCCCCTGGTCTCCCTCCTTCCTCCAACCCGACCTCCACAGAGCCACAGACTTCTTTCTAAAGCACAAATAATCATGTTGTTCTTCTGCCAAAGAACTGCCTTGATCGTGGTCACTGAGTGAAAGTACAAAATTGTTAAGAACTAAATCAAAATATAGGTGAACATATCTAATCTCAAGGTAAGAAAAAAACTTTCCAAGTACAGTATAGTTAAAGCAAAACACACAAATAGATATAACACATAGACACAAACAACGGTGGTGACGGCCAGAGGGAAGGGGCGGGGCCACTGGCGGGGCAAAGGGGGAAACGGGGCTGGGAAGAGACTGGCAAGGGCGCACGATGTTCTTTGGTTGAATCGTACACTTGAAGCCTGTATGGTTCTGTGAGCCGATGACACCCCAATAAATTTAATTAAAAATAAAAACAAAATAATAGAGACAGCAGAGCAAAAAAAAAAAAAAAAAAGAAAAAATTAAATTTAAAATTCACTATCACAAAAATGTTGATAGGCAAGTAAAAAATAGGAATAAAATGTGCCAGAAATAGAAATGATGAAGAGTTATAATCTATATAACTATTCTTTAAAAATCAATAAGAAAAATAAAAGGAAAAAATACCATAAAAGTCAAGGACAATTCACAATAAAATAAACTTATATAGTTTATAAATTTAGGGGGAAACCTGGTCAAACCAGTTGTCAAGGAATGGAGGTTAAAATAACAGCAAGATACCGTTTTACAAAATTAGCAAATGGGAGACACTAAAAAGTACGTAGCCAGGAGCACAATAAAAGTCACAGACACTCACTGCAGGCATGACTTTAAATAGCCTCTGGCAGAGTGATTTGGCGAAATGTATCGTGAGCCCTTAAGATTGTTTGATCCAGTGCCTCTATTCCTAGAATCCTATTCTAAAGAGTCAGAAATGCAGACAAGGATTTATGTGCAAAGGTGTTCAGTGAAACAGTATCTGTTATTTTAAATTGAAAACAATTTATATAATCTGACAAGGAAAAAACAGGTAAATACTTTAAGCAGAACCATATAATGGAATAAATATTGCAGTCGCTACAAATCATACTAACTGGGCACATTTATAACCAAATGGCAAAATGCCAATGCTCCAATTTTAGGACAACAATTACATATGTGTGCATGTACATGCCCACACAGATTATGGCTCTGATTTCATTTATTTAAAGCATATATATATGTATATGTATATATAAAATATATGTGTATGTATATACATATATAAGCATGGTGAGAAACACTGTTAAGAAATAGATGAGGGAAGAGACAAGATGGCGCTGGAGTAGGCGGACGTACCAGCATCTACCTCCCAGAACCAATGTGGATTACAAACTAATTTTATGAACTATCAGCTGGAAAAACCAACTTTGGACTAAACTAAAAGGACTCTTCAACCAAGGAACGCTGAAGAAGCCACACAAAGACTGGTAGGAAAAGCGGAGACGCGGAGAGGGCTGCCCAGCTTCTCGGAGCGAACGGCAGCAGGGAGAGACTCGCGTGGCGGGAAGTGAGTTTAGCAGAGGGGGAAGGGTCCTGAGCCCCAGGAACAAAGCCCCAGCCTGCAGCCCCAGAGCCCAGAAGAAGCGTAAGGACAGTATTTAGCTGGAAACAAGTCAGGATACTGTTTGTGAGAGAGTCTGATTTCTCAGACCCAGGATCCTTCTTAAAGGGACCACGCAGAACATCTCTCTCACAAACACTCACCCGGGGCTCCTGGAGATGGAGGGAGAGGGGAGAGAACCACAGTAACAGAAAGAGAGTGCAATCTAGGAGGCATAGGGAAAAACATTTTGGGAGATAGCCACCCTAACCCCTGGGACGAGTCACTCCCCAAAGCTGAAGTGAATATTTCCCCCAGAAACCGCAATACCAGCAAAGGGAAGCAGGAGAGCAGCCAAACAAGCTCCCCCGCGGCATCCAGAGCAGAGTCGCATAGAAGGAGGGAGCTTTCGGGTCTACAGTAGTGAGTCTTAGGGTTCGAGCTGCAACGCCCCCACCCACGCGGCTGAGGGCTCCCCGGAGGGCGGGCGGCAGCGGGCGACAAAAGCGCGGTTCTGCTGGCAGGGGCGGAAGCCGGCTGGCCACCAGTGGGCTCAGGTGTGAGCTCAATCTTGCCCGGCTAGGGAGAAGGGGGCCTGCAAAAGCGGCCAAGCTCAGCTGCCGGCAGCCTGTAATCCAGCCTCCGGGAGAAGGGCGGGAAACCCAGAAAGGGTAGAAACCAGCCCCGGAGCAAGGGCAGAGGAGCACATCCCTGGCCCGCCCGCCCGTGCAACCCAGGCTTGCGGTCTGACTTGGTAGCCTGCTCCTCCCGCGAGGGTGGAGCCAAAAACCCAGAAGAGGCGGAGTTCCACTACGAAGCTGAGCTTGGGCACGCAGCCCTGCCTGGCGGTAGAGCCAAGGCTAGCAGCTGTTCCTTGAGTGGGAGCATCCTGCAAAGGCAAGGCGAAAGCTCGGAAACAGGTGGAGACCCGCAGCAGAGCAAAGGTGCTTGCCAGTGCCCTCAGGACAGAGCATAACGTCACACACAGGGGCGGCGCAAAGGCCAAGGCCACCAATCCTTGTGCACCCGAGCACGTGATCACAGCCACCCTCGAGAAGATAAAATGCGGAGGCAGAGAAATACAACACAAATAAACCAAGAGAAATCCCCAGAAAAGGACCTAAGTGAATCAGATATAACCAAATTACCAGATGCAGAGTTTAAAATAACGATTGTTAGGATGCTCAAAGATATTAGAACCACCATAGATGGCCATTACGAAAACCTAAATAAAGAGATAACAAATATAAAAAAGGACATTGAAATAATAAAAAAGAATCAGACAGAAATGACAAATACAATATCTGAAATAAAGAATACAATGGAAGGAATTAAAAGCAGAATGGATGAAGCAGAGAATCGAATCAGTGAGTTAGAGGACACAATAAATAAAGGCACGGAAGCAGAGCAGAAAAAAGAAAAGAGACTCAAAAAGTCTGAGGAAACTCTAAGAGAGCTCTGTGACAACATGAAGAGAAATAACATCCGCATCATAGGGGTTCCTGAAGAAGAAGAGAAAGAACAAGGGATAGAGACTTTGTTCAAACATATTATAGCAGAAAACTTCCCCCAATTAAGGCAGGAAAACATTTCACATGTTCAGGAAGCACAGAGAACTCCATTAAGGAGAAACCCAAAGAAACCAACACCAAGACACATCATAATTAAATTACCAAAGCTAAATGATAAAGAGAAAATATTAAAAGCTGCTAGAGAAAAAAGACTATCACCTACAAAGGAGCCCCCATAAGGATGACTTCTGACTTCTCAACAGAAACACTTGAGGCCAGAAGGGAATGGCAAGAAATATTCAAAGTAATGCAGAACAAGAACCTACAACCAAGACTACTTTATCCAGCAAGGCTATCATTTAAAATAGAAGGAGAAATAAAAAGCTTTACAGACAAAAAAATACTCAAGGATTTCACTGGAACCAAACCAAGGCTGCAAGAAATGCTAAGGGACCTCTTGTAAACAGATCAAAGGAAAACAAAGAATATAGCAAAAGAGAAACAGTTTTAAAGAAAAAAAATGGCAACAAACAATTACATATCAGTAATAACCTTATATGTTAATGGATTAAATGATCCGATCAAGAGACATAGGGTAGCTGCGTGGATAAGAAAACAGGACCCATACATATGCTGTCTACAAGAGACACACCTTAAATCAAAAGATGCACACAGACTGAAGATAAAAGGATGGAAAAAAAATATTTCACGCAAATGGAAATGAAAAAAAAGCTGGGGTAGCAATACTTATATCAGACAAAATGGACTTTGAAACAAAGACCATAGCTAGAGATAAAGAAGGTCACTACATAATGATAAAGGGAGCAATACAAAAGGAAGATATAACCATTATAAATATCTACGCACCTAATATAGGAGCACCTAAATATATAAAGCAGACTTTGATAGACTTAAAGGGCGAGATCAACAGCAACACTATAATAGTAGGAGATTTCAATACCCCATTAACATCATTAGACAGATCCTCAAGAAAGAAAATTAACAAAGAAACAGCAGACTTAAAGGACATATTAGATCAACTCGATTTAATAGATATCTTCAGAACCTTTCACCCTAAAACAGCAGAATATACATTCTTTTCAAGCGCTCATGGTACATTCTCTAGAATAGACCACATGTTAGGGCACAAAAGCGGGCTCAACAAATTTAAGAAGATTGAAATCATATCGAGCACTTTCTCTGATCACAATGGCATTAAACTAGAAATCAACCACAATAGAAAAATTGAAAAACATTCAAACACTTGGAAACTAAATAGCACATTATTAAACAATGAATGGGTTAACATTGAGATCAAAGAAGAAATTAAAAAATTCCTAGAAACAAACGATAATGAGCATACATCAACTCAAAATGTATGGGACACAGCAAAAGCAGTCCTGAGAGGGAAGTTTATAGCATTACAGGCATACCTCAAGAAGCTAGAAAAAGCTCAAATAAACTACTTAACCCTGCATCTAAAAGAACTAGAAAAAGAACAGCAAGTAAAGCCCAGAGCTAGTAGAAGGAAGGAAATAATAAAGATCAGAGCAGAAATAAATGACATAGAAGCTAAAGAAACAATACAGAGGATCAATGAAACCAGGAGCTGGTTCTTTGAAAAGGTAAACCAGATCGATGAACCTTTAACGAGACTCACCAAGAAAAAAAGAGAGAGGACTCAAATAAATAAAATTAGAAACGAGAGTGGAGAAATAACAACTGACACAACAGAAATACAAAATATTGTAAGAAAATACTATGAAGAACTGTACGCCAAAAAACTAGACAACCTAGATGAAATGGACAATTTCCTTGAATCATATAATCTTCCAAAAATCAATCTGGAAGAATCAGAAAACCTAAACAGACCAATTACAACAAATGAGATTGAAACAGCTATCAAAAAAGTCCCAAAAAAGAAAAGTCCTGGGCCTGATGGCTTCACAAGTGAATTCTACCAAATATTCAAAGAAGAACTAACTCCTATCCTTCTCAAGCTATTTCAAAAAATTCAAGAGGAAGGAAGACTTCCAAACTCCTTTTATGAGGCGAGCATAATTCTGATTCCAAAACCAGGCAAAGACAACACAAAAAAAGAAAACTATAGGCCAATATCCCTGATGAACTTAGATGCAAAAATCCTCAACAAAATATTAGCAAACCGGATCCAGCAATATATGGAAAAAATCATACACCATGATCAAGTAGGATTTATTCTTGGAGGCAAGGCTGGTACAATATTCGCAAATCAATCAATGTGATTCATCACATAAACAAAAGAAAGGAGAAAAACCACATGATAATTTCAATAGATGCAGAAAAAGCATTTGATAAAGTCCAGCACCCATTCATGATCAAAACTCTCAGCAAAGTGGGAATACAGGGAACATACCTCAACATGATAAAGGCCATCTATGACAAACCCACAGCCAACATCATACTCAATGGGCAAAAATTAAAAGCAATCCCCTTAAGATCAGGAACAAGGCAGGGGTGCCCCCTTTCACCACTCTTATTCAACATAGTTCTGGAAGTCCTAGCCACAGCAATCAGACAAGAAAAAGAAATAAAAGGCATCCAAATTGGAAAAGAAGAAGTAAAACTATCATTATTTGCATATGACATGATATTGTATATAGAAAACCCTAAAGTCTCAGTCAAAAAACTACTAGACCTGATAAAAGAATTTGGCAAGGTGGCAGGATATAAAATCAATACTCATAAATCAGAGGCATTTTTATACACTAATAATGAACTGTCAGAAAGAGAAATCAGGGAATCAATCCCCTTTACCATTGCAACCAAAAAAATAAAGTACCTAGGAATAAATCTAACCAAGGAGATTAAAGACTTGTACTCGGAAAATTATAAAACATTGATAAAAGAAATCAGGGAAGATACAAATAAGTGGAGGCATATACCGTGCTCATGGTTAGGAAGAATAAACATCATTAAAATGTCTATATTACCCAAAGCAATATATAAATTCAATGCAATACCAATGAAAATACCAATGACTTACTTCAAAGACATAGAACACATATTCCAAAAATTTATATGGAACCAAAAAAGAACACGAATAGCTTCAGCAATCCTGAAAAGGAAGAAAAAAGCGGGAGGTATCACACTTCCAGATATCAAGTTATATTATAAGGCCATTGTACTCAAAACAGCATGGTACTGGCATAAGAACAGGCACATAGATCAATGGAACAGAACAGAGAACTCGGAAATAAACCCACAGCTCTATGGACAACTGGTATTTGACAAAGGAGGTAAGACAATACAATGGAGTAAAGACAGCCTCTTCAACAAATGGTGTTGGGAAAACTGGACAGCTACCTGCAAAAAAATGAAGCTAGACCACCAACTTACACCACTCACAAAAATAAACTCAAAATGGATAAAAGACTTGAATATAAGCCGTGAAACCATAAGCATCTTAGAAGAAAACATAGGCAGTAAGCTCTCTGACATCTGTCGCAGCAATATATTTGCTGATTTGTCTCCACAGGCAAGTGAAATAAAAGACAGGATAAACAAATGGGACTTTATCAAACTAAAAAGCTTCTGCACAGCTAAAGACAATAAGAACAGAATATAAAGACAAACTACACAATGGGAGAATATATTTGACATAGCGTCTGATAAGGGGTTAATAACCAAAATTTATAAAGAACTTGTAAAACTTAATACCAGGAAAACAAACAATCCAATCCAAAAATGGGCAAAAGAAATGAATAGACACTTCTCCAAAGAGGACACACAGATGGCCAATAGGCATATGAAAAAATGTTCAACATCACTAATGATTAGAGAAATGCAAATTAAAACCACAATGAGATATCACCTCACACCAGTCAGAATGGTGCTCATCAATAAAACAACACAGAATAAGTGCTGGCGAGGATGTGGAGAAAAGGGAACCCTCCTGCACTGCTGGTGGGAATGCAGACTGGTGCAGCCACTGTGGAAAACAATATGGAGATTCCTCAAGAAATTAAAAATCGAACTGCCTTTTGACCCAGCTATACCACTGTTAGGAATATACCCCAAGAACACCATAGCACTGTTTGAAAAGAAGAAATGCACCCCCATGTTTATGGCAGCATTGTTCACAATAGCAAAGATTTGGAAACAGCCCAAGTGTCCATCAGAGGACGAGTGGATTAAAAAGCTTTGGTATATATATACTATGGAATACTACTCAGCCACAAGAAATGATGACATCGGATCTTTTACAACAACATGGATGGGCCTCGATAACATTATACTGAGTGAAAGAAGTAAATCAGAAAAAACTAAGAACTATATGTTTCCACACATAGGTGGGACATAAAGATGAGACTCAAAGACATAAACAACAGTGTGGGGGTTACAGGGTGGGGGGGAGGAGAGGGAGGGGGTTGGGGGAGGGGAGGGTCACAAAGATCATGGCCTTTCAGCATTTGCCATATTCCCCCCTTAATCTATAGACAGACAGCAAATATTTACGTATGGTGTTCCCACTATAAAGACTGCTGTCTTAGGGACAAATGCTGATAAATTACTTCAGCAGTTCCTCCTTCTTCAAAGACTTATATAGAAACATAGATCTCCATGTTTCATAGGACATACTCAAGCTCACTCCATGCTCCCTGGTGCTTTAGCACAAGGGTATGCCCCCCCCCCTTTTTTTTTTTTTTGTATATTTCTGAGGATGGGGATAGGGAGGCAGTCAGACAGACTCCTGCATGTGCCTGACTGGGATCCACCTGGCATGCCTACCGGGGGGAATGCTCTGCCCATCTGGGATGTTGCTCTGTTGCAGCCGGAGCCATTCTGGTGACTGGGGCAGAGGCCATGGGGCCATCCTTAGGGTCCAGGGTGGATTTGCTCCGGTGGAACCTTGGCTGCGGGCGGAAGGAGAGGGGGAGGAATGGAGAGGTAGATGGGCGCTTCTCCTGTGTGCTCTGGCCGGGAATCGAACCCGGGAATCCTGCACACCAGGCCAATGACTCCAAAGGGTCTACCATATCATGCTTTTTACTTAAAAAAAAAAAAAAATTTACATTTCTTTTGAATGCTGATGAACAAGAGACACCAAATCTTTTTCGCCTGCAAACTACTACCTTCTTTATTAGATCTAGCTAATAACACTGTTTTGTCTTTTTTCCAAATAGCTCCAGATATATGGAAAAGATTTATATAGGCGGAAGGGGATCCTCAAACCCCTCAGCGAGATCTTCTGAGAATGGCTTTTAAGATACCTAGAGGCAGAAAAAGCCCAATAGAGATCAGGGGAACTACCAGCTTTTAGGATACACCCTTAAAGGCTCCAACACCCAAAAGGGTCTCATAGGATGCCATCTGGGTCCTGCTTCAATAGTGGAAAGGAAGGTCATTGAGCTAAAGCCTGCCAGGCTTACACGCCTCTGCTGTGAGGAAACAGGGACACTGGAAGGTGGGCTTCCCCCTCGCTCCTCTAAGGGAGGGTTCAGTCTCTTCCAGCCCTGCTCCAACCACCTATGACCTAACCTTGCCCAGAAAGCTGGGGTTTGCCACTGAAGGCTGAAGGTGCCCAGGGCCATCGGCCCCATCTACAACACTGTGGACGAGCCTAGGGTATTTCTTCCAAGAAGCAGGTAAACTGATCTCATTTGCACAAGGGCCACTTAATTATGTTTTGCCTGAATAGTCAGGTTTTTTATTCTTCCCTCAAAGATCTCTGTTGTGGGTGTTGATAGTCCTATTTTCTGCTGCTTTGCTTAATATATAGTGTTTCCTTTATCCCTCCTACCTCAATGCCCCACTCATATTTCAGGCTGAGACCTACTCTTAATTTAGAGCTCTCTTTCCTCCTTATGCCAACTTGTATTATGAATTTACCTTTGCCACCCAGCTTAGTGTATCCTAAGGTTCTCTTTACCAGGCCACAGTCACAGAGCTCCAGGGAAAAGCAACCTGGTCTCAACTCTCCAGGCAGAGGAGAACAGAAGCTCCATATCCACGCATGCTGCAAATGGTTTTTTCCAGTCTGCCTGAATCATTACCAGCTAGAAGCAGCGGTCATTGGGACATGGACATGAGCTGCAAAGTATAGAATGGTGACAACAATTCCAGTGCCATGCGGACTTTTCCTGTGGGGAACTTTCCTGGACTCCTGCTCCCTGTGGCGGCTCCTAACAGACTGAACTGTGGTTGGGTTGCATTTTTCGGGGATTTGGCATGGTGATGGGGCCAACTTGGACTTGGGGAACATGTTAAGGACACTACTCATTCATGGATTCTTGCTGTATTGGCCAAGAGTTTGCTTAAAGGCTGTTAATCACTGTAAAAAAAATAGAGGACTGGATAAAGAAGACGGGGCACATATACACCATGGTATATTATTCAGCTAGGAGAAAGGGTGACATCGGATCACTTATAGCGGAATGGTGGAGCCTTGGTAGCATTGTGCGGGGTGAAATGGGTGAATCAGAAAAAAACAGGAACTGCAGGATTCCATACATTGGTGGGACATAAAAGCGAGACTAAGAGGCATGAACAGGAGTGTGCTGGCTATGGGGGGTGGGGGGAGGGAAGAGGGAGAGGGGAGGGGGAGGGGTACAGAGAGAACTGGATGGAGGGTGGCGGAGGACGATCTCTCTTCGGGTGATGGGTATGCAACAGAACTAAATAACAAGATAACCTGGAAATGTTTTCTTTGAATGCATGTACCCTGATTTATTGATGTCACCCCATTAAAATAAAAATTTATTTATAAAAAAAAAAAGAAATAGATGAAGTTTAATTATATTTTGTGATGAAATTATAAAAGATTTTCATTTTCTTCATATTTAATATTTATAATCAATGTATATTATTTTCCAAATTTGAATGTAAAGCTGATGAATAAAATGCAAAATCCATCAGTATAACGTTCAAGGCCCACGATGGTTTGAAACCAAATACTTCCCCAGCTTCAACAAACAGGCTCTAGCACCACCACCGTGGTTCCTCTCCCGTGAACTCTCTATGTATTCCTTTACCCAACATGATATTCCTTGCTCTACTCCAGTCCCTTCTCTTCCATCAAGACCCTAATTCTCCCAAGGAAAGTTAGTCCCCAATGAATTCAGCCCCATAACATTTTATTTCTACGATACAACACGAATTCGTACATCTTGACTGTAGTTGCGTAATTAGGTCATGTTGGTACAATATTTACACTGTCGTGTACTGTATGGGTATTGCCTGTGTCCTACTCATCTCGGCAAGCTCTAAGCCTATCAGAGTACTTGGTAGAATGAACAAAGAACATTATGAAAAAATCTTTATAAAATTATTTTAAATCCCTCATCAATTCTTCTATCATAAAATAATAACAAAATTCCCTTAACAGGTCTCTTTTCTGTCTCAATTCTCCTCCCATCTGTGTTTCTTTCTAGTTTAAGAGATTTCGATTCCATTTTGTAACCCCAGGATAAAAATATTGCAAAGTACTGACATTCTCCAAAATATATCACTGCCTATGCCTCCAAATTCATCTCGAACTACAACCCCTGTATCTTCTATTGTAACGAAGTCAGCCACTTGCCAGGGCCGCTTGCTCCAGGTGTTGGCACCTTTGCGTTGCCTGTGCCAGCGACGCCAGCATGACATGGCCCTTGCAGCCTCCCCCCAACCCACCATGCAGGCTGTGCTCCTGCAGCCAGCCAGAAGGGTCTCAGGTCGCTGCTCTTCCAAGATTTCCAGAATCTTGCCTTCTTTGTATAAATCTCTGCTTTGAATTGAATGAATGATATTTAAAGTAAGGTAGAAAATACATACAATAGCTAAAGAACTTTAGGTGCATAAGTAATAAATAAATTTATACTACATAAAACACAAAAAAAATAAGTCAAGAGTTTTTGGGTTTCATTCCTCTATTTAATACACTCATATCACATTCACCGATGTTTGTGCAAGACACTGTAGCCACAAAGGTAAGCAAGATGGTTTTTCTGGTCATGACACTCAAAACAGTTAACCAGTGACACGTAAGAGAGGTATGACACTGTGGTGTGAATGGGGCTGTAATTAAAGGAGATTACAAGATAGGGGGTAGAGGTGGAAAGGGGCAACTCCATTTTGGGTGACTAGGGAGACCCTCCCAGGGGGGTCGCTTGAGCTAGGAAAGGGCACTCCAGGCAGAAAGACAATGGGATGTGAAAAAGGATAAAGGCAGGACACATCTCAGGATGGACGCTGATGGAACCACGGTGACCGTGAGGAAGAATGCAGCAAAGGCTCACAGCTTACTGAGAGAGTGAAGGTCCGTCGGGGCTTCTGACCGGCACCTGCAGGCTCGGGGCAGCTGCAGGCTCGGGGCAGCTGCAGGCTCAGGGACCCGCATCTGCAGGCTCAGGGCAGCTGCAGGGTCGGGGACCCACATCTGCAGGCTCAGGGCAGCCACGGGCCCGGGACAGCTGTGGGCTCGGGGCACCTGCAGGCTCGGGGACCCGCATCTGCAGGCTCAGGGCAGCTGCAGGGTCAGGGACCCACATCTGCAGGCTCAGCGCAGCCACGGGCCCGGGACAGCTGTGGGCTCGGGGCATCTGCAGGCTCGGGGACCCGCATCTGCAGGCTCAGGGCAGCTGCAGGGTAAGGGACCCACATCTGCAGGCTCAAGGCAGCCACGGGCCCAGGACAGCTGTGGGCTCGGGGCATCTGCAGCAGCTGCTGCACTCAGCACCATCAGAGGTGCTTCTTGGACTACAGGTTCCTGGGCCCGACATCCCAACTGGTTCTGTTTCTCTGGGTATGGGTCAGAACCTGTCTAATCATTACCCCAGATGACTATGCAGTCAAGTTCAAGACCTCCTGTCTAAAGACGTCAATGAGGCCACTAATATGAGCAATTTTAATTCTATAAATGTTTATTCACCGGCAACACTGGCTGAAAAGCAGCACGAGTATGAACTGGGGAGAGACAGAAGTCACCAGGGAGGGAAGGTACAAGCATGCGACAGTGCTGACCATCAGTGTCTCCATCAGTAGGTGAGGTCATTCCAGTAAAGGTTACAAAGAGAAAGAGAGACTATCTCCCCCAAAGACTGTGAAATCAAAGACGTTTGGTCAAGAACTGACTGGAGCGGCAGGAACGGCCTGAAGACATCAGAAGGCAGAAGCAAGGACACACACCAGCCCCTGTCATGCTCTCTCCTCCAACGTCAACCACAAGTGTGCTCCTACCCATGCCCTCCGACCTGCTGGATGTCTGGGTCTGCCGGGAGGTGTGCTGGCAACAGCCCGTGTACTTGGACAAGGGCAAGGCTATCTCGTGTCTGGTGCCACGACATCAGGATGTGATCGTGCGTACTTCTCTTATCACAGCCACTCACACCCTGCGACTGACTGTGTCATTGTGGCAAAAACCGTACTAATAGCAGTCACAGTCAGAAAAAGAGAGGGTAAAAGAAGAAGAAAAAGAAACATACACACAATGAAAGCAGGCGAGAAGAGAATAAGATCGAAAGAAGGGAGAGAAATTGACTCAGCACCAAGTCCTATACACAAACTGTCATTTCTGACATCGCCAAGTCCGGCACATGACTCAAAATGCCTGACAACGGACTTTACCAACTTAATAAATAAGGTCTCATTACAACAAAGTATACTAGCCGGCAAAGCTGTGAGGGTAGGATTTCGGCTGCTTCCACGGAGATGCAGTCTGTCACTAAGATGTCTGCTATTCTAACATGTTACACTAAGAACAGCTAAAGGAAAACGAGTAAAAAGTCTATCAAACTCCAAGGGGCTCTTGGCTCGATCATAAGATATACATGTCTAGGGCAAACAAACTCATTGAAATCACCCTATATTCTCAACAATCCCAAACACAGGCTATCTGACCCTGAACATCCATTAACAGGAATGCTGGTATGCTTGCTCTGCCACGTTGATTAAGAACATCTGAAATGTGTGGTTGCAAACTCACTTTTTCATTATCGTGAATTAAATTCAATTCACCAAGTATTTGTGGAGTGCCTATTATGTGCAAGCTGCTAGGGAGAAAATAGAGCTTCTGTACTAAATGCAATAGTTTAAGAACTTACTGGAAAAAGGCCAATAAGAAAAGCTAAATCATAAGGCATATATCAACAAAATGGTCTCAAATTTCTTAGTAAGACTCAAGGTTAAACATAAAATGCAAATGTGGTGGGCAGTTAGAGGCATGAGCAGAGCACCAAGGAGCCTGGTCCAGAAGGTCAGCAGGGCAGTAAGCCCTAGTAGTGGGCAGCACCAGGAAAACAGGGCCTTGCTCCAGGGGGTGCTTCTGCCCTGACACGGTGCTGTCCACGGTGCTGTCCATGCAGTTCGGACCCGCCCGTGACCTCTCCGCCCCTGGCATGCTGCTGAGACCCCCTTAGAGGAGAACCAAACAAGGAGGCCAGGGAATAGCCCTTAAGCATTAAGCCCCCAGGACAATGGGGTTCTGACCCCCATCAAATACATCTACATCTCACTCTGTTTCAGCTGCAGGCCCAGAGCAGCAAAAGCAGACAAGGGACGCCATGGCTGACCTCACTGACTAATGACCCTGCCCTGGGCTGACCAATCAGTAGAGACCACGAGCCTGAAAGGACACACCAGGAAGGCTGATGACCATTCTACTGGGATCCTCCCGAGACCTCCAGATAAACACCCTGAAGACAGAGCCCAGAGTAACCCCCTCCCCAGGCGTGGTTTCCAGCCTCCCATCCCCACCCCCGGCTCCAACAGCCCTTCCTTTGCCTCTGTAACTGGTTTCCTGAGCCTATTTCTTCTACAGCTCACTTCTTCTACCTCTGGGGCCATATTAAGCCTATAAAAACTTTCTATTTTCTATAGGGGGAGAATACAGATTTAGCCATTTCAAATATGACATAAGGATCTGGCTTCAAATATAACAGAAATGCAAAAATAGGAAAAAATTATGACCCTGTGGCAACCACATTAAGAGCAGCAGGTCAAAGTGTCCCAAGTGAGAGCACGAGGAAAAGGCCAGGATGACAGTCGGAGACGGTTCCTTCTTCAAGCAGGGCTGGCTTCCCAGCTCACACACACACCACAAACAGCAGCCCACGTCAGCAACAACTCACATCCACAGAGGAGCAACTGGTAGCGCATCCTTGTCATAGCCTTTACCGTTATTACGGAATTGGACAGATGCTGGGTGAGATCACATCTGCCGAAACACAAACAGCTCTGCCCCTAAAACCAATGCAATGACGATATTTAAGCATACTTCATTTTAGTCAATGACTCAAGAGAAAACCATTGGCAATAATGTACTCTCGCATAACTCCCATTAAACGGTCCTGATGTAAAAGCTTACTTATTTCCGACTTGTTCTTGAACACTAGAGTTTTTGAGACTCTTAAAGTTAGCTAATAACACAATTTATTATTTTTCCTAAAAGAACACTAAGGCCCATCTATAACATCCCATGGTTCAGATATCTACCTAAAAACAGGGCTGATTTATGCCAGGGAGCATTAAACATCAGCAGATTTTGAGGCTAAAGTGTAAAGCAGTAGAGTGGATAATTTTTTTAAAAATCTGTATCTGCTTTGAAACCAGAGATCAAGGATACTAAGAATAAGACTAGGAAATGTTACAGATCTCACACACCCACACACACTCACACTCACACACACATACACTTCTATAAATATTAATACTGAATCCTAAAATAAAATACCCCAAAAATATGTGTTTAAAAATATTAATATATTTTACAAAAAAATTATGTATCATATTTATAATATATGGTTTAAATGCTTTTTCATTTGCTAAATATGGTATAAAAATTGGTTTATTACCTAAGGACATCTTGGCAGGAAAAATAAATGAAAAACCATTTACTCTTATGGCTAGGACATTTTATTGAGTAAAGATCTTGAGGAGAACTGAAACTGATGTGTAATGGTAAATGTAACAGGTTCAACAAATAAATCGCATTGTGTCTTAATGTACTTTTAAATTTTTCAAAAAAATTAGCTAAGGAAAAATCCGACTATCAACTATTTTTAAGATATGGTTTTAATGTTAATGATTTAACTGCTAAGAAAAAAGACGAGGAAGGGGGCAGGAAGAGAGAACAGGCTGCAGAAGGAAATAAAAACTAGATCAGAAACTGTGACTGAAATGGATATCTGGCGCCCTCTGCTGTCGTATTGCTGTTACTTGACACAAACGTTAGGATAACTGACATGAGTTCTTAGAGAACCCATTTAAGTTGGAATTAGACAATTTCCTTATCTTAAATATTTGATTTTGGGTAAGACAAGATTTTATGATTAGGTATTAATGACAATTTATTCAGAGTTAATGTTACTTCACTTTCTTTCTTATGTTTTAATTAACTAGAATATTAAGCATAACAAAAGAGATAGTTAACCTGAGATATTTGAAGTTTTGATATTCAGTACCATCCTGTTATTTCATATAACATAAATAAAATGTTAATTACAAGTATTAAATATAATGCCTAGATCAGGCCAATTATAAAGAAAATACCTTCTAAAGATATTTCTACTGGCCATGTCTTAATAATATTGTTTGAATAATAATAATAATATCCAAAATGGCATTAATATATTAAAATATCAGGAGATTAATATATTAGGTTTCCATGGAAACACAAGAGACTGGCCACTAAACAGGCGACAATGCACAGGACAGCCCCCAGGACAAAGAATTATCTAGCCCCAAATGTCCACAGTGCTGACGTATAAAACCCTGATGCAGAGAAACAGATCTGTGAACACAGGTGTCTCCTGGCCTCCACATGGAGAACAAGGCACAGGACAGACACACAAACCGAAGGCCAGGGGTCCGAGAAGACAGAACTAACTCTACTAGACTTTCAGGCAGCACTGCCTTGAGAAGTCGACGCCTTTATACAGTGATGGCGGCTGTGGAGTGGAGGCTCATGAGCTGAGTGGGAGCTAGCCAGGCGCACGGGGAAACAAGGCCCTTCTGGGCACAGCAGTGAGACGTCTGCCGGAGCAGCCAGGAGGGAGGCTGGGGGCTGTTACCTTACACTGACTGATGCTGACGAAGGCTCTCCCGCTGCCCTGTCTGTCCCTTTCTCTACCTCTTCCTCCACGGCCATCCCCTTCCCTAGAGAACGGCACTTTCCCCTGGGCAGACTGCCGCCAGCTGTGACTGTGACTAAGAAAACAGGTATCTTTATGCAAACACAGAGGAGAGAGATGTGTGGAAGACATTACCAGATTACCGGACCTTTGGGGACACCTTGCCTACCCCACCTCCCGGGAGCACTGTACGGAATTCCACCCACAACTGCTACAAACCAAATGCACTTCTTGAACACGGCAGTGAATAGCCTCCCTGAGTAGACTGGCGGATTAATGTATCTCCATCCAAAGTTCATTGCAGGGCCTGCAATACCACGTCATAGAAATCGTGAGTTTCATATCTAAAAAATTCTACAATCTCAAAACTCATTGTCACAGCCTGGCTTGCCATCCATCGTTCTAGAAGATTCTGCCACCAGCATACATCAGTGGTTTCCAACTTATGGTCTGCAGCCCTTGGTCAAGTGGACTTCTCATGGCTATAAAACTAGTCAAAGTTGGAGGTCACATGACAACGTGACCCTTTGAGTAGTACACACGTTCATCCAGAATAAGATCGATTTATTTCAAAAATGTGCAAGGCAACATTAAAAAAAAAGGCAAATGTATGTTCTTCTTGTTTCCATAAATTGGTTATCAAATGAACATAATAAAACTGTCTCTGGAACTAATTTCATTTTTTGAAAAAAAACCCACTCCCAGGGGTCAGCGAGCATGAAAATTTAACTCACTCACTACTCAAAGGGTTAAACATAGGGTCATTTAATAATAAAGTGAGTTACTATGTTGCTATTTCTAATTTTAAGTTAGCCTATGACTACATTGTCTAGACTTTCACTGCAACCCATCTTCACCAGCCACCTGACTGTATTCTCCTCCTTCTTGCCTGTGCCCTCCTCCATGAGGCTGGTCCTGATCACCCAGCCTAGGCCCAATGTCTACAACACACTGCACTCCCCAGCCATCTCACTCACTGATGAACCCTTGTATTTATCTACTTGTATTTCCTGCAGGTAATATCATGTCTTATTCCTTTCGGCTCTCTGGGGCCTAACACAGCACCTAGCAATCAACAAATGTTTACTGAACTAGACTGATTCAATTATTTTCAAACAGAGATTATAAAAGTTGAGAATTTTGAAAATCTTTTATATAGTCTAATAAAGAACAGATTTTTCAAGGACATTAGAAGAGACTATTTCTTACCCAAAGTACTAGCATTCATATGGAACTACAAATCTGTATACTTCTATCATATTTATTCCACAATACCTTCAAGTTCCCAAATAAAAGTGAAATAAAAAGAATCACACATAGGGCCAGACAATCTGGCTGCTGGGAAGGTCCTGGGGCTTAATCTACCTAGTGTCCCTATTCTCTCAGCAGTCTGCCATTTGATTTGTTATGTGAGATGGTAAAAGAAATTTCTCCTTCTCTGTATCTTGCATAAATTGCACAATGGTCTAAATTTCTCGTCAGGTAGCATGGTGTGTTCATCTATTTCCAAGGAAAAACAAAACTGTTCTGAATTTAAACCCATTTTAGAACAAAACCGTTTTTTCTTGGTTCAGCATTATATGTAACGTGAACTATGAATCTCATTCATAAATCCAGTAAACACCTATATGCGCAAGGCACTGTGCAGGGAAGGCACCGGGCCCTGGGAGAGCTGCGTCTCAGGAAGCAGGCTCCCCGCGGGTGTCATTACTGGACGGTGTTATGCAAGGACCATGAAAACCACGGTGTCAAATTCAGGGATCCTAAAAAAGGGAAGAAAATAAAAATACCCTGTAATCACCAAAAAATTTAGTAAGTGTCAATTAGTAAACATGTAGTTTTAAGAGTTTTATTCCTTGACAAAATAATTGGTATCATATTCATAGTAACCTAAAACCCATTTCCTTCAAATTGCAAAGTTGGTGGAAAGTTAACCTGAGTTGGAAATGTTCAAAGCATTTGTCCCCAACCCTATGAAATATGTATATATAGACATATATATAGACACACACACACACATACACACATAGAGAAACACAGAAGCACACACACTCACAACCTGCACATGCTTTCCTATGTACTATGATAGTGAGGCAAATATGAAGAAAGAATAAGAGAACAACAGAATTAGGACATAAATATGTTAAAGGATGTGAACCATTTTCACAGAGATGAGAAGAATGAATGATTAATTTCACAAGATGTACAGATCATGGGAGGAAGGAAAAGATAAAGAAAGAGAGATAGAGGGAGGAGTGAGACAGGCCAGACAGACTTCATAAACTGCCCTGTCTTTGTGATAATGGCAACAACAAGGAACAGTGGACGCTCAGGAACTGAATACATTACCTTACCTATATACCTGTGCCTCACCGATTACTTTAACTCTTTTCATTTGTATTTGTGGTCCCAAAATTTTTTGTTAAAAATTATTCCTTAAGAAATCTCTTTTCCAAAAGCCTCCCATTAAATTCTTAAATTTTGATTCTAGAAGCCTTTAAGGTGACTTTAAGGTTCTAGCAATAGACAATCAATAGAAAGGGAAATAGTGGCAAAAGAAAGAAGTTACTGATTGCTCACTGGAGAGTCTAAAGTTACTCTCACCAACCATACGTCATAAGACGGCAGGGGGGCGGTAGGCGGGGCAATGCCCGAGGAAGGTGCCAGCCCGGATGGACGCAGGGACTCAAGCAATATCCCCCTGCCCATCATAGGTTAAGCATTCTCTCCCACAAACAGAAAGTGCGGATCCTTTCAATTCAAACCCACACTGGTATTTTACCAGTACGATTCAGAAAAGAAAAAAATATATCATCAGAAATGTGCCTCGTCTAGCTTCAATAATACACAATTAATATAAAGCCAATGATTGCTTAATACTATTTCTCAACTAATTAATTTCACTGAATTTTACACTTAAGCCTGACCAGGCGGTGGCGCAGTGGATAGAGTGTCAGACTGGGATGTGGAGCACCCAGGTTCGAGACCCCAAGGTCACCAGCTTGAGCGCAGGCTCATCTGGTTTGAGCAAAGCTCACCAGCTTGAGCCCAAGGTCGCTGGCTTGAGCAAGGGGTTACTCGGTCTGCTGTAGCCCCACGGTCAAGGCACATATGAGAAAGCAGTCAATGAACAACTAAGGAGCCAAAATCAAGAATTGATGTTTCTCATCTCTCTCCCTTTCTGTCTGTCTGTCTCTATCTGTCCCTCTCTCTGACCCTCGCTGTCTCTGCCCTCCCCCCAAAAAGAATTTTATGCTGAACATCAAGAATATAGAAACTTGGCCCTGGCCGGTTGGCTCAGTGGTAGAGCGTCGGCCTGGCGTGCGGGGGACCCGGGTTCAATTCCCGGCCAGGGCACATAGGAGAAGCGCCCATTTGCTTCTCTACCCCCACCCCCTCCTTCCTCTCTGTCTCTTTCTTCCCCTCCCGCAGCCAAGGCTCCATTGGAGCAAAGATGGCCCGGGTGCTGGGGATGGCTCCTTGGCCTCTGCCCTAGGCGCTAGAGTGGCTCTGGTCGCGGCAGAGCGACGCCCCGGAGGGGCAGAGCATCGCCCCCTGGTGGGCAGAGCATAGCCCCTGGTGGGCGTGCTGGGTGGATCCCAGTTGGGCGCATGCGGGAGTCTGTCTGACTGTCTCCCCGTTTCCAGCTTCAGAAAAATACAAAAAAAAAAAAGTTAAAAAAAAAAAGAATATAGAAACTTAAAGGAATTCTAGGAAGACCATGGCAGCACAGTGACTGAATTTTCCCAAGTTCCCCACATAAAAGGCAATGTTCATTTTCAATACTCAAAAGCAACCGTGTTAATATTTTATGTGACTTGTATTTACCCCCAGCCTCCACTCCCATGCAGTAATGTATTTTCCATGCTCATGACCGAGGTATATACATGATTGTTTCTCACTTAGGTAACATAAGAAAGGTAGGAAGTTCCAACTTTCCAAGTGCTTATGGGTTATAATATTCTGGTAGGATAATTCCTGTTAAGATCTGTAGATTTTTGTTTGTTCATGCTTTCTGATGTTCAGCACAGAGCTAGGTCCACAGTTGCAGAAGAACAGATCCTTGTTGAACTGAGCTGATGAACTGGCTTTGATTAATCCCAGCCTGACCCAGTATCCCGCACGACTAGGGAGGGGAAAAAAGACGGCCCCACCATGGACTGCTTCTCCCAGCTACCAAGTGGAGGAAGGGGGGTTCCAGTTGGTGGTCCGGTGCAAGCTGTGAGCAGGCCACTGGAATGTCAGGCTCTCAAGGACCACCTTGGGGGTATAAACAACAAAAATACCTCTTGTCTCTATCAGTGCTTTGAATGAAGTTACCACAGGTCCCTCTGGTGGCCGCACATCTTTGAGAGCTACGCTTCCCTCTGCCTTTGATGCATTACAGAGTCCCCTCAGTCCCTTTGTTGGGGTTAATTCCACCACCAAAGCAACTCTAAATTGGTTAAAGGTTCATTAGTGCGCAACAAGAAGAGCTTGATTAAATAAATGATGCTACATCCATACCATGAATACTAGGCAGCCAATAAAAATCATGCCTCCTCAGACTAGTCACATAGAAGAAAAGCTTAAAATACATAGGTAAGGTGAGCAAAAAGCAGTCTCTAAATGAGTCGTCACAGAATAATCATGTTAGACAAAGATGATAAGCAGTTTTTATTTTATACTCTTTCCATTAAGAACCCAGTTCTCAGCCAAAATCTCTAAATATATACAGTTCCAAACCCCGATTTCTCAATGTTACTCCTTTTCCTCCTGCGTTTCCAGTCCTGGGTTGAACCCCACCACCCCCACCGGCTGGCTGCTCCTGCAAGCGTGGGGAGGGTAGCCCTCTTTCTGGAGCCTCGCTGTGATCACACCTGACGCCCGCAGACAGGTAGGGTCAGCAGACAGAGAACCAGCAGGGCAGGCTGCGTGGACCCCCACCTGCTCTGGAGACATCAGCAGGAAGGGGAGAGCTGGGACTAAGAGTAAGCAGCTACTTGGCAGGGGCTATTCCCAGCAGCCAGGGCGGTGGCCCCCAGCTCCTGGAGCACCTGTCAGGAGGATGACAGAGGCAGTGCCCCCAGCTCCAACCTGTCTTCCCTCCGTCCTGCCTTGTGGGGGCTGCAGCAGGGAGCCCCACTTGGCACTGCGGGAGATCTTGTCTACACACGGACATACTGCCTTGACCCCAGTATAACACAAGCTAGGCCTTTGCACCCATTACGTCATCTTTGCTGTGTGACGTCGTCAGAGGCAGGGAGGCAATAACTGGAAATTACACGTCATTTTTGCAATGAAGCCTAAAGTAAAAAAACCACAAGAGCAGAAACATACACCAGATAGTGCCTTCAGGGAAGAGAAGATGGAGAGGAGGAAACATTTTACGTCAGACAGAAATGAAGCGTCTGCCCTTTACAAGAGGCAAGCTTCTGGTTGGCACGTATAGAAAAATTGAGGATGGGCAGAAAATCATTTACAGAAAGGGGGAACTGAGCAAATAAATATATACACTGAGAATCTTGAGAGCTGCAGAGTTACAGTAGGCCCAGAGGGGAGCTGGTACACTGCGGTATTTTGTTAGAATTGGTGGTAGGGGTGCTAACTCGTGGTACTTAATAAACTTAGAAATATAGACAGAGAAACAAAGATGTGTGTGTGTGTGTGTGTGTGTGTGTGTGTGTGTACATACATGTACACGTATAATACAGCTCCGTCTGCTGGGAGGTCTAGGCGGAGTAACATCCCCCCAGGAGCAGCGAGGGCCCCCAGCATCCATTAAAGCAGTGGTTCTCAACCTGTGGGTCGCGACCACGGCAGGGGTCGAATGACCAAAACACAGGGGTCGCCTAAAGCCACTGGAAAATACATTAAAGGGACTCACGTCACCCGGACACTCGATACCAAGTTCACTCTCCTTGGAGTCATTTTCTCAACTAATAAATCTTTATTTACTTGGCTGCAGACAAACAAACAAACAAGTAACAACAAAAGTTCCTTTTCCTCCTATAGTCATAGATATTTACTCCTTTTTCTCTTAAGCCCACTTTATCTAGCTAAGCCTGCCTAACTTTATTAAAGACTAGACAACAAGTAGTGTGCTATAAAATTTTATCTTCATAATAGTTTAGAATAAGCAAAAACTGAAGTTATATACGTTTATAAATATAATAAATACATAGTCAACATGTTCATATTTTTGTGTTAAAATTCATTCAAGTTTTGGGGTGGAATGTTAAGCAAGTTTAATTGATTCTTCAAAGGTCACACATATCATAGGAATATTTTCTACAGCCGAAAGAGTTCACCAGACACGGCCAGTATTCTGTATATAAATAACACCATCCAGCTTGTCCCTGTCTGCACCTCACGGTGCCCTTTTAACAACGTATCATAAAGTCAATTCAATCAGTATAAACATTTTTACAGAGTGAATTTTGCAAGCAAAAAAACAGAGTAGGTGATGTCTGACTTCTAAATTCCATTCTCTTACCTAGTTACACAGAATACAAAGCTACTGACCTTTGCAAATTTAGCTTGTTCGTGTTTTCAGGCTTTTGACTAATTAGAACAGAAAGGTAAGGTAAAAGATAAATCATCCTGGTCATTTTTCAACTTCTTCAACCTGGTGCTTTTTCAACACAAATAGGGTGACTCTGATTGCCCCAGCAATGTCCAGGGCATCAAGGTTTCAAATAGTAAAGCACACACACGAGGACTCAGGAACGGCTTTCCAGCTTCTCTAATAAAATCCCAACTCCCCCCAAGATCTCTTCACCAAGATCCAGTTCTAGGGCAAGTGCCTTCTATAAAAACTTTCACAAGGATCGCCTGATATGCTCAGACCGGCTTCTTAAAACAGTCAATTATGCATTCATCAAATATTACTACATGCCATCTGTGACTTACTAGTTATTTGTATTTTACGGATCTTCTAAGTACCAATCCAGTACACCACTTATGTTGGGTGTTATGATTTAAAAAGAAAAAGATGAATCTACCTTCAAGGGATTAAAACAACTTCCTTTTACCACATGTCACAAGGCAAACAAATTGGTTACATTCACCTCCCTCTCTCATCACTGCTGGTTCTAAAGAAACAGTGGCTGGTAAGGGTAATCCTGCAACTCCGTCCTCAACACCACGTCCTCTCACGTGACTCTACCAGTCGCCCCTCCACCAACAAAGATATCAGGAAGCTCCTAAACAACATATAAAAGCTGCTCTTAACGCGACAGCCACTGCAGCTACTACTCTTTTTCCCCCAAAGCAAACTTCTTCCACACTGTCTCCCTCCACCCTCTGCCCTCCTCCGCCCTGGCCCACCACACCCTGAGTCCTGACCCTACTCCCATCGCAGCTCTCTTTGTGGCCACAATGGCTTTCCCCACTGCTAACTCCAAACACTCTTTATTCCTCAAGTCTCCATGTTATTTCCTTTCTCTGGCCAACTCTCTTACTTGCCCAAGGTCCCCCACGGGCAGCAAGTTACAGAGATGTCCACAGACAAACTGCTGCCAAACAGCAAGGCTTTTAACCACTCCTTCGACTGCTTTCCAAAATAAAGCAGGAGCAAGTCCACAGAAGAACCGCACCCACAATCTTGATACTAATAATGCCATCTTCCCATGTGGGGCCAGCAAACTATTTTTCTCCAAAGCAATGGTTCTAAACCAGAGGCGATTTTACCCCTTGGGGGCAGGCATTTAGCAACCTAAGAGAACATTTCTGATTGTCATGACTGGGGAGAAGGGATTTTACTGGCATGTAGTGGGAAGAGGACATCCCACATGACACAGGACAGCCCCCCACAACAAAGAACTATCCAGTCCAAAATGCCAATACAGTCCTGCAGCTGAGCAACCCTGGTCCAGAGCCACAGGGCAGGAGGAAAAGAGAGGATGCAGCTGGGATGACTCCAGGGTGTGCAGGAACACTGCTGACACAGGGTGGCAAGGAAGGAGAAGGAGTTATGCTAGGCAACCTTGTGCGAAACAACCAAAGAGGAGAAAGCAAAACTGCACAGCGGGCAAACTTATTCATAAATGCTCCACATCTCCCACTCAGGAACAAGGAGAGATTTGATTGGCAAGTCAATCAACTGGGAGGGAATGGAGAAGACGGGAAGAGCAGAAGCAGAGGTAAGCAATGACACTCTCGGTTCTACATCTTCCAATTCAGCGCGTGTCTCCTACACGGGGGCGACTGGAGGTCATGCAGAAAACACAGATAAATCAATCATTATCCCTGCTTGCGAGAAGGCTACATTTCAGTGGGGAGGGGGATTACATAATTACATAAGTTACTGTAATCAAAGGGAAAATAAGACATATGTCCTAAGAGAAACACACAGGGCTTCATTCAAATACACACATCTTGCAAGGATTCAGTGCAGCAGGAGAGGGTAATGCTAACGAATATCTTCTTGATCTTCCAGCAAAAGAAGAAAACCGGTGGGCAGCAAATCCTCCATTTTTGTTTGCAAAGCCATAATAAACATAATTAGCCATATAAAATATCTGCTACTTCCAAATAGCCCCACTGCTAATATCCCAAGGAGGACAAAGCTGTAGAGTATTATAGACATCTGACTTCCCACTGATGGACAAGGTAGTTCCCAAGAGCCTAGAGGAAGTCCTGCACTAGAAGCTCTTAGTTTCCTGCCCTTTTTTTTTCTTTTTTAACTTTGGGCGGGTTTTATTTCTCCCGAGGTTGGAAAACCATCCTGAGGACGGCTCTTTAGACACTCCCCTCAGAAGGAGCCTCAAATTCAACATGAGAGGAGAGTTAGAGAAATCCCTAACGGTCCAGCCAACATATATTTTTGATAAAGTGATTATCTTCCTGCAGCCTCAGCTTCCTAAGCCCTTTCCCCCTCTTAGAATTGTTTTCCTTGTAGGCCAGGCAACAATTACCACGGCTACAGGGTGGCAGCGGTTCACAAGCAGTATATCTTACAATACATAAGTGTAGTGTCTCTGATATCTGGTGCTTTTATCACTAATTGCACTATAAAATGTGCTATTAAAACAGGGACAGACAAGATTGTAAAAATCACATAATGGACCATGACCACTTACAAAAGCCATTCATAAATGTGACCGTACCACCTCTTTTTCCAGTTATAGAGTTGTGGGGTTTTTTGTAATTTTTACTTTTAAGGGATACCAACAAAAAAAGAGATATTTAAAAATTATATATCATACATGCTTGCCCTTGAATATATGGTTTTATAAATTTGCTCCAAATTAAAATTACATGGAACGTAAAATGTGCTATGAACACTAAATTCCTAGGGATATTTACATGATCTCTTGAAAAAAATTATAGGCATAGCGACTGCATTTAAGCTGTGATTTCTACTCAAACTTTAGAGCACAGGAGGGGAGGCATGAAAAAAAGCAGAGAAGGATTTCATAATTCTGATCTGTGAAACATGCAATATAGCAAAGCCAATAAAACATTTCTATCTCTGTGGCAAAAACAGAATGATCAAATGTTACTGCCAACTGCCGGAGGACGCGGTCATTGCAGCTGCCTACAACACTTTGTATGTCACGAGCACTCACAAATCCATCGGCAAGTTTTCAAGTGTGCCAAGCAGCAATTCAACCTCTTCACTATGAATTCATATGACAAACCATTAAAAACCCCAGGAATCAGGAATAAGAGAGAATGAAAATAAAAGTATTTGTGTTATCCATTAATAATTCCAATGACTACTCAGATGGAACTAGAAATTTTAAGTAGTGACTCTGATAAACTTCTGAGACTGTCCCTGGGTTTCATTAATCCATTACCAAAGACAAACTAGTTCTAATAATACCATAGAACACAAATACAACAAACCAAACAGTGGCTAGCCCCTATAAAACCAACAATAAGTAATCAATTAATGGATTGGGGTCATTTGTTTTTTTAGTAGAAGAAGTTTCTTTCAACTGAAAAAAGAAACAGACATCAGCAGGAACGTGTGACTGAGCTTGGGTCAAACATGAAAATGCCGTCACCCGTGCAACTCCACAGGGCCTCGTCTCAAGTGTTTCCTTCCATCCTTGTAATGGCCCAGCTTTGCTAAGATCAGAACCTACTTTTAAAACAAGTTGATAAGCATCTTAAATTGTACCTAAATTATTATGTTTTTCTCCTGGAGGTATTAGCTAGCGCTCAAGCTTTCAAAAGACTGTCAGAAAGTCAAAAAGACAGGTTATATATATATAAAAACATTTGCTCTAATTTCAGCCAATAGAGTAATTTAATTCAGTAGCAATCATGTTAAAATATTTTTAATGGTAAGAATAATTTACTTTTTCAAAATGCTATGTATACTTGTATTACTCTAAAACTATGTTGCCCAAACCTAAATAACAATTGGAAACTTATTTTTCACTGGTATCATCTCCCAAAATTATTTCCAAAGACATGCCTAAGCTTTGCTATTAAATACAGTTAAAAGGGGACTGACTACCCACAGGAGCCCACATACAAAACTTACCTTGTCAGATGCCTCAGAAGCCAAGAGGTTAGTTGCAAGGGTCTGTAGCTTATGATGGGCCATGTTTTTCAGGGCAGCAAGACTACGTCTTGTCATGGCTTGTTTTAGGTTGACTGCTGGGTGACTGAGCGAGTCAACGGCAGCAGGAACCGCTTCGTCACAAGCGTTCAGGATCTCCACGGCTGTTATCCCCATGACGCAACGATCCAACGCCCCTGCAAGAAAGACACGTTCACAAGTATCACACACACCGTAACATTTTGAATAGTTTAAAACAAAAAAAATGCAGGGATATTTTTTATGCAGAAATATGTTTTGATAGCGCCTCCCAGAAGCCTCTCCTGGCACCTCCTCCCTCCAATGATCTCTCCTGCAGCACGAACATCGTCATCTCCGCTCCCACAAGGGCCCGGCTACAACTTCCCGACAGAGTCAAGCTCAGAGCCTAGACTGGAGCGACTCCCCCAGACTTCTCTGCTTTCTTTCCCCTTCCCAGATGGCCTCCTGGACCAGTCCAAACCATTACTCTATTTCAAACATCAAATTCTATGACCTCATCTTCCTCTCAGTTGTGTATTAGTCTTAAACAACAAAAACTAAGTTTTTATTCTACTTGAATAATTCTTGATGCTTTTTTTCTCTAGAAAATCCCCACAGACCATGGAAAAAACTATAACTTTGCATTCTATCTGCAAATTTCTTGAGTCTTATTCTAAATTCCCAACCAAACATTTTTCAGTTGATGAAAATACTAACTACTGTGTTGGCTTGTAGCCACTTTGAAGCTTCTTCAGTTGGCCACACTTCCCATTTCCTCCATCAATGTGTTTCTTGCCTAAGTTAGGATGTGAACTCCCTCCAATGGAGAGAACGCCTTTCTGCACACTGTGTCAGGCGCAGTGCCTAGCAGCCCGGCAGGCAGAGAAGGTTCTCACTATAAGAATCTGTGGATCATTTTTTGAAGATTATAATAATGAAAATAAAATGATAATAGGGTATATTCTGATTCATTGAGCATTCTTCCGGTCATTCTAAATGAGGACAAGTTAATTTTGAAAAATAATCATAGTAAACACCAGCAACGTAAATGTTAACAAAACACAAAAATTTTACTTTTTTTTTTTAGCTATACGCAAACATATATATCTGCTTCTCAATGTTGACTGATTATACACATGCCAGTCAAGCTTGCTCCTCCTTCCTTAAAAACTTTAACTCCTAACTCACTGTCCTCTTTCCAAAAGTACCCCTGCAATAATGCTTGGTAGCTGCAGCATTAACATAAGTCAGTGTTTTACTAACCAGTTCATTGAGTGTTGACCAATATATTTTGGAAGGCAAAGCAACAGAAAGAATTGTTACCTGAAACTTCTTGTGTATATGTGAAAAGGAGAATGTATATACTCAAATGAGATTTCAACAATGTTCAAAGGATATGAACAATTAAGAAAAGAAATACAAATGGGTAGTAATCATATGAAAAGATCTCAACCTCACTAATAAAGAAATCCAATTGAAGCAACAATAAAGTATCATTTATACTAATAAAGAAATCCAATTGAAGCAACAATAAAGTATCACTTATGTGTTACCATAACAGATATTCAGTATTCTTAAGGGTATGAGGAAACTAGTATAACACTTTGTTGTTGTTGTTGTAGAGAGAAAAAGAGGGACATACAGACAGGAAGGGAAAGAGATGAGAAGCACCAATTCCTTGTTGTAGCACATTAGTTGTTCATTGATTGCTCTCTCATACATGTCTTGACTGGGGAGCTCCAACAGAGCAAGTGACCCCTTGCTCAAGCCAGAGACCTTGGGCTTCAAGCCAGCAACCTTTAGGCTCAACCTTTAGTGACCATGTCTATGATCCCACACTTAAGCCGATGACCTTGGGATTTCGAACCTGGGTCCTCAGCATCCTAGGCCAACATTCTACCCACTGTGCCACTGCCTGGTCAGGAGTAAAATACCTTTAATATCTGTAAAAATTAGCAACTCTTTCCTTGACAATTTCTATTTAATTTAAAATTCACATATTTTTAACATAGCAACTCTCATTCTGAGATTTATACTAAACAAAAGATTCCTCAAAAAATTAAAAATTTTGTGGCCTTTTGACCCAGCCATCCCACTTTTAGGAATATATCCCAAGAATACCATATCATCGACTGAAAAAAAGAAATGCACCCATGTTTATGGCGGCATTGTTCACAATAGCAAAGATCTGAAAACAGCCCAAGTGTCCATCAGTGGACGAGTGGATTAAAAAGCTGTGGAACATATATACAATGGAATACTATGGGGCCATGAAAAAGAAATAAATATTACCTTTTGCAACAACATGGATGGACCTGAAAACTATTATGTTAAGTGAAATAAGCCAGGCAGAAAAAGAAAGATATCATACGACCTCACTCATTTGAGGAATGCAATGAACAATGTGAATTGAGGAACGGAATTGAGACAGAGGAGGGATCAAAGGGAACAGAGGAAAAGAGGACAGAGAGAAAGGGGAAGATAGAATGGGCTAAACCTGAAGGGAAGGGGGGAGGGCGCTGTGGGGAGGGGGCAAGGGAGATATTGAGGGCAATAAGGGGGAGGGGGGTTGCATTTGGGGCAACTCTAGAATCTATGTTAACACAATTAATTAAATAAAAAATTTCCATATAAAAACAAATTTACATATATACTATTAGTAAGCATATATCAGTAACTATATGTATATATGTATGCATGTGTGTGTAAATATAACTATTACTATCATATTCGTATATACACACACATACAACACAGAGACATATTTACTGATTGTCTTACACACAAACTTAAAAAATTGAAAACGAAATTTATCATTAGTAGATAGGGTCAATGATTAGCTATACCTACTAAAAGGAATACTGTGAAACTGTTATGAAATCAACAAAAGCAAAATGAAGCTCATGTTTAACTTTATGTGTCAACTTGGCTGGGCCATAGAGCTGAGATACTTGTTTGAGTATTATTCTGAATTTTCCTGTGAAGGTGTTTTAGATGAGACTGTATTTAAATTGGTGGACTGTGAGTAAAGCAGAGTGACCTTCATAATGTGAATGGGACTCAACCAGTCAGCTGAAGGCCTGAAAAGAACAAAAGACTGACCTCCCCCAAGTAAGACACAAAACAGAAACTCTTTAAAATGATACACACAAAAAAATAATAATAATTTTAAGTAGCCTAATGGACAGATAAGTAGAGTTTCCAAAGAAAGGAAAGAGAAGAAAGAATCAAAAACATATTGCCTGACCAGGTGGTGGTGCAATGGATAGAGCGTTGGACTGGGATGTGGAAGGACCCAGGTTCGAGACCCCGAGGTCGCCAACTTGAGCGCAGGCTCATCTGGCTTGAGCAAAAAGCTCACCAGCTTGGACCCAGGGTCGCTGGTTCCAACAAGGGGTTACTCAGTCTGCTGAAGGCCCGCGGTCAAGGCACATATGAGAAAGCAATCAATGAACAACTAAGAAGTCACAATGCACAACGAAAAACTATGATTGATGCTTCTCATCTCTCCGTTCCTGTCTATCCCTCTCTCTGACTCTGACTCTGTAAAAAACAAAAAAAAACAAAACATATTTGCATAAATAATAGCCAACAGTTTATAAATGTGTTGAAAGTATATACTCACAGATCCCACAAAAAAGATGAAGAAAACTATAATCAAAATGCTCAAAACCAGATTTTTTTTTTGTCTTTTTAGACAGATTGGTATGGACACATAGCAGTACTGCCCTAGAAGTATTTTAGGCTGTAGGCATTGTTTTCTGATAGAAGTACAAGTAGAAATTCAAGTAGGACTGAACTAGATTATATTCTTTGGCTATTAAGAATACTGTTCAGCCCTGGCTGGTTGGCTCAGTGGTAGAGCGTCGGCCTGGCATGCGGAAGTCCCAGGTTCGATTCCCGGCCAGGGCACACAGGAGAGGTGCCCATCTGCTTCTCCACCCCTCCCCCTCTCCTTCTTCTCTCTCTCTCTCTTCCCCGCCCACAACCAAGGCTCCATTGGAGCAAAAGATGGCCCAGGCGCTGGGGATGGCTCTTTGGCCTCTGCCTCAGGCGCTAGAGTGGCTCTAGTCACGACAGAGCGACGCCCCAGATGGGCAGAGCATCGCCCCCTGGTGGGCTTGCCGGGTGGATCCCGGTCGGGCGCATGCGGGAGTCTGTCTGACTGCCTCCCCATTTCCAGCTTCAGAAAAATCAAAACAAAACAAAACAAAAAAAGAATACTGTTCATGTTTGTCTGAAGTAGATAAGAAAAAAAATCTAGATAAATTCTAGATAAATTTGTGTCCTGAAAGACAAGATGGCAATGGAGTAGGCTGATGTACCAATATCCACCTCCCAGAACCAAAGTGGATTACAGAATAATTTTAAGAACTATCATCTGGAAAAACCAACTTTGGACTAAACTAAGAGGACTCTTCAACCAAGGAACACTGAAGAAGCCGCACCGAGACTAGTAGAAAAAGCGGAAATGTGGAGAGGGCTGCCCAGCTCCCTGAGCAAATGGCAGACGGGAGAGACTTGCGTGGCAGGAAGTGAGTTTAGCAGAGAGGGGAGGGTCCTGAGCCCCAGGAACAAAGCCTCAGCCTGCAGCCCCAGAGCCTAAAAGAGGCATATGGACAGTACTTAGCTGGAAACAAGACAGGATACTGTTTGTGAGAAAGAGTCTGATTTCTCAGACCCAGGATCCTTCTTAAAGGGACCGTGCAGAACACCTCTCTCACAACCACTCACCCGGGGAGAGAGGAGAGGACCGGAGTAGCAGGAAGAGAGTGTAATCTAGGAGGCACAGGGAGAAACATTTTGGGAGACAGCCACCCTAACCCCTGGGACGAGTCACTCCCCAAATCTGAAGTGACTATTTCCCCTGGAAACAGCAATACCAGCAAAGGGAAGCAGGACACCAGCCAAACAAGCTTTCCTGCAGCATTCAGAGCAGAGTTGCTTAGAACAGAGGTTCTCAACCTGTGGGTCGCAACCCCGGCAGGGGTCGAACGACCAAAACACAGGAGTCGCCTAAAGCCATCGGATAAATAAAATATGTATTTCTGATGGCTTTAGGCGACCCGTGTTTTGGTCATTTGACCCCCACCGGGGTCGCGACCCACAGATTGAGAACCGCTGGCTTAGAAGGAGGGAGCTTTCGGGGCTACAGTAGTGAGTGTTAGGGTCTGAGCTGCAGCGCCCACACCCACACAGCTGAGGGCTCACCTGACGGTGGGTGGCGGCAGGACGCGGAAGCATGGTTCTGTCGGCAAGGGCAGAAGCCGGGTGGCCACCACTGGGCTCAGGTGTGAGCTCAGTCTTGCCCAGACGGGGAGGAGTAGGCATGCAAAAGCGGTCAAGCCCAGCTGCCGGCAGCCTGCAATCCAGCCTGCGGGGGAAGGGCAGGAGCCCCAGAAGGGGTGGAGACCAGCCCTTGAGCAAGGGCACAGGAGCACAGCCTTGCCCCGCCTGTGGAACCAAGGCTTGTGGCCTGAAGTGGGAGCCAGCTCCTCCCACTGGGGTGGAGCCAAAAGTCCAGAACAGGCGGAGTCCCGCTACTGAGCATGGGCATGCAGTCTCGCTTGGCCTGTGGAGCCAAGGCTAGCAGCCGTCCCACAAGCAGACTCCTTCTGCAGGACGAGGCGGAAGCCCGGAAACAGGCGGAGACCTGCAGCTGAGCAAAGGTGCTCGCCAATGCCCTCAGGGCCAAGCATAACGCCACCCACAGCCACTCCCATGAAGGAGAGGTGGAAACCACAGCAACAGCCCCAGTGGGCAGGCACTGGCAACGCCCAAACCCAAACGCCCTAGGCAGCAACAGCAGAGGGGGTGGCAGGCCTGCAGACAGACCATACCTAGGGAACAGAGGCCACACCTAGTGGACTCCAGTAGCCAAGACCTTCTTTTACACAGAGAAGATGAGAAGGCAGAGAAATGCAACACAAATGAATCAAGAGAAATCCCCAGAAAAGGACCTGAATGAATCAGATATAACCATATTACCAGATGCAGAGTTTAAAATAACGATTGTTAGGATGCTCAAAGATATTAGAACAACAATAGATGGTCATTATGAACACCTAAAGAGATAGCAAGTATAAAAAAGGTCATTGAAATAATAAAAAAAGAATCAGTCAGAAATGACAAATACAATATCAGAAATGAAGAACACAATAGAAGGAATTAAAAGCAGGATGGATGAAGCGGAGAATCAAATCAGCGAGTTAGAGGACACGATAAATAAAGGCACAGAAGCAGAGCAGAAAAAAGGAAAGAGACTCAAAAGGAAACTCTAAGAGAGCTCTGTGACAACATGAAGAGAAATAACATCCGCATCATAGGGGTTCCTGAAGAAGAAGAGAAAGAACAAGGGATAAAGACTTCGTTCAAACAAATCATAGCTGAAAACTTCCCTCAATTAAGGCAGGAAAACATCTCACATGTTCAAGAAGCACAGAGAACTCCATTAAAGAGAAACCCAAAGAAATCAACACCAAGACACATCATAATTAAAATACCAAAGCTAAGTGATAAAGAGAAAATATTAAAATCTGCTAGAGAAAAAAAGACTATCACCTACAAAGGAGCCCCCATAAGGATGACCTCTGACTTCTCAACACTTCTCTGACACTTGAGCCCAGAAAGGAATGGCAAGAAATATTCAAAGTAATGCAGAACAAGAGCCTACAACCAAGACTACTTTATCCAGCAAGGCTATCATTTAAAATTGAAGGAGAAATAAAAAGCTTTCCAGACAAAAAAACACTCAAGGAATTCACTACAACCAAACCAAGGCTGCAAGAAATGCTAAGGGGCCTGTTGTAAACAGATCAAAATGCTCAAAACCAGTAATAAAGAAAATTCTGCTGACTGTCTGTGGCACAGTGGATAGAGCATCGTACGGGGACACAGAGGACCCAGGTTTGAAACCCTGAAGTCAGCAGCTTGAGCACAGACTCATCCAGCTTGATTGCAGGGTCGCTGGCTCAAGCGTAGGATCAGTCATCCCATGGCCACTGGCTTGAGCCCAAAGGTCGCTGCCTTGAAGTCCAAGGTTGCTGGCTTGAGCCCAAGGTCACTGGCTTGACTGTAGCCCCCCAGGCAAGGCACATATGAGAGAGCAATCAAACAAGTAAGGTACTACAATGAAGAATTGATGCTTCTCATCTCTCCCTTCCTGTCTGTTGGTCCCTACTTGTCCCTCTCTGTGTCTCTCTCTCTGTCCCCTCCCCCCCAAAAAAGAAAGAAAACTGTGACCTTGGAAAAGACCTGTGGAAAGGACAATGGATGCTTACGGGGACCACCAGATGTGAAGAATGAGGTTACTCGCTGAAGCACATGAACAACTCCAGGTAGAAGTGGTCACTATCTAGGTCAGTGGTCCACCTTCAGTGAGTTCCTAACTGAGAGTCAAAGTTTCCTCTGGACACACCCAGCTGCAGTGTTAGACTAATTTTCTAACTACCCAGAAATGTAACAGAAGAATAATTTCCATGGCATTCACATCATTATTAATTGCTATTGCATAAAATAAAGTTGACACAATAAAAGAACAAAGATTCTGGATCTCTATCTCTCTAATTAAATTTGGTATACAGTACTAGCTTCAAACTCATTGCATTAGGAAATAAATACCGAAGGTAAAACACTCATTTAAAGGGAAAAAACACTTTTTAAAATGCTGCTTAAAAGTATAAAGAAAAGACATTTTTAAATGTTTACAAGCTAGATACATCAGCACAATTCAATAGCAAACAGAAAATTATACAATATGAATGCATAGTATTAGTGTAATATGGCTTCATTTGTAAAAATACATCCCCAAAACACTAAAAAGAGGGATCAAGTATCGCCTCAGAGTTTAAATACATTTCATACATCAAACCTTGGCTAAAACTGATTTATTTAGCTTCATTTTTAAATTTATTTAATAAATAAATAATGTCAATACCATCAGGATGTGCCTCGCTGACTCCCCAGAGACCTTCTGTCACTAGTCCAAGCCTGAGCAGTATGCAGGGAAAGAGGATGCATACTTCCTACCATGGTCGATATCCCAAACAAACTCTACTTCTCCATTTTCATCTCAGTCTAAGACTATCATATTGACTAACAGTTCCCAAAAACCCTCCTGAAGGTCAGAATTGAGAATTTTCAATGTTATATATTATTTAATCGAAAAGAGGCTTAATTATACCAAACTAGCCTTAAGAAGAACATCCTTCAGCATAACTATAGTTAGGGGTCATTTGTCATTTCCTTCTGGGGAAGTTGCTGGGAACAGTAGCTTTATCTTTCAGTAAGGTTTCATTTGTAAAGAATATAAAGTCTAGAGCCTCTGAAATATTCAAGTATCGTTATTTAAGTATATATCTGAAAATTTCAGGAAAATTATACTATCTTCATCATATTTATTTCATTTTTAAAAGTCCTAGACAAATTTACCATACTTTTGTATTTAAGATATAGGCCCTGGCCGGTTGGCTCAGCGGTAGAGCGTCGGCCTGGCGTGCAGGAGTCCCAGGTTCGATTCCCGGCCAGGGCACACAGGAGAGGTGCCCATCTGCTTCTCCACCCTTCCCCCTCTCCTTCTTCTCTGTCTCTCTCTTCCCCTCCCACAGCCAAGGCTCCATTGGAGCAAAGATGGCCCGGGCTCTGAGGATGGCTCTATGGCCTCTGCCTCAGGCGCTGGAATGGCTCTGGATGCAACAGAGCGACGCCCCAGAGGGGCAGAGCATCACCCCCTGGTGGGCATGCCAGGTGGATCCCGGTCGGGCGCATGCGGGAGTCTGTCTGACTGCCTCCCCATTTCCAGCTTCGGAAAAATGAAAAAGAAAAAAAAAAGATGTAATAATTGTTAATTTAATATTTATAGTATTCTAAAAGAATATTTTATGAATGTTATTATTGCTACAAGAACTTTCTTTAATTCCCAAAGAATATATTTCTAAACATAAAGTCACATTCTCAACTTCAACAAAGTAACAAATTAAGCAGCATGTTTCTTTAATAACACATGCATGCACACACACAGAGAACCATACATATATATAAACACACACATATATACACTTACATTATGTCTACTACACATCAGCTAAATATTGTTATTTTATTCTCCTAGCTACGTTATAAAACAGGAACTGTTACTATCTTTATTTTAAAAATTGAGGGACAAAAGTCCAATGACTTGCTGTAGGTCACAGTGCTAGCAAGTAAGTGGTTGATTCTAAGTTCAAACCCCGCAGTCCGACTCCAGAGCCCAAAATAGTGTCGTTAGTTGGTAGGGCGAGCCATATCAGCAAACAAAAACTGTGCTGCACAACAGATAGGATCCCACGAAAAGAACTCAAGATTTTATGTACACAAAATTGCATATGTAGCATGACAGCAATTATGGTTTTTAAAAATGCACAGAAATAAGACTAGGAAGAAATATGCCAAAATGTTAACATTTACCACGCAGCAATGAGATCTGGGTTCCTCTCTTCCAAAACCTTTGAGTGTTTAAAATTTGACAAAGGGTATGAATCTCTTATACTATTAGACGCACACAAGAAAGATAAATACAAAAGCCGTTTGACACTCTCCAAGAATGTTTCATCTTGTCAAGACTGCCTTTGAACAACTGTTAAAATAAGAATTCTAAAAGAAAACATCACTGAGTATGGCTATTTGTCCCAAAAAATTTTAAGAGAACTCCTACTACACCACAGTGCAGGCACAAACGTTTATATACTCTGATTTCTGAAAGAACTATTTAAAACAAACGATTCCCCCCCAAAAAAGAAATAAAGGAAAATCATTTAGTAGAAATATTAAATAGTACAACTAGGAATGTTAAAAATGGTTTTAATCACTGGCACATGATTACTTAAGTGAGTAAAAGTAGAATGAAATGTGTTCTTAAAAGCCTAAACTAATAAACACATTTAGTTACATACTTAAAGATTTCCCAAGGGAAAATAGATTCTATGTTTAACATGATATATCATTGCCTATACTGTACTTTCAAGCTAAACATTACTTGTTCTGTATTATGCCCTATACATAAAATCTTTGAAACTGAAACTTTAAATGTTCTCTCTAGAACTTAAAACTCTCGCTTCCATCACATCCTACAACCAGCTGCCCATATTGATTTTCTGCTGTTCAAATACAAGTGGGCTTTCTCTTCTCCCACTGTTTCTGAATCCGAGACAAAAATGGTATCTTCACCTAGCTCACATTTTGCCTCAAGAATTATATAGAAATCACAATTTTTTCCCGTCTGTTATCTGTATGTCTGTCCTAATGTGTCTATTGTCTTCAATTAGATTCCTTCAAAGACTGGCCTGCTACAAGTATTCAGCACAGTACAACACTTGGAAAAAGGAATAATCAGAAAGAAAAGTAGCAATCTTGTTCTGTTTCAGGGCTTTGTTCCTCAGAGATTAAAAAAAATTTTATCTCTTAAGAAATCAAACGTATGCACTTCCTGTTTGGGTCTCTCTCTTAGCGAGGGGTTGAGAACCTATGGCTCGCGAGCCAGATGTGGCTCTTTTGATGGCTACATCTGATTCACAGACAAATCTTTAATAAAAATAATTATGTTAAAAATATAAAACATTCTCATGTATTACAATCTATTCATTTCCTACCGCTCATGTTCATGGTTGTGGGTGGCTGGAGCCAATCACTGCTGTCCTCCGGGACAACACCAAATTTTTATTGGATAATGCGTAACGTACACGGGTCGTTGTATGGATCTCATGGAATTACATTTTAAAATATGTGGCGTCCATGGCTCTCTCAGCCAAAAGGTTCCCAACCTCTGCTCTTAGCACTTGCTCTTACCCGTATCCATCTGCCAGACGTACACAGAGCCGTCGGAACATCCCACCACCAGGTAGTCGTCAGCAGGCCTCCACTTAATCA
Source organism: Saccopteryx bilineata (assembly GCF_036850765.1). Taxonomy (NCBI): domain Eukaryota; kingdom Metazoa; phylum Chordata; class Mammalia; order Chiroptera; family Emballonuridae; genus Saccopteryx; species Saccopteryx bilineata. Next base: position 14,917,484 of record NC_089500.1, read on the forward strand.
CGTGGATGGGGAAAAGATGACGGGATGCCAGCATGATGCACTTTTTCTCCCGCAAACTGAGCAGCCCGACCGAGTGGTCACTGGCCACAGAGCAGACGCAGTGCTGCACTCTGGCCTGGAAGGAAGAACAGGCCTTCAGTGCACTGAGGTTAAATTCAGAATAAAACAGAATAGAGCCGATCCTCAATATCTTAAACCAAAATTATTATAGCTGTTAATACTATTATTATTTTATTTCCATAGACTAAAATTTTCATAAATAAATAAATGATTTCAGTTTCCATTATAATTCTGTTATTTTCATTTTTATTGAATTTCTTGGGGTGACAGTGGTTAACAAAATTCTACAGGTTTCAGGTGCACAATTCTACAACACATCTCTGTACACCATATTGTGAGTTCATCACCCCAGGTCACGTCTCTGTTCATCACCATTTATGGCCCCTGTACTGTCCCGCCTCTCACCCCCCCCCTCGGTCCCTGGCAATCACCACACTGTTGTCCCAGTCCATGAGCTTTTAATTACACAGTTAGGACTCCAGAAAATTAACCACAACATTCGGCTGTGTTGAAAATATGTCTCTTTGTGTTATATATAAAACACCCAGTTCAATCATTACAACACTCAGAAGAAAAAAATAAACTAAATCAATCCTAGATTAAGGGTGAACAAGATGCTTCGGAAAATCTGCTGTTCAAATGGGAAGATAACCTTACTAAAACGACTGCTAGACATCAGGAGGCAAAGCTGGAGAAAAAATTGATCTGTTATTACGTGTTCTCTTTCCACAGTGTAACCTGCCTTTGTTCGCTGGAGGGCTGCTCTCTGCGCTGCCTCTGTCTGCTTGTAACTGTCATTTAGACCCATGCTCGGCCCCACTCCTTTGCTCAGAAATGATACCCTCGTGGCCCCTCCGCTACAATCATTTCTGAAGAGCCCCAGACATTGTGTACGCTGAGAGGTGCTCCATCCACACCGCTGTCTATAATGGCAGCAGGCGCACCACCTCGCCGACACACAATAGCCAATTAAATATTCCGCTGCGTATTTTCTGCTCATCTTTGGTTTTTGTCTGATTCCTCTTCAAAACAAGATGAAACATAAATAACCGAACAAAGATGGTCAAGATTGTTTTCACTAGCAACAGAAAACACGAGAACATGGATTCACCACCTGGAAAATTAAAAATTAAAGTCTTGGAATGTTTGAGACAGTTTCCAAGCCATTTAAAAGTTAACTTTCTAGTGATTTAGTGGATTATGTTTTTAGTTCAGACTCAGGTGAAACCATATGAAAATAGACACCTGAAACTCATGATTGTATATACCGTATTTTTACTCCAGAAGACGCACTTTTTCCCCAAAAAAAGTGGAGGGGAAAATGCCCGTGCATCTTATGGAGCAAAAAATACAGAATTTTACTAAATATTTTAACACACTATTTCGTTCAGAATTTTTTTTTTTTTCTTATTTTCCTCCTTAAAACCCTAGGTGTGTCTTATGGTCAGATGCGTCTTATGGAGCGAAAAATATGGTACCTATGTGGCTGTTTGCTGAGGACAAAGCCGACTGCACTATACAACACCATCCCTCCACAGCACCCAATGGAAAGAAAATCTCTCAAACCCCACCCTGCTGGGCTTCGCTTAAGCAAGACAGCCTATTCTTAGCTAAAGAACAACAGCTCACTGATTTATATCTCACTGAATGCGAAAGGTTCACAGATATCAGATTTTTTTAAAAAAGGGAAAAAGGAGCCCTGACCGGTTGGCTCAGTGGTAGAGCGTCGGCCTGGCATGCAAGGGGTCCCGGGTTCGATTCCCGGCCAGGGCACACAGGAGAAGCGCCCATCTACTTCTCCACACCTCCCCCTCTCCTTCCTCTCTGTCTTTCTCTTCCCCTCCCACAGCCGAGGCTCCATTGGAGCAAAGATGGCCCGGGCGCTGGGGATGGCTCCTTGGCCTCTGCCCCAGGCGCTAGAGTGGCTCTGGTCGCAACAGAGCGTGGCCCCCTGGTGGGCATGCCGGGTGGATCCCGGTTGGGTGCATGCGGGAGTCTGTCTGTCTCTCCCCGTTTCCAGCTTCAGAAAAATACAAAATAATAATAATAATAATAAATTTTAAGAAGGGAAAAAGGAAGGGTGTTAGCCAAATGTATGCGGGAAACACTAGTTATAATTGTTTTGATCCACTGAACTTTTTTATTTTTTTGTATTTTTCCGAAGTGAGAAACGGAGGGGGTGGGGGGCAGAGGCAGGCAGACAGACTCCCACATGCCCACCAGGGGGTAATGTTCTGACCATCTGGGCTGTTGTTCTGCTACAATCGGAGCCATTCTAGTGCCTGAGGTGGAGCCCACGGAGCCATCCTCAGTGCCCGGGCCAACTTTGCTCTAATGGAGCCTTGGCTGCGGGAGAGGAAGAGAGAGAGAGAAAGGAGAGGCAGAAGGGTGGAAAAGCAGATAGGTGTTTCTCCTATGTGCCCTAGAGGGGAATTGAACCTGGGACTTCCACATGCTGAGCCAACCCCCCAGGGCTTGGTCCACACAACTTCCAAGAACCTTTAGCACGCTGTTGTAAATATAATCATCTATACAAGTGGGACAAAATACCCCTCATATCCAAATTTATGTTGACTATGGTAATCTTATGAGGCCTTATAGTAATCTTATGGTAATCTTATGAGTTTTTCAGGAACACATTTTGGGGAAAACTGCTGTAATTGGTTCCCTTTATGTTTTGGCTACTAAGAAACCTAGATCTCAATTTTCTATCTGTAACAGTACAAGATCATGGGCACACGTTTCTGAGTGTAGAGTCTCCCTTGTCTTACCCACTTTCTTCTTTCATTTTTTTCTTCACCATGATTTGCTTTATTTTTAATCCTCCTGAACAATGTTTGAATTTTTAAAATAACCTGAAATCAATTTTTGAATGAAGCAGAACATTAATAAAACATAGTTATTAAGATTTAACTATTTACTCTTTACTAAAATTCAGGTGTTTTATTCTTGATTCTATCTTAGCTTGGACTTTTTGTATTATAAATGTTTTAAATACCATAATAGACATAGGAAGTGTTTAGTATAATTTTTAAGTTAAAACCAAGTTCAGAAAGATCATGTTAAAAAGCCTTTATTAAAACATCATACAGGCCTGACCTCTGGTGGCACAGTGGGATAAAGTGTCGACCTGGAATGCTGAGGTCACCTGTTCAAAACCCCGGGTTTGCCCGGTCAAGGCACATATTGGAGTTGATGCTTCCTGCTCCTTCCCCCTTCTCTCTTTCTCTCTCACTCTCTCTCTAAAAGTGAACAAATAAAATCTAAAACAAATTATTAAAATAAAAAACATCATATAGAAGTTTCTTAAGCATTTATTAAGCTTACTTATTTCATGTTTCCTTATAAACATTCAATTGAAACATAAAACATGATTTCCTTCTTTAAAAGGACATATTAAGAAAAGTAGGGTTAGTTGACCTATGAAACATAAAAATTAGCCGTATAATTAAGTACTAAATCAAAATAAAGTGGCAGACTACAAAAATTTATTTTAATATAGGCAATGTTAGAATAAAACAGGGTAAAAATAAATGCCATAAAAATATATGCCTTTATTTTCAGTTATTTCACACTACATAAAATATTTATGAGTCTGACCAGACATACATTGCTAACCAAAGGTAATACAATGGATGCTCTGCATTTCTACAGATTACCATTAGTGCTGACTTTGTAGTTATCGAATACATCCATCATTCAGCTTACAAAAACGGATGGTTTGCAAAATGATTGGTTAACTATTATTTCCTATAGTAATACCAATCTGACAAAAAGTGGTTATTTTATGTATTTCTCTTATCAGAAAAAATAAACAGTGATCCTTTTCTTCATGTATGACTGACTAAAAAAATAATTCCACCCTGGCCGGCTGGCTCAGTGGTAGAGGGTCAGCCCAGTGTGTGGAAGTCCCGGGTTCGATTCCTGGCCAGGGCACACAGGAGAAGTGCTCATCTGCTTCTCCACCCCTCCCCCTCTCCTTCCTTTCTGTCTCTCTCTTCCCCACCCACAGCCAAGGCTCCATTGGAGCAAAGTTGGTCCAAGCGCTGAGGATGGCTCCACGGCCTCCACCTTAGGTGCTAGAATGGCTCCAGCTGCAACAGAGCAACGCCTCAGATGGGGAGCATTGCCCCCTGGTGGGCATGCCGGGTGGATCCTGGTCGGGTGCATGTGGGAGTCTGTCTCTCTGCCTCCCTGCTTCTCACTTCAGAAAAATAGTAATAATAATAATAATAATTCCTACAGTCAGTAACATTATAACCATGTATAGTGTCAGATGGGTCTAGACTTAGCAACTAATATAATATTGCATGTCAGGTGTAATTGAAAAAAAAATTTTTAATCTAAAAAGAAAGAGATTTTGCTTAGGGCAATGGGCATACAATACAGTGTGCAGATGATGTTTTGTTGGGTTGTGTACTTGAAACCTGTATGGTTTTGTAAACCAATGTCACCCCAATACATTCAATAAAAAAAGAGTAATTCCTAGTGAGCATTCCCTTTCATTTAGTCCCATCCTTTAGTCAAGCACTGGTCTGCACAGTTCGCATAACCTCGGCCACTGCTTCTGATTCTGTCAACTCACCGACTCTCCAAACTCTTTACAATTGAGCTAATTCTTGATTAGAGGCACACTCCTAACCCAGCCAAGTCCACTGTCATCTCATTAATGTTCACATGCACTCTTGTTATTTCTTTTCGAGGAGAGAAAATGAGGCATGAGTCAGGGTCAAGTTTGTTTATCTTTTTTTAAGAAAGGGGACACCCTGACCGGATAGAGCATCATCCCAATACACCAGGGCTGCAGGTTTGATCCCTGGTCAGGGCACACACAGGAACTAATGAATGCACAAATAAGTGGAACAACAAATCAATCCATCTCTATCACTCTCTCTCCCTTCCTCTCTCTCTGAAATCACTACTAAAAATTTTTATTTTAAAAAGGTCAATTTTTACCAATATTCTTTACTGTGTTCAGTGTTCCTCACATTCCAGTCTATTGGTAGATTGTAACCTCTGAGCTGACAGGAAGCTGACAACCACTTAACTACATATTCTCTCTCTCTTTGCCAATTATCTCTCACTGTAGTTTATAACTGCAGACAGTAAGCAAACAGAAAAGGCTTCCCCATTCCTATGAGAAACTTGACCTTCAGCATCAACTCCTCATGAGAAATTCACTGCCAGAACTTCTCACCTTCCCCATTATACGGCAATTAACCATTTCAAAAATTCAAGAAAATGCACCTGACCAGGCGGTGGCACAGTGGATAGAGCTTTGGACTGGGATGCAGAGGACCCAGGTTCGAGGCCCCAAGGTCACCAGCTTGAGCGTGGGCTCATCTGGTTTGAGCAAAAGCTCACCAGCTTGGACCCAAGGTTGCTGGCTCCAGCAAGGGGTTACTCGGTCTGCCGGAGGCCCGCGGTCAAGGCACATATGAGAAAGCAATCAATGAACAACTAAGGTGTTGCAATGCGCAATGAAAAACTGATGATTGATGCTTCTCCTCTCTCTCCATTCCTGTCTGTCTGTCCCTGTCTATCACTCTCTGTCTCTAAAATATAAAAAAATTAAAATTAAAAAAAATTCAAGAAAATGCAATCCATCCTCATAGAAAAATTTGAAAGCTCTATCTACATCAAGTTATTACCCCTATTAATAAAAGTAAAGGACATACAAACCAAATATTAAATAATACCATAGCATCTGCTTTAAAAAGTAGATTACAGAATGTAATTTTCTAACAGGAAACAAAGAACTACAATTCCAAAAATTCTAGTTTTTTGTTTCTACATGATCTACTCTTTCTAACATGTATATTTACATTAGTATGTTTTAAAGAATAGTTCTGTTACTTTCATACAGTGCAATAATGATGAAAATTGGCAGACATGCTCTACCCACACACACACCAAAAAAAAAAAACACCCAAAAATAAAAATGATACATTGACCCTGTAAATAAAAATAAGCATCTGAAGAGTTAACTCTAGCTTTACTGTAATAAGCAACAGTCTGGAAATAGCCCAAATAATCAAGACCGAAAACAAAAAATAAATCAATATTACTATGCCCAAGAAAGCATAGTTATTAGAGGTACTTAACTCATAAGAAAAGATGGTTCTCTGCTTTTTAAATATGGATTAAAATAAATCTAATTTTTCTTCTTTCAAGAAAATGCTAGTCCAACTCATGAGAAGAAAACTGGCCTACAGTAGAAAGAGCCCAGGACAGTAAAACCTCATTAATTTTGATTCCACTAATTAATTCTGAGTTGATAGTTAACTTTGCAGGCTGTGTGAACACAAATTAATATGTTATAAACAAAAGCAAATGCCTAGCCTGTTTAAATGGAAAATGGAAAAAAAACTTATTCTTAAGCATTGCTTTGGTAATAATTTTAATTCAACAATGGACAGAGTAATGATAAATAATTCTCAGCTATCTGTGATATGAAAGCACTTAAAAGATTTGCTGAAATACAATTAACTTGGTTTCTTCTTATTTGTCCTCAAAATTATTAAAGAAGCACTTCTGCAATATTTTATAACTCTTATTCTCTTTTATTTAGACCCAGCTTCCCCACAAGTGAGTTCTCTGATGATGATGATGAGGAGGAGGAGGAGGAGGAGGAGGAGGAGGAGGAGGAGGAGAAGGAGGAGGAGGAGAAGGAGGAGGAGGAAGAGGAGGAGGAGGAGGAGGAGGAGGAGGAAGAGGAGGAAGAGGAGGAGGAGGAGAAGGAGGAGGAAGAGGAGGAGGAGGAGAAGGAGGAAGAGGAGGAGGAGGAGGAAGAGGAGGAGGAAGAGGAAGAGGAGGAGGAGGAGGAGGAGGAAGAAGAGGAGGAGGAAGAGGAGGAGGAAGAGGAGGAGGAGGAAGAAGAGGAGGAGGAAGAAGAGGAGGAGGAGGATTAAATTCTGGAGATCTTGGTTATTGAACATTTTCTTCACCAACAAGGATTGATTCTATAATTTGATTCATTCAATTCTATTTTGCTTTCTTTCATTTCAACTGGAAAAGTAACCTAATACATACTTAACATCAGGTTATTATTGTATAACAAGATTATGTGTAAGATATTAAAACTGCATAATTAAAATAATACAACTAAAAATTGTGAACTTCATACTTTTAAATTATGTGAAAAGCATTTATGCTCCACACTTTTTTTTATCACACACCCATTCAATAAAAAGCTCTGCAATGTATTCCCACTATATGTATATTTATAGATTACACACATACTGAGCCAATACATCATGGAGACTGTAAAACATGACCAAAATATATATTTTAAATGGATGACTCAAAGTTTAAATATTTAAGATGAAATGAAACACATCCATAAATGTCTTGCTAACAACTTGAACAACTTTGTTTGCATTAGTCAATACCTCAAGCACAACAGAGATCTTAGGAAAGGTCTTCCTGTGGTAGATGTAGTATATATAAATACTTATTTTATATAATTATGAATTTTTTGGATGCCTTCATGCCAGATTGCTCAAATGATTACTGTTTGAACCTCATACTATGGCTGATGAAAAGGCATTTACTTTTCACTGGAAATACCTTCTACCTTTACTTCCTCTGCCCGGCCCGTGGCGGCTAGTTAAGAACTATGTGGTATAACGGGCAGTTCTCTTAAGCAAACACGTTCTTCTGCAAGTACAACCAATGAGAGCAAAGCTGTCACTCTTCTTGGGGCGGCAAGTCCATTCTTCCTCAGGTGACATGTGCCATCTGATGTAGCAAACAAGTAAGGCACCAATGTTCTTCCATCTAGCAAATGTCCAGAAGCTATCTTTTTTAATGTTAAGAAAATGGCATAAATAAAAGCTCTGATAATTATTCCCACACCCCTTTAACTATCACACATATTCCACTTTAGCAGTACTCATGTCAACTGACACATGAATACCACCTGAATTCTTTTATTGTTTATGGAACAGCATTTGTAGAGCATGGACCAAGCATCCTATTAATGTGGCTGGTACTTTATAGGTTAAAATGAGCCAAATTCATGTTCTAAACACTACTTACTCTGTCCTAGAAGCAGTATCAACCAACGACATCAAAAGCTAATTAAAAGCAAAGGCTGACCATGAACAGCAGAATATTTAACCAAGTAAAAACTCTATTTTTATTTGATGGAAAAAATAAGATAACAGCGACAAGGAAAGGGAGGAAAATACTGGACCAAAACAAGTTTATGCCAAGGTTAATTTTTTCTTCAAAGAATTCTAATTCTAAACCAAAGTCTCATTGAATTTGCCAGTAAATAATCTTCACAGTACATTAGTGCTGAGCAGCGGAATGCCACAAGCTATCACAGACTCTGACAGAGAATACACCACCTGGGTCATCCAGCCTGCCCTTAGCATTTTACAAGACTTCACTTTAAACCGTTCCCAGAAACCTCTTATGTAACCTGTTCCTAAGCATCTGCCATGAATTACAGAAATTAGAGAAAGCTAGTTTACCCCATCTACTAGATCTCTGGGGAACTGATTTGCTTTCCAACGATTTTCAATGTAAAATATTTTTTTTTCTGGTTTTGCTAATTTGTTTGCTAAACTAACGTATTCTTTTCCTTCCTATCATTTCAGAAGCAATCTCTTAGCTACCTAAGACAATTCTTCTCTTTGTCTGAATATTGTTTAAACATATGAGCACTGACTCCTGTCTCTCCTTTTAAATATGTCCATCATGAGACAAGCTATAAATGACCAGCCTCTTTCGCTCATAAATCAATCCCACCATTCTCTGAATCATTATTTCTTGTACTTCCCAGAACTCTTTCTATGGAACATAAATGTGCATTTAAGATGGATCATTTATCACTTTTAAATATTCTACCTAAATGGAAAATAAAAGCCTACAAATGTTATTTTAATATCCACAGTTTTACAAAACCAGATTTAAAATTTTTTCAGAAATCCACAGCCTATCCTACTTAAAAAACAAAAAGAGAGCAGTTTTAGCAGCTATTTTAGAAAATAAATCATGTTGTCCAACAAAAACACTAACAAAATATCTAATTGGGTATTTATGTTCTACAAGAAAATTAAGACTTATAGGGGCCATTTTTAATGTTTCCATTCATTCACTGTACACAAAAGATAAATACGAAGAAATAGTGGGCTAGTCAGAACTTCAGTTTTCTTTGGCTGCACGCTTACTAGTAAAACAGCAAATACAAAAAATGAGTAATTTAACGTAAGATTAATAAGATTTTGCCTATCAGGAGAAACTGTGCATTTTAATAAGAGAGATAATTTGTTAGTGTAGAGATGAGAGAGCCAAATCTGAAAGTATTCTGTAGGTTCCGTAGTATAATGGTTAGCACTCTAGACTCTGAAGGTATTCTGTAGGCTCTGTAGTATAATGGTTAGCACTCTAGACTCTGAAAGTCTTCTGTAGGCTCTGTAGTATAATGGTTAGCACTCTAGACTCTGAAGGTATTCTGTAGGTTCTGTAGTATAATGGTTAGCACTCTAGACTCTGAAAGTCTTCTGTAGGCTCTGTAGTATAATGGTTAGCACTCTAGACTCTGAAGGTATTCTGTAGGCTCCGTAGTATAATGGTTAGCACTCTAGACTCTGAAGGTATTCTGTAGGCTCTGTAGTATAATGGTTAGCACTCTAGACTCTGAAGGTATTCTGTAGGCTCTGTAGTATAATGGTTAGCACTCTAGACTCTGAAGGTATTCTGTAGGCTCTGTAGTATAATGGTTAGCACTCTAGACTCTGAAGGTATTCTGTAGGCTCCGTAGTATAATGGTTAGCACTCTAGACTCTAAAGGTATTCTGTAGGTTTCGTAGTATAATGGTTAGCACTCTAGACTGTGAAGGTATTCTGTAGGCTCTGTAGTATAATGGTTAGCACTCTAGACTCTGAAGGTATTCTGTAGGCTCCGTAGTATAATGGTTAGCACTCTAGACTCTGAAGGTATTCTGTAGGCTCTGTAGTATAATGGTTAGCACTCTAGACTCTGAAGGTATTCTGTAGGCTCTGTAGTATAATGGTTAGCACTCTAGACTCTGAAGGTATTCTGTAGGCTCTGTAGTATAATGGTTAGCACTCTAGACTCTGAAGGTATTCTGTAGGTTCCGTAGTATAATGGTTAGCACTCTAGACTCTGAAGGTATTCTGTAGGTTCCGTAGTATAATGGTTAGCACTCTAGACTCTGAAAGTCTTCTGTAGGCTCTGTAGTATAATGGTTAGCACTCTAGACTCTGAAGGTATTCTGTAGGCTCTGTAGTATAATGGTTAGCACTCTAGACTCTGAAGGTATTCTGTAGGTTCCGTAGTATAATGGTTAGCACTCTAGACTCTGAAAGTCTTCTGTAGGCTCTGTAGTATAATGGTTAGCACTCTAGACTCTGAAGGTATTCTGTAGGCTCTGTAGTATAATGGTTAGCACTCTAGACTCTGAAGGTATTCTGTAGGTTTCGTAGTATAATGGTTAGCACTCTAGACTCTGAAGGTATTCTGTAGGTTCCGTAGTATAATGGTTAGCACTCTAGACTCTGAAAGTCTTCTGTAGGCTCTGTAGTATAATGGTTAGCACTCTAGACTCTGAAGGTATTCTGTAGGCTCCGTAGTATAATGGTTAGCACTCTAGACTCTGAAGGTATTCTGTAGGCTCTGTAGTATAATGGTTAGCACTCTAGACTCTGAAGGTATTCTGTAGGCTCTGTAGTATAATGGTTAGCACTCTAGACTCTGAAGGTATTCTGTAGGCTCTGTAGTATAATGGTTAGCACTCTAGACTCTGAAAGTCTTCTGTAGGCTCTGTAGTATAATGGTTAGCACTCTAGACTCTGAAGGTATTCTGTAGGCTCCGTAGTATAATGGTTAGCACTCTAGACTCTGAAGGTATTCTGTAGGCTCTGTAGTATAATGGTTAGCACTCTAGACTCTGAAGGTATTCTGTAGGCTCTGTAGTATAATGGTTAGCACTCTAGACTCTGAAGGTATTCTGTAGGCTCTGTAGTATAATGGTTAGCACTCTAGACTCTGAAGGTATTCTGTAGGCTCTGTAGTATAATGGTTAGCACTCTAGACTCTGAAGGTATTCTGTAGGTTCCGTAGTATAATGGTTAGCACTCTAGACTCTGAAAGTCTTCTGTAGGCTCTGTAGTATAATGGTTAGCACTCTAGACTCTGAAGGTATTCTGTAGGCTCTGTAGTATAATGGTTAGCACTCTAGACTCTGAAGGTATTCTGTAGGTTCCGTAGTATAATGGTTAGCACTCTAGACTCTGAAGGTATTCTGTAGGCTCTGTAGTATAATGGTTAGCACTCTAGACTCTGAAGGTATTCTGTAGGCTCTGTAGTATAATGGTTAGCACTCTAGACTCTGAAGGTATTCTGTAGGCTCCGTAGTATAATGGTTAGCACTCTAGACTCTGAAGGTATTCTGTAGGCTCTGTAGTATAATGGTTAGCACTCTAGACTCTGAAGGTATTCTGTAGGCTCCGTAGTATAATGGTTAGCACTCTAGACTCTGAAGGTATTCTGTAGGTTCCGTAGTATAATGGTTAGCACTCTAGACTCTGAAGGTATTCTGTAGGTTCCGTAGTATAATGGTTAGCACTCTAGACTCTGAAGGTATTCTGTAGGTTCCGTAGTATAATGGTTAGCACCCTAGACTCTGAAGGTATTCTATAGGTTCCGTAGTATAATGGTTAGCACTCTAGACTCTGAAGGTATTCTGTAGGCTCCGTAGTATAATGGTTAGCACTCTAGACTCTGAAGGTATTCTGTAGGCTCCGTAGTATAATGGTTAGCACTCTAGACTCTGAAGGTATTCTGTAGGCTCCGTAGTATAATGGTTAGCACTCTAGACTCTGAAGGTATTCTGTAGGCTCCGTAGTATAATGGTTAGCACTCTAGACTCTGAAGGTATTCTGTAGGTTCCGTAGTATAATGGTTAGCACTCTAGACTCTGAAGGTATTCTGTAGGTTCCGTAGTATAATGGTTAGCACCCTAGACTCTGAAGGTATTCTGTAGGTTCCGTAGTATAATGGTTAGCACTCTAGACTCTGAAGGTATTCTGTAGGCTCCGTAGTATAATGGTTAGCACTCTAGACTCTGAAGGTATTCTGTAGGCTCTGTAGTATAATGGTTAGCACTCTAGATTCTGAAGGTATTCTGTAGGTTCCGTAGTATAATGGTTAGCACTCTAGACTCTGAAGGTATTCTGTAGGTTCCGTAGTATAATGGTTAGCACTCTAGACTCTGAAGGTATTCTGTAGGTTCCGTAGTATAATGGTTAGCACTCTAGACTCTGAAGGTATTCTGTAGGCTCTGTAGTATAATGGTTAGCACTCTAGACTCTGAAGGTATTCTGTAGGTTCCGTAGTATAATGGTTAGCACTCTAGACTCTAAAAGTATTCTAAGGTTTTAAGAAACTCAAAGCATTGTCCTTACCCCCTTTTTGCATGCCAGTCAATTGTCTAAAGTTACTCCCCAAGCCCACACCCAAAGCTTGGGCTACACACATTCAGGGGACCACAGGGAGGGCCTCACTTATCAGACTGCACTAAATGAGGACTCCAGGTGGCTGCGGGTCCCACCCCTCCCCTCCTACTTCTCAACTCTTCACTTCGAGCCTGAACGGCACCATCCACTCTGACATAGAAAGAAGACCAGACCATATTTAGAAAATGCCTGTATTTTATAAAACAATGCATATTTAATTTAAAAAATTATTTCAAAAAGGCAGTATTGAATGCATAAAAAAATCTGACCTCAAAATCTAAGACAGTAAAGTGTTAAAGGGAAAAAAATGTTGCAGAACATCGTGTCTACTGTGCTGTATTGTAGAAAATGAATGACAGGTCTGCTTCATGCATTTGCTTCATTTACATTTCCAAAGCTCGCTCTGCTTGGCTTCAGAGACTAGGCTGTAGTTCCAGACATTGTTTTCTAAATTAACATTCAAGTTATAATAGTTACAGAAGTTCAAATTCAAAAACTAAAGAGCTAACTCAGGCAAAAGTTTTAGGTACTTTTTCAGAATGAAAAAGAAGTCATATTAAAAAGAAAATTTCATTTGTTAATTACTCTTACCAGCTGTGAACATTAATCACACTGCATACATATAATCACACATATCATTCATATTATGACAGCCCTGTCTGTGAGAGCTAAGGACCTACTACTGTCAAATCAAGGCACAAACTCTAATATTCAGGTTAGATATCTGGCACTCATTTCACAAACCCGTGCTGCCCCCTTCTGGATACTTTGGGAAATTACATAACCTTAAAAGTTGAGTAAGATGTTATAAATGAAAAACCGACTGAAAAAAAGAAATGCACCCCCACGTTTATGGCAGCATTGTTCACAGTAGGGAAGATCTGGAAACAGCCCAAGTGTCCATCAGTGGACGAGTGGATTAAAAAACTTTGGTACATATATACAATGGAATACTATGGGGCTATGAAAAAGAAGGAAATATTACCTCTTGTAACAGTATGGAGGGACCTGGAAACTATTATGTTGAGTGAAATAAGCCAGGCAGAGAAAGAAAAATATCATATGACCTCAGTCATTTGAGGAATCCAAGGAATAATGAGAACTGAGGAACGGAACTGAGACAGAAGAGGGATCAAAGGGACCAGAGGAAAAGAGGACAGAGGGAAAGGGGATGATAGGATGGGATAAACCTGAAGGGAAGGGGGGAGGGCTCTGTAGGGACGAGGGCAAGGGAGATGTTGAGGGGAATATGGGGGAGGGGGGTACATTCGAGTTGACCCTAGAATCTATATAAACACAATTAATTAAATAAAAAGAAAGACCATCATTTTTTTCAACAAACCTATTAAAGGATTTAGCCTACCTGCTCACACAGAGAAATATATGTATTATTGGTACCGAATAATTTATTTTGAAACATTTTCCAAAACTTCTGAATAAAGTTCTAGCAGTAGCAAAAAGCCCAGATACTTCATCCATGCCAATGAGAGAAGAAAATAAATATTACATATTTTTACTAAAAGCAAATGAAACATGACACTTAAAGAAGTCATTTTTTTTGTTCCCTTCCACACTCACTCTTCTAATTCCCCCAAAAAACCCCGAATCTGATTGTGGTACTTATCTTTCTAGTTCAATTTTAATGTTTTCACTACAATACATGTATCCAGAAATACACAGTATGCATTCGTCTGTTTTTAAAATGCAAACAAATGGTATCATACTATACAACACACACAAGTTCCAGGCCACGGCTGCGCCTGCAAACACGGCCACCTGCGGCGCAGTCCGCTCGGGGATTATGGGTCACTCTGCACAAGGACACCAGCACAACTCCGCAGTTAAAAACTACCCATCGAGTCTGCCATACTAAGCCTGACAGTAATGTAACTGGGCTCTACCACACAGTAAAATAATCTTTTTTGATCAACTTACACTACAGTTTTCAGGCGGAACTAAGAGTTGAGTAATTTCGCCACCATGTACACAGAAGATATGTTTCATTTCTCCAGAAAATATGTCCCAAATTATGACCGAGAAGTCCACACCTCCAGATACCAAGTATCTCTGATCATAACGAGCTGAGGCCTGATGAGGGTACAGCAAACAGGTGACTTTGTTCCGATGCCCACGGAGTGTTCTGTGAGGTGGCCAACCTGTGAATGAGGTTTGGGATTTAAAATGGGCAATTCCAAGTCTCACCAAATAAAAGTAGATGTGAATCGTCAAAATAGCTATAAATTTTATCCAGGGAAAGGCTTCTGGTTTGATCTGCTAACACTGCTCTGTCCAATGCAGCACATTCTAGCCATACAAGAGCACAGAGTACTTGAATACGGCTATTCTAGACTCACATGTGCTGGACAGGTAACAAATGCATGAAATAGCAAAGCCTCAGAACAAAAAACATTGATGTTAAAATTCTCATTGAAATGAAATCGTTTTGCTATATGGGGTTAAATAACATACACTATTAAAATTAATATCACCTGTTTCATTTTCACTTTTTAATGTGGCTATTACAAAACTACATATATCGTTACATATGGATTTATTTTCCACTGGACAGTCCAGTCCTAAAAGATTATCAGTATTAATGGCAATAATGGTGATTATTTAGTAAACCACAGAGGTAACTACTCATAAATGGGACTCCTAATATACAAAAGATAAAATTGGACACTTCTTCCTTCACAATCATCAGATGGTATTTACTCCAAGATTCGACTCTGAGTATTTTATTCCCTGCACATTAAACTCTGTCAACTACTAGCACACTAGCAAGTACACCAGTTCACTGTATTTGTTAAAAACAAAGCACTGTATGCAACACTGCGGCATCACGGTCACAGAGCGCCCTAAACACCAGGCACTGGAAGGTCTCGGGGTACCTCTTCGGAGCATGTGTTCCCCTTGCAGCAGCTGGACTATGGCCGTCTGTGTGGCAGGCACAATCACGATGCTTCCGTCGTCACGGCCGCAAACAAGCCGTCCGTGCGCTGGTATGTACACACTTGCGGTTACTTTCAGAGGTTCATTGCTACTGGGGACCACGCTCAGCTGATCTATAATTCCAGCAGGACAAGGGTTGAGCTTATCAAATGCTTCTTGCAAACTAACAGAAGTTGTTACTTCCAACCCTGGGGAGGTTTGGTTTTGAATAAAAGAAAAACAGTGTGCACATTAGAAAATAAGTTTTAAATATTAAAACAAACATACTTATAGTTGATTTAGTAATATACTAAAAAACGGTAACTGTCATCAACCATAATTCTAAGATTTTGTTATTTAGTGGTTAGTATTTAGGTTGTTGAAATAAAAAAATTAGGAAAATTGCTGTACTTGATTTATTATTACCTTCTTCCCCTTCCTGTTTATCGGGTATGTTTGATATGTTCCAAATATTCAATCTTCCAGAAGAATCCCCCTGAATTAACAGTTTATGGAAGTATTCCCTGGCTCCATAGAAGAACCGAGTAACAGGAGGGCAAATTAGCAACTGAAAAAAAAATTGTTCAAGTATCTTTAGCTATCTTTTTAATCACATTTATTAACATTTTTCAGATAAGGATGTAAAAAAAGTATTTATAGCATGAGTCTTCAACAATATTTTGATGTAATTTTGTAGTCTTGATGTACATGTCAATTAATATTCAAATTCAGTATAACACAAAGAAATGCTTTGTATAAAAATGTAAATGTATATAAAAATTATATATTTTTATAGTATATTAAATTAGTATTTATGTTCCTTTTTGTTGCTTTATAATATCTGATTAGCCACCACAACAATGCAATTTATTATTAAATAATTAGCACACCTAGCGTGCGGAGGACCCGGGTTCGATTCCCGGCCAGGGCACACAGGAGAAGCGCCCATTCGCTTCTCCACCCCTCCGCCGCGCTTTCCCTCTCTGTCTCTCTCTTCCCCTCCCGCAGCCAAGGCTCCATTGGAGCAAAGATGGCCCGGGCGCTGGGGATGGCTCTGTAGCCTCTGCCCCAGGCGCTAGAGTGGCTCTGTCGCAACATGCGAAGCCCAGGATGGGCAGAGCATCGCCCCCTGGTGGGCAGAGCATCGCCCCTGGTGGGCGTGCCGGGTGGATCCCGGTCGGGCGCATGCGGGAGTCTGTCTGACTGTCTCTCCCTGTTTCCAGCTTCAGAAAAATAAAATAAAATAAATTAATTAATTAAATAAATAAATAAATAATTAGCACAAAGACATACCGCTCTTTACCAAGAGAAAAGTCTCCACTCAAAAGGTCAAAAGCGGAGAACTACCCTTTTGTCCATTCCTAATTAGTCATTAGGAACAGCAGCAAAATTCAACTACCAAGTTTGTGCAACTACTAAGAACAAAAACCATTCAATAGGGTCTCTTGTATATACTTTCATTCTAAAACAAATTATTTTTCTGCTTAAGATCTTTGTGCCTACAGTGAGATTCCTTATTTGAAAATCCTAAATAATGTTAGAATCTTAAAATTAAAATTTAGAGTATTAATTCACAGATATTTGAATATTAAAACATAGAATCTTATCCTGAAATGCAGTAATAAAAACTTCAATTTTTATAATTTCCTTGTTTGATATTAACTGTTTTTCCTAAAAAGCATAGCTTATAAAAGTATATATATTAAGTATTATCAATTTTTTGACTTTTCTTAAATTGTGAAAATTACTAGAAGTTTTCATTGATAACATACTAAACAAGAAATTGCTATAGCAGCTGTAACAACCAATATTCTGTATTTCAACACGAGAAACTCACATCACAATATATTTTAATTTAAAATGTACCGAGGAGCTGATAGTTAAAGAAATATAAAATGTATTTATTTTGTTTTGTTTTGTGTATATTTTTTATAAAATCATCATCTTTAATTTTACTGGACATGACTGTCTAGGCTGAAGATTGTCTAGCAGAGCAGGAAGTAAAAGTTTAAGCTAAGAGAATAAAGGACAAACATGTATAAATCCTGTATATTCAAAATATACATGATAAATAGTTCCCTTCCCCTCATCATCCCTCCACATAAAGAGTGAAAAAAATTTCCAGTGTTAAAGCTGTGGAATCCCAGAAATAAAGGAAACTGTATTTTCAAACCAAAGCCTCTTCCTTACTAGTAAAAACCCAGTAGTAAGAGTTGAAGACCCAGAACTAAGTGCTGTTGCATTTCAACTTTAAACTGATATTAACAAAGTTTTAAGAAATCATAATTAAACTACAATTTTTATAGGGAAAAATTTCTTATATTTTTCACTTCTATAGGCTAATGATTTAAATCACAGACACGATTTTTGGGAAATAATGCAATCCTTGTTCAAATATAAGCTATTAGTCAGCATTATTATTGATGACCTTTGCCCTTATAAAGGGCATTACATCAAAAATAAATATACAAATAATAAAAAAAGACATTAGGCCCTGGCTGGTTGGCTCAGTGGTAGAGCGTCAGCCTGGCGTGCAGAAGTCCCGGGTTCGATTCCCAGCCAGGGCACACAGGAGAAGCGCCCATCTACTTCTCCACCCCTCCCCCTCTCCTTCCTCTCTGTCTCTCTCTTCCCCTCCTGCAGCCGAGGCTCCATTGGAGCAAAGATAGCCCAGGCGCTGGGGATGGCTCCTTGGCCTCTGCCCCAGGCGCTAGAGTGGCTCTGGTCTCAACAGAGCGATGCCCCGGAGGGGCAGAGCATCGCCCCCTGGTGGGCAGAGCGTCGCCCCTGGTGGGCGTGCCGGGTGGATCCCAGTCGGGCGCATGCGGGAGTCTGTCTGACTGTCTCTCCCCGTTTCCAGCTTCAGAAAAATACAAAAAAAAAAAAAAAAAAAAAGGACATTAGTTCTATCACTGTGTTTATAACTGCATGAGTGTATAAAATAAAGGTATACCATCTGTATGAACTTATCAAAAAAGCTGTTCCTACTGTGGAATCGGCACCGGACCATTTGTGTTCCCAGAGCAAGGTGAATGCTATATTACAGGCACATTACAATTTAAGATATGCGAATATACACTTGTGCTTATGATTGACCACATCAAAGTGGTTTACAGTGTCTGATGCAATGCCCTGAATTCCAAATGACTTGGCTACCAAAAGACACCAAAAACAAGAGTTAGAAACATTTTTCAACGTAACTCTCAATTACGAGCGATACCTGAAGAATTTTACCTCTTTATCTGTGCGGTCCAAGAGGCTATGCTGCAGAGGAGGAATTAAATTTTCAACTGCTTTCCCCACATCACTGCGGAATGAGTCACTAGCTGGAAGGCAGCTGAGAATGAGAAACACACAGCCTTCAATTAAAATATTGACGGAAATATTCTGTCAGGCCATCTGATGAGGTTTCTGACATGAACAAACAAATGGATTCTGAAGTTACATTAACTTACCATTAAATGATGAACATCATCAAAATATCCTCTTTCACATAAAAATCCACCTAATATTTGTACTTAGAAATTAAACTGGAATTACTTATGTAACTCAGAGAGTTCTGAGGGGTTTTTCTTTTGACCTATATTAAATATTTACACTATCCACATTTGCACACAAGTTATGCCCCAAATTCTGAATCTTTGGCTTTTGATTCAAGTCCTAACTTATTATTGATTGAATACCTGGCAGGTAGTTTGTAAATATAACTTTGCCCATTTTCAGTCCAAATGATGACTTTATCTGCAGATACAAAGTCACCTCCGGTCCACGTCTGTCCATTTTCACTAGGACCCGAACACAACAGGGAATAGTCTCCAGCGTCAAATACCTACAAGGAACGAGAGGTTCACAGTCTAGTCTGTGCTGGTGTCATTGAGGAAGATACAGTGACGTTCCAACTTAAAATTAAAAAAAAAACTTTTAGAATACATTTAACAAACTCAGGCCTTTCAAGTTTGCTACCCTGTTAAAGACACTTTGTCGTGAGCTCAGGGTATAGTCACCTCCACTAAGGAAACAACAGTATGATCCCAGCTATGTGGTTGGACAGCAAACCCATTAGCCTTTCTTACCTGGAGGAAGGAATGCTCCGTTCAGGAATGCTCCGTTGGTTGACAGGAAACCAACCTCCAGAATGCAGTTATTTCTATGTCCAATGACATTTCTCACAATTAACTTCAATATCAGAATATCTCCTTATAGATCTCCTTATTAATAAGGAAATTACCTTACTTCACTTTTTTACATCAATATAAACCAGAGAAAGACAAGTATCATGTGATTTCAACTAGGTGTGGACACCAATCAACAAAATAAACTAACAAAATTAAAACAGATAAAGATACATAGGACAGACAGCTGTCACAGGGGAGAGGGGTTGAGGGCTGGGTGAAAAAGGGAAAGGGCTTAACCAAAGAAAAAAAACCACAGACAAAAAAAAAGAGAAAAACCTGTAAATAGGAAGCTAATAGACTCAGTCTTATTATTTAATAATTCTCACAAATAAAGCCCCTATTATTTCATCAGCAATACAAGTTATTAAACTTTTGGGGCCATTGTTCTCAGAAGACCCTTAGAATGACTGCAGGAGGCAAGCAGACAAGCACTGCTACCCTATTTTACCGACAGGAAACTGATTAAAAAAAAAACAAATGGTTACAACACCTGCTCAAGGTCACGTGTACAGTGAGAGAAGAGGGACCAAACCCCGATCTTATCATTCCTAGCAGAATTTTCCTTCCTACCACTTTTAATATTTGACAAAATACATTCTATATTGCTAGGAAATTTCCCCAGGAGAAATGAGTCATTCAATAGCCCAGAGTTTTTATTTTATTTTTCTTTAAAGAAAAGAACAATGAAGGTGCTGTTCAGAGCCTTGAAATTAGAGAAAATCCTAGCTCAATTCATCATGACTTGCTGTAACATTAATCAGTATGTAACATCAGCATTACAAGAATAGCCAAGAAAAGTCCAAGAAAGGAATTATAAAGGGAGAACAGCTCTCCTGCACTATTACCTATTAAAACAAGTGATAAAGCTAAAGAAAATAAAATTAAGTCGGAAACAGATTCAACTAATATTGGAAAGAAGTCCATTACAGAGGCACAAAAGAAAAACATGAATCATTCACAAGTAACACCAGGAAGGGTGGCCGCAGTGGGCAGGGCCATCTGGAAGAAAAGTAAAGTAGGATTCACATCTCACAATTTAAACAAAACAATTTCTAGATTGAAGTGCGAAAGGTATAAAAGGTAAAATCATACAAACATTAGGAAAAAAAATAAAAGACTTTTTAAAAAAGAATCTCAACTCGTGGTGAGCCCTGGAGAACATGTCACAAACTGAGACCACACAATAGAAGATGATAATGGAACCATGTTAAAATTGAAAACTTCCTTACGGCAATAAGATACAAAAGCTTCATTCTGGTGGGTGGGGCACTACCTCGGTGTTGTTTGGGATGCATTTTTCTGATGACTAGTGAAACTAAATACCTTTCTATACTTTTCTGGCCACCTGGCTTTCTTTCATGAAATGTTTTTGTCCATTTTCCCACTCAGTTGTATTTTTCATCTTGATTTGCAGGAGTTGGTTTTCTTATAAATAACAGGTAAGTCCCCATCATATGTGTATATTGCAACTATCCTCTCTCTCTCTGGGGGCTGGCTTTCACTCGTCTGTGTGCATTTAAGAAAAGGCTGTTCTCACATGGTCATAAAATGATTACCATGGACACAAAAACCTGGTATTAGATAGGACTTCTGGGAGGGGAAGAGAAGTAAGTACCAGGGAAAAGGTGTACTTTTCACTATATCCTCTTGCACTGGCTTTTTCTTATTATTATTTCTATTTGCACGTGTTTTGAATTTTAAGGCAAAGGTAGGACCACACATAGCTTTCTATAAACTAAGCAGCTGCTAGCTTTTCCTCTCTCGCCTTGTTCTGACACAGCAGCAGTGGGGAGGGGTAAGATACTGCTGTCCCAGTCAGCCCCGCCCACTTAAGGCAGGACAGCCTAATGAGAGCTGTTACAGTCAGACTACCTGAGTTGTAACCCAGCAACTCCACTCCCACTTTAGAACCTTAGTCATTCTTCCCCATATGCCTCATCTGCTTTGCCTGAAAAACAGGGAAGGTGACAATTCCTACTGCTGTAAGCAGCTTCTAGGACTGCCCACCGATCTCCAACTCCGGGTACTCGGACCCTTGTAGCATCCTCTCCCCTCCTCTGAGTGTAGGCTGGGCTTCATACCTGCTTCTAGACAACGAATGAGGCAGAGGTGTGCGATCTCAATGCCCAGATTAGGGGCATCTTGGCCCCCCATTCTCCTATGCATTTACTAAGATAGCTCCTGTGACCTGTCCTATGGAAGGATCCACATGGCAAGGAACTAAGTCTCCGGCCCACAGTCAGGCAGACCTGAGACCTGCTGGCCAGCATCGGTCAGCTTTGACCCTTCCCGAAGGGGGCCTCATGATGAGACAGTAGCCCCGCCAACACCTTCGTTGCAGCCTGTGAAAAACCCTGAGCCAGGTCCCCAGCTGTGCCCAGATTCCTGACCCTCAGAGGGGGCAGTGACACATGTGTTAGATGGGTGAGGATACATGTCTGTGGTTTAAGCTGCCATTTTTTTTTGTATTTTTCTGAAGTGAGAAGCGGGGGGGAGGGGGGCAGAGGCAGGCAGACAGACAGACTCCTGCATGCGCCCAACCGGGATCCACCAGGCATGCCCACCAGGGGGTGATGCTCTGTCCATCTGGGGCGTTGCTCCACTGCAATCGGAGCCATCCTAGCAACTGAGGCAGAGGCCATGGAGCCATCCTCAGCACCCAGGCCAACTCTGCTCCAATGGAGCGTTGGCTGTGGGAAGGGAAGAGAGAGACAGAGAGGAAGGAGAGGGGGAGGGGCAGAGAAGCAGATGGGCACTTCTCCTGTGTGCCCTGGCCGGAAATTGAATCCAGGACTTCCACACATCGGGTCGACGCTCTACCATTGAGCCAACCGGCCAGGGCTTGGAGTCATTTTTGTTATGCAGGATTAGATAACTAATACACCTCCCTTCTGAGTTGTAAAGATGAAAAGAAATGGTACTTAGAAAGCTTTGGTGCAAGTGGTCAGAGCATGCTGACTCTTTGTATTATGAAAACATTAAAGCCTGGCAATGTAGAAGTCATATACGCCTTCATTAGCTCTAAAGTGATGGAGAAGGCTTTTCAAACTTCCGGAAGTCAGGAGAGAATGGCAACTGGGAATAACAACCTACAGAGACATGTCAACATGCAGAAAACTCACTACTACTGCTTATGTTATACTGACTTGATGACTGAAACAGTAGGAAAAGTAGAAATTAAGTTCAATAGAATAATAATCATTAATTCTATCATTCTAAACAAACAAGACAACTATATATGACCAAATCCCAAACACCTCAAAATATGATATCAAAATCACACATGAGTACCAAATGTGTAAAATAGTCTTGCACCAAGCTTTTCCTTACAATTATCTTTGGAAGTCTGATAAACCAACATCTTGAAGGGTAAAAATACAGCTTCTTACTTATGTATTTATCTTACCCTCCAATATTTGGAGCACACCACCAAAAGAGACCTTTGTGTGAATGCACAAAAAGAGATGCTTTGGCAATTCTGACAATAAATTGGTTTGGATTCCTCCTCAAATATTGGCTCGGTGTCCTGGAAGGAGAAAGATTTGCAGTTTTAGGAATGGCTTGGTTGTCAGTTAAAGTTATCAGACCATGATAAAGAAAACAAAATGAAATAAAGACATCACTTGATATGGTCATCATTTTAGCCCCTCCTGTGAGAACTGAGGAAATAAAAAGCAGTAATTGTATTACAAAAACATCTGGCACATCTTTGCCATAGGCTAATCAAGATTAAAATACTGTGGGAACCAGAGTGTCATCACTCTGGCAATAACAGAAAAGAAAAGTTTTATAAATTCTAATTTATGTAGTTATATGTGCTTTTAAGTTTGTTTTTTTAAAAAAACTGATCAATTCTTCCAATTTTTTCCAGATTCAATGTCTTAACACTGTCCTAACTGAAGAGATTAGTGTCAATACTGCCAGAAAATTGACCCGCCTTTCTCATAGAGTAACACGGAATTCAAGCTCAAAGAAGAGAGACAGAGGACTAAACTGGGCTTTGTACACTTGCTGTGATGGTTAACACTTTTTCCCCTGGAGCATACTACCTTTTAAGTTTTAACTGAAACAGAGGCAGTTGAGGAAAATCCTACCTCTTCTCGATGTTTCTCTATCCTGTGCTATAGGTTTCTCTATTTATATTCTTGATACAGCAAATATCTGCCATCAAAGTGAAAAAAACCAATGCATTTACAGAGACAGCATTCTAGGGGACCTTCTACACTATGTCAATAAGACTATTTAGAAAGAATAGCTTTTCCCTTCCTCTTTAAGAAAAGAAGAGAAGGTGTACATCATTACTAAAATTTTAAGGCTCTATAAGAAAAACAGAAATGAATTACTGTCTCATTTGTCTCACCTGCATGCCACTTATTTCAGAGGTCACAATCCACACCTTCAAGATGCCCGACACTGAGAGTGCTACCACAGTGTCCTCTAAGCCAAGAAGGAACAAAAAGCCAAGGTTACAAACACAAGACAATATTTCTAAAAAGTAACATGGTCTCAACAGTAACATGGAACATACCATATTTCCCCACGTATAAGACATAAAATTTTTCAAAAAATTTGGGGTCTAAAAGCTGGGTGCATCTTATACAGTGGTTGTAGCACTTCAAACATCATAGACAAAACTGAGGACGAGGTAATTATGAAGACAGTGATTCGTCATCAGACACAGATGAGGACAAGCTAATGGATGGGAGTTTTGACAGTGATGAAGACCTGTATGAATCTTATGAGGAATAAAACTTGAGTTCAACAACTGTATGGAATACATTTTTTTCAAATTTCAGGCCCCAAAATTAAGGTGTGTCTTATACATGGAAGCATCTTATACATGAGGAAATATGGTAGTTCACTATAATTAAAGTAAATAACAGCATGTTTTACAGTTGGCCTAAAAATATAATTCTATATTGCATAAAATAACAGAAACCAGATTTTGAAACATAATAGAGATGATCAAGAATTTGGAATTCAAGGAAAAGTTGTTTTTAGCAACTTGAAATTATTTGTTTAGTTATAATTAAGTTCTTAACAATTTCGAATGTTCCTGATCACTAGACTAACAAGAACTTTTATCTTTGGAATTCATAATCTTTAATTATTTATCATGCATGAGCAGACTCGCTTTCATTCTTCAAGGAGCTTGTTCACCCACTTCCCCCCTTACCCTGCCCACCTTCTGGGCGTTTCATTGCACGTTACAACCTCTACAGATTAGGACTAAAACAAAGACATGATATAAAACCTAAATTCTAAGCTTTGGGTAAGCGACAGTCAAACATACCAGGAACTTTTATTAAATTTAACCGTGTATAATCCCCTTCCTTTTCACTGTCTTCACATAAAATGGAAACACTTCCTAGCCCACATAAGCAAGTGACAAAACCAGGCCCAAGAATTATACAGGTGGAACTGTGGCTTTTCCCATCGTTCTTGCAAGAGGTTAAGATATTTGTCCTCCCCTTCACAAAATCACCCACACATTCGAAGACTGCCAATAGCTAGTGATCACACATAACGGAGATAATCTAACACTTTAAACCTTAGTCCAATCACAGATTCCTTTATGAAGGTAGAGACCAACCATATATTATTAGTTATTTCTGTAATAGAATGTAAAAGACACTAATATATGTCACATTATAGAACTCCACAGTAAATGAACCATTCAGTCATGGTGCTGAAGTCCCTAAAGGGCACCACACACTGACCTTGTGTTCGGTGGGACCGAATAATACTCATGGAGCTAATCCAGTCTGGAGAGATCTTTGATACTAAGGAGTATAACACCTCAAGGCTGGTGGCGTCCACAACAAGGATTTCAGGATAATGGCCATGGCATAAAAGCCTGCCTTCTCTCTGGTTTCCAACAGAGAACTGATAGAACTATAAGGGAAAAGATGGTAAGTGTTCCCTTTTACTTAAGGAACTTGATTCAAATGCATTCATCAAGCTTATTATGAGGCTCGATTCCTTCAGTAATAGTTCCAGACAGGTAATATACAGCAGTGGTCCCCAACCTTTTTTGGGCCACGGACCGGTTTAACGTCAGAAAATATTTTCACGGACTGGCCTTTAGGATGGGACGGATAAATGTATCACTTGATCGAGACAAGTGTCAAGAATGAGTCTTAGACGGATGTAACAGAGGGAATCTGGTCATTTTTTAAAAATAAAACATCGTTCAGACTTAAATATAACTAAAACGGAAATAATGTAAGTTATTTATTCTTTCTCTGCAGACCAGTACCAAATGGCCCATAGACCGGTACCGGTCTATGGCCCGGGGATTGGGGACCACTGATATACAGTATACATTATATGTCTATGTACACACACATCAAGGGACATTAGTATTTAAATATAAATTAGTATATAAATATAGAATATTACTCTTTTCCTAACATCTTATCCTCTCCTTTGGTCTACTTTGGAGAATTCATGAAAACTTTCTTATCCTCCTGTAGAATCAAAAACAGGAATGTTAAATAAATTAATAAAACACCTCAAAAAAATCAGCTTCACAAATCAAAGCAACAGGGAAGTTTAGGCAGGTCACAAAAGTAATATGAATTTTAGATGAACAGGAATAGGTAGGTGTAAGATTATAAGTACTAGTTCTAACCAAGTAAAATTTAGATGACTGCTGTTCAAACATATTATAACCAGAAGTAAGTTCTGGTTAATCTAAGTGTGTTATTTCAGATTAGTGTAAAACAGCTTTGTTAACTATTCTCATAGTACACATTTATACTTTGTGGAAGAAAAATAGAAGAACCAATATAATCACGATCTACATGTTACTCATGCCAAGAATAACTCCAAAGAAGAAGATTGGTTTCCATCAAACAAAGAGCAAAGTAAGAATAACTATCAAACAAGACCAACAACTTATCAAAGGACATCTTTCCTTCGCCTCAAAAAATAGTGACTCTCTTAGTAGAAAGATTCTCCTATAGGATTTTTAGAAGGTAAAGACATCTAATATGCAGACTACTATCTCCCAAATGTTGGACCTTGCACGAATCACATGAGGGCTAGCTAGACGCAGCACCAAGGCAACGCTATGACCTCTCCACAGCTGGGGACACTACTAAGAAACCCAGGTCCAATCTGCTCCTTATACCCATTAGCCCTGTTCTTAGATCTCAACATTGTATGTGAAGAAATACAATCTTTTCTCCAATAATGCAGTATCCTGTATAAGAAGGACTACAACTGCTTAAAAGTACGCATTGATCACGGAGCACATTAAGTGCAACACAGCACCACCAAAACTTTAAGAGAAGATGTAACAAAACGCAGAAAACCAAAGGGGGCATCTCTAGACCTCAGGAGGTTGATTCGAAAAAACACAACATACAACCAAGAGGTCTGGGGACTGCCAGGCACTCACAGATACAATGTGACCACAGTTAACCCTGACCCACCCAAGGGGAGGCTGTGTCAATGAGCAAAGGGTAAGAGCAGCAAAGCAAACTTGGTCATGGTTCATCCACCACCGGCCAGGAGAGACAAGTCACCAGAGAAGAGACCTCCCCCGAGGGCCGGGGTATTTTATCAGACCCACCTGACTAATGCCCCCCACTTCTGAACACTAATTCGGCATCTCAGACACTGACACTGGCAAAGAAAGTGTCCTGAGAGAAGAAACAAGCTTTCCAAATATGACAAAGGTATGCCCTCAAGTGATAATTAATAAGTTGGCACCTCCTTGTGATTTCAGTAAGTATCAATGTTGCCATCATTCACCATGTCTATGTATATAAAAAGACAACTCGTTTCTGCCCTGGCCGGGTAGCTCATTTAGTTAGAGCATCATCCCGATACGGCAAGGTTGCAGGTTGGATCCCAGTCAGGGCACGTACAAGAATCAACCAATGAATGCATAATAAGTGGGACAACAAATTGACGTCTATCTCTCTCTCTCTCCTCTCCCACTCTCTCTTGTTCTCTCTCTCCTTCTCCCTCACCCTTCCTCTCTCTTTAAAATACATAAAAAATTACTGTAATTAGAAAATAAAAAACAACTTGCTTCTGGACCTGAGAGAGTAAAGATCACAAAGGAAGCAACTATCACACACTAGTGACCCCGCTAAAAAGCATCCTCTACCTAGAGACAGCTGTCATTGTAACTGCAGAAGACTTAATCCAGAATCTGATAAACAGTAGACACTAAAAACTGTTGAATAAGAAAAGAACATTTTTCCTAAAATGTCTATAAACCTTGATGGCTCTTCACATAACAAAAAATAAATAACATATGCCCTTTAAATAAAAAGCATACACCCTAACACCACTAAAAAAGAAATTTTCCGACGTCTTTGCCAGGGCAAGAAATCATCACCAAAAGACTTCTTCTATCACTGCCTCCCCGCAAACATTTTCCATTGCCTTTCTAAGTTGTGTAGGCACAGAAGGTTTTTTCCTGCAACAAATGATTGTGTCTGTTTTGAGGGAGGCAGTATGATGTACCCTAAAGAACAAAGTCCCTAGTGTCCGATAAACCTGATTTGGGATCCTGGCACCAGGAATGACTCACTGGGGCAAGTCATTCAATCAGTCTGGGTCTCAGCTTCCATATATGTAAAGTGATACACTCCTATTTAATTCATAAGGATGTGGGAAGGACTAAATGAAACACCAGAGAAGAAATGCTTATACGATATTTGCTCAATAAATATTGGGTTCTCTTCTCTCCCCTTTCCCTCCCCACTGAGAACATAAAACATATTTTTCTCTATAGTAGTAATTTCCCCAACACTCAATACAGTAAATGATGAGTAAAGAGAAGCACAAAGAACCCAACAATTACAAAAGACTAAGAAAGAATACCAGGAATGTAAGTTGGAAACTATAAATCCCCATTTAAATTCTTGTGTAAGCCAGGCATATGAAATGATCATTTCTTCTACAGAATTGGAAAGTCAAAAAATACATTAAGGGCCTGTTGGCTCAGTGGTAGAGCATCGGCCTGGCGTGCAAAAGTCCCGGGTTCGATTCCCGGCCAGGGCACACATGAGAAGCGCCCATCTGCTTCTCCACCCCTCCCCTTCTCCTTCCTCTCTGTCTCTCTCTTCCCCTCCTGCAGCCAAGGCTCCATTGGAGCAAGGATGGCCTGGGCGCTGAGGATGGCTCTGTGGCCTCTGCCTCAGGCGCTAGAATGGCTCTGACTGCGGCAGAGTGAGGCCCCAAGATGGGCAGAGCATTACCCCTTGGTGGGCATGCCGAGTGGATCCTGGTCGGGCGCATGCGGGAGTCTGTCTGACTGCCTCCCCGTTTCAAGCTTCGGAAAAATACTAAAAATAAACAAAACAAACAACAAAAAAATACACTAGGGATCAACTACACAAATAATAAAAAGGATATGAGCCCGAAAGTGGGTCAATATGTGTCCGTCATGAATAAAACCATAAAGACTTCAGAAGGAAGGAACTCCCTTATTGGGATCTAGAGAACTTGGGAAGCCAGGAGAGCCAGAGAGCAGAGCAGTGGCCGCCATCCGCTTACCTGACATCTTTCCCATTCGCCTCCTCTACTTCATTCCCTCCCCCACTACACCATCGTGTAAGGAGTACTTTCACTACTCTAATTCTAGTCTTCTCATCACTTCCACCCACTTTTCATATAAAAATACAGCTAGCCTGACCAGGCGGTGGCGCAATGGATAGAGTGTCGGATTGAGACGCACAGGACCCAGGTTCAAAACCCTAAGGTCACCGGCTCGAGCGCAGACTCATCTGGTTTGATTATAGCTCACCAGCTTGAGCCCAAGGTCGCTGGCTTGAGCAAGGGGTCACTCTGTCTGCTGTATCCCCACAGTCAAGGCACATATGAGAAAGCAATCAATGAACAACTAAGGTGCTGCAACAAAGAATCGATGCTTCTCATTTCTCTCTCTTCCTGTCTGTCTGTCCCTATCTCCCCTCTCTCTGTATCTCTCTGTCTCTGTCACACAAAAAATAACAAAACAAAAAAACAAAACAAAACAAAATGCAGCTCAATGTTTAAAAAACATTCTGTAATTATATACCTGTAATAACTGTGCTGACTTGGAAATTACAGAAGTAGATACTCACCTGTATGCCAGTATGAGTGCAAGCTAATTTTGTAAATTCAATACATCTACCATCACTCACGTCCCAGAGACACATCTCTCTATAAAACAAAATAAGAGCCAATTTTAAGTTGGATTTTGAAAGCACTGTTCTACTTCGTCACAGTGGTTTCAAAGTAATCTTCCATTAAAACCAGTCTATTTCAGAAACAGTCGTGGATAGTCATGACTGCTATTCACCAAGACTTCTGGTCTCCTCACTCACCATCCCAACCTCCTTTCCAACCTGCCCAGCCCCACTTTGGTCCACACTCTTTCTGGGGACATGGCCCGCTCGCGAATCCTGGCTCCCTTCTGCTTGGCGGAGTACTCTGAGTAGTTCCGGTTAGACTGATGCAAGGCTTCCAGAACTTTCTCTTTCCCTTTGCCTTTGCTCCAGACACTGGCTGATTCACACAGCCGGTGCTTCTTCAACCTCAACCTCAAAGCTAGGACAATAACAAAGCAGAACAGAGCCCCAAGTGATAGATGAGGGAAAACTGACAAAAACAAGAAGTAAACTTTGAATTTGTATCACTGAGATGATTATCAACACAGCTAGAAAATTTAGTACTTCAAAAAGAAACAAAATTAAAGTGAGCTGAATTCCAGACCTTTTGAAATTAAATATAATATTCCAGTTCTGATTCTGTATTTATTGCAGAAGTTTTATTGAATGCATACAAACAGAAATGTATGTCAAACTACAGACAAACCATTCAAAATTAGAAATGTCGATGCCTTGCCTCTTATAGAAATAAACTGAAGATTTACTTAACCAAAAAAAGCATTCATAAAATGCAATGATCCTGATGTAATAAGGGTTTTCTTTGAAATTCTCTTTCCTATACTTCATATGGTATGAAATAACTTTAAAAAAATGCTCAACCAGTTTAGACTATGTATTCTAACGTGTTATCCTTTATTGACCAAAAGTCACTACATTTTACCTAATGCTGCCTCTTCTTGTTTCAAACAGTTACACAAGCTTCTTTTCAAATTCTAAAATTTCAGGGACAGTGGAGGAGACAACTTCTTAAATTTCTACCAGTTCCCCAACTCTTTCCAATAACATATTGTATAAATATACAATTTTCCAAGCACCAAAAAAGTTTTAAAACTTCCATATACTCTGGACCCTACAACTGCTCTCCAATGACCTATCTCTCCAAAAGTAAGCTATATTCTGAGATTGAGAAATATATGTGATTACACTAGTGTATAAACAGACATCAGTATAAATATCCAAACATTTGCGTGGCTTCACCTTTCAAATTTATGCTGGTCTAGTATCATCAGGTTTTTTAAAAACTCTTAAAGTTGTCCACCAACTCAGTAACAATGCCATAGAAATTAATACTCAGCTTTAACTTTTACGGCATTCTGAGTTTCTCAAAAGCAAGGCAAAACCATAATAATAAATTATAATAGAAGTATAAAAATTATTAATAAAGATAAAATGCAATTTTAAAATCTATATTTTCAAATATCTTTATGTAGACATTTAAAAGATATTTTAAAGACATATAAAAGATATCTGAAGCATTTATTTAAAAGATACATAAGAAAAAAAAAACTTCCTTACTTCCTAATACACTAGTACTATTTGCAATAAAGCCTTCTGAGGAAAACAAGTAAATAAGAAAATACTTACCCACTTTCAGATGCACTCACGATATACTGTTTGTCACTAGAAGCACAGGCTTTAGACAAACAGGTGATTGAAGCTGTATGACCAAATAACAGTGCTCGAGGATTAACCTAGAAATACACAAATATGTTGATGTGAGTACCAAATTTTTAAAAACGAGTCTTGTTTTAGGAATCCTGTTAAATATTCATATAAATGTAAAGCTATAGATTTGAGAAGAATTGCTCAGAATACCAAAAACTAAGAACAAAACAGAGACTCCCACATATTTAATGCTCCCAATCACCCTCCCAAGTAGTTCTGAGGTTGAAATTGAGATATCAAGAGGTGTCATAACTTGCCCAGTATCAGAGAGTGATGGAGCCAGGCGTCAAACCAGGGTAGGTGGTCTGAAGCACTAGCTAGAGTATACTGAGAAATCAGGTTAAGAATGTGAATTAGCATATAAAATAATGGAACCTCACTTATCTTTTAAATAATACTTTCACTGATCTAAAAGTACATTTAGAGTATCTAGATTGACACCCCCAAATACAACAAATAGAGGACAGGACCTTCCCAAATGCAGTATCAATGTTAAGCATCAGGAACTAAGAATGACCTTCACTGATTAATGATTTAGTGACATAGTGTCTACCAGAAAAGATTGCCCAAAGTCACACAACTACACAGAACACCTGCTATTCTAAAGTAGTCTGGCAGTCAGCTCCCAAATTTATCTACTTGGTTCTAAATGTCATATCTTACTTTGGGATACTTCAAGGATTTACATTATTTCAGGATGCATTTTTTAAATAAAATATTTCATACACATAAATAATATTTATAATACACATAAGATATAAATACTGCATTGAATAGCAACAAACTCAAGACCCAGTTAAAAAATAAAATATAACCAATATCTTCAAAGCCTCTTTGTACCATTAATCCTAGCTTAATAAGAAAATTTAATTGTTCAAAATTAAATACTGCATGGGAAGAGTACTGAGATTATTCTACAGTTCTGGTATGTCATAACTAAAGAGAATTTCCAAATCAAATTCACCTTAGCAGTCTACTGCAGTTATAGTTAGGAGAAAAATGTAATCATTGTTTATGGTTAGAATGGGCCTACAAAGTTTTCTCATACACATAAAATTTTCTCATACATCCAACCCTACCTCTATACAAAGACTCAGTATTCTTCCACCGTGAAAAATACGTGCACACGTGTGTGTGTGCGTGTGTGTGTGTGTGTGTATGTGTCCAACTCATATATCCCCAGTCTGCCTACTGATAGGTCCCAGAAGCAGAGCCCATTGAACATTTACACCCACACTAGTAAAGAATGGTAATAAATATATAGTGATTTTTAAAATAAAATACAACAAAATTTACAATTTCTAAAAAGTTTTTCTCTCTTCAAGACATTCATCTTAGAAGGTATAAATTTCAAAATTGTTTTTAATATCTTTTTGAAAGCCTCCTTCAAAATGGGTAACATTTTCTTGGAGAATTATAAATGTAATACATCATGCCACTTAAGATAGATATTATATTTGAAAATAGCCAAAAGCCAGCAAAATTCAACTCTAATGAATAATGTAAATAATCAACCTGCATAATACCATTTTTTGTCAAAATATATTTCTCAGGAAGCATATTATGAGGCCAAGTGTTATTCCAGATCTCAGTATAAGTAGGTTCTTATACTGAGAAAGCACAATAGGCATTTCAAATACTCACTTCCAATTCTCCTGAGAGATCCCAGAGACATATCTGTCCATCGTGGCATCCGGTCACCACTGTGGCCCCGTCGTCTGTTAAAAGCACTGCTGAGATGCAGTGGGTTGGTGCTTTGCGACCCCAAAGAACGATGGGTAGAACAAGGCTGTTTCCTGCCATGGTGTTTTCAGACCTGGAAATGTTTATCAGGATAATGTCAAATATTACAGTATTTCCTTCTAAAGCATATTTTACATTTTTATTATGAACTTCCTAAGCCTAAGAATTCTTCTAAACATTATAAGTGTGTGTGTTTGTGTATATATAATACATGCATACACAAAAACATATAAAATCTCAATTAATCCTCACAACAAATCATGCAGTAAGCACCATGGTTACTCCTCTTTCACAAATAAAAACAGTGAGTTGTAAAGAGTCACAAAGTGAAAAGTAATGAAGCTCAAATCAAACCCAGGCAGCCTGACTTCAGAAGCTATGGTCTTGCTCTGTTACGTGACCAATGACAAGTGACGTCTCCAAACGGGCAATAAACATCAATGTCCAAGAAAAACTAGTGCTGTTTCATAGTTCTAAACATTAAAAAGAGCATATTCAGCAAGAAGCTCATTCAACCATATTTATTATAAACCTATGATGTCTCAAGGTCACGAGTGTCTTTTGTGAAACTTGGGGAAAAAAGAAGTTCTTTTTAAACTCCTTCCTGTATAACAAAAATTTAGTTCTAATAAAGTTTTTTGTTTTTTAAAAGATTTTATTTATTGATTTTAGAGAGAGGAGAGAGAAAGAAAGGGTGGAGGAGGAACAGGAAGCACCAACTAGTATAGTTGCTTCTCATATGTGCCTTGACTGGGCAAGCCCAGGGTTTCGAACCAGCAACCTCAGTATTCCAGGTCAATGCTTTTATCCACTATGCCACCACATGTCAGGCAGTTCTAATAAAGTTTTAAATTTGAGATGAATGATCAGTTAAACAGTGTATACTGGAATACTCCTCTTACAAGAATGCACAAATATAAGGAATTACTCCTTCATATGATAAATTTAAGATCTAGTTGGTAAAATAACTAGATTTAAGTGTTATTAACTATGTGGTTAAAGATCTAAAAACTAGTTCACAGAAGTTAGGGAAAAATAAAGACTAAAATAATCAAAGAGAGCTCCACAAAAAACAGAAGACATGAAGCACAGTTTTATGAGCCACTAGAGGGGTCACCTACAGGCCTGACAACTGGTCAATCAAAAGAAATGTCACAGGGCCCTGGCTGGTTGGCTCAGTGGTAGAGCGTCGGCCCGCTGTGTGGAAATCTCAGATTTGATTTCCATCCAGGGCACACAGGAGAAGTGCCCATCTGCTTCTCCACCCTTCCCCCTCTCTTTCCTCTCTATCTCTCTCTTCCCCTCCCACAGCCAAGGCTCCATGGGAGCAAAGTTGGCCTGGGCGCTGAGGATGGCTCCATGGCCTCCACTTCAGGAGCTAGAATGGCTCCATTTGCAGCAGAACAATGCCCCAGATAGACCGAGCATCGCCCCCTGGTGGGCATGCAAGGTGGATCCCAGTCAGGCACATGCGGAAGTCTGTCTGCCGCTCCTCCCCCCACTTCTCACTTTGGAAAAATACAAAAAAAATTTTTTTAATTTAAAAAAAGCAATGTCACAGTAGTGATTTTTTTATACCCAGGATTTTTAAGTGACAACAAAAATATGTGTATAACTATGGACTCTTTAGAATGCTAAGACTATCCTAAGAAATTTTCAGTAATACTCAAAGGAAGAGCCAATTTCTATACAAATAAAACCAGCTGGACAGCCATGGTCTTATTGCCAGTGGCTTCTAGCAAAAGGCTCTTCTCTAAACTACTACTTAGTACTACAATCCTTAAATAAAAAATAAAAAACTAAAAGTTCTTTTACAAAAAAGAATAGCCACTAAAAAGTCAGGCAAGTAAAAAATTATGACTGATGTTAGAATGTTTACTAAAAACAACCTATATTACATCTTTTAATTTTTGTTAGAATACATGGCTCTCATTAGTTTTTCCTCCCCAAACTTTATATTTCTGCTATAAGTAAAAGGTATACATTCAAAGAAGAAAATTTAAGTTTACTTCCTATTGTATCATGTTCACCATTTCATAAACTACCAGGACACTAACCATTATTTTCATATCCCTATTTGATATAAGAAAATGAAACAAGGACTGAATCAATTTTAATAAACTTGGTACAGCTTGTTCCTGTCTGAACAACATATGTAACAACGATTTTCTCAAAATTGAGAATCTGGAAGAAGTTCATTTTTCCATGGTGACAACACTCAGTTTTAAATTACAGCACCCAAAGAAGATCTCTCTCAGTTAAACAAGCTCACAGCATCAAACACAATTTGGTGAGATCCGGAAAGAACACAGTTTCTCTAGATATTTGAGAACTCATGTTTACTGCATGCTGCCTGGCTTAGAGAGAAGGCGAATATACAGATTCAGGATGAAGGAGCGTGTGTGCTATAGAGAGATGGTCCTGCGCTGATGCCACAGGAAAGAACATCTGGAATTCAAGTGACAAGGCAACTCAAGAAAACCTGGGAGAATAACACATTGCACAGCCCTTAAAACAATTGAAAATAATCATCCATAACATGACAAAGGAAGAGCTATGTCATTAGAAAACACACGTATCTCTAACTCAGCTTCTCCAGCAGCTAAAATAATCACAAAGATCTAGGCAAAAACAAATCGCCACATCCTCTTCAAAAATCACAACCCAACAGTCAACCAGATTCTGAGAGTTCTCAGTAGGGCAATTAAGGATCTCTGTTAGGGACTAGGTTAGTTTGCTAGAGCTGCCGTGATCACAGGCTGAGTGGCTTAAACCAGTGGTCCCCAACCTTTTTTGGGCCACGGACCAGTTTAATGTCAGAAAATATTTTCACAGACCAGCCTTTAGGGTGTGGGATGGATAAATGTATCACGTGACCGAGACAAGCGTCAAGAGTGAGTCTTAGATGGATGTAACAGAGGGAATCTGGTCATTTTTTAAAATAAAACATCGTTCAGACTTAAATATAACTAAAACAGAAATAATGTAAGTTATTTATTCTTTCTCTGCAGACCGGTACCAAATGGCCCATGGACTGGTACTGGTCCGCAGCCCAGGGGTTGGGACCACTGGCTTAAACAACAGAATGTGGAGTCTCACAGTCACCAAGGCTAGATTTCCAACATCAAGGTGCGGGCAGGGCCCTGGCCGGTTGGGTCAGTGGTAGAGCGTCGGTCTGGCGTGTGGAGGTCCTGGGTTCAATTCCCGGCCAGATCATACAGGAAAGGCACCCATCTGCTTCTCCATCCTCCCCCTCTCCTTCCTCTCTGTCTCTCTCTTCCCCTCCCACAGCCGAGGCTCCACTGGAGCAAAAGATGGCCCAGGCGCTGGGGATGGCTCCTTGGCTTCTGCCCCAGGTGCTAGAGTGGCTCTGGTCGCG
Organism: Saccopteryx bilineata; assembly: GCF_036850765.1. Taxonomy (NCBI): domain Eukaryota; kingdom Metazoa; phylum Chordata; class Mammalia; order Chiroptera; family Emballonuridae; genus Saccopteryx; species Saccopteryx bilineata. Next base: position 14,954,101 of record NC_089500.1, read on the forward strand.
ACAGAGCGACACCCTGGATGGGCAGAGCATTGCCCCCTGGTGGGCGTGCCGGGTGGATCCTGGTCCGGCGCATGCGGGAGTCTGTCTGACTGCCTCCCTGTTTCCAGCTTCAGGAAAAAAAAAATACAAAAACAAAAACAAAAAAACCCGAATAGCCAAAGCAATCCTAAGGATAAAGAATGAAGCTGGGGGCATTACAATACCTGACTTCAAACTATATTATAGGGCCATGACAATCAAAACAGCATGGTATTGGCAGAAGAATAGACACTCAGACCAATGGAACAGAATAGAAAGTCCAGAAATAAAGCCACATATATATGGTCAAATAATTTTTGATAAAGGGGCCAACAACACACAATGGAGAAAAGAAAGCCTCTTCAACAAATGGTGCTGGGAAAACTGGAAAGCTACATGCAAAAGAATGAAACTTAACTACAGTTTGTCCCCTTATACTAAAATTAATTCAAAATGGATCAAAGACTTAAATATAAGACCTGAAATAATAAAGTACATAGAAGAAGACATAGGTTCTAAACTCATGGACCTTGGTTTTAAAGAGCATTTTATGAATTTGACTCCTAAGGCAAGGGAAGTGAAGGCAAAAATAAATGAATGGGACTACATCAGACTAAGAAGTTTTTGCTCAGCAAGAGAAACTGATAACAAAATAAACAGAAAGCCAACTAAATGGGAACTGATATTTTCAAACAACAGCTCAGATAAGGGCCTAATATCCAAAATATACAAAGAACTCATAAAACTCAACAACCAACAAACAAATAATCCAATAAAAGAATGGGAAAAGGACATGAACAGACACTTCTCCCAGGAAGAAATACAAATGGCCAACAGATATATGAAAAGATGCTCAGCTTCATTAGTTATTAGAGAAATGCAAATCAAAACTGCAATGAGATACCACCTCACACCTGTTAGATTAGCTATTATTAACAAGACAGGTAATAGCAAATTGTGGAAAGGCTGTGGAGAAAAAGGAACCTTCATTCACTGTTGGTGGAAATGTAAAGTAGTACAACCATTATGGAAGAAAGTATGGTGGTTCCTCAAAAAACTGAAAATAAAACTACCTTATGACCCAGCAATCCCTCTACTGGGTATATACCCCAAAAACTCAGAAACATTGATATGTAAAGACACATGAAGCCCCATGTTCATTGCAGCATTGTTCACAGTGGCCAAGACATGGAAACAACCAAAAAGCCCTTCAATAGAAGACTGGATAAAGAAAATGTGTCACATATACACTATGGAATACTACTCAGCCATAAGAAATGATGACATCGGATCATTTACAACACAATGGTGGGATCTTGATAACATTATATGGAGTGAAATAAGTAAATCAGAAAAAAACAAGAACTGCATGATTCCATACGTAGGTGGGACATAAAAACGAGTCTAAGAGACATGGACAAGAGTGTGGTGGTTACGGGGCAGGGGGGGCACAAAGAAAACTAGATAGAAGGTGACGGAGGACAATCTGACTTTGGCTGATGGGTATGCAACATAACTGATCGACAAGATAACCTGGACATGTTTTCTTTGACCATATGTACTCTGATTTATTGATGTCACCCTAGTAAAACTAATAAAATAAATAAAAAATAATAAAAAATAAAACATCAGTCAGACTTAAATATAAAAAAAAGAAATGTTAAATGTCTTCAATTGATACATATAAAATGTCCAATAAATATTGACTTTTACTTTAAAAAAAAAATTCATCATTAGTCGGCCAACATGTGAAAGATAAATTTGATGGTTTAGGTGGGTCACTGTATAATGTGTGAATATTTAAATTTCATACAAGTCCAGTACACAAACATAGTCCTGCCTAGTTTATAAAAGAATTCAAGAAATTTATACCCCAAAGGGACACAGTGTTACCCCAAAGGGACACAGTGATGTCTCCCTCCAGCATACAAATGTGCTAGTTCTTATTTCCAAGATTCCTTTGATATTCTAGGTCCTCTTGATTTCTCTACAAAGTTTAAAGTTGGCTTGTTAATTTCTGCAAAAATCCTGCTGTGATTATGACTAGAGCTGCATCAAATTCATTTATCAATCTGGAGAGCACCGACACCTCCAGTTCAGATGAACCACTACCGGTGCAGAAGTGCATCCTCAATCCAAGGTTACTTCTTAAAGAGATTTAAGGCCAAAGCAGCAGGCTTGGCTTTTTAACTTCAGTCAACAGCAATAAAAATTATCATTGAAAGAAAACTGAACTCACAATCAGAAGAACTGTACTCAAGTCCTGGCTCTTCCATGCAACCTTGAAAAAATTACCCCTCTGGGTCTCTGCTTCCCCATCTATAAAAGATGGATAATAACACCCTCCTTTCAAAAAGCTGGTGTAAAGATTAAGAGAAGCCAAATATGTAAGGCAACTAGTAAAATACCTAGCACATGGCAGATGCTAAGTTAATATTAATTTTAAAACGCACTCACACAGATCTTGCTACTTCCTCACATTCTGCTGCTACATCTACTGGTTTCTTCCAGCACTGCTATTTAAAATTTAATAAATTTGAACTTCTGGGCAGGTTGATAGCTTTCATTTCTACCACAATATAAAAGTACTACTGTATATGTTTGTCAAACACAATTCTATTATCTGCAAATATGACAATTCAGTTCTGCATGACATTACCAAAAATAACACTACTGGTTTCCTTCCCAATACTAAAATAGCTTTCAAATTAAGTTCTGGTCTAATAATAACAATAATTAGCAAATATTTTGGAGATTTCCCAAGTTTCCATTTTGTGCCTATATCATAGTGTTACAATAGTAGATAAAACACGATTCATCAATCCAGTAAAGCTTACATACATGCAAATAATTACCACCCACTGTGATATAGGAAAAATCTCAAGACCATGAATCAGAGGTAAAGATATAAAAGATGAACATCCTAACCTGACTTCATTGGATCCAGAAAGGATTCTTGGAGGACATGATGAATGAGAATGAGTAGGAATTAAAACCAAAAAGAGGCCCATGGAATCACATGTTGTAGTTCCTGGAGGCAGGAGATACCAATTCTTTCTGGACAGTGAAACTAGCAGGGCTGGCATTCAGAGCAAAAAGGCAGAATGACGACACAAGAAATGTACCAAATTGTAAAGGACTTGGTAAGGCAGCTTAAGGAAGCTGGAGTTCAACCTGACAGCAATGGGAAACAGGTCAAGTGTTTTAAGTCTATCACTACCCAAACAGAGTCCTAGGGAAAGAGGGAGGAAGCAAGCCCAAGGGGAGGGGGAAGGGACGTGAGACTGTAAATGAGCCAAAAGAGAAACAGAGGCATTATGTGTCTCAGAGAAATTATAACTCAGAAAACACTTTCATAAAATGGCACCAGAGAATTAAAAAACAAGTGTCTATATGAATGACAGAAATTCAATCATCCTTCACCTACAGCAGTAAGACACTGATTGCAAAAGTTGATGAGATATGGGTCTACTTCCCAAGGTTTTGCTTTTGTTCTTTATATTTAAGTAGTTGTAAAAGAAAAGCTATTGTAATTGACACACAGACACACAAAATATATGGCTTCCTAATCTAGCAATGGAGAAAAATATAGCTCCTTTTCATTTTATAGCTTTTTATTTTGGTAGATATTTAGACCCATTGGCAACTCTCTCAGGATCACACTGTAAACTGATCTCAGAGCTCAGAGGTATATGCAGACCTCCTGAGTCCTAATGAATAAATATTCTTCACTATTCTACATTGTCTTCATTTGCCACAATATTCCATGTACCAGAACACTTCATTCTCCAGTTAATCTAGTTAATCAAGATTTTACTAAAACACAGTACTCAAAAGGAAAGCAGAAATGTAGTATTTATGGATAAAATGATAGTGCTGTCTGGGTTCATTGGCACTTGAGAGGGTAGAGGAGGGGACAGAGGTAAGAGGTAGGAAGATGAAGCAGGTTCCTAAGTGCGATGGACACTTGTGTCCACGTCCTCCTCGGGAACAAAGGACTCACTACCTCAGCTGCTGAGAACACTGCGATATCAGCCCCACGAAGGACTGCCCCAGCCAAAGGGAGATGTCTTGCCCAAGCTCTTGCTGTCTTCCACTGAAACAGCTCACATTCAATAACTGATCAATTCAGGGGGCATGAGAGCTAGCCCTTCCCCCCCCCCCTCCGCATCAATTCAGGATAGCTCCACAAGGGTCATTCACACAAACAAAGCAAAACTAATTGCTCGTAGCATGAGCCATATTTCAGATTTGTCTTTTTTGTAATGACATCATTAACTTTGTTCCTTTATCACTTGTTTTTCCTATAAACTGGAAGCTGGATCTAAAGGCATTGTTAGGTTCAAGTGAAACCCTTTGCCAAGACTATATCATAGGTGATGAAATAGTCACATGAGTTCATGTGTAACATGCTACAGAAGGCAAGTTCATGTCACACTGTCCTGTACCATTTCATTAAGGTACTGACTACCACCTATTCCACCATAATTATTTTTCCCCTTTAAAACTATCAATAACCTATAGAGTGATAACTCTGATAAGCCCATTTGAACTGCAATACCCTACGTGAAACTGGTATCCCACGTGATTTCTAAAAGCTATAAAACAGTTAAGATTACCTACGAAAGAGTTAGCATCAGATCAATGTTAATTTCTCCACATTGCTTTGCTAATGCAAAAGCAAATGTACTTCTACCCCAGCAGAGGCATTTTCACAGGAGAGTCAACATCATCTCGGTCGGTACACTTCCTGTGCCTCAGGCAGGCCTCCTGAGACTTGCAGACAAAAACAGACTCACATTCCCTCTAATGAGAATGGTCATGCATGAACAAGAGCAGGCCTATGCTACCCATCTACCAACAGAGACAATGAGAAGCAGGGACTACACACTACACAGCTAAATATACTTGCCATAGTCACAATAAAAGAAGAAAAGTTTTAAAGGTTCATTCAAACTCTCAGAGAACATTCCAACATCATTTGTCAAAAGCATATGTTCAAGTCAAATTCACAGTGTGATGTAATGAAGTATGTGACCGTTAGGACGATTAATTTTCTGTTCTGGTGCTCTGGCTACCATTTTATTGAATACTTGGAAAAAACTGAATCAGACGATGAAAATTGTTTATTATAATGCAATGAGATGGTTAGGTCATCTCATTGAAGAAATTACTGAGCTGTTTCCTCAGAGCAAAGAGTTTCTGGAATTAAAGAGATGTGAGGGACACAACCTTCTGGACATGCTACCTGTCACTAGATTGACAAGATTATACTTTATTTGAGTGGCAAGAAATCTGCTTCCAATGAACTTGACATTTTAGGGCAGCTTTGTAAAAGGAAGTTCCAGTATTCAGCTCCAAAGGGACATGTGGAGCGAGCAGATGGGAACAGAAGACTACACTGAACTTCTTGCTAAGCCAGCCCCAAGCACAGGCGAGTCAGGCTTTGATGCACTGTAGAGCTATGTGGTCAAAAATAAATCAGAGTTTTTCAGATGATTCATAGATTTCAAGGCATAATGAATCATGCTGAAAATTTCTACAGCTGCCATCAGATGTCTGAACTCTCCTTCTTATGCTCTTTACATCACCTACCCGCCACAGTTTCAATCAAGAGTTACTGATAAAGGTAAAAGCAAACTATGCCCACTGAGCCCTCACCAACAGTTTAGGGAGAAGAGATCCCATTTTGTGGAACAAGGTTCAACTTTATCTCCCCAACCCGCCTCCATCTCACCTGCATTTCCCATCGTTCTTACTTATTTCCTTCACATTGCCAGCAAAATTCTAAATTGAGAGCTGAAGTTTGTCACTGTTAAACCACCCAGAGGAGGATACAAACATGCTTTCCCATAGTGGAAGTGGAATCCATCACAACATTCCGGGGATCAGTAAGGTGTGCTGGGTTAGGATGGAGATTTGAGCTGGCTAGGGAAGATCTCAGCTTCCCCATTTATCAGCTGTAAACCTTGAGAAAATACGTAACCTCTTTCCAAGGCAGGATGTCCTCATTTGTAACATTCACCTCCTCATTATATATAGACTCAAAAAAGAAAGTTCCCACGTATCAAAAACTGCTGTTGACAGGGTCACCAATAACCTTCCCTCTAGTAAATCTAATGTCAAATTGTACTCCACATCTTTCTGGACTTACCAGCGACATTTGGCATCATTCATAATTCATCTTCCTCAAAGCACTTCACTAGGCCTCCATGTCTTTATAATTCCCTGGTATCTCTCTGGCTTTAGTCTCCATTTTTCCTTCTTTTGAACCTTTAAATGTTGGAATTCTTCTCTTCTCTGGTGACCATCCCTCCCTCAATGATCTTACCAAGTCTCAGAGCTTTAAATATCATCTATAGACATTAATGTATACAGTATATAGACAATTCCCCCAATTCATGGCTTGGGGCTCTCTTTTTAACTCCAAACTCATATATCCAACTTTCTATTCAACATCATCATATGAATCGCTAATAAACTTCTCAAACTTGACAGGTTCAAAAGTGAGTCCCTCAACTTCATCTCCAAACCTGCTCTTCCCCACAATGTTCCCCATCTCAGGTAATGGCAACTCCATCTTTATAGCACACGCCAAAATCCTAAAATCCTCCGTGATTCTTCTCCCACGCATCCATTCTACCTCCCCATCCATGAGGAAACTCTACTGGCTGTACCTTCAAAGTATATCAGAATCCAGTGACACCCTTGCTACAACCAGCCCATTCCACATCACCAGATCTCCCAGAAGGGACAACACAACAGCCTCCTGACTGGTCTCCCTGTTTCCACCCTGGTCCCCTTATAGTCTCAACATAGCATGAAGATGTCACACATCTACTAGGAATCTCCCTGTGGCTTCCTGTCCCACTCGGAGTAGAAGCCACACTCTGCACAATTGCATCACCTACACAAACGAGACTGTTGTTTTCCCCTTGTCTACCCTTTGCCACCCACTCTGATTCTTGGCTTCCTTCAAAGACATTAGGAAGGGTCTCAGCTCAGAACAGTGTCCTCCCAACTTCTTCAATGAGCACTCCCTTACCTCCTGCTGGCATCAGCTAAAATGTCATCCTCTCAGTGAGGTTGGTCATGACCATGATAAGTTGCAAAACCAACATCCCAACAGTGTTTTATTATATATACTTCTCCAGAGCACTTACGATCATTTAACATACCAAATTCTTTCTTTCTTTCCTGTTCCTCCTTCTCCTTATAACATAAGCTCCATAAAGGTAATGATTTATGTTTATTGTGTTCTATACTGTATTCCCTGGGCCTACGATGACTCCTTCCACATAAGAGGCACCCAAATAGTTTTTGAATAAATGGACAAATGAATGAAGTATATTTGCTTGAGTTTAAAAAGTTGCACCCATCAGCAAAATTCATCTTGATTTTATATGCTTTGTTTTTCACAGAAAATGTATCAATTTTTCTATAGTAATGTTAACATTAAAGTCTCCTTAATCGAATCTATTAAGAGACTAGTTTTGTTTATCTCCAGCTGAAGGCTGTGCCTATATTCCAGCCTCTTTTATTCTTTCTTGACACACACACTGCAAGACACATCTTAGGGCTTACGAAGCATGTTATCTGACGTGGTTTGCTTTAGACTACAATCACTAAGGCCTGCTAATGAATGACAAATTGGTTCTTATACCTAGTAAAGTGATATTTTGTTAGTGTAAACTTTTCACTGCCACCTATAGTGATTTTCATTTGTTTGCATTTAAAGTATTCAGGAAAAAAGGAGCACCTTTAAGGAAGACAGTCAAATAAATAACTGAAACGTGAGAAGAGAAGGTAACTGGCACACTCGATCAATCTGTTATCACTAACATATATTAGCCACCAACATACAGAGCAACCAGTACATAAGTGCTAAACACTAGTAGAATATCTTCAATGAGTTTGAAAGTTCATAAATTACCATTGCTAAGATGAATGGCATACAGTAATTAAAAAAATCATGTATTTCCAATAATTTTCTATTCTAAAAAAGCCTACAGAATATAAGCATTAGCACTTCAGAAGTTGTCCCTGTCTTGACTGATCAGTGCCCGAATGTTTTGTTGATCCGTTATTTTATGGCTCACACTAACCCAAGCAAGCAACAGTCCAAACAAAAACAAAAACAAAAAACCTACGTTTTCCTTTAACATCACCAAAACATTTTGGGAAAAAGTGCCTAATTTTATTTCAAATACCTAATAATTTATGATTATAGTGTGTTTTCATATACACTCTGAACACTGTATCCCTGTTCCTTTAGTTTGTTAGTTCTGCTTATAATACCATAGTTTTAGTCTTTGGCTTTGTATTTTTTCCTATTTATTTGTTTTAGCTTTATTTTGAAATAATTATAGATTCACAGGAAGTTTCAAAAATAATACAAAGATGTCTGTTTTCCCTCAATGGTGATATTTTCACCCAAATTCCAACAATGACTGCATTTTATTAAACTATAGTACAATAATAAGATCAAGAAACTGACATTGAAACAATGCCTATATGTAGTTCTACGCAATTGTATCACCTATGTAAATACCTGTAATCATCACTGCAATCAACATACAGACCTGGTGCCCTGAGAGGTGGTGCAATGGATAAAATGTCAGCCTGAACACCGAGGTGGTTGGTTTGATCCCAGAGTTGCCAGCAGAAGCCCCGAGTACAAGGGTCGCAGGTTCAATCCCCCAACCAGGAGGGCGCCGGCTTGACCTCAAGGTTGCTGGTTCAAGCTCCAGTCAGGACACATATGAGAAGTAATCAATGAGTGGCACAACTAAGTGGAACAAGTTGATACCCCTCTCTCTCTCTCTCTCTCTCTCTCTCTCTCCATCCCACCTGTTTCTCTTGCTCTAAAAAACAAACAAAAAAAACAAAAAAACAGAACTGTTCCATCACCACAAAGATCTTCTTCCTGCTACCCTTCTCTGGTCACATCCATCTCCTGTGCCCCTACTGTCCCTAACCTCTGGTCATTACTCAATTTTTCATCTCTATAATTTTATCAATACAAGAACACTCTATGGATGAAATTAGACAGCATGTGACTTTGTGAGATTGAGATTCATTCAAATTGTTGGAGAAGACAATTTTTGATATTCATTCAAATCATTGCATAATATGAGTAGTATTCCATGCTATCCATGTGCTACAGTCCCGCACCACTTAACAACAAGGTTGTGCTGAGAAATGCACCCTATGGACCCCGAGAAAGAAGATACAGACAATGAGGAATGGCTCCTGGTGGCTAACTGGGCTCAAATTAAAAAAAAAAAAAAAGAGCAGAGCCTAGCAGCCATTTCAAAACAGAGAGAGGAAGAAGCCTGCACTGAAATGCCAGCCTCCCACAGTCACCTGCCTGCCAGCGCTGTGTTCCTGTCAGCTGAACCAGTCCTTATAAAGAAGTTCCTGGAATTGCATTTCAATGAATAGGGCGATCTGATCAAAGCTGTACAGCTATATCTCCAGTAGCATCCTAACTGACCAAGAAGGTCAGCTCCATTCTGACCAATCGGGACAGTTACTTGTTGGACCAAACCGCAAGGATTTGAGTCCTCATCTGCATGAAGACAGACCATCAGGGACCAGGGGTAGGGATTTCTCTTTACAAGTCAGCGGCCCGCTGCCTTGGAGAGCATACTTTTCCTTTCTACCAAAGACTCAAGACTGTATTTCCTAGACTGGAGCTGAGATACCAAAAAAGTCTAGCGAGACCATAGCAGAACAGATTGGAGCAAAGCGACTCAGAGCAGAGCGGGCAGAGGAGAACAGCATGGCGCAGGCCTGACCTGAGCAAAGCTGAGATGCCCACCCAGTTCAGGGCTGCCCCACAGCCCAGGCTTCATGACTGAGCTGCAACACTACCGACCATTCCCCAGCCAAGCTGTTCTCACAGCCAGCAGCCGTGCTGTACCACAACTGGGCTGTTCGCACTCAGTCAAGTTCCCTTCCTCACCACACCCTAAACTGGAGAGTCCTGCTGGCAATGAACTGGCACCAGTGACCAGTGGTTGACAGTCCAGGCAATTTCTCATGGTGTGAATATCAGTGCACTGACACAAACACAGTGCAGCTTGCTACACACCTGGTCTGTACGGGATAGCTTATTGCTCTGCGGGAGAGGAAAAATCGTTTCCCCTCTATCCTTCTTGGTTCTTGGCTGAGACATTCTTGCACTAGAAGACAGATTAACAAAACAAAAACAAACAGAAGTTTAAGAACATGTATGCCTCCTGTGTACATGGAAGAGATTCATGGCCACTGAGTAACTCCCCAAAAATGTCAGCAGTAAAGATGCTGAGGGTAGGGAGTCAGGAGAAGCTAACCAGAATACAACAGCAAACAAGGGCAAGGTATTCGTGCAGGTTTACAACCCATCTTCTGCCCTGGGGTGAGTTTCTAGGGAAAAGGTCATGCCCAGCTGTCAGCAAGGGAGAAATCCTTAGACAAGTGAATGTCCTTTACAAAGGGTAACTTTTTCTTGGTTTTCAGAACTTCTCTCCTGTCTGCTGTTTCTTAAAACTAACCAGCCTAAATAATCCTTCTGTCAAAGAGAAAGATTTGGTTGTGACATATTCTGTTCCCTACAGCTCCTCGGCTACAAACCTACACAACATGTCACTGTACTGAATACTGTAGGCAACTGTAACACAATGGTAAGTACCCATGCAATGCCTTGCACTAGGACATTATGATGGTGTGACATCATTAGGCAATAGAAATTTTTCAGCTGCATTAAAATCTTAGGGGACCACCACTGTATACACACACGGTCCACTGACTGAAACATCATTTCACAGTGTTTGACAATACAAAGACAGGCTCTGGATGTATTGAAGACCTATGAATTAAAGGAAAACTATGAAGTCAGTATGTAAAATAGGAGAATAACTGTGACACAGAGTTTGGGAATGATTTCTTAAAGAAAACCCCAAAAAACAAAAGGTAAAAAAAAATTTTTTTTTTTAAATTTTATGATATAACAATTGAAGATCTCTGTTCAATGAAGGATATCATGAAAAATGTTATGGACAAATGACAGAGGAGAAACAGATGTACTTGTAATACTTAAAGGACTGGTATCTAGAAAACATAAGGAACTTGGCTGTAGATCAAGATAAAGACTGAAAGCTCAAACTAAAAATGGGGAAAGGGCTGAACAGGCAATTTTATTCTAGGGAAAACCCAAAATGACAAAATGCACATGAAGAAATGCTCAGTCTCATTAGGTAGAGGGAAATGTAATTTAAAATGAGTTTTCATGTTGTTATCTATGAGTCTAGTGGAGAAATAAGGACAGAGAAACTCTCATCAACTGCCTGCAGGAGTCTAGACCGTCACAGCATGTTCTAGGACTCAACCTGGCAGTCTTCCATTAAAAAATATATAAAGATAGATAGATAGATCTCCTATGATCCAGAAATCACATTCCTCGCTATAAATCTCAAAGAAGGTATCAGAGAAGTCGAAAAGGTGTGTTTATCTCTGAATTGTCCATATTGATAAGAAAATGAAGGTAAGGTGGGTATCCACAAGTAGGAAAGTAGACATACAACGTAGTAGATATACATTCTGACAAGGGTCTTCAAACTTTTTATAAAAACCGCCCACTTTTGCAGTGCTCGTCAACCTGGTCCCTACCGCCAACTAGTGGGCATTCCAGCTTTCACGGTGGGCCAATCGCAACGCCGTTTCGTTGCTCTGCTACCGCCCACCATGAAAGCTGAAACACCCTAGGGACTAGGTTGATCAGCACTACAAAAGTGGGCGGTTTTACAAAAAGTTTGACGACCCCTGCCAGAGACACAAATCGATCTTTAAAACACAGGAGGAGTGTGGGGGTTACGGGGTGGGGGGAGGAGAGGGAAGAGGTTGGGGGAGGAGAGGGGCACAAAGAAAACCAGGGTGACGGAAGACAATTGGACTTTGGGTGATGGGAATGCAGCATAATCAAATGTCAAAATAACCTAGAGATGTTTTCTCTGAACATATGTACCCTGATTTATCAATGTCACCCCATTAAAATTAATTAAAAAACATTAAAACACAGGAGGAAGAGAAAAATGTTAATGAGATATTGAGCATCATATCCTCTGTATAAATTAAAACTGTGGGCACACAAAACAATCTGCATTAATGACACATACAAACTGAAGGATATATATACATTCACACATATTAGAACAATTGCTTACAGGTTGCTGGCCAAGGAAATGAAGTGGGAATTGGAAATAAAAGACAATGGATTAAAAAATAATAATAATAAAGTTGGAGCCACTACCTGAACAGCCCAATGATGATCACTGAATTGAGAAAGATGAACTTAGTCTTCTAAGGCAGTGGTACCCAACCTTTTTTGGGCCACAGACCGGTTTAATGTCAGAAAATATTTTCAGGGACCGGCCTTTAGGGTGGGATGGATAAATGTATCACGTGACCAAGACAGCGTCAAGATTGAGTCTTAGACGGATGTAACAGAGGGAATCTGGTCATTTTTTAAAAATAAAACATCGTTCAGACTTAATTATAACTAAAACGGAAATAATGTAAGTTATTTATTCTTTCTCTGCGGACCGGTACCAAATGGCCCACTGACCAGTACTGGTCCGCGACCCGGGGGGGGGGGGGGGGTGAGTCCTTATTTGTTTTGGACCTCAGGTGCAAACATAGCCACTAATGCTAAATGTCAAAACAATAGCACTAAAGTTAAATGTCATCCTACCCTTATCATGACAAATGCACAAAAGCAGCACACTACTTGTAAAGTCTTCAGTGCTAAAAACTATTACATATACCCCCTTCCTTCGTTTCAAAACAGAACTTACATCCAAGATAAAAATAAGAGTGTAAGATACAAGGCTCTCTACCTCAAAATTTAAGTCCCACAGTGATGATACTCAAAGATGGCAAAGCTCAGTTCCTTTGATTTATCTAATTATCAAGATCTTTTAAAATTTTAGCTACAAGAGGCAATAAGAAATACTGAAGTGTATACCCTACTTTTGTTGTTAAGTACAGCTCTAAAGTATTTTTTAAATGAAGACATTTAAACAAATGAATTTCTCCACCATAATCAATCATTAAAGTTAAGAAGGAACTTTCTATTTACACTGTTTCATTTTCCAATATAAAATAACTTATGACTTATTATTTGGAATGAAATGAAGGCAGTTTTTGATTCTTTGTACTAATAAAGGTATTTTAACACATTCCTTTCACTTTTAAACTCCTCTCCACTCCATCCCAGCACAAATTGCTTATAAAAGCAAGAACATTTTTGTATATGCAATAAAATTTCACAACCTCAGTCTATTTCTCATACTACAGGTGATTGTTACATCTTGTCCATGAAGTCCTAAGCAATTAACATCTGAAAGAGTCACAGCTTGTACTTCTTGGCACCTGGCAAATGTTACTGTGAAAGCAAGGGGTAGCTCTCATTGAATCCTAAAATGAACAGCATCAATAATGTCAATGCGGCCTGCTATGTAACTCTAGCTGCCATTGTTGCAAACTACTGTATAAGAACCAGCAAATTCTGCCTAGCACTTGAGAAACTGACATAGCAATTGGGTAAATCAACACTTAAAAAGCAATTTTTGAATCAAAGGCAGGGTAGTGCTGACTCCAGACAGAGGAGTAGCAGGTACCCTCTTAGATCAAGTCTGGGAGCAAAGGGACGAGAATGGGCAGATGGCATCTCAAAGATGAAACTCTAAACAGACTTCTCAATATCGTAGGCGGGGGCAACCCGAAGAGGAGTACCAACTGGTGAGGTGAGACAATGCGTACCCCCCAAACAAGCACATTACCCAAAAACACTGTCGATAACCACCCACACCCAGCATCACTAACCACCATCACCGCGAACCACGATACCCCGTTTACTGCCACTGAGAGCAGGACGGTCCCATCTCAGGACCAAAGCCAGTGTCATCGGAAGCAAATGTCACTTACCAGGCCAACGAACCCTAAAGACGCCTGGCAAGACCCATGATCCGGGCAAAGGTGCCTCGCCGTGGGCCTGAAGCTGCAGGGGCGGCACAGCACCGCGCGTCCAGCGGCAGAGCTCTGACAGCTGGCGTCGCCCGCGGAGGGAGCGGGCTGTGAACCTTGACCCCCGGGCTCCATGACCTCCACGCTGCGGGCACATGTCGCCCTGGAGATCCCCCCTGGGGAACGCGCGAAACTCCCTCCCTACCTGTCACAGCTTCATCTCATGCCGCGATGCTGTCCGCCGGATCTCCCGTAGACGCCCCAGCACAGGAGCGCGAGGCAAGGACGTATCTAAGAAGATTGCGGGGTCGGATTGTACAATCCAGGTGGGAACCCCGTGTGATCACAACCCCAGCCCAGCCGCCGACCCCGACCTGGGCTGCAGGCTGCCGCTGCTGCCGCTGCCGCTGCCGCCGCCGCCGCTGCGGTAAATCAGCTGACACCACCTCAACTGCCGTGACTTTCGCAGCAAGTGTCGCAAAAAGATGAGGGGGAGGGACATGCTCAACGTTGCCATACACGCCTGGCCTAGGCTGGAACCTTGGAGACAGAGAGGAAGTGCAGGGGTCAACTGTGGGCAAGGAGTGCACGACTGCCATTTTTGTTTTGGGAAGACTAGTCTAGGCTCCCGTCTCGCTTCGAACGTCCCTGTTGGGAGGACCAAGATGGAGGGAAGCATGAAATAGCAAGTGTGTTCCTTGTGACCAAGATGTTGCAAGTCTACTTTTCTGCCACCGTGACTCGATCCAAGAACCTGGAAAGTGTTAGCTCTGACATTTGGTTACTGTTTTCCTCTGACACCCCCCCCCCCCCAAATTTAGCGATTGCCCAGCACAGAGGCTCAGGCAGAGGAAGAACTCGGCTACTTGATTACCGGAAATCTGACCTTGTGCAACATTTTTGCAGGGGAGAGAGAAGGAATGTACACTCTCCGCGTGAGTAATAAAGAGTGGTGGCACATGAGCTCTGCCCGCAGAGGATCCTGGTTCCTCCACACAAACACTGTCATTGTCATCTGGGATGTGTTGCTTCGCTTCATTCCCCTCAGATTCCCCATATACAAAATAGGCATAATAACCTCATGACTGTCGAGATTAAACGACCTCAGCAAATTTTAAATACTTACACGTTGCCTATCTTACTCCCAAACATTATGGTAACCAAAGGAAAACTGATGCCATTCTGGTGGCCAATGGTCATTTCTGTTAAAAAGATAGAAAAGATTTTCATTCCATGGCCTTCTTTTTCCTTTATAATCTCATTAATGGATTTGTAGGACAAGTAAGAATTCTGTAGTCCTCAAAAGTTTGTGTATTCAGATCAGCTGGGGAACTTGTTAAAGTAAAGTTTCTGATTCAGTAGATTCAGAAACTTCTGTAGATTCAGTGGGATCTGAGATTCCCCATTTCTAACAGCTTTCAGGTAATGCCCATTACTGCTGGTCCTTGGAGCATACCTTGAGAGGCAAAACACTATTGAAGAGGCCTGAAGCAGAGGACTGGATTAGAACTGGGCAGAAACAACTAATTCAAACAGATAGTGTCCTTGCTAATTTGCTAAAAGAGGGGTAAGTTTTGGTTTGGGCAAAAGTGTTCAATTTATTATTCAACAGTTTATTATTGAAAGTACAATTCCCTATGCCTGAATATGGCAAACTTTTCCTTTCCCTTTTCCCCAGTTTAGAAGTCCTCCTCCCAAAAGCACATTACACAACCGTCAATGTCCTGGGTAGCATACTGCCTTTTCTTTCACTAGGCCATTGGCTTCCTTTAGACCTTCCAGTGTTCTTATTTTCTGTATCTGTTCATTTGCAGAGACCAGCTCTGCTTGCCACCATAATTAGAAAAACTAAATATTAATGTTGACCACTGACGTCAATAGAACACTTGAAAATCAGTAATTCTGAAATTGTCTTAGACTGCAAATTGACAATCTATGGTTTTCTTTTACTTTTGACTAACTACCTTAGAATCACATGAGTTGGGGGGGTGAGGAGGAGCAGGGAAATAATAATAAATAGAAGAAATAAGTTCATTGACTTTCTGGGTTCAGTAAACTCAATCTGTTAGGATGATGAGTCCTTTAAAGATGTTAAATTCATAATTCCCTTTATAATTTATAAGTAACTTTTGGAAGTATAGGAACACAGAGTGGTAACCACAGGATAATCTTAGGTTACATTAAAGCTTGTTTGGTTTGTAAATCTATTAGATCTCTTTCCCAGATAAAGTTGGCTTTTGTGTTAAACCGATATTAATTGAACACTTGATGTTTCAAATACATTCCTATGAATACAAAGCTTAATAGGAACATTAATGAGAAGCTTTCAGACTACTAACTCTCTGGGCTATCTCTACAAAGTTTACAAAATTTATAGCCAAAGTCTATATACATGTGTGGAATTTCCTGAGACATAGGACTAAAATAAATATTCAGACATTACAGAATGAAGTACTTCTGGTTCAGAAAAGTTCACACATTTTTTTAAATCTGTGTATATATATAACCTTCCAAAAATTAAGATTTGTTACTTCAGTTGGATGATTCTGAGTATATTTATTTGAATGACATTTATTTATTCCTCTCATCTGAAGGAATTATACAAAAATCTTAAAATATTTAAATAATCAGTACATCCAGTTCAATTTGTATATTGATGGAACCTTCATTGGAAGCAGTGCTGAGAAAGTGAGAATTTGGCAGGGTTAGCTTCTATAGAGGAAGGCAGACACTGCTTCCTACCGAGACTCACAACATAAGGAATTTCCTAGCGTTGGAAAGTATATTGGGTGCTGGGCAGCTGAAAAGAATGATGACTGTCTGCCAAGGTTTGCGGCTATAATTCAGTGCAGTATGAGAAATACACCACATATACAGAGGTACAGGGACAGTGGTGTGAGGACTTAGCTGTCTCTGCCATGTGAGGGACTCCTTCAGAAGTCAGTCTTTGCCCTTGCATTCTTTTTTAGGTTCATTCGGTCTTTGTCAGATTGACTCAGCTAAGGTAAGATTATGAGAGGCCTTGAATGTCCTTATATAAGCTTTTTTAGACTTTATTCCAAAGGCAACGAAAAGCCATCGAAGACTTTTGACCAAAACATAGGTGGTGCTTTTCCGAACAGTACTGTGTTTGTTTTTATTGCTGTGTAAAGCCAGGAGCCAAGGCCAGGGCCACTATCAGAGGAGCCCAGCCCATGCAGGTTCGCATTGGATTCGGACAGTCGGTAAAGAAAACATGGAGCCAAAAACTGGTGGGCCATAGTCTTTAATCTAGCTTGCACCCGGCGGGCAAGTAAAAATACACACTGGGCTCCAAAACCCAGTCACATTCAGTGCTCACAAAGCTACTGATTTATCCGAGTTTCCTAGAATCAAAGGTTTCTAGCTCAACAGCCTTATTCTCCTCAGTTCCCCATTTCCTTCCTTATCCCAGATACAAACTCTGTACAAACTGGCATCTCACTCAGTACCCCGCCATCTTGGCTGCTTTTCCTGGCCTTCTCCACGTGGCCTCCTCCCGCTGCTGGCTCTATTCTCTCTGCTCTCTCATGCTAACCTCAGGAACCAAGAGAGCAAACTCCCGCTCCGTTCCCATATACATAATGGGGAAGTCTCTAATACAAAATCACTTCTATGAGGCATGATAGGATTGTACCACCTCACACCAAAAAGGGTGGGACAGGCTTAATCCCAAAACCAAGCCTCAGGCTACAACAATTCTCAACACACATTAATATCACCTGGGCAACGGCCTCTTTAACAAAGTGAGCATAATACATTTTATCTGCCCAACAGCTGCATAACAAATTATTACAAACGTAGTGGCTTAAAACAACATGCATTTACTGCCTTACAGTTTCCAGGGAAAAGGAGTTCGGGCACAGCTTCACTGAGTTCTCTGCTCGTGACCACACAGGCTGTGACTGAGATGTCAGCCGGACTACATTCTTATCAGTAGGCTTGCCTGGGGAAGAGGCTGATTCCAAACTCATTGAGGCTCATCCATTTCCTGTGCCTGTAGGGCTACGGGCTTGAACTTCAGGTCCTGTAGGAACTTACAGGTCCTGTAGGAACTTACAGTTGCTTGACACCTGGGCCTTACCAAAGGCTCTCTTACAACATGGCAGTTCAACTTCTTCAGAGCCAGCAAAGAGAAGCTCTCTACTGAGCACAATAAATATGAAGTCATATAGCTATAGGTATAGATCACACGAATAGATATAGATGACTATATAGTTGACTATAGTTGGCTATATAGATAATCAACTCATCAAGGGAGTGACAGTCCGTCACCTTTGCCATATTCTATTGCATAGAAGCAAGTCACAGGCTTGATGTGCACAGAGGAGAGTGTGTCAGCCACAAATATTAATCTGGCAGAAATGAATCCTATGAATTCAGTGGGAAAGACAGAGAGGCAAGGAGATAACTTGTCACTGTTATTTTAACCAAAAATATGTAGTTGTTACCTGAACAGAATCATAAATGGAACTCAATGGATGAGGGTTGGGAATTTCAATATGCTACATGTTAAGTCTGTAGGTATTTAAGGAATTTTAAGTATCACTCTGTCTATAGAATTTGTAACAGTTATACCAATACTTCTTGGACTTACTAAATTTCAAGTTAGGTCTTCAAAAGGCAAGGAGAATTATGCCTCCATTTTATGAATTTCAAAAAATGGAGATTATCATTCTGGCCAGTGGTCTCACAGTGACCTCATTATTACCATCATTTTTGGATTGTCTCATGTGTGAGGTTACTTCTTTCCTCATCTAGATGGTAATCTGTGATTTGGTGCTCCCCCACGGTGCCCAGTACTTTGCTAATTCTGTCCTTTCTCTACCTAGTGGACCCATTCCCCTGTAAGTCATGTCATGATTAGGTGCCGGGGTCCAGCCCTGGGGGGGATCCAGGGGTCCCACAGGAGGAGACGGCGTCGGCGAAATTGGAGTGAGAGAGCCGTATTCTTTTCGTTCTCTTTATTCTCTGGTTAGCATTTACTGCCAGGCATCTCTGCCAAATGCTAGTATAGCTCCCTTTTTATACACGCACACTGAGTTACAATCACATGGTGTTAATTATTGCTTTTGTTTCACTATGTTTGCATGTTTCCAGATAACAGTTAATTTACATCTATGAATCACAAACCAGATAGCAAATCATTCAAAATACAAAATAAGTTGAATAGCGATAACAACATCAGTAAAAGCTTTTAGAGTATTAGTACTAATAGTTAACTAACTTTACTGCTGTTGTGAGTTAAGGGACAGAGAGAGATTTAGCAGACGACTAACAATGGACCACTGCTTGCTCAGGTAAATGGCCTTGAGTTTATGCAGTGTCCTACTTTTTCTCACAAGATTCTAAAAGGCTTGCCTCTAAAGAAATTAACATAACATCAAGAATAGCTTTCATCCAAAGATATGCAGGGTGCACTTGCAAGATAGCCCAGCAGCAACACAAGACATTCCATGGATTTCCCTACATTTTTAAATCTCATGAGAACATCTCATTGAGAAAGCCTAGCAATTGCCTTTAGTCAAAAGACAATTCTCTTAGTAAAACATTCTTTTCTTGCTGACTACGCTCTCATCCTAGGCCACACAATGGGCCATTCTACTATACCTTACCTAAGATACTATTGTCTAGTCAAATATTACTTATTTATTATATTTAAACACTAGTTAAGTTCTGACTCTATTCTTCTCAGAATATACCACTATTTGCAGATCAAATAAGCAAGAAGAAAGGAATGTTTCTCTACTTTATCACATGAAAAGGCTAGGGAGGAAAAATGTTAAGTGAAGGCCTAGGGGTGCTCTGTGCACAGCCACTGCCTCCTACCCATTCACAAGTCACAATCTATTCTTTCTAACATGATTAAGAAGGAATTCTCGCCCTGGCCGGTTGGCTCAGCGGTAGAGCGTCGGCCTAGCGTGCGGAGGATCTGGGATCGATTCCCGGCCAGGGCACACAGGAGAAGCGCCCATTTGCTTCTCCACCCCTCCGCCACGCTTTCCCTCTCTGTCTCTCTCTTCCCCTCCCGCAGCCAGGGCTCCATTGGAGCAAGGATGGCCCAGGCGCTGGGGATGGCTCTGTGGCCTCTGCCCCAGGCGCTAGAGTGGCTCTGGTCGCAACATGGTGACGCCCAGGATGGGCAGAGCATCGCCCCCTGGGGGGCAGAGCACCGCCCCTGGTGGGCGTGCCGGGTGGATCCCGGTCGGGCGCATGCGGGAGTCTGTCTGACTGTCTCTCCCTGTTTCCAGCTTCAGAAAAATGAAAAAAAAAAGAAAAAAAAAAAAAAGAAGGAATTCTCCTATAGACTTAACCCTTTACGAGGGATATCATAGCCAGCCTCTTATGTCTATGAGCCCAGTTCAAGGGGCTTACAGGCTTTTCTGTGGAACTCACATCCTCTGTCTCATTTCCAAAGAAATCACTACGAATCTACAGGGAAAGCACGGTACTATTATCCCTGTGCCATAATTAATAGCACACACCCAGAAAAGGGGGGATATAAGGCCAGATTAATTCAAAAAGTCAAAGGGGGAAGTATCATTGTGCCTTTCCTTTGCGGTGACTTTGTCACCCCACAGCCATTGGTCTTCACTGCAGTGACTTTGTCACCCCACAGCCATTGGTCTTCTCTGCTGTGACTTTGTCAATCAGCAGTTTTTGATCTTCTTCTGCTGTGACCTTGTCAGCCAGCAGTTGTGGGTCTTCTTCTGCTGTGACCTTGTCAGCCAGCAGTTGTGGGTCTTCTTCTGCTGTGACCTTGTCAGCCAGCAGTTGTTGATCCACTCCCGACAATTAGGGGCTTCACATTAGCACTGACAGTCCTTCCACTTTATCATTGCAGAAGAATCATCTAATAAGTGTTCTTTGTATGGTTTTGTTTGATTGAAACTACTGAAGAGTTTCCCTTCATACTTTCTCACATGTCAACTGTGTAGACACTTCTCTTTTTTTCCTATCTCATGACTTCCACTGAGTCAAACCATTGCTTTCCAAGTAAAGGGATGTCTTTTTAAAAAAATATTTCTATTTGCTCCGTATTTGTGCCTTCCAGGGAAGAGGGAAGGTGATAAGATTGGGGTGCTCAAGCTGCTCACACATGAGGGTTCAGAAGTCCCTCTCCAAGCTACCAGGATCAGCAATTGGAAATCAGGATAGTAAAAAAGAAGGTGATGAGTGTCCCTTGTGGTCCAGTGACCAGGGGCTATAGTTTGTCCTACTAACCTCCCCTTCTGTGTCCTGTTAGGATGAGTGGCCCACCAAAGCCCTGGAAAAGTTACTCCTTAAACCAGTGTGAAGAAGAGGATCCACGTACTACTAATTGTGGACTGTAGAAGACACAGGTGCACTACCAGATTCCCCTTCCAGAAAAACCACTTCCCAGCTACATGGACAGTGGTTTGTGTGCTGCTCCTGCGCTTAGCTGTAAGGATCACCTCAGCTTTCCAGATGGGCTGACCTATTATTGGCCTAGCCCCTGGTGAATGCCTGAGCAATACTAAGCTAGTTAACAGCTGGCGCTTCTTGGGGAGGCCCCCAGTCAATGACTACTGAAGAGGAGTGCCCTTTTTTTCACTGTACCACCTTCTCCCTCTTCCTCCTCTTCTTCATCATCTTCTCTTTTTTCTCTCTTCCTCCCTCTTCTAGTCTGATCATTTGAATTTTTTTCAAATAAAAAAAAGATTAAACAAACTTTTAACAAAAGAGACAAGAGATAGACATATTAACCAATGCAATGTTACACTTTATTTTTTATTTATTTATTTATTTTGTATTTTTCTGAAGCTGGAAACGGGGAGAGACAGTCAGACAGACTCTCGCATGCGCCCGACCGGGATCCACCCAGCACGCCCACCAGGGGCAAAGCTCTGCCCACCAGGGGGCGATGCTCTGCCCCTCTGGGGCATCACTCTGCTGCGACCAGAGCCACTCTAGCGCCTGGGGCAGAGGCCAAGGAGCCATCCCCAGCGCCCAGGCCATCTTTGCTCCAATGGAGCCCTGGCTGCGGGAGGGGAAGAGAGAGACAGAGAGGAAGGAGAGGGGGAGGGGTGGAGAAGCAGATGGGTGCTTCTCCTGTGTACCCTGGCCGGGAATCAAACCCGGGACCCCTGCAGGCCAGGCCGACGCTCTACCACTGAGCCAACCGGCCAGGGCCACTTTATTTTTTATATTGATTCAAATAAGTTTTAAAATAAACTAAGAGAAAAACCGGGAATTTTACATTGAATGGACAATATTAAGGAAACATTGTTAACATTTTGGTATGACTAGGGTATTATGGTTCGATTTTTTAAAATTTTTATTTTATTTATTCATTTTAGAGAGGAGAGAGAGGGGGAAAGAGAGAGAGAGAGACAGAGAGAGAGGAGAGAGAGACAGGGGGGAGGAGCTGGAAGCATCAACTCCCATATGTGCCTTGACCAGGCAAGCCCAGGGTTTTGAACCGGCGACCTCAGCATTTCCAGGTCGACGCTTTATCCACTGCGCCACCACAGTCAGGCGGTTCTAGCTGTGCAGGCTGAAATATTTACAGATGAAACTATATGAAGCCTAGCATTTGCTCCACTACAATCTGGGATGAGGGGCACGGTGGCTAGGAGCACTTTAACTTTACCTCCCTTTTCATGAAATAGAACTGTACTTTCTTTTATTTGCCCTAAATTCTATTCTCCATGGTAGAAAGTGTCACGTATTCAACGTCCAGTATGAGGAACCATGCTGAGCTGGGCATGCAGGTAATGCAGCTGGTTCTGCAGTCAGGTTGCTCACAGTCTGGTGGGGAGGCAATCACATCTACCCTGAGCATCACACAGGAGGAGAAGGGATGGGTCCTTCCTCTACTTGCTGTGAGTCTGAGCCTCCTGATTTTTTTTTTATTTCAAAACACTGAATTTGGGTGGAAAACATTGTTTTTAACATTGTATACATAACCCTTTTTGTTGGAAACAGTTCACTAACATACATTTTGTTTTTACTGACTGTCCTCAGTGCCTGGTCCTCAGATGTATTCAAAGTCTGCAGATATTGCTACTCAAGAATGGACTGACTGGTGTGTGTATGTGTGTGTGTGTAGTGTGTGTGTATGTGTGTGGTGTGTGTGTATGTGTGTGCTGGAGGGCACAACTGAGAGGGTTTTCAATATGGAGAAAGTCTTTCTTAAGTTTATCATTTCTTCCTTGTCTGTACATTCTAGCCAGATAATATCTGCTACACTACTACATGAAAGAGAGAGTTCTCTTTACAAGTGATTAAATTAAAACACAGTTATATATAGTTTTACAGCTCCAGAGAGTTAATTCTAACCCTAACACAGTCTTTAAAAAAATTAAGATATGGATTTTTATTTCAGAGGCTGAGGCAATGTCTAAATATCAAGCTTTCTTAATAGAAACTCTAGGCAGTTTAATGACTTCTGAACCTCAGATATAAATTTCAGAAGAATAAACTGTTTTACATTTTTGGGAAATTCCCAAAACTGACTCAGAATTGTCAGCAAGGTATTTCAGTATGCTCCAGAGAAGAAAAAAGATTTATGACAGTGACAGATCACTCTAGGACTTCCTCGTAAACCCTCTACTTTAAGACACTGCCTACTGTCCAAAACAACAGAATGTATAGTGTTAGTGGGACAAATGGTCCATCTGGTGACTTAATGACGTTAAGAAGCACTTGACATCTAAGGAGAAATCACAACCCTTTGAAAGAAAAGATATTTCGCCACCTAGGGACAACTATGGGAAATGGTATTCAATTTCAAATCCAGCAGCATACAACTAAAAAAAGTTTAGAAATTATGAAGCAGGATTTCTTTTTTGATAGTTAAATTACATATTTTCCCTTGTAACTTTAATTAGAAGACAAAAGATATTATCTGAAAGAAATTACCCAGTTGATCAGCAGAGTTAAAGTGGCATAATAGAAAATAAATTCTGAACTTCTTCAGAAATAAGGTAAAAGTAAACTATAAGTTAGTAAGCACCAGTTGTGTGTGTACACACACACATACACAAACGCACCCCCCCACACACACATTTTAGAGAGTGCAGCCAAAAGAAACACAACTGTAGGCTGGATCAGCTCTGGCTGCAGTTTCCAGCATCTGCTTTGACGGAAGAGGATTACAGGTACAGACAAAATACCTTGAATAAACGTGCAGGCAGAAGGGTATCCCCTGAACCAAAAGTAGATTTCCTTGTAGAGAGGGGAAAGAAAAAGAGGGAGCCTGAGGTCTTGGTTCCTTGAAATGGAGGGGAGAAGTAAAAACCCAGGAAGAAATGGCAGACTAGTGCATCTAGGCAGAAGGGTCTGCGCAGGGGTCCCCAAACTACGGCCCTCGTCCGCATGTGGCCCCCTGAGGCCATTTATCCAGCCCCCGCCGCACTTCCGGAAGGGGCACCTCTTTCATTGGTGGTCAGTGAGAGGAGCACATTGACCATCTCATTAGCCAAAAGCAGGCCCATAGTTCCCATTGAAATACTGGTCAGTTTATTGACTTAAATTTACTTGTTCTTTATTTTAAATATTGTATTTGTTCCCGTTTTGTTTTTTACTTTAAAATAAGATATGTGCAGTGTGCATAGGGATTTGTTCATAGTTTTTTTTTTTTTATAGTCCGGCCCTCCAACGGTCTGAGGAACAGTGAACTGGCCCCCTGTGTAAAAAGTTTGGGGACCCCTGGTCTACAGTCACATGAAGCAGAGAGGACTTGACTTGAAGAGGGCACAGAGACAGAGACACCCAGAAATCTGCACTCCAAAACCCCTCTCCCACAGTCAACCCAGATATTTGGTACAGTTTCTGAGGCAGACAGAAAAGATAAGGTTAAGGTTTTGTTTTAGTTGGTTGGAGCGGGGGTGGGGACTCAAGATCTAATTGAAATTGAGTTATACAACACAGAGTTAATATTTCATGTAAACCTGCTTTTGTGGACTAAGATTCACAGTCAATGTACTTCCTAGCCATTCGTTTATTCAACCAATACTTATTTTGTACCTAGTATGTGCGAAGGACAATGGGAGAGATAAAGCCATGTGCAACATATCTCTAACATATCTATTTGTAAAATCAGCAAAGTAAACCCATGGTAGCTACAAGTCATGATAAAAAGCCTTCCTCTAGTTACTGGCTGAACTTGGTAAGAATGGGTGGGTCTGAAAAAATTACATTCTTGATAAGTTGAGAGGAAAACCAGGAGTCATTTCTATGGAGTGAAGAAGTTTATGCATTTCCTTTCTATATTTATCTAGGCCTGACTATTAGAAAAAGTTATTTTATAAAGCATCTTTGCTCATTCTACATAGCTGAAAGTTTTCTTTTTTCTGATACACTATGGTACATTACCTATATATCTGCTATGATACTCACCACATTTTAACTCATACAATTAACTTTTGTAGAACTGTCTTATCTCCCTTTTAATATCCCTGGAGAAGAGGTGTTTCAAAGCACTAACACAGTACCTTGTACATATTAAGTGCACAGTAAATGTAACATAGCAGGCAAGTTATCATCAAATAACATTTCTCAAAATATGGACCCCTTGCATCAGCTGCTCTGAGTGCTTGTGAAAATTCAATTTCTGTACTATCCTCCAGCTCTATTGAATCAGAATCCTTGGGTGTGAGTTTGAGAATCCACATTTTAATGAACTCACTATAGTTTGGAAACTGAATTTCAGGGTATGATAGTTAGTCATAGTAAAATATGGGATAGCAAATAGGTTCATCTTGAGTGCTGATTGGTAGTGGGAACTGCTGAATGGAATTCTCAGGCTGAGTCCAGACAGACTCTGGAAAATCATGACAGTGATGTCTGTCATGGCCAAGTGAGGGGTGGGATGGGGAGAGATTATGTGCAGCAATTTGGCATTTCTGAAAGTTAACCTCAGGAATGGAAAGTGTATCAGTCATCTTAAGAATAATCAGAAGTGACCCTGGCCGGTTGGCTCAGCGGTAGAGCATTGGCCTGGCATGTGGAAGTCCAGGGTTCGATTTCCGGTCAGGACACACAGGAGAAGCGCCCATCTGCTTCTCCACCCCTCCCCCTCTCCTTCCTCTCTGTGAGCAAGGCCCCAGATGGGCAGAGCATCGCCCCCTGGTGGCCATGCCGGGTGGATCCTAGTCGGGCACAAGCAGGAGTCTGTCTGACTGCCTCCGCTTCTCACTTTGAAAAAATACAAAAAAAAAAGAAAGAAAAAAAAAAGAAAAAAGAAAGAATAACCAGAAGTTATCCTTGCAAAGGTATTAGGGTCTGTAAGTTTTTCTTAATTTTTATACAAATTCCAGGAAATGAAGTTTTTAGAGTTGCTTATACAAATTTAAAAGCAAACAATAACATCTTTTGGGAAAATTTCACCCACCAAAAGCTTATTTTATTTAACAAAAGTAAGCATTAATTAAATGACAGAGGAAGACCAATTAACTTCGAATATTATTTTTCAGTATTACTAAACTATTATGGCAAGGAAGAAAGCTGGATCTACCTTGTAGAATGCTCATGTAGGACTTTATTTTCCAGCTGTGCTTTTTTTCTTTTTTGTTATTATATATAATAATTTATAATCAAAGACATTTAGAAACTATATGAGGGGGGAAAACCACCCCCAAAGCATCACCCTGCAATAACATCTGCTGAAAGTACCCAAGCACAATGATCTGATTGCTACCTTCTCTTCAATTCCATCTACCCAGCTAAATCCAAAAGCAAATTACTTGTCACTTACCCCAATGTGTAAAACAGCACGCTTGTGTTAGACTGCTTGTTGATCAAATAAGTTTGTAAAATATGATTTTTATGTTTGCTCACTTACAGTTTGCATTGGGCGCTGGGCAAGGCCAGGTATGTGGTCTGTGAAATTGCAAATTACCTTCCTGCTTGGGAAGGGCCATTGTTTTCCTAATGTTTGCTGGAGGAGAGGTTTTTGCGCCAGAAAGTTTTGAAAAGAGAGAGGAGCGAGAAGCCATGTTTGGAGAGTGAGAGCAAAGGGTGCAGAGTGCTGAAGGAGAAGCCATGTTTGGCAGGGAGAGGGAGGGAGAGAGAGAGAGAGAGAGAGAGAGAGAGAGAAGGTGTGCAGATGGGGAACCAGAGGTGATTCTGGGAGAAACCAGAGAAGATTCTCCTGGTTGTGGGACGGGAGAATGTGTCAGTGGCATTAGAAGCTCTGAATGAAGACGGAAGTGTTTTCCCTGTGTGTTTGCTCATCAGCCGGTGCAAACCCTTAATAGAGGAATGGCCCCACCATTCTTTGGCTCCACTGTTTATTTACCGTCTGCCTGGATCCACGACAGCAGTGACTGCTGGCCGTACACTGCCCTAACTTGAAATGCAAGCTTGATTTACTAGGTGTGTGAATTTGGAAAAATTAGTCTAAGAATAAAGCAATAATAGAACCTACTTCACCCAGTTGTAAGGATTAAATCAGCTAATACACACAATGAGCTTGTATTTTATCTGACACATAAGTTGTTAAATATTAGCTACTATTATTGTTATCAGCCCTCTCAATTCATGATTTGCACTGCTGGTTCTTCTGCCTGATACACCCGTCACCTCTCACCATCTGGCTATTCCTTCTCCTTTATCAACACTTAGTTCAGGGGATCTCCTGGAAAGTTTCCCTGCTCCATCCTCCCACTTCATTTGTCTCCACTATCACTAAACTGGAAATCCTTAAAGGAGGAAAAATGTTTTCATTTCTTTTTTTGATGCTTCAAGACAAGTGCATAATCTTTTTTTCCTTAATGACTGCACAGGCAGCGTCCACGTATTAAGAGATCCGTAAATATCTGCTCCTAGTTTGTTTTGTCTAGTGTGGCGACTTGCCCGAATATGAGCAAAAACTATTCTTATTTAGGGCGAGGGGCGGCTTAAGACGTAGCCATGAACCCCGGAGAAAAAGGAACTCCTTCTCACTCTCCCACTCCAAGAAACTCCTAAGTAAAAGATTCGAGTCTCACAACCGCGGAGGAACACACAAATTTGAGTCGCATTCTGCACCTGAGCTTGCGACCGGACCGCTACTCGTCTGCGCCTGCGCCAGCCAGAGGGAGGCTCCTCAGTTGAGAGTGGGGCCACAGTTCGCGCTTTCGGATTGGTCGCTGAGAGCCAAAACGGACGGCGCGGAAATGACGTCAAGCTGCGCAAGCGCCGCCAGCCCTGCCGCGCGGGGGCTGCTGGGGGCCGCACGCCTTGCCTTGCTTCGCCTCTGCCCTCCTCCTCCCGTCCCCGCCCCCTCGCCGCTCGGCTCCCTGGCGTGAGTCGGCACTGCGAGCCGCGGGAGGAGCTCCGCGATCGCCGCCTCTGGTGTCCAGGCCTCGGCCTTCCCGAGCATCCCCCCTTCCTGCGGGTTGTCTCCTTCACTCTCGTAGCCGGTGGCGTCGCGGCCTCCCTTCCGGGCTCTCTTAAGAATGGTGGGAGTGAAGCCGGTCGGGAGCGACCCGGATTTCCAGCCGGAGCTGAGCGGCGCGGGCTCCAGACTCGCCGTGGTCAAGTTCACCATGCGAGGGTGAGGCCGCTGGGTCCCTTCTGTCCGCCGACGCTTTTCTTTCCGCATTCCCGGGCCCGGCTCCCTCGTGGTCTCCTCCTGCTCGGGAATGTCCGGCTGGCCGCAGCGCCAGGGCGCTGCCCAGTTAGGCCCTAGCTTTGGATCTGAGCCCCCGTTTGTGCCACGGGGAGTCTCCGGCGGGCACAGGAGTGAGGCCTCCGCGTTCCCCGGCCCGGGAGATACCCGCTCGCCCGTTTTGAATCCTTGGACTACCCTGCGCTGGGAGGTGGTGCACCTCTATGCTTTTTAGCCTGGGAGCCTCCTACATCCGCCCCTGCTTGCGTCTGTTCCTTTCTTTCCGGGGAGACAGCTGTCACCTGCATCTTAGAAACTTTGACCTCTTAATTTACCGAACACATTGATACTTTCTGCACCACTTGCATTTCTGAAAGCCTTTGGAAGCTTCAGACGGGGCTCTCCAACTAATCCGCGTAGTGCTCAGTCACTTTAAATTAATTTTGGGTTAGGATGCCTTTTTAACTTACTAACGTTTTTGTTACTCATTTGGTTAGTAATTGGGTCACTTAGGCTTACCTATATATGCGATTGCATGTAGTCACAAGAACTATAGTAGGTATGTATAATATAACACAGGTAGATAGGTGTCCAGACGTTTGAGTTTAACTAATAGACTCCCCCCCCCCTTTTTTTTTTTACCCGAGGATTTAACAGGACAGGTGTCTTGAAAAGATGTTCACTGGCTTTGGTAAATCTTAACATGATTTATAGGTCACAGAGCTGGTGGGTGGGTCTTCCATATTGGTGGGGGGTGCAGTGTTCCGGTGTGAGTGACATTTTGGAACTAGGAATTCGGAATCAAGATTTGAGCAAGTGGAGCCCTGGCTGGTTGGCTCAGTGGTAGAGCGTCGGCCTGGTGTGCGGGAGTCCCGGGTTCGACTCCCGGCCAGGGCACACAGGAGAGGCGCCCATCTGCTTCTCCACCCCTCCCCCTCTCCTTCCTCTCTGTCTCTCTCTTCTCCTCCCGCAGCCAAGGCTCCATTGGAGCAAAGTTGGCCCGGGCGCTGGGGATGGCTCTGTGGCCTCTGCCTCAGGCGCTAGAATGGCTCTGACTGCCGCAGAGCGATGTCCCAAGATGGGCAGAGCATCGCCCCCTGGTGCGCGTGCCGGGTGGATCCTGGTCAGGTGCATGCGGGAGTCAGTCTGCCTGCCTCTCCGTTTCTGGCTTCGGAAAAATACCAAAAAAAAAAAAAAAAAGGATTTGAGCAAGTGTATGTCTTTACTGACCTCTCCCTGTGCGTTCAGTGCCTAGTTAGAAAGATTAGAGGTCTCCTTTTGATATACCTTGGCCCCTGACGTTATTTATACTTAGGACATTAACTTGGAGAAATCTGCATTATGTAATACAGTTTATTGTCTAACTGACTATATAAACAGGGCAATATTTTTAACCCCAGAGCAAAAAATGATATCTAGCAAACGTGATTGAACCCATGTTAAGTATGGAAATGGTGACATTAGGATTAGAGGGATGCAGATAGAGATGAAAACAAGTTAGGATTTAGTTTTGGACCAGTCTCTTTTGTACGGAATTGAAAAGGAACAGTACATTGAATTTTGTGTAGTGGAATAGAGTACCAATATGACATAAGGATTTTGACATTTACTAAATTGACAGAAGAGGATAGTTTGTATGTAAAGACATGTCTAAAAGGAATGTCAGGATTCTATAAGAATGCCTTCCCAGATTTAGCAATTTTGTAGTGTCTGTGCTCTTAATATGAAGGAGTATTTGTACATTTGTTAAGTACCAAAGCCAGAGTTGTAAGAGGGAAGAGATTATTTTAATACCAAATCTCATCTTCAGTTCACTTTTCTAATTCTAGTTAGTGGGAGCATTTATACTTTTGTCCCTCATCAATATACTCCCCTCCACCCTCACCTTAGCAGAGGGAGAGATGACAAAGTAGTGTTATTAATCAAAGTGGGGAAAGGTTGCTATTCAGAAACACATCCATTAGCAACTGCAGACATTGGTAAAACACTGTTATTTAAAAAGATATTTTGGTAGGTTAAAATTTTTCTTTCTTTGTAAAAGCTGAGAATAAATAAAATGGTTGAATATAGAGAACTTTTAAGTTCAAAGGTAAATATTCAGATAATATTTACAAATCTTACAAGATTCTATTTGTCTTTGAAGTTCTTTTAACATTTTGACCATTAATACTTCCCTGCATGAACTCTCTGCCATTGGGACTCCCAATTTACATATATGGGCATCAGTGTTAGACTTCAAACTACTAACTATATCCAGTTAAATCATGTAATTCTTATTCTTTATTTTTCACTTCCACTTTGTCCTGTCTATTAATTTTACTAAAACACTATACAAATTGTCATACTGTAGTGGCTTTCCAGAATTTTTTTCATTTTTTAAAATTTCTTATCGGTAGTAAAATATATGTAACATAAAATTTACCATTTGGACCACTTTTAAGTGTACGGTTCAGTGGCATTAAGTACATTCACAATGTTGTATGTACTACCATCACCACTATTTTCTAGAATTTTTTCATCATCTCAGATTGAAACTGTACCTATTAAACAGTAACTCCTGCCTGACCAGGCAGTGATGCAGTGGATAGAGCATCAGACTGGGATGCCGAGGACCCAGGTTCGAGACCCCGAGGTCATCAGCTTGAGTGCGGGCTCTTCTGGTTTGAGCAAAAGCTCACCCTCTTGGACCCAAGGTCGCTGGCTCGAGCAAGGGGTTACTCGGTCTGCTGAAGGCCCGCAGTCAAGGCACATATGAGAAAGCAGTCAATGAACAACTAAGGTGTCACAACGCGCAACAGAAAACTAATGACTGATTCTTCTCTCTCTCCATTCCTGTCTGTCTGTCCCTATCTCTGACTCTCTCTCTGTCTGTAAAAAAAAACCCCAAAACAAAAAACCAAAAAAATAAGAACAGTAACTCCTAATCTCCCCCGGAGCTCCTTGGCAAACGTCTTTTCTACTTTCTGTCTCTGAATTTGCCTCTTGGTACCTCTTGCTTATTAAACTTAGCACAGTGTTTTCAAGGTTCATTCATATTGTAGCATTTGTCAGAATTTACCTTTTAAAGCTGAATAATATTTTATTGTATTTGTATATCACACACACACCACATATTAATTCATCTGTTGGCGGACATTTGAGTTGTTTTCA
Organism: Saccopteryx bilineata; assembly: GCF_036850765.1. Taxonomy (NCBI): domain Eukaryota; kingdom Metazoa; phylum Chordata; class Mammalia; order Chiroptera; family Emballonuridae; genus Saccopteryx; species Saccopteryx bilineata. The sequence continues at coordinate 14,985,851 of NC_089500.1, forward strand.
TTTTTTGGCTATTGTGTATAATACCACTGTGAACAGTAGAGTGCAGGGGTCTCTTTGACTCTGTTTTGAGTTCTTGTAGATATCTACCAAGGAGTGGAATCGCTGGATTATATGATAATTCTGTATTAATTTTTTGAGAAATCATCAAAGTATTTTGTACAGTGGTTGCACCATTTTGTGTCCCAACCAGCAATGCAGAAGAGTCCTAGTTTCTCCCTGTACTACCAATACTTGTATTTTAATAGCCACCTAAATGGGTGTGAAGTGCCATCTGGTGGTTTTGTTTTGCATATCCTTCATGATTAATAGTGTTGAGAATCTTTTCATGTGCTTATTGGCTTTTTTTTTTTCAATCTGGGGAAATGTCTGTTAAGTTATTTGCCCATTTTGAATTGGAGTGTTGTTGAGTTGTAGGAGTTTTTTTTATATGTTTTAGATACTAATTCCTTGTCAGATACATGATTTGTAAATATTTTCTTCCATTGGTTGCTTTTTCACTTTCTTGATAATGTCCTTAGGTACACAAAAGTTTTTAATTTTGATGAAGTCCAGTTTATGTTTTCTTCTGTGCTTTTGGTGTCATATTCCAGAAATCATTGCAAATCCAGTGGAATAAAGATTTTCCCCTATGTTTTCCTCAAAGAACTGGATAGTTTTAGCTTTTAACTTTAGGTATTTGATCCATTTTAATTTATGTATATGGTGTCAAATAAGGGTCTAACTTCATTCTTTTGCATGTGGATATCCAATTTTCTACCATTTGTTGAAAAACTTTTCCCCACTGAATGGTCTTGACACCATTCTGCAATATTTTTAAAGCAATTAAAATAGTTGATATTTACGTATTATTTAATCTTTGTAAAGGACTTGTTTAAACACTTATATTGACTCATTTAGTCTTCAGAATAATGAAATTATCCCCATTCTACAAATGTGGACATTCTGAGTCACAGAGAGGTTAAATAACGTTAGTGCCATTGCTGAATGCGCTATTTGAATTGTTAAGTGCTATCCTTGCCCTTCCCAGCCTGAGCAGAAGGGAAATGCAGGTTCATTTCCATCTATTGCAGAGCGTGACATTTTACAATGAATGTCTCCTTGAATGCTTTAGCTACAGCTCTGCCTGCATGACTAATCTTATGAGCAAGCGCAATTCATTTCACTCTCTGACATTCGTTCTTCTACCTCTTAAATCAGAATGAGAACATGAAACCTGATTATATTGTTTGAGAATAAAGTTATATGTGTAAATTATATGTTATGGTAACCTGTTTTTATAACTGCTGTCTCCAAACTGTTATTTCATAAATGTACCCAGATACATTTTAAAGTTATAAGCAGTATCATTTTTGTTGTTATCATTGATGGTTAAACTCCAACGTTAAAAACATATACATTTTCTCTTTCATATAACTCCATATGAATAATTTTTATTCTGAATTCATGAATGGATCACTTTTGTAATTGTTTACTATGTACTTAATTTTCTTTTTTTTTTTTAATTTTATTTATTCATTTTAGAGAGGAGAGAGAAAGGGAGAGAGGGAGACAGAGAGGGAGAGAGAGAGGTGAGAGAGAGAGAGAAGGTAGGGAGGAGCTGGAAGCATCAACTCCCATATGTGCCTTGACCAGGCAAGCCCAGGGTTTCGAACCAGCGACCTCAGCATTTCTAGGTCGACGCTTTATCCACTGCGCCACCACAGGTCAGGCTGTACTTAATTTTCTTAAAGCAGGTGTTACTTTGTAGTTAATTAGGCATTACTATTACCATCCAAGAATGTTAATAGGTATTAGGATGTTGAGTTCTAATGGTTATGGTCACTAGTCCAAATAATATATTATATGTATATTGTATGAATTATATGTAGCAAAATTGCTGTGGACCTAAGGTAACTTACTATAGCACAATTAGCAAACCCAGCATGCCATAGGAACCAAGCAGATGACATTAGTGAGTGAGGTAGGTAGCTGCAAGATCACTCAGATCTTAGTAAGACCCTAAAGAAAGTAGATTTTTACTAAACTTATAAACTGAAGCATAGCATGCATACACAAATGCACACAAATCATTTAAGTTTATAGTTTGATACATTTTCAAGGTAGTTACAGGTATTGAACCAATACCAGCACTCCAAATCATCTCCCGACTCCCAACTGCCTGTAGGCTCCTCCTCATTACTTTTTTTTTTTTTTTTTTTTTTTTTTTTTTTTTTTTTTTTTTTTTTTTTTTTTGGTGACAGGGACAGATAGACAGGAAGGGAGAGAAATGAGCTGCATCAATTCTTCATTGTGGCACCTTAGTTGTTCATTGATTGCTTTTTCATATGTGCCTTGACCGGAGAGCTACAGCAGACCAAGTGACCCCTTGCTCGAGCCAGCGACCTTGGGCTCAAGCTGGTGAGCTTTGCTCAAACCAGATGAGCTGGTACTCAAGTTGGCGACCTCAGGATCTCAAACCTGGGTCCTTCGCGTCCCAGTCCAATGCTCTATCCACTGTGCCACCATCAGGTCAGGCTCCTCATTACTTTTGAATTCTAACAGTATAGACTAGTTTTGCCTGGATTTGAACTTTATAAAAATGGTATCACAAAGTATGTACTCTGTCTGAATTTCTTTCACTAGCACATAAATTGTTTTCATGTTGGCAGTTAACTAGAAATAACAACAAAAGCACTGTATAGGCCACTGTTTTGGATTTCGGGAATAGCAATAGTACAGTGTGTTCGTAAAGTCATGGTGCACTTTTGATCGGTCACTGGAAAGCAACAAAAGACGATAGAAATGTGAAATATGCACCAAGTAAAAGGAAAACCCTCCCAGTTTCTGTAGGATGATGTGGCAGCATGTGTGCATGCACAGATGATGACGTAACACCGTGTATATAGCGGAGCAGCCCATGGCCATGCCAGTCGAGATGTGGATGGTACAGAGGAAAGTTCAGTGTATTCTGTGGCTCTCTAAATTCGGATCCATGACCAAAGTGCAACGTAAATATCGGCGCGTTTATAACGAAGCGCCACCACACAGGAATAACATTACTCGGTGGGATAAGCAGTTGAAGGAAACAGGCAGTTTGATGGAGAAACCCCATTCTGGTAGGCCATCAGTCAGTGATGAGTCTGTAGAGGCAATACGGGGTAGCTACCTAAGGAGCCCTAAAAAATCTGGGTGTGAGCCCACATCAAACTGCACTGAATAGGTATGAAACTGGGAGAGTTTTTCTTTTATTTGGTGCAGATTTCACATTTCTATTGTCTTTTGTTGCTTTCCTGTGACTGGTTAAAAGTCCACCATGACTTTACGGACACACTGTAGTTGGGTTTTGTGATCAAGTACCAGAACTGTACTTCACTGTTCTTGTCTTTAAAATGAGGAATTATAAAGCTTAAATGAATTTAAGGGTTTTGTAAGCTGCATAACATATAGCAAATACTCAATGAATGCTAGTTATTTATATTATTAATAGGAACCAATTATGATTATATCTGTCCATTAGTAAATATAATCTAGAAATTACCTTGTTTAGAGTTATACCCTGCAGAAAAAATAAACTTTTACAATATGTCTTTAGAAAGCCCATATGTTTTCCTTGCCCAGTTTCTAGCTGAATATATTTGTTATTGTTCAAGGCAATGCACTGACTACTTTAGCAAATAGAAGAGAACAGCACGTTCATGAAATAGAATTGATATTATGATTGTAAACAGATGTATTAAGAAGAACCCAATGTGCTTTCAGAGAAAGCTGATTTTGGACTGGGTTTAGGAATTAACTGTTCTAGTTGTGGTCCTGCTGTTAACTAGAATGTCTGATCTGGGACAAGTCGTTTAACTTCCTGGTCTTTAGTTCTCACTTACCAAATAACTGTGTTAGGTTAGGTGAATTTCAGTTTTAGTTTTGTGGGTTTGATTCTTTATGTATTGCATTGCAGAAAGCTAGCAGGTTGCCTGCTGTAGTCTTTTTCTCTCAAAAAGCGTAATAGAATCCTTACGTATCCATTTTGCATATTAGGCTTAACAGAGGTTCAGAAGTAGAAAAGAACTCTTTTTTTAAACCTCTGGATTACATGATCTTGTTCTCTTTTATAACAAGTTCAAAGGTCCTATGTTTGTGTACTACAAATCAAAGTCTGCAGAAGAAAAAAGATACAATTCTGAAATTCAGCTGTACTTGGGCATAATATTTTAGAGACGGGAAAGGTCCTTGGAGAATCTGTTCTCTTCTCATTTTATACAGAGACAACAGGTAACATGTTTATGAACTTCGCCAATACTGGAAATTTAAAGTTTACTCTTAAATGCTAATGATAAGCAAGGCAAACATCTTACTTAAAATAACCAATCAATTCATTTCAATTATTATATTGTGAAAATATGCTGCTGTGAAAATATGTGCTTCTGTGTTCTTTGACTTATTTTGACTTTTGACTAAAATTTCAATCTATGAGGGCTAAAATTAAACAAAAGATCTAGTATAAGGTTAAAATCTGAAAGGCAATAGTTACTTGAAAGGTAGTCCTTCCTTTCTACTGTCTTTAGCTACAAGAAGTGTTACTTTTTTTTATTAAAAAAATTTTTTTTTATTCGGGGGGTGGCAGAGACAGACTCCCACATGCACTGTGACTGGGATCCACCCGACAAAACCCTACTAGGCGTTGCTCTGCCCATCTGGGCTGCTGTCCCCATTTCTCAGCAGCCTAACTATTGATATTTTATTTTAGCACCTGAGGCCAACTTTGCTTGAACCATTTTAGCATGGCTGTGGGAAAGGGGAAAGAGAGATAGAGAGGGGAGAAGGGGAGGGTGATGAAGCAAATGGTTACTTCTCCTGTGTGCTCTGAACAGGAATAGAACCTGGAACTTTCGCATGCCAGGCCGATGCTGTACCACTGAGCCAGTCGTCCAGAGCCAGAAGTGTTTCTTATAACACCAGTTAGTTCATACATGATTGGTGAATAGAGTAATGATGGCAGTATCACATAGAAGTTGTGTTGGTTCAAATTATATTTTTTCTAGGTGGTGGAGAGCAAGGATAGAAATAGAACCTTTAGCGGTTCTATTTCAGGGGAAGGAGAAAAGCCCTCAGCCACATTGTTCGTTTTAAATATCCCCTAAGGTGGCCTCTAGGTCTGAGCCACCTGCCTAGCTGCCTAGGTATTTTCTGAGGACTAGCTACTGTTTTTCTTAGGGATATTTTTACAAAATTGTGTGGGTTTTAAGAGGTTTGCCTCAATCTTATTTTTTTCCCATAAGCTGTTTTGAGTGCATTCTTTACAGACGGGAGATTTTTCAGGAATCAGTGTAGTACAGTATGTCCATAAGTCGTGGTGGACTTTTGACCGGTCACAGGAAAGCAACAAAAGATGATAGAAATGTGAAATCTGCACCAAATAAAAGGAAAACTCTCCCAGTTGCATACCTATTCAGGCTCACACCCAGATTTTTTAGGGCTCCTTAGGTAGCTATCCCATATAGCCTCTACAGACTCGTCACTGACTGATGGCCTACCAGAACGGGGTTTCTCCACCAAACTGCCTGTTTCCTTCAACTGCTTATCCCACCGAGTAATGTTATTCCTGTGTGGTGGCGCTTTGTTATAAACGCGCTGATATTCATGTTGCACTTTGGTTACAGATTCTAATTTAGCAAGCCACAAAACACACTGAACTTTCCTATACGGTCCACATCTCGACTGGCATGGCTGTGGGCTGCTCCGCTGTATACATGGTGTTACGTCATCATCTGCACATACGCACATGCTGCCACATCATCCTACAGAAACTGGGAGGATTTTCCTTTTATTTGGTGCATATTTCACATTTCTATCGTCTTTTGTTGCTTTCCAGTGACCGATCAAAAGTGCACCATGACTTTACGGATACACTGTATATAGTCTAAAGACCTGTGCTTCATTTGTGACAACTTATTTAACACTTTAAAGTAAAAATAACCTGTTCATAATAAAAAAAAAAAGCAAAGGATGCAGAAGTATGGATAATTTAAAAAGTCTCCCCTAAACTTGTGCGTGTTGGAGATGTGATCATACAAAGATTTTATCATGAGACTCAGTGTTCTTTACACAGTACAAATTATTCTTAACCTCTGGTGTGAATTTGTTATAACTTTTAAAACTATTTCTTAATTGCCATTTAGATTGTTTCTAAATTTTTTACTATTACAAACATTGCATTGAACTTTTTTATACATATTATTGTGTAATTGAGTAAATGGTAAGATAGGAATGACTGTCCTGGCCGGGTAACTCGGTTGGTTAGTGTTGTGCCCATATGGCAGGGTCGTGGGTTTGATCCCCAGTCAGGGCACATACAAGAATCAACAGTGGATGTAGGAATAAGTAGAACAACAAATAGATGTTTCTCTCTCTCTACCTTTCTCTCTCTCTCTCTCTCTCTCTCTCTCCCTCCCTCCCCCTTTCCTCACTTCTTCTCTTTAAAATCAGTTAAAAATAATAGGATTGACTTTTAGAAATGTGATTGTTAAATCTTGGGTTGTATTTATTTAAAATCGATAAATAATGACTAAATGGTGTTTCAAAAAGTACCTACTAATTTATACTTCCATCCATAATGTTTAAGAAATTAGCTATAAATGTTTGTTTCTTTACAGTTCAGTCTCAGGGCCTGTTTGAGGATTGTTAGATCCAAAAATCTCCTTTCAGAAGCATCAAGTTTAATATATAAGAACTTAATAGTTATTTCTTAGCATTACAGTATGAGGCTTAAGGATGGTACAGCATAAAAATGCTAATAAAAGTGTTAAGAATGGAGAGACAGACACAGTTTGAGTTTGAACATGTGCTTTTGAATTTTTTTGTGTGTTTCTGTCTGCAAAAACTAATATGTTTTATTTTTTGCCTTTTTATTGTATCAATACTGTACATTCTTAACTTCTTAATTTATAAAGCTTCGTGATAGTTCTTAATATCTGTGAATATAATTTCTTCAGTTTTGAACCTTAGAATGGCTTGGGCTCTCCTGGGTATTTCCTTATGTATTTTAGAATTTAAATTTGTTAATGTTTCAGGAACACCTGCTGGGATTTTATGTGAACTCTAAAGACCAAATTGAGAATTGAAATCTTGAAAAAAACTGAATTTTCTAATTCATAGACATAATGTATTCCTTCATTTATTTAGGTCTTCCTTAAGTTCTCTCAGGAAACAACACTGAAGGCAACACTACTAGACTTCTAGATTTATAATACAAAGCTGTTGTCATTAAGACAATATGGTATTGCTGCACATATATCTAAATAGGCCAGTGGAAAGGACTAGAAAGTCTAAAGCCAGGATGATCAGAATTGGTTTTGTTTTAATTGCCATGTTTTTTAAAGTATAAATGAGCACAGTCTTTGGTGTGATTTTACAAGCATCTCTTACCTCTCTCATAGGTGTGGGCCGTGTTTAAGGATTGCCCCAGCATTCAGTACAATGAGTAACAAGTACCCACAGGCTGTCTTCTTGGAAGTAGATGTACACCAGTGTCAGGTAAGCAGAGGGAGTTCTTTAAACAATTATTTACAGATTGGTTTGAATTTCACATTTAATACCATCCTTTATTTATCTCTGTATGCATATAGTACTTGTTTCTTTGAAGATAACAAAGTGTTATATTGATATGATTTTTATAAATGCCATTATAGTGGCGTTAGTTAAGAAAGGTAGTTCAATTATTAGTTGCTTCTGAGTTTATTTATATTCATAGCTTTCTGATATAAAATGATTGCTGTTGTATTGTTAAACTAATGTCACCTGGCAGTTCTGTATTGTTTTTTCTTACATTTATTTTTTGCAAATCTAGAATTTTGTCTTCTACAGAGGCATTGGCTGATTAGAAAGCCATAGCAGAAAATTCTTGAGTATACAGGTGTGGCAAAAGTAGGTTTACAGTTGTGAGGACACAAAACAGAGTTTATGCTTATATTTTTATTTATTATTTATAATTGTATTTTCCATACAAACAACTGTAAACCTACTTTTGCCGTACCCTGTAGTTCAATTTGCATTGATCAGTTTGTAATCTTAGTAACAAAGCTGAATACTCAGCAGAAACTTTAAAATATTGGTTACTTTTGATTGAGCCACAGTGTTGTAGGTAGGTTGTCCTGATTATTTAGTTAGAAGGGCGATAGGACAGTCCTACATTTTCATATGTAGCAATATGGAAGAGTTGCTTGTTCTAACACTAAAAATATAGTCTTTAGCTCTAAGGGACAGCGCGGTAGCTACTTGTTTTTGTTTGTTTTTGGTGAGGGAAGCTTTGTTTTTGTTATATTTCTGAGTGTGAAAATGTTTGAGTGTTATATAGTTTGTAGTGAATAGTTTGGGGATTTGGTTAGCATAAACCATGTTCCCATATATTGTTTAGTACATACTATGCCACATGCTACTGGACTGTAACACTGGCTCTGATTGTAAGTATTCACTGTCTCTAATCTGGAAGTGCCGTTTTCTGGGGCTGTGCTGTCGCTACATATCTCATTTGTTTCTCTCTACATTTTTTTAAATTTTTTTAAAAAATTTTTTACAGAGACAGAGTCAGAGAGAGGGATAGACAGGGATAGACAGACAGGAACGGAGAGATGAGAAGCATCAATCATTAGTTTTTCGTTGCACGTTGCAACACCTTAGTTGTTCAGTGATTGCTTTCTCATATGTGCCTTGACCATGGGCCTTCAGCAGACCGAGTAATCCCTTGCTCGAGCCAGTGACCTTGGGTCCAAGCTGGTGAGCTTTGTTCAAACCAGGTGAGCCCGCATTCAAGCTGGCGACCTCGGGGTCTTGAACCTGGGTCTTGAACCTGGGTCCTCCGCATTCCAGTCTGACGCTCTATCCACTGCGCCACCGCCTGGTCAGGCTCTCTCTACATTTTTATTGTGGGTACTAGAAAATGTAAAGTTACATATATAGCTCATATTAGTTTCTTGCATTATATTTCTTTTGGACAGCACTGTTCTAAAAAAAATCTTTTTTTTTTTTTTAAGTGAGGCTTCAAGAGGACTTCTTTGTGTAAACTTTCTGCCTTTTTTTTTTTAGATGATATAGTGGTGCCTGTTCATAGTATTTGAATATATAAGGTGACATATTGGCTTTACTATTTCCTTTATAATTCTCATGAATCAGTACTTATTAATAATTTTCATTCACAAGTTAGTCTTGTAATAAGTATGGAGTTAGAGCAGAATTTAAAAATAGCTGTTGTAGTATGTTTGATGGGAGATCAGAAGTCATTTCTATAAGAGCATATATAACTGTGTGAGGATTGTGATGCAAAGGGTGTGACTTTGTCTTCATGGTCAGATGGGCTACTGTTTTTCAGATGTGTGTTTTTTACCAGCACCAGTGGTTTGTGTTGACATACCAATACCCATTTGGGATACAGTATTTATTTGGTATTGTAAAGCAGTTTCTGTACGGGAAACTAATTGTTCTACTGGGTGAAATATTCAGCACTAAAACTGATAAAAATACAGGGCTCTTCTTCATTGTGGATATAAAGCTCACAGTATAATGTAGTTGTGTCTGAATGGCTAATGTACTTTAGGGAATAGGCCTGCTTTTTCTTAAGTAGCAATTAGAAATAAATTATTTTACATGTCTTTAGTCCATTGTTGTGATACTTAACTTCCACAGAGATATAGAGTGAGTACTGAAAGTGGTATAAGATTAACTCTAATTCATAATGCTGTGTAACTTGCCAATTCTAGGGAACAGCTGCCACCAACAATATATCAGCAACACCTACGTTTTTGTTTTTTCGAAACAAAGTGAGAATTGATCAGTATCAAGGAGCAGATGCTGTGGGATTAGAAGAAAAAATCAAACAGCACTTAGAAAATGACCCTGGAAGCAATGAGGACACAGATATTCCAAAAGGCTATGTACGTAGACTTACAGTAACGTCATGATATGTCTTCCATTTCCATGATTTGCTAGAATGAATCTACTGTGTTTTCATGTTTTATCTTTTACTAGTTTAAAATTAGGAATACTTTCAAATAAGAACTAAAAGTAGATTCACTGGCTGGTTATTGGGGTTTGTCTCCATGTGCGTATTATAACTTGAGCCCCTGTCATAAACTTTTTTTCTGAATTTCTCCAAATTTTCTGTCACTTTTAAATCTGCTTTCTGAACTACTTTAATAGCTGCTTTAAGACTAAAAAATACCTTTTGCCCCCCAAAACTAATGTGCTGCTTACTGATTTTGTTTTAGAACCAAATATGACTTCAGTATTGGATATAATTTTTCAATTTTAAGAGTAACTTATTTTAAATAATAACTTGAAGACTTAAACATTTTGAAAACTAATACGGGTAGTTATAATGCAATATTTTTATATTTGAGAATTATTCAGGAAATAAGTAAAATTCAGAAGTAGTGCTTGATGGTACCTGATTTGTTTATGTGCTCTGCTAAATAAAATTATATTGGCAGATTAAAAAGTAATTTTTTTAAAAAAGACTTCTAGTATTTTGACCTTAGAACTAGCTATAGGTTTTGTTCTACAAATTTGTCATCACTTACTAAAATCAAATCAGACATAAATGACCCTGATTTGTGGGGTAAGTTGATCTTTCTCTATTTTTGTGTATTGTGTTGGACCTTTCCCCTCCCTATAATGAAAGGTGAAATTTATTAAAAAACAAACAGTTGACAGTAGTACTACAAACACATATACCCTTCACTTATATTCATCAGTTGTAACTGTTTGCTGTTTTTGCTCCATCTTGTTATCTGTCTACTTTTAACTTTTGCAAAAGCATCTAACAGTGAGTTGGAGGCGTCATGGTGGATCATCTCTCAGTATTTCAGCTTGTAGCTCCTAAGAACAAGAACATTCTTCTACAATAAGCATGACACCATTATCAGTCCTCCACATAACCATGACACCATTATCACTCCTAAGAAATTTATCATTCCAACAGTATCTCTCCTCTGCAGCCTACATTTAGATGTCCTAATCTGTCTTCACAATATACTTGATAGTTGTTTCCTCTATGTAGAATCAAATCAAGGAGCATTGCATTTAAGTTGACACTTCTCTCTAGTGTTTGTTAGTCTAGAAACTTCTTTTTTTTCTTTTCATGACTGCCTTTTTGGAAAGTTTAGACCAGCATCAGTCTAATATGATATAATAGCCACTAAGCAAAAGTGGCTGTTGAGCATTTGTTATGTGACTAATGCAACTGAGAATCTGAATTTTTAATTTTATCTACTTTTAATTAAGTTAATTTTAGATTGTCACATGTGGCTAATGGCTGTCTCATTGTACAGCTCTGGTCTAGACCATCTGTCTATAGACTGTCCCACAATCTGGATTTGCATGATTGGCAAGTTGTTACATAGGTGATACTTACTTCCCAATACATATCGTCAGAATATGTCAGCTTGCAATTATATCAAATATACAGTATAATGCCAATATGCTCCAGATACTCAAAGCACTTTAATGCAACTGTTAGATGTGATACTTGTTTTGTGCGTCCCATGACAAATCTTAAAATCTATTTAAAATAATTTATCCATTTAGTTTATTTTCATCTCTTAAAATATTGGAAATGTGACTACAGTGTTGTCTTCATGCCTGGATCTTAATCTAAGCTGTAGTATTGAAGATGCTGCTCAGTAGGATAGAAGTCATGAGCATTTAAAAGATTTTGTTAACACTGCCCTCACGTAGTTCAGCATAATTCTCCAACAGGGGACTCTGGCTCTTCAGTGCTCCGTTTCCCCCTCCCTCCTTTTTTGATTTGGCTACAATATGTCATACTGAGTAATATATTTAATTTTTAATGTCACAACATTTAATGTAATACAAAATAATATTTGGTTTGGAAAACATTTAGGCTACCACATGAATAATTAAGGTCTATCCTAATGGATTATTACCATATTGATAATTACTTGGCATGTAAAAAAGTTTCCTTTAATCTTTCAGAACTATATACCTGCATTAGTATCTCTGGATAAAATTATAATAAAGGCTCTGTGATAGAACAGTGTTATATGTAACTGATACTCTGTAATACTTGGTAAACTTTAAAAATTGTCCTTATTTAGCAGATAAAGTGGATACTTTTCTAGAATAGTAGTTTATCAAAATCAGCTCTACAAGAAGCAGATGCTTAAATAGTCCAGTCACCATAGAGAGAAAATAGTAAAAGAGCTTGTTTGTATCAGCCAGGATGGATTCACAGGGGAATTCTACCGAATCTTAAGTGTCAGGTAGCCTCGTGTTACTGCAACTACCATAAAAAAAAGAGAGACAACTTTTGAGCAAGGGGTCACTGGCTCGGCTGGCCCCTCTGGTCAAGGCACATGAGAGAGAGCACTCAATGAACAACTAAGGTGCCACAACGAAGAGTTGATGCTTCTTATCTCTCTCCCTTCCTGTCTGTCTGTCCCTCTCTCACCAAAAAAAAAAAGAAAGAAAGAAAAAAAAAGAAATGGAAGAGACATGTTAACCAAATACAGTCCTTGTACTTCTTTTTTGGCCCTTATTCTGAATCTAGCCATTCAACTATAAAACATTTGTTTACTGAGTCCTTATTTCTTAGAAATACACACTAAGAATGAAATGAAGTAAAAGTCTAAGTTATACTTGAAAGTAATCAGGAGCGTGGTTGGGGCCTGGTTGCAGGCACAGATGAAATAGAGTGCACGGGTTGATGTTTATTGTAGATGGGAGGTGGGTACGGAGAGTGCACTGGATTCTGTTTGTGTGTGTTTGACTTTCCATAGTAAAAAACATGTTAAATTCATATTTGTTAGTCTTCTTTAATCTGAGTTCTTGGTGGAAATAAGTTTAAAGAGTCATGACCACACTAGAAGAGGGAAGTAGGCTTTCTTTAGATCTTACGGATATTTTAATTTGCATATTTCCCACTGCAAAATACTGATATTAAAAAAGTGTCAGTCAATATTTTATAATTTAGTTTTAAAGACTTGGTTTCTGATATCTTATCAAGTGGGCTAAGGAGTTTTGGCTTTAATAATTAGTGGTAGATCTCAGTCATAAATTCAAATGAAAGGATTATTATTCAAGTTTAAATAACTATATTAAAAGAGATGGACTTTTTCTCCAAATTGCCTAATCAGAGAGAATTGCATATTTAAGTTTCTTATTAAGATTTTTATACCAAATCCAAATGCTTTAACTAAATTCTTGATTTAATCTTTTCAGATGGATTTAATGCCTTTCATTAACAAAGCCGGCTGTGAATGTCTTAATGAGAGTGATGAGCATGGGTTTGACAACTGTTTACGAAAAGACACAACCTTCTTGGAATCTGATTGTGATGAACAGGTAATTGAATGCCTAAGCTGTGGCTTGTGGGGATTATCAGTGTTTATGCCTGCCTTGTTTTGGATCGTGTTTCCAGCTCGTCCATGGCTTTATGTCTGTCCTTCCCAGATGGCCATTGTTCGTTCTTTCTTAAAACGTGCGTTTTCTGTGACGCCTGTCGACTTGACCGTGCAGACCCGCCTCCTCTCTGCTGCATGTGAGCTGCCAGGGGCACTAGTGGCTAGGGGGACTCCTGGGTTGGCCCCACTGCTGGGCTGAATCTTCCCCACTCTTGAGTCCTTTTGTTCATTCTGACCTGCCCTTCGAACTTTCTGATCACCCAGAACGAGCACTCGCTATACATCAGGCGCCCCCCCCCCCAGGTGTGAGCTTGTACTTCCCCTACTTCTCGGCATTGCTGTCACGGAGGGGGTATCCTGCTGCCTTGATTGAGCCATCGTTTGTCTTGACTGTTATTTTCCTTAATTTTACTCTGTTCCACTGACTGGTTTGTCCCCATTCCAGTTCATCTACATATTCACAAAAGCTGTTTTTTCCTAAAATATAAATCTGATCATGCTTCTTTCTTAAGAGTTAAATGATTCTTCACTGGCTTCAGGAAGAGGTGTCAGTTCTTGCTGACCTGACCTGTTTCTGCCGCTCACTCTCATCCTTTCACCTTCAGGTCCCTAAATGTAGCATGCTTATTGTATTTTGATACACCATTAAGGGTCAAGTATAAAAAGTAGTTTAAAAAAGTACTTACATAACCGAAGGATACAGTTTAGGTATTTTCTTTGGCGGACATACCAAAATGATTCTTTTTATTTACAGAGACAGAGAGAGAGTCAGAGAGAGGGATAGACAGGGACAGACAGACAGGAACGAAGAGAGATGAGAAGCATCAATCATTAGTTTTTCGTTGTGACACCTTAGTTGTTCATTGATTGCTTTCTCATATGTGCCTTGACCGTAGGCCTTCAGCAGACCGAGTAACCCAGGGGTCTCAAACTAGCGGCCCACGGGCCACATGCAGCCCGCCGAACAATTTTGTGCGGCCCGCAGACTAATCCACGAAGTTCAAAATATTTTGGATAAAATTAAGTAAGCCTAGGGGCCTACTTGTATTTTTCATTTCTCTAGCATCCTAGCTAGATATTAGCTTAGTTAACAGCAGTTGTGATGCGAACTACAGTTTCTGGTCGTTTTGTGACACTGAGTAAACTGCATGTACGATTGTGCTTGTTGTACTGATTTTTTTTTGTTTTCAACTCCAGTGAGAAAAGTGTTGCGTAACAGTTGCCTTTTGTAGACCTAGTGCGGCCCGCCGAACGGCTGTGATCTTGCTCTGTGGCCCACATGCTGAGTTGAGTTTGAGACCCCTGGAGTAACCCCTTGCTGAAGCCAGTGACCGTGGGTCCAAGCTGGTGAGCCTTGCTCGAACCAGATGAGCCCGCGCTCAAGCTAGCAACCTCGGGGTCTCGATCCTGGGTCCTCCACATCCCAGTCCAACGCTCTATCCACGGCGCCACTGTCTGGTTAGGCACCAGAATGATTCTAAAAGCATAAATCTAAACCCCAATTTTCTTTTCTCCAACCAGAGTGACCTTGTTACATAGTTTTGAGAAGATTGTTCTCACCGTGTTCCTTGAAAAGGCACTCTGAATGTAATTTGATGGTGCAGATCTGCAGGATTGGCTACAGCTCTCCCAGAGTCTTTCTGCCTGCGGAATCTTCCTCCCAGGGTGGAAGCGGAGGCTCCTACATCTGATAGTCTCAGCTCGGGAGAGGATGAAGCGAATGAGTCAGTTTCTGAGAGAAAGGCATTGCCACAGTGCTTCGTATCTATTTTCTTATGTGGCCATCTAAATTCCATTAGATGAGTTAGAGATGGAGGTCTGGAGGCGACTGTAGAGCTCTCAGAGTCCTCCTTCTCTTGAGTTTTGGATCAAACAGAGACCATTTGAGGGCTAGTCTCTCCACATGACTTTTGCATTGTCTCCAAATTGTCAGGTGACATGGGTACATGCCTGACAAACTGTCTTAGAAAACTTTAAGCTTATATGCTAACAAGAGTAGTTTAAATTTTATTTTACTGTGGGAATTTTGTTTGAGTTTTTCGAAAGCAGATTGCTTGCCCATAAGTCACAAGACCTGAGGGTTTTATGCATAATTTTAGGTAATTATTCCATTAAATTTTTTGTTGTCATTTCCTTTTATGAATTATAGATAATTGTATTTTTTAAATGTTAGTCTAATCAAGTGACTTTCAACTTACTGATTTTGCATATTACATTGGTTTTGTTAGATTAATTAAAATTTTTTGCCTCTGAATTAATTCTGCTGAGCTGTCCTATATATTTAGGGTGTTCAAGAGCTCTTTTAAAATGAAACTATTATTTTCTTCACAGCTGCTTATTACTGTGGCATTCAATCAACCTGTTAAGCTTTATTCAATGAAATTTCAAGGGCCAGATAATGGTAAGTAATGGATATTTTCTCTCTCTCTCATCTATCTATTTATCTATCTATCTATCTGTCTGTCTGTCTGTCTGTCTGTCTATTGGTGAGAGGAGGGAAGATAGTGAGGCAGACTCCCATATGCGCCTCAACCAGGGTATACCCAACAATTCCATCAGGGGCAGGTGCACAAATACCGAGCTTTTTTTGGTGCCTGAGGCTTATGTGTTCCAGTGGAGCCATCCTCAGTGCCTGGGGCTTGAACCAATCAATCCATTGGCTGCCAGAGGGGAAGAGGGAGAGAAGGGGAAAAAGCAGATGGTCACCTGTGTTCCCTGACCAGGAATCAAACCCGTGACATTCATACACCTGGCCGACGTTCTATCCACTGAGCCCCTGGCCATGGCCAGGTAGTTCTCTTAACTAACCTTTTGCTCTGTAGACCTGTTAGCAGGTCTACCTCTATTTATTATATAGAAACATTTATTCCTTGCTTTGGGAAAGAGTGGAATTGATTTTGGAACAAAGCACGGATATACATGAATGGGCAAATAATGTGAGATTTATTTCTAAAGCGTTTAATTTTAGAATTCAAGTTTCCTCTTAATCTAAAAGCAAGTAAATTTTTTCTTCCAACTATTGCTCTAAAACTGTAGGTTCGAAGCAGCCATTTTTTTAGAATCGGAACTGGGAGATATTTATTCAAACTCCTGTTATAGATGGTAAAACTAAGGCTCTAAATTCTATTTGTGCTCTGTTAATGAATTCATATTCTTTATACATATGATCCCTTAGATAGGCTTGTACAGACTTTTCTCTTTTTATTAAATAAAGAATTTCCCTTATTCACTACCCACCCCCCTTTTTTTCTGTTTCCGTTGAGGTTTTTATGTAGTTGGAGTGGGGGGAGGGGGGAGGGAGTAGGGCCTAGATGTTAGTTTTGGTTTTGTTTTTTAATTGATTGGAAGAAACAGCCAGCACACTATTTATCATATGGCATTCCCTTTTTATTTGTTACTTTAACTTTTCATGTATTAGTGAATTTTCATTACTGAAACCATGTCTTGATTCTTAAAATATAAAGTATTGTAAAAGCAAATACTGTAGAAATGATCATTAAGCAATATAAGTATTTTAAAAATGAAACAGCCAGAAAATATGGGTCTTAGATTATACTCTGAGGTTAAAAGGTTTAAGACACTATAGATACGATTTTTACTGAGCATATTCTCATTCTTAAGATGAAATATGGCAATTTGTCTAGTTAATCTCCTTCTGGCTAATAGTGTCACTGAATAATGCTTTCCTCCCAAGTAACAAAATGTACCAATGGTTGGCAACTGTAATACCTAGCTAAAAGGTCATTTCCTTTTATGAAACTTGTTAACCTGCATATACTGTCAGACTGCATTGCTATCTTCCCTGTACAGCCTTAGTAGTAGTATACATTAGTAGTATAGCAGATAGTACTCTACATTCACATAGTACTATCTTTTGTAGTTGAGCGCAAGAACTTTGGGTATGTCCATGTGTATGCATATGTATGCATATGTTCTCATCTAGAATTCCTGGAGTATAGTGCTAGCATGCAAAAAAACATTGGCTATGAAAATACTCATACTTTCTTAGAATTCCTAAAGAGATATGTAGGTATGTGCATATGTGTGTCTATTTGTATAGTGTAAATGTGATAATAAGGGGAAGAAAATACATGTTTGGTATTTAGCATTTCATTTTATTCTACCATTTTTTAGGTCAGGGCCCTAAATATGTAAAAATTTTTATCAATCTACCCCGATCTATGGATTTTGAAGAAGCAGAAAGAAGTGAACCAACTCAAGCTCTGGAACTAACCGAGGATGATATTAAAGAAGATGGCATTATTCCACTTCGTTATGTTAAGTTTCAGAATGTTAACAGTGTAACTGTAAGTAGCATTTTGTTAAGATATATTTAATGGGTTTGTCTGGCAACTTATGCTGTATTTAGTGATTCTAAATGATCCTCTAACATAGTTATTTGTCTACTTGGTTTGAAATGAGCAAAAATGTATAATGTATAATGAATTCATTATACAAAAATGTATAATGAATAAAATAATTAAATTTTATTCTTTTTACTTTATCTATGCACCCTAATGGGAAGGACAGGTTGATTTTTTAAAATTGATGGATTTGCCAGTTTAATTTGAGAGAGAGAGAGAGAGAGAGAGAGATATATATATATATATATATATATATATGGCAACTCTAACGTTTATTCTAGAACATTTATGCTTAAACTGAAGATATCCATGCTTTATTATTCATACCTGGTAATGAGTGATACATTTGTAAAATTCAGTGTGCTTTTCTAGAATACTGAGTATTTAATGTAGTGGTCATGAGCTCAGTAAAAATGACTTTAAAAAGATCATTTCAG
The DNA here is from genome assembly GCF_036850765.1 of Saccopteryx bilineata. Taxonomy (NCBI): domain Eukaryota; kingdom Metazoa; phylum Chordata; class Mammalia; order Chiroptera; family Emballonuridae; genus Saccopteryx; species Saccopteryx bilineata. The sequence continues at coordinate 15,004,037 of NC_089500.1, forward strand.
TTAAGGACTTCGCTGCTTCTTAGCAATTATGAATTGCTTTTGTGTATTTTGGTATTGAAATCCAGCATGTGTGGTTCACCCCAGCCTGGTCCGTCAGAGGAGGGGCAAGAGGGTTAGGCCGGAACAGTACAACACCTAGAAAAAGAAGTACACAGCATTGTCACAGAACAGGTCATGCCAAACTAGTGTGATTTCTCTGTTCTAATGGAATATGATTCTGGTTTTTATAAGTTAGGAGAATGCTATATAGTATGTGTTCATAACACCTTTTGCTCTACTTAGTGATGGGAGGAAGGTGGTTATTTATTGGAAAAGCCCTTTCAGTCCAGAAATCCTGATAGAATCTCTGTCATTAGGATCATGACCATAATTATCTCGTGATAGGCTCAAGTATTTATAGACTGTGTCCTACCTCATTCAGAATGCCTATTAAGACACAGAAAGCAATGTCTGTCACCTTTTTTTGGTGATAAAATTGAAGTTAAAATGACATTTTTGATCAGAAATTATAATCAAAACTGCTGTGCCTAGATTCAGAGAACATTACAAATAAATAAACAGAGAGCTGGTTTAAGTCTACTAATTATAGACTTGGAGTGTTTAATTGACCAGCTCAGTTTGGGACGAATCTGCGGTTGCCAATATAAACAGCAACAACTGACTGATGAAGGCCACCTGAGAATGAAAGAAGCATGCTGTCCAAATCAAGATTATTAATTAGATAGAACGCTAGAGTACTGTGTTATAAAATATGGAGCAAATTAAAAAATAAATTCAGTACACTGAAGAAGGGTCTATGAATAAAGCTTCTCTCTGTTCCCTAACATGCTGAAGGGGGAAGTTTTAAATAAAAAGTATAAATTGTCAAGTTTAAAAAAATATATAGAGCATAGTGTAGTTTTAGGAGCTGATTTCCAATACTGTTTTTTCTTTTAGTATTCTAGTAGGAAGTTGAACGAATAGATATCAGAAAGACTATAACTGCAGAAATACTCCTCAGCAAAAAACTGTAGTTGTTAATAAAATTTCAACAGCACTTTGCCAGTTGTAATCATGAATTTCATACTCTTTCAACATTCTTTGTCAAGGAATTTAATGATCACCCCTCCACACGATCACAGTAAACCATCAAGAACTGGTGCACTTGGGCACTTTGCCCTGACGCCCTGGAACAGATGGACTGGCAGGGCAGACACGGACCCACAGTCCCAGAGGAGACTAGTTTAATGTACTTTGGATGAATTTTTGTAAAGAGTGCGATGTATATTTATTAGTAATCTAAAGAAGTTCACTAAATTGAAAGCATTTTGAAAGAAAGGATTGTAAACATTACTGTAAAAATTACTATTTTTTGGTAGATATTTGTTCAGTCCAATCAAGGTGAAGAAGAAACAACAAGAGTTTCGTATTTTACTTTCATCGGTACTCCCGTCCAGGCAACAAATATGAACGACTTCAAACGAGTAAGTTTGTTAAAAGGATACTTAGGGGAAGCAAAAATACAATTTAAAAGAAATAATTTTATAAACATCAAAGTTACATCATGTTATGAAATTTTATAAGGTTAAACTAGAACAGTATATTCGCCTAATCACATTTTTAGATAGCCAACTAAAAGAAATCTCTAATAAAAATGTCTTACTGATACAGTGTTTGTTAATGAATGACATCCAATTGAGAGGGTAAAAAGAATTGTTTGGTTACAGAAAGTAGTTAGGAGTAATGAAAAAATAGGAATAAGTGAAATCATTATTATGAGTGAGTTTTTAAGAGCTATTGATACCAAGGTATGTTTCTGATGAAAATATTTAAAGTGATGTATAATTTGAATCCAAAATAATGGATTCAGTTTTACTACACTGAGATATTGTTCAGACTACACTGAAAGAACAAATTTCAGCAAATAAATTTTCAGTGATCAGGTGCATATATATATATGTATGTATGTATAAATAAAATTGTATTTACTTTTTTGAGTATACAATCCTGAGATTTGGAAAGAATTTATAAGGTACACGGGACCTTTAGGAATGAGAACATTCGTACATTCATGGCATTACTTCTAATCTGTAATAGTTCGTTAGGGTGACTCTTCAAACGTGCAACCACAGATCGCAGAGTTGCCACCAAGAGCTTTCTCGGTACAGAGCCCGGGTGCTGTGCACAGATTAGCTGTGCAGCAGCACGGGAGATGTAGTTATCACCCTGTCCCGGTGGCTGCGTCTGGCAGGCTCTTGAGAGTTTGGGATGATTGTAAAACAGGAGGGTTTCCCTGGGCCGCCAGTGCTCAGAGGAAGACACCCCCAGCTTAACAGTTTGACCCCTGTTTGGGCAAGTGGAGCTGTAGAACATATTGACAACTTTTATTATTTTAGTTGGTATCCACAGATCTAATTTTAATTCAATTACAGAAAAGTTTATAAAATTGCCTAACAGTGGATGACCTTATAAAATTGTATGTTCTTTTCATAAAATTGACAGCCTTGACTATAGATATTTTAACTGGTCATTTTATCAGTATCATCTTCCTGTCTCACAGTATAATTAACTTTTGGGAGCTGTAGGAACAGTAGTGTACTTAGAGCTATCATGTTAAATGTTTGATGTATGTATAATGACAGGTCAGAAGAAGCAGAGATTAAGCATCTACATTTTTATGATATGAAATATGCTGTTCTGGGAGAATGTGTGAGCAACAACGACATTGTGGCTGCTTGCTTTGTATTTTGCCTGTTTGAATTAAATGCCAGTGCATTTAGCTTGCCCTGCCTCTTGCATAGTTTGTTTTAGCTTAATACTCCACAAGATCTATTGCTCTAAGTCCTAGTAGTTTATTATACCATTACTGCAGCCCTCAATTCATGTTTCTCACCTAGTTTATGCTATTGGACTTCTAGTTTTTCTCTAAGTAACCACTGCTTTTTCACTAGTTTCATCAGCCTGCCATTCGTTAGTTTTCCTAATGTGCATTACAGTTGTCCACCTGAGAGTCTGTCTCCACCTCTTTGTCTTTAACATCCCCCAGCCCACCTCTTCTAGACTAGTTTTTCTCTTTTTTGACTATCAAACTACTTTTTTGGACTGTCTTTAGGATATTAAAGGTGTTAGAGTCTTCTTGCTGAGAGTATTTGTGTTTGTTTTATAATTTGGCTGTGTATTCATATAACTAAATAGTTTTTACCTTAACATTAACTATCAAGCAGTAGTTTTCAAACTCTTTGGATCCAGGGCCACTTTATACTATTAAATATTCATGAGAACCAATAAGAGCTTTTGTTTCTGTGAGTTATACTTACCTAATATTTATCATTTAAGAAATTAAAAAACACTTTGGCTGGCCGGCTTGCTCAATGGATAGAGCATTGACTCAGCGTTATGGACGTCCCAAGTTCAATTCCCGGTCAGAGCACACAGGAGAAGCGACCGTCTCCTTCTCTACCCCTCCCTCTTTCCCTTCTCTCCCACTCCTACTTCCATAGCCAGTGGCTTGATTGGTCTGAGTGTTGGCCCCAGATGGGGTTGCTGGGTGGATCCTGGCCGGGGTGCACGCAGGAGTCTTTCTCACTATATCCCCTCCTCTCACCTAAAAAAATAAAAAAATAAAAAGAATTAAAACAAATTTAAAAAAATACTTATTTACAATAGTGAACTCATTGTACATCAACACAAATAATGTTTTTAAATTGAAGTATTTTCCAAAACAGAAACCAACCTGTGAAAGGAAGAGCATTGTTTTATACTTTTACAAATTCTTACTGTTTAACTTTGCAGAATTCTCTCATTCTCATACCTGCTTCTGCATTGTCAGTTTTGCTATCACAGGTTATGTAGCCTCTCAAAAACTTCATTGTGCCCTTTTGAGACAATGAGAGTTAAAAAGGCAAATAACAATTTAACGTTACTATGGAAATAGTTTTTAGCTTGAGGATTCCCCAGAAGGCTCTTGGGGAACCCCAGCCTGGACCAAACTGAGAACTGCTGTGAAAATAATTTAATGGACTCCCTTCTTGGTGTTCTGGGCTCCTTAGTCCCTTGCTTTTAATATTTGATGCATTTTAATTGGTTGAGTGATTTTCTTATGTATATTAATATTATATTACATTTCCTTTTAATAATTTCTATGTGAGATTTGTTCTGCTTGTCATAGGGTTATTTCTCAAAAGTAAGCTAATTTCATTTTTTAATATTATTCAACAAGTTCAATGTAGAAAAATGACAATAAAATTAGTGTTTTAGTTTAGCTGAAACTGGCCCGTTTCGTCTGTGTATGTTGCCTAGTAAACTGAGTTTGAATTCTAGTGAAGAAAATGATAGCTAGGTGGTGTGGTATTCGTTGTCTTAGTATGGTGCTCGGTACAGTCATTATCCCTGTCTGTAGTGTGCTTAAATTCTTAAAGGTTAATCATGAATATCTGGAAAGTTCACCAAGTGAATCAAAGCTAGTTCAAGGCTCTCTTCTTCCACAGAGTAGTCTTGTACTTTCCAGCCCTGTGTTATTTTCTCCTCCACAACGGTGACTGGGGAGGTATGAGACTATTTTGTGAAGAAAGAGGGCTTGAGTTGAACTTGACCAGTAGAAGTGGGTGGAGGAGGAAAGACAGCAGGTAGCACGCAAGGCAGAGGGTAAAGGAGCCTGGGTATCAGAGTGGCTGGTGCCAGACTCACTCCAGGACGGGTCAGGTGTCGCCCTTCTTTCCCTTATTAGTCTGATTGATTTCAAAGGGGTTACACATAGAAATTAAAATTTAAAATTTCAGAATAGATGTGCTACATATTTTATCACCAAAGAAGAAAAGTTTGGTATCTGTGTCATAAAGAGTTATATAAGATGGTTTAACGAATGATAAATAGAACAATTTATCATTTTCAGTTTACATTTTTATGTTTGTGTGAGTTGTTCCTAGAGAATTTTGGTTTTCAGAATGTCATTGACCTTCTCCTTATGTCACTAAGATGGCAGAAGCTAAGGTAGTGCTACCGAGTCTTGGTGTGGATGGAAACCTTAGACTACCTTGCATGCTGTTACAACTTCATAAGGTTATACTTGCAGATATGGTAGACGAGAACACACTTTCCAGTGGTCTGGTTTTGGCTCTTGAAGCATTGTGCACAGATTGTAATACACATGTAGGCTCTTTGCTTTCGTAAATGGGTTCTTTGTGTTGCAGCATGACACGCTCGCTATCTTAATTGGAATTCGATGTTTTCTTTGCTAAAATATGCTCTTTACATAGATTGCTTTATTTTAATACAAAAGTAATAAAAGATAAGTACGTAAATGAGCAAAACTGAAGGGGCTTCTGCTTTTTAGGGAACAAAGTGCATGTGAAAAGTGGGGCACATTTTCTGTCACTGTAATAAAAACAGACTTTTCTAAACTGGCCATTCACCGTATCAGCTATTTTGGTAACATTTCTGTCTGTTTATTTTTCAGCTTTTTTAATCCAACTCAAATGAACTAAAACCAGAAGATTTTAAAAAATGAAGTAATATTCAGATTGACCTTCCCTCTCTCCACTCCCCTTGCTTCTCTGCTCATCTTGCACCTGTCTGCTCTCACCCTCCCCATGTTCCCATCGCTGTCGGGCGGGCGAGGCCTCTGCAGCTTCTGTCATCTGGACCAGCCTTACTGTTCCCTAGGTTTCCTCAACCATCGCTTTCTTCAGATCTCGTTCTGGCACTGTTTCTCCACTGGCTTTTTATTCCGTTTTGGGTTTTGTTTTGGGCTTGCAACTAAGTGCTTTAATTTCATTACCAGACTGTGTTGCTCCCCCAACTTTTTTTTCTTTCCTGTTTCATATTTACTTTTGTATTACCTTTTAAGGAATAATATTGTGATAAAATTTACATTGTAAATGGTTTCAGATTAAACTAGTTGTTGGATAATGTTTTAATCCAGTCTGAAGTCTAAATTTTATTTTTAAGGAACTCTAGAATCATTGTGGAAACCAAATATAAAGTCTCATCAAGGTCTTTTATATCTGTACTGGTATAATGTACTCGTGGGGCTACAGTTGATTGGTGCGGGTTTTCTTTTTTCATTGGAAATGTAGCCCAGAGGTCATCGTGCTCATTAAGTGTGGGGGTGTCCTATGGTTTGCCTACCCAGGCAAGCTTGAGCCCATTTGAAAGATTTGATGGACTAATTGTTAGGAAGGCTTAAAATATTAATAGAGAAAAAAAAATGGACTCTTACTGAATAAATATTTTTGACACCTTATTTTGATGTACCTAGATTTTTGTATGTCTGAGGTGTTACTATAGACTTAAAAATGAATAAAAGAGCTTTTGTGTTTGGGGTGAGAAAATCCATATTGGAATGTTAAATTTCTTCTTTTTTACAGAGAATACACATTGGCAAGTTGAGAACTATCAACCTGTGAAACAGTATGCAGATTTGTGTCTTCTGTATCACATCTGCTAAAATCTTAATTTTTAATATTAATTCTTTTTGTTTTCCTTTGCTTAATCTAATAGCTCTGCGTTTTGTGTATTCCCAAGCGATACAATGATGAATAACGCTTTCATTGTTTACCTGCTTGAATTCATTTGTGACACAGATGGTTCCATCTCCCCTTCCTTTTTAAGACGGCTTCTCTTGACTCTTAATACCTGGATTTCTTATACTCATCCATGTACTCTTTCTGAGACTGCCTCTTTAGCATCTTCCTGGCTTTTTTGGACTTTCCAACACGTGGTTCCCTTGAGTCAGAGAGTTCTTTTAAAGCAGTAAAAGAGATTTTACTCGAGGTGTGGACAACAGTAATTCTAGCACTATGTGATTGGGTATTCCGTGGGAGGGGCTTTATAATCTTCTCTCAAGAAAGACATCGACCTAGCCATGTTTTATTTTTTATTTTTAGACCAGACATGTAATGAAGATCTTTTCAAGTTTTGCTTGATTCAGACACTGCCATCGGAGCAGAATCAATTTAAAATTTGAAATTCACATTTACAAATGTATATAGAAATTTTTTTTTGTATACAAATATATATTTAATAGCTTGCAAGTAGATTTCTTTAGAGGTGTTTCTGTTAAGAGAATACATTATTTAATGATAAGCTTTAGGTTTGAAGTAGATTATTCAATTAGAATAGAACCTTCCATGAAGAATTTGTTGGTAGAAACCAAGTTTATTCTTTATATTTTTATCTTTCTGCATTTATTGCAACTAGGACACTTTAAAAACCCTCTACAGGACAATTTTTCTAATCATTTAGAGAAACAAGATTTATTCTTTACATTTTTTATAGTATATTTATAGCAACAGAGCTTCTTAAAAATAGAAACTAGGCAAAAGTAGTCATTTTTAACAAACTAGAGAAATGACCCCTGAAGTATAGTCTTAAAAATTAATCATTTTTAATGTTCGTATTACATGTCTGCATATTGAGAGAAACACCTAGAAAACTGTCCTCTTGGACATGAAGACATAAGTTTAGCATACTCTTTTAATTCTAGATTTTTTTGTTTTCATCATTTGATTCCTAATTGTCTAAAAATAGTATGCCAAGTATGTTTCACTCATATAGCATCGTCTATTAACTTCTCTAAACTGTCAACCTTGTTTTGAAAAATTGGGTTACTTTTTTTTTAAAACAGTGTGGGAAACCAAAAATAGCCTGCATGTGTTTATTTTTACTTCCTGAGGCTGGAAGGTGAGGGAGGAGGGTCACAATTGGAACAAGGAAAGTCCACTGCATGCCCCAAAAAGGCAGGGGTAAAAATTAATACCAGCTTGTAGAGATGATTACTGATTGACATATTTTGTAACATTATTCTGAGAGTAAGCCATATTTCTAAATCAAGTTGTACATATCAAGTTATTTTTGTTTTTCTAGGTAGTTGGCAAAAAAGGAGAAAGTCACTAAGGTCCGAAGACACTGGACGACCACATCTCAGTCGGCTCTCCAGCTCCTGACAACTGCTTGTTCTCCCGAGACTCAGCGTCCCATTCATTGCCATTACCAGTCAATCATCGCTTTTGTTCAGATGCTCTCGCTAGTGTTTCTGTTGTCATCTTGATACATGCAGTTGTAAATAAAAGTCAGTACTTTTGCCAAGCTTAATTTTTGTCATTCTAAATAAGTATTTTCTCTTTCCATTCATTTGAAAATTGGCCAACTTTTGATTTTAGAAGAGACTTCAGTATCAGGTAGCATATTGCGCTAAAGCCGGACTTTCTCCAGAGGAGCAGCACTGTTTGAGGGAGTTACAGAGCACGTGTGCCATCACGCGCAGACGTGCAGGGCAGGTGGTTCTGAGAAGGGACTTGGGACAGCTAACCATGTTCATGTGAGAAAGAACGCCTCTGTGGTGAGGAAACAACGTTTGGGTGCCTGGGCTACAGAAATTGCTCAAACTAAATACCAGAAGTAAGGCAAGTTTGATGAGATTTAACTGTTCTTACCTAAATCTTTTAGCTAATGAAATTACAAACTTTAATCCCTTCTGGATAAACTTTAAAAATTTGAGTCCACCATTTTCTTTACTGATAGAGGTGTGTTGAAAATTGATAGTAGGGAAAACACAGAACTCAGAATTCATGAAGCAGCATGAAGTAATACTTTCTAATCAAGTATTTATTATTGTAACTACCAAGAGATACAATGTAATTATTCAGAAAACTTGATTTAAGGTTGAAAATGAATTGGCCAAATGTATGTTTGAAAGGTCTTTCACAAATGCTGACAAAACATCTGTTCCTTATTACTTTTTTTACATCTTAAAACTAATCTATAAACTATTGGTAAATCTGATTTTTTAATTTCTCTGTTTTTAAAGTTAAAATGTAATATTTTGATTTCTCTAAGGATTTTAAAAATTCAGTGTTTGAAAAGAAAATGTAAGACTAATAGTTTTAATTCAGTTAATTAGATAGTACATTTGAGGACATTTTTGCCTAGGAATATGGGAAAGATACTATTTTGCCTTTATGACACCAGTGTATTTATACACGTTTTTGAAAAGAATTATGCATCAGTTTTCATGTTAAAATAGTCACTTCTGAAACCCCAGTGTCATTAGGTAATGTTTAGTTCGTTTGTATGTAAAGTACAATAACTGGTCTGTGGTGATGTTTATATATCTTATGTATTTCATTTTTATGTTGCCTTGGGTCAATTGAAGACAGAAGGGCAAGAAATAAACGTTTATGACACTCCTTAATATAGACCATCTCAGATTAATCACGCCTGAAATTAAGGATAAGATTAATACCAAGAATTTTGTTTGTACACTTAATCTTTTTGAGTAATTGTTAAAGTGCCTCATCTGAAGTATTGCTGACCTCATCCTATTTATACTTGACACTTTGAAATCCCAGTGAAAGTAATTTCTTACTTGTGAAGGATTGGGCATCAGATTGATATTGTTTATGTGACTTTACTATAACTCAGTTGGTTGCATTATACAAACATTCCATAATTATTTAAATTGTAAATAGTGAAAAATGAATGTTTATAGGTAAATGTAACATGTTTCACTGTGGCAAGTTTTACAAATAAACATGCATAGTTGACATTATTTAAATTATCAAGCTGAAATGCTGATGTTTTCTCCTAAAACTGTGTGTGTATATATATACACATACACATATACTCATATATATAATAGGACACTGAATTTTCCAGATGAATAAAAAGCGGTTAAAAAACATAATCCTAGTTAATTTAACTGAAACTGTCCAGTAGATACTGTTTTCTAGAAAAATAATATTAGGTTTATTGTTTGTTTTGTATTCATGGGCAAGAATACCTCACCAAACTTTTCCCTTGAGTTTGCACATTGTGCTTTATTTCACATCAGGATGCGTTATCTGACGGGAAGCATGAAGTCCCCTGTCCATAACAGAAACAAGCATTTCAGTACAGAGTCTTGGCCAGCAAAGTGCTGAGGGCAAGGGCAGCACACAGGCTACCACACTCATGCCCATGGCTGGCATGGGGGATCCCGCTTGCCCAGACTGTCTGCCGGTCTCATGTTGGAGGTAGCCACTTCCAATCTGTTGGAATAAATATGTGACTTGGAACATGTCCGCTGTCTGTATCAGGGCTTGAGAACGTGCAGTATTTTTTTGCAGTGTTTAACACCCGACATTTTCTGTCTGGCTGCCATTAATGCACTGGACGTGGGGCAGCTTGTCCCCTAAAATGGTTCAGATCTTCCCATATTCCTTCCATGTCTAAGATAAAACTTTACTACTGTAATAAGAAGAAAGCATTAGAGTTGAGTAAATTAGTCAACTTCAGCTTTGTCCTTAGTACAGATTTAAAGAATGAAATGAACGGAGAGCTTACCCACATTGTTTGTATTTGGACAGTCTCAGTTGGGAAGATTAAGTTTTGTGAAGGTTTATATTACTGGAATTGGTCATTTCTAACCTTAGATAAATTTACTTTTAAGAAAAGTAACCTAGAAAAGTCAATTCACTGAATGCCTTTTAAAGGAAATCTTTGGAGGAATAGCTGTGTTTATATAGCTTGAATACCTCATTATTAGAGGTATTATTCTGCATTTTACCAAGTCTTCCAAACATTTGTGTATGTTTTATAATAGACAGCATAATTCTTAGGGAAATGAATTTTAAGATACAGAATACTTTATTCCCCAAGTAAGCCTCTTGCTTAAGGAAGAACATTGATGTCATTTTAAGCATATTTTCACATCAGGTTGTTTTATTTTTAGATGAATACTTCTAAAAATATGCCCAGCAGTATAAGAAGTGCACAGAGTGGAGATTTTACTGACTAATACATTTAAACTTCATGACCCATGCAAAATTAACAGGAGAATATATAAATTATGCCCATAAGATAACGTAAGAATTCGGATATGCAATTAAAAGTGTATGCAGCTTGGAATAATATTAAAATCTCATGATAATGTAACCCTAAACCTTCTAGAGTATTTCTCATTCCTCTGTACTCACTGTGCTTCTCTATGAGAAGAGGAAATTTATTTAGGAATTAATTCTGGTAAGCTGAACAGGACAGACATTAGTTGTGAAAACATAATATGTTGATTTATACCTTGACATAACATTAGAGATGTTGGCATGTTATGCTACTTGGGCATAGAATCTTTGAAGTTTGAATTTCTGCTACTTGTAAGCAGTCTCATTTTGAGTAAGTGCCATTCTTAGAAACTTGAGTTTCTTGTGTAGAAATAAGAACATTACCTGTTAGGCTTGTAATGAAGGTTAAATGTGTGTAACTTTGTGTCTGAAACAAGGTTAAGTACTTAGTTTCTGCGTCCGTCCGGCTGTACCATCTCGCTGACAATGATTTTTAGTCCATTGTTTGCTGCTTAGTATAATGCTCTAGCCTCCTAATTGGCTTCTTGCCTCTCACCTGGTCTCTAATGTGTTCTCCCGTGGCTGTTAGGGATCTTTCCTGGATCTTTCAAGTTCGTCTGATCCCTCCCTCTAGATTTCCCTGTGTGCTGCACTATACCAGCCCTTAACGGAACCTACCCTGATATCTAATGCCTTCCTCCCACCTACCTTGTCCTCTTGACAAATTCCTACTTATCCACAAGGCTCAAGCCAAGCGAAATTGATAGGTAACACATAATGAATGTGTATGCCTCCTCTGTTGCCACAGCACACTGGTTATTTCATCCTGGTACCTACAAACTACATTGTCATCCTTTGTAACTTTATTACTGCTACCTTATGAGCAGTACTGATTTGTCCATAGTTCCAGACCAAAGTAACTTGGCTCTCTATCGTCAATAAACAATATTGGACAAATTCTCAGGTTCCGAGAGAAGAAACTTAAGGTAAGTCTGAGAGGTTGTAGGGATTAGCAATTAAGTAAGGTGAGGAAGAGAAGTTAGTAGTCAAGGAAAAGTGCATGGTGTGAACAAAGAAGGAGAGAGTTAAGGAGACACCTTAAGAGGGTGAGAGAGGAGGCATGCTGAAGAGCAAGTAGAAACCATATGGAGCTTGTCTTGCCATGAGATCAGACTCCCCTTGGTTTATGGGAGAAGAGGGGCACAGAAGAGTCTACTCAAGTTTTTCACTTTTACAGTTGGATGTAGAAATGTTGGTTCTTAGGAGAAGCAGCAAGTTGGGAGAAGTTGAACACGGTTTTGGATACATTGCCTTGAGCATCATGTCTGATGCTTTCTTGGCGTTCAGATGGAAATGTCTAGTAGTAGGTACTGACACAGGAACGTGATTTAAGAATTTGAGGCTAGAGGTGGAGAATTAGGAGTCTTTTAGGTGGTGGAAGTGGGAACAGGTGTATGAATGGTAGTACTTAGTGAGAATATAAAGGGAAAGAAGAAAACTAAAGGAATATGAATAAATATTAACAAATTAGCAGAAAAGAGGCCTGGAAAGCAGATTTTAATTGAGCTGGAATGTAGAAGAAAAAACAGAAGGAGTTGGTGAAATGATAAATGAATCCAAGAGGGAATAATTATCGAATATGGAAATACTAAACTCAGTAGGACTATCCAATTTTCAGTCCTTCAAGTTGTGAAAACAATTTGTAGCTCTTAATAATAAAAATCATTGGTTGTATTAATATTCTTTTGGTTGAAGGGGCAATCAGACAGAATTATTCTGAAACCCCTCTGGCAAAGAAATTTAGAAGCTTTCATAGTCTGCCATTGAACACAATTTTGCATGACGATTAACAGGGCATGGAAACTGATGGCAACACTCCATAAGGGAATGTGAAGCTCTGCTTTGAAGCTGTCATTAAAGGCTGTAGTTTTTCCTTATAATCAGTGCTCTTTCCCCCATTTTTGTGTACAAATTTTGTCCCATCTGTCCACTAGAACATTCTTTCATGACTGCTTTCATTCTTTAAAAAGTTTCTTACTTCACAAAGATGAGCCCTCTGTCAGAGTCCTTGATGGGTCATTTAGGCTTGTTAGTAATAAGGCTTCTAATTTTGTGGGGAGGACTGAATATGGAAGTTGTTAGTTAGAACCTGCTCTTCTGGGTTTTCGAGTAGTCTCCTCGTACCCACAGTTTCACTTTACACAACTTGTTATCCATAGCCAATCAGCGTTCAAAAATATTAAGTGGACAAATACAGAAATAAACAATTCACATGTTTTAAATTGTGCACCTTCCTGAGTGGCCGTGCTGAGATCTCGCGATGGCCCAGAAGTGTCATCCCTTTGGCTCCGTGCTATGTTTCCCAATGGTTACTCAGTAGCGGTCCCGGTAGAGGTATTGCAGTGCTTTTGTTCAAGTCACCCTTGTTTTACTTAATGCCCCAAAGTACAAGAGTAGTGATGCTGACAATCAGGATATGCCAAAGAGAAGTTGTCAAGTACTGGTGTGTGTGTGTCAGGTGAATAGTAGCCTGATGTTAGGACACAATGCCTGTCTCCTCCATCTCACTAAATCTCATCACAGGAACAAGGTGAGTACAGTGCAACGCAATATTTTGAGAGAGAGAGAGAGACTGCATTTACATAACATAACAGTATATTGTTAGAACTATTCTATTATTGGTTGTTAATCTCTTTCTGTGCCTAACTTTAAATTAAACTTTATCATAGGTATATATGTATAGAAAAAAATATAGTATAAATAGGCTTTGATATGATCCATGATTTCAGCCATCCACTGGGTGTCTTTGGACATATCCCCCATGGATGGGATGGGGGGGAGGAACTACTGTAACAGGGCAGTCCTTTACTAGGTCCCTATAAATAGTGGTATCACTTTGTTCCCCTGGCTACAGGATTCTCTCTAAGGAGTCAACACATTGACAGCATTAGGAATGCTGCTTCTGTAAGGATTTAGCCTTGACTTTAGGTTCATTTTCATTTAAACAGTGGGTATTTACCTCAAAAAAAAAACAACAATGGCTGGGAGCCTGAGTATAAGTGCATAGGCCAACGCAAACCACAAGGGTAGGCCTCTAGACAGAGGTGAGAGGTGGGTGGTTGTCTATTAAAAGGTGGGAGGAATCGGTGATCCTTCATTTGATTATTTATTTGAACTTGGCAACTGCCAGGGGATACTATTTGGGTGTATACATTTTGATTTCAGTTTTTACTTTTAAAAATTTCCTGAAATTTAAAAATGCTTAAGCCACAATTTCTCAAAATATCAAATCCACTGAATTTGGGAGACCCTAAAAACTTCGGCCCAACGTACTCGCTTTTTAAGTGCCCTAATGCAGTTGTTATTAGGATTCGCTCTTACATATGTGTGCCATTTCTGGGATTAACTGTTTTATAGATGGATAGTTTACTCTAAAGCTGGGACCTTTCTGTTGAAATGGGCTAGGCCTTTCAACATTACTTACAACCCATCTCCATTTACAGCAGTTCTCACCCAGATGTACAGGGTGAGGCACAAGTAGGTATATAGTTATTCATATGGAAAATAGTACAATAATTAATGAATACTAATAAAAGAATTAACCCTGTGTTTTGTGTACTCACAACTGTGAACCTAGTTCACCTTGTATTTAGATAAAAACACGGAGTATTCAATACCTTTGTATGAATACAATACCTTTGTATGGTCTAAGCCCAGTTATTTAAACTATATACATGCATGCACACACAACATAGAAGAGTAGGACACCAAAACCCTTCAAGACAAAACATTCAACAAACGATGAATAGAAAAGAATGTCCTCAATCTGATAATGGGCATTTATGAAAAACCCAAAGCTAAAATACTGGTGTGTTTAACCTGAGTATATCTCCTTAAGATCAGAAACAAGACAAGGATGTCAGCTCTCACCACTTCTGAAGGTGCCAGTGAGGTTAATAAGGCAAGAAAAAGAAATAAAAAACATTTAGATTGGGGGGGAATAAAGATTAGAATATATATTTGTAGATGACATGACCTTGTATGTAGAAAATTTTAAAGGAATTCACTAGAAAATTATTTGAATAAAATAATTCAGCAAGGTTGGAGGATACAATTAATATAAATAGACCAACTAGGCCCTGGCTGGTTAGCTCAGTGGTAGAGCATTGGCCCGGCATGTAGAAATTCTGGGTTTGATTTCCGGCCAGAGCACACAGGAGAAGCACCCATCTGCTTCTCCACCCCTCCCCCTCTCCTTTCTCCCTATCTCTCTCTTCCCCTCCCGCAGCCAAGGTTCCACTGGAGCAAAGTTGGCCCGGGTACTGAAGATGGCTCCATGGCCTCCACCTCAGTTGCTAGAATGGCTCCAGTTGCAATGCAGTAACAGCCCCGGTGGGCAGAGCATCACCCCCTAGTGGGCATGCTGGGTGGATCCTGGTGGGACGCATGCAGTCTGCCTCCCTGCTTCTCACTTCAGAACAAAAAAATAAATTAAAAAAAATATATAAATAGACCAATTGTATTCCTGTACACTTCCAATGAATAACCCAAAAATGAAATTAAGGAAACAATTTCATTCACAATAGTATCAAAGGAATAAAATATGTAGGAATAAATTTAAAAATAGATGTGTAAAATGTATACTTTTAAAATTACTCTGAAAACGTTGTTGAACGGCATAAATAAATGAAAAAACAACCCATGTTTATGAATTGGATATCTCTTATAGATACTTTAATTTAATTTCAATTCTGTAAGAGAACATACTCTAAGATTTTAATCTTTTGGAATATTTTGAGACCAGCATAATAGTGTGTGTGTGTGTGTGTGTGTGTATGTGTGTGTGTGTGTGAGACAGAGAGAGGGACAGATAGAGACAGATAGACAGAAAGGGAGAGAGATGAGAAACATCAATTCTTTGTTGCAGCTCCTTAGTCGTTCATTGATTGATTTCTCATATGTGCCTTGACTGGGGAGCTATAGCAGATTGAGTGACTCCTTGCGTGAGCCAGCGACCTTGGGCTCAAGCTGGTGAGCCTTGCTCAAACCAGATGAGCCTGCGCTCAAGCTGGTCACCTTGGGGTCTCGAACCTGGGTCCTCCACATCTCAGTCCAATGCTCTATCCACTGTGCCACCGCCTAGTCAGGACATAATAGTTTGTCTTGATAAATGTTTCAGGCACACTTCAAAAGAAGGAATATTCTGCAGTTGTTGATTTTAGTATTTTTAATAAATTTCAGTGCAGTCAAGATGGTTGATGATATTGATCAAGTGATCTCTACCCTTATTAATTGTATTATTTGTTCTTCTATTAATTACTGAGGGAGTAGTTGCCAACTCCAACTACGATTACATATTTGACTTAAACACCTCCTATACATTATGTCTTTCTGATGAATTGACCCTTTAATCATAACCATATTTTTATGTCTCTGGTAATCTTCCATGTCTTGAAGTATATTTTGTCTGAAGTTATCTAGTCACTCCAGCTTTCTTCTGATTGTCTGCATGGTATAGCTTTTATAACCTTTACCTTGCAATGTATCTGTGTCTTTGTATTTTAAATATATGTCTCTTGTGCAAAGCATTTAGTTAAATCCAGTCTGATAATCTCTGCCTTTTAATTAGAATTATTGTGTTTACATTTCCATTAATGATAGATATGCTTTATTTAGGTCTATCATTTTATGTGTTTTCTATTCCATCTGTGTTAGTTTTTCTCTTCTTTTTAACCTGTCTCCTTCTGTATTAATCAAAAATTTCATAATTTCATTTAAATTTCTATTTTTTCCTTTTCTTAGTGCCTTTTCTAGGGAATGCATTATGTATTTTTAACATATCACATAGATTTAACAAATTATGCTCCTTTACTATCAATATAATAGAATTATACAATATATTCTTGTAAATGTTTTCTAAATATAGTTTTTTTGTGAATATGCTTTAAAAGAATGTGTCTTCTTTAATTGTTGGATACAGTTTACATGTCTATTAGATGAGGTTTGTGTGTTTGTTTTTTCTTGTAGTTCTGTCAGTTTTTAGTTTCTAGTTTCTGTATCATGTTATTAGACACAGAGATTTAAAAACTGCCGTATATTCCTAGTAAGTTGAACCTTTATATTTAAGAAGTGAATTTAATTTCCAGTCATGCTTTTTACCTTAAACTCGGGTTTGTCTGTTTTTAATATAATATGTTTGTTTGTTTTTTTTGCTGGGGCAAATTTATTTCTATTTCATGCCCTTTTCCTTCTTCACTCCCAAGAACCATGTCTTTGGCGATGCTTGCTCGGGTTTGGGGACAGTTTTTCTTTATCCCCCCCCCCCCCCATATGCTTCAAGCGTTACAGCTTCTCCAGGATTGGCAAATACTCTCAGGGCAAAATGGTCTTGCTTTCTGGGGCTAAACTTTTTGATGCTGTCAAGAAGACATTTAAAATTTTTTTTTTTTTTTTAAGTTTTATTTTTTTTATATTTTATTTATTGATTTTTAGAGAGAGGGGAGAGAGAAAGAGAGAGAGAGAGGGAGAGAAAGGGGAGGAGCAGGAAGCATCAACTCCCATATGTGCCTTGACCAGGCAAGCCCAGGGTTTTGAACCGGCAACCTCAGTGTTCCAGGTCGACGCTTTATCCCACTGCGCCACCACAGGTCAGGCGACATTTAAAATTTTGTCTAGCATTTTTTGTTGTTATCAGTGGGTGACTAATCCGAATTACATTGGGTGTCTTAACAAAAAGTAGAAGTTTCAAATAAGGTCATTTATTTCTAGATTTCCTGAAATTCTTTTGTCTATGATAAGAACTAATTGTGAGTGCAAAGCCAGCTTCTTCTAAACTAGCTATATTTTAACCATCATTTGGGTTGATAAAAAAAGTGTATGTCCATGAAAAATAAAGTTTTAAAATATTACAAGAAAACATAAATATTCAAATAGGAAAGATACATATTACTTAGTGATAGCATGAATTAGGATAGAAGAAACCTTTAAAGAAACTTAAAAAAAATAAGAACTTTACTGAGATGTAATTCACATACCATACAATTTATCCACTTAAAGTGTATTCTTTGATGGTCTTCAGTAGAGTCACTAAGTTGTGCAGCTGTCATCATAGTTGACTTCAGAATATCTTCACCACGTGAACAAAAAACCCATCCCTGTTAGCTATCAACCTCCCATCCACTCCTACGTAACTACTAATGTACCTTCTGCCTCTATTTCCCCAGGGGACATTTCATATAAATAGAGCCATGTGGCACATGGTCTTTGTGACTGGCTTCTTTCACTAAGCATCTTTTCGAGCTATATCCACAGGAACCAGTACTTGCTCTTTGTTACAGCTGAATAGTACACTATTGTATGAATCATACTACATTCATTTATGCATTTATTAGCCGTTGGTCACTGGGATTGTTTCCATCTTCGGCCATTATAAATGATGCTGCTATAAACATTCATATACACATTGCGTGGACATAACATTTTCATTTCTTTTGGGCGTATACCTAGAAGTAGAATTGCTGGTTCATATGGTAGTTCTCTGTTTAACCTTGGGGTTAACAGACTCTTCCTAAGTGGCTGTGTCCTTGCACATCCCCATCAGCAGCGCATGAGGGTTCTTACTTCTCCATATCATCACAAAAACTTTTATTACCTAGTTATCCCAGTAGCTGTGAAATGATATCTCACTGTGGTTTTGACTTGCATTTCTCTGCTGACTAATGATGGCCAGGATCTATTAAAGTGCTTACTAGCCAGGTCAGTGTAGAAATACTGGCCCTGGTCGGTTGGCTCAGCGGTAGAGTGTCGGCCTGACGTGCGGGGGACCTGGGTTCGATTCCCGGCCAGGGCACATAGGAGAAGCGCCCATTTGCTTCTCCACAACCCCCCCCTCCTTCCTCTCTGTCTCTCTCTTCTCCTCCTGCAGCCAAGGCTCCATTGGAGTGGCTCTGGTCACGGCAGAGCGACCCCCCGGAGGGGCAGAGCATCACCTCCTGGTGGGCAGAGCGTTGCCCCTGGTGGGCGTGCCGGGTGGATCCCGGTCGGGCGCATGCGGGAGTCTGTCTGTCTCTCCCGGTTTCCAGCTTCAGAAAAATACAAAAAAAAAAAAAAGAAATACTATAAGAAATTAGTATAAGATTCTTTGCTCATTAAAAAAAAATGACTTGTTTATATTTTTGAGTTATAAGAGTTTTTAACAGGAGCTAGAGTGATGTCAGCACAATGGTGGCAGAGAAATTTTTAGAGTTTATCCTCCCACCCACAAACATCCATATTAATAACTATCCACACTCAGAAATACCTTCCCAAGGAGTCTGCAGCTGGGTGGAGCGCAGACATCGGAATAGATGCACTGCGGAGGATAGGAAAGGTGGATTCATGCTGCCCCATCCCCCGTCCTGAAGCCTGGGGAGCACAGCACAGGGAGGGACAGTCTCCCACTGGGAGGAGAATGATGTGAACGCTGTGGGCCTCCAGTCCACCTGTCCCGCCACCAGGCCGGATCCTGGGGTATAGAAGACTCCACATGGGCTCCTGCAAAAACCAAGGTTTCAGATGGACACCTGTGAACCCAGTTCTGGGCCAGGCCAAGCACCAGGCTGACCACCAGGGATCCAGGCCTTTGACCTACCCCAGCACCAGGCTGGCTCCCTGTGGCACCTGATCGCCAAGCCACCCAGCATCAGTTCAGCCCCCAGGAGTTTAGACCACAGAGCAACTCCTACAGACGCCCAACACCAGGCCAGCTCCCTTGGCCCCAACCCCTGGGCCCCCCATAATGCCAGGCTGCCCCTGTGGCCCCAGCCTTAGGACGGCTCCTGTGAGAACAAGATCCAGACCCATGCCAGTACTGGACTGGCCCCCGGACATTTAGACATGCGGCCTATCCCTGCGTTCCCAGTGCCTCGGTGGCTCCTGTGGGCTCAGAATCTGGGTCCCCTGCACAGGTCCCAGGCCTAGGGCCATCATCAGAGACTCTCACCGGGCCCAGCCCAGTGCACCCAGGCTGGAGGCCTGGCCTTGTGGACCCAGGCACCTGACCTTCCCATTCAAACATCAGCACCTGATAACCTACCCAGAATCTCCAGGTGGCTGACGAGAGAAAGGCTAGCCCTTGAATGAAATATATATAATATATAACAAAAGATGTATCTTATATCAGGTCTACTGAAAATTTCTGTCCGTTTCTATTACAACAAGTTTTGACACGTAAGCACATGTTTATTTGGCGCATGTGTGCCTCTCTATTTTTATCATTTAATGTATACATATTGACGTAGCAAATTAACTAAAACAAAGTTGATTCACGTTAGTCTTATATGTGAAGCGATAGTGTACCCATGGCTACTGATAAAGTTCATTTACGCCACTGTAATTTTTACGAATTTCAACAAGGAAGAAATGCTACAGAAGCATGTAGAAATTTATTGAAAGTGTTTGGTGAAGATACAGTTTCTGATAGAACATGCAGAAGATGGTTCGAAAAATTCGAAACAGGTGATTTCGACCTTTCTGATAAGCCACGTTCTAGGCGACCATCTTTGATCAATGATGATGTTGTTAAGACCATGTTGGAGCAAGATCCTTTTCTGACAACATCGGAGATCGCAGAAAGGTGATCAGCAAACCATTTCAGACCATATTCGGAAGATAGGATTGATGTGGATATTCAAGATGGGTGCCACATGAATTAAGTCAGAAGAATTTGGATGATCGAGTCGTCATATGCACATCTCTGCTTGCTCGGAACAAAATCGAGCCCTTCTTGAACCGGATGATAACTGGGGATGAAAAGTGGATTACCTATGAAAACACTGTAAGGAAAAGGGCATATTGTGAACCCGGAAAACCTACCCCTTCCACCTCTAAACCAAATTTGACTCTGAATAAGAGAATGTTGTGTATATGGTGGGACATTCGAGGACCAATACATTATGAGCTTTTAAAACCGAACGAAAAGCTCAATTCGGAGAAGTATTGTCAGCAACTGGATAATTTAAAGACAGCAGGCCTAGAAAAGAGGCCGGCGATGTTCAATAGGAAGAACATCATACTGCATCATGATAATGCCAGGCCACATGCTGCTTTGGGGACTCATCAAAAAATTGCAGAACTAGGCTGGGACATTCTGTCGCATCCACCATATTCCCCGGACTTAGCACCCTCCGACTATCACTTGTTTTTGTCCTTACAAAATTTTTTGAAGGGCAAAAAATTCAAAAATGAAGAAGACCCTGGCCGGTTGGCTCAGCGGTAGAGCGTCGGCCTAGCGTGCGGAGGACCCGGGTTCGATTCCCGGCCAGGGCACACAGGAGAAGTGCCCATTTGCTTCTCCACCCCTCCGCTGCGCTTTCCTCGCTGTCTCTCTCTTCCCCTCCCGCAGCCAAGGCTCCATTGGAGCAAAGATGGCCCGGCGCTGGGGATGGCTCTGTGGCCTCTGCCTCAGGCGCTAGAGTGGCTCTGGTCGCAACATGGCGACGCCCAGGAGGGTCGCAACATGGCGACGCCCAGGATGGGCAGAGCATCACCCCCTGGTGGGTAGAGCGTCGCCCCATGGTGGGCGTGCCGGGTGGATTCCGGTCGGGCGCATGCGGGAGTCTGTCTGACTGTCTCTCCCTGTTTCCAGCTTCAGAAAAATGCAAAAAAAAAAAAAAAAAATGAAGAAGATATCAAACAAGCACTGGTTCAATTTTTTGCATCAAAAGATAAAACATTTTTCAAAAATGGGATATACAAATTGCCTTCACGCTGGCAAGAAATCATTAATAATAATGGCAATAAACTTTAATAAAGTTTATTGATGGTAAGAAAAATTTGTATTTTGTTTTATTCCAAAAATGGACAGAACTTTCTGGTAGACTGTATATTAAATGTACATATTTATTTTTATTTTTTTTATTAAAAATTTTTTTTTGTATCTTTCTGAAGCTGGAAACGGGGAGAGACAGACTCCCACATGCGCCCGACTGGGATCCACCTGGCATGCCCACCAGGGGGTGCTGCTCTGCCCCTCCGGGGTGTTGCTCTGTCGCGACCAGAGCCACTGAAGCGCCTGGGGTAGAGGCCAAGGAGCCATCCCCAGCGCCCGGGCCATCTTTGCTCCAATGGAGCCTCTGCTGCGGGAGGGGAAGAGAGAGACAGAGAGGAAGGAGAGGGGGAGGGGTGGAGAAGCAAATGGGTGCTTCTCCTGTGTGCCCTGGCCAGGAATCGAACCCGGGACTTCTGCACACCAGGCTGACGCTCTACCACTGAGCCAACCAGCCAGGGCTAAATGTACATATTTAAATTCAACAAAACCCAGAACAAACCAAACCAAGAAAGCCTCTTTGATGTCAAGGTAGCGATTGGATGTACCACTTCACAATTACTTGCCATTGCCCAGGACCGAGAAGTGAGCAAGCTTGGTTGGAATTTTGCCTTTATTACCAGGGTGAGGCTGTATTTCCATTTCACAAGGGGCACCGTAGGTAGAGAGCCAGAGTCCTGATACCGACCGTGCTGGCGTCAAAGCCTCAGTCTGCCAGAGTGTCGTCGCTGGCACAATGTGTCCCCGTGCCGGGAGTCCGTGCTGAGCCGGGATTAGAAAGGCAGCATCTGATGCACAGGGTTGCTTCCTGCTCCCCCTTGGAGTCCTGACAAGAAATGACCTTGTTCAACCCTGCTGAGCTTCCTAGATTTACTGGGCTTATAGCAACACATGGAAAGGAGATTATGTTTATTTTTAAAACGTAAAAAAACCCACAAAAACGTGCAACCTTCCCAATGCCTTTGTGGTGTCTGTGTGCAACACGCAGACACACACACACGCGCACAATGTATGTATAATCACTTCTAATTAACTTCAGCTCTTCCTGCAAAACTAAGTGTGAAGTCTTAAAGACTTGTCAGCTTCTCTGCCTGAGAAATTTATCTACTTCTAATTGTGAATAACAATACATTCAAGGTTAGCTATAAATGACTTATATTTCACAAGTATCCGAAGTCTTGAAACCACATGTGAAGATGAATACATTTATGCAAAACACTTTTGTAGTATGCTTCCAGATCAAAATATAGTTATTTATGCTTATCCAAAATGTCCTTTTTTCCTCCCCCGAAAGGAGGATGGTGTGTTTTTCTGGTATCCGTGAAAAAATAGATTTGATTGATTTTAAAGTCAGCTCAGATATAAAAGGTATAAAGCAGCAGAGATGCCGAAAATAAAGATGAGTATGTCACTATCGTGGATTGAGAAATGCATTCAGTTTACAATGTCACAAAATAAAATATTCCAAGAGCAAATATTAAATAAGATTACATCCCCCCACCCCCTTTGCAGTTATTTTCAGAATATCGTACACTCTTCCAGACTTCACCACTAGATGTCAGGAAGAGTCCAGTGAAATTCAGTAGGCAATCTTTCTGGAGACGGTCTGTTACAGAACCTCTTCAAGTTTTTCCTCATTTTGTAGTTAATTTGGATAGGAAGAAATTTCTTCTTTTTTTTGTCAAAATAGTCTTTGTGGATTAATTTTAAGCAAGATGTTTAAAACTATTAGAAAATGTGGTCGTTTATCTGGGAAATGAACTTATTAAAGCCTGAGGAGCACCCCAGGGAGAATGTCATATGCCATGTGGAGTATTGAGGCCTGTCCTGTACGAAGGTCAGTTAGGATCCCCCAGCCTTCCTTTCTTTGGGAAGTAGGCATGGGTTTGTCCGCTGTGCAGTCAGCAAGACTTCATTGGATTGTTCATGAGAGTGGGCCAGGGGAAGAGACAATAAGGAGGAGGACCTTGACCTCAGCGGAGAGTCCGAATTGGAACTGGAGAGTCACTAATAGATGATTCTGGAGGACAGGAAGTAACGGACTGAGGCTTAGAGAGAGAGAGTTTGACTCATTGTAAGAAAGAACTTCCTAAAAATAAAACAGCCCATCATTTCAATACAATGCCTTATGAGGCCGTGGGGACCCCATCACCAGAAATATTTAAGCACTGATGGAATGGCCCTCCACGGGCCAGAGAGAATCTCTATTTGAGGTGCGAAGTGGGACTCAGGGACCTATAAGACTCTCAGAGCCACGGCTCTCCACCTAGTGATGATGATGACTCAACAACCAGGAAGGCAGCAAGGAAGATAGGTGGGAATGTGTGCTTAGGTGAACACAAATAAATATTTGAGTTTACTTAATCAAGGCAAGTCACGTCCCTGCAGCTCCATGGGCGAGTTGTGCTGGCTGTGCCGGTGGGTGGGACTCCGCCTGGGAAAGGCTGGCTGAGAAGGCACCCTGTGACTGCTGCTTCCAGACTCTGGTTTCTGAATCCTCTCCATCCCAGTGGCGCATCTCTCCTCTCCCAAGGGCACCACAGCTTCTGCTAACCAAAACCTGGTCTTGACTTCAATTTTTAAAAAGTCAATCTAGGAGCAACTTAGGTGGCAATCTTCTCAAAGTGTTGCGTTCTGTTAGGGAGCAAAGCCTCCAGGCTGACATAGAGACATAGAGACGCAGAGACGCAGAAGTCAGTCTGGGAATGGATGGTGTTGGCTGGCCTGCAGGGGAGGAAGTGGACCTTGCTTGACCTCCTAATACTTGCATTTTCTGCTAAGATGATAAACCCAGAATATGGCTGGCCTTTGAAGTTAAAACCATGTGAACTCCAGGGGTTGATAAAAACAAAACAAAATATTTCCACATATTCTTTGCTCTTAAAAAAACCAAACAAACCAAAAAAAAAAAACTACAGCTGAGCTATGACTTAAGTCCAAGAAAAACCTTGAGGTATAGTGCATTACTCCAGTATATGTTAGGAGCATGACTTGATAGTCTATCCAAATACACTCAATAAATGCCAGGTTTTAAAATATCTTTCTAAACTCAGGGTTTGGTAAAACATTGCATGGATTTGTAATTTCCTTTTTATGCCCAAAGAAAGTGAAAAGGATTTATAAATGTTCATGTTTTCTAGGTGTGCAGAAGAGTTAGTGCTAGACAATTCACCTGGATTCTTGACCAGATGTTAAGCGAAACCATTCTCTCTTAGTCTCTGTGGACAAAGATCCCACACAGTATCATAGATGCTAAGAGCTGGGATGGACCACCGGGATCAATTAGCCCAATCTCTTAATCAGACAGATGAGGAAACTAAGGCACAAGGTGACTTGTCCTGACTAGAAGCTCATTGTCCCTCCACCATACTCTCTCCTTCCCAGAGGCTGAATGCTGACTGCACATTCATCCACGAAGAGCCAGGCGTACACTTCCATCTGCCCTCTCCCAGGCAATCAAGAGCAGAGCTGCCTGGGTGGGAATGGAAAATAGGGTCTGTTGTCATCATCTACTTCAACTATTCTATTTAACACCATGCAATCGATGTATGAACTGCCTGCCATAGTTGGCCCCATCCTTTGAAACATTAAGTCTACAAAGCATACCCCATTTGTTAAGTATGCATTTATTTTCCTACTAAAAAAACGTATAAAGATAAGCATTGCTATCAACTTGACCTTCTAACCAGCAGAGAATTGCAGAGTCTTGCAAACCCAGCCCACTGCAAATGAGCTCAGGATCTGAGCCTGAGCAGCCTTCCCCATGGTCTTCTTTATGAATATCGAAATGTGGAAACGGGTTGAGGCCCTCCAAAGACCAGGAAGCTCAGGATACTCAGAGATTCCTCGGCCCGAACTTCACCAACACCATTCTCCCAGTTAACCATGAGTCGTGGTGGGATAATACATGTGAGGTAAGGGCACAGCCTGAGCCACCGGCATCTTGCCCCGGGATTACTGCAATGGCTCCTTACTGTCTCCCTGCTTCCACCCTGCCCCGGCCCCCTTGAGTCTGTGTTCCATGGAGCAGCTGTGAATGTCACTTAACAACCCCATGCTCCAAACCCTGAAGTGGCTTCTCATTCAACTTGAGCAAAACCAAAGTCCTAGCAGTGATCCACCACCCTCGCCTCCTCGAGTCTGGGTCTTCCCCCTGCCCACTCCTTTCTTCCTCTGACTTTGCCTTCCATTCCATCCTTCAGCTCAGCTCACTGGGTCGAGTCACACTGGCTGACTTGATGTTTCTCCATCATTCTGGAACAGTCCCAACTCTGGGCCTTTGCACCAGCTGTCCCTAGTGCTCTAGAACTCTCTTCTCCCAGGTATCTCAAAGCCCAGCTCCCCCATCTCCTTCAGTCTTTACTCAAACTGTCCTCTTCCTGGCCACCCCATCTGGAAGTATAACATCCCTCTTCTAGCCAGAAACTCACCAGTTTCCCCACTTTCCACCCCTCTCCCTGATTTATTTTTCTTCTTACCAATATTTAAGAAGCCAAATATTTTACTTGTTTATTGCTTGTCTCCTCCTGTAAACTTCCTGAGGATAGAAACCATTGTTTCTTTTGCTTATTGTGGTGTTCAGTGCCCAGACTAATGCTTGGCCCATGGCTAGCACCCAGGACATACTTGTTGAGGGAATACATGAATGAACAGAAGCAATCTCACTACACGACATACCACACTAGGCTATTATATTGAGGGTTCAGGCACAATATTTTAGTGACAGCAATCAAGTAAACCATGGAGGGGAAGCACTAGGCTGTCATTCAGGCTCACCTTGTGACTTTAGGCAGATTGTGTAACCTCTCTGAGCCTTACTGTTCCTATGTTATAAAGAGAAGACCGATGATGGTCTTAAATCTCTCCCAAGGTTTTATATAAGAATAAAGTGAGAAAAGACATGTAAGCACTTTGAAGAATTAGACACCTCACTCAAATATAAGGTTATTATTCATTCCAATATTTGCATGTCTGTTCATCTTGTCTTCTTAAATGCTTTGAATTTCCCACAGTACCTGACACAGTTTGGGGTGTGCAACAGGACTTTAATTATTTGGTTAAATGGATTGAGTTTCCTAAATGCTATTGCACTACCACATGACTATTTCTGGGAGACTAGAATTTTAAGTCTTCTCAATTTCCTTCCCCCTCCTCTCCCAAAAGGAAATGAGCATTAGAACAGGAAAATCAGTGAGGAAGAGAAGGTTCCATTTAAGGAATTTTACAACAGTGAGTTGATGGTGGTGATCTTAATTCTTATCTGTACACCTAAATAGATTCAGGAAACTCAAACAGTCTAACTCAAAACACATTGATGTATCAATTCATTTTTTATACACTTCCCAGCTTAGAAAAGGGAAGTCATTTATTTTCCAAAATGTGAACAATCTATAAAAAAGAAATTGATCTAATTTTCCACCCAATTGTATAATTTTGGGATAGTTATGGTTTCAGGCACCTCAAATGCACTTGAGCTCTGGAAAAAGTGAATTCAACTTTTAGAGAACTGACATGTTTTCTTTCGTTCTACAGAATTGTACTGTATTAGGAAACCACCACAGATTATTATAGTCTAAATTACTGCTTAACCTAAAGGCCTTTTAACTGACTTAGAAAATGATTGCCCACAACTTGGCATTGAGAAGCTTGAAAACCACAGCAGATGTAACAAGAATAAAAGAGGAAAACAAAATGTAGTGAAGATGTTTATATTTATTCAGAAGTCTGCACGTGTATTTAAACAGATGTTGTAGTCAAGCCTGCCTTGCAGGTTCCTTAGGACATTTTCTGTTTCAGAGGGAAGAGCAGGGAGAAGCTCTATTCTTCTCAACTGAAAAGGACCTATTGATGGGAGACATCAATTCAATTTGGATATACTTTATACCAAAGGACATACTATAGACATTGAAAATTCAGCTCACATTTCTTGTTTATTTTTTCACTGTACACTGTGGAAACAACATAATCTTGATTTTTCTACAGGAGGAGAAATAAGGGGGCAGACTGTATATTTATTCTTGCTCTCTTCTTAATGATACCTCCTTACAATATGAATGTCAAGTGACATGACTAACACTCATGTTGAAGACCAACAGGACTTTAGTAACTTTTTTCTGCTTATGTCTGTAGAAGATAAGTTGACTCAAATATATTTTACATGGTAATAGATCCCGATTGGTATAAATTTATAAAAGTTGAAGATTTTAGCTTTTCCATGTTTCCCTGTCCCCCTAAACAACATCTATGATATCTGAAAGAAAACTAAAATCACTAGCAAGGTAGGTGGACTGGAGAAAAAAAGAACACAAGAGACATTTCTTATTGACTCTAATTAAAGAATTTTTGCAAATCATTGCTTACACCTTGGGTTGTACTCTGTGCAGTCGGTGCTGGCTTTTAATTTGCTTTCAAGAACAGTTCAAGGTGTGGATATTGATCTACAAACCCCCAATGGTTGATCCCTGGGTACTGAGCTACTCTCTTTGTGTACCATTGTGACAGCTGAGGTCAATTATAGCTCTGGCTAACAATCCTCCTTGCTAAACACCCTGAAAAGCTGTCCTTGATAAAGTACCCCAGCTCATGAGTCTCTTTTCCTGGATGGCCTGGGTCAGGCAGAATTGCAAAGCAAGGCAATCACCGAAATCTCCATTCTATCCATCCAGCTTCTTTTAGGTCATTTTACCTCCTCAGGTTGGGGGACTAGCCCTTTCTTCAAAAGCATAGCTTATTTGATTCTGAGTATCATGAACAGTTCTTGCTGAGGCTGCCTTCCAGTGTCCCTGGAATATGCAATGTTGATATCAGCGCTACACAAAACATGGTTCACCAACCAGCAGCAGCTTCTGGGAGTTTGTTAAATATGCACATTCTTGGGCTCCATTCCACACCCACTACCTCAGCTACTCTGAGGACAGGGCCAGCACTTTGTAGTCTAATAAGCTGTACAGGTGAGGCCAATAAACACTCAAATTTAAGAACCACTGGTATACATGATGATTGCAGAAACTGTGAGAACTCCCCCTCCGCCCCCCTCACTCCACACCTCACTCCACACACCCTCCACCTGTTCCACACCTGAACTTCCCTCTGTCTAACATCTTCTCTGAGTTTAAAGCTTTGGATCGTGCGAGATGGAAATGCCTTTGAGCACTTGAAGCTGTCATCAGTTATTTATCTCTTCTATGAACAGTTTCATATTTTTATGGTTTTACTAGAAAAACGGACTCAAGATGCTGACCTTCAGGTGGGGAAGGGCCACTCCGGTTTTTTGAGAGGAAAACGGTGCAACCAGGAGGGAGCAGGGCTCTGAGTGAAAACTTCCTTTGAGTTACACTTCTATTCGGCAGGAGGCAATCCGCAGAAGAATGTCGGGGGTGGAGGTCGCTAGAAACTCTTGGGCCAACAGCGGACATATGGAATGATCCACCATTCTGCATAAGGAAGAGATTTGCTTCGAGTTGGAAAAGTGCAGATTCGTCAGTGTGTTCTCGCGATGTCAGTAACGTGGAAACGGAAGGGAGGATCTATTGTTGAGCTAGAAGTTTACTAAGGATTCTTCAATGGCTTTACCTCCCTTATAGGGGAAAAAAAAGAAAAGAAAAAAGATTATACAGGCATACGTCACGAATACTGTGTTTTCATCAACAATGAGGCAAGATCCTCCACCAGCAAAAATATTGTGACTCACTGAAGACTTAGATGATGGATAGCCTCTTTTAGCAATTAACTAATTTTCAAATTAAGGTATGTAACTTGTTTTGTAGACATAATGCTATTATTGCACACTTAGTAGACTACAGTACAGTGTCAGCATAACTTTTCTATGCATCGGGAAACCAAAAAATGTATGTGACACTTTATTGTGATATCTGCTTTATTGCATTGGTTTGGAGCAAACCCAAAAATATCTGCAAGATGCAACTGTAATCAAATTTCAACCAATATCGCAATAGCTTGCACTGGCTATTACATAAGAAAGTTTATATTTTCTTCTTGGATCTGGTTGTGGAGCTGAGCAATCGTCTTAGGAGGAGATGCCTGGCCTGGTGGGCTGAGCCCGGACATCAGAGACAGGGCACCTGGCACCCTTAAATCCTAACTGTGCCATCCGTCTGCCAAGCCCGGGGCGAGTCCTCTTAACTTCTCTGTGGCTGTTTCTTCCCTGTAAACTAGGAATAAAAACATTCACCTGCCCCTCAGGGGGACACTGGGGGACTGACTGGCAGATGACAGGACTGCCCTTTATGTTTTCAACGTGCCACATAAAAGCTGTTTTGCTTGTCGGAGCACTCTTTTGTCTGGTGTCTCACAGAGCAACCTTTAATGACGCTTTAGAAAATCAATTCCGTTTGTAAACTCTATCAAGTCATCACACGGAACTCGAGGCCTCAACGTCTGAAGCTGAAGTTGCACAATAGGAAATTGCCAAATGTGGATAGACCGTAGGAATTCCAACATGCGCAAGCGCCTTGTGTTGGATAATAATGGTACTGAGGAATGCGCAGCTGTTTGTATGGGAGCGCGTCGTTCGGTCCTTGGAGAGCGGGGAATGGCAGGAACTGCCTCTAACTATTGTAATCTACAAGATTATCCCATTAATCATACTTGTCTCTGGGAGTACCTTCGTCCTAACTCGAAGTGTTGTTTTTCCCTTGATGCATCCCAGGCAAGAAAGTTTCTAATTGAAAACATTACAGGACAAATTTCAAAATGTTCTTAAATACAAGAGGAGTCTTAGCTGCCAATAAAAGTGAAATACACACATCACATTACAATGCGGCCTAACTACATTTTTCGGTTTATCTGTTTGTTTATTATTATTATTATTTTAAACCTATAATGTACTGTATTATCATTTGTTACGACCTGGAACCCTCCAGTATTTTCCTTAGGTAGCTCCAGTGCCTGCGTTCTTAACCAGACTGAATGGCTAAGAGTTCCAGGACCATGGGCCGTGACCTTTCCACCCAGAATTCAGCAGGTCCTTGGGAGTTGCTGATTAGCCCGGGGACAAAAATTAAAAGCACATTTTAAAAATGAGAGTCAGCTGCACCAGGATGGGATGATAGATTTTTATTAATGACATAATATCAGAGACATTAGCCTAGTGGCGGCAGCGCTTCAAAGCTCAGACAGCTTCCTCTTCAGCAGCTGGTGTGACTTTCCACGCTGCTGCTGGGGCCTGCCCCTACCGAGACGCTGTGCAAGTGTAGGGGGTGTGCGTGTTTCATCTCAATAGCTGCATACAAACACGTTACTATACTGACCTCAGGAATCAAGAATAGGCTGCATGCATTTGCATGTGTCTCTGTAATCAATATGAGAGCCATATTTGTTCACACGCACATGTACCATTCACGCAATCGATTTTAATATAGATCCGACCTAGAGACCAAATGCGGATGGCAAAGGAGAACAAATAATAAATTGATTTATTAGCTTACGCTTAAATCACCGGAGATCATTTTTTGTTTATCTAACAAGTCCTGCATTGATTACAAACCAAAAGTGACCTCTAATGTGTAAAAACGTATTAGTAATTGGGAAGAATATTTGATTTCTTGGGTCATATGCAATTGGGAAGCCTAGTCCAGCTGACACTTGCAAATTTGAACAACAGTAGAGGAAAGTAAAGAGTTGAATGTACCTATACTGTTTTTGAAACAACTATGAAAACAGAAGAGTTATTTAATGAGTTTGCTCAGTTTTTCTGGTTGTCAAAATTACTTAATAGTCAAGCCTCAGCCAAAATATCCATAAACTAATTCTACTTTATGTGGCATATGTGTAATGGATGTGTTTATTCCACACATACGTATTGGGTGCCAGTGACCTGTCAAGCATGGAAAGGGTGATACTGCTCTCACTGAGAATCAAAAAGTGTTAATGGTCCCTTTCTCTACCATTCTCTACTATTTCTCTACTATCTTCTCTATCACCTCCCCCCCCAAACTCCTAAGGATATGAAAAAAAATTATAGTGGCTGTCATAATTGGGTATGTTTATACATAACATCTTTTATTTTGAAAACCATGGCCTTTTCAAGTTTCTTCCTAAAAAAAATTATTTAATGATTTTAGCAAGAGAGGAAGGGCAGGAAAGAGAGACAGAACATTGATCTGTTCCTGTGTGTGCCCTGATCGGGGTTTGAACTGGTAACCTCTGTGATTCAGGATGATGATCTAACCAACCAAACCATCTGGCCAGGGTGAAGTTTTCTTCCTCTAAAAGGTGACACTCAGGGCACGCACCTTCTGGTCCTGCTGGAAGCCGAGCCTTGTGCAGGGACTGAAGGGTTCCGGTCCAGATGGTCCACCCGCAGTGCTGTCTGGTGGTCTCCAAGCCCCGGCTTTTCAGTCTGCAAGAGAGCAAGAGCCATGCGTGCCTCGTAAACTGTAAAGGGCTTCAAGACTGTGGTCCACATGTACGAGGGAATACTACTCAGCCAGAGCAAGCATGAAACGCGGCTATTTGCAACAACATGGGTGGATCTGGAGAATATCATGCTAAGAAAAATAAATCAGAAAAAGTCAAGAACCATATGATTTCATTCATATGTGGGAAATAAAACTGTAAGCAACATGTGAACAAACAAGAAAAACAAACATACAAAACTCATAGACACAGACAACAACATGGTGGTTCCCAGAGGGAAAGGAAGGGGTGGGAGGTAGTAAAGGGTAAAGGGGTCAAACGTATGGTGACAGAAGATGATCTGACTTTGGGTGGTGGGCACACAATGCAATATGCAGCTTATGTGTCATAGACATGTACATGTGAAACCTATATAATCTCATTGACCAATGTCACCTCAATACATTTTATTAAGAAAGAATGAAAAATGGGGAAAAAAGTAAAAATAAACACAAAAACAAGTTGTGAAGCCTCCAACCCAAAGCCTAGGCAAGGGGCAGAGGCAGCTGAGGTCCTGGTGCTATCCCATGAAATGTGAGGGCCATTTGTCAGAGACCACTTCCTTGTGCGCGGTCTAAAATAGCAGGCCACATCTGCAGTCCCTGCAGGAGATGTGGGACTGTCTGGTGAGAGCCCACAAGGGGGCCGATTGGCTGTGAGAGGCACAGGTAACCACACAGAGGCCAGAAGGGGAACTGAGCCTTCTCGGAGTGCTTTCCAAACCAGGTCAAACGGCTTTTGTCAGGTGACCCTGCCTCTCTCATGCTCATAGGATGGGCAGTCATGGGTTAGAAATAAGCACCGGGTCCATTCTCTGGTCTCAGCTGTGGGGTTCTGCTGCTTTGTTTTAGCAGGGGGCAGTGAGGGGGGAGGATAATAATTTATTGTGGGGAGGGGTCTGCTCTCTTTCTAGTTGTCAGGCCAGCAGATAGAAGGGTCATTACCAAGGCTTCTCTGCTATCACTCTGTTTCTCTCCCTTCATTTTCCCTGAGGGCGCTGGGATTACCTTCTAGATTACCTTGAGCATTTGATAGCGTCTCTCTTTCTCTAGTTCCCATTGTGGTGGCTAATATTTACATCATCCATATTATACAGGAAAAGTGTATCATGAATGGCTTGTGGCAGGTTAGAAAATTTGAATTCCATCTTCTATTACCCCGGTTTGCTGTCTGATTATTTTTTAATTGCAACAGCAACATTTATAACAAAGAATACCAGTGTTTCTTCCCTACTGCCAAAGAGCTTTCTAGCAAGGCCCTCCCTGTGTTTCATCTAAGTAATTGTTTTAGAGGCCTCCGTGATTTAAAACTTTCCTTTAGCCCTGTACTTACTATATGATTTGCATGGCTTTACTCACAATTTTGAGAATTTGTTCTCTCTTTTTTAAACTTAAAATGAACTGTCTTCTTGGATTAGGCACCAATCACAGCTCAGCAGTGTGCAATTATACAATAATCATTTCTGTAAAAGTGTTGTTAAGCTTTTACTGCAGGTGGGGGCAGAAGGTGCCTGAGAGTCAGGAAATGTGACGGAATTCTAGGTCTGGTCCTGCTACCACTTCCCTAGGCGTGTCACGGTCTCCTCATCTGTTGAGTGAAAGGGATGGACTACCAGAAAATTTAAACTTGCTCCCAGCTCGAAAGAGCGTCTATGAAATTGGGGAAAGTGTTGCCTACCGCAGCTCCTCTGTTGGAACTTCTAGCTTTCTTTTCTCTACCAGCCTCTAAACTTTATCCTTTCCTCCTGTCCTGAGAGCTGAGTGTCTCCTGTCATCGTGCCCAGGAAAACCTCCCTGGTTTTCACTGGTTCTCTGCTGTGATACTACACTCTCTCCTGCCATACGGGGTCTGTTCTTTATGTCTTCAGATTTCTTAGAATATTCTGGAAACAATAACTGTCAAAATATGTAACGAGAATAACAATGCCTTCATTTACTTTTCTGAGCGCTTTCACATACATTTTATAGAATGTCTGCCTCCCACAAATGCAAGACCTTGTTCTCAGTAAGTGCTGGGTAAATAACTAGTAAAAATAAAATATGGAAAATGGACCCTTTGATTTTACAGATAAAAAGGCGAATGCAGACAAGCAACTTAACGTGCTCAAAGCTCCAGGGGACGGGGTGGTGGCCCAGGGACTGCTCAGTCCACTAATCCAGACCAGCCTTTGCCTCCAAGCTGCTGGCTTCCATGTTACTTTCTCATTTCCTAGTTCGAGTGTAGATACTTCCCTGCCCAACTTTGCATTCAAAAAGGTCCCCAGGTTTCTAGGCTCCTCTGAAGCATTTCTCTTAGATGGTTGCAGGAGCCGCTGTGTGCTGGTGATCCACTGGTACAATGTGCTTGCTCGTTGAATAATGATGGAGTTAAATGAATGAATGTCATATCCATGGACCCAGAGCTGAGTCTGGTCACCGGTCAGGAGCACATCTGTGGAATGACTAGTTCAGATCAACTCACTCGCCTGCACTTCCTGCTCACAGACATTTTTGGATGGTCACCGTGATTTCAAACACCTGCCATTCTGGGACACTGATTTTGAGGCTGCCCTTAAGAAGCATCATTAAACCAACACGCATCTTGCAGGAGGCTGTGGTCCAGAGGGTCTCAGTTACCACTTTGCCATCTGGGCTGACCATGTCAAGAGCAGCATAGGTACCTAACTTCTCCAACCATCTGTAAATCCTTATATATTTAGAACTTTCAACTTCTTTTTTTTTCTTTTCTTTTTTTTAATTTTCCTCTTAAATATCTTCTCACAACTGCTAACAAGAAGCAGCTCGGATCAAGGTAGTTTTCAATTTCTTTCTTTTCCCTCTTCCTGCCGTGCTGAGAAGGAGTCCAGTGTTCACAGCAGAGGGTGCAGGTGGGAAGGGGATGGAGACATGGCGACAAGCTGGATTTTCGGCCCTGGTGTGTGGCCCGGGGATGGGGGCATGCCTTCCCTCTTCACGCTGCTCCCTACCCCGGCTGCCTGAGCCAGTTTCTGTATTCTAGTCACCGCCCTGGGCAAGCACGAACTTCTAGTGCCTTTCAAGTGGATCCAGAAGCTATTTTTGAACGTTTTCTGGGTTTAGCCAATTCACCTAAGCACAAAATATGAAATCCTAGAAGCTGTGAATTTTGCTTGCACCAGAGCATGGAAGGGTGTGAGATACATTATATATCTCATATAGATTTAATAAGTGAGGAAAACGCACATGTCGTGTATGAACAGTTGCTTTAATGGACCCTCACTTTTGCTAGCTCACATAAGCACCGGGCTTTGCATCTGAGTCATCTCAGCCAGCGGGCCAGACACCGCACCAGTGGCCCGTTCTGGGGAAGCTCAGCTATGTCTGCATACATTTCATGCAGGTGAGCTGTGGCCAGAGCAGCTGGGCTGCCTCCCACTGGGCTCTGCCGTGGACCGTGGTTCCTGGGACAGGACCCCTGGAGATGCACATGAGAAAAGAAGCATATGGCTGTCAACAAACCACCCTGCACCTTTTAATTTATCCCAAGTTCACAGGTGGGTAACCCAGGCCTCTGGGATGTGCCCGAGGTCATGGAGTTAATTGTGTTAGAGGCAGAAAAGGGCTCTGGGGTTCTGACTTCCAATTCCTGACTGGATCCTCCCCGTCTGAAAATAAAATGCATTAATAACGTATCTTGATTGATGCTCCTTACCATTTTCCTATCATGGAGGGACAACAAAATATAACTACACCACTAAAGCAAGTCTCAGTAGACTCTAGTGTCTTATATCCATTTAGATCTGTGTTTTGTTTTGTTTTTTCATACAGTAGCTGTTGTAACGAGTGAATATGTTGTGAAAGGATTGTGGGCAATCAGTTGCTTCAAGTTGACTATTCTTGCCGAATTGTATTTCTGATATTTCTAATTCTGATTGGTCTTTAAAATCTTCATACTGTAGTCAAATCAGTCACGTTTGTTATTAATTTTCCTAGCCATGTCCCTACTCCAATCCTCTCCGTTAAGTAATTAGAAATTAATAAATGCTCATTAAATGTTCATTAAGTTACATTTTTTTTTTTTTTTTTTTTGTATTTTTCTGAAGCTGGAAACGGGGAGAGACAGTCAGACTCCCGCATGCGCTGACCGGGATCCACCCGGCACGCCCACCAGGGGGTGATGCTCTGCCCATCTGGGGTGTTGCTCTGTTGCAACCAGAGCCATTCTAGCGCCTGAGGCAGAGGCCACAGAGCCATCCCCAGCGCTCCGGCCAACTTTTTGCTCCAATGGAGCCTTGGTTGCAGGAGGGGAAGAGAGAGACAGAGAGGAAGGAGAGGGGGAGGGGAGGAGAAGCAGATGGGCACCTCTCCTGTGTGCCCTGGCCAGGAATCAAACCCGGGACTCCTGCACGCCAGGCTGATGCTCTACCACTGAGCCAACCAGCCAGGGCCAAGTTACATTCTTTATAATGGAGAGATAGACTAAGCCATAGTCATAAGAATGGGATTGGAGGCAGAGAAGACCTGTGTTTGAATCCCGGTTTTTCTCAGATGACCTGGGTCACCTTGTGTAAGTTCATTAATTGCTCTGTAAAATTAGGAGACTGGTTCTTTTGGGGTTGATGAAGGATAGCATAAAATAAAGTGTAAACACCTAGTACAGTGCCTGACACATATTAAGTGCTCAATAAGCTTTAGGTATATTTACTGAGTCATTGTGCTAAGCTCTTGAAGGACAAAAAGGAAAGCACGGTCCTTCCGCCAAATCACATGCGGTGACAAACTCATATGAAACAGTGTGATACAAGCCATGACCAAAGACTCAAAGTGCTACAGGGGGGCAGGGATTCACATAGCGGGGTCATAGTTAGCTTTCACAAGTCAAACCACACACGGCCTGCTTTCTCTCTCTTAAGTGTGCTGGACAACTTTATTTTCGTATGTATTCAATCACATATTGTATGCTCTTGTATAGATCATATATTTGTACCCTTGTGTTAGAAAAATGGGCTTTCAAAAAAAAAAAAAGAAAAATGGGCTTTCCTCTTGACCATGTGTACCAAATGTCATGGGAGATTGGGGGTTTTGACAGGTGATTTAAACTATTTGTGACTTTAACATTTTTTTGATTTTAGAGAGAGAGGAAGGGGGAGAGAGAAACATCAATTTGTTGCTCCATTTATTTATGCACGAATTAATTGATTCTTGTATGTGCCCTGACCAGGGCAGGAGGTGGGGGTTGAATTCACAATCTAGATGTATCAGGATGATGCTCTAACCAACTGAGCTACCTGGTCAGGGGTCACTGCTTGTAATGTTATCCTTGTAATCAAACCCTTCCCTCCTCCCAGGTGCCACTCAGCAGTGACTAGGCTTCAAGGAGCTGAGGAAGGTCTGCTGGCGTGATTCATTAATCTAGTGCGTTCATTGAGCCAGCAGGTACTGTGTTGGTGTCACAGCCACACGCTGTGCTGGGAGAGAGGGCACAAAGCAGCTCAACCCAAGCGCCCGGGGCTTGTCCTCAAGGGGCTTCAAGTCAAACAGAGGGGGGACAGGCAAGCTAGTTGTGCTCAGGATGTCATTAGAGGTTCAGAGCGAGTGCAGGGGAGGGTGATGGATTCTGCTGGGGCAGAGGGCAGCAGCAGAGGGCCGGGCAGCGGGACCTCGCTGGGTGGGTAAGCAATCACTGCCAATTACAGATAGGAAATCCGTCTCTTCTTCAGAGTAACACAGTGCAGGGAGCAGCCTGCAGGCTGAAGGCATGAAATGATGAGGCCAGGCCAACTCATTACCGGCTTCATTTGAAGGGACCTGAAAAGACGGCAGTGTTCTCAGTGACGGGGTTTTATCCCAGATACTTTGTCATCAGCAAGTTTCCAGAGGTCTTCTCTCTACATGGTGGGCAAACTTCATACTTCCATATGGAAAAATTAACAAGAGAGAAGTGACACGAAACATGCTTTACGAATATTCTTTTCATGTTAATTTAAAATTGGGAATAAAAATGTGAACTAAGCCAGTCAGAGAAAGACAAGTACCATGTGATTTCACTCATATGTGGAATCTAATGAACAAAATGAACTGACAAGTGACGTAGAGACAGACTCATACAGAGAGAGCAGGTTGACAGCTGTTGGGGGACTTTGGGGGGGGGGTGGAGGGATTGAGCAAAAATGAAAGAGAGAAAAAACTCATGGACACAGACAACAGTGTGGAGATTGCCAGGGGGCTGGGGGCGTGGACAGATGGAAGAGGGGATAGGGGTTTAAATGGTGATGGAAGGAGACTTGACTCGAGGTGGTGAACACACAGTACAGTACACAGATGATGTGTTATAGTATATTGTATACCTGAAACTTACAGAATTTTGTTAACCAGTGTCACTCCCAATAAATTCAATTAAAAAATAAAATAAAGGAAGACCCTGGCCAGTTGGCTCAGTGGTAGAGCATTGGCCCTGTGTGTAGAAGTCTCATGTTTAATTCCTGGCCAGGGCACACAGGAGAAGCACCCATCTACTTCTCCACCCTTCCCCTCTCCTTTCTCTCTGTCTCTCTCTTCCCCTCCCACAGCCAAGGTTTCATTGGAGCAAAGTTGGCCCAGGCGCTGAGGATGGCTCCATGGCCTCTGCCTCAGGTGCTAGAATGGCTCTGGTTGCAACAGAGCAATGCCCCAGATGGGCAGAGCATCTCCCCCTGGTGGGCATGCTGGGTGGATCCCAGTCAGTTGAATGTGGGATCTGTCTGCTTGCCTCCTCCTCTCCTGCTTCTCACTTTGGAAAAATAAAAAAATTTAAAAAAAGAAAAGAAAAATGCATTCAAATATATAAGTGATTAAACAATGTACATAAAATTATTAGGAAAAAAAAGGAAGGAAAGCCCCTATAATTTTTTTTAATTTTATTTTTTAATTTTGTATTTTTTTATAAATAAATTTTTATTAATTTTAATGGGGTGACATCAATAAATCAAGGTGCATATATTCAAAGAAAACATGTTCAGGTTATCTTGTCATTCAATTATGTTGCATACCCATCACCCACAGTCAGATTGTCCTCCATCACCTTCTATCTAGTTTTCTTTGTGCCCCTCCCCCTCCCCCTTTCTCTCCTTCCTCCCCTCCATAACCACCACACTCTTGTCCATCTCTCTTAGTCTCGTTTTTATGTCCCACCAATGTATGGAATCATGCAGTTCTTGTTTTTTTCTGATTTACTTATTTCACTTGGTATAATGTTATTAAGATCCCACCATTTTGTTGTAAATGATCCGATGTCATCATTTCTTATGGCTGAGTAGTATACCATAGTGTATATGTGCCACATCTTTTTTATCCAGTTTTCTATTTTTTTTTACAGTGATTAAAGCCTTTAAGCAAACTCTTGGCCAATACAGCAAGAATCCATAAAAGAGTAGTATCCTTAACATGTTCACCAAGTCCAAGTTGGCACCAACACCATTCCAAATCCCTGCAAATGCAACCCAACCCCAGTTCAGTCCATTAGGAGCTGTCACAAGGAGCAGGAGTCCAGGAAAAGTCCACATCCAGGAAAAGTCCGCATGGCACTGGAATTGTTTCCCAATTCTATACTTTGCAGCTCACGTCCAAGTCCCAGTGACTGCTGCTTCTAGCTGGTAATGATTCAGGTAGACTGGAAAAGCCATTTGCAGCATGCGTGGATATGGAGCTTCTGTTCTCCTCTGCCTGGAGAGATGAGACCAGGTTGTTTTTCCCTGGAGCTCTGCGACTGTGTCATGGTAAAGAGAACCTTGGGATACACTAAGCTGGGTGGCAAAGGTAAATTCATAATAGAAGTTAAGCCCCTATAATTTTACCTTCCTAGAAATAACCATAATGGTTAATCTTTCAGATTATAATGTGCAAAAAGAATGACTATGAGATCAAACAATACATTATTTTGTAAACTCTTCACTCAGCAATGTAGTGTGAATATCTTCCTGTGTTAAAAATATGTGCACTTTATTTTTAAAATATTTTAATGTACATATTTACAAAGCAAAATAGCTGTTATAACTTCAAGAATTAAAAAAAAATTTTTTTAAAGTAGAAAAAATAGAAGGCTACAATGACCAGTAAGCATAATGTTGAAGTATCTGCTAGACCCTGTGAGTCTATTTACAAAACAAAACCAGAAACAAAACAAAACCCCCAAGAAAACCAAAGAGAGGGCTAAAAGTTGATTATTCTATAATTACTATTCTATAAAAGTGATGAGAATCTTTGAGATACTCACTTCCTGGGCATCAACCAGCACGGAAGATATATGTCTGTGGGAGGGGCCATCTAAACAAACACTCCCTGGGCCCAACTCCCTGGCCCAGGAGAATCAGAGCCTCATTGCTTCCCAAGTCCCATTGTCTCTGAAAAGAGAAGGTCACTCTGCAGAGGTGTTTTGGTGCTTTCAATCTGTGTGACACTGTCTTTTGGAAAATAGCTGATTTTAGATGCATAGGGTAACAGAGTTAGAAGAAATCTTAGTCCAGAAAGGGCTATAAGTATACATTGAGATTAAAGTTCTGCTTAGAGAGCCTCATATTCTAATTCAGTTCTAAAATGACTATCGAGGAGCTCTTTTCTTCTAAGAGCAAGTCAGTAAGGTGGTGTGACAGGCTGGGCTGATTGCTGGGAAGCCAGCCCCATCCAGGGACCCCAACATAATAGGACAGGAGAAGCACAAGACTAGGGGTGCCACGGTGAAGCGGGGGGCTCAGCGGCCCTCGCTGCTCAGGTCTGGGCTGGTGGCTGTTTTCTCAGTGTTCTTTGGCAGCTCAAGGTCCTCTATGATGCATTGCCCATGTCTCCAGAGAGATGAGTTGGCCCAAAGATGATCCATATGGGTCCCCTCTTGTCCCTGCGGCCACCTGCTCAGTGGGCTAAGAAACGGATTTTATATGGGAGAGCGTCTGGCAAAAATGCCCCATAGGGATTGGAACAGACAGAGGCTGTAGAGACACATGCCAGGGAGGAGTCTAAGCAAGAACCACCACCACCACAATCATTAGAATGTATTTGATCCTTTCTCTGTATCAGGGACTGTGACCCACAGTTTTGTTTACAATGATCCTATGAGATAGATACTGTTATTATCACCACTTGGTAGATAAGGAAAGGGGGACTTGGAAAGGTTATGTAACTTGACCAAGGTCACGCAGTCTGAGGCAGAGTTGGGGTCTGAGCTTGTGCAATTTGACTCCAGAATCCATACCACTGGACCTTGTGGCATGCTCCTGAGGTGAAGAGGACAGGGGGACACCAACGGGGGCTGCAGGGTGCAGAGTCAGGAAAAGTTGTAAATAAAAGTCCGATAGAAATGGGGAAGTCCAGAACAGAATCAGTTTTAATATATTATGTATATTCTATGCACTTATTTATAGTCTGCTTACTTCTAAAATGGGGTTGAAATAGTTTAGCTTTGATATCTTCATTTCTTAACATTTTACTTATGGCCAAAGACTGAATGCCACTAATTTTTACAACATGGCACATTTACAAATTGCCTCTCAGGACATATTTTTTAAAACATGGCTGTTTTGCAGGCTAACTGAGAATCTGTTTTATTTGACCATAGGTGCATTGAAGAGTGATGACAGCACCTGACAATATTTCAATTTCACAAATTTTGTATTTGTGCTTTAACTGCTAAAATAGGGGCTTTAATTAAGCAAATGAATAGTAATAAGAACAGAAATAAACAGAGGTCCAGTTAAGAGTACCTAGAAAATATATCATCTGCTTGGACTCTGATTGGTTTTAGCATTAAAATTTGTGAACCAAAATATGGATTTGTCTTGAGAGTCAAAGGACCTACAGTTATACTTTTCAGGAGTAGTTACACAATGAATTATATTTGACCTCCATTTTTATGCTCTTAAATATAAAGATGGCCTTTTCGTTTGAGTCTCCCGCTGCTAACCACACGTTTAAGAATCGTCAAAGCACAGCTGTAGGGGCAGACTTCCAGCTAGAAGATGGTAAGTCTTGGGGAGTTATTGACTACAGTTAGGCATGGTGACTGTACTTAACACTGCTGTTTGGTACATGGAAAGTCAGGCAGGAGAATGGACCTTAAAATTTCTCATCACATGAACGAAATATTGTAACTATGGTGGGGATGGACATGAGCTAAACTTTATTCAAAATATACATGTGTCAAATCATTATGTTGTACACCTAAAACTAATACAATGTTATATGTTTATTATATCTCAATGACAATAATGATGATGATGATGGATTGGGGAGTGCTCTCTAAGGTTGGGCCCTTTGCCTCAGGTCAATTGTCTGAGAGAGTGAAGGGAAGGAGAGCCCCAAGTTTAAAGCTGAGCCAAGCAGAGCAAGGAGAAGGTGATGTTCAGCTGGCCTTGCAGAACCACGAAAGAATGGAGCCCAATGACTCCAGAGCCAGTGCTCCTTCCAGGAGATTAACTTTCCCCCCTTCTCTCATTCTAGTCAAATGTGAGGGCTCCTGTAAAAGATATTTGAATGGCCGGAGCATACCACCCAAGCAGAGTCTCTGGAAACACCGCCAGGGTTTTCTCAGGACAGCAGGATCATAGGGAGTGCCCACCCACCAGGTCAGGAGGCCAGACCCTTGTGTCATCATGGTCACTAACTACCTGGGTGACAGCAGGCATTTAACATTCGTGTCTATGGGAACAACTCGCTCTCAGGAGGTTATAAAAACCCTCTGTGAGCATGAGGAGATCAATAACTGTTGTTTCAAAAGAGAAACTTCTCTCCTCATTGGTGAATTTCCCTTCTATTGGTGTAGAAGTGTTTGGCTTGCTGGTGCCTCCCTCTGGCCTGCAGGTGTGTTCTTCTTAGGGCTGGCCAACTACTCAGTGTGACCAGGTCACTAGCCTGGGAACCAATTTTTCAGTTTGGAGACTCAGCAGGTTTTCTGAGCCTGTCGTCATAACTCCTCCATTCCCTCTTTCATGTGCTGTGCTTCTCTGAGGTCGTCACTTCCTCATGACGCAGGGGCTGAGAGTACAGAAAAAATAACCAACCTGAGTCCATTGGGCTACTCTTCGGAGTCAGGTCTTTCTACATACGAGGTTAAAACTGATAGCTAAGGGGCGGGGGGTCGGTGAACCTTATTGTTCAGCCTCTTTCTGTTTCTAGTGAGCAGAGATCACAGCAAGGTTGACTGGTCTTTCCAAAGCGTTAATTTATTATCTCTTTCAGGGAAGTAAAGAGAAAATCAATTTGTAAAAATATTCTCAGTTCTTGAGGATTCATTTGGCTTTCTGTTTTGTCATTTGGTTTTTATTTCAGGGCTTCAGGGGAAAAGCGAACCCAAACCACAATTTTAATATGTTGTAACAAATTATTGGGCGCACGAGTATATT
Organism: Saccopteryx bilineata; assembly: GCF_036850765.1. Classification (NCBI taxonomy): domain Eukaryota; kingdom Metazoa; phylum Chordata; class Mammalia; order Chiroptera; family Emballonuridae; genus Saccopteryx; species Saccopteryx bilineata. The sequence continues at coordinate 15,047,379 of NC_089500.1, forward strand.
TTGCAAGCTTCCTTCTCTGGAGAGTTGCTGTTCGCCTTCAAATGGTGGGGATATTGACGAGAGTTATGGAGTGCGTGATTAAAAACTGGCATCTGAGATGAATAATGGGGAATTAAGGCATTTTGCCGTAATTTAATTTTTATTCATTTCTACAAAAAAAAATGTTCAACATAACATAAGCTGGGCCCACTCAAATGGGGGCATGCATATGTTCCCCGTTCTGCCAGACTCGCAACCAATTGGAGTGTTAGCTATTTATAAACTCAAGGTTGACTGAAACCATCTCGCCACCACACAAAGCTCCCTCCTTCATGAAAGAAGAATCTACTGGTAGGTGTTGGGAGCAAATGTTTAACAAGCGTTTTCCTGCCCTGAAATATGGAGGAGGAGAGGAAACGTATGGCAGTGGCCACTGAGGCCGACTGCAAAGCAAGAACGGCGTTAAAATCAGGGTGTCCATATGGGACCTTCATGGACTGGGAAAGCGGAGGGGGAGGGCTACAGTGAAAAAACAATGTGAGGAGAGAAGAATGAAGAATGTGCCTCCTCCTTCCAACACGCTGGAGAGAAGAGCAGGTGGCTGTTGCTGGCTCTGGGAGGACTTGCTTTCAGGCTGACCTCGGGGTGCTCATTTGGGAAGGGAGACCCGAGCCGTTGGCAAGCTGTTTGTGTGTTGCTCTATTGCTGGGGAGAGGGAAGACTAAAAGGAAGAACTCTTTTTCTTTTCCCACAGAAGAGCTTCGGCTTGGTGACTTGTGGTTACTGAGAGTCAGGAGATGGGAGGAAGACATGGCAGCGAGGGCTTGTTGAGTTGCAAGTGCCAGAAAAACTCAACTGAACAGGCTTTACAGCATGTTTTATGCTCCCTTGTGGAAAAGTCCAGGGCAGCCTGGCCACAGGGACGGCTGTATCCAGGGCTTTCGTCATAGGTCTGCGTCTCTCCATCTCTCCATTCTGCTCTCCTCCGTGGCCACTTCGTTCTTGAATTCCATGTGTTTGTCTAATAGCTGTCTGTCTCTCCAGGCCAATGTCCTTCCTGATCACTGACTGCTGCTAAAATAGCTTATTTTGCTCCAACAGTTGAAAAAAAAAATCTTGGAGAATGGAAGGAGGTCACAGGCTTAGGCCTGGGTCACAAGACTGCCCTTGAGTTGGGGGCGGAGTCTGATCCAATGACTTGTGAGGACAGTAGAGCGGACAGGCCGGTCAGTGCTGGACAGCCATGGGCACCGGAGCGGGGGCTCCAGTTGGTGGAGAGCCACACATGAGGTGCTTTGTTCACGTTTTCTCAACCTTCCATCCTTCCTATGAGTAAGTAGTTATTTCTGCCGTTCTGTAAACGAGGGCACTGTGACTCAGAGGTTAAGTGATACTTGTGATAATACTAGTCTGTGGGGAGCTGGGATTGGAACCTGGGCTTACTGACCCTGCCAGTACTTTTTATTGCAGCTAACCAACATCAAAAGCCAGGCCACCTAACCAACCCTCCGCAGCTATTTGCCATTCCACTGCTCTTTTTCTTTTTTCAAAAAACAAGGCATTGACACTGAGACATCTATCTGTAGGAAGGGTGGGTTATATCGCCTTGGCTGGCATCAGAACCCCTGCAATTTAGCTCTATACCAGCCGCGAAGTCCGAGCCGCCCCTGGGGGCTACTGACTAGCAAGCAGGTCATGGAGTAAAGGGGAGTGTTTCCATTTCTCCTCCTCCTCTCTTACCTGGGAGCGTCATCACCTCGTATCTGCTTCTACACCATCCCAGGGACTCTCCTCTCTGAGTGGGAACTTCCTGTCCACACTGATAGACCAATGGCACCCCCACCTGGGTACAATAACTCATCACCGCATCCTTCTCCAGCAACCTGAAGTCTCCTCTCTGGACTTCACAGTAATCCTGTCCCTCACCTCCCCCTAGCCCAGGCCGCTCCATCAGTCTTCTTTTACAGCCTCCCATTCTCTGCGCTAGTCAGATTTACCTTCTCGCTGTCCCACAAACACGTCAGGCCTATTCCCTCCTTTGCACCACAAGTCTCTTCCCAGAGTAAACGCCCTCCACTCCCTCTTCCTGTGCAGTCGGCAGGGCCGGGCTGCTCAGTCCAGTCCCCTGGACCATTCCCATCGCAGGTCTCCTCTTCCCCTAAACAACATTCCATTTTAGTTTGTCTGTAGCAGTGGTCCCCAACCTTTTTTGGGCCACGGACCGGTTTAATGTCAGAAAATATTTTCACCGACCGGCCTTTAGGGTGGAACGGATAAATGTATCACGTGACTGTGACAAGTGTCAAGAGTGAGTCTTACATGGATGTAACAGAGGGAATCTGGTCATTTTTTAAAAATAAAACATCGTTCAGACTTAAGTATAAATAAAACAGAAATGATGTAAGTTATTTATTCTTTCTCTGCGGACCGGTACCAAATGGCCCACGGACTGGTACCGGTCCACGGCCCGGGGGTTGGGGACCACTGGTCTGTAGGGTCACACACACATACCTTTCTCTGCATGCACGTATTATACCTATGTGTGTGTTCGCCTGTATTCAAATATTGGTGTCCTTCTGAGGACATAGCTCCTTGGGAGCAGAGTCCATATCTCAGATTTTAAATTTTTTAATTAATTTTATTTACTTATCAAGTTTAGGAATCTCCTTATACTTGATTTTTTTGTAGGCTTATAACGAACTTTTCTTTTTGGTCAATAAGAAGTTACTGACTGCTTCAAAAAACTTAGCTAAGAAAAGAATGCATATGGTAATATATCAAATAGTAACGAGCTGATGCTAGAAAGCAACATTCTTGCTTCTCATCATCAGTTCCCCCCTTTACTTCCACTTAGTTCTCTCTGCAACTCATCTAGCTCATCTGCTTACAAAGCTGTTTCTTGATTTATAATATTAGACAACATTATGGACTCTCCCAGCTGAAAGTGAAGAACTTGCTTAATTTTTGCTAATTTCTTCTTTCCAGTGTTTGCTACTTACATGATCATTTTTCTTCTTTCAGCAGACCTTGTAATTTTGAAAATTATACTTAACCCCCAATTTATGGTTCTTTAACTGTTAAATATAAATTAGTATATTAACTGATTGTTTAATGGGAAGGAGTTTGTGTTGATGACAAATTATCTGGCTATTAACAGTTCCCTCTCATGATATTAGTATTGTGTCAGAGAATGTAATATATATTTATGCATATAACATATATAGTGCCTGGCTCCCTTCTGTCCTGCCTCAGATTATGTTGCATTCAAAGAAGCATTCTTCCTGCATCCAAAATAATTTAAAAGTAATTAAATCTTTCCTACAGATTCTTGTAGAAATGTTAACAATGAAATATTTTTGAAAACATATGATTTTTTTCATCACAAACATTTGTAATTAACTTGGTGTCTCTTCATTCACCCCTGTTACACAGAGTTAAGGTATCATGACATAACACTATTAACCTGAATGTCTAGCCTTTTGCATGAGCCCTTGTTGCTGGGTGCTTCATTTAAGTCAGTTACCATTGAAAAAGATACACGTTTTTCTGGAGAGGAACGGAATGGTTGGGCAAACTGCTGAGACTTGGTGAGACAAGGCTGTGTCTGTGAGGGGTGAGGCTGACAGACGGGTAGGAAGTTGGGGGGAAGGAAGACAGACAAAAATAACTAATCTCGACAGCAAAACTTATTTTAGGATTAGAATATTTAAGGCCCAATGACTTACTATGATACAGATTCAAAACATATGATAAAAAATGAAAGCGCTACATAAAAACACGCAGTGGAAGGTCTGTCTTCCTCAGTCCTGAGCGCCAGGTGCTCTGTTCCTTGGGTATCTTGATGAGGATGTGCATATCCAAAGCTATGACTACATCTTCCTTTTCTCCCAAATAGCATAGCATTCTGAAAACAGCTGCCCTTGCTTTTTAATTTTTTTAAAAAAAATATTATAAGTGGGGAGTAGGGTCATTCTATAAAGATTCATATACAGTTGCTTCTTTTTTCTTTTAGCATTCTACGGAAGTACCACAATTTATATAAGTTATTATAGAATGATCTCAAAACTATGTCGTAGAAATAAACTCTTTGAATTTACTGTTTAAAGGACCCATGGAAAACGTCTTAAATGGTTTCCAGACTTTTGCTGTGTTAAATAATGTTGTAATGAGTATCCTCTTATGTACTTGATTTTGCACATGTGAATATATTTGTAGTTTCAATTTCTGAAAGAGGAATTGCTTAATCAGAGATTATATAAATTTAAATTGTGTAGGTATTATATAAGTATTAATAAATTATAAATAAATATAAAGTAAAAATGATATATATTTATAAATATATAAATTATGTAAAAAGAAATTTGTATATTTAAAAATATGACTTGCATATTTATAAATCTATATTGTATTATATTATATTTATAAATTGAGTAAATATCTATTTATAAATATAAAATATAGATTGATATTTACAAATATAATTTCACATATAAATATAATAAATAAGTATCAATCTATATTTTATATATATAAGTAGATATTTACTTAATGTTTCTTCACAGAAGTGTCAGTTTACACTGCTATTCTTTTTTAAAATCTTAAAAAAATTTTTTTTAACCTTTTTTTTTTTTTTTTTGTATTTTTTCAAAGCTAGAAACGGGGAGGCAGTCAGACAGACTCCCGCATGCGCCCGACCGGGATCCATCAGGCATGCCCACCATGGGCAATGCTCTGCCCATCTTGGGGCATCGGTCTGCCACAATCAGAGCCATTCTAGTGCCTGAGGCAGAGGCCATAGAGCCATCCTCAGCGCCCGGGCAAACTTTGCTCCAGTGGAGCCTTGGCAGCGGGAGTGGAAAAGAGAGACAGAGAGGAAGGAGAGGGGGAGGGGTGGAGAAGCAGATGGGCGCCTCTCCTGTGTGCCCTGGCCGGGAATCGAACCCGGGACTTCCGCACGCCAGGCCGACGCTCTACCACTGAGCCAACCGGCCAGGGCCAAAATCTTAAAATTTTTGTGGTAAATAAGACATGGCATAAAACTTACCAATCTTAACAATTTTATTTTACTTATTTATTTATTTATTTATTATTTTTCTGAAATTGGAAATGGGGAGGCAGTCACACAGACTCTCACATGGGCCTGACCGGGATCCACCTGGCACGCCCACCAGGGGGCAATGCTCTGCACATCTGGGGCGTTGCTCTGTTGCAACCAGAGCCATTCTAGCGCCTGAGGCAGAGGCCATAGAGCCATCCTCAGTGCCCGGGCAAACTTTGCTCCAGTGGAGCCTTGGCTGCAGGAGGGTAAGAGAGAGTCAGAGAGGAAGGAGAGGGGGAGGGGTGGAGAAGCAGATGGGCGCTTCTCCTGTGTGCCCTGACCAGGAATCGAACCTGGGACTCCTGCATGCCAGGCCGACGCTCTACCACTGAGCCAACCGGCCAGGGCCTCTTAACAATTTAAGTGTACAGTCCATATGTGTTAAATAATTCATATTTTTGTGTAGCCAATCTCCAGAACTCCTTCATCTTGCAAAAACAAAACTCTATATTCATTAAACAACTCATTTTCCCCATGCCCCAACAACTTCTACTCTCTTGTATGACTTTGACTATTCTAGGAACCTTGTATATTGTATTTCCCCATGTATAAGACGTTCCCTTGTATAAGACACACCCTAATTTTGGGGCCTGAAATTTTTTTTTTTTTTTACAGAGACAGAGAGAGAGTCAGAGAGAGGGATAGACAGGGACAGACAGGAATGGAGATGAGAAGCATCAATCATCAGTTTTTCATTGCAACACCTTAGTTGTTCATTGACTGCTTTCTCATATGTGCCTTTGACCGTGGGCTTTCAGCAGACCAAGTAACCCCTTGCTCGAGCCAGCAACCTTGGGTCTAAGCTGGTGAGCTTTGCTCAAACCAGATGAGTCCGCGCTCAAGCTGGCGACCTCGGGGTCTCGAACCTGGGTCCTCTGCATCCCAGTCTGATGCTGTATCCACTGTGCCACCGCCTGGTCAGGCGGGGGGCCTGAAATTTGAAAAAATATGTATTACATAAAGTTATTGAGCTCAAGTTTTATTCTTCATAAAATTCATACAACTCATTCATGCAAAAAGCGGGAAATGCAAGTAAAAAAATCCACAACCACTGTATAAGACGCACACAGTGTTTAGACTCCAAATTTTTCAAGAAAGTGTGTGTCTTATACATGTAGAACTATGGTAAATGGAATCATACAGTATTTGTTGTTTTATGACTGTCTTATTTCACTTAGCGTAATGTCCTCAAGGTTCATCCATGTATAACATGTGTCAGAATTTACTTGCCTTTTAAGGCTGAATAATATCCCACTTTATGTATATACCAAATTTTATTTATCCATTCATCTGTCAGTGGACCCTAGAATTGTTTCCATATCTTGGATATCGTGAATAATGCTGGCATAAATACTGGGTGTACAAATACCTCTTTGAGGTCTTGCTTTCAATCTCTTTTGAATATAAACCCAGAAGTGGGATTGCAGGATCATATGGTAATTCTATTTTTACTTTTTTGAGGAATGTTCAGATTGTTTACCATTGCAGCTTTGCATTTTACATTTCAGCAACAATATATACTCCTAGGGTTGAGAATGTGCTCTCTGTAACACCCTTGCCGATTACCTTATATGATTAAACATTTTAGTTGTCACTATAATTTTCTTAGGAAAGATCCATCCCCTTATCAATGAAAGAGTCTTAGGATTCCTAGCTAGGTTGCTTATTAAATTTTAATATGCAACTGATTGACGCCTACTTTTCTAAAAACACACATTGTGTGAAGCGAAGAGTACAGGTTGCTACTTCATTGCCTCCAAAGACAAAAGGGAAACAGAATTGTTTTCATGCTTAAAGAACTTATTTTTAAGGCAAAGTGTGTGTCATCTCACCGTGGTGAGTTGACAAAAATGCTCAGTTTGCAAGGAATTAACTTCCAGGCTGACAGATCAGCAAGAATGTCATTTCAGATTTGTCTAATTATGTGATGTCAACTAAAAGGGTAGGGGTGCTTTCAAGAGGAAGATAAAATAACAATCACAGTACTAAAACCTTCTAAAGAACCCACAGTCAGGAGACCACCAAAATAGAGCAATAGAGAAAGAAACTCATTTCAGACAGAAACAGAGTAGCTTTTGCTTGAAGAGTGTTGTAAAAACACTAATAATAATATGCTCTAATTAGGTGGCAAATCAACTCTTAGAGCAAAAGTTTGAGTTATCTACCACTATTAAAATAATCCTGAATCTTTTATTATGTGTTGTACCTGATTGATGAAAAAATTCCATCAACTTAAAGTGCCCAATATTTGCATTACTTTGTATACGGTTGCATTTAGTACTACTTGGTATTCTACTCTTTACTGTGGACACGATTTTGTATCCCTATTTGCTTATGGCTACACGGTCCAGCACTCATATTCTTTTAGTAGATACCTAGTTTATAGAACTTTTAAAATTTATTTATTTAAGAAAAGGAATTTTATGACTTTCAAATTCATGCAGTAACTGCTGACAGGACAAGGGGAAGTGGAAAGTGTGGAAGTCGCCTATGCATTTAAGAGAATCCTGTGAGCGCTTTAACAAACAGATAAGATGTGCTTCGAATGAACTCATCCATCGTTTGAATGAAAACTGCTGGGAAGGTGGTGCTTAAGCAGTTTGTGGTCTTCGATGCAAATAGGGTTGACATTCCCTTTGCTTACTACATTGTTCAGCTTCTTTTCAAAGCTGGTGTATCCAAACCTCAGCCCCAGGTGTTCAAATGGCTATGCAGAACAGTGGTCTACAGCCCTGTCTGCACATTAAAATTCTTTGGGAACCTTTGGAGTCCCAGATACCCTTATCCCAGATCAGCTCCTTCAAGAGGGGTCTGGATATTGGTATTTTTCAAAGCTTCCTGTGTGATTATAATGCGTGCACAAGGCTGAGAGCGATTGGTCGGGAGAATACGTTCACAATTCCATCATCTGGGTCTTCTGACTTCTATAAGCCGGTCTATTTAGGGCACCAGAAAGCAAAAGGTTTATCTTGATTCTCTACCTACCCCAACAGCTAGAGTAAAAATAAACAGCCTGAAATGCAGATGTCTTGAGTTAGAAATACTTAGTCATTTAGCAAACATTAATTAAGCTTCTCTTCTGTGCTCAGTTCTAGGCAATTTGAATGGTTTAAAAAATAAATCAGATATTGTTTCACCTGTTTTTATACTATAGTCAGAAAGATAAAAAGTGTAAAAAGTGAATACCAATAATATATAGCAAAATCTGTTTTGATTCAAGGGAGATGTACAGGCAAAATGCAATAAAAGGTTATTAGTAGTTCTAAGGGGAAAGAGTTTGAGGAAGAAAGTAACATTTGAACTGCTCCTGGTTTGGAGGAAGAACTGCACACCCTGGGGTGCAGGGGGGAGGCTGGGCGAGGATGAGCAGGGTTAGAGAAGGAAAACAGGGGAAATACACCGGCAGCAAGTGTTTTAGTGTGGCCCTAGCTCGGATGGAGCAGAGCATTAAGGGGTCCGAGAACACAGGTCTTTAATTTCAGTACGAGAGTGCTACATTTTGTATTCATCATGTAAAAGGGGCCTCCTTAGAGACAATTCCCTTTGGGAAATTTGGGAACACGTTGATGTGAAACTCCAAGATGAGAAAACATCCGATCTTGATTGAAGCCCATAGTGGTAAAGATGCTAAACCCATCCCTGTTTTGCCTAACGTTTCCTGGAACTGCTGCTTCTCCGTGCGTGGCCTCTTAAAAGCCGGGTAAATGCTGTGTTCTTTCCGTCTGCCACACTCAACAATGGTTGAAGACTTCATTATCTTTTTATGAGCCCAACAGCCCTAGTTTTCTGTTGCTCAAACACAAAAACATCACCTGCCTCGGGCAGGCTTCCGCTGTTGAATAAGAGAGGGAGAAGCAGCCGCAGGGTGGATGTGTGCGTGCAGAGGGGTGGGGGAAGCGAGCCCCGGAAGCGCGGAAACCCGGAGGCCTAAACTGCGGATGAAATGCAATAAGGCACAGATACCCCCCAACACTGTGCGTGGAACCTGCACATGCGCAGTACAGAATAAGTACCTAGACACATTTTTAAAGAATGAATTAAGAACTGGTGAACGCAATGGAATGGAACTCTTACGCTTTTCTTTGTAATTTCAGGAAACACTTACCTTTCACCTCTTACCAGTATTATCACGAAATGTTACCAGTATAGCCTGTTATCTTTATGCTTTGTCGAAACTTCAGCATTAATGTCACAATAGTTTTTTTAAGGAGATAAAAGTTAAATGCAAAAATCTATGTTGTTGATGGTTTTAAATTTTGACACAGATAGTGTTTTACTATATATAATAATATATATTATTTGGTAACTTCTTTTTTATTTTTACTCAACATTCTCATATGAGATTTACCCATACTGATTCTTGTAGTTACAGTTTATTCCAGGGGTCGGGAACCTATGGCTCGCCAGCCAGCTGTGGCTCTTTTTTTGATGGCTGCATCTGGCTTGCAGACAAATCGTTAATAAAAATAATAATAACGTTAAAAATATAAAACATTCTCATGTATTACAATCCATTCATTTCCTACTGCTCATGTTCATGGTTGCGGGTGGCTGGAACCAATCACAGCTGTCCTCTGGGACAACACCAAATTTTTATTGGATAATGTGTAATGTACACGGGTCGTTGTATGGCTCTCACGGAATTACATTTTAAAATATGTGGCGTTCATGGCTCTCTCAGCCAAAAGGTTCCCGACCCCTGGTTTATTTGCTACAATGGCTGTTTAAGTGGATCATGTTATATGACTACACCGCAACCTGTTTATCCATTCATGTCAACAGACAATTGGGTTGTTTCCAAATGTCTACTTTACAATGGATGTTATGGTGAATACTTCTTTGTGTGATTCCCTGTGCAGATGTGAGCGAGTTGTCTCTAGGATACATATCTAGAAGAGGGATCCATTGGATATGAGCATTTTCTGCATTGCGTGGTACTAATTTAAACTCCGGCCAGCAGTCTGCCAGTTTGTTAGAGCTCCCAGTTGCTTCTAACAAACACCTTCCACTCTGTAGTATCTCCTACTATGGTGTGAGTTTATTGGTTTAGTGGTTCAGTTGTGGTCATTGTGTGGGGGATGGTAAAAAGATTCTTAAATTTGATTGTGATGATGGTTGCACAACTCTTTACATTTATTTTAAAAATCAGTGAACTGTACGTTAAAAACAGGTAGCTTGCACTGGTTTTGATGTTCCACCTGCTCCCTCCTTATCTGTGAAGGTGTGCTCGTTTACTCCACGTTCTGCTCTCTCATACCCGTCTTCCCTCGTCCTTCAAGCAAATAAAATCTGTTCTCAATCCGCTCTCCCACCAGACAAGTTTAGATAGATGGATGCGTAAAATGTTTTTCATGATTGGTTATGATTTAGTTGCATTTTAAACAGAAACATTAAAAAATAACTAGAGTTAAGAAGTTTGGAAAGATCTTGTAGTAATTTGTTCAGGCTGCCAAACTAAAGTGCCAAAGATTGAATGGCTTAAGCAACCGAAATTTATATTTTCTACTGTTCTGGAGCCTGGAAGTCCAAGATCAAGGTGCAGGCATGGTTGGCTTCTGATGAGGCCTCTATTTTTGGCTTGCAGGTGGCCACCTTCGCCCTGTGCCCTCACAGGGCCCCTCCTCTGTGTATCTGCATCCTGGTCCCTTTCTCATTTTCTGTAAGGACACTAGTCCTATTGAATTCAGACCCTGCCTTTATAACTTCATTTGTCCTTAATTACTTCCTTAAAGACCCTCTCTCCAAATAGTTACAATGAGATTTTAACCTATAAATTTTGGGGGAAGAAAACTCAGTCCATAACAGATCTTACAAATAGGTCATTTGACCTTGTCTTTTGCAGATGCAGAAGATGCTGAATAGAAAATCTAGAGTCATGCCAAAAGGATATGATCATTATACTCATTTGGACTAATTTCTGGAAGAAATAAAGTCAAATTAGCATCAGAAAGACTTAATCAGAATATTTTTGTTTTTGTTTTTTATTGCTGTGTGACAATTTACCCCCAAAACCTTGTGGTTTACAATAATAACAGTAACTTGATTATGCTCATGGAATCTGTGGGTCAAGAATTTGGGAGGTGCCTGGCTGGATGGCTTTGGCTCTGGGTCTTACATGTTGTTGCAATTAGATGTCACTGGAGCCAAAGCAGCGGCTCCTGGGATAGCTTTCTTTCTTCACAGGGTCTCAGGGCCCTTCCACATGGGTTCTTCATGTGGACCAGTGACCTCAGGGTGATCAGATTGCTACATGAGGGTTTAACATTCAAAGACATGCATCCTAAAAGAATCATGCCTTCTGTAACCTAACCTGAAGTCATAAAACATCACTTCCCCACTGAGACTCAAGGGGAGGGACCATATACCCTACCTCTCAATAGGAAGAGTGTCATGATACCATTATAAAAAGAGTATATAGGATGGGGAATATTGTTATGGGCATCGCTGTAAAATGCAATTGGACTAAATTTTAGAAAGATTTATATTAACCATCATTTTCACAAAGGTACAGAAATATACACTGGCTGAAAGAAACTGCACAGTGAAGGTATTGTGCTCTGCCTGATTTCTCCTTCATTTGTGTTCAAGAAGGGGCCAGAAAGCTTTGAACTCAGGCCTGTCCTTGTCAGCCCTTCAACTTCTATGAGTTTGTTCCATGTCCAGTTCAGTTAACTATCTGTTAGGACATCATATTTCCCTTGATTGGCCACAGAGAATATCCCTTCTTTAGGTGGTGGCTGGGAGTGGGGGGTGGGAGGTGGGAGGTGGGAGGTGGAGGAAGTAGCTTAAGCACCAGTTTAGGGATCTCTGATGTGTATTGTTATGGGCTGAATCCCCCAAAATTCGTATGTTGAAGGCTTATCTCCAAGTACTTCACAAAGTGACTATATTTAGAGATAGGGTCTTTGAAAAGATAATGAAATTAAAATGAGGCCACTAAGGTAGTCCTCAGTCCAATATGACCATGGTCTTTATAAAAAGAAGTTGGACACCGACATACTCAAGGGAAGGCTGCGTGCAGACGCAGGGAGAAGACAGCCACCTGCAAACCAGCTCGGGAGGCCTCATAAGAACCCACACCTGCTGACACCTTGATCTTGGATGTGAAGCCTCCAGCTGTGAGGAAATAAATATGTTGTCCAAGTCCCCTAGTCTGCGGTGCTTTGTCAAAGCATCCCTGGCAAATGACTATACTTATCAAAGGTTTGACTGACTGTATGAAATGTATTTTGAGGGACATCTTTGAGGGTCCATTTTTCTGGACTATGTTTCCAAATTTAGTTTTTAAAGCAGATGACTTTATTTTTCACAAAAGTTAATATTACATAAGTCCGCAATCTATAAAATGTATAAGTAGTGTTTAATTGCTATACAGTTTTCTTAGAAGTTTGAAATACTACCTTATAATAAAGGTACTCAATAGGGAACAGTGGAGTAGCGTGTGGCATTTGGGCCAGAGGTGGTTGCCAATTTAATCTGCACCTCGTTTACTTGAGGGTGTCTCTCTGTTATGACCCCGATTTGTTCCTCTTGCTCACAAAACTTGGCATTATATTATTGAAGTAACAGGCCAGAAAAATGGAAGTGAACCCTCAGCCTGCAGCTCTTCAAGGCTGCTGAACGCATCACTACACCTGCACTGTTTCCATCCCAAAGGCCTGGGCAAGGCCCCTTGGGGCTGAGCGAGACTGCCGAGTGGCAAAGCAGAGAGATTGGACACGATCTGCTGACCACACATGGCCTAGGGTGACAGGTGGGGGCTTTGGAGCCTGATGCCCTAGCTGTGCATCCTGACTGGACAATGACTAACCATGGGACATGTCAGCCCTCTCACCTCGCTGAGTCTGTTTCCTCATCTGTACAAAGGGGGCTTTTCACAGTTGCCTTGTGGGTCCTTGTGAGTAGTCAATGAATGGAAATGTGTGTTTATCCAGTACAGCGCTTTGCAGATGGCTCATTAAATATTTATGTGTTATTTATTTTTACCATAGGTACTATACTGTATAGGGGAGAGTAACTATAGGGCTCAAGTGAGATGATGTAGAGGGAAGTAGTTGGTATCTGGGAAGTTATCTCTGTGCGGGCTGGAGTCGTGGTTTGACATTGACTCACTGCTGACTGGGTGGGCCTGAGCAGATGGATACCTATTCTACCTTGGGTGGCAGAAGGGGGTGCGACCATGCAGAGGGGCACACGGGCGTGCTAGACTCTGTGAATGCTCTCAGCGCTGCGAGTGCAGGCTCGAAATGTTGGTGGGCAAAATGAGCTTTGAACCTGTTTCTGCAAAGCTGTGCAAACTCTGTTCGGCCACCAAATGACCAATTTTATGAATGATTTTGAAATATAATGGGATGCTCATAAGTTCACGCCCTACCCCAAAAGCTAGAGCAAGTCACATCAGGATTGGACCAAATGATTTTTTAGGTCATTACATTTGCTATTTGGACATTGACATGTTAGATATTATCGTATAAATTTAGGGAATCGCCGAGAGTCTGTTTTATGAATCTTCCACATTAAAAAAATTCTTTGTATTGGAAATCGTGTTTAAAATCTGCAAAGAATATAGTTGTTGGGATGTAAATAACAGATAGGTCCTTGAGCAGTCCTGAAATAGCATCATAGATATTGAAGATGGCACAAACTAATGCTGCCCTTTGCCAAGGGGGACAGCTATGGTTGTGTGAGCTTTTCACGCCCACTCAGGGACCCCCTCTGCTGTGGATCGGGTTTGAACAGCCTTTTTGTTTGCTTGTTTTTCCAATAAACTACATTCTGAAGTTTGGACTGGCTTCATGCTAGACCATGCCTCCCTCAATTGTCAAATAATCATTCTCTTCTTTAGGGGCTCTCTTAACACAAAAAGTCAAATGCTATAATAATTCACAAAGTTTTCTCCCCAGTTGTACGGTTTCCTCTTGGGCTGTCTTCTGAAAATACTTTTCCCTTTCTCCTGTCTCTCTGTTAGTTAGCTGACCCTACAACAGCCCCCAATTGCTGGCAGGTACTGTGTGACTAGGAACAACATCGTGGAACACGTAGCTGCTTTAAGTAGCTACTCACTCCCTTGTCGATATTCTCCATTTATGGGGTTTTGTAATTTTTTCACTAAGTTTTTTTTATCATGAAACTTTATTGGGAGCTGATCACCTTACCAACTAGTACCTTAGCCAGCTGCTTACGTGGTAGTAGGCCAGTTTATTCTTTGGAGAATAAGTCTTTTGGAGGAAACTGGATTGGAACGGTATTTTTAAAAAAGAAAAACAGTAATGATATGAGTGGCAGCCAGGTTTCAAAGCCTCTGCTTCACAGTGTCTAGGCTTGCAGACTGAATCAGGCGAATGGCTGATGCTTTGCTTTGTTTCCTAAGTACAGGACAGAGCAAATGGGGTCAAACTGGCTCAGTGTGGGACGTAAGGGGGAGAAGAGCTTATCTGTTGATTTCCATTTTGGCTGCAGCGTGTGTGTGTGTGTGTGTGTCCAGTCTCTCCATAAGTGATGACAATGGATATGAGTGATTGGAAAGGGGTGATCCTGAAATATGGGAAACCCTGAATTAGCTCCTTCTCGATGAGCCAATCTTCTTGTGAGATTTGAGACGTGATGCCTGCTCTCTGAAAACCTTTCATCAAGATGTTCAGAGAGAAAGATAACTTCTTTGGCTGAGAGCCAAATGAGGCACACTAATCAATTGGGAATGCAGAGGAGGGAGGAGTAGGTTAAGGGAGGCTCATAGAGGAGGTAAGCCTTCACACGAGCCTTCAAGGGTGGGGAGGGTTCAGAGGCAAAGCGCCTCTCAGATAGGAGGAGGCAGAAGTTGCCAAGGTCTTTCTGGAAGGCAGGAAGTGGGCAGTTTGCTGGCACCAGGATTTGTCAAGGAGAATGATGGAGGAGGATCCAGCAGAGAGAGAAATGGGTTGGAGTGGTCTGTGAGGAGCCTTTGGTGCACGAAAGATGGAGGTATGAAAATGATCATGAAGAAAGAAGCAAGACCTGACCAGGCGGTGGTGCAGTGGATAGAGCGTCAGACTGGGATGCGGAGGGTCCATGTTTGAGACCCCGAGGTCACCAGCTTGAGCACAGGCTCATCTGGTTTGAGCAAAGCTCACCAGCTTGAGCCCAAGGTCACTGGCTTGAGCAAGGGTTCACTCAGTCTGCTGTAGCCCCCTGGTTAAGGCACATATGAGAAATCAATCAATGAACAACTAAGGAACCGCAACGAAGAACTGATGTTTCTCATCTCCCTCCCTTCCTATCTGTCTATCCCTATCTGTCCCCCCCCCCCCCCGTCTCTGCCACAAAAAAAAAAAAAAAAAAAAAAAAAGAAGAAGAAGAAGAAAAGAAACAAGAGGTACCTGGGTCACTCGGGAAGGTGGCCTGGTATTGCATGAAGGCCAGGCCTCCCTTCTTCTTAATATCATTACTGTTACATTTTTTTATTTTTAAAAGTATAATGATAAACTAAAACAAAAGTTACATGAACAGTACAAAGAACAAAATTGAAAACCACATGGGAGTAAGTTGCCAATTTGATGTTCTATCTCTTTCTAAGGTTTTGTGTATAATTCCTACAAACCAGGACGTTCTTCATTGCACAATACACCATTAAAATCAGGAAATTAAACCTGATTTATGACCAACATCTGATCCTCAGACCTTGTTGGAGTTCGGCCAGTTGTCCCAACAATGTCCTTTACAGCGAAACGATCCCGTTCAGAATATCCCACACTCCATTTAGTTGCCATGTCTCTTTAGTAAGGAAGACAGCCCGGGAGAGAGGGAGGATGGAGGAAGGAAGAAACTTCCTTTTAGATTTCACAAACCATCAGCCCTGACAGGAAGTAACAACAGGCAGTGCTTAAAACTTTATTTTCCTTTTACAACACAGTCAACTTTCAATAATCTGCCCCAACGAGTGATAACATGGACACGTTTGGAATAATTTTGGATTTTCTAATATATTTTGCAGCATTCTTGTAGCTACTTTTTATCCCCTTTCTGGATCTATTTAACTCACATAAAAACACCTGCAGGTCAGAGATTGCTGGGTAGAAGTAGAAGCTGGTGCTTGTAGTCTTTTAATGCTCCACAAAGTAGAAAACTGAGATTCATTTATATTGCACTTATTCCTAAAGGGGATCAGTTGAACCGAAGCACTGCCCTTAGGGCCGAGCCCCTGCTGCTAAGCTTGACCCGAGCAGTCTCATTTGTCGGGACTGGTGGATGTTGCTTTAGTTTCATCCACAGCCCAGAGACTCAGCCTTGCCGTAATTGTTTATTTCATTCAGCTTTCATCTTTCATTTTGTAGAATGATTCATGTGGAATGTGATGTGCATCTCTGAGTGATTATTTACCGGGAAATTTGCCTTCCTCTGATAAGATTGTGTATTTTCTGTTCAGAAAATGAGCATTTTCAGATAAAGTACAGATGAGGGACCCTTTGTTTCTTTTTGGTTTGAGTTCTTTGGCATTGTTCATTCGTTCATTTCGCCATTCAGGTTACATTTAATGAGCGCCTCCTGTTGCCATATGGGTACATGTATATGAATAAGAATAAATCTTATTCTCAAGGAGTTTGCATTTGACCTGGGGAGAAAGTCACATGTGGAAATGACCTTTGTGGCAGAAAAGGACCAATGCCAAGGGGGCCCAAGTGAAGTGCCTGGCTTTGATGATCAGAGAAGGTATCTTGGCAGGAGTGCTCTGAGTGGGAGTATGGGTGGTGAAGACAGGATTTGGACTTGGAGTGAAGTTGGGGACCCCCTCTAAGCTGGATCATAGCTTACTGACAGAAGAACATATGAATCCCTCCAGTACCACGGATTTCTTTGGAATTATGCTATTCCCATTAGCTCTCCAACGTGAGGAGGGCATAGCAGCCAATCCCTAGGTGTATGGAACTCATAACCTGCTAGGCTCTCAGGGTGGGCAGAACCCTTGGTGCACTGATGAAGTAATTGAACACCTTCACTGTACAGGCGGGCGATGGGGGGCCCTAGGAGATGAAGTTATTTAATATGGGGGACCCTGCTGAGCTGGGAGTAGACCTTGGCTCTCCCTCCCTGTGCCTCAGTGTTTACACCACCGTTCCTTGTGCCCACAAAGCCAGGCTCGGTGCGCCTCGGAGACGCAGTCACCTTGGCTCAGGAACCTGGAGAAGGGGCCGAGGCGATTCTCGGTGGCATTCCTCTGCTGTTTATTGCAATTGGTGCCTGAAGGGAACAGAAAATCCTGGGCTGTCAGACATTACCACTGTTCCTATCTAGAGCTCTAGAGCTACTCATCTCAGCAGAGCAACCTTATAGGAAATCTCAAGTAACAATTGCCGACTACTTCTTTTCGTGTCTGTTTGACTCCAAACCTTCTTTTTTTCCAGCAAAGGAACTATGACAGCCTGCTTTTATTTTATTTTATCTTATTTTATTTTATGATATGCCTTCTTTAAATAACCACCATTACTTAGGAACTTGGCTGGTTTTTATTTTATTTCTTCTGGACAATATTGAAAGTCTGAACGGATTGGGATGAATTTGGTTCTGAGGTCTCTCACTGCCTGTCATGATTGGCAGCACCAAGGGGACCTGGAGAGCCAGAGCTGGTGGCACTATCTACCTGACTACAGATGTGGGCATCATTTCAATTGGCAGAGTCATAGGCAGATATCAGTCTATGGTCTCTGTTGAGTAACTAGCTATAAACTGAAGACTGACTCAGTAGAGAGGCTCAAATTTCTCCAAAGGGCAGATGGAAATGTTCAATAGAATATCACCCCAGGTCACTAACATTGCTCCTCTCCTTCCCAACTGTGGGTGTTCCTTCAATGGTGCCTATAATCTTGACTCATTTTTGACAAATACCCACTGTGATGCTGGGGCTCAGCTGCTGTTGTGAGTAACCTTTACAAACAAGTGATGCTAAGGAGATGAGTTACTTAATCCCAGTCTCTGTGGGACCCACTGCCCAGGCCCCCATATGTAAGGGTAAAGTGGGGAGGCTGCACCTTGGAAGACAAGGAAGGAAGTGGGGAGCAATTTCCCTTACCTGTCAAGAAAGTGACTTCTGGGCTGTCATCTGGCAGCAGAAATTACTTCTCCAAAATTGCTAGTATATAGAGTATATAGTCTATGGAGCCTAGAGTACACCTAACAGGCACATCAGCCACAAGCCAGACTGATTGATTTGCTCCGTCTTATCATGCTCTGAGGCATGGCTCTACTGGGTGTGGTGTGAGAGTTGCTTCTGTCATTCTCCTTTAATACTCCTATTGGGCACGTACCCAAAAGGTTCTTACATTCTGTGACACAACATCTCTTTGATGATTACCTTTTTACATATGAGTTCACTAAGGGGGTGGACAGTGGTGCCCAATTCAAGGTGGGGCCACAGGGGGACTGAGAAGCTAGGTAACAGCCTGGCTCTATGGTTGTCCCTGTGAAAGGACATCTCCCTCTGGTTTATGGTTCTCATTTTATATTCATTCTTTTCCTCCTTCTCTTCCTTATCAGCTCATTGGTCTACACACCTCAGTTGTTGGTGCATTAACAAATATCTGCTGAATGAATGAATGAGAAGTACTATTGCCAATGTGTGTCAAGTTCTTAGGATGTGCCAAGGGAACTGAAAAAAAGTAGATATAACTGACCCTTACTGAGGTGGTGACCTCCGGTGGGAGACCTTGTTCACTCCGTTGGTGAGGCAGATAAGAGCACTGGAAAAGAAGGAGGGGAAAAAACCCCCAAGGAAACGATGGAGACACTTGGTTTTATTCAATTAAGAGGGCTTTCTTTTAAAGGAAGTGCTTGGGAAATGGAAAGGTAGGCTAGTAGGCATGCAAAGGAAATGTTTTGAAGCAAAATGTGGTTCCCGGGCTTAGAATGGCATTAACTAAAGGGATGGTGCAGATGAATGAGCCCTGGGAAGTGCTAGGTGGTTCAGAGTTGAGAGCCAGCCACCTGAAGGCCTGGCCGGTTCTCCAGGTAACATGCTGTCTTTGGACTTAATTACCACTGTAACTCATGACACGTAATTGTGAGTCAGATAAGCTAGTTTGCAGGCTGAACTGCAGTCTCGTGGAAGGAAATGATGCTTCTTTCTCTTTCCCCTGCAAACAGACCCACCAGCTCTCAGATACACCTCTTGTTACTTCTCTTTCTTATTGTTCTTACTTAACCTGCCAAAGGAGGTTAAGGATATGACGCAGGACATGATTTCATGTAGAACTCATGGGAAACTTGTTGAGTTATAGAACCTTAAATTTTCAGAGTATATTTAGTTGATTAAAATAAAGAAAAAAAACAGTAAAAATCTAGAGAGTTTTGATGTTAAAATACATGAAATGCGATTTTCATTTAGCAACTTTGAAATTACTTTTTCTACAAATAGATACTTTTGTTGCTCCTGTCTCACCATGTTAGATCCAAATCTCACTACAGGAAAAGGAGTTGTGAATAGAAAATGGGTAGCTTCTTTTGGAATAGGAAGTTGAAGAAAGAACCCAAAACTATGTAGAGAAATCTGGAGGAATTTTACTACCTAATCATGTAATTGTTTTACTTGAACACAGCATAAGTAGTCCTTAAATTTTTAACATATTTCTTTTCAAAGAGTCAGCCTTCATTACCTTGAAGTTACTTAAATTTCAATTTAAAACCAGAAATGGCTCACGGTTATCAAACTCCCGAGCACGGGACCAGATGTTTAGCCAATTATTTCTAATGTAGGAGTCTCTCGCCCTTTCTGGAAGGTATTTCGTTCGGTCTCCCATGAACCTAAGAGCATCTGAGAGGACCTACGCGAAGGAGAAGCCTGTAGCGGAAGTTTTATATTTATAGCCCTTGATGAACTGAATACATTTACAAGCTGCATTTTGAAATCATAATGATCTAATGTGAAGCAATCAAAATTCCAAAATCATCTAATCACGAATGACATCAGAGGCAAACAATCTCTAGATGGAGTAGGTATAATTCTCCCTGTAAAACTTCGATTTAGAGCAGATGTTCTAATTCTGTGGATTAAGTCAAGAAGTGTGGAGCTAAATTGGCCAGGCGACAGTTTATTGAGACAAGGTAAACCACTGTGAAACTCGGTTTTCTTATGTGAAAGGAGCAGGCCACTCACACCTTAGGCCTCCATCACCTGGTACATAACCATCCCCTCAGCCAATTGGAGGGAACTGGGCTTTCAAGCAAAAGCAAGGCCGTTGCCAAGGGGGAGGGTGCTTTCTTAGGACAGCCTCACGGCAATCCAAGTTCTGCTCAAGTGTGACTATTCTCTATTCTGGGGGAGATGCACCCCATTCTGTGTCTCCCAGTCCTTTTCTATAGGACACAGAGCAAAAAAGATCAGTAGCAGATGCTTTCGGATTCTCAGTTCCAAAGGCAGCTGTTTTGGTTCATTGATCAGGAAACCCATGTGGATTCAGAAATACAAGACCTGTTTGTTTTACAGCTAGCTCATCACTAGGCGCCTCGATTAGGTGGCCCGGCTACGTAGGGCAGGAGGGCGGGCATGGAATGTAACAACACGATCCCTGTTACTGCAACATTTGGGCCTCGATCTAGAAACAGAATCGACGCTCCAGAGGTCTGTTGTTAACAGTTTATGCAGTGTTGTCAGAAGCTGCATTCATTCTTACTGTTTTCTTATTGCTTTTATAATAAATATTTACAGATTTATTGCATACTTATTTTCCAAATGGATAGACATTTTTAGAAATGACATTTCTAAAAGTGCAGAAGCTATCTGGCACGTATACGGTGCATCATACCATGTGTTTTCTGACAAGAGCATCATCGAAACTGTCTCCATAGCTTATCTGATGAAACTCTATGGCGGTACATTGTATCAGGTTTATGGCCCCATTCTTCCCCTCTATGCTTTTTATTTTTACATCTGACACAGGAAAAATGGCAAGATTTTCTTTATTCCCTAACAAAATAATCTGTAAAAGCTGCAGGAACTTCCCTCCTCTCACAAATTTAGTGGAAGAGCCTGCATTCTACAGTGTGTCCCCTACATTAAAGAATCTATTTCTAGCTGTGTTGTCTAAGTCATAAGAGTCGTTGTTTGTTTGTTTTTTAAAGAGAAGGGTAGACAAAAGGAGAAGTTAATGTAGAAAACTGTTAGATGTCAATATTTAAACTATAAATTGTTTTTAACATGCTTTGATTTTAGACAAAGGGTGCTACAAGAAATATCCTTTGGATCATTTTGGTATCATAATGTATGACGCAGTAGTTTCCCTATTTCTCTGAAAAACCATGAGAATGTCCCAATACCTGCAAGAAAGAGGTTCTGTGGCATTCCTAAATTATAGGATAATAAGGAGGAATAGGGCAACACCTTTTATTGTTAGTTGTCTTGGTTCAGAAAGAATTTGGTGTTTTGGCTGTGGGATACTTTTTATTTCTAATCAAAGGCTCAGGGTTTAAAAGAATGTTTGTAGAAATATCCCTGAAAGCTAAGGAATAGTATTGTAGTTTCTGTGTGAGGACTTAGACTCTTACGTTGGGTTCATTTGGATAACTTATAGCAGCAACAAAGATGCCTTATATATATAGTTGTTAACTCTTGACTTGTTTGTGGTGATATAGACCTAGTTTATGACCATTCTACTTGACCTGTTTTGTCCCTTTGAAGAATCCCCAGTGTCAGAGAAGTGACACCATTAGGAGAAAAAGAAGACAAAAGACTAGTTATATTTCTATTTATATTGAAACTGCAATTAAGACAAATGTTTCAAGGAGGAAAATTTTGGTTAATTGCAAAGAAAACTTTCAACAATGAAATTCAAAAATTTCATGGAAACTTTCAACAATGAAATGGCCTTCTTTGAAAGGTAGGGAGCTCCTTGTTAATAGATGTGTTCCAACTGGGGCTAGCTGACTACCCAACAAGACCAATTTAGAAGGGATTCTACATTGTATTAGCTGATGTCTTTGGTCTCAATTTTATCAAACTGAAAGCATTATATGAATCAGTGTTCTACCAATTTACATATATAAGATTTCATTAAAGTAAGATTTCACTAATTTGTAATTTGGAATAATTGGGCTGAAAGCTTTCATTACATAGCATACATTTTTTTCTAAGAGTATAAATAATATTAGAGTAAGATTTTAAAAACACTTAAAATATGCTGCTGTATTTAAATGCTCTAGAAGCATCAATTTATTTAGAAGAGTGACATATCCATTATAAATTAGTTATTAAATACTGATCTTTATTAGATAATACCTCTTAGTATAAACTTGAAAGTAATAAAACTATGTATTTTTGGATGTATTGTAAAATATTTTTTCTTCTTTAATATAAGTTTGAGTTAATAAAATAAGGCTTTACATATATTTATCTACTTAGGTTAAATGTTTTTTAAAAAGGAAAACTATGACTCTCGTGCAAGTGTAAAATAAATGCATGTCAAAGATTTTATTTAAATCATTAATTATTGAGAGAACTGGTTCAAAGTAGACTACAAACACCAGATACATTGATAGGCCATTAGGAATACCAAAATGAATTTATTTAAATATATGCAAAACTGACTTCTTCCACAGTGGGCGAGGGATGTCTACTGAACCTGGATGGGACAGATATTTGCATTTTTCTGGACAGGAATTAGTTGCAATGCTAGCAGGTTTCTACAAGTTAACTTCTCCCTTCACAGTTGTTGAATAGCCTAATCAATGACAATGAAAGGCAGAGAAAACCTGAATAGATGATCTAGTTAGGAAAATCACTAAATTTCAAATTCCCAATTTTCCTTGACACACATACTATATATATCAAGCCCTGTCACTAGGAAATTATAATGATCTTGCATTAGACATAGCATCGCTATGTTTTGCTGTTGAACCAACTATCTCTATGTTCAAGACTCAGGTAAATTTCAGAAATTCAGTTCATCTCATTTTCTTCTCCCAGTCCTAATAATGTGATGGATATTATGTGGCAGAGCACAGACTTATTTACAAGATGAATAAGATGATCACATGGAAGACAGGGAGGTTAGTCAAGGTAATATTCACTAAGACACAAGAATTTCTAATAGCTTGTCCAATGTTACAGGGTCGCCAGGGAGAGAGTCAGGGTATTAATGGAACCATGTTTTCTGGGGCTGTTCATGCTCTTGACCACCAATTCTGTATTGCTTCTACAGAGTAGAGCTAGACTTCCTTGGATACTGATAGCCCTGAGATTCTACAGAAGGAAAAAGAATCTCCCATGCAGCTATGCAAACTCAACATCCGCAAAGAGGATAAGCAGTAAGTCTCAGTGTAGAGATAGTTTGATGAATGAAATGTCTCATCCAAAGTTATCCAGTGAGTTGGCCATGAAACCAAGGAAACCAAGGAACCCACGGTCTTTTTGTTTCCAACTCCCAACATCTTGTTCATCACTAGTTTATTCTTGCAGCTGACACTGTGGAGAAAAATGAGTCTCTTTTAAGAGGTTCTTTCTTAGAGCTTGTCATGCCACAGACTTTAATGTTTGGAGCTCATGATAATATGTAGTTTTTGCTGGAACTCCTGTGGTTTGACAACCAGCCTATAACTAGAGATTATGGCAGCTTTTGTTTTCTTAAAAAGCTGGCCACTCTGGGAAGTTAGGCTTGAGAGAACAGAAGTGAGGTTGGTTGGGCTCCAACAAAGCAGTCAAGTGTAACTAATACTGTGTTATTAGCATGGTGTGAAATTTTCAACTTTCAGTATCTTGACGAAACATAGACAATAAAAATTGCTCAGTGACTTTTTCTAACCTTTCTAACCTGTATTTTACTCCCCAAGACCATGATCCACTTTGCATTCTCAGACAATAAGCTAGGGAGGTTGGCAGGATGGCTTCCCCCTACACTAAACAGCTACATTTGGTAAATTTAAGTCTCCAGAAGTCTTACATTTTTCCAGGTACTGAAATGTTCTTCTTAATGACAGATCGAGATAGTTGTCAAGGCTCTGATGGAGTGAGACTCCTTCATTAAGAGGTTCTGAAAAAACCTAAGGAGTTGAGTTGGTCAAGTCCCCAAGTGTGATAAGAAAATATTTCCTGCATCCCTGTGGATATTTAATTAATCTAATTATTTTGAGATGTTCTATTTAAAAATACAGTAGGAATAAAACAATACAATGTATTAAAATCACAGTGGTCTTAGTCAAGGCCCATTAACATTGCAAGGATGGAAATTATATACATATCTTTATTGGGGTTTGTCTAGCATTTCCCTCCTTTAGGCATTTTGGAAGGCTTGGAATATGGTGTATGACTTTGAAATGCACTTTTCAGCTACCAGGAATTGAGTGATCAGGGACAATGTGTTTTTGCATTAATGCAAGAAAAAAATGCAGTTTGTTGCTACTTCAAATTTACTCTCTGGTGGAAAAAGAAGGTTGTAAAAGGACTCAGGGCCAGTTCACAGCCTAATAATGAGACCAACATGAAGATAGCTTCTTCTGTGGGTTCTTCAGAGCTCTCCTTTTCTCCCTTCCCATGTCCCACCCTGGTGTCCAGCCAAGGTGGCTTTCCCCCTGGAATTCCCCTAAGTTCCAGACTTATCAGTTGGCTGTTTCCTGATTACAGCCATGTCTGGCTTGAGAGAACAACATGAATTGAGGTTAGGGGAGGGCACACTCTGACCTGCGAGAATGTGGAGGGCCAGTCCACCTTCTCCCTTGATGGAGAGATAGTGTGTAGACTAGAAAACTCACAGAGGGGAGGGTCAGGAAACACAAAGCACAGTTCTAGTTTAGCTTTGACTCTAGACTTTTAGGAAAATATTTAAACCCACTAAATATCTTTTTTTTTAATCACTTGGAAAATAAGACTACTCACTGACTTGTTAGTAATTCTCAAAGTTCTTTTAGCCTCCCAACTCATCAGTCAAAGAAAAACATCCACCGTAGTATAAGATGGAGTGAAGCTAGAGTTGCTCTGTCTGAATGGGGCAAGCCTGAGCCCTGCTCACCCCCTGGCTGCCCCCCCCCCCCAGGCATGCACTTTTTGGCCTCATTTAGCCTGAGAAGTTTTCTTAGGGAACCATTTGAGAACTATTATCAGAAGCACATTGCGGACTCTAGCAAAGTCTCCCCAGTGGGGGACCCAGGTGCACAGTGAATGCCCTTCCTTCCCCACACAGATGTAGTATGTGGGGAGGAGACAAAGGTAGAGGACAGTCAATACCTGGAGGACAGTTAAGTGCGACCTTGTGAAGTACCCACCAAAGAGAACTGTTAGCATTACCTTTATCCAGGGAGACCTGTGACTGTGTCCTTAAAACAGTGAGTCTTAACATTTTTAGGTATCTGCTTCATTTAATGAAAAATGCTCATAACAACCACATTTTGAAAGTGATTTTCAAGGTCTTTTGGATGGTGAAAATCCAACCATGGATCAAAGCCCATTCACTGACTTACTTGCTCACCTTGGATTCACCCAGAGGTATCAGGGGTTGTCCTGAGATCCATGCCACAGCTATCTGCATTTTTATGCAGGACTTCTAAAGATGACAGAACTCCAAGAAATGGCCAGGAAGAAGGTTTTGCTAACAGTATTAGGAAAAATGAATAATATTGTTTGCTAGAAAACAAGCCTTATTATTTTTATTGACTTCTGAATGTTATCAGGATCACCGCCCTCTTTTTAAATGTGGCATAATCATTGCAGGAATAGTTTGTGTGCCCCCCTTCTCATCCGAAGATGGTGGCCGGAAGCTCCCATCTATGAATGTGAATGCCCCTCCTCCCACCATGCAGTGCAACCAACTTCCTCTCCCTTCTAATCTGATCTGGCCTTGACTTGCTATGACCAATGGACTCTGGCAAAAGGGACTCTGGGCCAGTTTTGGGTCTGACTCTTAAAAGAGCAGTAAGCCTCTTGGCTCCAGCCTCTCTGACGCTCTAGCTGCTAGATACATAAATTTAAGTTCCACCTCTAAATGATGAGAAGTCACGAGAGGGAGGTTCTGGAAGAGGAGAGGCCATCTGGGATGCAGGTCCAGCTGAACTCCCAGTCTGTACCTCACAGGGCGAAAGAACTGCCAGCTGAGCTCAGCCAACCCACAGGACTGAGGGGATAACGAACTGTTGTTTTAAGCCATTTGGTTTGTTATACCACAATGAATTACTTAAACATTATTTCTCAGACAATTACAGGCAAACAAATTTTTTAAATTTCCCACACGCAACCCAAAAGCCTGAAGTTAGTTCTTAATTGTTGAGCTATTTTATTACTACCTCTCCTTTAATAATACGACTTATTGCTTCCATATTGCGTGCTCAGAATCACACAGAAAACACGTACATCACCAGTTGACCAGTGAGGGCCATCTGTGGTCCAAGCACTCACTTTGAGGACTCAGTTTTATATTAAAGAGAGTCGAGGACTGGAAAGAGCTAGTCATGTGAGTTTCAAGTTTATGACGATGTAAATCATTAAATCACTATCTTTCTTTTATCTCAGATAAATAATGCAGGTCCCTCCAACCCGCCCCTCCACCAGGGAAAGTGATCTGGAGTGATAAACACAAATGACCTCATTGTCAGGGTGGTCTAGCTTTTGCATTTAACATTTTTCAGTGATTTATCAGTTATGTTGTTTTCTAAACGAACTTGTTTGAACTGTGTTGTCACAGTGACCATAAAAATGGTTCAGTAAAAAACAAAACAAAGTAAAGCGATGAAAGCAGTGATTTTGTGGGCATTGCATGCCTAAGAAGTTGTGCTCACAAGCAGAGACTGCTCTGTTTTTTTTTCCTTTGGCATAGGTTTGCTCGCCAATGACTGGTCAGGGCAGCAGTAAAATCACACAGGAGCAGCTTTTCTTAAAGGAAATGGCATGATCTATGGGACTGCAGCTGTTACGTGATCCATCCTTCCACCCCTAATACCCCAATGCATGCCGATACAGAGATGGAGAGTTGAGAATAATTGTGCATGAGATGATCATCATGTAGGGACTTTACCTGAAAATAACTTTGCTGCTGCTGCTGGTGGTGTGTGTGTATATATATAATTCTAACCAAAACGTGTGGTATAATACTTATGTAAGAAACATAAAACCATGAAGTTTTACACAAGAGAGGCTCGGGTAAGACAGAAAGAGGAAGGGGAGATTGTAGAAAGGAGAAGGGAGACAGATGTAGGGCAAACAGTTGGAAGGATCTGTGTCCTCATCAACCTTTTCTGAGCCAAAGTGCCAGAGTACAAAGATGTTCTGGAGAGTGGAGGGAAATGTCATATGCAATTCGAAAGAAAGAAAGAAAAAAAAACCAAACCAGTTCTATTTACGAAATGTGGAAGAGTTAAAAGAATCTATTTAGGGACTGAATAATTTCCTTTCTTGCTAAGTCAATGTGTGGCTGGGTTCTGGATTATATAACTGGAGGAAGAAGATACAAATGCAAGAAAGAGAAACTGTGCGCTGCACAGGGGCCATTGAGCTGGAGGGCAGGCAAGGCCTGCGTGTGCAGAGAGAGGAATAGCACTGAGGCAGGAGAGGACTCAGGATAAGAGAGAAGCAGAGGGAAAGAACACATAAGAAGGAGGAGAAATGAGCAGTCCAGGAAGAACCAGATTTGGAGAAAATCAAAATGACAACTTAGAAATGGGCATGATAACATGGGTGAGCACTGTAAGAAGCGAAGGACTTATAAAAATGTGGTTTCTCTTACTTCCATAACGTGACCTTTTAGTCTCACCATGACATGTGAGTGTGTAACTGACAAGCAGGAAAAGCAAGGAGGCCAAGGTTGTGAGTTTTATATCTGTGTGGGTCCCTTCCAGCTCTAAACTAGATTCCATACCCCAATTTGGGTTAGCCAATCAATAATTCACATCACTTGAACCCAAAGGACATTGATGAAAGAGTCTGTATGGCATCTCGACAAGCCAATTTATGACCTGGGAATGACACTTGAATAATTTTATGTTTGCACATCCAAAGAGCATATTGCTGCTTTAGTGTCATTTGTATCATCCATTCATTATCTTCTTGGTAGAGTACCCACAATTTTTTCCCCTGATCTATAGTTTTTTTGTGTTTGTTTTGTGTGTGAATGAGATAGAAAGAGAGATGAGAAGCATCAACTCATAGTCACTTTAGTTGTTCATTGATTGTTTCTCATACGTGCCTTGACTTGGGGGCTCCAGCTGAGCCAGTGACCCCTTGCTCAAGCCGACGACCTTGGGCTCAAGCCAGTGACCATAGGATCATGTTTGATCCCATGCTCAAGCCAGCGACCTCGGGCTTTGAGCCTGGGTCTTTAGCATCCCAGGTTGATGCTCTATCCACTGCACCACCATCGGTTAGGATAGAGCTTTTGAATATGTTGATGAAGACATGGAGAAACTAGTGGCTTTGTTCTTCGTCAAATCTAACTAATCTATTGTCATATATATACACATACATATTCCATAATCTATTTTAAGTGAGGGTTTAAAAGAAATTTATTTAAATCACTATAATCTTCAAATTTACCTATTCAAAAGATCCATATTTTCCTCTCTGTCTTTGCCATTGATTAAATTTTTTATTGTGGCCTGACCTGTGGTGGCAAAGTGGATAAAGCATCAACCTGGAAAGCTGAGGTTGCTGGTTCGAAACCCCTGACTTGCCTGGTCAAGGCACATATAGGAGTTGATGCTTCCTGCTCCTCCCCCCCTTCTCTCTCTCTCTCTCTCCAAAAAAAAAAATAAATAAAAAATAAAAATAAATAAATAAAATCTAAAACACTTGAGTTTAAAAAATATATATTTAAATTGTAACAGGAGTTATACTTTGAAACTTTTATTTTGAGATACTTATTGAATCACATGCAGTTGTAAAAAATAATACGGAAGGACCCAAAGTATCCTTTACTCAGTTTCCTCCGATGGCAACATCTTGCAAAAGACATTGCGAGACAGCAGCCAGGACATTGGAGTGGACGCAGAGAAGACACAGAACACACTCATCCCCGTGCACCCCGTTGCGAGACAGCAGCCAGGACATTGGAGTGGATGCAGAGAAGACACAGAACACACTCATCCCCGTGCACCCCGCCTGCTGCCCCGACTCGCCACCCTCCCCTTCCCTCGTGTGGATTCACCACACTTGGTTTAAGCACAGTTTTCACAGTTTGGACATCTGGTTGTTTCCAGGTTTGGGTTATTATTAATGAAGCTGCTACAAACATTTGTGTACAGGTTTTTTTTGTGAACATAAGTTTCCATTTCTCTGGGATAAATGCCTAGCAGTATAATTGCTGGGTGTATAGTAGTTGCTAGTTTAGTTTTTAAAGAAACTGCCAAACCCTTTTCCAAAGTTCCAAACTGTTTCCATTTTACATTTTTTACCAGCACTGCATGAGTGATCCAGTTTCTCTGTATCCTCGCCAGAATTTGGTGCTGCCGTTATTTTTTATTTTAGACATCCTGACAGGTGTGTAGTGGTAGCTCACTGTGGATTCAATTTGCATTTCCCTAATGGCTAATGATGTTAAACATCTTTTCACGTGCTTATTTGTGCGTGTTTACGGGCATCTGGTTGTTTCTGGGGGAAAAAAGCACGTAATTGTTCTTTAGTGTTTATTTCGTAAACTTTTTTCTTATGTCATAGTTTTCACAGGAGAAACCCAGTAGAGATTTCCAGCACACTGGACAAGCAGAAGAAGTAGAGATGCTATTCTGAGCTGGATGTCATTTCTTACTAAAGGGAAAAAAAATTGTTTTATGTAAGTGCCAATGTAACACAATATAACAATAATACAGATTATTGTTTTATACCCCCTCCTAGGTCTCCTGTTTTACCTCACATAATGCTAGGAGTTTTTGTAGCCACCTTAAAGACGTTGTTATCTTTGGCAGAAGCATGGTGGCTTGGCTCAGGAAGCAGGCAGTAACAATGATATCAGTTCCTTTTTATTTTTTTTTCCTTCTCCTGGAACACGATGTTACCTAGAATACATGAGAATCTGGCAGGGGCCTCTATTTTCTTCCCCTGTATTCCTTTCACACCATCTGTTTGGGTGTGCTAGAATCCACTGGAATGTCTTTACAAGGTGTCAAAACTCCGGGAACTCCACTCTATTTGGCAGCGGGGAGAGAAGGAATAAAGTGATCATGGGAGTCGTATGGAAGGAAGAACCTGGGGGAGTGTCTGTCACAATTACAAAAGAGACAATTTACAGCGTGAGAGAGTCCAAGGTTAGTGTTACTTCTCTCAGGAACTACTTCTGATGCCGCGCAGGCTCCCTCCTTCTTCAATGAAGGCAGCATCACGTGATGCTGCAGACGGCTTCAGAACCATTCATGTGCCCGTCTAGGATGCTCTCTGAGAGAAAAACATGCGGGAGGAGGATTCGATGGTCCGGGAAACCCCCAATTAAGCACAATTTCATTTCTGTGGTGCGTTAGAAATCCAGTTAGTCTTTAAGTCATTTGAAAGGCAGCCTTTCAATTTTGTTTATTAAAAATATGGAGGAAAAAAAAAAAACCCAAACCAAACCCTTTTATCCCCAAAACTTGTTTATAAGTGGTAGAAAACCCAACTTGGAAAGAAGTCTAGTTTGACTTTAAAGTGTTTGTTCACAAGCTCATGGAATAACATGGTTCTTGGATTCATTAACTGTTATTTATAAACTTAACGTTGTTTTGGAACAGGAAGCATAACATTTACTGAAAAGAACATTGAAATGCATTTGTCTTTTTAATTAAAAAAATACTAAGAAATGAAGTCTGCAAAACACAAAATCTTAATATTGCAGTAGGATTTTCCCTCATTAAAAATATATATCAAACCATTGTCTGATTGAAACTAAACACAGTTAAACATATATAGATATAAATTATATAATTTACATTTATTATACTTAATCCAGGTACACATGCAAACACATTTGTATATATAAATTATGTATGAAATACTCATAGCTAAAATTTATGTGGCTATATTTGAAACTATGACATCAGAGATAGGCTTAAAACACATTTAATTACATTACCAGCGTGTATAATCAGAGTTAGAACTACTGATAGATTTTGCTGACAAGAATTATGGAAAGTAGCAGCTAATTCAGGATTGTTCTATTACAGATATTACAGGGGAAGTGAGTCTGGAAAGTGGATTTAGACTCCCATATTATTCACTTTTTGCAGGAATTTTGTTATTACAACAGCATATTTCTTAAGCAACTTAGGCAAGAAAACTCTAGAATGAAACAGAGGTCATAATTTCTGATAACTTCCTGTGGCTTTCTTCTTCTATTCATTTAGCTGAAAACCATCATAGCCCACATAAAAATGTAAGAAACATATGCAATGTACCCACTGTCTTGTCTTTCAAGGGATGCTTATAAAAATTTGGTATTATTCAGTTGATACAGGAAAATGATAAAAGGTGTTTAGAGCAGAGTAATAAAAAGAGCCCTTTTCTCTTTAAATGCCATGGGGCTCTTAGGCCAATGCTTTTCGACCTTAAAATATCTTTGCTCATAAAAAAATGAATGTTTTTTAGCAACCACAGCCAAAAGTGATCTTCTTTGACTAGAAGTCTTTTAAGAGTCCTCTGAATCAAATAACCTTGCTAAAGTAAATGGACTTTTTTTGAGTTGCATGACCATGCTAAAAGAATGAGTAGGCACAGTGTTTGAAATGATATTGAGTACATTAATATCATTACCACCAACTAAAAGAAGTGTCATTGTTGGCAGCTTTGAAAAGTGTTCCAAACAATGTTGGTGTTCTGCATGAGAAATAAATTCTTAAAAACGCTGATTTGTTCATACCCATTTGTAACTTTGAAATGCTTGCCTCACAGGCTATTAACACATCTCTCCTATTAGGGTTTCTGGATACTTCCAAATGTAGCCAAAATACGGAGATATCCTGTGGCTGGTTCCCACACATGTCATCTAAGTCTTGTGTTTCGGAGTCTGGGAAGGTTCTGTGTCAGCAAACTTGTGATTATGGACATCCCAAACGAGATGTCTTTTTTGAGTTTAATTAGACATTTCCCTTGGCTCATGGGAATATTCCTGATTGCCTGTCAAACCTCTCTGATCCTGGCAGATTAACTGTCCAGCTAGACTTTATAAACAAGTGAGCGAGTTTAGGGTCCCAGGTCCCCTCAGAGCCTGCATTTGTAGAGTTTAGTTTGGGCTTAGGTTTTCCATGGGAGACTGGTTGGCATATAATCTGGGTTTGGGTTACTATCAAGGTTAAGCCCCTAAGAACACTTGAAAAGCAGTACCAGAAAATGAAGAAAATGTTTTGTGTTTAGAATCAATGGTGGCAGTCAAACACGACTTGAAAAGTCGAGGGTAAAACCAAGAGCCTGAGGAGTCAAGGAAGTCTCTGCAAAAGTGAGAGACAGCATTGCATTCTCTTTTTCCCTCTTCAAATATTTTTTATTCCTCTCCTCCTTTTTCTGGAACTGTTTTTCAAAAGACAATACTCTGTTCCTTTTTCCCCCCAGCCGTTTCTCTTTCTGTGCTTCGTTTTGAGTTGTTTCTCATATATGTAACTGTTGGTGTCTATTTATAAGCAATTAGTCAAAGGTGGATAATATCATCAAATACATTAACATATTGTAAACAGAAAGGTCAGGTGGACAGAATGAGAGAGAACAGATGGCCAGAGATCACTTCCAGCGTCACCCCAAAGGCTGGTGGTCCAAGAGGGGCCCAAGGAAAGATTCTGAAGCTGCCACAGACGGAACACGATTGGATTGTTCATTCATTCCAGCATGTATGGGGTGAGTGCACTGTCATTCTGTGCCAGGTCCCGTTTTAGGCTTAGTGAACAACAGCCAAAGCAGGCAGAAATCCCCGCCTCATTTAAGCTTTTATTCTAAATCCAAGTTCATTATTATAACATTTAATAATCATAAAAATAATAAGAAATTATTAAAACCTCTTATAACCAGGAAAAATGTTAAAAAGGCAGAACATTCATTTAAATGTATATGAAAGCAATATTGCTTAATCTACAAATAAGAAAAACCATTTAAGAATAAAGTTTGGCTTTTTGCTTTCCAAAATGAACTGAGATATAGACAGAGTTGCATGTAAGAAACGTTTCTTTTTTTAAATAAATAAATGGAAAAAGCTGCTTTCAGTAAGTTTACCACTAATCTCCTAAGTAGGTTATAATCTTCTGTTCTTTTAAACATAGACGTTAAAAATTCTCTTTATTGTGACTAGCAATTTTTGTCTAGTATTTTATTTCTGAGACTGGTCAAACTATATGTAGTTACTGCATATTTAAATAAGTAGCATGTTGATTCCTCAAGCAATTATTTTATGTGGAAAAGAGAGCAAAGGAAATTAGAAACAAGTTTATAAATAGCACAGATATTATTTGAACTTTATGATTCTTTTGCCTCATAATGTTTGTTTTCTTATTTTAAAATAAAGGAGCAGAATAGCAGGTTAAATCATTTACCTGTGATTCAATATAAACACATAAGGTAGACAAAGCAAAATAGGGAGTTATGAGCATTCAACTTCATATCATATGAAAAAATGTGTATTATCCATTTTGACACAAAGGAACATGTTTTGCTCAGTTTGACTCCTTTCCCTCCATTAACTTCAACTGCTTCTCAGAACGTCTTACTGGTGTTCAGTTCTGCCTCCAATTGTACAAAGCACAGACTTGATGTGTTTGTGGTTTGCATTACTGGAGATTTGCTGCAAATGCTAGCTTGTTTTTCATGTGTAGAATGCAGGTCAACTTTCTCTATCCTGAATGAATCTGAGGTCATTCCATACATGAGTGAATGAATTAATGAACAAAGAATGAATATGGACAGAGACTTCAATGTTCTTGCAAATGTTCCACTCAGGTTCCCATCCAGCCAATCTTCATTCATTCAATAGGGATGGAGCGTGGCATCAGGTGTCTACAGTCTGAGGTGGGAACTCACGGAACAGTCACAACAGAGTGGGACAAACATGGAGCTCCAAATAAGGACATCTAAGTACCTGGTGGTGGATGAGAGGGCGAATGGCGAGGAAACAATTTGCAGAGAGGCTAACATTTAAGTCATTTGGAGATTACAAACAGTTTTCCAGAGGACAAGTGGCCTCCAGACAGAGGGCACAATGCATGCAAGACAGAGAAGCAGGAAAGTGGTCTGAGAAAACCATAGGCATTTTTGATGCTTTTCATTTGTTTGTGTGGACTTAATGGTTTCATTCTAATTCTCCCTAAAGAACATTTTATAACATTGTTATAGTGCAGGTATACTTGTAATGAATTCTCTAAGTTCAGTCTGTCTGAAAAAAGTATTGTTTAAACTTCATGTTTGAAATATATTTTTGGAGTATATATGATTTTTTTTTCTTTCAGTACTTTAAGTATGTTGTTCCATTGCCTCTGGCTTGCATAGATTTTAACCGGAAAATTCTTATCTGTGGTCCTGGCTATGTAATATGTCCTCTCTATTTGCCTGCTTTTAAGATTTTTTTTTTTTGGTCCTGATTTTCTGAAGTGTTTTGTTTTTTGATGAGCCTTTGGGTTATTTCCTTTATGTTTATTGTAACCGAGGTCCATTGAGCTTCTTGAATCTGTGAGCTTATGGTTTTCATCCAATCTGAACAAATTCTGGCCATTATATCTTCAAATGTTTTTTGTCTCTCTATTCTCTTTTTCTAAGACTCCACGTATGTTGGACCTTTGATAGTTTCTCATAGATCAACAATACTCAGTTCATATTTTTCCAGACATTTTTCTTTCTGTGCTTCATTTTGTGTAGTTTCTTTGGCTATGTTTTTAATTAACTGAACATTTCTTCAATGATTTTCCAACCTAGTGCATTTAAAAAAATTCTGATATAGTACTTTTTAGCTCTGTTTTAATTGTTGTTATATTTTCCATTTTTCTCTTTATAATGTTCATGATTTCTTATATCTTGAACATTTGGAGCACATTTATGACAGCCGTTTTAACATGAATATCTCTTCATCTCTGTCATTTCTTGTTCTGTTTCTATTGGTTGATTTTTCTCTTAGCTATGTATCCTTTTTCCCTGCTTCTTTCATTCTTGGTAATTTTTGATTGGATGATGAGCATTAGAAATTTTACATTGTTGCCTTTTAAGTTGTATTGTATTTCTTTAAAGGAGTTGGACTTTATTCTGGCATGCAGCGAAATATTTGGAATCTCCTTGATCCTTTCTAAGATTTGTTAAGTCAGTTCCAAATCTGCCGTTAAGTCTAGGGTTAATTTAACTCCATTACTAGGAGAAAACCTTTCCGAAGACCCTGCCTTACATCTTATGTCTTACTTAGTCTTCCTATTCTGGTTTATGGAAACAAACTATTCTTAGTCCTGTGCGAGCTTCAGGGGTTGGTCAACCTACTGCTTTCAAGCATTTCTTTCCCTGAACATCAGTTGTTTCCTCTCATGCTTGTGTAGCCATGGGGACTCGTAACAAACTTCTGGTGTTCTCTCTCTCTCTACTTCTCTTTCTCTCTGTCCCATAGGTCTTGGTCCCCTGAACTCCAGTCTTTTCACCTCCGTTCCAGTGAGAATGCTGGGTATCCTTTGGGTTCCCCCTTTCTGTCCCATAGCATGGTGCTGTCTCCAGGCAGTGAGCTGAAGCAATTGTAAGGCTCACGTAGTTTGTTTTCCTTCATGCACTGCCTGCTATTCAGTGTCTAAAAACAATTGTTTTATATATATATTTTTTTCTGGTTTGATAATTTTTCTAAGGCAGGAGGATAAATTCAATGTCTGTTACTCCATGTGGTAGGAAACATGTTTCTTGAATTTTCTTTTTATGGAAAATTTCAAACATTCATATAAATAGACAGAATGATATAATCGATCACTAGGTACCCATCACCCAGCCTCAACAATGATCAACTCATGCCCAAGCTTCTTTCATCTGTATAGACTCCTGCTGCTCATGGGTGAGATTATTGGAATTTATTTGAAGCAAATCTCATATAGTTTATAATTTCATTTATAAATATTTCAGTATAAATTTCTAAAATATTGCTCTTTAAAAAAGCATAATCACAGCGCATTATGGTGGTTATAATAACAAGTAACAATTTCCTAATACCATCAATTACTCAGACAACATGAAATTCCATGTTTACACAGAGTGGGCGGGTGCTTGAGTAAAATATTCCCATTGAATGATATCCTTGCAGTGGTCGGCAAACTCATTAGTCAACAGAGCAAAATATTAACAGTACAACAATTGAAATTTCTTTTGAGAGCCAAATTTTTTAAACTTAAAATATATAGGTAGGTACATTCCTTATTGAGGTAGCACCCACATGTGGTACTTTGTGGAAGAGCCACACTCAGGGGGCCAAAGAGCCGCATGTGGCTCGTGAGCCGCAGTTTGCCGACCAGAGTCTAGGGCAGGCATGGCCAACACACGGCCTGCGGGCCAGATCTAGCCCGCGTAATGAGTTTATGTGGCCCACGATTAAATTTTTAATATTCTCCGCTACTTTAAAATCTCAGCTACTCAGAAGTGGAAGTGTCTTTGATTATTGGAAATCAAGATATTTAAGAAGATAGTGATACGGGGAAAAGAATTCTGCGTGTGACTAATCTAGGGAAAACTTCCAATAATTGGTCAAATGGATTCGCGATACTTCTTTATTTTTTAAAAAAAATCCATTATAAAGATTTACAACTTTTGCACTCATCTTTACTCAATATGAACTGTTTGACATTTAGCGGCAATGTGAAACCCACATTCTTTTAGGCGGAGTTTGCCAGGCACCCAAGGTCAAACAATTCGTTATTTTTGTGGTCAAATGTGCTGAATCAAGTAGCATTGTAGCATAGACAATAGCTGCAGTTGATAATTGAAAATGTGTCCAGGCTGTTCGTAAAACGAAATATTCGTTTTATTTGCAATATAACCCCTTCAAGCTCATTCTATTAATTAAATATTGTTTCGATTGATTGCAATACAGTTTGGATATTTATATGGTATGTAATTATTTTTTATTAAAGTATTTTATTAAAATAATATTGTATATTAAACATTTTTTCACTCACATTTATTCATAAATTACATAATAAAATGTTTACTTAAACAAATTGTTTTTGTATTTAACATTTTTTAATTTTACTATTTCTTCTGGCCCGTGAAAAATGTTTTTTCTAATCTGGCCCCGGGGGCAAAGACTATCGGCCACGCCTGGTCTAGGGTATGGTTTGAGTTCCCTCCTCTCCTCTAAACCCCGTTCTAAAAGTTACTCTTCCACCAGCAAGTAGAATGCCTGGTAGCTCTTATTCTTTCTGTTAACAATTGCCAGCACCCTTTCTTCCTTCTAAACTTCCCAACTTTATTCAAGCACCTTTTCTTCCTCTATCTCCTCGGAACCCAGGCTCCGGTCCATGTCTGGCAGATCAATAGCTATAAAATGAAGGGAACACCTTAATGTCTCTTCGAGTTCTGACATGATATGAAGAGGAAGTTATAGGTAGTCTTCGAAACACACTATAGTACTCATTTCATGTCATAATTCTGGACGAGTGAAGAGAGTATGGCATCATTTCTGAGAAGTCATGGTATAATTGCTTTGATTTGTCTGTAGTTGTGATATTTAATGTCTTTTGAATCTTCAGATTGCTTAAAGGAAGTCATGAGACTTTTATGTTTATGAAAAACAGTCATAAGCTAGAAAAGTTTGAGCAATGCTGATTTGATATCAAGCAAGATCCTCCTTTTCTAATATAATTACCAAGACTGGCCTTATAAGTATGATTTCAGGGGAACAGAAATGATTAGATCTCCTCCCTGTTCACTCTACACCCCTAAACTTCGTCATTTATTCTTGGATGCTTGAAATTTTCTGCATTTGGCCAAGAGCCCACAAATAAAAAGAAGTGAGTTTTAAAACAGCTTTACTGACATAATTCACATAACATACAATTCAACCATTTAAAGTGTAATTGAGTGGTTTTTAGTGTATTCAGATATGTGCAGTTATCACCACAATGAGTCTTAGGACATTTTTATTGTCTGCCCCTCTCAATAAAACACCATACCCCTTAGCCGTCACTCCCTGCTTCCCTCCAAACGCCCAGCCCTAGGCAATCACTAACCTACTTTCTGTCTCTATAGATTTGCCTATTTTGGACATTGCATATAAATGGAATAATGTGATCTTTTGTGACTGGAAAAAGAAGTGATTTAAATTCATATTAAGGAGGAAAAGATGACTTTCTATTTCTTTAAATAGGTTTTTTGATTAGGGGAGAAACAGACCCTTTTGGTATTAGGTAGCTGATGAGAAGAGGCAAAACAGAGTGAGAGAAGAGGGGGGCTGGACTGGGGCAGGCCCGGCTGTCAGCGCTAAATGTCAAAGCTTCCAGATGATAATTCAGATGTTGGCCGAAAGAGAGGAGGGCTTACTCAAGCCACCGTGTGTACAGATGCAGGTAAGCCCCGGTTACTGTCTGTCACATTCATAAAGACTGAAAACGAGACTTATAATTAGACCTTACTTAACTGACAGCTCACCCTGCTTTCTCGCCGAGCCGCGTGCAGGACTGGGGCGCCTCTTCCTCCGCCGAGGTTTGTAAGGCGGCACGCGAGAACAGTGTTGCTCAGGCTATTTGCCCGATCAGGCCAGGTAACGAGGCACCAGCCTGTCATTTCCATCATCAGGAAACAGGTCTTTTGGTGTAATTTTCTTCCAGTAATTAGTCTCTCTGTGATTTTTAGACTTTGTGTCATGTTGTGAATGCAACATGTTCGACAGCCTTTCTATAATGGGTAAGCAAATATCATCTTTCATTAAAAACATCAGAAAAATTTTCATCTGAAACTTTGGAACAGCCAGGGGGAGGAGAACTCTTAATAGCAACAAAAAGGCCACTTATGCCAAAACCCACGTGAGAGTAGCTTACAGAGCAGGTGAGAAGTAGCTTCATTACTAGTTCCTCCAGCCCATTGGCTAGGGGTCTGCTCTTATGTGAGTGATTATATCTTATGAGACAATTGCTTTCTACTCACCAAATGGTGTTATTTAACTAAGAGAGAAGTGTGTGTGGCCCAAGTGATGTGTATCAAGTTAAAACACGTTTCTAAGCAAGGAGTTTTACAAGTCAGGCTTTTGGTCTATGCGTCCATATTTCTCTTCTGCATTTTTCTATGTAGGTGTGTGCCTCTTTCTAAGCTATTTCATGGCCTTTGTGGAATAAAACAGTGGAAAAAACAATAAAATATTTATATTCTCTTTCTAGGAGGGAGACGATGTTTGAAAGAAAATTCGATTCCAAAAATCTTAGGGCAAAAAAAGCCATAAACTCTTTTGCTGTGAATGAAGTTATTGTTGGATTAAGATGGGGACACAATGGGGTTATGAATGATGAGACTTCTCCAACCCTGCTGGAGGGAGTGTAAAACGGTACCACTGCTTTGGGAAAGTGGAAGAGGGAGGAAGGATAACTGTGGAGACATCTGGAAATAGAAACCTGCTCGCCTGTTTCTGCTGTCTTTCACTGAGCTCCGCCTGAAACGATGCTGGTGTTGCCATGCCCCTAGCACTGTGCGATGCACCATGCATCCTGTTTAGTCCTCACAACAACCTTAAGAGGAGGATGCTGTTAATGACCTAACTTTCTAGATTGGACATTGGAGCCTAGAATGCTTAATTAATTCATCTAAGGTCTCACAGTGGAGGTGTTCTGCATCCAGACTGTTAATCCAATTAGCTTGATTCCAGAGTCCATAACTACTAAGTGCAGTGCCTCTGTCTGTGCATGACATGTGCATACACATGCGTGCGCACACACACACACCTGTTAGCATGCCTCCTTAGTACTTCTTGGGCGTGTGCATGGATTGTACCCACTTCCATGATCTCAGGAGGCTTGGTTTCCTGCTCTGTTTTGCCGCTGGGAAGACCATTCCAGAAAGAGGACTGTACACAGTCAGGCAGGTAGAGAAGGGAACGTGCCCCTGTCTAATCTGTCTTGGCTGCTGTATGAAGTAGGAACAAAGATGGAACAGTAAGTTGATGCAGAAACTTGGAGGGTTTTGAATTCAAGAACAAGGAGATATAACATAATTGGTACTACAGAGCCACTAAACAGGCTTTCGATGAGAGCTGAGCTTCAGGGAGATGAAGCTGACAGCTGGTGTGAGATGGACTGAAGGAAGCAGAGCGTGCAGGGGAGAGACCCACTCAGAGTCCTTCTGCAACAGGCCTGGTGAGGCACCAGGCCTGGTAGGACCAAGTAAGGAGAGCAGAAAAGAGAGGAAGGAGCTACAAGAGAAATCATTTTTCCCAGAGGTCCTGGTAGGGAAGGTATTTATCCAGTTTCTAAGAGAGCTAGTGGAAAAGAATATTTTGTTCATTTAGCACTTTATCAAATCTCGATTGCCTAGCTTGAGCTTTCAACAGCCATTTGTAAACTGATGGCAACTCTCTCTATCCGTCTGTTTCTCTTACCACTTCCCAACTTCCATCCTCCACTATGGGTGGGCTAGTCTTGCTGTTCCACAGATATGCTGTGATCAAAGTTGTATTTTAGATTGTATAGCTAACTCTTAATGACCTTTGCTTTCTCTATATATTAAAGATAAATTTTAAATTAAGTTTAAACCTCATTTCCTCCACAAATGTGGCACTGATTGTAGCTATACTTATTTACTCCCCTCTCCTCTGAATTCCCAAGCCCAGCAAGGCTGTTCCATGTGGTTTCTCTGGTCTTGTATCTCTCTTACCGTGATCCTTGGAGAATGGATGGTGACCATCATGTCTTGAGCTCCTTCCGTGTCCTCACCAGGCCTAGAGTGGCCTGGAGCACATGACAAGCTTTCATATTCATTGGCTGTTTGAGGTTTGCATGTGGAGAAACTGGCTTCCCTATGGAGTCTTGACACGCCAAGTTAGTTTCATCTTAAGGCTCAATTTCCACTCAAATGCCTCCTTGCTGAAAGAAGGTGTTGTGAAAGGCGAGGAGAGGCGATTGGAGATGCAGTGGTTTGGGCGAGGGCAGATGTGAAAGGAGACCGCTGTGATGGTGCGTGTGTGCTTTGGCGCACCCTGCTTGTGCTTGCTCCTGCAAACGCTGGGCCACGCAGGTCCTAGATGACTACACGTTCTCTTCGTTGGCTTTGGGGGAAGAGTGGACCAAGGTCAGTCCTGGGAGAGCAATAGCAGTGAATGCCCAGGGCTAAAATAGAGGAATAAAATTTGCATGAATGCCCATGACCAAGACACTGATGGGACTTAAGGAAAGTTTCCATCTGTAAAAGAAATGAAATGCTCATTCTCAAGCTGCACGACTGACATGAGTTCATGCTGCCGTAATATCGTCACCTAGGTGTCTGTTTCCCAAATGTAAAAAATAGGTGCTAAATTAGTGTTTCTTATCAATAACATGGTGCTACTTACTTAGCAAGCATCTAAATGTTTAAAATAGTCAGTGTCTTCATTACTCCCAACAACTTGAGATATATACTATTACTATCTTCATCTGGATTCTAATATGGGGCAACTGAGGCACCGAGGATTTTAATCAGTTGCCCAAGGTCACATGGTCAGAGGGTAGAGGAGCAGAATTTCAACTGAGGCATGCTGGCTCCATGGTCTCTGCTCTTAACCACCAATCTCTGCTGTTTTAACCATTAGTTGAGCTAAATATGTTTAAGCTACTGGGGGTTGGAATAATGTTGAGGTCACTAGATCCCTGGGTGAGGAGCAAAGGCAGGGAAGCAGGTGGGGGAGAAATGGCAGTAAGAGGAACGTTGAAAGCCATGACATCTGCCCTCTTTTCACAATTTTCCCAGGGCCTGGCTGGGTGGTAGAAGTGTCCTTCCTCACTTTAAACTGAGGAATCCTCAATGCTAACCCCAGATATTAAATGTAGCAATTAGATATTATTGTCCTTGGTAGTTCATCATCCATGCTTGCTGACAGGAAGGAACAGATGCTGTGTGAAGATCACGCTGTCATGGAGGCTGTGGGACAATTTGGGTTTGATGGATGCCACTCCCTCATGGTGGCTCCAGGCAGACAATCCAGGACACGGCAGGCACAGGGAGGCCTCTGACCGGTTGCCTCTTCAATCTGGACAACTTTAGTTTTCTAGGAGATTAGCAGTCTGTGAGGAAAGCCTTTCAATGTTGATGCTGTGTTTGGGATGATTTTTGGCCATTTGTTTGGGGTCAACATCAGTGCTACAGGTCAGGAAGCACAGCACCATTATCTGTCTATTAATGTGATAATGCTTGCCGCAGGCTAGCATTTTTGTTTTTCTTGGAGATGAAGCCATTTGTCTGAGGGATAGACTTTGCAACTGCCTCTGTTCTTTCTATGGTGGCTCACATGGAGTGATTTTGTGAGGTGAATGGTAAATACCCAATATTGCCTTCCTGGTAGAGCAGAGAGCTTGAAGCCCTTCATGGAGTTCCTCTGAAATTGGGAAGTTTAGGCTGGTGTATTCACTGGAAAAGAATGTGGCTTCCTGCTGTATATAATTTGAGGGCTGTGTGAAGCTCTCTTTGTCCCTCCTTTTTACCCAACCAGGCTATTTCTGCCGTTGGAGCTCTGACCCTCTGAGCTAAGATATCACAACTTTAGGGGTCTCTTCCTTCCTTTAAAGCGAGGCTCAGTTGAGAGCCTGTTGTGTGCATGCGTGTGTGCATGCGTGTGTGTGTGTGTAATATGTTATATATAGAGTTAGTCAAATCACATTGAAAACCTTCCTGAGTTTTTTATGTATTGCTGACCTGTGATTTATCTAGTAAGGCTTATTCTAGGCTTCCAGGAATCTGCAGGCCTGTGGAAGTTGAGAACAACCCCTGGGAGGAAAAGATGACAGATCTGTATGAAAGAGAACTTACTTGAGAAGGACAACTTTTCACAGTGGCATTCCCCACTGCGACTTGCAATATGTTGTAGTCGCCCCTCCTTGTCTGTGGTGTTGCTTTTCACGGTTTCAGTTACCTGTGGTCAACTGCAGTCCACAAATATTTAAATGGGAAATTCCAGACACAAACAAGCCACTAGCCATAAATTTCAGGGCTGTCCTGAGCAGCCTGTGATGAAATCTCGCGCGGCTGGAACGTGACTCACCCCTTTGTCCAGCGTCACCACGTCGCAGGCGCCCCCCGTCCGTCCGCCAGTCACTTAGTAGCCATCTTGGTTATCAGATCGATTGTCGCGGTCTCCCGGTGCTTGTGTTCCAGTCGTCCTTGTTTTATTTAATAATGACGCTAAAGCGTAAAAGCAGCGGTGCTGGCAGTTCGGATGTGCCACTGAGACGCCGTGCAAGGCCTGTCACGCGTGTCAGAGGAGCGACGGAAGGCTGATATTACGCCACAATGCCCGCGTCCTTCGCTCCACTCATCTCATCACTCATCTCATCACATGGGAGCTGCATCGTCTGGCAGCATCAGGAGAAGGGTGAGTTGAGGACAATCAGATGTTTTGAGAGCGAGCCTGCATTCACAAAACTTTTATGACGGCATACTGGGATAGTTCTATTTTGTTAATGATTGTTAATTTTGTACTGTGCCCAATTTATAAATTAAACTTTATTGTAGCCAGGTATGTTAAGGAAAAAACATAGTATATATAGAGGGTTCAGCACTCTCTGTGGGGTCTCCGAGCATATTCCCTGAGAATGAATGGCGAGTGTCCTATCTAAGTCTGAATCCCCCCCTTGGAAGATTTGTCTTTTGTCAGTACTATATAACGTCTCGGTTTGGGTGTGTGTAGGGACATAGATCATATCTGGTCAGGTATGATAACTTACTTTCTTTTTTTACTAAGGGTGTGATTAATAACCTTGGTTGTTTGCCTGGTAAAAATGACTTAAATGAACATAAATGAATCCGTGTTTTAGTTAAGACTGAAAAGAACCTACAAGATATTCCTCATGAGAATCTCAGAGCCAACTATGAGCTTGATAACTTGCCAGCCCCCTGAACATACCTCTTTCGGGACATGCTTGCGCCCCGTCTTCTTCCAGGTGGATCCCACCTGTGAAGCCAGGCAGACCTCCCCTCAACCCTTACCCCCCCCCCCCCCAACCTCAGAGCTAACTGAGCTCACTTAGGAGGAATTTGAATTCATCATTGGGGTGGTTCTCCTCAGATCTGCTCCTGGGC
Source organism: Saccopteryx bilineata (assembly GCF_036850765.1). Lineage (NCBI taxonomy): Eukaryota > Metazoa > Chordata > Mammalia > Chiroptera > Emballonuridae > Saccopteryx > Saccopteryx bilineata. The sequence goes on from NC_089500.1 coordinate 15,091,535, forward strand.
TGATTAATGGGTCTGCTTAAAACAAAATTTGTCTCCAGTTACCGTGGCTGGATTTTTATCTCGTGCCACAGGGAATGTCTTCCCTGGTCCTTTCTTACCTGTTCCATTTTCTTTGAAAAATCTGGCCCACCCCACCCACCGCCTCCTCAGGGCCTGAGTTCTGTCTCCAAAACCCATGCTGGGACAAGAGCTCTGCCAGGCCTACCAGCTCTCTGACTGTTCATTGTTAGATTTCTTTTTTTCTTTCTTTTTTTTTTTCATTTTTCTGAAGCTGGAAACAGGGAGAGACAGTCAGACAGACTCCCACATGCGCCCGACCGGGATCCACCCGGCACGCCCACAAGGGGGTGACGCTCTGCCCACCAGGGGGCGATGCTCTGCCCATCCTGGGCGTCGCCATGTTGTGACCAGAGCCACTCTAGCGCCTGGGGCAGAGGCCACAGAGCCATCCCCAGGGCCCGGGCCATCTTTGCTCCAATGGAGCCTTGGCTGCGGGAGGGGAAGAGAGAGACAGAGAGGAAAGCGCGGAGGAGGGGTGGAGAAGCAAATGGGCGCTTCTCCTGTGTGCCCTGGCCGGGAATCGAACCCGGGTCCTCCGCACGCTAGGCCGATGCTCTACCGCTGAGCCAACCGGCCAGGGTTCATTGTTAGATTTCTTACACACAACTTACTCACCTGTAACACTGTCTCTCAACTGTGTCTCAAACTAAATCAGACTTTGAGGAGTTTGGCATGGGAATTTGCACTTATGTAGAGACCTGTTGATGCACACCAGTGGCTCTGAAACTTGAGTGGGCTTCAGCATCTCCTGGAGGGCCTATTATATATAACACAGGCTTCCAGGCCCCACTTACAGAATTTCTGATTTAGCCAATCTGGGTGGGCAGGCTTATGAATCTGCATTTCTAATAAGTTCCCAAATGATGTTGGTGGTGCTGATTTGGGGCCTACACTTTGAGAATCATGGGTTTAGGTTATTACTTGTCTTCACACTGTCTGCCTGATGGAAGTCTCTCTCAGTAGGCACAGCTGGACTTTTCTAGCCTGAGGACAGGAATGGGTGCTCCCTCCAGTCTGGACCTTTGTGTCTATGGTAATGAAGTATATCAGGGTTCATGTCCTAGTTTTACTTGTGATCAGTTCTTGGGCTTCAGAATAAAAATAAAGGATGCCACAGGGTCCAGGAACTGAAGGGTTAACAAGGAGTGGCTACAGAACAATTCTTTTTTCTTAAACTTAACTTCCAGTCACCTTGGTTCAAATGTCCCTGGCTTTTACCCCACCCAAGTGCAGGAGGAAGTGAAGAAGGCTGCCTTGTTCTGAGGGCAGGGATTCAACCTCAGAAGTAGGCTGCTGGCTGAGAACCCAGAGCCCAGCCTTTTGTTCTGACCATGTGAGGGCTACTCTCAGTCCTCAGTCCTGGCGCAGAGACTTATGTGTATATAAGAGTGTTCCTGGCTAGCCAGGGTTTCCACACACTGTTGGTTTCTGGCTTCACATTTTAGTCCATTTGGGGCCCCACTCCTGGTGAACACTTACTTATAGGAAAGAAAAGTGAGGGAGACCAAAAGACAGAGTTGCCCTGTTTACCATTTTGCCCATGGTAGGCTCTCCTGAGATTTACATGGCAGGAGAAACAGAGAGCTGCTCAGATGTACTGCAGTGGGTTTTATAGGAGGGAAAAATAAACTTGAACAGGCACTGGGCTTTTGGGGCTGATTTGTTACACAGCATAACCTAACTCAGTCTGACTGATACAGGGCCGGAGTTCAATGTCCCTTACTTGGAAGCTTCCTTTGTTGTGCCACAGAGGGGGTTTCCCATCCTGACTTCCCCAGCATCTTGTCTTACTTTTTTTTAATTTTTATTATCTTTTTTAAATCTTATTTTTATTAATTTTAATGCAGTGACATTGATAAATCAGGGTACATATGTTCCGAGAAAACATCTCCAGATTATTTTGACCTTTGATTATGCTGCATACCCCTCACTCAAAGTCAAATCGTCCTCCTTGTCTTGCTTTGATTGTAGCAGTTATTCTTTTGTTCATACAGAAACTACTTCAGGATAGGCACTGTCTTTTATTCATTTTTATTTCCCCAGTGTACTTCTACTTTCCCGCGTCAGTGCCAAAAACAGTGGTAGGTCTTGTGACATTTGAAGATAAGTGATTCACTCAGCATAGTAGCTCTGATGGACCTGTGTTAGCATCTTCTAACAATCCTTTCCAGGCTCGAGCCTTTAGAACAGAGCCATCATTACTTTTATTGTTTAAATACAACATTTCTTAGATGTTAGTATGTTGAATAGTATTAAAAGTAATTTCCCATAGTCCCATTGCCCAAGTAATTCCTGATAATATTAGAAGAAAAAGTAATTAAGGCACATAGCTAGAAAATTCAAACAGTAGAAAAATGTTCCTCTTCTCAAAGGTAAACAATTTCTTGTGAATCCTTGCAAAATGTGTGTGTGTGTATACATAGGTGTATATATATATATTTTACACTAAAAGGATCAAACTATTTATAATCTTTCCCCACCCTGCAGCTAATAATGGTACATCTGGGAGGGTTCTCTACATTAAAATACCTTTTTTTTAATGTTATGTCTATATGTTTATAGTTCTTCATCTATTCCTGTCTTCTTCATCTATTCCTTCACTGAATAGATATATCATAATTTACATATTGCTACCTTTTTAGGTGGAATTTTTGAAACACTTTGGAATGAGTAGAAAGTCTATAGGATGAATGGGAAAAGCCCAGGTGGTGGATGAAGAATGAGGAAAAAAAAAAATTGGAAGGAGTAGAAACACCCCCCAAAAGTAAAAATTTAGAAGGACAAAGGAAGTAACCTCACATGTGTGAGAAGGCACTTTGCTTTAACCCCTAATTGTAGAGATGTTTAATTTTGTGGAAAATGAATACAAATGCGACTGTAGGGATTTGAACTAGGTTCAGAATGACCAGAGGGAGAGAGCATCTTGGCAGCAGCCTCTAATATTTACTAGACATGAGAAGCACATGGGGAGACGAGGCCATCTGGACAACAGTTATATTTGTCAAGTTAAGAAGTGACCAAAAAACACATAGTGGCATCTTATCAGTGGATGGAAGAGAGGCTGTGGAAATCCAGAGCTCAGCCTGACCAGGCGGTGGCGCCGTGGATAAAGCATCAGACTGGGACGCGGAGGATCCAGGGTTTGAGGTCGCCAGCTTGAGCGTGCGCTCATCTGGCTTGAGCAAGGCTCACCAGCTTGTGCCCAAGGTCACTGGCTTAAGCAAGGGGTCAATGGTTCCACTGGAGGCCCCCAGTCAAGGCACATATGAGAAATCAATCAATGAACAACTAAAGTGCAGCAACGAAGAATTGATGCTTCTCATCTCTCTCCCTTCTTGTCTGTCTATCCCTCTCTCTGTCTCTGTCACAATAAAACAAACAAACAAACAAACAGAGCTCATGAGGGAGTGTGGCTGTGGAGGCAGCTTCAAGCTGTGAGTCCAGAGGAGGAGAGAGATTTCATTGCCTTTAGGAAGAGACAGAAGAAATAGGGTGTGTGATGCCCAGAGGAGAGACTACTTAATTTGGGGTTAGTCCAGGGAGTTTTGGTTACTGCCAGAGTGTGTGTTCTCACATGCGTGTCAACACTTTGTTTTTAAAAACAGAGAGAGGAATGGTAAATACCTCCTCATATGTTTCAAAGACTATACTAGGTGCATTATGCAAATGAATATGTTTTCTATCAACATCCCTCTGAAGGAGCTTTTATTATCTTCTCTTAAGGTAAGGAAACTGAGATGCTGGGAAACTGTTACTTGACTGGCACTTGAACTCAAGACTGTTCGCCTTCAAAACCCAGGCTCTGTTCTCCATGCCAGGATACCGTGCAATCTTAGAATTTATTCTGCAGACGTATTAAAACGGGCAGGGGTCTGTTATGTGTGTAGAGTTTTCTATGGGGACCAGGTTGAGCATATAAAGGAAAATAAATAAAATCTTTGTTTGTTATTCAGGTGTGTTCAGAAACTAGCCCACCGAGAATGTGTTGAACAGGTGATTGGGAGATTGGAGTGCATTGTGTGAGCAGTCACTAAAAGCAAAGGGGGAGCTATTTTGGGGTGCGGTAGAGATTTGTTTTTTTAGAGAGCCGTGTCCCTCACGGTAAGGACTCAGCTTGGAAGATCCATCAGTTGTCAGAGGGGGAAGTGATCGATGCATCTACCAGGGCCAGGGGACCATATTTGTAAAACAGAAGAACAAAAATGTTGGTCAAAACATGTTTAGGAAAAGGAAGCTACTATGAGAAAAGGGAAAGGGCAGAGCAGTCCCTTGGGGGATCAGACAGGGTTGGGAGAGAGGATGTTGAGACTCCAGAAATAACACAATCAAGGAAAGCGAATGTTCTTTAAGTACAGAAGAAAAGAGGTCTGGCAGCAGCCTGGAGGTCAGTGAGCAAAGCCACACAGTTGAGAGAGGGCTCCTACATGTAGGACAGGGGAGGTGCACACGGTAAATGGGAACCGTCCCTTTTTCCATAGGAGCTCTGCTCAGATTCTCACAAAACTCTTGTCTACACCTCCGCACATGTGGAGACTCTAGAGAGGAATGGAGATCCTAAAATGTTTGAAGTTACACAAAATCACTTCCATATGGAAAAGTTAGAAGAATAAATTATTTAAACTTAATAAGAGACATCAGAGGGGGAATTTTGACAACTGTTTTTAGGTACATAAAGGTTTACGATATAACGTATGTTGACAATACTAGCTATGTCCATCAAGGAGACGCCAGAGAGAAAAGGCCAGACCCCATGTTATGTTGGCCTTGATCACACAGTAGGAGGAGAAACCCCCCATAAGGTATTTAGATCTGAAAGAAATTTTCAGAAACTCATTATCAGCTATCCCAATAGGAGATGTTTCCAGCTCGCTTGGATCCCATAGGGAAATTTAAAAACATTTTTTTTTCTTCTTACATCTTCAGGTTTTGGCCAGGTTGGGAAGGCGAAAAACCTACGTAACTGTATTTAGAAAGAAGGCAGTTAGAGCAAGTGAGTTCTGCTCATTGAGAACTGGTAATTATCAGAAATCTCGAATGGGAGCCTGTTCATGCAGAGTCTCTCTAAAGCAGGGGTAGTCAACCTTTTTATACCTACTGCCCACTTTTGTATCTTTGTTAGTCGTAAAATTTTCTAACCACTCACCGGTTCCATAGTAATGGTGATTTATAAAGTAGGGAAGTAACTTTACTTTATACAATTTATAAAGCAGAGTTACAGCAAGTTAAAGCATGTAATAATAATTACTTACCAAGTACTTTATGTCGGATTTTCGCTAAGTTGGGCAGAATAATTTTTTTTAAATATTTTATTTTATTTTTTAATTTTTTAAAATTTATTTATTCATTTTAGAGAGGAGAGAGAGAGAGAGAGGAGAGAGAGAGAAAGTGGGGAGGAGCAGGAAGCATCAACTCCCATATGTGCCTTGACCAGGCAAGCCTAGGGTTTATTTATTTATTTATTTATTTATTTTTTTCATTTTTCTGAAGCTGGAAACAGGGAGAGACAGTCAGACAGACTCCCGCATGCGCCCGACCAGGATCCACCCGGCACGCCCACCAGGGGCGATGCTCTGCCCACCAGGGGGCAATGCTCTGTCCATCCTGGGCGTCGCCATATTGCGACCAGAGCCACTCTAGCGCCTGAGGCAGAGGCCACAGAGCCATCCCCAGCGCCCGGGCCATCTTTGCTCCAATGGAGCCTTGGCTGCGGGAGGGGAAGGGAGAGACAGAGAGGAAAGTGCGGCGGAGGGGTGGAGAAGCAAATGAGCGCTTCTCCTGTGTGCCCTGGCCGGGAATCGAACCCAGGTCCTCCGCACGCTAGGCCGACGCTCTACCGCTGAGCCAACCGGCCAGGGCCAAGCCTAGGGTTTTGAACCGGCAACCTCAGCATTCCAGGTCGGCGCTTTATCCACTGCGCCACCACAGGTCAGGCTGGCAGAATAAATCTTTATAAAACAACTTAACTATAGTTAAATTTATCTTTTTATTTATACTTTGGTTGCTCCACTACCGCCCACCATGAAAGGTGGAACGCCCACTAGTGGGCGGTAGCGACCAGGTTGATTACCACTGCTCTAAAGGAATGAGGAAGTTCATATAAATACTACCTTTCTTGTGTGTGCCGATTAGGACAGAACATGCTATTTTGAACCCAACTGTAGCGAGCCCCTGAGGTTCACCTTCAGCTCATGTGGGGGTTTCTCTCTCACGGTGGCATTTCCCATGCTGCAGGCACAGGGTGAGAATGGGTGTCAGTCAACATTTTAAGAAAGAATGTGTATCTGTGCTAATATAAGATATATACATTCTATGTTTAAATAATTTTTATTTTTTGTAATGAAAAATGAAGGCTATTATTTTTTACATTGTAAGAGCACTGCCTATTCCTGAGAAACTAGCCCATGATGATTGAGGTCAGGATCCTGATTACTTTTAGGAAGCAGTGACTGGGAGGGGGCAGGAGGGAGCTTTTGGGGAGAAGGAAATAAGTCTCGATCCGGATGGTGGCCACTTGTGTGTGTACATAAATATCAGCTGAGCTGTATACTTAAGATTTGTGTCCATTATGTAAGTTATACCTTATTTAAAATAAATGATACTGCTCCCTTATGAAATATTTTTAAAATACAGAAAGACAGAAAAAAGATAACTTATTACTTGGAAGAAACCACTGCAAACCTGGTGGACTGTTTGCTTTCAGTATTTTTTAAAATGTATATTCTTTACAAATGGAGATGACAATTTATATACAGCTTATATGCCCTCCCCCACACTTTTCACACAAGCTTTTTCCGTGTGACTTACAGACTCCTGGAGAATGTCATTTTCCCCAGAGATATTGGAGTTAATTGGTAACACACGGACATACACGGACACAGGTGGTGCCAACTTGTGGAACACAGTACAACCTGTGTGGGGCACATGGAGGTTTGCGTGACATGCTTGACAACTTTAGGTTGGTGACAGGGAACAGTCCTTTTGCTATTCTGTGTTGTTCTAAAGAGACAGCCAGATTAGCTGTTCATCTGGCTGCATATGCAGCATATATATGGTGTCTTATAATAAAGAAGAAACTTTTTCCTTTGCCATGGTTTAAGTTAGTGGGGAATGAATTGGATTAATAACATTATTAGGTATGGTTACATCTACAGAGTAAGGTGGCAAAGTGTGTGTTAGGCAGTATTGGATGAACAGAGCTGTGAAATGTAAATCACTGATAGGGCATCTGGCTCTTTATCTGCCTCTCTCCACTCCCTGAGTGGTTTCCATACACGTCGGGAAAGGGGAGGGCAAGGGCCCACAGACTGGAGACTCTGAGGTGGTACAGTGTGGCTAGGAGCTGGGAAGGTTCAAAGGAAAATCGTCTTATTCAGCATTCTTCTTTACCCTGCTATGTTAATACAAGCCACCACCTGTTCTGTGGGTAGTGGTGACCTTTATGCCATTGGTTGTCCTGAATCCACTTTCAAGCTATCAAGTAAAGGTGAGAATGTACTTTAGGCCAGAAAAAGAAGAATCAAATTCCGAAATAATGCTTCACCCAGACTTGAAAAATCCAGTGGTTTAGTCCAAGCAAATCAAGCTCAACTCTACCTGTGAGAAAGGCTCTGACTCTGAAGGCAACGCCAGCTTTTTTGAGGCCATCACAGTCTGGGAAACAGTTTGCATGATGGTTACTGAGAGGACTCCATATGCTACCTGGTGAGAACATTCCAGGACCTAGGTCGGAACTCAGGAATCCTGATGTGGGTGTTGTTCTAGCCCTTCAAAGAAAGTCCCTTTGGGGGTGGTGTGGGGGGTACACTAATCAGTTCCTTAGGGACAGAGTGCCTTAATGCTGTGCCCTTTTGTGTGCTAAAAATGATCTTCCTGGAGCTGTAATGGAAGTTTAGTCATTTCGACCCCTGGGGACAAGGGCTACAAGTGCACATTGGTGCCAGTGACATTACTCGGAGATCACCACTGGCAATGATGGCACGGAGGAGGCGGAGGAGGGGGAAATTACTGGACTTATCATGCGCTGCACAGTCCCCTTGCTGGGAAATGGGTGATCTTAGAGGGCAAGACGACCCAGATAGACCATCTCTGACTCAGAGCCCACCTGGCCCTTGCTGAGATGTCTTCATCGGCTTGCTGAAGTGTCTGCGCCCCACCCTCCACGAGTGGAGCCCCTTTAGAGATGGAATCTGAAGTCCCTGAAAGTCCACACTGTTAGGGCAGCAAAAATACTCTGTGTGGTTCCATAGTGGTGGCTCCACGTTATGCATGTGTCCACCCCAGGGTGTACAACACCGAGAATGAACCCGAAGTTACACTTTGGACTCGGGTGATGATGACCCGTCAGTGCAGGGTCATTGTAGCAACTGTCCCGCTCTGGTGAGGGGTATGGGTAATGGGGGAGGTCATGCACGTATGGTGGCAGCAGGTGTATAGAAAATCTTTATACCTTTCCTTTAATTTTGTTGTGAACCTAAAACTGTTCTTAAAAAATCTTTTTTTTGGGGGGGGGAGTTTACTCAACCTTTCTGAGAAATTCATGGTGGCTTCCTCTCTCTGGCGACCCCCTTTCCTCTCTTTTTGTGTATTTTAGCTAAAGTGTAACCAATATCAAGTGTTAGGGGCTGAGCTGTGTCCTTCCTGAATTCCTATGTTAAACGCCTAACCCTCAGCACTTCAGACTGTGGACTGTATTTGGAGGCATGTCTTTGAAGAGGAGATTAAGTCAAAACGAGGTCATTCGGCTGGGCCTGGCCCGACAGGACTGGTGTTCTTGTCAGAAAGGGAACCTAGGACCCAGACACGCCCACGTACAGTGGAAGGACTATGTGAGGGTGCAGGGAGGAGGGGCCCATCTTCGTGTCAAGGAGAGAGGCGTTGGGAGAAACTAACCCTGTGGACTCTTTGACTTTGGACTTTTGGCCTCCTTATCTGGGAGACAATGAATGGCTGTTGTTTCAAAGCCACCGGTATTTGGAGCTTGGTAATGGCAGCCCTCGTCAGTCTTGGTGACCGGTGCACACTGTCTCTATCTCCTCGCTTCCACGCTAACCTGGCCGTAGCGGGAGCAGGCCCACGCCCTGGCAGAGCCCGAATGTCCGCTACCTTGACCCCTGCCCCTGGCGGCCGACTCTGCTACTCCTCACTTCAGGCCTAGCCATTCCCAAGCACCAGGGACAGAGTTATTTATTTATTTATTTTTTGCACACTAGAAAACATCAAGCTGATGAAAGAAACAAACACTTTTAATGAAACATATGTGGACACTTCGAAGGAGAAGATTTACAGCATGTCCGCTGCGGAACCAGAAGGCTTAGGGAAAGTGTGAAGTGGGAGGAGAAGGAGAACGGGCTTCGGTGCCAGGGGAGACACGGCCTCCATATTAAACAGAAGGGGAAATGATTCCCGCCCCTAAAAATCACAGTTCAGTTCCGTATCTGACATAAATCACGGGTGCGCACGCCGGAGTCTTTCATCCCCGGCATTCAGCCTTTTCATACCCATCACAGTAATGTACCCTTTGATCTTGGGGAAGGAAATGAAACTCAGACATGGATATATAAAATTGTCAGAATTGCTCCGAAACCCAAACTCTCAAAACCCTACCTCCTCCATTACAAATGGATTGTGGAGTTAAGAATAGTGGGAGTATGTTTAGTCTGTTTTGTTTTGTTTTTAAATAGACAATGTCTTAACTTCCTTTTGTAATTTTGGATCTAAAATAAAATCCTAAATGAAGATGGGATGGTACCATATGAAAAAATAACAAAAATATCCACTTTGGAATACTTGTGTCATCAGCGTTGAACTTGGATGGTCATGATCTCACTTAGTATCGTCCATAGGTTCTTGGAAACTGAGACTCGAGGCAAGTGATGTGTAAAGAAACTACTTTTCCCATAGGCTACTTGCTAGAAGTAGGAGTGAAGTTCCCACGGCATATTTCTGGTCACAAAAATGTCACCGAACTTCTAAATAAAGAACCAGATTCTGGCCCTGGCCTGTTGGCTCAGCGGTAGAGCGTCGGCCTAGCGTGCGGAGGACCCGGGTTCGATTCCCGGCCAGGGCACATAGGAGAAGCGCCCATTTGCTTCTCCACCCCTCCGCCGCGCTTTCCTCTCTGTCTCTCTCTTCCCCTCCCGCAGCCAAGGCTCCATTGGAGCAAAGATGGCCCGGGCGCTGGGCATGGCTCTGTGGCCTCTGCCTCAGGCGCTAGAGTGGCTCTGGTCGCAATATGGTGACGCCCAGGATGGGCAGAGCATCGCCCCCTGGGGGGCAGAGCACCGCCCCTGGTGGGTGTGCCGGGTGGATCCCGGTCGGGTGCATGCGGGAGTCTGTCTGACTGTCTCTCCCTGTTTCCAGCTTCAGAAAAATGAAAAATAAAATAAAATAAAATAAAAAAGAACCAGATTCTTCCATTATCAAGCAGTGAAATAAATGTGAGCTCTGCATGTATTTAACAAAGCTGCAGACAAGCAAGTAAGATGACAAGTTTCCAATCTACTGATTCCAGTTCAGGGTTGCTGGTGATAGGAGCCGTTCCCAGCAGCTCAGGGTGCAGGCGGGACCCACTGGGAAGGGCACCCACCCTTCCACTGTTAGGGCCACTCACACCCACACTCACTCAGACTGGGACAGTCTGAGGCAGGCCCATCACCTCATGTGCAGAGCTTTGGGGGTGTGGGAGGACCCTGGAGGGCTTGGAGAAAACCCATGCAGACACGGGGAGAATTTGCGGACTCCATACTGCGGCCTCAGCTGGGGATATAGATACTATCTTCTCATCAATGTTACAGCAAAATGTTACTCAAAACCTGCTCTATTTCAAATAGCATGAAAGCTTAGTTTTAATATTTTGACGATATTAGAGTATTATTAATTATATTTCTACAGAAGCCTGCAAAATATGTGTGGGCCTGTCAGTGTGGTTTTTAAGGAGGAAGTAGGTGCATTGGCTGTATACAAATAAGACCAATGCATTACTCTTCTCCGAACATCTGAGAAGGGGCTTGCTAGGCATGCCTGAAAATCAGTTTGGAAATATTCACATATATGTTGTCAATATTCTCAAAAATTTAGGGATTCCTTTTCTGTTGGCATTTTCAAAGCACGGGCTAGACTCCAGGTTGTAGAGGAAGACGGACCCCAGGAGCGAGTGCACTGGGATCCTCCCCTGCCTGGCACTCCTCTCTTCTCTTTCCTCTCTCTCAGGTTGGTCCCCAGAAAGGGAGACTGATCTCCAAAATGAGACTTTCCTTCCTCTAAAAGGACTGCAGTCACCAGGGTGCTGGGTGCTGAGTGTGCACCTGTGCTCGCGCATGTGTGCACACACGCGTGTGTGCATGTTGGGGAGAGGATGGGAGGAAAGGCCTGAGCAGGACTCAGGGTGACACCTCTCTGTGAGCCCAGCTATGGAAAGCCTGGAGGGGACGGCTGGTTGTGCCTCTTCCCAGCGCCCGGAGAGGGGATGCGACAAGACAGGGGACGAAGTGTCTGGGCTTTGTGAAGCCTGCCTGGCCAACAGCCCTCCACAGGGACCGCCCACGTGCTACGACACTGCCTGCCCCGCCAAGCCAGCTCTTCTTTTCCCACATTTTCAGATTGCACATTTTTAGAGCTAGTCAGTCCAAGCAAATCAAGTGAAATTAGACTGACCTGAAACCAAGTCAGTTGTTCCTCACTTGTGGTCCACGTACCGCGGAGGATCACAGCGATACTTAAAAACAGCTGTGCAGGCCATGAAGGCATGAATCCTCAACAGAAACAACTATTTTGACCTGGACATAGGTTTGAATTTATCAAATGTACGTAGATCTCTAGAGATTAATAAAGTAAAATTTATTGTAAAGTATTGCTCAATTCAGGGTAATCTTCTGGTCATTATTTTCTCAGTCTGTAGGTACTAGAACCCAATTATCATTTGGAAGTCTGAAGTTTTTTTTTAACTTCCTCTGAAGAGATTTAGGTTCTTCATCTGCCCTGCTTCACTGTGCTTATGAGATCTTGTTTTGTGATTGTAACTCCAAACCCAGCCAGCTGATGAGTGACCGTTTAGTGAGAATGTACCCATGTCAAAGACCTGGGGCATCCATGCTGTCACAAAAGGTATTATGCTAGGGGAATAAGCCTGGCAGAGAAAGACGAATATTACATGATCTCACTTATATGTGGAATCTAATGAACAAAGTGAACTGAGGAACAGAATAGAGGCAGAGGCGGGGTCACGTGGAGCAGAGGGACAGCTGTCAGAGGGAAGGGGGATAAGGGGATGGGGTCAGGGAAGGCGGGAGGGAGTTAGGGGAGGGGGGGCAAGGGAGGTATAAATAGAGACATGGGTGAGGGTGAGGGTGTTATATTCAGTGGGACAGTTGAATCCATGTAAACACAATAAATTAAAATTAGTAAAAATAAAAAAATCATACATTAAAAAAAATACCAAAAAAAAAAAAAAAAAAGAGACCTGAGGCAGCGAACAACAATAGGGGTATTTTTATTTAGGCTGTTGAAATAGAAGTAAATTCAGTAATCTCAGGGGGACAAAAGGGAGGGGGTTTGGAGTTTCACAGGTAAACAAAGTTGTCATCCAGGAGTCTCACAGAAAGGAAGGATAGAGTGTCTAATCTCAAATATGGAAGAAAATGGGGATTCAGGAATTCGTGGCAATTAACTATTTCCAGAAACACAAAAGCATGGGGCATTTCTCACCCATCACTGTTTGCTAGAAGCACCTGACTTGGGTGAAATTCAGCATTGTCACCCACAACATGGTTCCGTTGAGTTGACTCAGGCACTTTGGCAGAATTTTTCTTTGATCTATTTACTGAGTCTTAATTTTATATTCCCTCAGGTGTGCCAAGATGAACCTTTTTCTGTAACTAAATGTAATGAAGATTTCAATCCTCTCTTTCTACCGATGTGGGGGCACTAAATATCAGTTAATTCCATGTCAACTTAAATGCTTTAGGATATTGGTCACCTGAGTAATTAAACTCCAGTTTGGAGCTAGGTCTTCTGTTCTTCCTCCATTCTCCCTAGGTGTCAATCAAAGGTCCAGGGGTTTAGGTCTTGTTTTGGCATCAGGAGCAGACATTTGGTACCCCAGGTCTTATTTAGATCATCAGTGTCCCTCTGTTCTGCATTCTCTGCTGAAATGTCTTAAGTGTCTGTCTTCTCCGTGTCCATGCAGGTCCATCTGTGTCCGTGTTCCCTGTGTGGAAGGTCTCCACAGGTCCACGCCTTTCTTCCAGTACTTCCCTGCCCTTCTTGGCTACAGCAAGAGAGAATCTGGCTTTTATAGAGAGATCTGATTTAATTTTGGAAGCTACCTTCAGGAAACAGAATATAAAATTATGATTTTTTTGGGTTGAGTATATTCCTGAGTATATTTTCTGGCTGGGAAGAACTTCCATTTTGACGAGGCATCAATGGAAGCTGAATGCCTCACTTACAATTTCACACTTCTCATGACTAGGCGAACTTTCCATAGGCTAGCATCTGGCTGCATACATTTAAAACCCCTTTCCTGTACTACCCATGACGTTCTGGTTCTTGATGCTGTAGGTTTTGTTCATATCATATTGCAACTTCTGGCTCTGCAACTTTGGGCCATGACTCTGGGTGTTGGCACAGTGGATGCCTAGGAGGATTTTTTGACACCCATATGTATACTTGGATGGCTAGCAAAAACAATTATACACAGGAATGACTGGGAACAGTATAAATATATCTGACTAAACTCAAATATAAGTGTGTTCTATCACTCCAACACCATCTGACACTGGGGAAAGTGTGTCAGAGGGAAGTTGGAGTGTAGACAATGGTCTTAATCAATTGGTGTTAAAGTTTTTTACTGTTACAAATTCTACAAAAATATAAGATTATAAATACACAATCAGGATCCTTCCTGGGGCTCTGTAAAGGGGAATGCATGTGAGGACACTACAGCTTAAACTTCCTGAGCTTCATAAGTCAACCTCTAGGTGCACAGGAGACTTTGACACCCTTCCTGAATCTTAGGGTATTGTAGATCTGCTCTGTAGGCTTGTCCCACGGCCTCTTCTGCTTGTCTTTTGCAAAGATATGTTGGACCAAGGGTCTTTTCCATGAGACTGTTGATTACCTAAGTTACAGTCTCTGCTTGGAAGACTGCTCTCTAAACCTATTTTGGGATTTCTAGAATTTAGAGTTTCTACAATTTCTTCCCCACTCCAGGGATTAGACCAGAAGGACCAGTGTGCCATTTAAATCCATCAGCATCTCAATTCTTCTTGGGTTGTCTTTTGCTTCCCTTTTCTTCTCTTTGATGTGCAGTATCCATCTGCTCTTGAGCCAGAAAAATATGGTTATATCATCAGGCAATCTCCCCTCCTCTCTGGTTTAGGGGTAATTTCTATGCCCTAGGTTCCTCAGACTGTTAGGTTTCTGAAGATGAAACTCTTTTTCTTTTTTAAAGAGCCCTGCTCTTGTAAAGAAAAGACTCAATTTTCAAGACTTTTGTCTCCTTTTTTTGAATTTAAAACTCCTGTTTCTGTCCCCTATTGAGTTCTTTGTTTTGGACTGATGCATTGAATGTCACCAATTCAATGAATGGAGGACGGTGGGGCAATGAGAGAATTATGGGGAAAAGATAACTCAGGTATTGTCTTTATGTTTTATCTTTCCACATTCATTTTGAGGCTTTTTAATTCTTGGTTTTAACAGTGTTCTTAAGAAAACTTGTTAAATGGCATTATCAAATTTTTGTCAGGTTCTGAATTTGGTAATTAATTTTCTAAGTGCTATATAAGACATTCTTTTTCTGTTTATTCATTTACTCAAAAATCACTCAGTGATTACATACTATTAATACACAGAGGCTACGTTATTGCTGTTCTGCCGAAAACATGAGTGTGACAGGACAGCATCGTTTCCACCCTCAGTTAGCTTACCACCTGACTGGGTGAATGTACAACAAATATACTCACATAATTCATAGGACATTTAATGATAGTGTATACTACACAGAGAGGTACAAGCTGCCATGAAAGAGATTAACAGAAAGATTTAATTTACATAATCTCAAAAAAAAAAAGTATCTTGGGAATAATTACAGCCTGGCACTTGATATTTGTGGAATAACTATACTGTTCACGAAAATTAGGGGATATTTCAAAATGAATATAAAGTTATAAAATATCCCCTAAGTTTTGTGAGCAGTGTATTTGTTGAATGACCAATGGGATAAATGGGCAATAGGGTGAAATAGAGTCCTTTATTCTTCCTTTTATGTCAAGTAGCAGAGACAAGATTTTGTGAACTTCCTCTGTGCATTTTAAGTTTAAATGATAGGTATTTTTGTTTCCTTCATCTAAAGAATGGGGGTAAGAGGATAAGGTACTGAATTCAGTTTTGAGAGAGAGAATGTTATGTTCAGGTTACTGACAAGATGAATCTTTAGTTTCCAGACCAGCTTTGTAAATGGTATAATGATTCTTGATAAGCTCAATGAATCCTATAGAAATTATTTGACTGATGAGGAAAGTGGAAACACAAAGCTGAATGAACCCTGTCTTAGAAGTTATATTCTACAATCCAAGGCTGTGTCCTTCCTCTCTGATATTGAACCTCCATCTGTCCACTGCTGTTCCCTGGTTGGCCACTATACTCAATTTATGAATCATTTTTAAGCACCTTCTTCTGTCGTTGTCCAGGTACCACAACCATCAAATGACCCCTCATGGAGTCCAAAGTTGGTAAGGGAGACTACTGCATAAATAATTAAAATGTTATGTTAAAAGTATTTCATAAGACAAGGTGCTATAGAAAAAAACAAATAGTTCTAGTAGGTGAGAGAGATGGTAATAAGATTATGTAGCTATGGTGCCTGCTACAGTAGACATTAGCTAAATGTGGCCCTTTAGAGTAAATTTAATTAAAATTAAATAAAAGTACATATTCAGTTCATCAGTTGCATTAGTCCAATTTAAGTGCTCAACAGACAATTTGTGAATCGGTCAGTACATAAAGACCACACTAGTTACGTTTAACAGAAGGAATTAAATATACTGTACTGCTCGAGGAAGACAAGATGGCGCTGGAGTAGGCGGATGTACCAGCATCTACCTCCCAGAACCAAAGTGGATTACAGAATAATTTTAAGAACTATCATCAGGAAAAACCAACTTTGTACTAAACTAAGAGGACTCTTCAACCAAGGAAATCTGAAGAAGCTACACCGAGACTGGTAGGAAAAGCGGAAACACGGAGAGGGCTGCCCAGCTTCCCGGAGCGAACGGCAGCTGGGAGAGACTCGCGTGGCGGGAAGTGAGTTTAGCAGAGAGGGGAGGGTCCTGGGAGGGCCTGCAGCCCCAGAGCCCAGAAGAGGCATAAGGACAGTATTTAGCTGGAAACAAGACAGGATACTGTTTGTGAGAAAGAGACTGATTTCTCAGACCCAGGATCCTTATTAAAGGGACCGAGCAGAAAACCTCTCTCACAACCACTCACCTGGGGCTCTGGGGGATGGGGAGAGAGGAGAGGACCGGAGTAACAGGAAGAGAGTGTAATCTAGGAGACACAGGGAGAAACATTTTGGGAGACAGCCACCCTAACCCCTGGGATGAGTAACTCCCCAAATCTGAAGTGAATATTTCCCCTGGAAAGAGCAATACCAGCAAAGGGAAGCAGAACACCAGCTAAATAAACTCTCCCGTGGCACTCAGAGCAGAGTCGCTTAGAAGGAGGGAGCTTTCGGGGCTACAGTAGTGAGTCTTAGGGTCTGAGCTACAGCGTCTGAACCCCACATGGCTGAGGGCTCGCCGGATGGCGGGTGGCGGCAGGACGTGGAGGCGTGGTTCTGTCGGCAAGGCAGAAGCCTGCTAGCCGCCACTGGGCTCACGTGTGAGCTCAATCTTGCCGGGCTGGGGAGGCGTAGGCATGCAAAGCGGTCAAGCCCAGCTGCCGGCAGCAGTCTGTAATCCAGCCTGCGGGGGAAGGGCAGGAACTCTGGAAGGGGTGGAGACCAGCCCTTGAGCAAGGGCGCAGGAGCGCAGCCTTGCCCTGCCCGTGGAACCAAGGCTTATGGCCCGACTTGGGAGCCGGCTCCTCCCGTGAGGGTGGAGCCAAAAGCCTAGAACAGGCAGAGTCCCGCTACTGAGTGTGGGCATGCAGTCCTGTCTGGCCTGTGGAGCCAAGGCTTGCAGCCATCCCACAAGCAGGCTCCTCCTGCAAGGGCGAGGCGAAAGCCGGGAAACAGGCGGAGACCCACAGCTGAGCAAAGGTGCTGCCACTGACCTCAGGGCCGAGCATAACGCCACCCACAGGGGCGGGGCAAAGGCCAAGGCCACCAAGGCTTGTGCGCCCAAGCACGTGATCACAGCCACTCCCATGAAGGAGAGGCGGAAACCACAGCAACAGCCCCAGTGGGCAGGCACCGGCAACGCTCAAACCCAAAAGCCCTAGGCAGCAACAGAAGAAGGGGTGGCAGGCCTGCAGACAGACCATACCTAGGGAACAGAAGCCATACCCAGTAGACTCCAGTGGCCAAAACCTTCCTTTACACAGAGAAGATGCGAAGGCAAAGAAATGCAACACAAATGAACCAAGAGAAATCCCCAGAAAAGGACCTAAATGAATCAGATATAACCAAATTACCAGATGCAGAGTTTAAAATAACAATTTTTAGGATGCTCAAAGATATTAGAACAACAATAGGTGGTCATTACAAACACCTAAATAAAGAGATAGCAAATATAAAAAAGGTCATTGAAATAATAAAAAAGAATCAGTCAGAAATGACAAATACAATATCTGAAATAACACAATAGAAGGAATTAAAAGCAGGATGATGAAGCGGAGAATCGAATCAGCGAGTTAGAGGACACGATAAATAAAGGCACGGAAGCAGAGCAGAAAAAAGAAAAGAGACTCAAAAAGTCTGAGGAAAGTCTAAGAGAGCTCTGTGACAACATGAAGAGAAATAACATCTGCATCATAGGGGTTCCTGAAGAAGAAAAGAAAGAACAAAGGATAGAGACTTTGTTCAAGCATATCATAGCTGAAAACTTCCCTCAATTAAGACAGGAAAACATCTCACATGTTCAGGAAGCACAGAGAACTCCATTAAGGAGAAACCCAAAGAAATCAACACCGAGACTCATCATAATTAAATATACTATACTGCTCACAAAAATTAGCGGATATTTAAAAATGAATATGAAGTGATAAAAAGAAAAAGGAAGCATTTGATTTTTTTATTAAACAAGAACATCAGAAAAGCAAACAAGTCAAAGTTCTATTATGCAAATGAGATGCAACACCAACTTTTATTTTATTGGTGAAAATGCACTCAACAAAAGGCTGAAAGTACTGGAGTATCTGCTCGTTCCCTGATCCCCTAATTTTTGTGAGCAGTGTATAAAGAATTGTCAGCTAGATATTGGAGAAATGAAAATATAAAAGGGGAACTAAGTATAGTATTCCCAGGGCTTGGGAATTGCAGTGCACTAGTGGTCATAATTATAAATATTTAAATGTAGAAGTTGGGAGATGGGATGTGTGGGGCTGAAATTAAGATATTTATAAAACAGGTTAAGACTTTTGAGGGGAGGGTACCAGCTGGCTGGTTCTAGTGTCTCAGAACTTAGAGGGGGCTTTGGGGCTGGAAAGCAGACCTCTGAGGTAAGGGCGCTTCTGGCTGGTGCCAGCATCTGTGCTGGGAGGAGGGCTCGGTGGGGCTGGGAGCCAGGCCTCTAGGGAGGGGAGGGACTGTTGGTGGCCGGCTTGTTCTGATGTCTCTGACAGGGCGTGATAAGGCTGGTTCTGGAGAGCTGAAAAACTGAACGCTGAAATCAGCTGGAGATAACTGGAATTAACTGCCACTGTAAGGATGGAAAATGTAGTTGGGGTCACGCTTCCAGACCCAGGAAGGAAACAGGTGGCAGGTACAAAGGAGTAAAGCCTCTACCCTCCTCCTGCCTGCCAGTCTTCTAGCACCCCTTTGGCAAAGCCTCGCAGGGAGCCAGCTGGCAAAGTCCCAGCATCAACATCACGAATCACAATATGGGGCTGGGGGGTGGGTGTTTTTTAATAAAGAATTTGACTGGCCTTTGTCCTTGGCTCCTGGGAGGATGACTCTAAATCCCTGGAATTTCCCAAATAATAGGAGTGCCTTTGTTATTCAAGAGCCCATTGGATCGCATCTGAATTTATGCTATTGATAATTCTGACTGGGGACTGGTCATCAGAAAGTCCAAGCATGTTATTAGAGGGCTGCGGCTTTGAGACAGCCCAACATCGGCAGAGGTCAATCACATGGCCAGTGATTTAGTCAATCAGACCTACACAATGAACCCCCAGTAAAAATGACACCACAGATCCCGGAGCTTTTGGGCTGGTGAACACATCAGTGTGCTAGGAGGGTGATGTGTCCTGATCCACGATGAAAGGGCACGAAATCTTTGTCTAGGAGCCATGCAGACTTCACCCTGTGTCTCCTCATTTGGCTCGTCCAGATTTGAATTCTTTATAATAAAACTATAATCATTATTATAGTGCTTTCCTAAACTCTGTGAGTCAGTATAGCAAACTGGTGAACCCGAGGAAGTTGTGGAACCCCTCGTACTTGTCACTTGTTGGTCTGGGTACTCTTGAACATGTGACTAGCATCTGAAGTAGGGACTCCGCAGGTATAGGGACTTGCCCTTAAACACGTGCCATCTGTCCTTCGCTCAGCTTGTTGGCATCAGATTGAATTGTATTGCAGTGCTGCAGGTGGAAGAGTGGGGAGGAGGACTTGAATTCTGCAGCAATTGCGTAATAAATTGGCCCAATCCATCAAAATGGCTGCTTCCTCTGAAGTGGCGGTGTTCTGGTCATTTATTCCCGTGTAACACACTGCCCCAGCACTATGGCTATGGGTCTTGTGAATCAGAAATTCATGGAAGACATCGCCCTGCTCCATGATGTCCAGGGTTGCAGCTGGGGCAACAATACAAATCCAAAAACACAAAGCTTACCTCCGTGCTAAAATTAAGTGTGTATTTTCAGACTTTTATTACAAAATTCTGGGTAAGTTCTACGAAACAACTTCTCTCCTTTTCTGAGTGCCTCCCAATTTATAGGTGCTCTTCAGGTGAGCATGGCCTTTGGGCAGCCAGCCCTGCATGCGCGCAGTGATCAGTTGCTTGCTATGCCAGTCAGCCAGGCTAAGGGCTCATTACCTTGAAGCTGAACTTGTTGGCATCCATGGAATTGACTACAGCGTTACTTCACTAATGATGAGACTCACATCTCTACAAGCTAGGCCCCCATTACAGAAGTAGAGCATTTGAGAGTGTATGTTATAGTGATCAAGGAATTAGGAGGCACATTGACTGAATTTATATTCCAGCTTTGTGACCTTGGACAAGACACATAACCTCCCTGTTTTTCAGTTTTCCATCTGCAAAGTGGGACAAATAATGGTATCCGCCCCCTGGCTTGTTGTAAGGACTGAGGGATTAAGGAAGGTTGTCCATTGGTGCTGACTCCTAAGGAGCTTGGTCTGGTTGGTGAGCTCTATGCCGGTGTTTCCTGTGGCAGCTTGGAAGCACTCCTGCTCAGGAGTTAGACTGAATTTGAATTCCAGTTCTACCACCTGTCGGACTAGCCGAGTTATTTAACCTTTTTGACTCTTTCCTCATTTGAAATAACCATTGTTTTATTTGGGGTGCCTTTGACTACAGATGGTTGGCTATTTGACGGAAAGTGGGTTAAAGGATAAGAACGTTTATTATCTCAGCACTACCCATGACAAAAAGCCTGGGAACAAGTGGTTCCAGGGTTGGTTTTGTGAAACTGGGTTGGCTTTCCTTGGCTGTTTCACTGTGGTCACACGATGATGGCTGTAAACTGATGTCAGCAGACAGAAAGCATGGAAGGGTGCTTCTTCTTGTATGTTTCTCTTGTGAGGCAGGAAAACCTTTCCAAAGGACACACACAGACATCAGGTTGTTCTTTGTATCTATGAGTCTGTTTCCGTTTTGCTTTGATTGCCATGTATAAGTGAAATCATATGGCACTGAGAGATTAAAAAGGCTGGGTAAGGATGCATAGCTTGGAAATGGTGGAGATGGGAGTCGAACCTTGCTCCAGAGCCTGCGCTCCCAGCCCCTGCACCACCTGTCTCCCAGTGTGTGTGAAGCACTGGACGTTGCAGGCCGCCTGGGAAAGCAGGTTTCACCCCTCCTCTGGTTCTGCCACTTGCGTGTATGGATGTTGGATGGAAGGGACAGTAGTAACAGTAGAGTGTCCCACTTGAAATGCCCTCTTCTGGTTTCCTGTGTTTAGTTTTCCTCCCCTGGTGGATTCCTATCAATTTCAAAAGAACTTGTAAGATCTATTTCAAAATTCTCCTCTGTACTAGTTTTATTTAAGGTATGTATGCAATGGTTAATTTCTTTTTAATTTTGATTTTCTTTGAAAGCCCAGGCCCATGGAGAATAAGTATTTTCCGTTTCTAAGGATGAATAGGAACGGATGGACAGAGAGACCCGTGAGGCTTGTGGAGCTGTCTTTAGTGTTCTCTCCCTGCGCAGGAGCAGCTCAAAGCGGACGAGGACTCCACAGTGACGTTGTCTCGGGCTGAGGTTACTTTAAAATGCAGCACTTGGAGTATACTGTTGGCTAATGTGATTGGGACGGAAGTCATGAAGGATGGGTCAGGACTTGTGCTTCGGCACCCACACAATGATAGAGGCAGCCATGGGGGTGGATTTGGAAGACCCTCTTTCATAGGATTTGGCGGAAGTGAGCCAAGCATTTGTGACACAAACCAGCAATTCAAGAAGGAACAGGAAAAGGACTATCACAAGTTTCCTAGCTTGGGACCCTGGAACATAAAAACAAGATCACATGTCCACACAATGAAGAAAGGAACCTCTGGCAAGGGAGGAAAAAACAGCCAAATATAACTCCACATAAAGATGATCAGAAAAACATCCTCGCCGGTTTGACAGCCAACCAAGAATAACATATGAGTTCATCGGGCTCCAAAAGGGGTAAAGGATAGAAGCATTAGCCTGCTAATTTAGAAATCAAGAAGTGAATTTCTCGTCTTCATGCAGAGAATGTTCCGGAGCAGATCTTTATAGAGCAGAGCTCGCCCCTAAAGTGGGGGTTTCCTGTAGAGATGGAGCAGCTGCACCTTTGATGACTCCTTAGATATTAGCAAAACACTTGCTAAATATAGATGAACGTCAACAAGTCATAAATAAGGGAACAGGAGTGGGAAATTCCGTACAAAAGGTGAGTGGGCAAGAACAAAGGCATCCTTTTCTGCCAAGGCAATTATCACACGCCGCATCAAAGCATTAATCACTGAGTCATTTAAAAGTTCAAGTGCCAAATAAGAATAAAAGTCCCATGTAGGAACCTGTCACATATCGGGGCACTGGAGGCAAACTGCTATCTCGTATCTGTTTCCAGCACTTGATTCCAGGAGTGGAAAGGAAGCGTGGCATTGGCAGGAACTCTGAGGATGTTACATGGCCAGGTGGCAAAGTGCTCTCAAGCTGCCAGTCGGGTGTTTTACCTCCATTCATTCTTTCTCTGTTAAGTTTCCTTTATTGTAAGGGAAGCTGCATCGGGATTTCCCTCAGGGACGTGGGGTACCAGCTACCAAGATGTTGGGAGTGAGCAGTTTGGACCACATCAGTCTGGACCATGTGAGGTCAGATAAGTGTTGTTTTCTCAAAACAAGCCAAACATGTGCTGACCCATTTCTGCTCTTCCTTTCTGCCTAGATTAAATCCGTTTATACTCCAAACAGTCTGTTCTTATTAAGTGCCCTCTGTCCATGCTGTTGGGCTCGGCTCTGCCTATAACACATCCAACCAAGTGACTGTGGCTCCCCAACCCCCTTCTAGTAAGTCCTGGTCTAAGGAGGCTTTCGAGGCTTTTCTGTCAGCAGATAGAAAGCTGTGAAGTGACTCCTGCAAGTTTAGATCATTCCAGAAGCACCTCATCTTGATATCTCCCCAAACCTGGTGCCAAACCGTCGTAAAATACCATGTAATTCCTAAATATAACCCCTCAAATATTAAAGGATCTGCAGAAATACCTCTTTTTTAGAAACTATATATAAAAAATATATCTTCATCATTTGGTAAACCTTCAACCTAATGCTACACATCAGTGACCAAGTTACGAACACGGCTAAGCCAGGGTCAGCTTAGCTAGCGAAGGGGGAACACGGCCCCCTCCAAAAGATTTATTTATTTATTTTTGCTCTGCGGGGGGCTTCTCAAGTCCTGGTGATTGACGCATCACTGCTTGTTCATTCAAGTCGATGCCTTCCAGTGCATCGCTTGTGCAGGACCACCCAGGCAGCATGATTTATTCTTTGTTAACCAGAGATTTCGATAAAGAGCCTTTTATCCTCTTAGCGCTGCGGATGGCAAACTGTCCCCTGCCTCACTGTTTTTTCTCAGTCGAACTTCAGTCAGATGTGCCTTTTTCTGCCTCGACTGCCATCTCAGACACCCAGTAGCAGGTCCAGGGCTGGAGTTAGGGAAGTGGCCTGCAAGTATTGAATGTGGTGCGAGGTGCTGAGGGCCATGGAGCCTTTTCTTTTTCTTTCTTTTTTAAGTACAATTTCCATTTTATTTTTTTCCAGAGAACTTCTCTTCAGTCCTCGAGGACTTAGCTCCTCGCAGGGGTTTTGGGGAGGTCGTGGGGCAGCACCGCAGGTGTAAATGGGAGCGAGGTGTTTGGTCCCTCTGGCCTCATGCAAAAGTCCTGCCTACCTTGCCGTGAGTGGCATAATCACGCAGTAATGTAGTGTCACCTACAGCTTGGGAAGCACATAGGCGTCAGAGACACTCTCTAATTATATACAATATAGGCTGCAGAGATGTCCCAAATGGGTATAAGATAAATACAAAGTTGTGACTATTAATTCTCTAGGTCTTTAAATTAAGGCTGAGGCAAGTTGCATTTTTTTCCTGTCTTCGGGAAGGAAAGACTCTGGTCCTCAGATCTTGGAAGTGGATGGTGTAAACCTGCACTCATTCTCCTGAGAGTACCCAGTGTATACGGTGCCCGGAGGTGGTGCTGTGGCCGGGGTTGGCATAGCAGCGCCACTACCTGCCTCTGTCTTGGTTGAACATTTTGAGCTATGCTTGACATTTTCTGGAGTCGGGGTCTTGCAGAGGGTCCTTAATAGTTGAGGTTTAATGCATTTCTCTTCGTGTGTGTGTGCTTTGAAATGAACACAGAAAAAGTGGAAGCAAACATTTATCAGTGTTTTTGTTCAAACTATCCCTTCCTCTCCCACCTCTTGCTTTCCTGCCCACGTGCGTGGGTGTCAGGTATGGGTTTTGTCCTGCAGTCGCTTCCACCCTCTGGGTAATGTGGCATTTGATCTCTGTGTTCTGGGACCTTTGCTCCCCCCACCCTTTTCAACTGCTAGAAATCCCTGTTGAAACTTGATGTGATGTTGCCATATTGAATTCTGTGAATGACTATAATTCATTGCTGCTATGAATATTCTTAAACATGTCACCCAGTACACATGTGCCTGAGTTTCTCTCGGCTATGCACCTGTGAGTGAAGTTTTTGGGTTGTGGGTGTGTGCACATGTTTAATTTTACTGGGTGATGCTAAATGGTGTTCCAAAGTGGGCTGAAGAGTGGTGGCTTGTCCCAACAGCGCTGTATGCGGACGCCCATTTTTCGTATCTTCATTCCCACATCTTACTAATAATGCCTGACTTAAATTTTGGCCACCAGCTGGGAGTGAATGTGGGTTCATTATGCATTTCCCTGTCTGTAATGGGCATTTATCTTGCTCATTTATGAAATGTTTCTTCATTTCTTCTGCCCATGGATTTTTGTCCCTTCTTGAGTTGTTTATCATTTTCTTATTGACATATAAATTTTTTATTTGGGGGATATTAATCCTTTGTTAGTTATAATGAGTGCAGACATCTTTTCCCAGTTTGTGTCTTGCCTTTTGACTGTCTTTTTGGTGTCTTCTGATAAATGGAAGTTAATGTGGTTGAATCAGTCACTATTGTTTCTTTATAGTTTGCTCTTTCTTTGTGTGACTTATTTATTAACCATTCTCTATCCTGAGGTCACACAAATGGGTTTTATTTTTCCTAAAAAAATTGTAAAATTTTTTCTTTCATTGTCATTGGCCTATCTGGAATTGATTTTAGTGAATGGTGTGAGGGACAGACTCATTTTCTTTTCTTTTCTTCTTTTTTTTCCTTACTGCTAACCCATTGTTCCAGCACCATTACTGAAGAGTTCTTCTGTTTCCACTAATTTGTAATGTTACGTCTTTCTTACACTGGCTGGGGCAAAAGGAAGGTTACAGCTGTGAGTATGCAGAGCACAGGGTTTATTCTTGTATTGTTATGTATTACCTTTTGTGTTATTTTTCATACAAACAACTATAAACCTGCTTTTGTCCCATGCTGAAAGTGTGGGTCTCCTCGGGTCTCTTTATTTTCCATAGACCATTTATCTCTACCTCAGTTCCACTAGTTCATTTTCTATGACTTTACAATTATTCTTGTCTGTTAGGGCACATTATAATTTTCAAATCCGGCTGAAACCCGAATTGGTCAGAACTAGGCAGATGGGTAAATAGGAGACTTCCTTTAAATTAAAAAAATCTCAGGCATGTTCATTCTAAAATGTTCTGGCATTGAATATTATTCTTATAATGAGATGATTAAAAAAGTCTTTTCTTCAATAGCCATATTTGAACCAAATGTACATTCTTTTGCAAATAGATAATAGAAAGCTAGGATATACTTTGCAGAATACTAGTGATGATTACCTGTTTTTTTTCTTTACAGAGGTGTGAAGATACATTTGGGTTCTCTTCTTACAGGAACCAGAAATCAGCAGTTGAAATGTGAAGTGTTGATGACATACATACTTTTACTTCATGCACTTTTGCTCTCGAGGACATTGTTCCACTCTCCCTTCTCATTCACGCAAGTTCCAAAAGGCCCGCCTGCGTGAGAAAGTCCTGTCTTTACAGAGAGCTCTGGTTCACCCTATTTGATCCCATTTTCATGAAAAAAAAAATGTATATATACCAGAATAGATAATAAAGTTCTTCCAAAGATGCCTTCTTTAGAGTTATCTAAAGTTTATCAGCAAAATAACTTTGACTAAGTTAAATGGCGATGTGTCACACACCCAAAAACGTGTGAAGCAATTTGAAAAAATATTTTAAATATGCCATGGATTTGTAAATTAATGCAGGGCTCACTGTGCTTGAATTTCCATTTCTAAACGGCTTGATTTGCATGCAAAGAGTGGGCAATTTTTGTGTGTGTGAAAATTTAGCCTTAAGAAATGAAAATCAAAAACTCAGCAACTTGAAAAGAGCTGTTAGGCATAGAAATTGTTTAATCGGTTTCCAGCAGGGCCAATGGTGTTGGCATTTTGAAATACCAGATTGGATTGGCATCCTAGAAAAAAAAATCCTCAGCTCAAGAAAAAGTCGCCTAAAAAAGCCACTATCTACAAAGTGGTGAAGGAAGATAGCCGAGATATGACAAATGCCAATGAAACGAATTCCGCGATCGGGAGAGAGTCTGAAGTGTGAAATGAACAAATGTTAAATGTGATAAAATTTCTGTCAGTGCTACCCCAATCATCTCTTCTGACAAATACAATGCTTGATCAGAAAAACCAGGTGCTTTTGTCTAAGGGATTTTTCCTCGTGGATGTTTCAAAAGGACCCAACACGGTGGGTGCATCTTCAATGAGATATTCTTTCTTTTGAGTGTGTCAGAAAAGGGGTCTAATAATTCCCTCTGTAACAAGGTTGAGACCCCCAACTTAGGTTTTTCACTCCAAGGTTTTTAAAATCCAAGTTTAAAATGAGATTTCATTTAAACACAGCTCCACATTTTGTGATGCTTTGGAAGCTCAGACCTTAAAAACTAGACCAGAGTACTATATTTTGTTAGAGATATTTCTTTATCTACAGTATCATAAATGAAAGGTGCAAAGTTAGATCTACCCATGTACAGTGATGAAGAAGAAGAAGATGATGATGATGAAGAGTATAGTAAGTAATAGTAATAAAGAGCCCCATAACTGTATAAATGCTATGTCTTACACATGTTTTCTGGGTACAATTGCTTTGTGTTGGGTAGTATCCTAGGTGCTAGGGATACAAAAGTGAATAGAAAACACACACTGTATCCCCAAGAAGTTCCACCTTGTCAGTGACTCTCTCTTCAGTGAGTTTTATAAAAC
The DNA here is from genome assembly GCF_036850765.1 of Saccopteryx bilineata. NCBI lineage: Eukaryota > Metazoa > Chordata > Mammalia > Chiroptera > Emballonuridae > Saccopteryx > Saccopteryx bilineata. Next base: position 15,118,837 of record NC_089500.1, read on the forward strand.
AAATTGTCTCACCTAGTTACCTAGTTTTCTCCTAAAGGACCTGCTGAATACAAAAGGTCTAGATAACCAAGAAGGTAATTCTCTTTTTCCATATTTTTTCTTTACTCCACATCCATGGAGGAGGAAAAAACTCAAAGAATGTGATGCTGGGTCGTAGAGCATTTGAGCCAGATGTTGGGCTCACACTGATTCTTTTCCCAGCAGGAAAGCAAGAGAAAATGGGTATCAGCAGTTCTGGTTTTCCTTCCCAGGGCTGGAGATGGAACACGTGGGTAGGAACGAGAGGATTCTGTAACATCTTCACGCTGGGATCCTTTCTATTTGTTTGTTGCTGAAAAAGAACAAACCTGATGACCCAACTTCTTCTGACACGAGTCCTAAGTTCTCAGCATGGTGCTTGTCATCTATCAGTGTTTGTTGATTGAACAAAAGGCAATGCAGGGATGACAGGCATGGAACCAGGGCATCTTAGAAAAGAGTTCTGGTTCATAACGTATTGTAGGATATTTAAAAATAAGAGAGTCAAACAGCAAATGTTAATTTATGCCCCCTATGAATATATTCAAAACTAATTCTAGAATATTCTTAAAGGGAATTAAAAGAAAAGAATTGTAGAATTTGGGAGGGAAACATTTCAAGAAAAAAGAGCTTCTTGGGCATTGCTCTCTCTGTGGGTCACCTGTAGACAGAGGTATGTGTGGTGTATTTGGTTCAGGCTGAACTTGAAGGGCTAAGACTTGGGCTCTGTTTGAATCCTTATCAACTTGCTACTGCGTATGAATAATCTTGTGATTTACAAACCTATGGTTGATATAAAATAATTTTTAATATGGCTGATTTTACATCAGTAGGATATTTGTAAATGCTCTTAGTTAACTTTGTGCTTATATAGTTTCAATAAAAACAAGGCAAATGCATAATAAGCATTTTAACAATAAATAAATTAGAGCTTGTGATTGCTATAACAATATATACACTGTTAGAAGAAGAATTGAAGAACAACGTCTAAAAATAAAGGCAAAACCATAAACACACTCTCCTTTCTTTCTGGAAATATAAAACACACCAATAGTTTTATGACAAAGGAGGCATACTGAAAGGAACTGAAAACTTCTCTTCTCACCTAATAATGGGAAGGTGGTTGTATAAAGTTGGATGAGGAACAGTTGTATCCAAAACAATAAACTTGCCCTGAAAGGCTTGATTATTAGTTCCACTTAAAAAAAAGCAACAGCAAGGATAAATGTAAAACTGATGTTCAGAGATTTTAAAAAACTGCAACCTATGAAAACGAAGTAGTCATTTGCAAAATACTGTTTCAATGAGCAGAATTGTTTCCTTTAGCAAAAACTGTCAGATGCTCCCCATGCTCTGTCCTGGAACCGCCTGGCAATTAGTCTTTCTTCCTGTGGGACACGGGGCTGTTCAAACACTTCATGAAGTCTGTCATGCCCTAAAAAATCCTGAGTGTCATTGAGGAATAATCAGCCTCAGATTTAATGCTACCATCTTCCAGGGCCTGTTGCAATCAGAGGAAATTTGGGGCTTGTGACGACGAAAGGAGTCTGTGCTGAGCCAAGGTGTTCCTGTGAAGTGGGCTCTGGCATGGACCACGGCTCACACCAGCCCTTGATGTTGACTCAGACCTTTGGAACTCTGGGTATTTTGCACACTTAGCTTTATGTACAATGCAGGATGGAGGGGCAAGTAGCAACCTGTGTTCTGAGTTTCTCTAAATTGCTTCCTGGGGATGTATCCTGAGGCCTGTATGTCTAAGAAACAAACTAACCAATACACAAACAAAAATAAGTAAAATAATTCCATGGAGTGAAATGATCCACATCCAGAAAAACACTCTTCTAAGTTAAATAATTTATAGGAGAAAATGGATCCAGAACAGAGATATCGGAAGTATTTTCAAATTTGGAAATTTGTGTACATGTGTATGTGTGTGTGTGTGTGTTTGAGCCTCCTGCCTTAGAATTTAATGTTATTTCTCTTTAATTCTGTTTCTTGTTGTCTTTTTTTATGGTGGGTAACATAAGTTTTCCAATTTTAATTGTAAGCTTATGGTAAGGAAAAACATGTTCTGACTTAAAACTCTGAAGTGAATGAAACATGTCGGAGTGGATAACAGAGAAAATGAGGAAAGTGGACAATTGCTATGTTCCCACCTGGGCTCACCTGTGAGACTTCGGGCTAGGGCAGGAACACACTCTGTCTGGGCCTCTGTTTCTCCCACGGTAAAAATAAAGTGTTAGACGTGATGATGCCTAAGATTGCTTCAAATTTAAGCATATCTGATATTCAGACTTACCACAGTTTGTTCTTTTAAGGATAGTCTCACTCATCAAAGATGAAAAACACTCCATAAAACAACCACAAAAAGGGATAGAAATTAAATTTCTATTTCATTTCCCCACAGAAGAACTTGTGAGTTACTGGTTTTTAATAAAGTCTTTCTTTACTGGGAGCCATGCTCTCCTCTTGCTGATAGCCCCTATTCATTAATTTTAAAGAGTGTTGTGATCTGGGTGATTACCTACATTCAGGTGCAACGCCCAAGCCAGGTGCATTCTTTTGTGAATTTCCCAGGCAGTTAGATCTGTGGATTATTGCTGGGTTAGCTATTTCCATTCTTATTTTTTACACTCTTAGGAAATCTGAAATACAAGACAGATTCTCTACAAGACAGATTCTCCCACTGCAGAGGTAGTAAAACATTAATCGGTATAAAAACAGCAATCATTTGGGGGTTTGGATATAAAGATGGCGTTATGCTTTGTCAGTTGCCATGAGATTCCTGACTATGTGAGTCTTGGTCCATAGCACGCTGATGCTGATGGTGTAGTGGCCAGAGAGCTGGGGGCTCAGGAACATGGGGGAGACCCTCTAGGTTTTTGGTGGTGTTCCCTGAGTTTGGTGTTTTCTGGGAAGGGCAGGGTGCCCAGGGTGCAGGATTCAAGGAGCCATCTCCAAGCTCCTGCAAGTGCTTCCCAGAGTGTGGACCTCTGAAAACTGTCCATTCACAAGCTGCTGAGATGTCTCTCAGCACTGCTCCGGGTGGTGAAGAACTAATTGATCAAGCCCAACCACTGTCCTCCTCTGCCCCCACCCTGTGTCCTCACCCCACAGCTGCATGGTCATCTTCAGCCTCCACTAAGGCCACTGTCCTCCACCAGTTGAAACTCTCCTTTCCCAGGGGCGACTCCCGCACCACCCTTGTGTTGTGTTGTTTGTTGTTTCCTATTCTCTGGGATGAGAAGAAACGAACTCTAGCAATGGGGGTTATAAAGACCCAAATTTGACCAGTGTCTTTTCAATGCTTCCTGTGTCCCTAGCATTGTTCAAAAACACTTTCTGGTGCATAATTTTACCTAGTTCTTTCTATATTATTATACCCACCTCTGTGAAGGGGAAATCAAGGCTTAGAATATGTCTGAGATTTCCCCCAGGTGATAATGAGCTTCTGAAACTAGCAATTTTACATGGCCCTATTCTGAAGAAAGGTTTTTGGAGTCTTCCAATAGAGGAGAAATATTGGGGCAGTTCCCCAGAATGTCAGAGTGTTTGTTATGGACCGTGAACTTCACTTGACAAGACTTGGGGAAGTAATGTGGACAAGACACTGTATTCTTTTGGTCACAAGGGGTTTGGAGGAATAAGGTAGGACCTGGAGGTATATGCTCAGTTAAGAGTTGATTTTAAGGCAGGGAATCATGGATCACACATCTCTGAACAGCCCCATAAAGGGTACAGGGTCCTTGGGTTCTGGGGTTACAGGTGGGTCCATGAATCTTAGTGATGTGTCCTGGCAACGATAGCAACTCTGGGTGTGAAAATGAATCGTTTGGAAGTGTGTGGCAATGTTGTGTTGAGGAAATGGAGAGTTTGTTAGCAATTACTCACTCACAAACTTACTGAGCATCTTCTAAGTGCCACACATTATTCTGAGCACTGAGAAGAGAGAGGTATACCACTAGATGAGAGCCTAGCTGTCTGGAAGCTGTAGGCTGATCAGAGAAGGAGGAGTAATTCAGGGGACCAGGAATTAATGGTCAAGGAGGTGGCTGGAAAACCCGGAGGGAATGGTGTTAGGTAAACCCAGAGAAGAACATATTTCCAAAATAAGGAATAACACGCTAAATCCCTATCAGAGCGGACAGGAACCTAAGGAGAAGAAGCTGTCAAGTATCTCTGATACTTCACCACCTTACACCCTGACAACTTATAACTTTTCCTTTTGGTCCTTTCTTGAGAGGTGTTACTCTAACACAGGGGTTGGGAACCTATGGCTCGTGAGCCAGATGTGGCTCTTCTGATGGCTGCATCTGGCTTGCAGACAAATCTTTAATAAAAAAAAATAACATTAAAAATATGAAGCATTCTCATGTATTACAATCCATTCCTTTCCTACCGCTCATGTTCATGGTTGCAGGTGGCTGGAGCTAATCACAGCTGTCCTCTGGACAATGCCAAATTTTTGTTGGATAATGCATAACATACACGGGTCGTTGTGAGGCCAGGAAGTTAACTTCCCTCCTTTAAATCAAGTAGTCAGCTAGCTAATTGCAGAAACCCTTTTGACAAAGAAGATGGCTAAAAGAAAGAAAGATGAGTATTGTACTTTTCAGCAGGAATGGACAGAGGAATTTGCCTTTGTGGAGAGAGCAGGTTCTGCAGTACGTCTAATATGCAATGATAAAATTGTATCGATGAAGTGGTCAAATAAAAAGCGGCACTTTGGCCCTGGCAGGTTGACTCAGTGGTAGAGCATCGGCCTGGTGTGCGGAAGTCTCGGGTTCGATTCCCGGCCAGGGCACACAGGAGAGGCGCCCATCTGCTTCTCCACCCCTCCCCCTCTCCTTCCTCTCTGTCTCTCTCTTCCCCTCCCGCAGCTGAGGCTCCATTGGAGCAAAAGATGGCCCAGGTGCTGGGGATGGCTCCTTGGCCTCTGCCCCAGGCGCTAGAGTGGCTCTGGTCACGACAGAGCGACATCTCGGATGGGCAGAGCATCGCCCCCTGGTGGGCGTGCCGGGTGGATCCCAGTCGGGTGCATGCGGGAGTCTGTCTGACTGCCTCCCCGTTTCCAGCTTCAGAAAAATAAAAAAAAAAAAAAGAGAAAAAGCGGCACTTTGACACACACCATACTATATTTGCATCGAAATATCCAGTGGGGGACAGCAGGAAGAAAGCATGTGAAGAGCTACTGTACAGAGTGCAAGCTAGTCAGCAGCACCTCCGTGTTTGGACCCAAGAAGGTGACTGGAATTCGGCTAGCTTTGCTTGTGCTTTAGCAATTGTGAGAAATGGAAAGCCATTCACAGATGAGGAGTATGCCAAAACATGCATTCTTTTTTTTTTTTTTTCTTTTCCATTTTTCTGAAGCTGGAAACAGGGAGAGACAGTCAGACTCCCGCATGCGCCCGACCGGGATCCACCCGGCACGCCCACCAGGGGCGATGCTCTGCCCACCAGGGGGGCATTGCTCTGCCCATCCTGGGCGTCGCCATCTTGCGACCAGAGCCACTCTAGCGCCTGAGGCAGAGGCCACAGAGCCATCCCCAGCGCCCGGGCCATCTTTGCTCCAATGGAGCCTTGGCTGCGGGAGGGGAAGAGAGAGACAGAGAGGAAAGCGCGGCGGAGGGATGGAGAAGCAAATGGACGCTTCTCCTGTGTGCCCTGGCCGGGAATCGAACCCGGGTCCTCCGCATGCTAGGCCGACGCTCTACCGCTGAGCCAACCGGCCAGGGCCAAAACATGCATTCTTGATGTTGCCAGTGAACTTTTTGACAACTTTTCGGATAAAGACATAATCAAATGAATAAAAGACATGCCTCTGTCGGCAAGAACTGTTCACGATTGTACCATCATGATGGCAAATCAAATTGAAGCAACACAAGTGAAGGACATAAATGCAGCACCATTCTTTTCTCTTGCTTTGGATGAGTCAACAGACATAAGCCATTTATCCCAGTTCAGCGTGATTGCAAGGTATGCTTTCAGTGACACACTACTGTGAGGAAAGTCTTGCCGTTTTGCCTATGAAAGAGACAAGAGGGGAGGATTTATTCAAGTCTTTCACTGAGTTCGCTAAGAAAAAATTCTACCAATGGATAAACTTATTTCGGTGTGTACAGATGGTGCTCTGTGCATGGTGGGGAAAAACAGAGGATTCATAGCACTTCTTTTTTTTTAAGAATCAAAATGGCATCACACTTTTTAATAGCACTGTTGAAAAATACAGACACAGTAAAGCAATAGAGTACAGGAAGAAATGAAACAATGCTTTCAAAATTCTAAGGGAAGTATTTTCAGCCCTGGGTTCTATCTTTAGGCAAACAGTATATGAAGATGGAATAAATATATTTCCAGACATTCGGAGTCTCAAAAGTTTTACTTCTCGGAATGTTACCTGAAGATATGATTCTTCAAAGAATGTGAAAAAGAAAAAAAAAAAAAACCATGGAAAGCAGGAAATAGTGGATTTAAACAAAGTGAGGTAAAGGGAATCCCCAGGATGGTGGTGAAGGAAAACCTCAAGATGGCAGCTTTGCAGTAGCTTAAAGAGCGAAACAGCCCAAATTTGACGTTAGAAAATCTTCAGGCGCCATCTCTCCAAGTAGGTGAAATTGGCAGAATTTTTTATTTAACTCATTAAGAGAAGATTTAAACAATTTGTGGAGAATTTTCAAAATAATTGGTGTTTTCTCTGGCTGGTTAGCTCAGTCAGTTAAGAGTGTTTGTCCTAAAACATCAAAGTTTGAGGTTCAATCCCCGATCCAGGGCACACACAGGAAAGCCATCAATGGGAGCACGACTGAGCGGAACAACAAGTGGATGCTTCCCTTCTGCCTCCCTTCTCTCTCCCTTCCTCTGTCTCTCAAAAATGGAAACAAAATAAAATAAAGTCAATAGCACTGGCTGGACAGCTCAGTTGGTGGGAACATTGTCCTGGAGCGTGGAGGTTGCCGGTCCAGTCGGGGCTCACACAGGAGCAGCTCGATGATCCTGTCTCTCTTTCCTTGCCTCTCTCAGAAATCAATTGATCAATGAATGAAACAATTGGTGTTAAATACATAAAGAAAAAAACCTAAAAAAACAAATAGGCACTTATCCCACTAGGTGGGATTAGGGTGAAAATAGGATTGTTCAAGAAAAGAGAAAATAACCATTGATATTCCATATAACTAAGCTGTAAATAGCAATTAAGTAGTAATAGTGTAGGCATTTAATATAGAACCATACAAAATGATAATATAAATATAGTGGGAGGATAGGAAGTGTGGGTATGTGGGTGTGAATTAGAGAGATGGGTTACTTCCATAATAGAAAGTCAAAAGTTCAACCTTCATAACTAAAAAATCAAGAGTAGCAACAGTCCATTCCATTTGAAGATGTGGAGGTCAATGCCAAAAGAAACAACTGTAAAGATTGTAATGTGTTTGCCTCTGGAAAGTGGCAAATACGGGATGGGGAAGGCACTGCTGCTTTGCTTAATGAGCCATATAGAACTATTTGAGTTTTTATTTAAACTACTTGTAGATACAACTTTGGTATTAAAGGAAACACAAATATAAAAAGGAAAGTAGCAAATAAAAAAGTGAAAACTAATTCCCCAAATGTGAGCCATTTGAAAAGTTTTAAATATTTAATTTACCCAGAGAAGTGAATGTTTTATGGACGGGACAAGGTAAGAGACGGAGTGATAAAAAGCAATGGAAGGACTCATGGTTAGAGGAAGCACCAGCTTCGTATACATGACAGTCTGCCATTGGTTCTGTCCATTTGGTATCTATCTAAAGCTTTTCAAAAGCCCTTTTGTTTTCTTTGAGGAAAAAAAAAGACACTCATGGGATAAAATAGAAATTGCACTTAGACCATGTTGCTTAAAATCTGTTTAAAACAATCTTTTACTCTCTCTTGGGTTACCATTCTTTCTTGCAAGGTGGGGGTCAGGCATGGTAATTATTGGAATAACTATTGGAGCTTTTTTTGGTTAGTTTCAATTTCAGCAATTAAGCTCCATCAATTTTTGGTTTGAAAATATGTTCACTGCAAGTAAAGGTGTTATATATCCTAGAAACAAACAAACAAATTTAAACACTGGAAAGTAGGCCTGTGTGTTTGTTAGAGTCTGGGGGTTATGTGAAACTCTGTATTGCTGCCACTTCTATCTTTATGTGGACTTTGCTCTAATAGTTTGGTACAATTAATTGCCTCCATATTAGTGAAAATTCTAGTCTCTCCGTGTTCTTTTGAATTTTTGTCTTTATCTTTATTTGACAAAATTTAATGTCTGATTGTTCTGGTCTACTGTATTGTTCTGGAGTCTGTTGATGAATAAAAATTATCTATAGTTGATCTTTTCTTTTTCTTTTTTTAACATTTTTTTATTATTAATTTTACTAGGGTGACATCAATAAATCAGGGTACATATGTTCAAAGAAAACATGTCCAGGTTATCTTGTCAATCAATTATGTTGCATACCCATCACCCAAAGTTAGATTGTCCTCGTCACCTTCTATCTAGTTTTCTTTGTGCCCCTCCCCCTCCCCCTTTACTTCTCCCCCCACTCCACCCCCCGTAACCACCACACTCTTATCAATGTCTCTTAGTCTCGTTTTTATGTCCCACCTACGTATGGAATAATGCAGTTCTTGTTTTTTTCTGATTTACTTATTTCACTTCGTATAATGTTATCAAGATCCCATCATTTTGTTGTAAATGATCCAATGTCATCATTTCTTATGGCTGAGTAGTATTCCATAGTGTATATGTACCACATCTTCTTTATCCAGTCTTCTATTGAAGGGTTTTTTGGTTGTTTCCATGTCCTGGCCACTGTGAACAATGCTGCAATAAACATGGGGCTGCATGTGTCTTTACTTATCAATGTTTCTGAGGTTTTGGGGTATATACCCAGTAGAGGGATTGCTGGGTCATAAGGTAGTTCTATTTTCAGTTTTTTGAGGAACCACCATACTTTCTTCCATAATGGTTGTACTACTTTACATTCCCACCAAACAGTGAATGAGGGTTCTTTTTTTTCCACAGCCTCTCCAACATTTGCTATTACCTGTCTTGTTAATAATAGCTAATCGAACAGGTGTGAGGTGGTATCTCATTGCAGTTTTGATTTGCATTTCTCTAATAACTAATGAAGCTGAGCATCTTTTCATATATCTGTTGGTCATTTGTATTTCTTCCTGGGAGAAGTGTCTGTTCATATCCTCTTCCCATTTTTTTTTATTGGATTATTTGTTGTTGAGTTTTATGAGTTCTTTGTATATTTTGGATATTAGGCCCTTATCTGAGCTGTTGTTTGAAAATATCATTTCCCAATTAGTTGGCTGTTTATTTTGTTGTCAGTTTCTCTTGCTGAGCAAAAACTTCTTAGTCTGATGTAGTCCCATTCATTTATTTTTGCCTTCACTTCCCTTGCCTTAGGAGTCAAATTCATAAAATGCTCTTTAAAACCAAGGTCCATGAGTTTAGAACCTATGTCTTCTTCTATGTACTTTATTGTTTCAGGTCTTATATTTAGGTCTTTGATCCATTTTGAATTAATTTTAGTACAAGGGGACAAACTGTAGTCGAGTTTTATTCTTTTGCATGTGGCTTTCCAGTTTTCTCAGCACCAGTTGTTGAAGTGGCTTTCTTTTCTCCATGGTGTGTTGTTGGCCCCTTTATCAAAAATTATTTGACCATATATGTGTGGTTTTATTTCTGGACTTTCTATTCTGTTCCATTGGTCTGAATGTCTCATTTTTCTGCCAATACCATGCTGTTTTGATTGTCGTGGCCCTATAATATAGTTTGAAGTCATGTATTGTAATGGCTCCAGCTTCATTCTTTTTCTTTAGTATTGCTTTGGCTATTCAGAGTTTTTTATTTTTTTTTATTTATTTATTTTTAAAATTTTTATTTTATTCATTTTAGAGAGGAGAGAGAGAGGGAGAGAGAGACAGAGACAGGGGGGAGGAGCAGGAAGCATCAACTCCCGCATGTGCCTTGACCAGGCAAGCCCAGGGTTTCGAACCGGCGACCTCAGCATTTCCAGGTCGACGCTTTATCCACTGCGCCACCACAGGTCAGGCCAGAGTTTTTTATAGTTCCATATAAACCTGATGATTTTTTGTTCCATTTCTTTAAAAAATGACATTGGAATTTTGATGGGAATTGCATTAAACTTGTATATTGTTTTGGGTAATATGACCATCTTGATTATATTTATTCTTCCTATCCAAGAGCAAGGAATATTCTTCCATCTCATTGTATCTTTTTCAATTTCCCTTAACAATGGTTTGTAGTTTTCATTATATAAGTCCTTTACATTCTTTGTTATATTTATTCCTAGGTATTTTATTTTTTTTGTTGCAATCGTGAAGGGGATTATTTTTTTGAGTTTATTCTCAAATGTTTTATTGTTGGTATATAGAAAGGCTATGGACCTTTGTATGTTAATTTTATATCCTGCGACCTTACTGTATTGGCTTATTGTTTCTAGTAGTCTTTTTGTAGATTCTTTGGGGTTTTTGATGTATAGGATCATATCATCTGCAAAAAGTGATACCTTCTTCTTTTCCGATATGGATGTCTTTTATTTCTTTGTCTTGTCTGATTGCTCTGCCTAGAACCTCTAGCACCACATTAAATAAGAGTGGGCAACCCTGTCTTGTTCCTCATTTAAGGGGCCTTCAGTTTTGTGCCATTTAATATGATGTTAGCTGATCGTTTATCATATATGGCTTTTATCATGTTGAGATAGTTTCCTTCTATACCCATTTTGTTGAGAGTCTTTTTTTTTTTTTTTAATAAATTTTTATTAATGGTAATGGGATGACATTAATAAATCAGGGTACATATATTCAAAGAAAACATGTCTAGGTTATTTTGTCATTAAATTATGTTGCGTACCCCTCGCCCAAAGTCAGATTGTCCTCCGCCACCCTCTATCTAGTTCTCTGTGCCCCTCCCCCTCCCCTAACTCTCTCCCTCCCTCCCTCCCTCCCATGTCCTCCCTCCCCCCACCCCTGGTAACCACCACACTCTTGTCCATGTCTCTTAGTCTCATTTTTATGTTCCACCAATGTATGGAATCCTGTAGTTCTTGTTTTTTTCTGATTTACTTATTTCACTCCTTATAATGTTATCAAGATCCCACCATTTTGCTGTAAATGATCTGATGTCATCATTTCTTATGGCTGAGTAGTATTCCATAGTGTATATGTACCACATCTTCTTTATCCAGTCTTCTATTGAAGGGCTTTTTGGTTGTTTCCATGTCTTGGCCACTGTGAACAGTGCTGCAATGAACATGGGGCTACATGTGTCTTCACGTATCAATGTTTCTGAGGTTTTGGGGTATATACCCAGTAGAGGGATTGCTGGGTCATAAGGTAGTTCTATTTTCAGTTTTTTGAGGAACCACCATACTTTCCTCCATAATGGTTGTACTACTTTACAGTCCCACCAACAGTGAATGAGGGTTCCTTTTTCTCCACAGCCTCTCCAACATTTGCTATTACCCGTCTTGTTGATAATAGCTAATCTAACAGGAGTGAGGTGGTATCTCATTGTAGTTTTGATTTGCATTTCTCTAATAACTAATGAAGCTGAGCATCTTTTCATATATCTGTTGGCCATTTGTATCTCTTCCTGGGAGAAGTGTCTGTTCATGTCCTGTTGAGAGTCTTAAACATAAAATTGTGTTGTATTTTATTGAATGCCTTTTCTGCATCTATTGATAAGATCATGTGTTTTTTGGTTTTTGTTTTGTTGATATGGTGAATTGCATTTAAAACATTTTACATATGTTGAACCATCCTTGAGATTCTGGGATGAATTCCACTTGATCATGATGTATTATATTTTTAATATGTTGTTGTATTCGATTTGCCAGTATTTTGTTTAGTATTTTAGCATCTGTATTCCTTAGAGATACTGGTCTGTAGTTTTCTTTTTTTGTGCTGTCCTTACCCGGTTTTGGTATGAGGGTTATGTTGACCTCATAAAATGTGTTTGGAAGTATTGCTTCTTCCATTTTTTGGAAGACTTTGAGTAGACTAGGAACCAAGTCTTCTTTGAATGTTTGATAGAATTCACTAGTATAACCGTCTGGACCTGGACTTTTATTTTTGGGGAGGTTTTTAATAGTTTTTTCTATTTCTTCCCTACTAATTGGTCTGTTTAGGCTTTCTGTTTCTTCTTGACTCCGTCTAGGAAGGTTGTATTGTCCTAGGAATTTATCCATTTCTTCTAGATTGTTGACTTTAGTGGCATAAAGTTTTTCATAGTATTCTACAATAATTCTTTGTATATCTATGATGTCTGTGGTGATTTCTCTTCCTTCATTTTGAATTTTGTTTATATGAGTCCTTTCTCTTTTTTCCTTGGTAAGTCTTTCCAAGGGATTGTCAATTTTGTTAATCGTTTCAGAGAACCAGCTCCTTGTTCTATTAATTTGTTCTATAGTTTTTCTGTTCTCTATTTCATTTATTTCTGCTCTGATTTTTATTATCTCCTTTCTTCGGCTGGTTTTGGGTTGTCTTTGTTCTTCTTTTTCCAGTTCCTTAAGGTGTGAAGTTAAGTGGTTTACTTGGGCTCTCTCTTGTTTGTTCATATATGCCTGAAGTGATATGAACTTCCCTCTTATCACTGCTTTTGCTGCATCCCATAGATTCTGATATGTTGTATTGTCATTTTCATTTGTTTGTATATAACTTTTGATCTCTGAGCTTATTTCTTCTTTGACCCATTCATTTTTTAAAAGTATGTTATTTAGCGCTGGCCGGTTGGCTCAGTGGTAGAGCGTTGGCCTGGTGTGCAGAAGTCCCGGGTTTGATTCCCGGCCAGGGCACACAGGAGAAGCACCCATCTGCTTCTCCACCCCTCCCCCTCTCCTTCCTCTCTGTCTCTCTCTTCCCCTCCCGCAGCCGAGGCTCCATTGGAGCAAAAGATGGCCTGGATGCTGGGGATGGCTCCTTGGCCTCTGCCCCAGGCACTAGAGTGGCTCTGGTCACGACAGAGCGACACCCCGGAGGGGCAGAGCATCGCCCCCTGGTGGGCGTGCCGGGTGGATCCAGGTTGGGTGCATGCGGGAGTCTGTCTGACTATCTCTCCCCGTTTCCAGCTTAGGAAAAATACAAAAAAAAAAAAAAAGTATGTTATTTAGTTTCTACATTATTGTGGGATTTTTTCCCTCTATTTTGCAGTTGAATTCTAGTTTCAAGGCTTTATGATCAGAAAATATGCTTGGTACAATTTTGATTTTTCTGAATTTGCTGATGTTGTTTTTGTGGCCCAACATATGGTCAATTCTTGAGAATGATCCATGTACACTGGAGAAAAATGTATACTCTGTCACTTTGGGATGAAATGTCCTGTAGATGTCTATCATATCCAGGTGCTCTAGTGTTTTGTTTAAGGCCAATATATCTTTATTGATTCTCTTTTTGGATGACCAATCTAGAGCCGTCAGCGGTGTATTGAGGTCTCCAAGTATGATTGTATTTTTGTCAGTTTTTGTTTTAAGGTCAATAAGAGCTGTCTTATATATTTTGGTGCTCCTTGGTTTGGTGCATATATATTAAGAATTGTTATGTCTTCTTGATTCAGCGTCCACTTAATCATTATGAAATGACCATTTTTGTCTCTGAGTATTTTTGCTGTCTTATAGTCAGCATTATCAGATATTAGTATTGCTATGCCTGCTTTTTTTTTGGATGTTATTTGCTTGGAGTATTGTTTTCCAGCCTTTCACTTTGAATTTGTTTTTATCCTTGTTTCTTAGATGAGTTTCTTGTAGGCAGCATACAGTTGGATTATCTTTTTTAATCCATTTGCTACTCTGTGCCTTTTTATTGGTGAGTTTAATCCATTTACATTTAGTATAATTATTGATACTTGTGGGTTCCCTATTGCCATTTTATACATTGCTTTCTGTTAGCTTTGTGTCTTGTTTGATTCTTCTCTTTTGTTTTTCTATCTTTTATTTTTGTTTGGTTGTATTCCATACATCTTTCCTCTTTTGCTATCTTTTTTAAATCATGTGCTTCTGTGGTGGTTTTTTCAATGGTGGTTACCAGTAAGTAATGAAAAGGGTTTCTACACTGTTCATTGTAGTGCACTATCTTGTGAGTACTTTTGCACTCCATCCTCCTTTGCTACTGTAATCTCCGTCCTCTCCCCCTTTTCCTTTTTTGTTGTTGTCACAGTTTAAATTTGGTTTTATCATGCTCTTGGTGGAGCTTTTACTTGTGGTTTTGTTTTGTTTTGTTCTTTTTATCTGGTTGGAAAGCCCCCTTTAGTAATTCCTCGAGTGGGGGTTTTCTGATGATAAATTCTCTCATCTTTTCTGTATCTGTGAATGTTTTTATTTCTCCTTCATATTTGAAGGATAGCTTTGATGGGTATAGTATTCATGGCTGAAAGTTCCTCTCTTTCAGGACTTTAAATATTGGAGTCCACTCTCTTCTAGCTTGTAGAATTTCTGTTGAGAAATCTGATGATAATCAAATGGGCCTTCCTTTATATGTTGTATTGTTCTTTTCCCTGGCTGCCTTGAGAATTTTTTCTTTGTCGTTGGTTTGTGCCAATTTCATTATGATGTGCCTTGGAGTAGGTTTGTTGGGGTTAAGAAAACTCGGAGTTCTGTTTGCTTCTTGAAATTGCGGCTTTAGTTCTTTCCACAGGCTTGGAAAGTTCTCATCTATTATTTGTTTGAATATGTTCTCCATTCCATTTTCTCTCTCTCCTCTCTCTTATATACCTATTATTCTTATGTTATTCTTTCTGATGGAGTCAGACAATTCCTGTAGGGCTTTCTCATTTTTTAAAATTTTTGAGTCTCTTTCTTCTTCTCTCTGTTGTGCCTCAAGTTGCTTGTCTTCTATTTCACTAATCCTACCTTCTATCTGGCCTGTTCTATTAGCTAAGCTTGTTACTTCATTTTTCAGCTCGTGAATTGAGTTTTTCATCTCTGTTTGATTTTTATAGTTTAAATTTCCTTGGTAATATGTTCTTTGTGTTCATTGAGTTGTTTTCTGAGCTCCCTAAATTGCCTCTCTGTGTTTTCTTGTATATCTCTGAGTATTTGTAGGATTTCTATTTTAAATTCTCTGTCATTTAGCTCCAAGGTTTCCAATATATTAAATTTTTTCTCCATAGATTTTTCCTCATCTATCTATGCTACCTCTCTGTCTTTTGTAACCATGATATTTGATTTCCTTTTCCTTAATGGCATCCTAGGGTGGTTTTGTTGATAGTATTAATGAGAATTACTAAAGAATAAAAAGTTAAAAAATAAAAAAGGATAAAATTATTAGCCCCCCCTTTTTTTCTTGTCCTCTCCTTTCCCCTCCTTCTTGAGAAAATCTTGTGGTGAACTGTGAATTATATTGTGCTAAATAGAACAAAAACTACCTATAATGGAGGGCCTGAATTGGGGAGAAGTGATAAAAGGGCAAAAAAGGGGGTATGGACCCACAAAATGCAAAAAAAAGGAAAAAAATTGGGTCAAGAATAAAATGATTTGTTTTTAGTTGATGGTTGACTAAGAGATATGATGAGAGAAATGATAAGGAAAGAGGAAAAAGGGGAAAAAATTTAAAAATTACTATTGTATTTAGTGGAGCAAGAACTAGACAAAATGGAGAGCCAGGGTTGGGAGCACTGCTAGTGATTTAAAAAAGCGAAGTAAAAACTCCCAAAGCGCCACAAAGAAAAATTTGAGTCCCAGATAAAATAATTTGTTTGTGATTGAGGAGTGAATGAGAGGAAAAGTAAAGAAGAGAAGAAACTAATATGGAGGGAGAGAAAAAAATGAGGAAAACACATAAAGAAGAAAAAAGAATAAAAGGAGAGAGAGAGAGAGAGAGAGAGTGAGTTAAGGGTTTTGGAGTACAACCCTCATAGAGAAAGGAAGAAGAAAGAAAAGATAATGGGAGATGTAACACTTACGGGTAATGTAGTTCAAAGAGAGGAGAGAGTAAGACCGGCAGAGAATTAAACAACCAAATTGGAAGAGGAAGAAAATAATCAAGAGAAGAAGGTAAGAGAAACAAACGAACAAATATAATAAAATGTGATAGGTTATCACGTCTGTGAATTATTCTTGATTTTGAGAGGTTATCTTACTGCTTTTTCTTTTCTCTCCCTCTTCTTGGTCGGTGACTCTGTATCCCGAGTTCTGCCCCTGTGGCATGCTTAGGTAGAGATTTGCTGTTGATAAGTCTCTATGGTGATGTTATATATTGGGCTTCAGTCTTTTTGGCAGTTGAGGCTCATTAGCATTTATAGGCTCCGCCAATGAGAGAGTCTGTGTTCCCGGAGCCTCTCTCCTAGTCTTTCCTTCCTGAATTAGTAGCCTGATGATCCAGCTATGGGGTTGCTGCTGCTTCTGCCTGGAGAGTAAGAGGCTCAAACAGCTCGCAAATCCCCACTCTATTCCCACTCAGCACAGGGCTCTGGGTAAGGCTCAATCAGTCAGAGCCCCTAGCATAATCAGGTGGGGCTTCGGCCCACAGAAAGACCTCTGACTCTGCCCCTTTGTCTGGGAACACAGGTGCCCACTCCTGGGGGAATCTCTCGCCCACTCTCCACGCTCACTGACCAGGATATCAGGCTGGCTGCCTCTCACTCCCAATGAGGTGCCCTACCTGCACGGAAAAGTTCGAGTCATAGGGAATTTCGCTCCTGCTCCCTCCCACGCGCTGCTTTTTGGGGCGCAGGGGCAACCCCGAGATTCCAGTTTCGGCCCACACAAAGGCCTCTGAGTCTGCCTCTCTGTTCGGTAACACGGGCGTCCACTCCCAGGGCTCTAGGAGGAATTTCTCGCCCACTATCTGTGCGCGCCAACCAGGAGGGGGGCGGATGGCTGTCCCAAGTGCTTTTCTTTGTCTGGATTTGGCGCAAGCGTTAGCTTGTGTTGACTGGGTTGCCACAAGCACAGTTTTTCCTCGGCTTGGTTGTCTGTGCCACAGCCTGGTTCGGACGTTTGTGCTGCAGTCTGGGTCTCTTCACACCCTATGCCCGCCTTAGTTCCTATACTCTCAGTTCCCAATGAAAGCAGCCCTTATTTAGGTTAGTGAAGAAGGCGGAGTGTTTCTTCCTCCTTATTTCCTTCGAGGTTGATTATATAGTCAGTTTTTCGCTCGATCATACCTTCGCGTTTAGTGTGGAACTTCTGGAGGCTCCAAGGATGATTTTTCTTTCTCTGGTTGAAGATCTTGTTGAGTTTTTGGGGAGATATATCGGTATCACTCCTTATGGCACTATTTCTCTGACGTCATTCTGATCACTTCTTCATGAACATGTAAAGAGACCCATCATAAGTTTTCACTGCATCCTACATCAGGAGGCGCATTGTGCTCAGATGTGTGGCGAGCAGCTTGGTGAGGTGATGTCGCTGGTCATTCGGGTGGTGAACTTTATTGTTGCCCGAGCTTTAAATGATTGCCAGTTTAAAACACTGCTGGATGAAGTTGGGAATAATTATCCTGGTGAGCTTCTGCACAGCAATGTGCGTTGGTTGTCAAGAGGGAAGGTGCTCGGTCGTTTTGTGGCTTGTCTAAGTGAAATCCGGACTTTTCTTGAAATGAAAAACGAGCATCCTGAGTTAGCTAACACTGAGTGGCTCCTGAAGTTCTACTATCTTGTGGACATGACAGAACGTCTGAACCAGCTCAATGTGAAAATGCAAGGAGTTGGAAATACAGTCTTGTCCTTTCAACAAGCAGTGTATGCATTTGAAAACAAGCTGGAACTCTTCATCGCAGACATTGAAACAGTTCTTTTACTACACTTTGAAAAATTGGGCGAGTTTAAAGATGCATGCACAGCAAGCGACTCTGCTCAGCATCTTGATCTCCAGCAGCTATTGGGCTTCACATCTAATCTCCTGCAGTCATTCAAAGCGTGCTTTGGAGAATTTCATGAGCGCACTCATCTTTTTAAGTTCATCACCCATCCACACGTGTGTGCATTGGACAGCGCTAACCTGAGTTACATCCCCAGTGTCTCCGTCAGAGATTTTGAGCTACAAGCGGCTGACCTGAATACTTCAGATATGTGGGTGAATAAGTTCAAGTCACTGAATGAAGATTAGGAAAGACTTGCATGACAGCAAGCAGAGTTGGCGAGCAAACACAACTGGGGAGAAATGAAAAAATTTCAACCTGTGGACCAGCTGATTGTCAAAACTTGGAATGCGCTTCCCTTCACATACCACACACTACAGCGTGTGAGTATTGCTGTACTGATGATGTTTGGCTCTACATATGCATGTGAGCAGTCTTTCTCACATCTAAAGAACGTTAAGACCAACCTATGATCACGTTTAATGGATGGAAGTCTCAATACCTGCATGAAGCTTAACCTCACCACGTATCAACCAGACTACAAAGCCATCAGCAAAACCATGCAGCACCAGAAGTCGCATTAATGGTTAAGAAGTACTTTATTCATCATTGGTTAGCAACAGCATAACAACGTTATTAAAAGGAATTCAGAGACTTATTGTACTTTAAAAGTGTTGGTCTTACATAAAATATACACATTTACTTGTATTTAATGCTAAACATATTGTATGGCTCTCATGGAATTATATTTTAAAATATGTATGTGGCATTCATGGCTCTCTCAGCCAAAAAGGTTCCTGACCCCTGCTCTAACATCATTCACGTGACGAGAGAGCAAATTATGTACAACAACAGTAAGGAAGCATAAATTATCCACAGTAATGCGTGAATGCTTGCCACCACACTGGGCTCTTTGCTGCATTCTTTTGGGAGACGACTCTCAGGAACTGTGGTAAGCTTTGAAATCAAGCATTTGAAGTAGAGTTATTATTTGGGGTCAAAACAGATATGATCAGCAGACGCTGGCATGCAGTGCTGAGATTGGAGCAGTGATTTCCGGAGAGGTGGTGCACGTTTGCCAGGATCAACCCCGGGCCCTGCTAGATCCTTTGGGAGCTAAAATGCCAGGGAGCTGCCTGTCAGTGCAAGGAAGAGCCAGAATGGCAGCAACACCTCCAATGGCAGGAGAGTCACAAAATGTTCCTTGGAAACCAGTCCTCCTTTGTGTGGTCATGACAATACCAAGATCCCAAGCCATT
This sequence comes from Saccopteryx bilineata, assembly GCF_036850765.1. Classification (NCBI taxonomy): domain Eukaryota; kingdom Metazoa; phylum Chordata; class Mammalia; order Chiroptera; family Emballonuridae; genus Saccopteryx; species Saccopteryx bilineata. The sequence goes on from NC_089500.1 coordinate 15,137,958, forward strand.
TGCTCTTGAGAATTATGACAAGTGTGTGTATAATCTTCATTTGTGTAATCCTCAAAAGTTTACAAAGTGCTTGCATGGGTGTTATCTTACGGATTTTATTTGAGCTGGGTGGGAGTGTGTGGGCAGCTCAGACGAAGAGCCCCTCAAATCCTCTTGCATTGGCTAGCGTAAGTCAGTCACCCTGTCTCCTTTCCAAAGTGGAGCCATGGAAACTGTGGCCACCCCCTTGGGTGTGCTTTTCTGCCTTGACATTATTTGCCCTTCAGCAATCTCATAAATGAAAAATCATGACTCTGAATCATGAGAGTAGGGGAGATGTTTGATTTTTTTCCCCTGTGTTTTAGCATTTTCCAAATTTTCTGTTGTAAGCATGGCTACATTTGTAATTTGAAAAAAATGTTATTTAAGTAAACATGGGAAGGAAGCTTCTGAAATGCATGAGAATAAAGTAGACTTGCCCTCCAGGGCAGCCCTGACCAGCGGGATTGGCTGGCTGTTTGATGGAGCCTTCTGGATTAGAAGAGCCACCAGAGTTTTGAATAGGGGGTCACAAAGGTCATCTTGTCAGCCTCTCTGTGCACCAGTCAGTGCACCAAGAACACACCGGCCACAGCAGTGTCCAATTTCTCTGAAATAGATACCTGAAATGCTCCACTGCCAGCAGAGTGAAGCCACACATACCCATCCTCATAGCTGAAGTGAGGGGATTCTGAATAGTTTATTTTTTAATTAAATAATACGAGCTCCTTAATGGAAATGCTGTAAAATTGAAAATAAAGAATTAATAACATTTTATCATTAAGATGATCTCAAAATTTCTTTTCCCCAATCTTTTAAAATGAAAATAGGTGGGTATTTTTTTTGCATAGTTGTATTTATATTTATCTGAATTTTTGAATTTTTTTTTCCAGAATGACTTTCTAAATAAGAATAAAAGAGATTAAGAGTATAAATTTATTATAAAAGTATGGTATTTTGTAAAGTTTTATCCACAGTGGAAAGACTGCCTCCTAAGCCTCCAACAGCTCCACAGGTGAATTAGTTCATTCCGGTGTGGTTCTCGGAGGTGATATCCCACAATACAGTCTACTGATTTGTTTATAATATGACTTCCCTATGTGAGTTCCTAATTTTAATTTTAAAAGAAGGGCAAATACCTGATATATCAACAGACCCCTTGTCTCTCCAAGTCTGTGTTTCTATTCCGTTACTCAGAAAGATGCCCTGACAGGGTATAATACTCTTGGTTTACAACTTACAACTTTATCCTCAAAGTTTTAGGCATCAACTTAATTTTTATTTTTTTAAGTATTAAAATGTATGAGGCTGGTCAGACTTTTCTTTGTGTATACGTTGATTTTCTTTTCTGCCTATAAATATATAATATTTAAAACCTTGCTTTAGTAGTTGCACACTTTTGGATTGGTCCATGTGGTTCCTCGCTTCCACACCCTCTTCCTATCCCTGTGATTTTCCTGGAATGTAACAAGCTATCTGATCTATGTATTCATATTTTGTTTTCTTTCTTTTTTTTCTTTTCTGGAGAAAGACTTTCTTAACTGTGACTGTGGGTATTACATTGATTCCATAATTTTACTTAAGTTTGATCTTTATTGTACATTTAAAAAATATTTTCCCCTATAATTAAAATTTTTGTCTGATCTGCATCACTTTTAATCTCATCCTGCTGACTTTCCCCCTCAATCATTTATCTCTTTCTGCTGTTCTCTTTCTGCATCATGGAGGCCAGCTTGTTCTCTGTTTAAATGACCCTCCCAGGTCAATTTTCCTAATTCCAGCTTTTATTATAAATTTCTTTCTAGAAGTCTGCTCATCATTTGAATTTTTACATTGATGTTTTTAGGTATTTTAATTAAATTTCCTCCTTGTTCTTGTTTTCATATTTTCTTTTTGTTTTGCCCTCAAACAGAAAGGATGTTCCACTTACTCTTGGCCTAGCTCTCCGCTGCTGGTCACATCTCTTTCTTAGAGGTCTGGTTAAATTTCATTTCTAGAGTGACTCTTCACAAATGGGATGGAAATTTCTTTACATGCTTCCTTGCTCTAACATTCTGAGAAGGTAGAATGTGCAAAAGTGAAAATTCCCGGCAGGTGTTTCTATGAGAATTCCCCATGGCTCTGCTCCCTGCTGCCCCTGTATCACATTATCTGGAAGGATGATATCTCCTGTGATCCCAAGTGTTACTCTCAGCTTCTCTGTAGTTATTGACAAATGTCTTATACTTACTTGTTTAAGAGTCTACTGAGTTCACACCTACTTCTACTTCTGATCAGCTTAGTGAACTTTGGTTAGTTATTTCATACTTTTGAGCTTCACTTTCCAAAAATGAAGATAATATTGCTATTATTATGGATTGTTATGAGGTTTAAGGAGATAATATTTGTAAAGCACTTAGCACAGTGCATAGTAAATTTTAAAGATGAACTGCTATTGTCATTATTAATATTACTATTCTGTCTTTGAACAGAGGTATAGAGATATTGATTAGAGTAGAGGGCATGAAACGGTATCTTGATAGCTTCAAGAAGAAATATCCCCATGGTAGAAAGGCAGCTGTCTAATTTTTTGTGATTAGTACAGATGATGAATTCCTGAATCTCGGTGGACAATGGGGAGAATACTTTAAATCAGGCCGAACAGTGAGTCACAAAAATGGATTTCCAGTTTGATTTGGTCTGCTTCTTAACTAGTAAAACTTCCTCTAAGATTCTGATGAGAGTGTGACTGCAAATCTCAGTTTTATTTACTGCAGTGATGTTCCATCTTCTGGGTCCTCACAGTATCTTTGTGGGAAGGTGGATGGTGCTGTGTCCAGAGCTGTTATCTAGTTGCAATAGTAAGCTGAAAGTCTTCAGGTTTATTTCTCAGTTTTCAAATATGAATGACCAAATTTAACCAGTCATGAGTTTATTGCTATAAATGGATCTCTTTTAATCCAGATTTATTTTGTTAAAATGTATTCTAAGCCAGGGATAATGGGAACCTTCTCTTTTGTTTTATTAGCACAGTGGTTCTCAAACTTTTTGAAGTTGGGGTGCATTTAAAATCCTACAAATAATTGTAGGTGCACTATATACAAATTTCTGAGAAATATGTTATAATAATTAAGTCAAATATAAAAGAAAAAAATATAAAGTCCAAGTGTGCTTTTATGGTAATTAAAATAAATACAATAAAATTAAATTTATTCTGACATTAAAAAACATTTTTATGTTAAATTTTTTGAGTTATGCTTTTTAGACTTTGTAAAAAAGAGGGGTTAAAAATTAAAAAAACAACAAAAAAGTAATCTTTTTATATATATAGATGCATTCTTAGTAAGATTTAGTAAATTCGGCAGGTCCCCACGGGAATGTGTTTTTTTTTCTTTCTTGTGTTTATGAGAAACATGAGCCTGATGTGTCCTAGCGATTACTTCAATGTTTGGGCATATATTTGAAAGGCAAACTCTCATTTCCTCATCAATACATTGAAGAATTCCTCTCTTTTTACTCTTGTGTTGAGTGCAGAAAACCCAGCCATACATATCATATTAACTTGACACCAAACATAGGATAGAAGAAACTTGTCTCCAGTCTTTCTGGGGAACATGGGGGGTAGTGTAAACAATCCAGCACCACAGCTTAACAGCCTTTTGCAACCTAATCAGGCAAGTGAGGTGGGGGGTTGGGCAGACTGTCAGCTTACAGCCAATTCCCCACACCTCTGTCCCCCAAAATTCTAAACTCCAAAAACCCTGTTGGTTTTTTGGTCCCCAACTGGCATATATTTCTCTGGAATACCATACTCTTGGAAATCTTCTAGGGTGCACCAGTATGCCCTGGCTCACACTTTGAGAACCACTGCATTAGCATGTTGATAGTCTATCATCTTTATATCATACCACAATGAAATGGAATGTTTTGCATTCTTATGAACCTTTTAAACCATTAATTTGTGTTTCCCATAGCATTCTTCAGGATCAAGCACAGAGAAGAATGCCCCTGGCATTGAGATTTGATATGTTTCAGAAAGGATGCTTGAACTTCCCTGTAGATATAGCACTCTTGCTGAAACTATTGTTAGTCTAAAAAATATATATATACTTTAGGATGTGGATCATCTCTTTATGTTGTGAAAAGATAGATACATTTTTAGTTGCAATGCTTTTGAAATAACCTCAGTCTGGCTCACCAAAGTTGAGATTCGAAGCTGCTGTATTTTTCTGTTGACAGAGAATGCTGGGGGAAGCTTATTTGACAGTGTTGGAAAGAATAGTGACCCACTGGGTTGGTGCAGTGCTGTCCAGCCTGAGTTTTGCTCAGGCTGCATCCAATTACCCACTAATAAATTTAGCACTGACATGACACTTTATTGTGAAATGTTTTCAATTCTCTGAAAAACTCTCCTCAGACGTAGGTTATTACCATTATCACCCCATTGTTCACAGAGTCTAGTGTAATTCCATATGTCCCATGGGTTTTTGGTTTGGTAGTCACTTCATTTCCATTAATATTTACTGAGGTGACATTTGTTTGCTTGCCTCATGACAAATGGTGAGGTTAGAATGCCTTGTTCTGTGGTTAGGACATTGGGATATTGAGACATAGGCATAATGCCTTTCTTTTGAGCATAAAAAATACAAGGAAACAAACCAATTAGCCCTTCAAGTCAGTGCTGAGGATGCCAGGGACATGTGGTTAAGTTACATAAGGATGAGAAAGTCAAAAAAGGTACTATCCCCGGGCTAGAGAAATGCAGTCACTGCCTTGGGGACATGGCCATATCGTCAGGTGTGTTTTCATTCATGGGACATGGGGAAGCCACCGTATCTCAGTTATCTGTTCTTGATGATAAAGAAGTCAGTAGAATGTTAGGCAGTTGAGTTGAAGTAGAAAGACTCGATATGGCCAAAGATTCCCCAGCAATGCCATCCTGACAAGTATCAGTGCATTCTGCAGTCTTGTCTCTCCCGGTCTGTTCTGAGTCACTTGGGAGCATACTGGTTACAAGAGTTCCTTCTTGCAAAGTCTGTGGGACAGAGCACAATTCGCCACAGCTTAAGTTGGAGCTATGTCCTTGGAATCCAAGTCTTCACTGACTTGTAATCTGAGTCTTAGAGGAAAAGGTGAGAGGAAAAGTAACTGGCCTCTACTGGGACACTGCAGTGCGAGAGACAATTCACCAGGGGCCTTGCAAACATGCTTTTGCTTAATCCTCACTGTACTCTTCTGGTGAAGGTTTTATTCTTATTTCCTTTCTTTTCGTGGGTGAGGAAACTGAGGACAGAGCTCTTAAGTAAGTTGTTGTGGTGTGTGAGAGTCCTAGTAAACCAGTGTTCTCAAACTTCAGCGGGTATCAGTATCTCCCGGGAGTCCCAAGGACAGACTGCTGGGCTTCACTCCCGCAGCTGATGATATAGTTGGTCAGGGGTGGGGCTCAAGAGTGTGCATTTCTAACATGTTCCTGGGGGTACTGATGCTGCTGGTTCAGAGACCATTCTTTGAGAAACCTTGTTTTATATTGTATTTCCCGAAACATCGTCAAGTTGGAAAGGTGGATCCCACTGATTAGGAAAAGAAATGCCATGAGTAAAAATTCAGAATGGGGCAAGCAATTCAGTTTCAGGGAGAAGCAGGGAGATGAAAGAGGTTGGCTGGTGTGGACTGTGCAACAGAGACCAACAGGGAAGGAGGGAAGGCATTGAAGCTACAACTCAAATTCCTGAATGTGGGGGGTGTTCATGAACTTCTGAGCCAGTTGGACATATTTTCAGTTACCTGTAGGGCCATGAAGTGATCAGAATGGTAGCGGAGGGAGAGATGATCTTTATTACTGGATATAAGGCAGAATGAAATGAAGGTGCAGGGAATGTAGAACTGCTCTGTTCCAGATCCAAGACTGAGGTACCAGGCGAGTTTAGAGCCCTCACTGCTACTGTGGAAATGGAGAAGAGAATGAAAACTGAGAACTGTTATGGAGAACCTAGCAAAGTGGGTGAGGAAGGGGATAGACTGTGCTTTCTTGAGCCTACTAAGTGTTTAGAATCAAGATTCTGTTATGTGCTGTGGCAGAGATGAGGATATTCGAGTTAGTAACATCCATTTGACAGTCTCTATTCAGTTAGCCAGTCTAGCCTGCAAAGACAGTTAGCACATGGACAGAGCTGTTGAATTTGTTGAATTGGATTCTCCCAGAAGGAGACCTCACTAAGGATTTGCATGCAAGCATCTATTTGGAGTTGTGTCCACTCTGCAGGGGTCAGAAGTAAGCTCATCCCTGCTCAAAATTCTGGGAGCTATCTGGAGTTACCCAAATTGAGGAGCAAAGAAGATGGAGTATTTACCTCATCCGTTCAACATCAGTGAGAGCTGTTTGGGTATTAACTTTCCCATACTTCTGGCTTGTTCTGCTGCCATGGCCAGATCAGTGCACAGGTTGCAAGGTTTGTAGAAGTGAAGCCATCGAGTGGTAACGGCAGGCGTCAGCTGTGTCACCGAGAGAATAAATGAAGGAACAAGAGAACACCAGCACACATGCATAGGGCCCTTACTGCTGCTGGCCCAACGTGTCCTTCTAGAACACAAACATGCTTTTGGCTTTTTCTGTTCAGGCCCATCCTTCCAGCCTCTCAAGGTGCCTTCATGTTACTTCTCTGTCCTTGAGCATGTTTACACCATCTCCCAATTTAGTCTCATTTGCAAATTTAATTAACAGGCTATTTACCCCTCTTCTGGATCATTAATGAAGATAGTAAATAAGACCAGATCAAGCGTCAATTCCTGAAGCACCCTTCTCTGCATCCATCTCCCCTTCCCCTCCCCCTCCCCCTCTTTCTTGTGTTTTTCTCACAACTCAGGGACCATTTACGGTCACTTTGTCCTGCAGGGCCTCCAGCCATTTCTTTGGTGGTTGTCACCAGTCATAACCAAGATAATCTGGGTGAATTCATCAAAGAACATTTAATGAGAGGCTGTGTTAAATGTGCCTCTCTAATCACACAGGATTAGCTTCATTTCCTCTGCCCAGCTAATTTTTCAGTTCTCTCAATGAATATTTTCCTGGGGGAAGCATTCAAACTAATTTTAGTAAACCCCAGCATTGGTATAGTTGAGCTTTATTGTGTGATGAGGGGAGGAAAACCCAATTATTTCTTAAAGTATCACTGAATCTGTAACCATATTTCTGGGAGAGGCATGAACACATTGTTACATATTATAGCTGGGGTTCAGGACATTCAGTTCAATGTACACGTTCTGACTCTATCACTGATGGACTGTAGCTTCCACATCCTTCCTTCATGTCGTGAGGCCTTTTTGAGCTCCTCTGATGAGTATAAAGGTGACCTCCTCCCCCATGCTATCTAACAAGTGGCAACCTTGACTTTGCTGTCCAGGAAAATGAATTGTTCCATACATTTCTTTTTACTCTTACAATAAATGGAAAAAGAAATAATGAAAATGATAGTGCATTCAGACACTCAAGTCTCTTAAAACTTACAGAATTTTAGAAACTGAGAGTTGGAAATGACTTGAAAAGTAAGCAGTCTGGGACATGATAGTCTTCAGTTTATTTCTGTGCTTGGTTCCAGGCTCCTTTTCTGTGTTTTGCATCGTGCAGCCTCTGTTGAGCGTGTCGAGTCCTGCTTCCAACATGAACTCATTTCATTGGCAAACAGTGGGAATTCTTAGAAAAATTTTTTAAAAGTTTTGAGTTGTAGTTAATCTTTCTCGAACATTCACTCATTTGCCCTTCTCTGGTCACCTCGAACTTCTGGGGAGGCATCTAATCTTTTTTCCACATGACACAATTCTTGGGTAGTTTCCATGTCCTCCCCGAGACTTGTTGCCTGAACATCTTTAGCTCTCGCCACAGGTACTGACAACATGCGGTTCCAGTCTTCCCACTAACCCTGACCCTCGTGGGCACCCTTCAGCTTTCCAACCTCCTCCTTCATGAGTCAGTCACTTGGAACCTTAAACCAGGTGTACTCTAATCTGTAAATGTGCAGTTGGTTTTTAAAGCTCTTAAAAATCAATCAGGCAACCAGTGAGAGTTTATATCCCTTAAATGCTTCTTTTTTTTTAATAAATAAATTTTTATTTTAATGGGGTGACATCAATAAATCAGGGTACATATATTCAAAGAAAACATTTCCAGGTTATCTTGTCATTTAGTTCTGTTGCATACCCATCACCCAAAGAGAGATCGTCTTCCGTCACCCTCTATCCAGTTTTCTTTGTACCCCTTCCCCTCCCCCTCTCTCTCCTTCCCTCCCCCCCCCCGTAACCACCACACTCCAGTCCATGTCTCTTAGTCTCGCTTTTATGTCCCATCAATGTATGGAATCCTGCAGTTCTTGTTTTTTTCTGATTCACTTATTTCACTCTGCATAATGTTATCAAGATTCTACCATTCTGCTGTAAGTGATCTGATGTCATCATTTCTTCTAGATGAATAGTATACCATGGTGTATATGTGCCCCAATCTTCTATTTTTTTTACAGTGATTAAAAGCCTTTAAGCAAACTCTTGGCCAATACAGCAAGAATTCATAAAAGAGTAGTGTCCTTAACATGTTCACCAAGTCCAAGTTGGCCCCATCACCATGCCAAATCCCTGAAAAATGCAACCCAGCCACAGTTCAGTCTGTTAGGAGCTGTCACAGGGAGCAGGAGTCCAGGAAAAGTCCACATCCAGGAAAAGTCCGCATGGCATTGGAATTGTCACCATTCTATACTTTGCAGCTCATGTCCAAGTCCCAATGACTGCTGCTTCTAACTGGTAATGATTCAGGTAGACTGGAAAAGCCATTTTCAGCATGCATGGATATGGAGCTTCTGTTCTCCTCTGCCTGGAGAGATGAAAGCAGGTTGCTTTTCCCTGGAGCTCTGTGACTGTGTCATGGTAAAGAGAACCTTGGGATACACTAAGCTGGGTGGCAAAGGTAGGTTCATAATAGAAGTTGGCAAAAGGGGGAAAGAGAGCTCTAAATTAGGAGTAGGTCCCAGCCTGATATATGAGTGGGGCATTGAGGTAGGAGGGATAAAGGAAACACTATATATTAAGCAAAGCAGCAGAAAATAGGACTATCAATACCCACAACAGAGATCTTTGAGGGAAGAATAACAAACCTGACTATTCAGGCAAAACATCATTAAGTGGCCCTTGTGCAAATGAGATCAGTTTACCTGCTTCTTGGAAGAAATAGCCTAGGCTCGTCCACAGTGTGGTAGATGGGGCCGACGGCCCTGGGCACCTTCAGCCTTCAGTAGCAAACTCCAGCTTTCTGGGCAAGGTTAGGTCATAGGTGGCTGGAGCAGGGCTGGAAGAGCCTGAACCTTCCCTTAGAGGAGCAAGGGGGAAGCCTACCTTCCAGTGTCTCTGTTTCCTCACAGCAGAGGCATGTCAGTCTGGCAGGCTTTATTAGCCCAATGACCTTCCTTTCCACTATTGAAGCAGGACCCAGATGGCATTCTATGAGACCCCTTTGGGGCGTTGGAGCCTTTAAGGGCATATTCTAAAAGCTGGTAGTTCCCCTGATCTCTATTGGGTTTTTTCTGCCTCTAGGTATCTTAAAAGCAATGCTCAGAAGATCTCGCTGGGGGGTTTGAGGATCCCCATCCGCCTATATAAATCTTTTCCATATATCTGGAGCTATTTGGAAAAAGACAAGACAGTGTTATTAGCTGGATCTAATAAAGAAGGTAGTAGTTTGCAGGCGAAAAAGATTTGGTGTCTCCTGTTCATCAGCATTCAAAAGAAATGTAATTTTTTTTAAAGTAAAAAGCACGATATAATAGACCCGTAGGAATTCCAGGATATGACTACCCCCTTTTAAATTTTCTTTTTTAAATTGACCTTAAAATGTTTGCTGAGTACACTTTAATAATACCTTAACTTTAAAGATTGTAAGTATGACAAAATACAGTAAATGCTTTTGCTCCATATGCAGGAGCATTTTCAGTTTAGCCAGTTTAGGAAATCCAATAATAGAACAATGCATACAGACAATGAGCTATAACATGCTTAGCAGCCTCTCCTGTTCTGACAGAGGTTACTATAGATCCAGAATCTGTATCCACTGTAATATGGACATACGACTGTTTGCCAAATGAAGGTATATGAGTAACATCCATCTGCCAAAGTTGTCCTGGTAGGGGTCCTTGAGGGTTAACTCCAAATGAAGGGGCAGTAAAGGACCCCTTGGACAGGATTTCCCAATCTGCCATGCTGCTTCCCGAGAAAGTTGAAACTCTTTACACCGGGCTACAGCGTTCTGGTGATGAATAGTATGAAACTGACTTGCTCGGTCTGTCATGGTTGCTCCATATAATTTTCTTTTGGGTAGCTTGCTCAACAAGGGCATGGCTGGTTGGCTCAGTGGTAGAGCCTTGGCCTGGTGTGCAGGGTTCCCCGGTTCAATTTCCAGTCAGAGCACACAGAAGAGGCGCCCATCTACTTCTCCACCCCTCCCCCTCTCCTTCCTCTCTGTCTCTCTCTTCCCCTCCCGCAGCCAAGGCTCCACTGGAGCAAAGCCACCCCGGGCACTAAGGATGGCCCCATGGCCTCTGCCTCAGTCACTAGAATGGCTCTGGTTGCAACAGAGCAACACTCCAGATGGGCAGAGCATTCCTCCCTGGTAGGCATGCCAGGTGGATCTTGGTCAGGATAATGCGGGAATCTGTCTGACTGCCTCCCCATTTCCATCTTCAGAAAAATACAAAAAATAAATAATTAAAAGAAAAAATACAACAACAACAAAAAAAAAGAGAGAGAGAAAAAAAAGAAAAGAAAGAAAGAAAGAAAAGGGCATTCCCTTGTGCTAAAGCTCCAGGGAGCATGGATTGAGCTTCAGTATGTCCTATGAAACATGGAGCTCTATGTTGACATATAAGTCTTTGAAGAAGGAGGAACTGCTGAAATAGTTCATCAGCATTTGTCCCTAAGACAGCAGTCTTTATAGTGGAAACACCGTAAGTAAATATTTGCTGTCTGTCTATACATTAAAGGGGGAATATGGTAAATGCTGAAAAGCCATGATCTTTGTGCCCCTCTCCTCCCCCCACCCTGTAACCCCAGCACTGTTGTCCATGTCTGAGTCTCATCTTTATGTCCCACCTATGTATGGAATCATATGGTTCTTAGTTTTTTCTGATTTACTTCTTTTGCTCAGTATAACGTTATCAAGGCCCATGTCATCATTTCTTATGGCTGAGTAGTATTCCATAGTATATATATACCAAAGCTTTTTAATCCACTCGTTCTCTGATGGATACTTGGGCTGTTTCCAGATCTTTGGTATTGTGAACAATGCTGCCATAAACATGGGGGCGCATTTCTTCTTTTCAAACGGTGCTATGGTGTTCTTGAGGTATATTCCTAACAGTGGTATAGCTGGGTCAAAAGGCAGTTCTATTTTTATTTTCTTGGGGAATCTCCATACTGTTTTCCACAGTGGCTGCACCAGTCTGCATTCCCACCAGCAGTGCAGGAGGGTTCCCTTTTCTCCACATCCTTGCCAGCACTTATTCTGTGTTGTTTTATTGATGAGCGCCATTCTGACTGGTGTGAGGTGATATCTCATTGTGGTTTTAATTTGCATTTCTTTAATCATTAGTGATGTTGAACATTTTTTCATATGCCTATTGGCCATCTGTGTGTCCTCTTTGGAGAAGTGTCTTCATTTCTTTTGCCCATTTTTGGATTGGATTGTTTGTCTTCCTGGTATTAAGTTTTACAAGTTCTTTATAAATTTGGGTTATTAACCCCTTATCAGATGCAATGTCAAATATATTCTCCCATTGTGTAGTTTGTCTTTTTATTCTGTTCTTGTCTTTAGCTGTGCAGAAGCTTTTTAGTTTGATAAAGTCCCATTTGTTTATCCTGTCTTTTATTTCACTTGCCTGTGGAGACAAATCAGCAAATATATTGCTGCGAGAGATGTCAGAGAGCTTACTGTCTATGTTTTCTTTGCTGAGAGTTTTGATCATGAATGGGTGCTGGATTTTATCAAATGCTTTTTCTCCATCTATTGAAATTATCATGTGGTTTTTCTCCTTTCTTTTGTTTATGTGATGAATCACATTGATTGATTTGCGAATATTGTACCAGCCTTGCCTCCCAAGAATAAATCTCACTTGATCGTGGTGTATGATTTTTTTCATATATTGCTGGATCCGGTTTGCTAATATTTTGTTGAGGATTTTTGCATCTAAGTTCATCAGGGATATTGGCCTATAATTTTCTTTTTTTGTGTTGTCTTTGCCTGGTTTTGGAATCAGAATTATGCTCGCCTCATAAAAGGAGTTTGGAAGTCTTCCTTCCTCTTGAATTTTTTGAAATAGCTTGAGAAGGATAGGAGTTAGTTCTTCTTTGAATATTTGGTAGAATTCACTTGTGAAGCCATCAGGCCCAGGACTTTTCTTTTTTGGGAGTTTTTTGATAGCTGTTTCAATCTCATTTGTTGTAATTGGCCTGTTTAGGTTTTCTGATTCTTCCAGATTGATTTTTGGAAGATTATATGATTCAAAGAATTTTTCCATTTCTTATAGGTTGTCTAGTTTTTTAGCCTACAGTTCTTCATAGTATTTTCTTACAATATTTTGTATTTCTGTTGTGTCAGTTGTTATTTCTCCACTCTCGTTTCTAATTTTATTTATTTGAGTCCTCTCTCTTTTTTTCTTGGTGAGTCTCGTTAAAGGTTCATCGATCTTGTTTACCTTTTCAAAGAATCAGCTCCTGGTTTCATTGATCCTCTGTATTGTTTCTTTAGCCTCTATGTCATTTATTTCTGCTCTGATCTTTATTATTTCCTTCCTTCTACTAGCTCTGGGCTTTACTTGCTGTTCTTTTTCTAGTTCTTTTAGATGCAGGGTTAAGTTGTTTATTTGAGCTTTTTCTAGCTTCTTGAGGTATGCCTGTAATGCTATAAACTTCCCTCTCAGGACTGCTTTTGCTGTGTCCCATAAATTTTGAGTTGATGTATGCTCATTATCATTTGTTTCTAGGAATTTTTTAATTTCTTCTTTGATCTCAATGTTAACCCATTTGTTATTTAATAACATGCTATTTAGTTTCCAAGTGTTTGAATGTTTTTCAATGTTTCTATTGTGGTTGATTTCTAATTTAATGCCATTGTGATCAGAGAAAGTGCTCGATATGATTTCAATCTTCTTAAATTTGTTGAGCCTGCTTTTGTGCCCTAACATGTGGTCTATTCTAGAGAATGTACCATGAGCGCTTGAAAAGAATGTATATTCTGCTGTTTTAGGATGAAAGGTTATGAAGATATCTATTAAATCGAGTTGATCTAATATGTCCTTTAAGTCTGTTGTTTCTTTGTTAATTTTCTTTCTTGAGGATCTATCTAATGATGTTAATGGGGTATTGAAATCCCGTACTATTATAGTATTGCTGTTGATCTCGCCCTTTAAGTCCATCAAAGTCTGCTTTATATATTTAGGTGCTCCTATATTAGGTGCGTAGATATTTATAATGATTATATCTTTCTTTTGGATTGCTCCCTTTATCATTATGTAGTGACCTTCTTTATCTCTAACTATGGTCTTGGTTTTAAACTCCATTTTGTCTGATATAAGTATTGCTACCCCAGCTTTTTTTTCATTTCCATTTGCGTGAAATATTTTTTTCCATCCTTTTATCTTCAGTGTGTGTGCATCTTTTGATTTAAGGTGTGTCTCTTGTAGACAGCATATGTATGGATCCTGTTTTCTTATCCACGCAGCTACCCTATGTCTTTTGATCGGATCATTTAATCCATTAACATATAAGGTTATTACTGATATGTAATTGTTTATTGCCATTTTTTTCTTTAAAACTGTATTCCTCTTTTGCTATATTCTTTTTTTCCTTTGATCTGTTTACAACAGGCCCCTTAGCATTTCTTGCAGCCTTGGTTTGCTTGCAGTGAATTCCTTGAGTTTTTTTTTTTTTTTGTCTGTAAAGCTTTTTATTTCTCCTTCAATTTTAAATGATAGCCTTGTTGGATAAAGTAGTCTTGGTTGTAGGTTCTTGTTCTGCATTACTTTGAATATTTCTTGCCATTCCCTTCTGGCCTCAAGTGTTTCTGTTGAGAAGTCAGAAGTCATCCTTATGGGGGCTCCTTTGTAGGTGATAGTCTTTTTTTCTCTAGCAGCTTTTAATATTTTCTCTTTATCATTTAGCTTTGGTATTTTAATTATGATGTGTCTTGGTGTTGGTTTCTTTGGGTTTCTCCTTAATGGAGTTCTCTGTGCTTCCTGAATATGTGAAATGTTTTCCTGCCTTAATTGGGGGAAGTTTTCTGCTGTGATATGTTTGAACAAAGTCTCTATCCCTTGTTCTTTCTCTTCTTCTTCAGGAACCCCTATGATGCGGATGTTATTTCTCTTCATGTTGTCACAGAGCTCTCTTAGAGTTTCCTCAGACTTTTTGAGTCTCTTTTCTTTTTTCTGCTCTACTTCCGTGCCTTTATTTATCGTGTCCTCTAACTCGCTGATTCGATTCTCTGCTTCATCCATCCTGCTTTTAATTCTTTCCATTGTATTATTTATTTCAGATATTGTATTTGTCATTTCTGACTGATTTTTTTTTATTATTTCAATGTCTTTTTTTATATTTGTTATCTCTTTATTTAGGTTTTCGTAATGGTCATCTATGGTTGTTCTAATATCTTTTTTTTTTGTTTGTATTTTTCTGAAGCTAGAAATGGGGAGAGACAGTCAGACCGACTCCCGCATGCGCCCGACCGGGATCCACCCGGCACGCCCACCAGGGGCAACGCTGTGCCCACCAGGAGGCGATGCTCTGCCCCTCTGGGGCGTCTCTCTGCCGCGACCAGAGCCACTCTATCGCCTGGGGCAGAGGCCAAGGAGCCATCCCCAGTGCCCGGGCCATCTTTGCTCCAATGGAGCCTTGGCTACGGGAGGGGAAGAGAGAGACAGAGAGGAAGGAGGGGGGTGGAGAAGCAAATGGGCACTTCTCCTATGTGCCCTGGCCAGGAATCGAACCCGGGTTCCCCGCACGCCAGGCCGATGCTCTACCGCTGAGCCAACCGGCCAGGGCCTGTTCTATTATCTTTGAGCATCCTAACAATCGTTATTTTAAACTCTGCATCTGGTAATTTGGTTATATCTGATTCACTTAGGTCCTTTTCTGGGGATTTCTCTTGGTTTATTTGTGTTGTATTTTTCTGCCTCCACATTTTCTCTTCACGGGAGTGGTTGTGATCACGTGCTCGGGTGCATAAGTGTTGGTGGCCTTGGCCTTTGCCCCGCACCCGTGTGTGACGTTATGCTCGGTCCTGAGGGGACTGGCGAGCACCTTTGCTCAGCTGTGGGTCTCCGCCTGTTTCCGGGCTTTCGCCCTGCCCTTGCAGGAGTTGCCCACTCAAGGAACGGCTGCTAGCCTTGGTTCTACCACCGGGCAGGACTGCGTGTCCAAGCTCAGCTCAGTAGTGGAACTCCGCCTCTTCTGGGCTTTTGGCTCCACCCCTGCAGGAGGAGCCGGCTACCAAATCAGACTGCAAGCCTGGGTTGCATGGGCGGGGCAAAGCTGTGCTCCTGCGCCCTTGCTCAGGGGCTGGTCTCCACCCTATCCAGGGTTCCCGCCCTTCTCCCGGAGGCTGGATTACAGGCTGCCGGCAGCTGAGCTTGACTGCTTTTGCACGCCCCCTTCTCCCCAGCAAGATTGAGCTCACACCTGAGCCCAGTGGTGGCCAGCTGGCTTCCGCCCCTGCCAGCGGAACCATGCTTTTGTCTCCTCCTGCCGCCCGCCCTCCAGCGCGCCCTCAGCCAAGTGGGTGGGGGCGTTGCAGCTTGGACCCTAAGACTCACTACTGTAGATCCAAAAGCTCCCTCCTTCTATGCAACTCTGCTCTGAGTGCTGCGGGGGAGCTTGTTTGGCTGCTCTCCTGCTTCCCTTTGCTGGTATTGCTGTTTCCGGGGGGAAATATTCACTTCAGCTTTGGGGAGTTACTCGTCCCAGAGGTTAGGGTGGCTATCTCCCAAAATGTTTCTCCTTGTGCCTCCTAGATTACACTCTCTTCCTGTTACTCTGGTCCTCTCCTCTCTCCCTGTCTCCAGGAGCCCCGGGTGAGTGGTTGTGAGAGAGATGTTCTGCGCGCACCCTTTAAGAAGGATCCTGGGTCTGAGAAATCAGACTCTCACAAACAGTATCCTGACTTGTTTCCAGCTAAATACTGTCCTTACGCCTCTTCTGGGCTCTGGGGCTGCAGGCTGGGGCTTTGTTCCTGTGGCTGAGGACCCTTCCCCTCTCTGCTAAACTCACTTCCCGCCATGTGAGTCTCTCCTGGCTGCCGTTCGCTCCGGGGAGCTGGGCAGCCCTCTCTGCGTTTCCGCTTTTCCCACTCGTCTCAGTGTGGCTTCTTCAGTGTTCCTTGGTTGAAGAGTCTTCTTAGTTTAGTCCAAAGTTGGTCTTTCCAGCTGATAGTTCTTCTAAATGCTTCTTATAAATACTGAAATATAAAGTTTGAAGGCAATACAAGATCTGGAGAGACTTGGAAATATATCAGTATGCACAAATTTGGGGCGGGGAGCAAATTTATTAAATCTTCACTCGTAAAGCTGTAGTCAAAAAGGGGAGGTGTGGTTTTCAAAAGTGTGCAGAATCATCTAAAAACAATGGTTCTGAAGCATGGGAAACACTACTGACCCCTTAGCATAAATCAAATACGTAGAACCAAACTCCACTAGTCGTCATTGTGTTCCTCACAATGTACATTCATAGGGGGAAATAAGCCTGTTTCACTTATGAATAATGTTCTCAGTGAAGCTCTTGGGTTTATCTTTTTAACATTTCATACAGTTTGGATGGGAGAACAAATGAAGCACTTCTGCTGGTCGCTGAAGGACCATGGATCGTTCCCTGGAGGAAAAGTACTTGTCAGATTGAGCTGTGAACTGATCTGGCCCTTCTTTCATGGAATGCTGTTTTTACTTGAAAGAGTGACTGGCAGAAAAACTAGAGTTATTCAGATTTTGTTTATTTGGCAGACAGTTTCTCAAAACTGAAAAAAAAAATGAACCTGTCACTTCAAGAGAAACAACTGACACTTTTTTTTTATGATAAAAATTTGAGCTTTCAAGTGAAAATTAGAATTTTGGGAAACTTCTACCCACCCTATGAACTTGACAGTTTTGCAATACTGAAAGATTTTTGTTATGAGATTGATGATGATATTAACAAATACAGTTTTAAAACAATATTGTTTAATTAGATGTGTCAACATTTGGAAGATCTACATAACTTGGGGAACCATTCTTTTCCAAATGACTAATGCTGATAATATAAACTCATGCATGGGCTCTTGCTCTCTTTAATATGCAAGATAGACCAATTGGCTTTAATGCAACAGATTATAAACATTTCACTGATATGATATCATATACCATATTGCAACTGACCTTTAAAAACTATTCTTGTTGAGTGTTATGTGTCGTCAAAAAAGGAAGTCAATAATTCTCTAAAAAGACTATGAAAACACCTTTCCATTTTCTAACTACATATCTGCGTGAAGCCAAATCTTCTTAATTTATACACCAATACAACATATCTCAACATATTGCATGCAGAAGTAGATATTATAACTCAACTGTCTTCCATGCAACCAATTCTGAAGACATTTGCAAAGATGTAAAACAATGTCCCTCTCCTCATTACTTGTGTTTTCCCTTGGAAAGTGTGGTTAATTTTCATAAGGATATGTTAACATGTAAAAGGATTATGATTATTATTTTAAAATGCATTAATAAAATTATTTTTAAATTTCTCAGTTTTAACTTCTAATACATTAAGTACTGATAGAGATAACCCACATTAAAAAAAAGAAAGAAAACCTCATTTGTATCCTAAATAATTTTTTAAAGTGTTAAGGGGTCTTGAGACCAGAAGATTTGAGAGCCATTGAACTGAAACAAGAGGGCATGATGAAATGATAACCAAAAAAGGGAAGGGAGTAAATAATTTGGAAATGGTGACTGATTGGGTCAAAAGTTCAGGCAACTGGAGGGCCAGGCTTAGAGAGGTGACTCGTCCATGAAGAACACCAAGGGAGGACAACACTAAGGGAAATCAGAAAGAATTTAAGGTAAAGTCTGGAAGGAAAATCAAAGGATCATAAAACAGAACCTATGGTGAGACAGAAGAACTTGTACTAAGAGCTTCAAAAATGAGAAAAGATTAATAAAACTGTGAAATTGCTTATGGCCCTTTGTGCTAATGATTGAATGTACTTAAACAGCTGTATGGGGAGCAGAGTCATTGAGATGGAATAAAATTATGCCAACAAAGATTATTTCTGGATTGCTGAGATGTTTATTTAATAATAGTAATTATAATATTCTCCCTTATTGGGTATAAATTGTGGACAGGGTAGTATAGTAGGTACTTTATTATATCATCTCTATTTTTTACATGTCTTTAGTTTTTTAAACATTTTTCCAGCTTTATTGAGGTATATTTAAATAACATTGTAATATAGTCATGCACTGTATACCAGTGTTTTGGTCACTGTGAGAATGCTTAAAATTTACAATTAGCAAATTATAAGTATACAGTACAGTATTATTAACTACAAGCACCATATTTTACATTAGAGTCTCAGAACTTTATTCATCTTAATACCCAAACTGTGTACCCTTTTAATCAACATTGCCCTATTTCCCCACCCCGTAGTCCCTGGCAACCATGACTTTACTGTCTTTTCTGTAAGTTTTATTTATTTATTTTTAGATTCCACATATAAATTATGACATACAGTATTTGTCTTTTTCTGTCTGGCTAATTTCACTTAGCATAATGCCCTCCAGGTTCATCTGTGTAGTTGCCAATGGTACAATCTCCTTCTTTTTAAGGATGAATAATATTCACATATACACTAAAATGAAAACAAACTAGATTAAAGTCTGAAACATGAAAATAAAACATCTGAAAACAAATTTACTTTTGCATATGTATTATTATTATAGATTTCAATAAGTTTTATTTGAGTGGAGCTCAGTGAAGAAAGGTCAAAGTCTAGTATATCTTAGGCTTGGTCCTAGACATGGTTTCACCTTGGACTTCAGATTGGTGTGGAGACTTCTCCTAAAGAAACTTTATGCTGTTTTGTTTTAGGTATTCTTCCTCATTTTATTGGTGACATTTTTCAAGCGTCATTCAGATAATGAAATCCATTTAAAGCATTAGAGAGGTTCCTTTCCTGAAGCACATTTTGCTTAGGTACTAAGCTGGTGGTCACACTTGAACTTGTGTGCCATGATTTGCCCTAAGATGTCTCCTCTGGGTCCTTTGTCCTGCTTTTCCTCAACCTGTCTGAAGAAGGTTTAGTTTGAACTTCTCTAAGTAAGGGATGTCTTTTCTTGAAAGTTTTATAACTCACCTTTCTTGACTTCCATATTTGCACTTGTCCTCCTGTCCTCAAGTTAGGGACATTTTTTTTCTTTGAGTGAAACATATGAAAGTTTTCTAAATATTTTTTCTTTATGGTACCTAGAGCTATGAAACTCCTAATTTGCTCTTTTCTTTCCTGACCATTTCTATGGGTCATAATGTTTGCCAGTCTCATTCTTGTCAAAGTTGTATAAAACAATCTATTTTGGTGGAGATACTGACTTTCTTTTACTCTCATCAAAACACAGACAATAAATCTTCAACCTTGGTGATGTGCAGCCTTGGGTGGGGGCTGGGCACACTAGGGAGCCCTTCGAGCACCCAGGACCTCTAAGTGGAAAATACCTCCCTGAATCCACGCCATCTGTTCCTCACCATCCACCCAGTACTTCACAAAGGTGACTTCATTTCTTATCCTGGCCTTACTTCAGTGCTTCTCAGCTGGAGAAATGAACCCACAGGAAGTAACCCCAGAGTTCAAACACAACCAGTGAAGAACTTGCAGAACTAGGATTCTAATCTAGAAATGTCTGACTATAAGGTCTGCCTTCTCCACTTTATGGATATTTTAAAATGTAGAATCAGATATCGACCTGTGTCACATTTAGCCAAAGCTAGAGTAATTTTAGCTCTGTGAATTTTTATGTTAGGAGTTTGACATCACATAGAAGAAAATAAGAAACTACCAATTAAGTAGGATGGATGAAAATACACAGCACCATCCCACAAACTCTTCTCTTATAGCATTTCTGATTCCCTTTAAACGTTCAATGGAATACTGGAAAAGTATCAAGGAGTCATGGATGTAGCACTGGAGGACTTATTTCAGTTGCCTCATCCTTAAAAAGAAGAAATTGCAACTAAACGACTAAACTCCTTCTGTGCTTACAGTCTTCAGTAAAGTAACTTGCTTTTATTTTTCTGGCCCAGGGTATAAAGTGAGGTACATCACCTACTCATCAACCTCTCTACTCAGTTACTCCTGTGAACTCCAGCTGACATTATGTCCATGTTGCTTCAATGAAAAACCAACTCCTTGATTTGTATTTTATGATAACAGAGATTATATTACTTTAAAAGTTATTTTAGATTGTAAGAAATAGTAAAGCAGAAAATCCTCATTTCAAAAGCATGGTAAAGAACTTGTACCAAGTTAAAAAAATTAAAAACAAAAAAACAAGAAAAGAAAAGAAAAAAGAAAGAAAAAACCAACCCTCAAACCCCACATACCCAGATCTTCCTTAAGAGACACATGGAATCTCTTAAATTACATTTGTATCAAATTAACGTGGGTGGTCTGAGCGTCATCAAGCATGCAGAAAGGGTTTCCATAAAAAGCTAATTTAAGAAAGTAGTTAGGGCATCCACAATAGAAGCAACCTGTTCCCTTGTTGTCAATGTGTTTTCTTTTAAGAAAACTTGCTCTTTCCTGCCCATGCTGAAAATATCTACCACTCTCCAAGAGCTCAGGCTTTACAGCTTCATGGATGACTCCAAATGGCTGCCATTTTTACCCTGTGCAGGGTAATGGCTTCTCTTTATCCTTTTCAAATTGTATAATGACATAGTACTATTGGATAGACTGTGTGCATGAAGGACGAGAAGCTCTCGAAATGTATCAATCTCTTTTTGTAATCAAATAGTATATCCACAATTTAATTGTTTATTAGAAAGTGAATAATAACTCCAGAGAACTTCATCTCATTGCTTTTTCAAATGTCTAAGGGATGGCATCGAGTTAAGAAAACATAAATTGCAGAAGTAGATTGTGATTGCTGGCCTACTATCAGAGGAGGTTTGGGGAGAGGGAAAGCAGAGGACAGAGGTGAGTAGGGTTGCTGGAGCGTATATTTGCTCAGGACAATCACAGCTAAGTAGGGGGAGTCCCCTGTTTTGCCTCCAGAGAGGCTGACGTTGCTGATCTCAGCTAGAACGTACATGGAGGCTTATTAAAACAAATTGAAACAAAACTCACAAAGTACAGTTTGCCTCTTCTCAGGACACACTTCAAAGGCCTTGGAAATTGTATTGGTCTGTAGGACCAAAAAACAAATGCCCTATTCCATCTAGTTCATTTCTAACCTGTCCATCCAGGTAAAACTTTGGACTTTGTGCCGTTTTACATTTAATGACTATGTATTGCATACTTTCTATGACAAGTGTTTAATTGTACTCACTGTGCCAGGTACTAGAGCTCTCATCAGCCTGAGTCCCCGTGTTGGCAATTAGCAATGTGTATCACTTCCAAGATCCACAGACAGGAACGGATGTCTTTTGTTTATTAACCCTTTGAGTAGTGCGAAGGTTCATGTACATCCTCATGCCTCCTGACCAACCAGAGTATGATCATACAAAAATTTTTATTTTTAAAATGTGTAAGACAACATTAAAAAAAGGCAAATATATGTTTTTCTTGTTTCTATAAATTGGTCATTAAACAAACATGATTTTAAGTTAGTAGAACTGTGACTGTAACTAATTTCATATTTTGAGACAAGAACTCACTCCAGGGGGTCAGCGAGCATGAAAAAGACTCACTACTCAAAGGGTTAATATCTAACACTCATTCAACAATTACTCTGTGCTAGCAACTGCTCTGAACGCTTCACTTCCACTCACCTCATTTGATGTCCCAGTCCCGTGGAATGTAAGAACGCTAGTATTATCCCCATTCTATAGCCTAGAAACCTGAGGCACAGAGGGTTACTTATAAATGGTGGGACTGGGGCTTGAACCTATGCAGTTTGTTTCCAGTGTTCATGCTCTTAAGTCTTGAAGGGTTTTGTTCGAGGGTGAAGCTCCCCCACTACTTGGTTTCTAAGGCTAATGAATAGGACCTCAGTGCTGATACACTGGCCGCTCCTCAGATGCGAGTTCACACTGACCTGGCTTCTCTGTGGTGTTCCCAAACGTGAGTCCTGCTCATTCCGCTCAGATGGGGACCGGCTCTTCAGGCACTCTGTCTTGCTTCGGGAGCTAATAAAAATGCAAGTCCTGTTCCTGCTTCTGATTCTGTGTGTGGGGCAAGGCCTGGGAATATGCATATGTAATGAGTGGTCCTTATGCCCGGTGCAGGTGATGGCCACCTTGCAGACAGACGGCATTTTAAAAACAAGCGCCCAAAGCCTGACTCTATTACAAGTACCTTCCAGTAAGGCATCCCATAAATCGCACAGAGCAGTTACTTTGGAGGTTTAAGAATTAAATTTATTCTTTGTTTTGCCTCTCTCGTTTAACCCTTCCAAACTCAAGTGTTTTCATGTGCAAAATGGGAAAATAATACTTGATTCTGCCTATCTCCACAAAGTGTTATGACAGCACTTTGAAAACTCTAAGGTGCTATACAAATATAAGACATTAGTATTCATTGTTGTTTTTCCTGCTTATCACAAGTACTGTCAGCTTCACATATACACTGTTAATCGCCTGCTTTCAAACTGTGTTGACATTTTAGGTGATTCTTAATGGACTGAGTGTATTTCATTTGGGGGCTCTGTACTGCTGTGACTGGCTGGCTAGGGGAGTACCAAGATGAGGAGAAAGGACCCAGGGAAGAGAGGCTGGGAGCTGCAGAATTCAGTGAGGAGTTTGGGGGCAGTGTGGAATGGGCTGAGACCAAGGTCAAGGCAGAGTTGGAGTCAGTTTAACGAGGCGCCCAGACCAGAGCCTTGGCAACAAGCGGTCCTGATCTAGAAGTGGGGTTTGAGACTTTGGATGAAGAAATGGAGTTGAATTTCCTGGGAGGCTGGAACTTCTTATGCACCCTCTCTGCCCCAGGCACTACCATGTCAGCCTGCGAGCAGCCTGTGCGGCCATTGGGGAGAGTGGGGACCACATGGAAGAGAGAAAGCTGGTTTCTGGCAGCATGCTTACCTGCAAAGAGGCTGCTCTTGCCTCTCTCACTTTACTTTAGCCTGTTTGGAAGGAAGTTCCTAGCAGGCTGATTATAAAAATGCCATTTGATTATTTTAAATACCACAATTCAGGCTAACGAAATATTGGGTAGGTAGTAGTTATTAAGAGACTATCAATGAACACATAAGAATGATCATGCTTGCTCTTATAGTAGAACTTGAAGTGAATGTATACTTCTGGATTGTTGTAGGATGTTTAAAAATAATTTGTTGCTTGGCCCTGGCCAGTTGGCTCAGCGGTAGAGCGTCAGCCTGGTGTGCGGGGGACCCGGGTTCGATTCCCGGCCAGGGCACATAGGAGAAGCGCCCATTTGCTTCTCCACCCCCTCCCCCTCCTTCCTCTCTGTCTCTCTCTTCCCCTCCCGTAGCCAAGGCTCCATTGGAGCAAAGATGGCCCGGGCGCTGGGAATGGCTCCTTGGCCTCTGCCCCAGGCGCTAGAGTGGCTCTGGTTGCGGCAGAGCGACCCCCCAGAGGGGCAGAGCATCACCCCCTGGTGGGCGGAGCGTCGCCCCTGGTGGGCGTGCGGGGTGGATCCCGGTCGGGCGCATGCGGGAGTCTGTCTGACTGTCTCTCCCAGTTTCCAGCTTCAGGAAAAAAAAAAAAAAAGAAAAAAATAATTTGTTGCTTAAATATTTTTTTAAAGTATTCTTTACACTTTTCTATACTAAGAAAGAAAAGGTTAATATTAGAAGTGATGCCAAAGGAACAATTTAGGACAGTCTTGTCTAATTTTTGTACAAACAGTTCCAGACTTACAATGATTTGACTTATGGTTGATTTTAGGATGGCGTGAAAGTGATATGGTTCAGTAGACACTGTACTTTGAATTTTGATCTTTTCTGGGGCTAGTGATATGTGGTATGGTAGACGCTGGGCAGCAGCAGTGGGGTGATAATGGCCAGCTGTCAGCTGCTGTAGGTGTTCTAAACATGTGTAAGGCGGGCTGGGCTAAGCTGTGATGTTTGGCAGGTTAGGTGTATTAAATGCATTTTCTGCTCATGGTATTTTCAGCTTACTATGGGTTTGTCAGGACGTAAACTGACCACAAGTCAAAGAGCATCTGTATTCATAAAGAATAGAATTACTATTGCTCCCTGAAGAGTCTCTGCTTTGCAACAGCAGCATTTATATGGGGGTGGGGGGTGGTCTGTAAAGTCAACATAATTGTGGTCAAGAGGATTTTAATTTATAAATATTTTATTTAATTATATACTTCAAAAGGTCCAAACTGGAGTTGTCACTGCTGTGGGAGAAAAGGCTTCACCTGAGATATTACATCCATAGTATCCCCCAGCTTTTAATCTAGTCCAAAAGATAGACTGAGCACTGCCTGCCCACCAGAAGGGAGCTGAATGCACGATGCACAAAGCCCGGGGGGCGAGTGGCAGTAGACTTGGAGGACGATGAGCAAGTAGCTGCCAAGCTCCCCTTCTCTGCTGTTTACTGAACAAAGTCCCTTGGCTGCTCCACCCTGTTGTCCATGAGGGTGACAAAGGGTGACTGGGGGTATGACCTGTCTCATTTGCAACAGACAATAGGTCCGAGTTTCTAATCTGTTGGGAAGGTAGTCTGCTGTGGTCAACAAAACATATGCTTCTATTTATTTCATTGCTCTTCCTTATTTGGGACATTGAGTGAATTCAGTAGAATTTAGAGGTGATCATAGAACTATGTAGTGACAAACTTTAGGTCTGTCATGAAAAGTAGCATATTTACTAAAATATCCAACAGTTCTTAAAAGGAGTTTATATACCTAGTTTATACATTCGTTCCTTCAGTGGGGAACATGGAGCCCATGGGTGCCTTGTCTAAGAGTCTTCCATGGGGGATGGGAAGAGTTACAAAGCCCGGTCCGTCTACTTGAGTGAATCTTCAGAATGATGATCTTCAGGTGCAGGATTAAAACAAAAACAGTGCCTGACCTGTGGTGGCGCAGTGGATAAAGCGTCGACCTGGAAATGCTGAGGTTGCCAGTTTGAAACCTTGGGCTTGCCTAGTCAAGGCACATATGGGAGTTGATGCTTCCAGCTCCTCCCCCCCTTCTCTCTCTCTATCTCTCCTCTCTCTCCCTCTCCTCTCTAAAATGAATAAATAAAAAATATAAAATTAAAAAAAACAAAAAACAAACAAAAACAGGACCAATAATAGTGTGTGCAAAAATGATCATTTTCAGTGTCTATAATTTAAAGGTGGGGTATATTTTATATAAACATTTTATTATTATGGCTTATTCGGTTTTATAGAAGTTACACTTTCTCATAACTTTTATGATTTTCTGAGATGACACATTCTTAGGAACAGGACAATTCTTCACATGTTGAAACATTTTGGTAATGCCCTTCTTTTGAACACTGTCAGGTGAATATTAAATTGTTAAACGAAAGAAAAGGATAAAGAAGTTATAGGTCAGAGAATCATCGAGCAAAGAAAAGAGAAGAAGATGCCATTTCAGAATTCAATATTCTAAACTCCTGTCAATTAAATTAGTATTAAAGTGGACTGGAGTGAAAACTAGATAGCTTATACTACTTTCATCCGGTCACGTTCTTCCCAGAATTTCTGTTCCCATGAATATTTAGTTTTCCTGGACTCAGGAATCAATCTGATTTTTATCTTGAGTAAACACATACCATGTATGTCCTGAAAAACACAAATGCAAATTCAATGAAACCCCTTAATATTGAACCCCTATATTGAATCCCTGTGTATAGCAATCAAATTGGAAATCCAGGTCTATTACATGCACATGTAATATTTCTAGAGTATATCAAATTCCATCCTATATCAAATTTTTTTTCCATGGGTTCCTAGAAATTTAATATAAGCAAGTTTCACTCTATTTGAAAAGGACTTGATGCAATATAATGTGTTTTTCAATGAATAGGGTTCTTGGTAATTCAATTTATGTTCAGAAATTCTTAAAGGTGACTTAATTCCTGGAAGTCTCACATCACAGTTCACTTCTTAGAACCTTACTCAGGTAACATGCATTTTGAAGCGAGAGATTGCAAAGGAGCATCAGAAAGAATTTTGGTGATTCATGTATGGTGACTTGAAAAAGAACAGTGACACATTTCAATGCAATAGAGAGGGGTTATGTATTTTGAGAGACCAGAAAAGTTCTTAACTCAGGTTTATAATGTATGACCATGTCTGGACAAGGAGCTTCTCGTTGGTGAGAACTTGTGTCTTATTCTTCTTTATATCCCTGTACACAGCAAGTGGTGCTTACGGCTTTGTGTGTGTGTGTGAGAGAGAGATCAGAGAGAGGTACAGATAGGGACAGACAGGAAGGGAGAGAGATGAGAAGCACCAATTCTTTGTTGTGGCACCTTAGTTGTTCATTGATCACTTTCTCATATGTGCCTTGTTGGGGGGACTACAGCAGAGTGAGTGACCCCTTGCTCAAGCCAGTGACTTTGGCATCTCGAACCTTGGTCCTCCACATCCCACTCCGACGCTCTATCCACTGTGCCACTGCCTGGTCAGGCCACACAGTAAATGCTTAAGAAGACTTCCCTGAATTAGTAAGTCAACCAGTCAAAGTCACAAAGAAAAGCTTTAAAGTCATCACTCCCTTTTACTTTCCTGGGGCCATTATTTTTGTTTGTTCTCATCTGTACCTGTAATTTAAAGTTCCTTTCAATAATCCGAAATTGTTAGTTTCTATTGCTTTGCATTTGCTAAAAATGTTTCTTTAAAATTCTTTTATGATCTCTGATTTTAGTTGGTTCTTATTTTATACATACACTGATACATTGTGTAACTTTGATTATGATCATTGTTAAATAAAATATACTGTTATACTCTCTTTAGCATTCACTGAATAGTAATCCTGGGCTGGTAGAAGTGATATGCACCCAGGAAAGAAATGCCATTTAAAATCTTGGAAAAGCCAATGACGTTAAGACGACTTTCTCGGATTGCTCTGTCAATCCTTCCGGCACCTGTTGGCATGTTTAGAAAGTGGCTTTTTATAATTCACTCTTGTAAGTGAATAAAGATACACAAAGTAATTCTGATTATTCAAATTGTTTTGTAAAACATAAAATTAAGAACATATCCTATAATACATCTTAGTAAACTTAGCAACAAGATATAAATAAAATACAGGTCATTAAAATAGTCTAACATGATGGGAAGTAGTTATAGGCTGAGATAATTATCCTTGTTGAATGTAAACAATTTCTGAGGTAGTTTTAACTATTTTTAGTGCTTAAAATCTTGAAGCTCTCTTGGATATGCCAGTAGGATTAATACGGCTTCTATCATTACAGTTTTTCTTTTTTAACTCACCAAAGCACAATAAACCTACACACTCCATTAGCTATAATTGACAGGCATGCAAGGATGTAAAGGCCTTTCCTCGGCCCACTCACTGCCTCAAACAAGAATCCAGAATGAGTATGACGGCCAAGTCCCATGCAAGTAATCAGGTACGCCATTTTTCATTTGAAAAGAAGTCTTCTCCAATAATAGAAATGCTGAGAGAGTTTATTACAATAATAAATGAGTTGGCAGAATGATTCATGCTTGAAACAAATGTACCTTTTGATGGAATCCTCTTTAATTCCTTATAAATCCTGGGCTTAGTGGGCAGGGTCTGACTCTGGGAAGGCATCAGCTGAATGCCCACAGTACTTTGAATTCACTTGGTTCATTTCTTGTGGACCAAACAGCTGTTTTTGATAGTTTTCCCGGCAGGTATCTTTTTGGGGATTAGTAATGCTTCATGTGGTCGTACATCATAAGAAATAGATGTGTAATTACATTAACTATGCTTCATCTCTTTGGACCCACTTATCCCAAATCACTAATATTGGCATTATTCAATAATAATCCTCCATAAACTGGTTTACTTTTTAAATAGCAACATCTTATTTTGACACAGACGTTTTAACTCTGTAAAATGCTTCTATGAGCTTTCTCCTTATATTTGTCTTTGAGTATGCTAAGTATGTTTATCCAAACCTAATTTTCCTGAGTGAGAAGATTTTCCTGAGGTCACCTCAGAATAGAACCAGGTATCTCCATCTCTAGGATCTGGATTAAATTTTGAAGAGAATTTAGGTCCTGGAAATCCTCTGTGTAGTATTATGGACTTTGAAGCTATTGTAGACCCTAAGGATGGGGTGAGAACACTGGTGGTCACTAGAAAGGCTTGGGGACATACTATACCTTGCAGGGAACAGCATCATTCTTGCCTACGAGGCTTGTCATGTTTTCCCTCCTTTTAGAATACATTGTTGTCAAAACCCAAGTGTATTCTTCTAGATTTAGCTCAACAAGTTTACCAAGAATTTTCCCTAAGAGGAATTTCTCTCAATGTCCTTAGAAATTTTGTAGGGTTTTGCATTTTTCTCGTAGCCCTTCTGTTTATTTTGATTGTTACGTTACCTCCCCATAGCTCCAAAAACACTCAAAATTGTAAATTACATGAGGAATAAATTTTCAAAGATATCTCTACCATTTCTGGATATCTCTTCTCCTGAGAAATCAACAATATTATATTTTTACTCATGTTGTATCATTGGATCATTTTAAGAACCATATTAGGTGGTTAGTATTACTCTATTTTATAGACTGGGAATGTTGATAAAGAGAGATGAGGTTATTTGTCCATGAACTTACAGAAAATTAGTGCAAGAATCAAGACAGTCCTATGATTTATCCAATAAATTCCTTCAAATTGAGTGCCTTAGACTATCCGCTGAGCACTATTCAACTTAAACTCAACTAATTACAAAAAAAGAGGAAGATTTATCGTAAAGATTATTTTGGATTTAATATTTTTTATAATGCTCAATTATTTAAGGTAATTTATCTCATCAGTTCTCCTGTGTTAATGAGCAATCTTAAGCTCAATATGTAGAGTACCGTTGTAACTTGCCAGTATCGTCATATTTATGTAAAACAGCACTAAAGTGCAAAGTTGTTATTACATCTAAATTTTATGATGAACAGGGGAAATGGCTGCAGACATTCACAGGTGATACTGTATGCAAACTATACAAAAGCATTTCATATTATTAACTAGACAGAAATGCTTCAGCTAATAGAGTCCCATAAATCCAAACGGATTAGAGCTTTTGTTGAGAGAAAGACTACTTCTTACATGACTTTCTCCATAATTGAAGGCTTTTAACAATTATGCTCAAATATTGTGTGAACAGAAAAGAATTTTCCATCACTATTTCTGGTTATTTGGAGAAAATATTTCACTCTGGTGGAAATCAGAGTAGCATTCAGGTTTTTCTTTCTTTTTTTAAATATTCAATGCTAGCTGGCTAATGCTTCTTTTTAAATTGGAAAAGGAATATTGCAAAGCTCACTTTCCAGAGGTGGAGAAGAATCCTGTCCTTGAGTGGGAATGTGAATACATTGTTAAGCAGATCAACTCCTGAGTTTTCTGGAAAATAATATAATGGATGGAAAATAGCTTTAAGCTCCAGCATTTGCTATAAACTGGAATCTCACCCAAGGTGGCTGAATGGGGGAAATGAGAGAAAATGGAGGAAAAAGCTATGCAGTGCATACAGTTTGGTTCTGGTGGATTAGATGTGACGGTAACCTGATCTTTTCATTCAGTAATCAGCCTGATACTAAATATCTTCAGAGTATAATGACTTACAGAAAAACTTTTTTTCTTTTTCTCTAAATGATAATAGGAGGTAAAAATAAGAAAACAGTCCCTGCAGTTGGGAATAAGAGTGAAATTTAACCCAGTGATATAAAAAAATAAAAAGTGCTTTTGATTATTGGAGTATTTCCCCCCCCAAAAGAAGGACCCATCGCAGTAAAATGGCTAAAGATCAACTCGTCGGTATTCGTTCACTTTCATTGGCCCTCGATAAGTGATTGCAGAAGGGATTCACAAAAGTGCTGCATTAGGCCCTGGCCAGTTGGCTCAGTGGTAGAGCGTCGGCCTGGTGTGCAGGAGTCCCGGGTTCAATTCCTGGCCAGGGCACACAGGAGAAGTGCCCATCTGCTTCTCCACCCCTCCCCCTCTCCTTCCTCTCTGTCTCTCTCTTCCCCTTCCACAGCCAAGGCTCCACTGGAGCAAAGTTGGCCCGGGCACTGAGGATGGCTCTGTGGCCTCTGCTTCAGCCGCTAGAATGGCTCTGGTTGCGGCAGAGCGACGCCCCAGATGGGCAGAGCATCACCCCCTGGTGGGCATGCCGGGTGGATCCTGGTCGAGCGCATGCGGGAGTCTGTCTGACTGTCTCTCCCTGTTTCCAAATTCAGAAAAATACAAAAAAAAAAAAAAGTGCTGCATTAGTTTCTAGGACTGCAGTGACAAAGAGACACACACAGGGTGCTCAGAAGAACAGACATTTACTGTCTCACAGTTCTGGAGACTGGAAGTCAGAAACTGAGGTCTACAAGGCCATTCTCCCTCGGCAGGCATGAGGGAAGGGTTGGTTCCAGGCCTCTCTCCTGGTTTCTGGTGGCCTCAGGTTCCTTGGCTTGTAGACGCATCACTCCAAGTGCATTGTGGGTCCTCACGTTGTGTTCTCCCTGTGTCCACATTTCTCTTCTGTAAAAGATCATGGATCCTATAGGATTAAGGCCCTTCCTTACTGACATCTTAATGTTATTACCTCTGCAGAGGTAATAAATCAGGTTAAATTCTAAGGCACTGAGAGTGTTGTAGACTGAAAGTTTGTGTCCCCACAAAATTCGTATATTGGAACCTGACCCCAATGTGATGGTATTTCAGATGTGGTTTTGGGAGGTGATTAAGTTATGAGGGTGGGTGGAGCCCTCCGACGTGGGTTCAGTGCTCTTATAAAAGAGGCCCTTGCCTCTTCCACCACTCTAGGACACAGTGTGAAGACAACATCTGAGTGCCGGGAAGTGGGCTCTCTCTAGACACCAAATCTGCTGGGACCTTGACCTTGGCTTAGCCTCCAAAACTGTGAGAAATAAATTTTTGTTGTTGATAAGCATCCTAGTTAATGATATCCTGTTACAGCAGCCCAAATAGACTAAGACGGGGTGCTAGGACAGCAACATTTGGGGATGCACAATTCAACCCCCAACTATTACCTTGAATATCTTGTATCCTTTTTAGGTGAATTGGACATATGTGGAGAAGCCACAATTCTTTCCACTTCTAATTACAGAATCTGAAACACATATTAGTATATTAAGGTGTTTTTTTAAATGTCATTTTAGGAGTTTGGCAAAAAGTGCTTTCCCAAGATACATATTTTGACTGTGTGATCATCTAGTATGGTCATTTCTCAAAGCTCTGTATTTGTTCTGGCATCATTTAGGGTGTGAAGAATGGATTTGTCAGCTAGAGCCAGAGACAGTCACCTCCAGTGTCCTTGCCACCTCTGAACGATGCACCAAGGAGCACGGCCGAGAGGGACTCGGGGTGAGAACATGGACAAGACGCCCTTCGATAACATAACTAAGACCTGTAAGTGAACCCCATGGGGCTCAGAACCAGTGACTGCAGGGCTTCAGAAGAGCTGGGCAGAGCATTAATAATGAATCTGCTCGTTTATTTTTCCTCAGCTCTGCCAAGGTCCCCAAACTTTCCCACTTTTCTGGTCTTTTTTGGTTTCTGAGAAGAGCAGCAGGTGTGCTTGACCCAACTGTCTGCCCAGGTGGGCTGCCTGCCCTCCTTCTCTGCTCTTTGTCCATCTTTACTCCACCTCCTTCCAATGCCTGAATTTAATAATTTCTGCAGAAAAAAAATGTCTCCTCTTGTGATTTTTCAGCTCTGGTAAACAGTCTTCTAAGCACATCCATGTGTCCCACCTTGTGACAAATTTGTTTTTCTGTTGTTTGACCCCTAAACATTTTTGGCATATTTATATATCCCCAACCAGATTTTTAGCTTCCTGTGGGTAGGGGCTGTTTCTGTCTCCAGACTCACGGAGCCCAGTACCCAGTGGGTGCTTAAGGAAGCTGATCATCAGCACTACAAAATGGTACTTACCTCTAGATGGGAATTCTTTGGGTGATTTAGCTTCACTAATGTATGTATTCCTCAAAACAAAAACGATGGTCTTCAAATAATAAGTCCAATTTTCAGAAGATCTCATATGACTTCTGTTCTTCATAATGAATCTGTAGAACATGCTTCCCACTCAGGAAAGGGACATGTCAACCTCCCTGATTTTTATAAATGATGATATTGTGAGTTGTGATTCCTTGCCAAGATCTTGTGATTCCTGAACAAGTACAAAAATAGAAGTATAGAATACTTGAGGTGATTGGATGTTTTGTAGAAACCAGAGGAAGACCTGGTTTTGTGTCCAGATTGCCTTAGGGCTAGAGCAGAGCAGCACAAGTGGACGAGTGAGCAGCCAACATCTGGATGATGCATCCTGTAAGGATGTCAAGGTGGTTAGATGTAGTAATGTATATGAAACCCAGGGGCTAAATCAATAGGAGTTATCATCATTGTGGCGGAAGTGCATTTATTGACTGTATATATACCCATATGCATACCTCTGTCCAGTGGAATTAGACACCATTGGAATAGATATTTTAATTTCCTGAAGTGTGTCTACCCTGAGACTCACAGAATTGGTAATGTTGGCTTGATGCTTCTCAGGAAATTGAAATAATGGAATCTTTTGGTAGCATATGAGTTGACCTTGTGCAGGGAGGCTGAACGTCAATGCCAGACTCAGGAATAAATTCTAATTCTTTGATTATAAAACCTTTTCCCTGAGCACAGCACCTTGCCATCTGTCTTTTTAATCTCTGCAAGGAAAACCTCAGCCTGATTCTAAACTCTCTCTCCATAATGGGAAATCTCTCTGTTTGATGAACCTAAGTGAAAAATGCAGCCTCATATCCATGTATTTATTAAATCTCTGATGGCTCAAAAGCCTCACTCCAAAGTAATGTTCAAAATAAATTGCTTCCATGATTGTATTGTTAGAATGCACATGTATGCTTTCTTCTCTGCATTCTAGGATGACAGTGTATGTTTGGGAGCGTTAATGATGCAAATTCAAACTACCTGGGCAGTCAGCAACAGACACCTCGGAAAATTGTAATGATTGGCCTAAAGACTCCTTCTGAGATCTTCTGAGTTCCAGGAGGCTTCAGAAACCTCCTCTAGGAAATTCAGCTCATCATTTTTTTTTTAACCTGCAGAAACTCAAAGTCAGAAAAAGGATTTTTGCTCAGGATCTGGCTGTTCTTCCCTGTTCTTGGGGTTTACGTGACTGCATCTTCAAGATGCCGTATCCACTACCACAGCCTACAAAACTCCCCATGGATCTCACGGCCACACTGAATCCTGACGCTCTTCACTCTCCCAGAAGTACACTTTGGGAGTGTGGCTTCATGGCGGGTCATTTTCAATTCAGTCTGATGCTTGCTACAGTGAGAAAACTACTCCTACTTACTGAATGAGTTTGAGAACCAGCAGTGTGGGTGGCCTCTTGTGGGGTCCTTGCTCCGCTTTGACTGTTAGCATTCGAATACTGACAGAGACTCTCCCATATGGCCAGTATTTTCCCATTGCTTGGCAGGCACTAAGAGCTCTGCTTACTGATCTCATTTAATTATCACGACAATCACATGAGGGAGGGATATTTAGTATCCCCCTGTACAGAAGGGGAAACCGAGGTTTAATAAGACTGAGACATACGCCGATGTTTACGTTGTTAGTAAGTAGTATAATTGAGATTTGGATCCAGGCAGCCTGATGCCACAGCTTGCAGGCTTGACCATTCTACCATGTCTCTGAAGCTGTGTAAGGAGTGGTGAGCAGTCCTGCTATCTGGGACCAAGGCCCAGCTCAGCTGCTCTGTCCTCATGGGATCTTGGGAAGGTTTCTCTACCTCCCTGAGCTGTCTCTTTTTTCTTGAGAATGAAACTAAGGGACCTTGCTACACAGGGCTCTTGGGAGAATTAAATGAGATAACGCATGTAATACACCTGACACATAATGTGTTCCACAAATGTTAGCTAATGTTACTGTAAGTATATCCTGCAGTCACTTGAATGTTTGTCTCTGACTCTGTGGTTTAAAGGCTAGATCTACTATTTCCTCCATCCATAAGGGAGAGTCACTAGGTTGACTCTGTGAAGGCAATCTAATGGAAGAGTTCAAGCTCTTTAAGTACAGTAGTGAGTTGGCTCTATTTGCTCATTGGCCTTTAAAGTCTAAAATAAAGAGAGGTCATGTCAGCCAAGCTTGTTTACAGGGACCCAAGCATCCTACCTATCAATGAGGGACAGAGGGAACTGGGACTCAGAGCCCTGGTCTGAGAGCAAGGAGACCTGGCTCCCCGTACCTGTTAGGTCAGAGTGAGTGGGATTTTGTGATACCTGGAACTCAGCGTTCTCATCGATAAAAAGGGAGACCAGAACAAAGTATTTCCTAAGGTGCTTTCTGCCCCTGATGTCTTTGAAGTGCGCCTGCGTCTTTCCTAAGTGCCTCTTTCACTATCTGCTTTTAACAAGAGCTGCATGCTTTGGTTATGGAAGAGGAGTGGTTGTGGTGGAAACCAGCAAGAATACAGGGAAGTAATGAGAACGCAGGTGCATGTGGGATATGGTGGGTGGGTTTAGGCTCAGGCAGATGAGCAGGAAAAATGAGGGAAAGAGAATCCAAAAGAAAAAGATCAGAGATAAGAAACAATTGTAAAGCAAACAAGGAAAAGCTTGGAAAATAATGACGTTATTATATTTGATCAAAAACTGTGATTTAATACATTTACTTAAATTTGACACCCCGGGGATACTTCATGTCTGCTTCCTGAAAACTGAGAGGATATGGTGTTGAACCTGTTTTAATCAAAACAAATACATGTAACAGATGAGAAGTGAGAATTCTTCAGCTGACCCAATATTCTTTAAAAAGCAATCTCATAATTTAAGTGTAGTGGATGATTTTAGGAAGGAAAATGACCAGTTAAAAGGAAATGATCACTTAAAAGTGACCTAGTGTTCCTAAGGTTAAAACAAAATACAGACACTGAACAAATAGTTGACCACAAGTGCAGCATTTCTTTTTTTATTTTTTTTATTTATTTATTTTTTCACTTTTCTGAAGCTGGAAACAGGGAGAGACAGTCAGACAGACTCCCGCATGCGCCCGACTGGGATCCACCCGGCACGCCCACCAGGGGCGACGCTCTGCCCACCAGGGGGCGATGCTCTGCCCATCCTGGGCGTCGCCATGTTGCGACCAGAGCCACTCTAGCGCCTGAGGAAGAGGCCACAGAGCCATCCCCAGCGCCCGGGCCATCTTTGCTCCAATGGAGGCTTGGCTGCGGGAGGGGAAGAGAGAGACAGAGAGGAAAGCGCGGCGGAGGGGTGGAGAAGCAAATGGGCGCTTCTCCTGTGTGCCCTGGCCGGGAATCGAACCCGGGTCCTCCGCACGCTAGGCTGACGCTCTACCGCTGAGCCAACCGGCCAGGGCAAGTGCAGCATTTCTGAGACCTGAAGGAAGACACAGTGTGATATGGTGAGAAAACACCCTCACCACCAACCTCAGTGAACCCAGTAAACACAACAGTGTTCTGCTCTATTTTCTTATCATTCCATTGTCTCATTAACGATTCTGTTTGTACCACCAGAGAAAACTTTGGCATGATGCCAAACCAAAATTTAATAAAAGTTATTTTAGAATGCAAATCAGTGCAACCCAAGTATACAGTTTTTGATGGTTTGGTTTGAAGTAAGGACAAGTTTAGACTATCTAGAGAAATCTATAGAAAATATAACGATATATAGATATATATACACTCTTTAGGC
This sequence comes from Saccopteryx bilineata, assembly GCF_036850765.1. Taxonomy (NCBI): domain Eukaryota; kingdom Metazoa; phylum Chordata; class Mammalia; order Chiroptera; family Emballonuridae; genus Saccopteryx; species Saccopteryx bilineata. The sequence continues at coordinate 15,174,024 of NC_089500.1, forward strand.
AATAAATACACTACGAATATTATTTTTCCAAAACCAAGCTTTTGATAAAACTCTTTGGACAGCAAAGAGGTCAAGGTAATAGTCTCTGGAAAATTCATACACTGAGATTTTTGTGTGTGTGTGTGCATCTGGTTAAGGACAGACCTCATGTGTTTTGGCAATCAGTCAACCAAGCCAAAACATAGAGCTGATATTCTCAAGAAAATTAAGAAGTGGAACTAGCATATATGCTGAATAGAGAGCTACTCCTATCTCTCCACAGAGAGATTTTCATGTTGCCTGTTACACCAACATTTAAAGAATCCTTGTATTTATTTCTATGTCTATAGGTTTAATTGTAGTTCATCCTTCTAACTTCAGGGTTTTTATTTTTCCTTATTATGGTTATTTTGGTATGCTTTTCAAAAGAAAGGTGCCTTGTAACAAAAACTGTTTATGGTGTGAGCATTTTGATATCTTTTAAAACTTGTGCAATGAATTGGCTTCACCACCTGGCATTTTCAGGGAAAGTATGAGCAAGTAGCCTCATTACTGATAAATATTTTAAAACACGTGGTATTTACCCAGAAGGTCCCAATGGTTCAGTGTGCCTCCTGCAGAAATGGCATGTAATAAAACACTCCAGAATGAAATTTCAGAGAAAAAAAGGATACTGCACTTAAACAAAAATTCAATAAAAGAAATGTTAGAAAATCCCCAAAGCATTTCAACCAAGTTATGGATTAATTGCTTGGCACGTTTCCTTTTTTAATTCCAAGCTGCCTTTTTGTTAGATGAGTAAACAAAGCATCTAGAATAAGTCAACTTCAGCCAATGATGACAGCTCATTAACATCATGACTGATAATAATGATAATTTCTAAGGACTTTGACAAGGTCCACACATAAGCAGGGACTGTGCTGAGAAAGAAGGCAAAAAAAGAAAAAAAGAAAAAAAGAGGATCTTGTTCTTTCTGATGAAAAAACAGTGAAGTTAATAGGAAGAATCAGAAGGGCTTGTCTTCTGGTGGTGTCAAGATGGCCACACAGTAGATAAGTACTCCGTGTGAAGGTGGTTTGGGGCACAGCTTGCCATCAGTTCTGTGGGGTTAAGGAAAGAAAGAAAAAATTCTTAAATCTTGAATCCAGTAGTCTTTATAAGTTTATTATACCAGTGGGTTTTAGGTTTGGAAAAGGATTGATTGCTATATTACAAAATTGGTAGTTAGAACACTTGTTCACGTCTCAAGGAAAATGTTTTCATTAGAGATCATTTTATTTACATAATGTAGATCCTATCTCTTCCTCTCCTCCCTGCATTCTCTCTGAGTTTCAAATGAGCAAGGTCTTTGCCTTGCATATTGTTTTGCAGAAGGTGTCTATTGAATATTAAATAATGTTCAGTTACAAATAAGAGGCACTTGGATTTGGTTCAATTAAAAAAAAGCAGCAGCAACCACACAGCACTTCTGTCCTCCAAGAAACCCCCCAAACCATCAAAATGAATCAAAACTTAAATTTTGGTCCTAATCTTTGCCAGTGTCATATTGTGTACATTACCATTCTCACTATATTTGGATTTTCCCAAAGATGCCATGATGGAGAGTTTCATGTAAGGAAGAATCATTCCAATGCATTTGGAAACTATCTCTTGAAGGAATAGTGTAAGATTAATCAATAAGCAACCAATTCAGAATCTCTTTGACCTTCAGTCTTGACATTATACTTATATATTTTAAAATGCAAACTTTGCCCTAATAAATCTACAGATAAATCAGGTTTATGTTTATATTTATGACTGAGATTGCTGCTTGCTTCTGTGAATGCCTAAAACTGGTGATGAATCTGAATGCTTATTTTACTTTACCTTCCATTTGTGTTGCATCGATACTGAAATACTATATTATAACCACCCATCTTCTTTTGAGACAAAAAAAAGAGTACTCTAAAAAAATGAATTATTGGAGTTTTCAAGCTGAAAGAAATAGTAGAGATTAATTGATAATTTTTTATTTTTCAATTACAGTGGACAAACATTATTGTATTAGTTTCAAGTGTACGCCTAGTGATTAGACATTATATAACTAAGTGATCATTCTGATAAATCTTGCACTCATTATTGACTACATCCCCTTTGCTGTACTTTACAAACCCAAGACTATTATGTAATAATCAATTTGTACTTAATCCCTTCACCCATCCCCTCAACTCTTCTCCTGACTGGGAACCATCAAAATATTCTCTGTATCTATGAGTCTGTTTCTGTTCTGCTTATTCATTTATTTTGTTTTTAAGATTCAATTGTTGATATATATGTAATATTGCCATTTTATTGTTAATAATATTTTTTATCTCTTCTTAAAAAGGACCCTTAATATTTCACATAATACTGGTTTTGTGGCGATGAACTCCTTTAGTTTTTCTTATCTGGGAAGCTCTGTATCTGTCCTTTGAGTCTAAATGATGCCTTTGCTGGATGGAGCAATCTTGGTTGTAGGTCCTTACTTTTCATCACTTTATTTCTTGCCAGTCCCTTCTGGCATGCAAAATTTCTATTGAGAAATCAGCTGACAGTCTTTTGGGAGCTCCCTTGTAAGGTAAGTAACTGCTTTTCCCTTGCTGCCTTTAAGATTCTTTGTTTTTAACCTTTTGCATTTTAATTATAATGTGTCTTGGTGTGGGTCTCTTTGGGTTCATCTTGTTTGAGATTCTCTGTGCCTCCTGAAATTGTATGTCTATTTCCTCCATCAAATTAAGAAAGTTTTCTGTCATTATTTTTTCTAATAGGTTTTCAATTTCTTGCTCTTTCTCTTCTTCCAGCACCCCCATGATGTGAATGTTGGCATGCTTGAAGTTGTCCGAGAAGCTCCTTACACTATCATCATTCTTTTTTGTATACTTTTTTCTTTTTATTGGGTGTTTTTTGCTTCCTTATCTTCCAAATCGTTGATTTGATTTTCAACTTCATCTACTCCACTGTTGCTTACCTATAGTATGTATTTCATTTCAGTTAACATATTCTTTATTTCTGACTGATTCTTTTTATGTTTTCTATCTTTGTTTTTATGTTTCTTAGTTCTTTATTGAAGCTCTTACTGAGTTCATCTTCCTGATGACCAGTGTTTTGGACTCTGCATCTGGTAGGTTGCTTGTCTCCGTTTTGTTTTTCTGGAGTTCTGTTCTGTTTTTTTTTTTATGTGGGACATGTTTCTTTGTCTCCTCATTTTAGCTGCCTTCCTGTGTTTATTTCTATCTGTTTGGTAGAGTTGCTATGTCTCCTGGCTTTTCCTTATTTATCAAGCTGCGTACTATTGTTATAAAGATGAGGCCAAATAAATAGACAGTGTCTCCCAGTTAAGACCTCCTAGTCAACAGGAGTCTGAAAATACCCTAACACAATTCAGGTTTAAGAATAGGACCATGGGGACTCATTGAAGGTGTGGGGAGTCAGAATCTTGGAACAGGGTAGAAAGCATTACTGTTATTTTTTATTATGGGCAGTTTGTTTTAGCTATAACTACAACACATTTTATAAAACAAGCAGGAATGCCTGACAATGGAAACACTCACTGCAAGGCGATGGCCGAGGGAAGCTCACAGCACCTCATTTTATAGTCAAGGGCTCATCACAGCAGAGGAAGCAGCAGAGGTATGCTCAAAGATTGTGCAGAAATTCCTAGAATAATAGCCCATTACGTTCTAAATCTCAAGTGCTCTTTTTTAAAGACACAATATTGACATTTAAAAACCCAACTGTGTTTTCCACTTTCCTTCGGGTCTGGCAGAAAGTTTATAATTGAGCTATACAAAACCAAGCAGTCTACCACTTGTTCTGATAAAAAGGGGGCAGAGACAGGCATAAATATATATTTTAATTTATTTATTTATTTTAGAGAGGAGAGAGAGAGAGAGAGAAAGTGAGGAGGAACAGGAAGCATCAACTCCCATATGTGCCTTGACCAGGCAAGCCTAGGGTTTTGAACCAGCAACCTCAGCATTCCAAGTTGACGCTTTATCCACTGCGCCACCACAGGTCAGGCCGGCATAAATATTTTAATATGGGGACCTTATGTCTTTGCAGTGATTCATTCCATTGCTCGTTCTGCTCCTCCCCACTCCCATTACCCTCATAGTTCCCTAGAAGAATGCCAGTTACTTACTCTGGACCCAAATAAGACCTCCCTCAAATTCATCTTCAAGATTGAGCATCTTTAATCAAATCATTGTTGTTTGTATCTAAGCACAGAAAATAAAACCAGAGAACTTCCCAAGCTGCCATCATACAGAAGCTGCAGGAAATTGATTACAGAGAGGGCTGTTGTATTAACTTTCCTACAAGAATGCCTGCGTGTTTAGGATTTCAGTATGGTAAATGGATTCCTTTGGTGAGTACAATTTTAGTGCATTGAATAGGGTTTGTGATGGCCTAGTCACTTATAAAATAAGACATTTAGTAATGTAATATTCATAACATTTAAACCTCAGAGGTACTTCCATGCACAAGTGGTTAAGAACTCAAAAACAAGTAATTATCAATAGCATGTGTATGTAATAAGAGAGGCATCAGTTGGAAAAAGTGATACTTATGACATTGGCAAGAAAGATACATTAATTGGCTGCAGAAAGGAGTGAACATAATATTTACTTTGCATTTTTTAAGGGATATGAAGAAGATCCTAGAAAGTCAAATGCATTTGCCTTATTTTCTGAGGGAAAGCCCAAGGGTAGAGCTATGATTATCTTAGCTGACTAAAGTCTGAAGTTTAAAAAGTCAGCTTTACAGGGTTTCATCCTAGATGAACTGATTACTAAGCTTCGCTGCATTTCTGTTTTTTCAAACATATTAAAATAGTGTTTTATACCTCATGAGTGTGTGGAAGGGATTAAATGAGTGAATACTTGAATAGTTTTTGAAACAGGCACATGGTAAACTCTCAATGCATGTTTTATGCTATTGCTGTATTATTACTATTCATTCAGTATTTTAACAAATAATTACTTAGCACTTGCTACGAGCCAAGCTCTGTGCAGGGTGTGGGCCATTTACAATGAATTGATTAGTTATTATTGTGATGATACTATAACAACGCTTAGGGGACTAACAGTCTAGATCAGACCTGGTCCAGGGGATTTAGGGAAGACTCTTCTGAAGAAGTGACATTATCATCTCAGAACAAAGGATTCAAAGATTATCTTTTCTGTTTTCTAAAAGACATAGCTTTTCCTTTTCAGTGCTGTGTAGTATTTCATAGTACGATTTAACTACAATTTATTTAGCTATTTCTGTGACAAACGATGTTGTAACAAATATCCTTGTAAATACTTGTGCTCTCTGAAGAGTTATTTGGGCAGATACTTGACTTGGAATCACTGGGTCAAAGCATAAGCTCATCATTAGTGTTAAATGACATGACCAAACCAAATGGCTTTGTAATAAGCTCTGTAAATACCAACTTGTGTTTGCTAAATAAATAATACTTCTAATAAGTGGTTCTGTAAAATTTGGATTTTTGCATTTATTCATCAAGTGTTTATGAAACATTAAGTTTGGGACAAGAACTATACTAAGGGATGGAATCTGTTGATCTATTGCTGGATTCTCCTTTCTTATGCAGTGGTAGTTTCTGAAATACTTTGGATGGGACCATGGGGGGGGAGCTGGCAGGGGTTTGATAGCACTGTTTCTTTTTTCTTCCTTTTTTAAAAATATTGTGGTAAAGCATACATAGTGTGAAATATACTCTCAAATTTTTTATGTGTGCCATTCAATATTATTAGCTATATGTGTATTGGGTAGCACACCTCCAAAACTTTTTCATCTTGTATGACTGAAATTCGATGTATTATGTACATCGAATAATAACTTTCTCTCTCTTCCTTGCCCACAAACTCTGGCAACCACCATTATACTTTTTGCTTCTGTGAGTTTGACTACATTAGATATAAATGGAATTACGCAGTATTTGGCCTTCCTTAACTGGCTTACTTCACTTAACATTATGCCCTAGTTTCTTGGGTAGTGATTACAGCCAGCGTAGACTGATATGACTGTCGAAATCACCCTTCCTTTGGCTAACACAAAGGGTCCTGAGGGGAAAGGTAGCTGTATTAAGATCTTGTGTCCATGATAGAGGCTTTCTTTCACGTATTGCCCCTTTTGAGCCTCTTAAAATCCTAAGAAGTAGGTTTGATGACCAATGTTTGACTGATAAGCATCCGGAACCTAGAAAGACTGTACCACATCAGTAGTGGTCACATTGCCAGGGGGTGGAGATGCTGAGATCTTAATCCAGGTCTCTATCACTCCAGACTCCGTGTTTTAAAAACAACATCTGCTTTTCTGTGATGGACAGTCCCCAAACTATGGCCCTCAGGCCGCATGCGGCCCCCTGAGGCCATTTATCCGGCCCCCCCCTGCCACACTTCCAGAAGGGGCACCTCTTTCATTGGTGGTCAGTGAGAGGAGCACTGTATGTGGCGGCCCTCCAATGGTCTGAGGGACAGTGAACTGGCCCCCTGTTAAAAAGTTTGGGGACCCCTGGAAGTTCTCCAGTGTTTAGCCATGACAGTAAGACACAGCATGATTTCTGTATTCGTGCGTCTTTATAGACATGCCTTGGAAAGCAAATGGGCTAGCATCTGAATTTGCTCTTTCTGCTGTCTTCCATGGATCCATGGCGCCTCCCCCAGTGAACCCGCCCAGGGGCCTGGGAGTTGTATGGACCCCTCTCTCTCCCTCCTGTCCAGACCACAGGAAAACTGAGCTAGGGCCTTGCTTTGACAGACAGTGCTAATGTTGGTTTCACATGTTTCCTTAAGTTAAATTGTAGCTTTGTAAGTGTAATCACACTTGGGGTGTTTCAGTCAGTGCCCTTCTGACAGGGTGCAGAGATCAAGCTCCCCACAGGACCACTCCTTACCTTTTCACAAGCCCCGCACCTCAGGCTTCTCCTCACTCTCCTAGTGTTTCCCTAACCAATAGGCTCTCCAGCCTTTGGGGAGAATGGACTAGCTTTCTAGTTATCACCTTGCAGTGGGGGAAGGGGAATGGCTCGGCCTCTTGTCTGTGAGCAATTACAAACGCGGAGGGCGCATTACCTTAATTTTTTATTATATCCTCAACATTTCTTTCCATTAAAGCATTCTGTTCTCCTGTCAAAATCCAAAGTGTGCTCCAGCAGCCCTGGCGGGGCCAAATACACGATGGGTCCGTTCACTCAGCATATTGTCATTCTCAGACTTTCTATCTTGTCAAAGAAAGAACTCACAGAAATAAAACAAAAGAACAGAAGCCTCCAAATGAATGGGCTCGCTTCACAGCGGAGAAAGTTGCAGTATTAAAATTGCTCATCAGATGTTCTGAAAAATCATTTCAGCTGCTCAGAAAAAAAAAAAAAAGAAACAAAATTTTATTTTGAAGGATGTGTTCCAAGAACTTCCCCTTTGATTTTTTTTTTTTTTTGTAAAAACCCATCTGTCATGTTTGTTTCATTCCAGCCTTGAAGTAAATAGATTTAGAGAGTGTGCGGCGGCCACTGAAACCTTCCGCAGAAGAACAGAAACAGACTGCTCTGTCAGTGCCCTTCTGGTAGACTTTAATCAAAAGACTTTGAAATTAAAAAATATATATATATCCATAGACATTTTGCCTGAGTTGGAGTATGGTGTGCAGAACACAGCATGTTATTTTGACCTATTGTTGAATGTCTCAAAACTTGTGCTTGTTCTTTGGGCTGCCAGGCCAGGCTAAGTCGGAGTGACATTGGTGACACCGGGCATTTCTTTCCCTGGTCAGGCTTTGGTTCAGCCCTCTGGGCACTTTATTCTTTCTGAGAGAGGTGAAGGCTTCGGTCCGTATTCTTTACTTAGGAGAGAGAAGAGAGAAGATTGGCATTTTTAGTTCATCTTGTCTATTTAACCTCCTGATGCCGGTTCTCCCTTTCTTACTGATGTCGCCACAGGGAATTTGCTCCTCCCCATGAGAATGCCCGACGTATTTTGATACCTTTACTGATGACTTCTTTGAACCTGATGCTCTGTCCTTTAATGTCACATGAAAACAAGACCCATGAACAGGGTGTCACTAGCTTCCTCCCCTAAGACAGAATCATTGTTCCCTGGAAGGAAGACGCTTTCACAGACCAGTAACTGCCTTGGAGCGGGAAAGACAAGGAGAAATTGAGAAACTTATTATAATATAAAAATATTCCAAATAAACAAATAGAAAGTACTACTGACATCTCCAGAATTGTAGTGTGGAAGTGACTGACAAAGTGTGAGCTTGTCAAACTCACATATATAGTTGTAAAAGCTTTGTGATGATTGTAGACTATCTCAGTGATAATTTGTTTAAAATAGATGGGCCATTTCCACCCCTTGTAGGTGCAAACAGGATGAAAATCAGCATACGTTTGCAGGATGCAAAGTAGCCTGATTGATACTAAAACTATCGGGTATTTATTAAAATGTAAACTGAAATTCAAAATCAGCATAATATTGAAATATTTACTGAAGAAACGATATGACATTGGGTTTGGCCTGTGTGTAGAAGGGAGGAGCCAGTGAGGCTTCAGATGGAATGAGACGGATTAATTACTTGGTGGAAGGGGCCTGGGGTCTATTAGAGATTCACTCAACTTTTGTATGTACTTGAGAATTTCCAGAAGAACATAGAAGTATAGAGTACAGGGGAAAGTCAGTGTGACAAACAGGGGTTTGGGATATGGGAGTGTTTTATCAGAGCGTTTGAGGTAGAAAAGCACAGTTTGTAGGTAGTTACAGTTTATTTCACAAGTTTCCCTTAAATATCGATAAGGGACAAGGTGGAGACAGGATGCCATCATTCGTGCTTCTGATGCCCGACTCACATTGACAGCGCTCAGAAAGAAAAGAGAAAGATGCACCATTAGTTTAATTTAAATCCAGTAAATGTTAACTTCTTTTAAGTGACGTCTCGTAATTCAGATATTTGCATGCTTTGCTTTTCTCCCTTAGCTGAGGGTGAGTTCCTTAAATTACTGACTTTGTTTCTTGAATAACTTTAAACTTGTCACAGAATCGAAAGTAGAGCTATGTCTGTAGTCAGCCCTTTGTGCCTCTGTGGGCATTGGGTGAATCATAACTAAAAATGCATATCTGATTGAACATTTCAGTGTCACAGGTGTGCCTGGATACCTTATTCACAAATAAATATGCCTGAAATAATGTTAAAAGCTGAAAGTTATTGTTTTTATTGATGAGACTAATAATAAACTATATCTTCTTCCTCCTCCCTCCCTCCCCACCTTTTTATGGGAACTTGGAATACCCTGTGCTCCGTGTACATCTGCAAATATGCGTAACGTAGAGCTGTTTAACAGAGCGAGTTTTCGGTCTCCAGCGAAACTGAAGGGGATGGCTTATGTCACTGACAGATCCCCGAGGGCTGGTTTTTCCAAAACAGTATTCTGTGAAAGCTTCAGATTTTTCAAAATGCTTTCGATCTGGTGATGTTGGAAAAATATTTGCCTCCAAATCAGTGTGTAGTGTGAAACAGAAGGGCTCAGACCTGGCCACTCAGCATCCGCAGGAGAGAGGGTTATCACCGCCGCCTTCCAACCAGGCTGTGAGTCCCGCTGCTCTGTTTCTGAGCAGTTCCCTAAGGCGTTGGTTTTCAACCTATCTACACTTCGTGACCCGTGAAAATAGGAGAATTATTTTGGGAATGGCTAAGGCAGAAATCACCCTAAGCATAGCAAATTTGACTAAGATTATTGAGTCTATAATCTTCATCTAACATCACCGTGGTTAGCTCTTTTGCAAACTGCAACAAAAGTTTTGGTGGACTGGTCTGTGGACCAGGGGTTGAAAAACACTGCCCCAAGGGACAGGAGGCAGTCGTGACAGGTAATGTTCTGGTAGCATGTGAAGATACTAACCTGTGTTGTAGCGGTGGACAGAATGACAGGCAGCTCCAACTGTGGTTTGTAGGCCTTGGTGAATATTTTGATATTGTCACATCATACCTGAAGTAAAATTTGAAAACAGAAAACTGTGTTTGATTACAATTGCATGATGATCACAGCACAGGGGACACTCCCTCACGTGGCCCGCACACTGCTGTTTCTCGAGGGCCTCTGGGGCCAGCCTCTACCCTTGGAAGTCTTTGGTAGTTGGCGCCAAACTGGAGTTGCCAACAATCTGTTTGTTTATTTTCTTTTCAAGGAAGGAATATTCTGAAAGGGCCAGATGGGAGGAACTTCTATGATTAGTCTTCTGAATGACTCTCAGAACAAGGCTTAAAATCATCTTTTTTTCTCCACCTGAATGAAATGTTATCATGTTTCCACTCTGATCATCCCTGAGAGAGGAGCCTGACTTCCCGGCCCTGGGGCAAGACCCCCTGGGCAGAGCTAGGGTGCTGGTTGGAACAGAGTGTGGCTGCTGTCCCTCTGCATAACCCTTCTGCAAAGACAGCCCGGGAGTCTTCACGCAATTGTTTGCAAGGTTATATTTATACCATCTCGAAAAGAAAATGCTAATACCTCGGGGAGCTTCACTTGCATTATACTTTTAAATGATGAAACAGAGTCTTTAGTTTCCGTCTGGAGATAGTTGTGGACCTGACTTATTTTCAGCAGTTAGTGGAAATTTCACTTGTGAGTCTCATTCCTGAAACTGGAGTCCGATCTTCTGGTCTGGAAGTTTCCCCTCCAGAATAGAAGGATTGGAGTGGAAGGTAGGGCTTGTTGCCCGCTGACAAGTGGGTGAGGCTCATCTCTCGTGCGTCCCAGTCTCTTCTTCCTGGACCCTTGGCGTCTTTTTCCCACTCCTTTCAACTGTTCCTGGTCTCCTTTTTCCCTTTTTTCCTCCTTCCTTCCCTTCCTCCCTTCTTACTTCCTTCTGTCTCCCTGACTCTCGGTCTTACACACGATTACATTCTCTTTCTTATGAAAACTTGCTTCCTGTTAAGGGTTAGAAAAAATTTCACACGGATAACTAAAATGTTACTCTTCTTTGAAACAGATAATCCTTGACTTAACTTGAAAAACAAAAACAAAAGGTAAAGAGAAAAAGAAAAAGTAAATGAAGCCTTAGAGTTTAGGCATTAGAAATAACAGGCGAGGTAGGTATATTCTGGGGCAGAAAAATTTCCCATGAAGCAGCTGCCTACCCAGGAGACCTTTGGGTGTTAAGTGCTATGCTCCATGTCTAACCCAGAACCTGCTTGTGAGCAGCTTGGGAGACGGGACAAGCCAAAGGGAGCATGAAAACCAGAAAAGCAGGCTTGGGAGAAAATGCCCACACATGCCTGGAAAGTCCTACTGTTCAATTCTTTCTATTTGTTTTTGTTTTTTATTGCAGTACTTACAACTAGTTGGCAAAGAAGAAACGAAGTTTGAATCTGAGTAGCTGAACAGCCCTTCGCAGTTTTCTAAGTATTTGGCTCTGCCCTTTGGATGTTCTATGGAAATGCCCAGAATTTCATACCCGTTGACCTGGTGAACACAGCAGCCCAGCCTGTAATTTGAAAGGCATAATTAGTATTATTTATAGAGAGCTCAGAGCACATTTAACATTCTGCAAAATACAGATGAAAAGACCCAGAGTTCCCTCCACAGCCAAGCTGGGGTGTGACAGCCGCCAATTCTCTGGTTGCCATCACCTGCCTCTGGTCTGGTCCATGAGTCTGAAATGGCTTGTTCACCAGTTTGAAGCAGGCAGTGTTGTTCGTTGAGAGCCACACCCATGCTCGTGCTTGGGAAAAAACGTTGGAATTAACTACTTTCAGAGAAAACTTCCCAGGATTTTGACATTGAGAAAGAAGGGAACCTGACCTGTGGTGGCACAGTGGACCTGGAACTTTGAGGTTGCTGGTTTGAAACCCTGGCCTTGCCTGGTCAAGGCACATATGAGAAACAATCAGTGAACAACTAAAGTGAAGCAACTATGATCTCACTCCATCTCTCTCTCCCTCTCTTTAAAATCAATAAATAAAATCTTTAAAAAAAAATCTGTGGCAGAGCCTTCAAAGCTGACTTAAAAAAAGATAAAAAGAAGGGGAGGCAGGTGGTTGCCATAGCAATTTTACAATCTACATAGAGCATCATGTGGTGGCCTTTCCCCCACTTTTTACAGAGGAAACTTAGTGTTCCTAGTGAAAGTTCCTGGGCCATGGCTTTAATTTAGCCAAGACCTCAATTTCAGGACCAGGTAGAGAAGGTGGCCCACAAGAATGGGAGGGGCATGAAAGTTTCAGTCTGAGAGGGTCCCGTTTGAGGCAGGAACTGAGAGCTATAAAATTCCAAGTGTAAAATGAGTCTTACTTAAAAAACTGGAGTTTCAGTGCCTGATTGTTGTGGCCTAAGGCAGAGTGGGAGTGTGCCAGGAGCATCAGACTGTTGTCCTGAGCATCCTCTGACTCCCAGGATTTCAGAAATTGAAAGATTGATGCTGCTGGGGGGGCGGTGCAAGGAGGAGGAACGGGAGGGGGAAGAGAAGGAGGAGGATGAGGGGGAGAAATTTGCCACCCACTGAAGTTAGCTTGCTGGCCACAGGCTCTGTCCTAAGTAAATGAAACTTCTGAAGTCAAGGGACTGAGTGTGAACAGGTGTTCCAGAAATTCCACCAAGCTTGTTCTGCAGGTGAAAGGCAATTCTTGTAAGCTCGGGTATTTCTCTTCTCTGAATGTGTTACACCTGTTTCAGAAACAATACTTAGCCCAAGGGCTTGTGAGGTGCAGACTTGTTAGTTAAAAACTGTTTCTGCTTTTACTTTTCCTTCCATTGAACTTGTGTTGAGACACCCATATTCAGCCTCTAGCAATCAATGTCTGTTTTGTCTAAGACTCTCCAGTTTGCTTTCTTAAGGGGGGAGACAGGGTCTCTAAGGGCCAGCAGGTTACTAAGGGAAAGCAAGTTCAAGCATAGGATGAGTTAATCATGACTTGAGGACTTGTTTTTTTACATTAGTTAAGAAAAGGAACCTTTAGCTTTTCCTTTCAAGAATTCTGAAAAGAATAACTCCCAAAATTCATCTTGTTACAGAAGAGTTTATAATAGTCACGTCTTAATATTTTTCTTTTATTTTCATTTTGAAGAAGTAAAATAAACTTTTCTGTTACAGGTTATTTACTAGTGAGAGCCCCAGACCTGGTGCGAGGCATGGCTCCTCCCCAGCCCAAGCTCTCTTCCTCCTCCGTTCTAAAGCCGCTCCGTGCCATAGGTGATACTTCACAAGGGAGAACAGTACAAACTCTATGGAGCAGGTGAGAACATAAAACAGGATGGGGCATGAAATCACCTACTTAAATTGTGGGGTGGAAGTTATTGCAAACATCAATTTTTCTTCAAGGCAGAATTCTCTATAATGAAAAAAAAAAGGTCAGCCACATTCCCGCCTAGAGGTTTTTCCACATGAATTTCTGTTGGTGATCCTGGGAACCCCCAAACAGAGTAAGGAGTCTGTGAGCTGTTGTTAATTAGTAAACAAACAAACAAACAAACAAAAACTAAAGAATATTGTGTGCTTGCCTGAAATACAATTGCATTGACCTTATATTCATACAAAAAGTGTGTGGAGCCTGACCTGTGGTGGCGCAGTGGATAAAGTGTCGACCTGGAAATGCTGAGGTTGCCAGTTCGAAACCCTGGGCCTGCCTGGTCAAGGCACATATGGGAGTTGATGCTTCCAGCTCTTCCCCCCCCTTCTCTCTCTCTGTCTCTCCCTCTCCTCTCTAAAATGAATAAATTTAAAAAGTGTGTGGACTTGGTTATTTATGCAGTATGATTTATTGATTATCATTGATTATTCATTGATTTTGTAATAAATAAAATGCTTGAAAATAAATTTTTCCTTGGTAATATTTTAAAAAGACTAAAACTTTTTAAACACTGGGTCCATAGAAGAAAACATAATTAAAGAGGAAAATATTAATAAATAATGAGGTACCTATGTGCCCTAATTGATCAATGTCACCCCATTAAAATTAATAAAAAAATTAAAATAAAAAGAGGAAAATGTTACTGGTAATCACATGCTGTTGTCTGCGTCTATGAATTTCAGCTTTATATCCCAGATATGAATTACCAGAGGGAAAGGGGGTGACAAGGTAGTGAAGGGTAAAGGGGGCCAAATATATGGTGACAGAAGATGGCTACAGAACTGTTTCCGCTTCTTTGTCCCTCTCCTGGTTTTCACCTGTGTGGGAACCTCAGTGAGTGACTGCAATGACTATTGTACTGTTATTTTGACATGTACTGTTACTGTAACTTGCCAACACTTCTGGCTCAAAGTTGGTGCTCAGTAAATATGTACATGTCAATGGATGAATAAATTCATTTCATTTTTTCTTTACTTCCTATATGAGTAACATCTGAGCATTTATTAAATAGTAATATTTAGTGCTAGTCCTAAAAAGTACTGAAAAAATAATAGTGGTATTGAATTCAGATGTAGTAAATACTGTTATTAGGCCTTTGTTGTTGTGATTGTATGTGTGTGTGAGAGGGGGAGACAGAGAGAGACTGTTTTAAAAATCTGAAAGCAAATAAAGCTACAGTGGTTGTAGACTTTTGCACATTCTCCCATTTACACTTATTCTTATGAAAACTCAATCTTGACAAGTGTGGATTTTGATTCTGTGAGGTCTTCAGCCACACATTCTTCCCATAAAATTTATTTGTCTGGCTTATAAAGTTGTTTAGATGAGTGTGACTCGACCCAGGAAAAGCTGTTTGAAACAGATGTTCACTTCTCTGTTGAACTAAGGCAGGCACCCTCCCTTTCTGTCCATTTGAACTGATGTAGTTTCGAGCAAATTGCTGACCTGTCCCCTGATTTCATGTTGAGGGTGTTTGGTGATCTTCTGTCATCTACTTGTTCCTTATTGTTACCAAGGGCACAGCCATAATTGCAAAGTAGAATTGTAAACTTTGCAGCTTCTAAAACTCAAGGTTATGTTTTTAAAGTGTTTCACTTTTTATTTTTTTAAATAAATTTTTATCAATTTTAATGGGGTGACATCAATAAATCAGGGTACATATTTTCAAAGAAAACATCTCCAGGTTTTCTTGTCATTCAATTATGTTGCATACCCATCACCCAAAGTCAGATTGTCCTCCGTCACCTTCTATCTGGTTTTCTTTGTGCCCCTCTCCCTTCCCCTCCCTCCCCCCCCCATAACCACCACACTCTTGTCAGTGTCTCTTAGTCTCGTTTTTATGTCCCACCTATGTATGGAATCATGCAGTTCTTAGTTTTTTCTGATTTACTTATTTCACTCCGTATAATGTTGTCAAAATCCAACCATTTTGTTGTAAATGATCCGATGTCATCATTTCTTATGGCTGAGTAGTATTCCATAGTATATATGTGCCACATCTTCTTTATCCAGTCTTCTATTGAAGGGCTTTTTGGTTGTTTCCATGTCTTGGCCACTGTGAACAATGCTGCAATGAACATGGGGCTACATGTGTCTTTATGTATCAATGTCTCTGAGTTTTGGGGGCATATACCCAGAAGAGGGATTGCTGGGTCATAAGGTAGTTCTATTTTCAGTTTTCTGAGGAACCACCGTACTTTCTTCCAATAATGGTTGTACTACTTTACATTTCCACCAACAGTGAATGATGGTTCCTTTTTCTCCACAGCCTCTCCAACACTTGCTATTACCTGTCTTGTTGATATCTAATCTAACAGGTGAGAGGTGGTATCTCATTGTAGTTTTGATTTGCATTTCTCTAATAACTAATGAAGATGAGCATCTTTTCATATATCTGTTGGTCATTTGTATTTTTTCCTGGGAGAAGTGTCTGTTCATGTCCTCTTCCCATTTTTTTATTGGATTGTTTGTTTGTTGTTGAGTTTTATGAGTTCTGGGAAAACTGGAAAGCCACATGCAAAAGAATGAAACTCGATTACAGTTTGTCCCCTTGAACTAAAATTAACTCAAAATGGATCAAAGACCTAAATATAAGACCTGAAACCATAAAGTACATAGAAGAAGACATAGGTTCTAAACTCATGGACCTTGGTTTTAAAGAGCATTTTATGAATTTGACTCCAAAGGCAAGAGAAGTGAAGGCAAAGATAAATGAATGGGACTACATCAGACTAAGAAGTTTTTGCTCAGCAAGAGAAACTGACAACAAAAGAAACAGACAGCCAACTAAATGGGAAATGATATTTTCAAACAACAGCTTGGATAAGAGTGTTTCACTTTTTAAATGAAAAGTTTCTTCTTCTTTTTTCCCCCTCTACACCATTATTGAGCTACTTGTGGAGACTGAAACAATACCTGGTACTATTTAAAACTAAGCATTGAAATTCAGGTAGAAGCTATTTGGAAGATAAAGATCATTATTAAAGATGGCAAGGGAGACAGACTATGGTCTCTCCTTACAGTCTAAATGGAAATCCACACTGGTTGTATTCTGCAGTTGCTGTCTATATCTTTCAGAAGGAGTAGGGTATAACCCATTTGCCACCCTATTCTCTGTTCCTCCTCTTTGGGTTGAGGTGTACAGGGCTCAAGGTCAGACTTGCAGACTTTCAAGATGACATTCAAGTTGGGTATTTGAGTCTCATGGAGTTGGTAAGAGGCCATTTCATCACCATCTTTCATGGAATTTGGGAACATCATGAATATTGGCATAAATTAACAAAATGATTGATCCTAAGTAGAACAAGCTTTAGGCTACTCATCTATGGGAACAACTCTATTCATTACTTATAGAATGGTTTGAGATCTATTCCATTAGTCTGATCTTAAGATGATGTGTATTTACAGAGTGATAATTCTTAAGAATGGTTCCAAGAACCTTATTTAGAAATTTTAATATTTACTAAGTAAACAATGACGCTTAAAAGTGTCCTGTAAAAATGAGACCCTCTATAGCTCAGATTTGTCTTAATTCAACGGTCTTCCCTTCAAAAGCCTGAGCAATATGTACCTGCAAGTCGATTTAGCAGACCGTGTATGTGTGTTTATTTAACTAGGACTTAAGTCATAATAGCAAACATTTCTTTAATATATCAGCCACATTAAAATTTTTGCAGTGGAAGAAGTGGCCAATTTTAATCATCTCAATTCAAATGATTAGTTATACACTTTCTGTGCTTGGCCATTCAGACTTTGTTTCATGCTGACTTTGTTGGCATCAGCTTGTTTGTTTGGATGATCGTCAATTTTTCAGAGCTTAACCCTTTGAGATAAAAATCCTCTTCTTCCGCCACTGCGTGGTTTAAAGGGAAAATGTGCCAGGACTGATGAGCAGCCCATCAGCTATACATGATGAAACACAAAGAGACTATAGAAAAGATTATAAACATCTACAGTGTTAGTTACAGGGACATTATCCATAAAGCATGTAATCCCATCCAAACCGTCCTACAACAGTTTCACAGTGAGCCAGAATTTTTAGGGTATTTTCTATTTTCAACCCATGATCCCGTGTAATACATAGTCTTGGCATTTCTTATCACTGCCAACCATGCATTTCTCATTTTTTTAAAAAAAATGTTTGTTCCAAATTTCAATACTGTGCATCCTTTTTGCCTTAGACCAAATGCCTATCACACATTCTCATCATTTTAATTAAACTTGGGCCAATCCAGGGCACATGTTTGATTTTGACTCAAAAGGTGCATGCAAATCACAAATTCTATGTGATTCAGGATGGAAATACTTCCTGTAGCCTCCTTTCAGCATGTGGGATGAAACAGTTTGCCAGATTTGTGATTGTACATCGTTAGAGCAGAGACCTGCTGATTCAAAAATAGAAAAATAAACCCAGGTTCACCTAATAAGGAAACATCATGCATCTGTAGTTTTAAGATCATCAGTCTAAAGAAACAAAAGGCCAGGCCTGGAATCAGGCAGTCCTCAATTCTAGCACAGCATCCCGTGAACAAAGAGCTGACTGGCCATGCATGTGAACACACTGGGCCCTAGGACATCATACATGGGACTGGCAGTCAGAAGCTTTTGGTTCCTCAGATTCTTCAAGCACTTTCTTCTGCATGGCCTTGAGCAAGGAAATCATTTCTTTTCCTGGCCTATAAAATGAAGGGAATGCTAAAGAACCATGCCCATTGCACATTTTTTTTCATAACTCGTATGGCTAATTAGAGCCTTCAAAGAGGCAGGTCTGTAATCGCTGAATTCATTTTCATGAATCAAGATTTTATATGAACATTGATAACTGGAAACTCCACAAAGAGAAATTCATTAATAGAGAATGTTGTCAAAATAGACTCCTCAGAATTCCTTTCAGTGTGTTTGTTGCCATAGTGAATTATAGGCATACTATAACAATAGTCTTTGTGTGCATGGACATTTCTGCACAAATGAATTTGGGATGTACTCATCTGTTAGGAATATCCTGCAGTTCAAAACCCTTACAAGCAAAGTGATCGAGCTTTTTTGACTTTATTATTATGTCTGGGAGGAGGGGTATGAAAGATTTGTGGGGACCTGAGTTTGTAGCACAGGATACTTACAAATGTTAGTGGAGAACGAGGGCAGTGCTATTAGTGTTGGAAGGAACAAATCATTAGAGAGAAGGTTGAGCGATGATAAGAAGACCTGCCCCTGAGTTTACCTGAGTCTCCCTTTGACTCCATGACCCTCCCCATCAATGGAACTCTGAGCAGCATTTCTGAATAAATTTCCCATAGGCCCTGACCGAAATGCCGGACACTACCATATTTATGTAAACACTGTTATCTACCAACTTTTAATGAACTGGCTCCACCTTCTCACCAGTGCAACAATCAGTTCAATAATATATTTCACATGCTCTGCCTCATGATTTGTAGCTATTATACCTGTTTTATAGATGAGAAAACTGAGGCTTAGAAAATTTAAGTGACTTACTCAAGGCCACACAGTAAGAAGCAAATTCAGAATTTGAATTTAGGTCTTCTTTACTCCAGAATCTGGCTTTTAATCACCCTGATAAACAGCTTTCTATTCAAGAAGCTCATTACATTTTTAGACAATGCTAATGAATATATTAAACTGAAATCTGCTTTCTTGGACTATGCTGTACTTTAGAGTAACAGAGATTTGATCTAGCTGACCACTTCCGTGGTTTCAGTGCTTTAAGAACATGATATGTTGGGCCTCTTCTACGTTCTAGGCACACTTAAAATTTGGTTCTTAAAAAATTACTGTTGCTTGCTATGTCTTTAAAATAGAATTTTTGAGGGGTAACTGATAAATAGTACACTGTACCTATTTAAAGTATATAATTCATTAGGTTTTGTTTACATTTGTGAAATCATTACCATAATCAACATAATGAGAATATTTATCACCCCAAAAGCTTCCTTGTGTGCTTTGTAATCTCTCCCTTCAATGTGAATTATTTTGAGATTTATCCATGTTGTAGAATGAATCAATGGTTCATGGCTTTTCATTGCTGAGTAATAGTTCCTATGATGAACAGAGCATACAGTATTCATGGACACTTGGGTTGTTCCCAGTATTTACCTGTTATGAATAAAGTTCAATGAATATTAATATTCAAGTCTCGTTGTAGACCTATGCTTCCATGCCCCTTTGATAAATACTTAGGAGTGAAATTGTTTGATTGTACGGTAGGTGTATGTTTAACTCTTTAAAACATTGCCCATCTGTTTTCCAAAGAGGGGCTGCCATTTCACATTCCCACTAGCAGTGCATTAGCATTCCAGTTACTCCACATCCTTGCCAACTAGCGTTGATATAATTTGTCTTTTTAGTTTCTAATAAGTATGTAGTCATACCACATTGTGGTTTTACTTTGCATTTTCTGAGAGTAATTACACTGAGCATTCTTTCATGAGCTTATTTGCCATTATACATCTTTTTTTGGTAAGGTATTTGTTCAAATTTTTTGCCTATTAAAAAAATTAGGTTGTTTCCTTATTATTGAGATTTAAGAATTCCTTATGTAGTCTAGATGTAGTTCTTTATCAGGTATTATATGTATTATAAATATTTTTTCCAGGCTGTGGTTTGTACTTTCATTCTTGGAAAAGTGTCTTTTAAAAGGCAGAAGTTTTAAGTGTTGATGGGAGTAATTTATTAATTTTTCTTTTATGGATCATGATTTTGGTGTCATATCTAAAACATCTTTGCCTAATCCAAAATCACAAAAGTTTTTCTCCCATTTTTCCATCTAGAAGTTTTATAGTTTTAGGTTTTATATTTAGCTGAATGATTCATTTAAGTTAATTTGTGCATATAATATAATGTATTGGTCGAAATTTATTTTTTTGCATATAAATATCCAGTGGTTGCAACACCATTTGTTGAAAAGATTATCCTCCCACCTTGAATTGACTTTGCAGTTTTGTTAAAATTAGTTGACCATATAGTCATAAGTCTATTTCTGTACTCTCTATTCTGTTCCATTTATTCAGTTCTCTATTTTTATACAAAACTACATTGCCTTGAATACAGTCTTTATAAGTCTTGAAATTTGAAAATTGGTTCTCTAAACTCATTATTTTTTTTCAAAGTTGTTTGGACTATTCTCTATCCCTTTGTATTTTCATATGATTTTTATAACCAGTGGATCAATTTCTACAAAAACAAAACAAAACAACCAAAGCCCCCCTATAATTTTTGATTGGGATTGCATTGACTCTAGAGATTAATTTGAATATATTGACAACTCCCAATTTGCTTTCTGACTCATGAACACAAATATTTCTTCCTTTTAAGTAATTGCATTTAATTTCTCTCAGCAGCATTTTGTGCTTTTCAGTGTAAAAGTCATTCACATTTTTGTAAAGATTTACCCCTACTTATTTTATATTTCTGACTTTCTTTTAAGTAGTACTGATTGATCAGTCTCAATTTGGCATTGTTCCTAGTATATAGAAATACAGTGGATTTGGTATGTTAATTTCTGTCATGCAATCTTGCTAAACTCACTCCATATTCTCTTGAATTTTCTATGTAGATCATCATGTCATCAACAAATAAGTTCAATTTTACTTTTTCTTTCTATCTGGTTTCCTTTTATTTCATTTTGTTACCATATCCCACTGGCTGCCATCTCCAGCACGATGTTGAAGAGTGTGTGAGAGAAGTCATCCTTATCTCGTTTCTGATGTTTGTACCTGCCTTTCTTGTTTTATGTTCTGCGGACAAAAGCTAAGGCTTTTATTTTTTGTATTTCTAGTTCATAGGACAATATTTTGGAAATATCATATATCTAGCAAAGGGTGGTCAAAAAATTAATGAAAGAAACATAGGACCCACTCCCTGTCCACAGCTTGAAGAAAGAGAGATGATAGACATTGGAATACAAAGGTCTGCTCTAAGATAATGTCATTTTTATGGGTAATAATGGGGTGCAGAGAAAGAACTCCTAGTTCTGTGTTTGTGGCAGGAACAAGAAAGTAGTAAGAGACTCCTGGAAGGTTGGCTGGAGTAGGGAGGCTGAGCTAGATCTGGAGGAATTAGTAGTCAGGAGAAAGGAGAAGAGAATTTTAAGTACAAGAAGATGTTCAGACAGATAACTTGTAGTATACTTGGGAGAATAAAAGAAAAGGAGTAGGAAGAACTTTTCTAAAATTTGAAAATTTGGCTTTCATATTTCCTCCCCTTTCTATGTATTCTTCTTGACTCTAAATGTGCAATTCCCACTTTCCTCAACTCTGTTTCCCATAAAGTAATGATTGAATCACTCACTGGTCTGGTTTTTCACTCTGGAGCCTTTCTGGTTTATCAGTGGCGTCCTCTTTCTCAAAATATAGCCTCCAGAACTAAACCAAGTTCCAGATGTGACTAACCAATCCAAAGGGAGGACAACTGCTCTCTTGGTCTGGACATTGCAATTACAGGATCCAACTGCATGTGGCACACTCACCTATACCTGCCTTGTCCAAATATAATTTTGATGTTTTAGGGAACCTGAAACTGGCAGCAACCTCTATGCCCCTTCTATCACATTTGATTCAGAATCCCAAGGAATCTTGCTTGTCTTAATTTCTCTTGTTATGCAATCTAGCCTAAGGATATCTTTGTTTTGTTATTTACAAAGCACTGTTTTGCCTCCTTGGCATAAGGCAGATACTGTACTTCAGTGGGAATAATTAGGAGCTATTTGGATGAAAAGGCAGACATGGGGGCTATGGGGGTCATTCTACTGTTCTTAGGAACTTTGAAAGAGCCTAGTGGAGCATGGTAGTTTTGGGCTTTATAATGAGAAACTGATATTAAATCCTTCTGGTATAAAATAATTACAAGAGATCAGCATCTAACATTTGTCTCAATAATATTTAGTGTCTGAAGGACTGAATATGCACTCTGTGAATTGTTCTTGGCAAACGTACTTTCAGATTCTTCTCAAAGCTCAGCAGGGCGGATGGGAAGGTCCTGTATCAACATGCTTCATTCTTATTTATCATTTCTTATTTACTTTTATTTCTCTATGAAGCTTACAACCCAGTATGTTGTCCTTTAAATCAATAAACTCCCACACACTTTCCCCCACACCCTGGAACACACCTGTGCACACACAGACATGCACTACATACAAAGAAAATGGCCTATTTATCTTAAAAGAGGATGGGTCTTTTTGCCTGTTTAGCAGACACCAGGGTAGATTCTGTGGAGTAGTAAGTTTCCTGTAAGGGCTTCTGAGTGACATCTCAGTAGAGTTGCTTTGTTTTGTTTGTAATGAAGTAAATTTCCAAATGCCAGACGTATCTTCATTGACATGAGGTCATGGAAACACATTTCGGAGTCCATTGCAATGAAGAAGGGTCAGTGGCTGACCAGTTGTATGATCATGGGTGGGACCTCAATAGTCCTTTTCCAATGCTTAATTTACATACCCTGGCCTTGTGGGACTTAGCAGGGAAGCAGGGAGGCTGACCTTTAATTCAGCATCGGGGAGACCTCAGTATGAAAAACCACTTTGACTGTGATTCATTGCATTGCCCATCTATCCTGTGATGTTGTGGTTTTTCTTACCAGCACAGTATATAAAACTTTTTGTGGATGTCTTTCTTTCTCACCAACATTTGGCAAAACTTTTAGTAGCTATATCACTTGACAAAGCAATGAGCTATCCATTCATCCCCAAATGTTCTTACTTTGTTCTTCCTGTTCTCCTCTGACCCTAACAGGTGACTTAGCAGGGACCAAACAAAGCTGAATTGAAGTCACTATCAGATAGCCTTGGGCCAGCCTCCATTTTCTTCCTCTTTTTGCAAGCTTTGTGGGCCATGTACAACTAAAACTTTTTTGACCTATTCTTAGCCCATTGTTTAGACCTTGTATTTCCTTAAGAATAGTGATTTATCTGTTTTTTCCTGGAGCAGGCTAGAAGAGGGATGCCTGAAGAAAGGAAAGTTATTAAGGGGAAAGAAGAAAGAAATGGAAGATATAAGCCTTCTCGAACCAGTTTCAGGCATCTCCTTGCCTTATCCTTGGCAGGTGGTTGCTACCAAGTCACTTCACACCATTTGGGCATCTCAGGAACACATGCCTCTTATTTAACTGGAGATGAAGGGACCAAAGCTGAGGAAGAGATATTTATTGGCAGCAGTCTAGCTGGCATTGTGTAATCCCAAATCCATTGCACTTTGCATACCTGTGCTGTATTGTTGGCTTGCTTCAGTGGGCCTTTACACTGCTTTTTTATAACTCCAGAAATACCTAGATATAACCGTTGTCTTTCAAGTAGACTCAAGAGTCTCCTGTGTTCTCTGGACACATATTCTCTCCAGCCAGCCTTGTCTGAGAAGTCTGCGTCGCACTCTCTCACACTGTGGATTTGTCCCTGGCTCCAATGGAAGAAGAGTGGATTAATTTAAGAAGAAACTACTTAAGTCTCTCTCTTACTGAGCTCTGTACTATGTTGTGGCAGAGTCTCTGTGGAACACTTACAGGATGCCTTGCTCCATATTATTCCCCATTCTGATGGCAGTTAACAAGAAAGGGGGAAATGCTTGAATCTGGGGATGAAATTTCTAACTCTCTAGCAAAGAAAGGCCCTAAATTCACTAGGCCAGTGATATAAACAAATGACAAGTGGTGACTTGCATGAACCTCAATCAACCAATCACAGCTGCATTAAACCAATGACCTAAGAAGTTTGGTATTTTGTTATCATATAGGATACAACCCAATATCAACACTCTGAAGGAAAAACATGTGTTAGAGAAGCAACCCAGTTTCTGCCAAACACTGGGATAAAGGCTAAACAAGCAGCTCGTGATTTAAGACAGAGATACAGAAAACACAAGGTCAGTGATTGCTGACCGTGTTTCTCTGTGCAACAGGCAGAGAAAACTCAGAGAAGTTCCTCATGCAGAACTCCACCGTCTCGTCCGTGAAGTTACAGAGCTGTGTACTTCACAGTCACCTGTGAGTTAAGAGCTCTGTATTGGAGGCACAGAGATTGGTTGTGCAGCCATATTCTCATAGTTTCTTTCAGTTTAATTCAGTTTGGTTCAAGCCAAAAAAACATTTTGGAGCCCCTACCAGAGACGAGATTATGAATTGTGAAGGATGTGAGATGACTAAGTTTCTTACTTTCAGAGAACATATCATATGTTGGGGAAGCAAGAAATAGACACATATAATTATGAAAGGAGGGCTGTGGTAAGGGCCCTCTGATGGAGATAGTGTGCTGTGGACCCAAAGGGGAAAACAACAGCAGCTCAGTGGAGAAGGAGAAGGTTGTGTTTGCCCTGGAGCACGGAGTAGAATTTCACCCAGTGGAACTGTGGGGAACGTGTGGGGGGAATGGCAAGAAAGCATGCTTGGGAATGAGTTAATGGTCTGATAAACGGGCTGTGAAACTTCATTGTGCATTTTAGAAATGGTCACTTGTCTGACATAGCTTGTATGTTGCTTATTGCAAGACGGGCTACAAACAAGTAAGGCTGGTTTGTGAGGGGCCTTGACTGGCATGCCAATGAATTTGACTTTTTTATTGAGAAATTCATTCATTCAATGAGTATTTATCAAGGTACTTACCAAGTAAAGGTAGACACTGTTACAGTGGTGAATGAGAGACAAGCACTCTTCTCCCATGGGACTCATATTCTAGTGCAGAGCCAGGCTATTCAAAAGATAATTTTAAGGTGAGATTATTGTTGAGAAAGAAATAAAGCAGAGTGATGGGAGACAGATTGGGGGTGGTCAAGGCTTACCTCTCCAAGATATGATATTTGTGTTGACACTTAACTGGTCAGAGGACATCAGTCATGCACAAACCAGGGAGGGAAGAGAGTTCTGTGCAGAGAAGCAGAAAACAACAAAATCCAAGAGAGGAATGTTTGAGGAACAAAAGAACAGGGATTCTAGATAACAAAGTGAGGGGACAGTGGTATGAGATATGGTTGAAGAGTGGGGCAGAGCCTGGTCAGGTAGGGTCTTGCTGGCCACCTTGGACTCTATTTTGCATGTAAGAGAAAGTCAGTGAGGGGCTGAAGAAGGGGAGTATCATATGCTGGCTATGGTTTGCTCTGCAGTAAATGGATTATAGTGGATCAAGAGTAGAAATAGAGAGAAACTCATGGAGATGCTCCTGAATTTCAAGTGAGATATGATGGTGGCTTGGATTAAGATGGTATCAGTGGAGCCTGACCAGGCGGTGGCACAGTAGATAGAGCATCGGACTAGAATGCCGAGGAACCACGTTCAAGACCCCGAGGTCGCCAGCTTGAGCGTGGCGGACTCATCTGGTTTGAGCAAAAAGCTCACCAGGTTGGACCCAAGGTCCCTGGCTCAAGTGAGGGGTTACTCGGTCTGCTGAAGGCCCGCGGTCAAGGCGCATATGAGAAAGCAATCAATGAACAACTAAGGTGTCGCAATGCGCAATGAAAAACTAACGATTGATGCTTCTCATCTCTCTGTTCCTGTCTGTCCCTGTCTATCCCTCTCTCTGACTCTCTCTGTCTCTGTTAAAAAAAAAAAAAAAAGATGGTATCAGTGGAAAGGAAGAGAAGGTAACTAAGTTGGCATATATTTTAAAGTTAGTGCCAATGGGACTTGGTGTTGAATTAGATGCTGGAGAGAAGGAAAGAATAATCAAAATGCCCCTGAAAGTTTTGGTTTAAGCAGATGGTTGTGTTATTTGCTGAGATGGAGAAGACTGGAGAAGAGATTGATTTGAAGAGTAGTACATTAAGGGAGTTTTTTGTTGTTGTTGTTGTTTTAATAGATTATTAAGTTTGAGTTTCCTATCAGTCATTTAAGTGGTGATATCAGTGGCTGGATATCATATGAGTTATTATTCTGCTATCAGGGCAAAGGTCATAGTTGGGAATAGTAAATTTAGGTATACACTTAGCTTATAAGAGTGAATAACATGAATTGATTTTTCTTTTCTTATAAAAAGATGTATGCTTTTTTAAGGGAGATTTACTCATGATAAAAGTTCCATAGATATCGATAATTCTATGAAAAAGACAGCTTAAAAACCAGACCAAATTTCCAAACTTAAAAAGCACCATCCTTTCAGTAAGAAAAACATTAATAAAAATGGACATATTGACTAATTAGTAATTAGTATTTCTGGGCCTTGTGTATTACACATTCCTGCATTTACTGCTATGGATTCAATTTATTGCAATGAGATATAGGAGGGTTGGTGGGTATTTTTCTGACCACTAAAATCCTGTTGTAAACTTGGACATTGAGGAAAACCCTATTGTTTATTTATGAGGTATTTTGAGCTCATTAGAATAAAAAAAAGAGTATATATATGCCAACCTAATGATTCCATCTTTTGAAAAATTTTTGTTGACTTTATTGGGGTTAATACATTAATACAGTTTCAGGTGTACAGTTCTGTAATACATCATCTGTACATTGTGTTGTATGTTCACCACCCCAAGTCAAATCTTCTTCCATCACCATCTATTCGAACCTCTATCCTCCTCCACCTTCCTCACCCTCTTTCCCTCTTGCAATCCCCACACCATTGTCTGTGTTTATAAATTTTTTTCTTTGCTTAATTCTTCATTTTTACACCCAGTCTCTTAACCCCCACCCCGTCTGACAGCTGTCAGTCTGTTCTCCATATCTATGAGTCTGTTTCCATTTTGTTTGTTAGTTTAGTTTATTAGATTCCACATATAAGTGAAATCATATGGTATTTTCTTTCTCTGACTGGCTTATTTCACTTAGAGTAATGCTCTTAAAAATTCAAAATTGAAGTATCCCTTTAATGGCTTTTGAATTCCTAATTTATTGGGCCACTAAATTCACCTAGAGAAAATGACTGAGGAATATAGCCAGGATGACTTAGGAGATAAGATCATATCACATAGAGCCTTTAAAGCTGAGGGTTTCATAGGAAAGCTTTATCCATGCTAAATAATAATTACATCAACAATAATATACTTTCACAACAGCAATTTATTAGATCTTCCATCTCCATGTGAAATCTTTCAAAGGACTCGTTATTCAGCTGAAATGCTCTCTTGCATGATGTGCAAGTGAGGATGAAATAAAGCCTGAGAATGTGGTCAGGGAGACTGAGATGGAATAAGCAGACCAAAAAATATTGAACCAAAAAGTAATGCATGAACGGAAGTACACCTGGTGAGTATGCATACTGTTGCCCTACGCTACAAACCATCACAAACCATTTGGAGTGATCAAAAAAATTGCTGCCCAGGTGCAGCAGTTTATATTTTGAAAATGAAATAAATCTAATGGATACTGTGGATGAAGAACTTGCAAAATCTTATTAGAAAAATAAATCTGTTTTGAGTTAGAAAAGTGAAAAAAAATCCTAACAAATTACTGGAGAAGAAGTGTTTCAAAACTCAATACATTCATGTTTATTCAATAATCACACACATGTTCCATTAAGAAACACAGGGAAAAAAGTGCAATAAATATTGATTTTCACAGCAAAATGTAGACGTATATGTGCAAAGAATAATGAATCCCTTTCATAACAGTTTGGGAAAAATAGAAATTTTGAGTTATTTATGCAGGTTGAAAAAATAAGAATGCTGTCCTCCTTAGTAGCAGGGGGAAAGAAGATTTCAAGTTAGTTGTATAGAGATCATTCATTTGACTTGATTCTTTATATGCAGAAAAACCGGTTAGTGTCTGGTTATTTTTTTGAAAGTAAGGAATGATGGGGCCAGACATAGACTTGGAACTCTTGTAGTTTGGGAGGGAGGCAAAATCATGATTCAAATCCCCCTTTCATACAGTTGATTTTCATAAAGTTCTCTAGGTAGAGAAAGGGCTCATATTCAGTATTGCTTGCTTTAGGGAGCCTTGGTGGAAATCACACATTGTTCTAAACACCTCATACCTCCCCTAGCAATATTTCTGTACAGGAAAATTCTTGTTAAAATAAACTTAGAGCAAATTTGTTGGGAGGGGAGTGACAAGTATTTTGGAAACTCATGCTCTACTGATGAAAGCTGTAACTTTGTGCAATCTTTGGGGATAGGAAGAAGCACAGTTGGGTTATGTGGATTAAAGGCCTTTAAACTGCTCAGGCTTTTTTTTTTTTTTGTAATTTTCTGAAGTTAGAAGCAGAAAGGCAGTCAGACAGACTCTCGCTGCGCCCGACCATATCCACCTGGCATGCCCACCAGGGGGCGATGCTCTGCCCATCTGGGGTGTTGCTCCATTGCTGCTGGAGCCATTCTAGTGCTTGAGGCGGAGGCCATGAAGCCGGCCCAACTTTGCTTCAATGGAGCGTTGACTGCGGGAGGGGAAGAGAGAAGCAGAGAAGAAGGAGAGGGGGAAGGGTGGAGAAGCAAATGGGCACTTCTCCTGTGTGCCTTGACCTGGGATCGAACCTGGACTTCCACACGCTGGGCTGATGCTCTATCGCTGAGACAACTGGCCAGGGCCCTGCTCAGGCTTTTAACTCATCAATTCCATGGGATTTTAAGAAAATAATCAGAGATGTATGTATATAACAGCTTTGGTGCAAAGATATGCAATAACATTTATAATGGTGAAAATGTGGAATTGACCTAAATTTCAATGGTAAAATGATTTGATAAATTAAATTATGATTCACAGTGGACCACTGTGAAACCTTTAGAAACTATGTTTAAAAGAATATTTACCTGCAAAACTACTCATGATGTACTGTTAAATGCAAAAGCCATAAAATATAGACAACACATGTGGTTCAGCTTCTGTTGTGTTGTGTGTGTTTATGTATAAGCTGTACAGAAAAAGACTGGAAGGAAATATTTGAATAGTGTTAACTGCTTACTTCAGGGTGATGGACTTTTGCATATTTTAAATGTTTCTATTTTGTGCTTTTGTATATTTTTTAAAATTTCTGTGCTGATAACTACACTCAGAAAGGGAAAACTTAACAAATGTTTTAAAAGAGAAAAGCAACCAAAAGATAGGAAGAGTTATTGGAAGAAGGAGGTACAATCTCAAGTCTTGTTTTCCTGAATCAGTGGATGAACTTGATCCTGCTTTCCCTGTCTCTACCTGGGCAACAGTAGACTGGTGGCTTTGACTGGGCAGGATCTGGGTCAACAACTCCAAAATGTGAAACACAGGGTGGACCTAAAAACAACAACAAACCTCATTAGTTCAACAGGATGGAGCTAATCTCTGGAAGTACCCAATCTGCTGTGTGATTCCTGGTGGGACAACTGAATGGCAGGCTCCACCTTCAGAAACTTGCTTCACCCCAACCCCCTGCAGTGCAGAGCTTCCGCTGGCCCCCTTGCTGATTTCTCAAGAGTTCCCAGGGTTATCATCAGCCCGGTGGGGCATAACACAGTGAGAAAAATGGGCCCTGGGTTTTGCAGTTCCACGTACAAATGCGGCCATGGTCACTTGCCCTCAACATGATAAGATCATGTAATGATGCTTGGTAAATAGCTTTGAGATATACACAGGCAGGTCTGCAACTCCATTACCAGTCTTCAGTCGGTATTTCTACCCGCTCATGTAAGAACCATTGAAAACTGTTGAGCCTGAACTTTATATAGTCATCGGCAAGTGCGTCTGGGAAAGTTTAGGTGCCAAGATCTAAGCAAACGAACAGGATAAGCAACTGCAATAGCATTGGGCACATAAAAACAATGCAAACCTGTGTTGGTATGAACATAAAGCAAAATGATTAAGGAAATAAAACCTGCTAAGAAATAATGTTCCAAGAGAACAAACTGGAATGAATGGGAATAGCCACTACTGATTTGGATCATTCACTTTACTCATCCTCCCTCCATTAAACAGATAGTTGAGAGTTGACTTTATCATCAAGAACACTGATTTCCCAGTTTGGAAGTTTTGGACCAATACTCCATAGAAAACTGTGAAGATGTTAGTTAGCTATTTAGCAACAATTGTTAAAAAGAATTCTTTCAACACTTTTCCTATATCATATTTACATTTATGTTTTTGGGTTGTTTGTATCTTGGATTTCATTGTCTCTACCCTGTTCAGTGAGATGCTGAAGTCACACCGTGGCACTAGTGGGGCTCTGCCACAAGGGGATAATTGTAAACTCTGTGAAGAGCCTCTACTGGTTTTATATATATCTGTTGACTAATGAGATTTTTTCACTAGTGCTTTGTGCCTTATTTGTCAACTGATATAGCATTAGAGCTAGTTTTGTAGAGACTTATTCATTCACCCATCCATTTATCCATCCTTTCATCCAAAATAATTTCAGATTCCTCTACAAAATATAAAATAAAATTAAAAACTAATAGTTAATGAACATGGACAAATACGATTAAATACAGGGTGGGGCAATAGTAGGTTTACAGTTGTGAGTTTGCAAAACAGAGTTTATTCTGGTATTATTATTCATTAATTCTTGTATTATTTTTCATATGAATAACTGTAAACCTACTTTTATCCAATTCTGTTAAGCCAAGAATGAATTTAGTAAGTCATGAATGAGTGCTCTGCATTTTCTAGAAGTGGGCAGAATTTCTAGTGGCTAATGCTGAGGAAGAGAGAAAGAGAGAGAGAGAGAGAGAGAGAGAGAGAGAGAGAGAGTGTCATGAAACCTGGTCCCATGAAGCCCTGGGCTTCCCAACAGGTTCCCAGGGGCAACAGGTGAGACCAGGCCAAGGATGGAACTCTCTCCACCCTCCTGCTCAGTCAGAGGAGTTCTAAGTCAATTTGTTTTATGTGGTATGTAAGATTAAAGGTTACAAAGCATCATAGTAGCCCTAAGAGCAAAGCCAGTTCTTTTGCAGATAATGCATATCCATTGTTGATGCTAAGGCTGTGGGATCTCGTAGACAGGATGCGGTGTTACAATGAACAATGCACTAAACAGCACCCTTGCAGATTTTCTTAGCTGGAGGGCATCTCATACCATTTATTTACTCAACAAATATTATTCAACATCTACTATGTAAATTGCATATGGCCTGGGGTGGGGGCTGGATAGGTGGCATACCACTGAATATAAAATTTTTTTATTCAAGTTCTCTGCCTGCCTATAGGGAGCCCTGTAGGGAGCAGGATAGATGCTCCATGAGGCAGGCATTTTGTCTGTTTTACAATACTTAATGATGTATCCCCAACTCTTTCTTTTCCTTCTTTGTTTCTTCTATTCATTCATTTTCAGTCCATTCCAATCTTTTCTCTCTTACTGCACCCAAGCTAGCCTAGCTAAGGTCACAATGAGCTTAGGCCAAGTCCCTGACATCACAACTCCCTGTTATAACCTCTTGTAATACCTTAGACCTTTTCTTTGTAGCACCACGATTTGTAATGAATGTCATTAACTGTTTGATGTTGCTTTCCCCATTAAGTTATAAATTCCATGAAGTCAGATCTAGATCTGCTTTGCTCACCAATGTTGGACCAATAGTAGTTGCTTAACAAATATTCATTGAGTAAGTAAATAGATAAGCTACTTATCTATTAATTAAATCACTTTTATTTAACAATATATTTACTTATTGAAAAAGGTCATCAGTGCTTATGGAACATAGTGTTTGAATGAAAGGGAGAAAAAATATGAAAATATGAAAAAAAGTCATTTTGAAGTGAAGTGGAGGAGGAAAGCTTTCTGAGTAGTGTGTATAAAGGTGACTTTATTTGTCATTTATTCACCACTCATGTTGCCAGAGGTAGTCTGTCAACATTGGCTTTAAGTTATGAGTTATTATTATGGTTTTTTGGCTTGGATTGCTAATAAGCCTAATTAATCACCTTTATTGGGTTCATCTTATCTTTTTTGGAAGCCTGTGTAAGTTAAGGCACCTGGAGATTTAATTACAGTACCCAGCACTTTGTCATTTTCATAGATGGGTCCCTGTAATCAAACCAATTCTTGGCAACTCTTCATTGGCGACTCCTTTGACACCATCAAGTCCTTCTCTTCATTAATGCCTGATGAGTCTTCAGAGTCAAAGAATAACTGAAAAATAAACATAATTTCAGAGGTCAGAGTCAAAAGGAACCCTAAATGAGAGGGTTTTTGATATGCCACAGATGGGAACAAGAAAGGAATTGATTAGGCCTTAACCAACTGGGCAATAGGAAGAAATAAGTAAACGCCAAGGAATATTAGATGGTGGTGTGGTGTCCTCCACACTTTGGAACCTCGTCTCACTGAAGATTTTGGAATCTGGAAGATTGTGTACAACTAAAGGTAAACCTCTAATTACCTGAAATATTGTCTCTATACTTGGAT
Organism: Saccopteryx bilineata; assembly: GCF_036850765.1. Taxonomy (NCBI): domain Eukaryota; kingdom Metazoa; phylum Chordata; class Mammalia; order Chiroptera; family Emballonuridae; genus Saccopteryx; species Saccopteryx bilineata. The sequence goes on from NC_089500.1 coordinate 15,206,608, forward strand.
TTAGAAATTTTTGGAAAAACATTAGAAAATTTCGAGAGGCTGCCTCTTTAAATTGTAGCATACATAGCATTGATGAAACTCTAAACAAGATCCAGAAAGCTGTATCTTGAGTAGGGTAGTCAGATAAGAAAGTTATTGAAAACACATGTAAGCCCAATCCTTCTGAAAATGTGATTTGAGTTTGTGTCCATGTGGGTAAATGAGATAAACAAAAAACCAAACACTATATAGGCCCAAAGCAAAATAATTGAATTCAGTGAAGCAAGTGACTACAAACAAGTTTGATATTTAATAAGCAGATTGACTAAATTTTTGCTAAGACCATGAAATGTAAGCTTCTAGTTCCTGTGTTCAGAGGAAAGATACCTTAACTTTAGAAATCCAATACCATTTTCACTCTTTTTATTTGCAAATGAATTCACCTTTTATTCCACAAGGAAATAGAAACCATTTTAGAGGAGGTCCCCTACACACACATACCACCATTTCTTTTATCCAACCTAAAAATCAACCTGCATCTACATCTGTCCTCTCCTCTCAGCTTCCTGTTGGAATCAGGAGTTATTCCTCTTACTGTGTAAAGCCACCTCTTCCTCCTTTGTTCGACATCCCGTTCACTCTTGCTTATTCAGCACTCTTACCAATACGATCTCTTTTCTCTATCTGCATGATTTCCCTTTCCGGCAGCATTTCGCTACTGTAAAGTCTCATCCGCCTTAAAATCTTTCTCCTTCAGCTGCACCTTATCTTGTAGGTCTTGTTCAATCTCTCCCATTTTCTTATAGCTAAATCACACATACTTCCTTCTCATTACCCGTTCATTCCTCAACTTATTCTAATCTGCATTTCGTTGTTATAAATTTATTTAAGTGGCTCTTTTAAGGTAAGTTATAACCTCCATGTCACTAAATACAGTGAACATTCTTTAACTCTCTTCACACTGGGTCTCTCATGAAAGTTGACAATTCTTCAAAACATTTGCCTGTCTCTGCCCTCTTGATTTTTATTTTATATTTCTGGTTGGTCCTTGCCAACCTGCCTTATTCGGTCACCCTCCTTTACCTGCCCATCGAACATTGAGGTTCCTCAAGTCTTGGTTCTGCTTTTCTTCTCATTCTACTTTCTTTCCCCTAGATGTGCTGATTACATCTGAGTCTTCTGTTACCATCTATGGTCAAGGACTTCCAGATGTTCATCCCTGGTTTAGAAATCTCTTCTGAGTATCAGAGCATATATACAACTGCTTCCTTGTCACCTCCAATGGGAGATTCCAAAGTATCCTCAACCTCAGTATGGCTGAACCTATACTCATAATCCAGTCCTTGAATGCTGACCTTCCCCTAGTGTTTTTTCATTTAGTTAAAGTTACTATGACTTGGTTGTCTAAGGTAGACACCTTGGAGCTCCTCTTCCTAAATTCCTCTGCTAAATCCATCATTAAATCTTGCCAGAACTTTCAAATATCTGTGGAATATGTTCATCTCTCTTCACCTCTATTTTCTCCACCCTCATCCAAGCTACTGTGATCTCTTTACCTGGCCTAATGAACACACTCGGAACTGTTCTGTCCTGCTCTCCAAACTTTAGCCAGAGAGATCTTCTAAGAATGCAAACTGGATCATACTACTATTAAGTTTAAAATTCTTCAATAGCTTCCCTACTTGGAAGGATTTTCACTATCTGGGTTTGACATTTCCCCAGACTCCTCTTCCGACATCCTTGCCCTTTGACCACCAAACATATTGCTTTCTTTTACTGTTTCCTATTTAACTCTTGGACATCTTTTCAGTCATTGCTCAAATATCACATCCTCAGTGGTATCTTCCCTGTACCAGATTCTATCTCCTCACTCTATACTCTGGAGAACCTTTTGCTTTACCTTTAAAGAAATTGTTGCAGTTTGTAAAGATGTAGGTGTTTTTGTACTTACCAATAATGTCTCTCTTCCAGAGAACCTGCTTGGTTAATAGCTGTTAACTTAAGAGTATTGAAATATGCTTAACCGATCACGGGCGTGGACAGGAAATACTCTTTACAGTGATTGGTGGCAAGGGAAGGAAGAGGCATGAAGGAGCAGAGCCTTGCTTCTAGATCAGAACAGGAGTGAGCCAAGTCCCAGTCTTAGCTGGGGGTTGCACAGAAAAGCAGTTTATAATTACACAGTCTGGAAATGTGCCAGCACCTCTGGTTAGGACATCTCTGAGAGAATGTACAAGTTAAATTTGTGCGTAAAATGGGACACTGAAGGGCTAGGCACTCCATTGCAGCTGCACGCACGCTTCCCCCAGACCCTCACCCTACCACACTCTGCAGTCAGTATATCATCTCTTGTAGGCCTCACAGATCCATTTTGCTGTCAGTTTATATCTCATAGCTGGGACTGTTTCCCTGATACTCATTCTGAAGTGACTGAGTGCAAATTATCAGCCCTTAAAGACCTTTCAAATTTGGGCTAAAACAACTGGGCATAATTCAAGATGATTGAATGGTAGGAGAAGTACGTATTCCTAGATTGTTAGAGCTGAAAGAGAGTATTTAATCCAATATTATCACTTTACAGATGAGGACACTAAAGCCAAAAATAATTAAGTTGTTATTATTCAATCATTCATACAAGTTTTGAAATAGGTCTGTCTAGAACACAGGTCTACTGAGCTCACTAACCTTCACTAATCTTCAGACCCATTTCACAAGAGCTCAGAGGAAAAGTTTCAAATTTCAAATTGTGAAGCAGCAAAAGTCTGGACTCAGGCTCTATAACCACAATAACAAAAAAAAATCTCTGAGAAAATTTGTTAAATTGGATCTCTTTAATGTTTATTTTCCATTATATTCCTTCTCAGCTTAAAATGTACCATCTTGTTTCATTAGTCATTGTCAGTAGTAATGTACAGAGGTCTACAAGCATATGATCCTAATGCATCTACATATTGCATTTAAAAGAAGAAATTAGGTTTGGTAAATATTTTTGTGTTTTCTAAAGAATGCATGAATTTTTCTATAAACTCAGAAATACTTATTGTTCATAATATAAGTGAAAAGTCTCCCTTAACTCATGAAATTGCTAATTGTTTGATTCTCCTTGAAGATGAGATTACACCAAACAGGGGCAGTCTGCTTGGAGACACGTGTGCATTATCATGACAGTTTCCATTACTGACCTGGCTTCGTCGGCAGTTGTTACATCCTACTCCAAACCTCCAAGGCAGTTGCCCGTGAAAAATGGCTTCTGTTTTTTTCATGGTGGACAGACTCTGACATGGTCTCTGATAGTCCTCTCCTTCTGTTCATGCCCTTGAGTAGTCCTCTCCACTCGAGTGTGGGTGGGACCCATGACTCTAACAGAGAATACAGCAAAGGTGTTGGAATTTCACTCCTGTGATTATGTTACATTGTATTGTAACCTCTTTCATGCTAGCAGTTTCTCTTGCTGTCTCTCATGAGACAGGTAGCCATATTGTGAGCTGCCCTATGAAAAATCTCAGTGGCAAGGAACCAAGGGTGGTATCTGGCCAATAGCCAGCAAGGAACAGAGGCTCTCAGTCCATCAACCCATTAGGAACTGAACACTATCAACAATCACGTGAGCTTGGAGCAGGTACTTCTCCAGTCCAGCTCTCACATGAGACATCAGCCTAGCTTATTGATACCTTGATTGCAGGGTTGTGAAAGACCCTGGAGCAGAAGACCCAGGTCAGCTGTGTTGGACTCCCGACCCACAGAAACTATGATAACGTATGCTGTTTTAAACCACTAAATTTGTGGTGATATTCTAGGCAGAAATAAAAAACAAATATCTTTTCTTTTGGCCATAATTGTTGTATCCTAATTTTTTTATAACTACATAATTAAAATATAGAGTAATTTACGTCATTCCCATGCTGACGCACCTCTGTGACTGCCTGCTCCCTATACTGTCATATCTGAGCTTCTTAGGCTAGCACACAAAGCCTTTCACTATTAGTTATTGACTTATTTTTCCAGCTGCTGTTACGATCCTATCCTTTCCCCACTCTCTTGGCACAGCCTTCACACAACTCTTTCCTTTTTTCTCCCTTTTCCCAGGACGCCCCCAAATGTGGGGCCATCGCACAAGCTGTGCCTTCAGATGCCTTCCTTTTGCGTACCCTTCAATATGTTTGAATACTGTCTCCTCTGGGGGTTACTTTGTCCTAACTGTTCCCTTCGCACTCTTTTTTTTTAAATATAAATAATGCTGTGTACTACCTTCTGATATAATTTCTATATCTGGCAGGGGAATCTTAAGTGTTAATTTGGGTTTCGGTTTCCAAACTCTCTTCTTCATCCTCTTTTCAAGCAGGTAGTCCTGTTATTGGTATTTCGTGGCTTGAGGGAGTTTGGAAGGGTGGAAAGCAAGCCTTTGAAGTTGTTTAGTTTTCTTTAAAAGACTACATGAACTGAGTAGATTGTGCTGGCTGTCTGGAGGGGGAAAAGGAGAGGAGGAGCGTCTGACAGTACTGCAGGAGAGTGGAGTGGAAGGAAGCATGACTCCACTGCAGTGCTCTAGGAGAGAGGAGCGAAGGAGAAGCTAGGACATCTGTGAAGATTAGTTCCATCCTAGAGAGAAGGGCTCCAACGCAGCGCTCTGGCCACCTAAGAGTCCCATAGCTCAGGCACAGATTAGAGGAGATATTGGCTGTGAATAAGAACATTGGGTGTCACTATGGCAACCAAGGCATGCCGTAACCCATGATTGGAGAGGCCTCCCCATCTGTCTGGCCCATGTTACTGCCCCTCTCTAGTGGGGGAAGGAAAATAATGACTGTGATTGAATTTCCCGCAATATATTGGGGAGGAGTTGGCTCTGAGTTAGATTTAACTTGAGTTAAAAAAAAAAAAAAGGAAATTTGATATTTCTTGCACACCTGTTTGTAGATGAAGGTTCATGCCAGCCTGAATGAGCCCTAAGCCCAAGAAAACTACACCCAGGCACATCATAATCAGTTTGTTCAAAACCAGTGATAAAGGGGAAAATCTTAAAAGCAGCCAGAGAAAACATACACATTACACACAGAAACAAAGATAAGGAGAGTCGGAGAGTTCCCACTGGAAACACCGCGCATGTGAGAAGGCAGCGGAGCCCGGTCCTCAGAGCGCTGCTGAGAGAACAAAACTGTCAGCGGCGCTTCTTCGTCCAGGAAGATACCTCGCAAAACTGAAGGCAGAAGGAAAGCTTTTTTTCTTTTTCCTTAAGAAATACAAAGGCTGAAAGAATTTATCACCAGCTAACCCACACTACACAACATGTTAAAGGGAGTCTTTCAAGGAGAAGGAAATGACACCAGATGGAAATGTGGCTCTACACCAATAGTTCTCAGCTGGGGTTGGTGTTGTCCCTGCAGACATTTGGCAATATCTGGAGACAGTTTTAGTTGTCACAACTTGAGCGGGGAGGGTGGAGGGTGGAAAGCTGTGAGTGTCTAGTAGATGGAGGTCAGGGATGCTATTAAGCATTCTATGATGCACAGGACTGCCCCCTACCCTCCAGGAAAGAAGGTCAGTAGTAATGAGGTTGAAAAAACACCTTACCTAAATAAAAGAAATAATATGGGCAAATGTAAATGTTTTTCTTTTTAAATCTATTTCATAGATCATTGTCCACTTAAACTAAAACAATAATGATATGATGTGGGTTTTATCACAAATATAAAAATAAAATATATGGCAACAGCACAGACACTGAGAGTTGAGAAGTGGAAGTATATTATTATATGATTTTAACCAGAGAGAAGAGGTATAAAGTCATTTGAACGAACACTGGGATAACATATGTATACTGTCAACCCTAAAGTAGCCAGTAAAATAAGAAAAAAAGAAGATATAGCTAGTCAGCTAACAAAGGAGATAAAAAAAAAACCCCATAAAAGTGTCAATTAATCCCAAAGAAGGCACAGAAAAAAAAATTGGGTGGGTGGGTGGGACAAAGAACAGATGGGAAAAATAGAAAAAAAATAGCAAAATAATAGATTCAAACCTAATAATATCATTAATCATTTTAAATTTAAAAAGCCCACACACCCTAATTAAAAGTTGGATATAGATTGGATTAGAAAAAGATCCAACTATGATGGAAGGAGACTGGACTTGGGGTGGTGAGCGATATAATATATAGTTGATATATTATAGAATTTATACCTGAAACCTATATAATTTTGTTAACCAGTGTTACCCCAACAAATTCAATAAAAGACCCTACTATATACTACCTGCAAAGAACTTACTTTACATAAAGACATGAGTAGATTCAAAGGTAATCAAAATAGATAAAGAAAATGATTAACACTATTTTTTAAAAAGTTGAGCTATATTAATATCAGAAAAAGTCTACATCATAGCAAAGAATATTGTCAGGTATACAGAAGGTCATTTTCAAGATAAAGGGGTTAGTTCTTCAGGAGGACATAATAATTTCAAGTATTCATTCTTCTAATAACAGAACTTTAAAATGCATGAGGCAAAAACAGTATTTCAAAGGGAAATAAGTTCACAGTTATAGTTAGAGATTTTAATACTACTCTCTCAATAACAGAGGAAGTAAACTGAAAACCACTAAGGATATAGAAAACTTGGACACTTGCTTAACCTACATGACCTACTTGACATTTATAGAACACTCTACTGCACAACATCAGAATACAAGTTCTTCCCATGCGCACACAGGACATGTATCATATCCTAGGCTGTGGAACAAGTTTCAAAACATGTAAAAAGTGTTCAAGGCCTTCAAAGTGTGTTCCTGACCACGACAGAATGAAATTAGAAATCAATAAGAGAAAGATTTCTGGAAAATTCCCAGATATTTTGAAACCAAATAATGTACCCTGCCTATCTTTGGGTCTAGTGGGAGGTATTAGGTCACATTTTTCTTCTGCTTGGGATTTTAATAGATAAAACAGTAGAGACATCAGGATGATTTAGATTCAGTCTTGCTTACCCAGGGACTGTGGAAGGAACAATTTCATCCCCAATGGTCTTTTGTAGTCCAAAGTCTATATGCCAAAAATAAAATAAAATCAAGTAAACTCGTAGGAAAAAGCTGATTGAAAAATTTTAAACTACATTATAATATAATATTTAAAGACAAATATAATTTTATTGCCTTTGAACCTAATATATGGTTATTTAGCTAAATGTTTCAGGTAGCATATTCTGAAGGGTTGTTTTTAAAAACATATAAAATATAAAAATGAAAATATTTTAATGCATATAATTAGTACAGTGTTTATAAACTTGCTTTAGAGAGTAGGTAAGAATGTTTGTAGGTAAATAGATGCCTCCAATCTGTTCATATAGTATATGTAGAAGTACTTTGTTCTTTTAAATATAATAAATATAAATATTTTCTTTTCCATAAATGGCCATAACAATATTTCCAGTCCCATTTCCCCCCAAGGCTTTGACAGTCCTCCCAAGAAGCAGTGAAGTCTGATTGCTTCTTTTTGGATGTGGACTGGCTTTAGTGACTTGCTTCTGATGAATAGACTGGGGTGGAAATAATGCTGTGACACTTCCAAGGCTAGGTCACAAAAGGTGACACAACTTCCACCTGGTGTTCTCTCTCTCTTAGGATGTCTGCCTTTAGAACCCCATCACCATGATCTGAGAAAGTCTGTGTAGTGACTCCATAGAGATGCTGGTGTAGGGAGGAACTGCGATTCTCAGGTGACAGCCAGTGCCACCCCAGACAAACGAGTGAGGGAGCTTTCAGGTGATTCCAACCATCAGCCTCAAGTCTTCCAGTGAGGACTCAGACATAATGGATTAAGGACAAGTGTTACAATTTTTTTAATTAAATATTTCTTGATTGATTTTTAGAGAGACAGAGGAAAGGGGGACAGGAAGAAGCATTACACTTAGTTGTGTATTCATTGGATGCTTTCCATATGAACCCTGACTAGGAATCTGATGTGCAACCTTGGCGTCTCAGGACAGTGCTCTAACAGACCAAGCTAACTGGGCCACGGACTGTTCTGTATAGTTCTTGGCCCACAGAACTCATGGGCATAATAAATTGTGGTTGTCTTCTGCTGTTAAGCTTTCAGATAATGTATTACACAACCATAGTTATTAGAACAACACTACCATCTTAGTTACTTACCAGTTTGTTTAATAAACCCATTTTAATTTCATATTCTTCCTAAATAATTACATATTTTGAATCTGGATTCTTAATAGGTTTCAGTACATGCTGTTTCTATACAGAATGTCTATCCATAGTTACTGCATGTGTGGTTAACCTGCATAATTTGATATATCCCTGAGTATCCCACTGAATGGAGAAATAGTACACATGGAGCTCAGAAAAGGCCATAATCTCCCATGGGCCAGTGTGTGTGGTTAGATCACGAATCTCAGCAATAAGGCCAAATAGGCTATAGAGTTTCGCCACCAGGATCCTGGAGCTGGATGAACCAGGCTTAAATCCCAGGTTACCGCATAGCAACTGTGCGTACAAGAATGAGTTCCACATCATCTCTCAGCCTTAATTTCCTATTTCCTCATCTGTTTTTTTTTTGGAGAGGGGATAATAATAGCACCAATCTTATAGGATTGCTACAATGTATAAATGATATAATGAAAATGGAAAGTGCTCAATAAATGTTGGCCAGTAGAGGCATGCATATGAAATCGTCCACTTACTTGCCTTATCATACCACCTTAACTTCCAAATCTGGAAAATTTCCCCCAAACACCCTCTGCTGACAAGAGCTTGTAAAATTGACTTTTATAGGAATTCACCATGCTGTTAATTGGGGTGACTTCCCAGACACAGTCTGATCATTACTGCTGCCCCTTCGGAACACCCCTGGAAGTGAAAACTGTTCCCAACAGACCTTGGGCTAACACCCACTGTCTCCCAAGTAAGCTGACTTGTGTCTTGGTGAATTTCAATTCTGTCCAGCGATTCAATTCTCTTGGATTGTTTCACTGAGAGAAACGCAGGAACAATTTTGCAGGATGATAATTTCCTGCAGACTTTTTGAGAAGTTCCACTGTTTGTTTTGGTAACAGTGTGGTTAAAATAAAACCCAGAGTACTGCTTTTCCTCCAACAGTCTGATTGGGCTGACTCAGTGGCACTCGCTTCAGGGACTGCCCTCGTCTCTCCCTCAGCCCTTTCCGGGAGAACAGTCCTGTGTGATTTGAATGTGATCATTTCTTTACCATGTGGCCCATCAGCTGTCACTGTCAGTGTGTTTGAGAGTGTCTAGAAGGGGTTTTAATTGGCAAGATCTTTAGTAAAATTTGCAAATTAGTGATCCACCGGCTGATGTTATGACAATGTCTAAACACTATCAGTGCCATTTTAAAATAATCTTTCATCGATACAATGTTCATCTTAATTAGCCAGAAAATGTTGGTCCCAAAGGAAGCTGCCTACAGTTTTGTGGATTGAGCATTGAGCTATTGGATGGCTCGTTGAACTTGATTTATTGGGGGAAAAAAAGAAAGATTTATTTATTTATTTATTTATTTATTTATTTATTTTTTGTATTTTTCTGAAGCTGGAAATGGGGAGAGACAGTCAGACAGACTCCCGCATGCGCCCGACCGGGATCCACCCGGCACACCCACCAGGGGGCGACGCTCTGCCCACCAGGGGGCGATGCTCTGCCCCTCCGGGGCATCGCTCTGTCGCGACCAGAGCCACTCTAGCGCCTGGGGCAGAGGCCAAGGAGCCATCCCCAGCGCCCGGGCCATCTTTGCTCCAATGGAGCCTCGGCTGCGGGAGGGGAAGAGAGAGACAGAGAGGAAGGAGGGAGTGGGGGTGGAGAAGCAAATGGGCACTTCCTCTATGTGCCCTGGCCGGGAATCGAACCCAGGTCCCCCGCACGCCAGGCCGACGCTCTACCGCTGAGCCAACCGGCCAGGGCCAAGAAAGATTTATTGAAGTGATTTCTATTTTATTCAACTTATGAGGTGCTGGTCAGTGTCCTGAGTGATTGGAATGTGGACACAGGGGTACAGGTGGAAAATAGCCTTCTGTTTGATAGGGTGACATGGTATGAGTATCATCCTGAGAAACCTGATATCTGAGTTTTAATCCTGGCGCAGCCAGAATTTGTTTGTATGACCCTGGGAAGGAGCAACCGCAACTCAAGGTGATTGAGTACTTCACACCAGGTACTCTTCATCCATTTTTTTGTTCTTGGTAACAATCATGTAAGGTGAAAACCATTAGCATCTCCATTTTAGAGATGAAGAAACAAACAGGTGCAAGGAATAGAATTATCTTGCCATGAGTCATGGCCATGCAACTAGTAAGTAGCAGTGACCTTAACAGAGAGCAGGGCTCTCTGTCCTAAATATTGAGGTCTACACAACCATAAGCTAACTTTCACTGAAAATTCCCCTAATATACATGAGCCTAGATTTTCTCAAGCTATATAATGAAGCAGTTGGACTAGATGATCTTTTACTTAATGTTCAGAAAGAATTGTAGCTCAGAAAGAGTAGGATTCTGTGTAGCTAATCTTTCTGGATTTCTGGGTTATTGAGGGATTGGTTTTTATTATGGTTTATATTTTCATGAGAACTGACAAGGTCCTTGTAGTATCCTTGGGAGGATGCCACATTAATGCTCTGGCATTGATTATTTTAAGTGGATTAGCAATCTTACAAGGACCCTTCGTCTTTAGGTTAGCATGGAACTGTGCATGACAACTCTTCTCAATAACTTATAGATGTGCATTGTGTCAGCCAAGAGACCACAATTTTCTTTTATTCTGGTGATACCAGCTAGATCCTGGCCATGCTCAGCAGCCTCTGGGTGTCCTACCAGTATTTACTGGGGCTACCTGATTAATATCCTTGGCAGTATATCAGCTTTGGGGGCATTTAATTTAAATTTGAACAAATTCTTGGATGTATCCAACTGCTACAAAGTACATCAAGGAATATTTTTCTGCTATGAATTTTACCCCAAAGCATGAAATTCAGTATAAACTTAGCTCAGTCTGCAGGCTAGGGATGCCAGATGGCTGTTACAATGGACCCTTGCTTGGCCTTTTCTCTTATAAAAATAATTTATGACCTGCTGCTCTAAACTTCCGATCGTGGGCTTTGCAGGCACCCTGACAGTTTTCTCCCACACTGGTCACCACCCTGAGCTGCCTCATACAACATTGTTCTTGGCAGGGGCCTTAAAATATCATAAAAGGGATAGTCGAAATCACTTGGCATTCCAGCCTCCTCGTTTTACACAGTGTTATTATTTAGAGACAATGCTGAGAGATGGGCTGCCAGAACTCGGAATGTCAAGTCCCTTTTGTGTTCAAAGCATGAGGTGAAGTCTCTATACTCTCCAGGCTTTATTTGTAGAGTGGGAATGGTAATGCCCGCTTTTTAGAGATTCTGGGTGGATTACGTGAACGTGTGATGACAGAAATGCCTGAGACAATGTTGATGCTTGTTAATCATTATCACAGGCAGACTCTGAGGATTCTTCAATGTACAGAATACCCAGATTTTTGAAATATTTCTCTAAATTTTTAGGATTCTAGAATTTTTTGTGTACCCTGAAAGACCTCAAGTTTATGGTTCTGAGGTGGCCCTGAGAAACATGAGATCCAACTATTCAAACAAACCCACTATCTTTCTGACAAAGGCTTGATCCAACTCATTTCTTCCTTCCTTCTTCCCCAAGTCCCACTATCAGAGGGTTATTCTGTTTTTGTTGCAGTTACTGTTGCTGTGTAACAAATCACCCCTATTTTATGGTGTTAAACACGGATTATTTTATTATGCTCACAGATTCTGTGGGGCGTGGATTTGGGCAGGACACACAGGGATGGCTTGTTTCCTGCTCTGTGATGTCGAGGGAATAGCCTGGGAAGATATGAGCAGGGTACTTGTTTCTCTAATGGGAGTCTCATGTTGGGTATATCTGATAGAGCAAATCCAGGCTCCTGCTTGTACCCTGGTTACCTGGCATCCAGACACGTGCGTTTTCTGACTGTGCTAGTTTCCAAAGGCTGCTATAACAAATTACCACAAGTTTGATGGCCATATTGGCTCACAGTCCACGGGCTAGAAGTCTGAAATCAAGGTGTTGGTGGAGCCACATTTCCTCTGCGTCGTGGCAACATAACTTCAATCTTGGCTTCTGATGTCACATGGCCTTCTTCCCTGTAAGTCTGTCTGTGTGTTCAAATAGCCCTCTTTTCTCTTGAAAGGATTGCAGTGATTGGATTTGAGGCTCACTTTAAATTTGAGATGATTTCATCTTAAGATTTGTAACTAATTACAGTGGCAAAGAACCTATTCCCACCTAAGGTTCTGAGGTTCTGGGCGAACATGGATTTTTGAAGGGACGCTGTTAAACCCACCCCACTGGTTTCTGTTTTGGAATATCTTGGAATTTCCCAAACAGAGCAGGATTGCTAAAAATATTGTGGGCAACTAAAAAGCATGGTAAATATCCTATATGGATATTTTGAAGAAAAGTAAGGCCAGATAAGGGAAGACAGGGTGATACAAGCAGTGTGGTGTAAAATAGGAGAAGGGCTTGCCAGGTAGCCAGAACCACACATACCAGGTGGTGTGGTTTGAAGCAGAGCCGGAGGGCAATGTGCAGGAACAGCCATGAGGGAGGTAGGAGGAGGTGAGGTTGGAGGACAGACCATTTGTAGGCCACTGTCAGACTTTGGGCTTCATTTTAAGGGCAATTAAACACCAGTGGCAGTTTTTGAGCATGAGAACAGGCTAAGCTTACTTATATTTTCTAAAAGTCACTTCAGTTGCTAGATGGAGACTAAACACAGGGTGGAAAGTATGGGGTCAGAGGTCAGCTGGATGAGCTTGAGGTCATGACAGTCATTGAGACAAGAAAGAGTGGTCCCTCGGGCAAGGCAGGTAGCAGTGGGTGCAGTGAGAAGTAGTAGTGGGAAGTAGAGTTGACAGAACTTGCTGATGGAGCGGATGTGGAGTCAGAAAGGAAAAAGTCGAGAAGGAACCCAAGGTGTGGCTGGCGCACCTCGGTAGATGATAGGCTGCCTTCTGAGACGAGGAGGACCACGGTGTGGTGGGATCCGGGCTACAGTAGGAAGTCAGGACTTTAAGCGGCGGTGCACTAACTTTGGAAGCTCCATTAAACATCTGAGAGGATGATCATGCCATTGGATCTTAAGTTTGGAGATTAGGAGAAAAGTCAGGGTGGGGTTTAGATCAGGAGCTACCAACGCATAGATGATGTATAGAAGCATGGGGCTGAGTGAGGTCGCCCAGAGAGTGTGGATAAGGAGTAAGGGAGGGCAGGCCCAAGACCAGAGGCATTCTAACATTTAGAGGTAAGCAAAATATCTTAAAGGCTAACACCCAGCTGGTAACACCTAGAGCCCCCTCTACTCCAGCTCCTCGTTACTACTCATTTTTGCAGGATTCCTTTGCATAGGTCCTGGCAGCCTCAGTATCTTCATTTTGAGATCAGCTATCTGACCAAAAATTTATTAGTTGCATCCCACTCATATCTGAAAGCTTTGGAGCACGAGCAAGTTCTTCCTAGAAAGTCCTCTCTGCTACGTTCTTGTTCTGTACTTGTGGATTTGCTCTGCATACCTATAGACAAATGAGGGCTGGCTGGCTGAATAGGCCTGTCTTCTCTGACTCACTGTCTCATTCTCCCTTCTGCCTCCCAGGTCTGCTCAGGACATATGGCTGGAGAAGGCACTGCACCTGCACAAGCATTTGCTTTCACAGATCCAGCTGTTGAGGGCTCACCTGAGCACACCTGCTACACTTTTCTTTGAAAAGCTGGCCATTGATTTCTGACTTCAAAGTTTCAAATCTTATAGGGGAAACCTTTAAGTTATTTATCTGCCTTCAAGTGCCCATATTGCAAATGGCCTTAGTCGACCTGCATTTTATCTTTTACTTTTGGATGATTTGAATCTGGTGACATGAGAGAGCTTGGAAAGCAGGGGGAGGGGTTGCCAAGATGCCTGGCCCCACTAACCATTGACTCTACTACCACCTGATCTAGTTTATGGAAACGGAAACCAGACTCATTGAAACCCTTGATGGATATGGCATGTAGGGCAGGTGGGAACTGGTCAGGAAGAAAGACAGAGGGGCGCCGGGGGGACAATGCACATTAAACACAGCCCACACCATGTGTAATGTTTCAAACTCCTCATCAGATTCTTCTTATCCGTCTGTGGAAACCACAGCCCATTCCTTGCTACAGCAAAGATGCGTCTTTCTTTCTCTTACGTGCACGCGCGTGTGCACACACGGGCACACACAGCCTCGCTCCGTGCCAGGCCTGGACCAACACTGACTTCTTATTAAGTGCTTCAGTTGTAGGATGAAGACTATGTAACATCAGAAACCTCTTCTTTCTTTCTTTTTCTGAGCATGAAAGAACGTTGTGCCTGTAGAATACGTACTGGCTTGCATTCAAACAGAAATATGTACCCCAACACAATTCCTTCCAGCTCAGAGCCAGGTCACAAGAGAGCCTTGGAATTGAATGGGCAGTGCCTGAGTTTTTATCCCATCACCCAGTGAAATCCCATCCAAACTCAGTCTTATTCCCTGTATCAAACATCTTAGATGACTGGAGCTCCTCTCTGAAGCTGTAGATTTCAGTAGATGACGCCCTAATTCCTCAGGCTTTGTTATCAAGTTGTTTCCTTCCTCCTCTTATGCATTGCATTCTCCAACAGCTAGGCTTTCTCTGTAAACCGCTATTTTTCACTTGTAATCTGCCTGTTTCTTTATCTCCATATTTAAAACGCGAAAGCCCATTGAATCTGGACTCTAATAACCTCCTTTCTGTCCCCCCCTCCTTCTCTAGCACTTCCATGTATACAACAACTCCATATTTCTTTTGTCCGCCTTCTGCATTAATGACCGTCAGCTATTGGCACTGGACTTGAGCTATTCCAAGAATAGAGGAAATCCAGGCTCAGTGGGGAGTGCTCGGGACCAAGGATGTGGCTGGAGATTTATGGCTGTTGCCCCGAAGGAGGTACCTCAGGAGGCCAAAGGAGGTGCTCCCTAGGCAGGCAGCGCAGGCCCCTGTGACTCGGGATCTGCGCCCTTGGCTGTTAACCCCGCCCCCCATATACCCCATCACCACCACCAGCTCTGCTGACCCACGTCCTGGGGTGCATCTGTGTGCTCCTGCAGCCCCCTACTCCCCACGTGCGTTACTTTTCACGCGTGGCACGGAGTCATCTGTTTGTTTCCCTGGATCCCCTGTCAGGCTGAGGCTGATTGATTGACTGCTGCATTCTAGTGTCCAGCACAAAGAGCTGCACATTCAGGCACTCGGCCTGTATCTGCTAAATTCATTTATTCTTGGGGTCACTCGTTTGCAAATATTTATTGCCTGTTCTATGCCAGACACTGTTCTAGGAGTTGAGAAATTGAGCGAATGAGCAAAAGTGGGTAGAATTGTTGCTGTTCCCTCAGGCAGCTGTCCCTTTGTGTTCCTCTTGAAGTTTATTTTAAATTTATTTCTCTTGGCTAATTAACATGGTAATGAAGCATAGCAGGGTGTTGCAGTAGTGAGTAGTGAGAATTCGCTCTGTCATGAGGGGGGTGCCTGGTGACTCCCCTCCCCACAACTATCCTCCCTCCGCACTATCAATTTTTTGTCTGTCTTGCCCCATTCCTATTCTATCCTTGTTCCTGCTGGGAAAGGAATTCGGGCCATATCCATGATTAAAGAACAGACATAGACTAACCTGTCTGGTGAGCTGGTAGGAATGGAGAGGGACAGACATCAGATTCCATGAAGACACCATGGGTTCCTGGAGAGAATGGCTCCTATGAGAAAAATCAAAGCCTGCTCTACAGGTGGATCTGAGGATGCGGCACGTTAGGGAGGTCTCTCTACACCCTATGCCCCTTGAGATCCACAGCTCAGCCAGGGGATCTCTCTAACAGAGTGTTATGGGATGAATGTGTCCTCCCAAAATTCATACGTTGAAACCTAACCTAACCCGTTTGGTGGCATCAGGAGGTGGGGCCTTTGGGAGGAGATTATTAGGTCCTGAGTATGCAGCCCTCAGATATGGAATTAGAGCCTGTATAAACGAGACACAGAGAGCTCTCTTGTTCTTTCTGCCGCGTGGGGACACAGAGAAAAGACGGCCATCCGTGAACCAGAATATGTGCCCTCACCTGACACCAAATCTGCCTGCTCCTTGATCTTGGACTTCCAATTTCCAGAACTGTGGGAAACACATTTTTGTTATTGATGGACCATCCAGCCTGTGATGGTCTATTGCAGCAGCTGGAACAGACTCAGACACAGAGCAGCACATGGTATCAGAGTGGACATTTCCCTTTATCTTAGAAGGAGTTTCTAAGGCTATTATTGCTGGAACACAAGATCAAGAGTGGCTATGTGTAAGACGGAGGACCTCTAAGTGGAGCAAGAAGCGTCTGTCCCCTCGAGAGATTTTGGGAATCTCCTGAGGTCTCCTGGAAACATCTAAGATGGTACAAGGAATTCCTCACAGGGATGTAGGTCCTGGAGCCACAACAGCAGGGTTTAGTGGGGTAGCAAAGCTCGTTATTAGTGTGACTGTGACCACGCACACAGGCGTAGGAAAGATGGGTACTGAGGATATGGCTTGCTCTGGCCTTTCAGGTTGATTCTGTCACAAGGGCACCCACCTCCAGGGACAGGCCCAGGCATAGCCACAGGCCGTGTGCCCAGCTCTGGCACCGTTCTCTTTCCCATTTCCCCACTTCAGCCAGCTCTTTCCTCCTTTCCTTCCCACTGGCTCCCTGACTCTGTTCTCTGGCTTGCAGCCCCCGCCTCCCCGGATGTGGTCACCCATTTGGAAAGATTATTTTCTAACCATTGAAAATCTGTGTCGTAGACATTGTCTGCCACGTCTGGATCCTGACAGAACAGGGCAGCCCTCCTGGCCTGGCACCCTTACTCCAGGGGGCAACCATTTGCCTACCTGCTAGAAGGGTACAGAGTATTAACTCGCTCTTTTCCTCACTGGCAAGTATAGTTTCCCCATAGAACGGAGCAGATGAATTCATTGGGGCATCTCAGTTCCAGTAGCTGATTTGCCTTAAGAAAGCGTTCCTCTAGGATGTTTTTCTATTCAAAGGTGAAAAAACCACGGATAACCTCATCCCATGAATTTTGACAACGAGCATTTCAAGCAGGAGTGACGGATCAGTGGGAGAAGGCTTTTTGGTGAGGAGAGAGCTTTCATAAGATGCTCGTAATCAATATTAATGTGTGTACGACTCTCTGGGGATCCTGTTAAAATAGAGATACTGATTCGGTGGGTCCGGAGTGGAAACGGAGATTGTTTCTCTAACAGGCTCCCAGGTGGTGGTCTGCGGAGACCACCCTGAGTAATGAGGCCTGAAATCCCAGACACCACCGGGGCAAAGCCCTCTTCCACACCCCTGATGTCTTCCCATGATCCAGGCAATGAAATCCTTCCCCAAATGTTGAGTGAGCTTATTAAGTTGACTATTTGAAAGAAGAGGAGAAGTTTCTTATAACTGAAGAGAAAATCATTCCAAACTGGAGTTCAGTTACATAAACAGTTTTGTGAATGATGTTCTTGTTTTCCCACGACTGGTGTTAATACTGTTTCAGGAATGCTGCGAAGAAGGCACGGGAAGCTGCTGTGTGTGTATCTGTGTGTGTGTGTGTGTGTGTGTGTGTCGGGCAGTGGATATTATTAGGACCAACAATGTGCAGAAATCAACCCTTTAATCAGACAAGCTTACAAAACAGGTCTCAAAGGTGGAGCAGGCTTATGAGAGTTGGCAGAAGTAAAAAAAAAAAAAGGGGGGGGTGTCATTTGCAGAAGCAGAGATAACCGCGGCTCACCTCCTCTTTTATTTCTCTGTCCAGCTGAACCATCACTGGGCATTTTTCTTCTCCCCAGAGAAGCTCAGCTGGCTGTCCGGCCTCCATCAGAGGCACAGCGCCTCTCTTTCTGGGCAGGAATGGGAAGAGAGTGGAAGTAGTTGGGCTTTTCCCCTCTGTCTTTGTTGCCTAGGGCATCCTCTGGGTGATGCTAGAAGATCATTACTTGTCGTTATGGGAGCCCTGTGATTATCCCCTGCAGTCCCTAGCCCAGGATCCCTGCCATGGGCCCAGGGCTCTGAGCTAGGCCCACTGGGGGACGCGACAAAAAATAAAAGCTGGCTCTTGCCATTGCGGATACTATAAGTAGATGGGAATGGAGGAGCCGCGTCTTTCAAGTCACTAACCACATCCCACAGGAAATCGTGTGTTCCAGTCAAGTGACAACTCCGCGGGGAGGGCGCGGGCTGACGGTGGCGTGGGGACACTTTTAAATGAGGTGATTGGAAAGGCTTCGCTGAGGAGGTAGTAATTGATTTAGTCCTGGTAAGGAAGGAAGAATTAAACAGTGCCTGGGACCAGGGAGCTTGGCAATAGTGCAGCTTCCAAGAACACTTTCTTCCCAAATCTCTTTTGGGGAATGGCTCAGGGGGAGGAGGAAAGCAGGGCATTGATTGATTCTGAGGACAGAGATGTGGCTGGCCCGATGGTGGCCGACCTGAGTGGTCAGCAGGCTTCTGTGACCACGCACCGTGCTGGAAGCTTCCTCCTTCCTGCATAGAATCAGGAACAGGTTAGGATACAGTTAAATCCCGCCTTTGTAATTTTCTTAAAAACATGCTTTACGAGGAGATGGACAGCCCAGATGTCACTCTGGACTTCAGGAGCCCTCTCAACACCTGCTTTTCAGCCTTAAAAACTATCATTTACACTTTAAACCCCAAGCATTTAATTCTTTAAAGCATTGGCAGAAAAAGATTAAAAATGGCAGGGCTAGAAACACTCTATAATGATTTTGGAAAAAAAAAACAAAACCACTAGAGCTATTTTTTTTAAATTTTAAACTTTAGGCTTTACATTTCAAAGTTTTATCAAACTACTGCCCACGCCATCCCTCCCCCGCCCCATAATTTAAACCATTGTTTTCCAAGGGAAATTTAATAATAAGAGCCGCCATGTGTTTCTACTTAATTTTGGAAGCCTGTGTTATGCAGTCAAAGATTCTCATTTGAAAATAATTCCTGTCCTTAGTCTCAAACTGCCAGGGGAATAAAATTTAAAAAACATGTTGCAGCTCTCAAGTTTATGTTTTGCCTAAAGCCAAGCAGCGCTGGAAGATCAAAGTTTGGAGTGTAGTTCTAAAGTTAGAACCACTGCCTTGCAAGGCGCTCAGAAACCCGCGCTGGTGCAGCTGCCCCACCAGGTCCTCGGGGAACTAGCTCGGGAGCAGAGGGAGCCCCCTGCCCCTCCCCTGGGCAGGGCCCCTGTCGCCTGGGCAGCAGGTCCCCACCGAGTGGGGCAGGCAGGGTATTTTTAGATCGTATGCACACACGGGAGAGCCTCCTGCATTCCACAGTGTGCGTCTGGGAGGAGCAGCCGCAGAGGCTGCCTGTGCTTGCTGTCTGCTCGGCCTGCCCTTCGCGCGGGCTATTTGTCAACGTGACAGATTCAGCTAATAATGTTTGAGGATGGGCAAACCACGGCATGTTTGCTAGTCTCAAGCCATCTCTTGTTCACTCCTAAAAAGTAAACATACATGTGTGTGTATTTAAACTTTTTTTTTAAGCCTCAAAGCCCTGCTTCCCCTCTCTCTTATCAAATCCCTAAGTTGGCTTCTTTGAAGTCTCTGTAGGATTGAATGTAAATTATGGTTTCTTAATGCATCAGAATGACACTCCCAGGCAGCAGCAGGCCTTCCACAGGCTTTCTGCATCGCTCCGTTCACCCCCTCCGGCGACTTACACTGGCTGGTCGTGAGCCAGGCTGACGGGTCCACTTGTTACTTCAAATGTTATAACTCAAAAAAAAAAAAAAGAAAAAAAAAAGAAAAAAGAAAATGTTGTGGTTCAGAAGTTATACGTGTCTAAGTAGATGTGTAGGGTCACACAGAAAGGCGGCATGTCCCTGAGAAGTGCCCCAGCCCTGCGCCGCTGCTGCTGAGCTTGACCGGGAAGCACACCTTGGGCCAGCGGGGCCGGGAGCGGAGCTCTGGGAGACGGGCGGTGACCACGGAAGCCCGGGCCTTTCCCCTGCAGACAGGGTCTGCTGGGATCCCGCTGTTGGCAAGTGCTCTCCGGTGCCATCGGGCTTCCTGTGGGCTGCTGCCCCCCCCCCCCCGCAGCTGTTCTAGGGGAGGCATGCGAAGCAGCTGTCACTTTTCAATCCGAGCAAGCTCCCCACTTCTCAATTTCAGACGACGGTTTCTACACACAGCCTTGGTTTTACAATGGCTTCTGACTTTGTGGTTCCTGACACTCCTGGGTACAGCTGAGAATGGGAGAAACAGGTGCACTGCTAAGTCTCCCTCAAGCTGTCCACGTAACCATCTTACCCTCAGGAAGCTGTATTCTTGTCCTAGAACAGAGAGGATCGGGATCCTTTGAACAAGAGGTGCTTGGACGTGCAATCTCTCTCACTGTTGATAATTCATGTCTCAACCCCCAGCACCTCCGAATGTAAATGCATTTGGAGATAGGGTTTGTGAAAAGGTAATTATATTAAAATAAAGTCCTTAGAGTGGGCCCAAATCCAATATGATAGATGTCCTTATGAAAAAGGGAGAACCGGATACAAAGATACATACGGAGGGAAGATGGTGTATGAAGACACAGGGAGAAGGCAGCCATCGATAGGCCAAGGAGAGAGACCTTAGGAGAAATGAACCCTGTGACACCTTGACCCTGGACTTCCAGCCTCAGAACCATAAATGTGTGTTGTGTAAGCCCCTGGTCTGTGGCACTTGAGTCTGACAGTCCTAGCCGAGTGAAGCGGACTCGGTGTGGTACACGTGTGGCCAAGGTCACACCAGAGAGAGCTATTGACTTACCCCCCCCTGTAAAAATGTCCCGGATGAACGTTCCCAGAACAAGAGACAATAAATAGAGCCTGTTTTGTTGGGTGTGTTCTGTAAACTTATCTCTCTGTGGGGTTCACTGAAGGAAAAGGAGAGGGGGCCTGATGTGCCCTAAGAACATGACTTCGTGCAGTTTTTATTGTGGGGAGAAAGCAGGACACCACCAAACTGGTGATTTCTCACAATACCAGGTGCGTTACAGATTGGTGTGTGGGCTTTTGTGAATTGGTTGCATATAAATGAGGAACATTTAAATAAAAAGGAGATCTAGAAACTTTCACCAGTTTGGGGCTTTTATTTATAGCTACTACTGCCCAGTGCTCATTTCCCTTGCCCTGTGAGTCCTGTGCCCCGGCAGCTCGCAGACTTGTGTATGAAGTGCAGTCAGATTGGGTGCTGCCAGCTCTCCTTTATGTGAAAAACAGAGAGACTGGCATGAGGAGGGGGGTACCGAGAAAGCTGGTTCAACAGAGGGTGTGATTTTAGCGGAAAGAGTGGATTGAGCATCATAAGCCTGTGCTCGGTCCCAGGACTGTCAAGGTGATATCGGCACACAATCTTTATCTAAGAGACAGAGGTTAAGGTCACTTCTCACTCTGAATCTAGGAACTCAGAAGGCAAGAGCTGCAGCTTTTGCAGTGGGAGAGCAGAGCCCCAACCTGGCCTGTCCCGACCTCCCCATTTGAACAAGTGACATTGTTCTCTCCTAACACAGGCTCAGGGTCATCCCCCCCTCGGCATTTGCCAGCCTGGTGGCATCTGTGTGCAGTCCCCAAGCCTGCCGTCCCCGTTCTGTGCCACACTGCCCTCCTCACCTTCACCGCCTGCTCAGACGACTGAGGCTCAGTGTCGTCGTTTTAGCTCTGCGTGCAGTCCCCAAGCCTGCCGTCCCCGTTCTGTGCCACACTGCCCTCCTCACCTTCACCGCCTGCTCAGACGACTGAGGCTCAGTGTCGTCGTTTTAGCTCTGCGAACAGCTCTGCAGTTGTGCTTGGGGGTCTTCTCTTCCTGCGTCCTAGAAAGTCTTGACTGAGCGTGTATACTGCCGTCCTGCACGTACGCACTGCTCTCGTCTCCGAATGGACCAGTGATGTCTGTGACCGACCTGTCAGACAGGGAAAAGGAGACGATGTCTGCAGCGCAGGGAGAACATAGTAAGTTAGGTTTCTTCCTCTTTTGTAAAACTACTGTGCTAATTATCTGCTTTATGTAACAGTGCTCAGTAGGGGTGGCCTTGTGTTGTCCACCTTAGCTTCACAACTAGATGGCTAACTTCACGTTAGGCTCGAGTTTGTCTTGTTTATATTCCGACTCCAAGTTACTGGTTTCCATGGCACATAGTAGGTCCTCAAAAATGATCGCTGATTGGTTAATTATCAGCACGTGATCTTCACCAAAGGGCTGTGACTTCAATGACTCCTTGGTCACAGGACTCCTTAGGATTCGGACAGTATTATTATTCATTCTTGGTGTTGATATAAAATTGCCCCGTGAGCCTTCTGAGCATTTCCGTTTGTCCCATGGAGATCTTAGACTCACTTCTAAGGTGATCACATATAATGATAGGGGATTCACTTATTTTTAGGTTGATGTGACAGTGTTTAGCCTGCATCTGAAATCAGACCCCGAGTGTCAAACATAGACAATATTGGCCCATATCATAGCAGCCCTTTGGTAGTGATGTCAGAAAGGAAAGTGGGTTCCTCAGTGTTGCAAAGTGAGCCTGCCCCAGTGGTCATAGGGATGCAGGGATTTTCGAGGAGATACAGATCCAAATATATAGAATGGTAGGAGTGCAATTAAATTCAGATCTTTCCAAAGGGTCATGAGAAGCCCATAAAAGGAAGTGCTAGTCAGTGGAAATTTATAGAACATGTGGACTTGGGCACAAGTTTGGGGGATATTAATGTTCAGTGAAATTGCTCTTATTTCCTGGGGCTCATATTTGGAGAAGAGTAGTCAGACCTGTGAGTGGTTTGCTTTAAGGCTGAGGGAACTGGGGATGTTTAGCAGGGGGAAGAGAAAATTCTGGGTTACAAGGTGCAGTCTTAAAATATCTGAGGGACTGTCTTGTGAAAGAGGAAATGTATTTGTTTCAGGAGGCACCTGCTGGCAGAACTTTAACCTGTGGGTAAAGGGGCAGGAAGAAAAAATTTTGTCCCAGTGCTAGACAGAGCTTTCTAACAACGAGCTCTGGAGTGCTGAGCAGAGGTGGGTTAGTCGGAAGCTTTCTGACAACGAGCTCTGCAGTGCTGAGCAGAGGTGGGTTAGTCGGAAGCTTTCTGACAACGAGCTCTGCAGTGCTGAGCAGAGGTGGGTTAGTCGGAAGCTTTCTGACAACGAGCTCTGCAGTGCTGAGCAGAGGTGGGTTAGTCGGAAGCTTTCTGACAACGAGCTCTGCAGTGCTGAGCAGAGGTGGGTTAGTCGGAAACTTTCTGACAACGAGCTCTGCAGTGCTGAGCAGAGGTGGGTTAATCGGACAGGATTCACACAGAGTGTGGAGGGCAGGGGCAGTCAGAAGACCACCAGAGCCCCTTCCCATCCTGGGATGTATGATCCATAATTTTAAAGAATAGACTGACTTCTAACCCAGCTCAAAAATCACAATTACACAGTTCTGAAATGTTGGAAATAGAACGAAATCAAGGCAGTAATCTGGATTGAACGTAAAAGTGTTTTTGGTTCCCCATTAGTTTCTGGTCTTGAAAAACATCTGAGAATTAATCTCATCCCCAAAGGGAAGTGAGTATATGTAGGACCTCAGAGATCGCTTTGTGGAAAACCACAGGCAGAGAGTAGTTGTAATGACACCCAGCTGGCACAGGGAGGTCTCTGCAGAGACACCTGGAGAAGAGCAGGAGCCAAGTATCGGGAATGGGGCCAAAAAGTGGTAGCTTTGCTTGAGGGGTCTAGTCACTGTCTCTGTTCTCCTTACGCTGCATGAAGGGAGCCACACCGTGGATAGTCTGGGGAAGTCGCTTATTCTCTTCTGTTCCATTTGTGAGATGGGCACAGGGAAGCCTTTTACAAAACCACTCAGGGGGCTACAGTGAGGGGTAACAGCCTGATAATTGTCTGACTTTGTGGCATTAAAATGGCTGAGTCACGTAAGGGGACAAAAATACCTTGCCTGTTGGAATATTCATGTGACAGTAGCTAGTGATGTTGAATTATGTATTTTTCCTATAATGGGAAAAAAACAAAGTAGCAAAAAAAGTATGGCAGGGCCAGGGGTGTAGGTTTCTTCTGTTTGCAGAGAGCTCGGCATTTTTATACGTTTCCTTTTCCTGGGAAAATATCAATGGTTTAGTCCCTTGGAAATGTAGCAAAAAATAAAATAAATGCAAGTAAAGTGGGTGCAGTCTTCATTTGTTATGAAACAGCTCCCCCAAAGCATCGATTCTAATTAAATCAGCTAAATCCACCTTGCTACTCTCAGTCCATTCAAGAAAGACTCTAGTAGCACCAGGCACTGTGCTGGGCACAGGTAATTAGGTTAGTGCTATGTCAGTGACTGCCCTCCTGAAGAGCACAGTCTAGAGATAGAAACAAGTACAGTACAAGAAGATTATCATGTGGTATTGAACTACAGTGGGTGGGGGTCACTGTCGAAGGGTGTTTTGGTTTCCACAGTGACCGGGGCATGCCTCTGACACTTGGTGCCTGGCTGCTGGGGTGTCAGATGTCCCCCTGTGCATGGGATGGCCTTGTATAACAAAAAGTTGTCCCACTCCAAATACCAGCTGTCCCCTGGAAATAAACAAAGGGGATGGATGATGAATTTCAGTTGAGGGAAGTGGAAGTGTAACACCGGCCCCTCTCCTCTGATCTGAGGGGTGCTGACACCCACGTGACAGGAGACTTGTGATTTGCTGGGCTGCCCTTGTTGACTTAAGCTCACATTTCTGCTGAAATTCAGAAAAGGACTGAGCACAGCTTCGATGGAACAGAACCTCCACTAACACTTTTATAGACAGTGATCTGTGAAACCCCGGCGGGAGCCGCTCACGTTTCAATCACCGTAGACGTATGTGACCATTGCCACCGTTATTTGGCAGATGGCAATAGAGTATCGTAAAGAAAGGGCATCTTTATTAACTTACACTGAGTTAGTGGCAAGGCTGAGCCAGAGGGCGGCAAGAGAGAGTGATGTGGTATCGATGGCTCCTGATGCAAGAAGACTTGGCAGCAGGACTCTGGTGGTGACTGTGGCCAGGAAGGCCTCTGGCCTCTGACCAGCACGCTGCAAGAGCGGCACTGCCACGGGGCTTCCGCAGGCTTCAACCTGATTGGGGGGGGGGTCGTAATCAGATTTCCCTCGCAGGGACAGAGACTCAAGGATCCTTGCTCTCCTTCAGTGACTTGTTTTGGAGGGATCGTGGTGTCCGGTAGGAAGAGAACACATTGTTCTGATCACTGACAGAGGCAGATGGACCCCCACCCTAAACCTGGTCTGGGTGTTAGGACTGATGACACCTTGCACACAGCAAGAGGGTCTGAGGTGTTTACTGCTGATGTTACTGAGGACTTGGGAGAGCAGAGCAGGCCACACCAGCAGGTCTGACGCGACTTCCAGGGCGCTGGGGAGCGTGTGCTGATGTGAGAGTTCCCAGGCACAGAGGCTTGCCAGGTGCCAAAGGATGGGTGTTCGGGCTTTCAAACCAGCCTGCGCAGATGTGGGGCATAGCTGGAAGAGGCTTCAGAGCTGCTGGCAGCCGGACAGAGAGTGAACTCAGACCCATCATGACACACATTCTCTCTCCGTGCACCCAACCCTGATTATTCTCAGATACCTGGGATGCTGGCCAGGGAGGAGGGCCACGGGGCTCTCCAGGCCCTCCTTCTGCCGGCCCCTGTCCACCTGAGAGTAGCAGCAAGGTGGGAAGTCGAGGCTGGCGTGGTGTAGGGAGGCATGGGGTCCAGCCTAGCCAGGTTGGAGTCAGAGCATTAAAACTGACGGAGATATTAAGGTCTGTTCTAGCTCTTGGATCCTAGAACTTCCCCTCTATTACCTTCCTTGGGCAGCTCTATTAATGAGCACCCAATGTTTGCTAGAGACAGGCTCAGGGAGGTACAATGAACTGGGTGCATGATAAGAAAGGAGGTGATGAGACTTTGTTTTCACGCCTCCTGAACGAAGAGTACCACTGCTCCTAGCCTTCCTCCAGTAGCTAAAAAATAATAAAAAAGATGAACTGAGGTTGAAATGTATCACAAGCATCACAAGCTAAAGACCCTTGGGGATATAAGTGAGTAAGAAAGAAAGAAGGCCAAGTTCTGGAGGCAACAACACAGATTTAATTGCAGTTGATATAGACCACCCTTTAAAAATAGTTCGGTAGGTTAAAGACTGCAGTAATTTCTGGAACGATCTCACTACTTCCAGGGAAGTTGACAAGTCTGGACTGAATCAAGAGAATCAGCATAAATCTCAGCCGACGCCTAATTTTAGAGCTGTCTGGTCCTTGAAGGAGTCTTGCCACAGCCAGATGGGGTGGGAGACGACGTTCAGGGAGGGCACTGCGGGAGGCGCCAAGCTGAAGCGCAAAAGGTTAAACCCATTTTGGTGGCTGATGACTCCCGAGCTAGCGAAAGCGAACCAGAGTGGGAAGTGTGGGGCGGTGCGGCTCGGGGACCCTGGGGGAGGCTGCTGAAGCCGCGGAGGATTACAGGGGAATGATTTCATTCCTCCAGGCCTGCGTTTGAGTCTGTCTCTCTAAAAAAACCCAAAAAACCAAACTGAGTTCATTCTCCGTGACAGCCTCCCCGAACAGGCTAGCAGGGTGACCAGGACTCTCCAGAGGGTTGCTGCACGGTGTTCAATAGAGAAATGGGCTCCCCCGCGACGGAGTGCGCTGCAAAGCCCTGTGCAGACCACTCTCCGTCTCTGAGTCTCTGAGATGCTTTCCCTGTTATGACAGAGAGAAAAGGAGGCCTCTTCTCTGTAGCATTTTTCTTCTAGGTTTTTAAAAACTATTATCTGCTATATTGTTTTATTTATTTATGTCAATTAGTTTGCATCTCTGCTTCTAAAAACTTCCAAAGGAAAGCCTGTGTCCCACTGCTCTGGGCAGTGCCTGCTCCCTGGTAGCGCGTGGCACTTGGGAAGAATTCAGGTGTTGTGGGAACAGAGCCGGGCTGCATGGGTTAGGCTGGTGGTCATGACGGTCAATTACAGCCTTGAGCTTCTGTAATTTCAAATTCCACTCACTGAGGCCAGACGGAAGAAAGGCACGTTTCTGTAAGCATGGCGTTTAGATTTCTCAGGACATTGGTTCTAGTGCCCTTATTTTTACCGGTGTGATTGTTTTTATTATATAATTCTGGACAAAGGGAGAAGATGAGTGAAGGGACTTCCTGAAGCAGTTGCTTAACTGCTGATTCATTTAAGAAGATGTATTGCCAGGAACCAGATCATTGAGGATCCTGTTATGACACATCGGAGGTTTAGGATTGATAGGGATCTGGGCAGTGTCTCTCAAGCTTTGTTCCCAGACCATCTGCATGAGACTCTAGGTTAGTATGCAGATGCCTGGGTCTTTGTCCTCGACATATGGAATCTGAATATCTTGTGTGCCTAGCAATCTGCATTTTAAAAAATTTCCCAAGTGACTCTGATGCACAATAAATTTATATCAATAAAATAGTTTAGGCCCTGGCTGGTTGGCTCAGTGGTAGAGTGTTGGCCCAGCATGTGGAAGTCTCAGGTTCAATTTTCAGTCAGGGGACACTGGAGAAGCTCCCATCTGCTTCTCCATGGTTCCCCCTCTCCTTCCTCTCTCTCTCTCTTCCTGTCCTGCAGCCAAGGCTCCATTGGAGCAAAATTGGCCCGGGCACTGAGGATGGCTCCATGGCCCACCTCAGGTGCTAGAATGGCTTTGTCCACAATGGAGCAACACCCTAGATGGGCAGAGCATTGCCCCCTGGTGGGCATGCTGGGTGGATCCTGGTTGGGTGCATGCGGGAGTCTGTCTGACTGCCTCCCCACCTCTAACTTTGGAAAAATACAAAAAAAAAAAAAAAAAAAAAGATAGTTTAGGTGAAGGCTTGGGGATGGGGAAATTTAGCCCACATAGCAGTCCTGAGTGTTTTCCCATTAGGAGGTAGAGTTAACATCTGTTTTAAATGCACTAACTGATCTTTGTGTGGTTATTATGTTGTCTGGTAACAACACACTTCCATGTGTTTAACTTTGTTTAGGAGTTTTAGGGTTTTCTGTTTACAATTCAGTTTCTGGACAATTATGTAAAATAGTTACATGGTATCAGTGCAAGCTTCAAAACAAGGTATAATCATATAGATCTCCATTCCTATTCCCTCCATCTGATTCCCTTCTTCTACCATAAGAAACCCATTTTCTGTATTTTTATGGTTTATCTTTCCATTTTTTTAAATAGAAGATTCAGGTGTATATGTGCACACACACACACTCTCTCTCTCTCTCTCTCTCACACACACACACACACACACACACACACACACACACACACACATAACCTAGGTAGTATTGATATTTGGACTGGATCATTCTTTGTGTGGGACAGTCCTGTATGGTATAAAATATTCAGCAGTCTCCCTGGTCTTTACCCACTAGATGCTCATGATACCCGCTCAGGTGTGACAATTAAACATGTTTCCAGACATTGCCAAATATCTCCTGTGGGCCAAAGTCACATCTGATTGAGAATCACTGGTTTGCATATATATTGCTCACAAAAATTAGGGGATATTTTATCGCTTCATATTCATTTTGAAATATTCCCTAATTTTTGTGAGCAGTATATATATGTATATTTGCAAATATGGTTATTTATATATCCATTTCTTTCTCCCATTTCTTAATATAATAACAAGCTAACTCTTTTCTCCATCTTTTTTTACTCAACAAAATATATTCTGGGAATTACTTTGAGTATTATGTAGAGATATTCTCTCTTCTTTTTTTAAAAGTTTTTATTAATTTTAATGGGGTCACAATCAATCAGGGTACATAGGTTCAGAGAAAACATCTCCAGGTTATTTTGACATTTGATTATGTTGCATATCCATCACCCAAAGTCATATAGTCTTCCGTTACCTTCTATCTGGTTTTCTTTGTGCCCCTCCCCTCCCCCCACCCTCTCCCTCCCTCCCACCTCGGCAACCACCATATTCTTGTCCATGTCCCTGAGTCTCATTTTTATGTCCCACCTATGTATGGAATCATACAGTTCTTATTTTTTTCTGATTTACTTATTTCACTCAGTATAATGTTATCAAGGTCCATCCATGTTGTTGTAAATGATCCGATGTCATCATTTCTTATGGCTGAGTAGTATTCATAGTGTATATGTGCCACATCTTCTTTATCCAATCATCTATTGAAGGGCTTTTGGTTGTTTCCATGTCCTGGCCACTGTGAACAATGCTGCAATGAACATGGGGCTGCATGTGTCTTTACGCACCAATGTTTTTGAGTTTTTGGGGTATATACCCAGTAGAGGGATTGCTGCATCATATGGTAGTTCTATTTTTAGTTTTTTGAGGAACCACCATACTTTCTTCCATAATGGTTGTACTACTTTACATTTCCACCAACAGTGGATGAGGGTTCCTTTTTCTCCACAGCCTCTCCAACATTTGCTATTACCTGTCTTGTTGATAATAGCTAATCTAACAGATGTGAGGTAGTATCTCATTTGATTTGCATTTCTCTAATAGCTAATGAAGAAGCATCTTTTCATATATCTGTTGGCCATTTGTAATTCTTCCTGGGAGAAGTGTCTGTTCATGTCCTCTTCCCATTTTTTTTATTGCATTGTTTGCTTGTTTGTTGTTCAGTTTTATGAGTTCTTTGTATATATATTTTGGATATTAGGCCCTTATCTGTGCTATTGTTTGAAAATATCATCTCATCTCCCATTTAGTTGGCTGTCTGTTTGTTTTGCTGTCAGTTTCTTTTGCTGTGCAAAAGCTTCTTAGTCTGATGTGATCCCATTCATTTATTTTTGCCTTCACTTCCCTTGCCTTTGGAGTCAAATTCATAAAGTGCTCTTTGTAACCAAAGTCCATGAGTTTAGTACCTATGTTTTCTTCTATGTAATTTATTGTTTCAGGTCTTATATTTAGGTCTTTGATGCATTTTGAATTAATTCTAGTACAAGGGGACAAACTGTAGTCGAGTTTCATTCTTTTTGCATGTGGCCTTCCAGTTTTCCCAGCACCATTTGTTGAAGAGGCTTTCTTTTCTCCATTGTGTGTTGTTGTCCCCTTTATAAAAAATTATTTGAGGCCCTGGTCTGTTGGCTCAGTGGTAGAGCATTGGCCTGGCATGCAGGAGTCCCAGGTTCGATTCCTGGCCAGGGCACACAGGAGAGGCAGGAGAGGCACCCATCTGCTTCTCCACCCCTCCCCCTCTCCTTCCTCTCTTTCTCTCTCTTCCCCTTCCACAGCCAAGGCTCCACTGGAGCAAAGTTTGCCCGGGCGCTAAGGATGGCTCTGTGGCCTCTGCCTCAGGCACTAGAATGGCTCTGGTTGCAAGAGATCAATGCCCCAGATGGGCAGAGCACTGGCCCCTGGTGCGCATGCTGGGTGGATCCCGGTCAGGCACATGCGGGAGTCTGTCTGACTGCCTCCCTGTTTCCAGCTTCAGAAAAAATACCAAAAAAAATAAATAAATAAGTAAATAAATAAAATAAATAAATAAATAAATAATAAATTATTTGACCATATACATGTGGTTTTATTTCTGAGCTATCTATTCTGTTCCATTGGTCTGAGTGTCTATTCTGCCAATACCATGCTGTTTTGATTGTCGTGGCTCTATAATATAATTTGAAGTCAGGTATTGTAGTGCCTCCAGCTTTGTTCTTTTTCCTTAGGATTGCTCTGGCTATTTGGGGTTACTTATAGTTTCATATGAACCTGATGATTTTTTGTTCCATTTCTTTAAAAAATGACATTGGAATTTTGATGGGAATTGCATTAAATTTGTATATCACTTTGGATAATATAGTCATTTTGACTATATTTATTCTTCCTATCCAAGAACAAGGAATATTTTTCCATTTCATTATATCTTTTTTGATTTCCCTTAACAGTGCTTTGTAGTTTTCATTATATAGGTCCTTTACATTCTTTGTTATATTTATTTCTAGGTTTGTTTTTTTCGTTGTTGCAGCCATGAAGGGGATTGTTTTTTTAGCTTGTTTTCTGATGTTTCATTGTTGGCATATAGGAAGGCAATGGACTTTTGTATATTAATTTTGTATCCTGTGACCTTACTGTATTGGTTTATTGTTTCTAGTCTTTTTGTGGAGTCTTTGGGGTTTTCGATGTACAGGATCATATTATCTGCAAAAAGTGAAACCTTTACATCTTCTTTCCCAATGAATGCCTTTTATTTCTTTCTCTTGTCTGATTGCTCTGGCTAGAACTTCCAGCACTATGTTGAGTAAGAGTGGAGAGAGTGGACAACCTTGTCTTGTTCCTGATTTTAGGGGAAAAGTCTTCAGTTTTATGCCATTTAATATGATGTTACCTGATGGTTTATCATAGATGGCCTTTAAGTTGAGATATTTTCCTTCTATACCTTTTTTGTCATGATGATTTTTTTTTAATTTTATTTTTTTAATGGGGTGATATGATGATTTTTTTAATGTGTTGTCGTATTCGATTTGCTAGTATTTTGTTTAATATTTTAGCATCTGTATTCATTAGAGATATTGGTCTGTAGTTTTCTTTTTTTGTGTGTTGTCCTTGCCACGTTTTGGTATGAGGGTTATGTTGGCCTCATAAAATGTGTTTGGCAGTATTTGAGTAGAATAGGAACCAAGTCTTCTTTGAATGTTTGATAGAATTCACTAGTTTAGTTGTCTGCCCCTAGACTTTTATTTTTGGGGAGGTTTTTAATAGTTGTTTCTATTTCCTCCCTGCTTATGGGTCTGTTTAGGCTTTCTGCTTCTTCATGACTCAGTCTAGGAAGATTGTATTGTTCTAGGAATTTATCCATTTCTTCTAGGTTGTTAAATTTGGTGGCATATAGTTTTTCATATACAATAATTCTTTGTATATCTATGATATCTATGGTGATTTCTCCTCTTTCATTTTGGATTTTGTTTATATGAGTCCTTTCTCTTTTTTCCTTGGTGAGTCTTGCGAAGGGTTTGTCAGTTTTGTTGATCTTTTCAAAGAACCAGCTCCTTGTTTTATTAACTTTTTCTATAGTTTTTCTGTTCTCTATTTCATTTATTTCTGCTCTGATTTTTATTATTCCCTTTCTTCTGCTGGTTTTGGGTTGTCTTTGTTCTTCTTTTTTCTAGTTCCTTAAGATGTGAAGTTAAGTGGTTTACTTGGGCTCTCTCTTGTTTGTTCATATAGGCCTGTAGTGATATGAACTTCCCTCTTATTACTGCTTTTGCTGCATCCCACAGATTATGTTGTATTGTTATTTTCATTTGCCTGTATGTATCTTTTGATCTCTGTGCTTATTTCTTCTTTGACCCACTCATTTTTTAAAAGTATGTTGTTTAGTTTTCACATTTTTGTGGGTTTGTTTACCTCTTTTTTGTAGTTGAATTCTAGTTTCCAGACTTTATGATCAGAAAATATGCTTGGTATAATTTCAATCTTTCTGAATTTGTTGATGTTAGTTTTTTGACCCAACTTATGGTCAATTCTTGAGAATGTTCCATGTACACTGGAGAAAAATGTATACTCTGGCACTTTGGGATGAAATGTCCTGTAGATATCTATCATAGCCAATTGTTTTAGTGTTTTATTTAAGGCCGATATTTCTTATTGATTTATGTTTGGATGAACAATCTAGAGCCATCAGCGATGTATTGAGGTCTCCAAGTATGATTGTATTTTTGTCAGTTTTTGTTTTCAGGTCAGTCAGTAGCTGTCTTATATATTTTGGTGCTCCTTGGTTTGGTTCATATATATTAAGAAATGTTATGTCTTCTTGATTCAATGTCCCCTTTATCATTATGAAATGACCGTTTTTGTCTCTGATTACCTTTGCTTTCTTGTAATCAGCATTGTTAGACATGAGTTTTGCTACACCTGCTTTTTTTCGGATTATTGCTTGGAGTATTGTTTTCCAACCTTTCACTTTGAATTTGTTTTTGTCCTTGTAGCTTAGATGTGTTTCTTGTAGGCAGCATACAGTTGGATTTTCTTTTTTAATCCATTCTGCTACTGTGTCATTTTATTGGTGAGTTCAATCCATTTACATTTAGTGTACTTATTGACATTTGAGAGTTTCCTATTGCCATTTTATATATTGCTTTCTGATAGTTTTGTATCTTGTTTGGTTCTTCTCTTTCTTCTATCATTTTTTTTTTGTTTGGTTGTAATCCATACTTTTTTTTCTCTGTTATTTATTTTTTCAAGCCATGTACTTCTGTGTTGATTTTTTCAGGGGTGGTTACCATTAAGAAATGGAAAGCATACATATCATGTTCAGTGTAGTACATTATCTCATGAGTGCTTCTGCACTCTATCCTCCTTTGCTACTGTTAATCTTTGTCCTCTCCCCTTTTTTGTTTCTTTGTCACAGATTAATCTTGTTTTTTATTGTGGTCGTGATGGAGCTTTTACTTGTAGTTTTGTTTTGTTTTGTTCTTTGTGTCTGGTTGGAAAACCTCCTTTAGTATTTCCCGAAGTGGGGTTTTTCTGATGATAAATTCCCTCATTTTTTCTGTATCTGTGAATGTTTTTATTTCTCCTTCGTATTTGAAGGATGGCTTTGATGGGTATAGTATTCTTGGCTGGAAGTTCCTCTCTTTCAGAACTTTAAATATTGGGGTCCACTCTCTTCTAGCTTGTAGAGTTTCTGCTGAGAAATCTGTTGATAATCTAATGGGCCTTCCTTTATATGTTGTATTTTTCTTTCCCCTGGCTGCCTTGAGAATTTTTTCTTTGTCATTGGTTTGTGCCAATTTCATTATGATATGCCTTAGAGTAGGTTTGTTAGGGTTAAGATAACTCGGTGTTCTCTTTGCTTCTTGAATTTGAGGCTTTAGTTCTTTTCACAGGCTTGGGAAGTTCTTGTCTATTATCTGTTTGAATATGTTCTTCATTCCATTTTCTCTCTTCTCTTTCTGATATACCCATTATTATTATGTTGCTCTTTCTGATGGAGTCAGACAATTCCTATAGGGCTATCTCATTTTTTAAAATTTGCGAGTCTCTCTCCTCTTCTCTCTGTAGTACCTTTAGTTGCCTGTCTTCTATGTCACTAATTCTCTCCTCTATCTGGCCCTCTGTCTGGCCTGTTCTATTGGCTAAGCTTGTTACCTTGTTTTTTAGTTTATGAATTGAGTTTTTCATCTGTTTGATTTGTTTTCATAGTTTCAATATCCTTGGTGAAGTATTCTTTCTGTTCATTGAATTGTTTTTTGAACTCCCTAAATTGCCTTTCTGTACTTTCTTGTATATCCCTGAGTATTTTTAGGACTTCATTTTTAAATTCTTTCATTTAACTCTAAGGTTTCTAAGCTATTGGAATTTTTTTCTATAGATTTTTCCTCATCAATCTGAGCTACATCACTGTCTTTTGTATCCATGATATTAGATCTCTTTTTATTTAATGCATTTGAGAGTGGTATTGTTAATAACACTAATAAGAGTTGATAAAAAAATTTTTTGAGAAAATGCAGTGAAAAACTGAATATTTTATTGTGCTAAGTGGAACAAAAATATGTAGAATGAAGGGCCTGGGTTGGGGGGGGGAGTGACAAAGAGGCAAAAAATGAGGCAAGAACCCACAAAATGCCACAAGGAAAAATTTGGATCAAGAATAAAATAATTTGTTTGTAAATGATAGTCAAATGAGAGAAATAATGTAAGAGAAAAGAAAAAAAAGGAAAAAATACAGTGAAAAATGAAAATTCTATTGTATTAAGTAGCACAAAAACTATAGAATGGAGAGCCAGAGTTGGAAATGCTAAGGAGATAAAAAGCAAAGTAAAAAGCACACAAAATGCCACAAAGAAAAAATTTGAATCCAGAATAAAATAATTTGTTTGTGGGTGAGATTCAAATAAGAGAAAAAATGAAAGAGAAAAGAAGAAACAAACAGAAAAAAATTGAGTTAAATTTTTGGAATGTTACACTCATAGGAAAAAAAAGAATGGAAAATGTAACACCTATGGGTAATAATGTTCAAAATAAAAAGAATAAAACAGAAAGAGGATAAAATGACCAAGGCAGAAGGAAAAAAAAGATAAAAAATACAAGGAAAAAGTTATAAAGACTGTGGATTTTTCCTGGTTTTGAGAAGTTATCTTCTTCCTTTTTATTTCTTCTTTCTCTTTTTGATTGGTGGCATTGTACCCCAGGTTCTGCCCCTGTGGCACTCTTAGGCAGAGATTTGCTGTTGTGTTGCTATGGTGATGACATAAACTAGGCCTCAGTCCCGTTGTAGGCAGGGCTTGTTAGCGTTTGCAGGCTCCGACAATGGGAGAGTCCATTTTCCTGGAGCGTCCCCCCAAATCTCTCCTTCCTGAACCAGCAGCCTGGGACCCCACTGTGAAGTTGCCCCAGCCACTGCCAGGAGAGCAAGAGGCTCTAAGAACCTGCCAAATCCCCCCGCTCTCCACACTCAATGCAGGGTTCTGGGTAAGGCTTTGCCAGCCAGAGTTGCCAGCATAATCAGGCAGGGCTGGGAGCCGATTGCCATTCAAGTGTCTTTCTATGAGCCTTTGGGCATGTCTAGTATGCCTCAGCACTCTGCAGGTCTGCTCTCCAGGGGCTGTCTGCAAGCTGCCTGTGTGCCCTTCCCCCCACCATTTCCACAGTTTCTTCCTCAGGAGTATGCTTTGTTAGCCTGTATGGCTGGTGGAGGTGCTGCGCCCAGACAGGTCCGGGTGTAGGGAAGCCGGCTTTCGTGCACTTCCCGCATGCTGTTGTTTGGGAGGCCTGGATTATTCAGAAACTCTGGTCACAGCTCACACAAAGGGTCACTGCTAACAGTCTCCGACCCAGCCCCATCCATCCAGGAATATGGGCACCCATGCCTGATACACCAGGTGGATTCACTCACACACTGCCCACACTCGCCGACTGGGAATACTGGGGGTAAACAAGGCAACTGCTTGCCTACCTCAGCCGGGGTCTGCCACTGGCATTAGCTCCGCATGGGCTGAGCTGCAGGCCCACTCTCTCCCCGGCTTGAATGTCTCTGCCCTAGCTAAGCTTTTTCTGTGCCCCCAGCTTTCACTTTCTCTCAGTTCCAAGTGAAAGCAGCCCTTGCTCAGGTCAGTGAGGAAAGCAGAATACTCCGTTCTCTGTCCTATTTCCTTCAGAATGGGTTATATATTCAGCCACTTTTTTGTCCAATCGTACCTTTGTTTGATGTATGTATATTTCAGATGCTCCTGAGATTGTTTTTCTGTCTCTAGTTGTTGAATTTGTTGAAGTTTCAGGGAGAGGTATCGGGAGCACTCCTCCTGGTGCCATTTCTCTGACATCACTCTCTTTTTCATAGCTATATAATACTCCATTGTCCCATCTCCTCCTGCATGTTTGCATTCTTTCAGTTTTTTTGCACAGGTACACAGAATAGGTTCATAATCATTTGGACTAGCACTCTGAGAGTTTCAGGTATCCAAGTGATAAGAAAAATTAGACAGCAAACTTGAAAATGGAATAACTTATCTTCTTCTTGACCACACCTATCAACACTTTATTAAGCTCCAAAGCAAGTTTCCTTTACTCTTATCCACCAATGACTGCTTTTTTAAAAAAATAAACTTTCATTTTAAAGCTCAAAGTTTTTCAAATCTAAGAGAAGTATGTTTTTGCCATTATCTCAATTATCGGATCTATTTCTAGGTATGTCCAGTGCCAATTTGCAAATGAGTAGATGTGAACAGGTAGGCTGCCCAAGCTTTATCAGTTTTATGCAGTACATTTTATTTTTATTTTTAGGATGTTTTTTTTTTGGTGATTTAAAAAAACCCTATTGTACCAAAGAGAGAACTCTGTCCGCTACAATGGCCCTCGATCCTTGTCACCCATTATGATGATTAAGGAATTCATCCAAGTTACTACTTGGGATTTAACTTAGAAACTTGGAATTCTCCATTGTCGCTATCGAATAGCAACTAAAAATGTTGGTTTCCTCTGAGTATCAACAGGCCAAAAAAAAAGTTCCAGGGTACGAGGTGGGACAAGAGCTCCCCTGCTGTTGAAACAGTTCTCAGAATGGGATGCTGGGGCCAGCCCGCACGCCCGCTGGCTCAGAGCCCCTGAGCTGGGCTAGAGGAAACGAGGCCTCAGCTTCCACTAAGGGGAGACCCAGAAGAGCCCCGAGTTCTCAGTGATGACCCTTGACCCTTCTACCGGCTTACAGAAGCCTTGAGCATGGCAACCTGCTCCCACTGACAGATGAGAAGTCCAGGCTCCAATGAATGACTTTGGCATATCATCATATGGACCAATTCAATACATTTATTCAGTGCTAAATATCAAAATCTATTTTTCTCTTTTTGGTCGTAAGCTGTTTCCCCTCCCCTCTGGCCCCATTCGCCTTACGGGTTATGTTATGAGAGCTGAAACCTCAGGAAGCTTTTCATTTCCATATGAATATCACCAGCTGCAGTTTGAAAGAGTACTGAAGTATAAAATGTACTCATTCTGACATGCCCCCTCAAGGGAGAGTTAGAGGGGTCTGCGTGCACGTGTGTATGCGCGTGTGTGCTGAGTCAGCAGAGGGGAGGGCATGTAATGCAGAATGACCTTTCCTGTGTTTGAAAGGGGGCATTCTGTAAGAACGAGGTGTGCAGTCTGTTCACGCAGACGTTTAGGATGTCATTTCCCCAGTGGTCCCCGAATCATTTCATCTAAACTTCCCCCCACGTCTTAAATTCAACCCACCTCTCTGAATCCTTTCTTCTAGAACTGCACATTTTTAACATTTGCTTTTAAAAGTATCCCTTGTCTATAACTAATGGGCCAACGATAACTCCCAGTTCAAGAGCAAAACCCCAAACACAACTTTGTACGATGGAAATGCGGGAAGGATTTCTTTTGGCTGCTGAAAACACCACCGCAAACCAATTATTTGCTCTCTGGTAATTTCTGATCTCTTATTTCTCTGTTCTTAGACTCCAGGTGAACATATCTGCTCGCCACCGGTTTGTGCTTGTCTTTAATCACACGAATAGCATCTAGCCTGCTCTTCCCTCTCCTCACTCGGCTCCCCATCTGCCTTCATTAGAAGGTTCCCTCTGTTCTCATTTCCTCTGTTACTTCATTGTGCGCAGCTGGGCTGTGTGCTTACAGCAATTTAGCTGTAAAATAAAGCAGGCTTTTTTCCTCTTTATCTTTTTTTTCCCAGGGTGTTGCGGGAGAAAAGGTAGTTAGAGAAATTATCCTACAATAAACAAGTGTGGACAAGGATCAAATAAGCAGAGGGAAACAGCCTGTTGGAGGGTCCACTCGCAATGACGAGTCACTCACAGTGGACATCCCATTGCTCTCCGGGGTCCCTTTCGCATGTCCGAAATGCATACTCCTGAGTTCTTCAGCAGAGACACTTACCCCCTCAGTTTTTTATTTTCACAGTCACCAAATGATGTCCCAGTTGGAATGGGTATTCTTTTAAGGATTGAAATCCAACTGCAAGCATAAATGTTGGCTGTACTTTCTATATATGTTTAAAAATGTAACAGCCATTGTCACAACCATTTATCAGTTTAAAAAAGCAGACAGCCACCAAAATTGTGGACGGTCCCAAGAGGAAAATTAGTTCTAAAGATAAGGAAATAGAAATAAGCTGGATGGGTGAGAAGGGCATGGTAAAGTCTTAGCTACTACTCACGGCATCTGAACGTCGATGTCCCAGAGGTGGCTTCTGGTGATTTTTTTTCTTTCCTTTTTTGTCATGGTCTGCAGATATTCGATGAGCATCTCCCCTAAAGGTGCTGAGAGACTGCACACACTAAGGCTTTTTGTATGGTCAAATAAAGTCCTCTCAGCTATGTTTCAAGCACATTGAAAAGGAGATGTTAATCACTGTCACTCGGCCTCTGTCCTGGTGGCATTGAAATAGAATGTCTTGTCACTTCTCTCTGTATCCCTGGCCAACTAGCACAGACCCAGCTCAGCGTAGAAGTCGAAAGAACACTTGAGGGGAGGCACAAGGTTACCTTGCACCCTGCCGGACACCTCATCACCAGACTTCAGTGATTTTCAAATGGTTTATTAAGCGGTGAAATACTTATTTTGCAAATAGTGCATTACCTAGGACTTAAGTATGCAGACCAGCAAAAGGAACTTTTGAGTAACTTGAATTCATTTTATAATTTACACATTTATGCAACTGTAATGTAAACTTTATTTTTAAGGCATTCAAAATGAACTCAAGTTGTTCGGCTAAACACAAAAAAATTGAAATTGGGAATTAAGAATGATTATTGCCACATTGTAACAGCCTCATGTCCCAATTCTATTCTGTTTATTTATGAATTGTTGTTTTGGCTACAGAGCATGGAGACAATTTTGATTGAGACATTTAGGGAGAGGGAGATGGTAGGATCTTTTTTTTTTTTTTACTGAAGCTGGAAACGGGGAGAGACAGTCAGACAGACTCCCGCATGCGCCCGATCGGGATCCACCCGGCACGCCCACCAGGGGGCGATGCTCTGCCCCTCCGGGGCGTCGCTCTGCCCCGACCAGAGCCACTCTAGCGCCTCGGCAGAGGCCAAGGAGCCATCCCCAGCGCCCGGGCCATCTTTGCTCCAATGGAGCCTTGGCTGCGGGAGGGAAAGAGAGAGACAGAGAGGAAGGAGGGGGTGGGGGATGGAGAAGCAAATGGGCGCTTCTCCTATGTGCCCTGGCCGGGAATCGAACCCGGGTCCCCCGCACACCAGGCTGACGCTCTACCGCTGAGCCAACTGGCCATGGCCGTAGGATCTTTTTAATTTTACTAAATTTACTGTGTAACCTCAGAACATTTTCTATTTCCAAGGAAATGGTGGCAGAAGTAAGGTTCCAAAGTTGGCCTAAAAACAAGTTAACCGGGTTGTAACAGGTTGCATTTAGTGGTCCCAAATTTGTTCATGTCACTTGAGTGTTTTATGGTTTAAGGATGGTTAAACATTATCAATTTGTTACTCAGATGAAATTTTTGCAGACTCCCTAAAGCACGGGGCAAACTCCAGGGTGAAGGATGTGTTGTGGGCACTGTGGCAGGAGGGCATTTCCAGAGGGAGTGTGGGCAGCGCCAGCAGCATCTTGGAAGAAAAGGCACCAAACTGGTGAGATGAGAGTCACGTGCGCCTCTGTAAGCACCGTGAACACTCTGGAGGGACCCATCCCTGTTCTAGAATTGTTAAAACAGCTTTCCTGCTCCAGTGTTCGTTAATGGCACAACTTCTCTAGTCAGTGCCACAGAGGCGGATTTAACAGCGGGCACACTGGGCATGCGCCCTGCTGGGCCCCGACTTCTGAAGGGCCCCGCACAACCCCAACTTTACACTTTTTTCTAATGACACCAAGTTTGGTTTCATATGTGCAACTTTAACATTAATAGTACATAATTTTTATTTATTTAAAAATATAGTGAACATGTATTTTTATTTTCCCTGTCTCTCTCTTTTTTTAAAGGACCCAATATTTTCTTCTGTGCCTTAGGCCTCAACTGACCTTAATCTGCCTCTGGATGCTGCCGCGGACCAGCGTGGCTCCAAATATCGGTGCGGAATTGAGGAAACACACTTGTCAAAACAAAACCGATGGGACAGGGAGGACTCTTCAAACTGCCTGGCAGTATCTGAGTGCCTTATAGCCCCAGTTCGCTTTATTATATAGACCTATGCAAATCAAGGACCCTGATACAAAGTTGCACATCAAAGGCTAAGACAGGGACTCTCCCAAGGCAGAAACAGGATATATTAGTGAAATTTACAAACATCTGAAACAAAGAGTCAGAGGAAGGGCATGTATATTGCTTCCTGCAACCCAAGGAAGCAAGTGGAGTGGGTGCAAATACTCAGCATCAAAGCCAAACATGGAGATGGAGTGGGAGAACTTAGCCTCTTGCCAAGCCTCGAATCTATAATGGCTTCCTGCCATTAACGGTCCACAACAGGATGCCATGCATATTGAGGATGCTGGAGACAGGGGCCTGGAATCCCATCCTGATTCTCAGGTCTTAGAGCTGTGTGACAGACACAATGCTGTAGTTAGTCATTAGCCACAGGTAGCTACTGAAACTTAGATTCTCACTATCAATGAAGATGACATAAAGTTAAAAACTCATTTCTGCCTTCTGATAAGATGCATTTCAAGTACTCTGTAGCCACAGGTGGCTGTTAGATATTAGACGGTACAGATATTAAGACACTTCTGCCATTGCAGAAAGTTCAGTTGGACAGCACTGTTCTAGAATGAGACCCACTCGTCAGCCTGGTGGGCATTTGCTATTGAAAATACCTTCTCAACCAACAGAGCATCATCTTTTCAGTCAACCCAACATCCCCTCCATTGAATTGAAGCTAGTTAAATGAAAGATGAGGAAGAAGACACCCAGTAGTATTTTCTCATCCACATTCTGTTGCTTATTCTTCATGGCCCGTGAGAGAATCAGAGAGAGTAAAATAAGGCTTATATTTGGGAATTTCCTTGAAGGATTCTAAAGGGCAAGCTTAGTGAGTAAGAGTCAGAACTCTGGAAACTGGCTGGCTGCAGTTTCTGAATTCATTCAGTCACTCACAAGCTGTGTCTTCTTGTGGAATGTCACCTCTTTGTGACTCAGTTTCTCTTCCAGAAAAATAATAATAGTACCTGCCTCACTGGATTAGTGTGAGAATTAAATGAGATAGTATACAGTGCATAACTCCTAAAGAGCATTTGATATAGGTTAGCTATTGCAACCTGCTTGAATGAGGAATTTCATTATGGAAGTCATTCTTTAAATAACAAATTCAAAGATATGAAATATGAGAAAGCTGGTAGAAGAATATTTCCAGGTAAGGGCACAGTAGTAAAGCTCTGAGTTGGGAGGGGGACCCCTGATGATCCCAAGTGCCTCATTCTGGAGTTTCTTGATACATCTCTCTCTAGGATGAAGGTTGGCTTCAAGAGATGCTGCAAATAAGAGAATTCTCTGAATTCTTGCCTCGTTGGAAAAGTCTGTAATTGTCACATATGAATGACAACTTGGATGAGATTAAGTTCATGAGCCCTAAATCATTCTTTTCAAACCTGGATATACTTTGCACCATGGTTTTTTGACATTCAGCATTTGAGAGCAGTCTGGCTTTGTTTTAGTTCTCTGCTGAGGATATCTGACCTTTGAGTCCCCCTCAGATTAAACTCTGAGGCAAAGATTCAAGTACAAGTAGTTTATTTAGGAGGTGAAAGTAGGAGAATGAAGAGGAAAGTCAATGAGGAAGGCAGCTAAGAAAGGGTGTGTTATTAAGAGTGTGTCATCAAGCCAGCTGGGACTGTATACATCTGGAACTTGATCATGCTGCTATGAACTCAAATTCTAGAGCTAGGCAGCCTGGGTACAGTCCCACTATGCCATTTATTAGCTATAAGACCCCAGTAAATTTACTTAATTTTTGTTGCTTCTATTTCCTCAACTTTACAGTGGGAGTAACAATAAAATACCTATGTCATTGGACTGTTGTAGAGATTAAATACAGTATGTTAACATACATGAAGTGTTAGCAGAGTACCTGCCACAGAGTAAGTACTCCACAAATGCTAGTCAGGTTATTATCTCACAAAGCATCACCTGGTGATGGGAGAACTGGACACCATCTTTCTGATACGAGTAGGTAGAAATGAGGAAGAAACAAGAATTTTCTATTCCTTTTGGGTGTATAGGGCTGCTCTAGTTCATAATACAAAGTATGGTAAGTGCGGTAGCCACGAATGGTTTTCCCACCTCCAGTTCCGTTAGCCTTGTAGTTAGTAGAAATCCAAAATTAGTAGAATTAGAATTCTGACCATAGGTCAGCTGCTGAACTTAATTTTGGTTTTGTGGTGTTTTGTTTTGTTTTTAATGTACTGATCTGGCAAATTGCTCATATTCTGCCTTGTTTCAAATAGCAAAAGAGAGGCGGTGGGAGGTGTGGAGTGATCTAGCAGCCACCCTTACTCATGTAGTGTGGGAGGGGAGGGAGCCCACCCTGAGCACTTCAGTTTGAGAGTATGGGACATTGACTGTATGGCCACATGGGTAACGGGATGCAGATGTTAAGGCAAGTTCAGAATGGGCTCTGGAGCTATGCCATCATTCTACTCAAGTAAAGGGGGAGCTGTTCTTTAGAACACTTTGATTTATAAAGTGTTTAGGGGAGTGTCTGGCATATGAGAAGTTCTGAAAGTGTTTTGAATCAAACAACCTTATGAAGTAGGTACTATTATTTTACCCATTTTACAGATGAGAGATATAAAGTAATATAATTTGCCGAAGGCCACCTATCAAGTAGAGGTCTGACCTCAGGCTGTTTGGTTCTAGATTTCTCATTCTTGGCTACTTGACAATTGCAATACTTGCCAGCCATTTGGGATTTTGTAATAGGCCCCATTGAGACCACACAGCTCATCCCCAAATGGAAGACAAATTGGGAGAGCTGATTTCATTCCCATCAAGCAAGCTTTGCCAGATAATGTCCTCAAGTCTAACGACTACTGTTGCTGGTGTCATTTTCTAAACCGGAAGGGCCACTCTCCATTTCTCCCCAGGCTTAACTGCATAATTGGTGTTCACTGGAGCAGAACAAAAGGTAATTCTGTAAGCCTCTCTACAAAGGTCTGTGAGGTATCTGAGATTATATAGATGTAAGGGTATAGATTCCCTTAATAAAACGTGGATGCCTTTCTTCTTTGGGTCTCATGAATCTTCTGAGCATCTTGAATCAATTGTATTTTTATTTGGGTAGAGTAGGGTTTCGTGTGTGGACTTGGAGCCTTAGCCGCTCTCTCTCCCGCTTCTGAACTGTAGCTGCACCGCCATTCAGTGCTTCTGTAGGGAAAATGCCTGCACGGGTTAGAGTGGCCTGTCTGTGGAGACATCTATCTGCTCCTGGAAGCCCCGTGAGTAATAAAAAGCCTGGCCGTGGAGCGAGTGGGAGAAACATCTGCTCAACACGTAGAAATGGACTGCTGTGCAGGCAGAACCAGGCCACTGGGAGAGGGGGAGCGGGCCGGCGACAGCGAGGCTGCGGGCGGCCAGAGGCAGAGCTCTAGCATAGCTTCTCCTCTCTGCCTCGCTCCTTCCCTAATAGGAGCAGAATCCACGCTATGATAGGTGAGATAGCACACAGGCAGATTGTCCACCAGATGGTACAATCTTCTATTTAAGAAATATTTGAAAGGGCAACAAAACACAGCAGAAACCATC
The DNA here is from genome assembly GCF_036850765.1 of Saccopteryx bilineata. Classification (NCBI taxonomy): domain Eukaryota; kingdom Metazoa; phylum Chordata; class Mammalia; order Chiroptera; family Emballonuridae; genus Saccopteryx; species Saccopteryx bilineata. Next base: position 15,250,848 of record NC_089500.1, read on the forward strand.
CGATAGTCCACATGTCTAATGCAGCATTAGCCAAAACGATGGCGACGGCAGTCGTGGGGTGCTGTGGGGTGCTGTGGGGTGAGGTGTAGAAAGGCGAGGGGTGAACAAGCTGCATGATGGGGGCAGGGCGGATGTCAGCTGAGTTTGAGATGCTCCTCCCCCATTGCACTGGGATGCTCTCATGTGCTTCCGTGCACCCCAATCTGTAGTCTGTTTGAGAATGTCCAGGGCTAAGGGTGATGGAACAACACTGGTGGTCCAGCCTGGCCTCTCATGAGCCAGGGAGTTCTCCTACATGCTGACTTTGCTGGTCATTGCTATTCTGTGGCTCTGCATCTCTGTCGAGTGGCCTTTCCTCACTGAGGTTCCATCACAAATTATCGTACAGAACCTGATGCATTGCTGTCAGCATCATCACGGCTGTTGTTATTTGAGCTTTTTTTTTGTTGTTGTTGTTCCAGATACTGTGCTATACACTCTATCTCATGATATATAGTTAATACACCTTGAGTGGTTACTATATATTGGGTACCAATTGGAATGATTTACATATATTGTCTTATTCAATCCCTACAACAAAATAATGAGGCAAAGGCTATTACTATTATTATTTTACTTTTACATACTGGGAAAAGGAGACCTAGCGACCCTAGAAAACTTGCCCAAGGTTCCATGGTTATCAAGAGGGAGAATTCTCAGTGTTTTCAATGCTGTGCTCTGCTGCCTCTGATATGTACATTTTCTATTTTCATCTTTGTGACCGCCCTGTGAAGAGGTCGTCATCATTCCTAATAGAGAGTTAAAGGAATTCCCTGGGTCACACATCTAAGACTCAGGTCTGTCTTACTGCACAGGTGGTGACTGGCCACCACCCCGGACCATCTCCCCCTCCCACCTTGTCGGGTCCTCCTCACTGACCCCACCTCGCTTCCTCAGCGTCCGTGCTTGAAATCTCAGGGACGTGTTGACATTATGTTTGCTTACTCTCCAAGTCTTATTTCTTCCTCTTTTTGAGATTCTCCCTTCTTGTTTCTTCCTTCTTTATCCTTACTGCTACCAGTCAGTCCAAAAGTGTTTTCTTGTCCCTCATAGTATTATTAAAATGTTTGCCACATATCTTCTCTCAAATGGTGGGCATTCCTGCATTGTGTCATGACTTCTGGGCACGGGCCTCAGAGACATACACTGCCACTCTGCATTCTAGATGCAGGTGAATGATACAATGGCTTCTCTATTATTAACTAGTCTCCAAACTACAAAAGGAGAGATACCTGTGTGTCTACATGAGTATTTAATTCACTCCATGTGAAAATGTAAAATAGGGTATGTTTCCATTAAAACATAGAAGTACATTTATAAGGATGAAGTCACCAGTAGAGATGACTGTCATCATTTTTAGAATAGGCTCCAAGGAGAGAGCTGCGGTGTCCAGGGGGAAGCCACCTTTCCAGTGAACTCTTGCTTTTGACCGTCATAGAGTAAGTATTGGGCATTTGAATGTTTGATGTTTGTAATGCCGTGAGGCTTCATTGTTTATAGAGGATATCTTCCTGGGAATTACAACAAACAATGGGACAGAAATGAGGTTGACTAATTCATTGACCTTGTATCACAACAGCAGAAAGATATAAAAACTGAACGGATCCCTGTGTTTCTCACCGCCTCCTTGGGCTCTGCCTGTTCTTGGGCCTGGGTCTCTCTCTGCTTTCCCCTCTGGAGGGTTCCAGTATTAAGCATCTCTGTGTTAATTAACTCAGCATGTGGTACATAAAGGCCTGACAGCAGATAGCTAATGTTTGGGATGTGCACGCAGTTTAAGGATTAGTTCAGTTCCAAAGGACAACTTAATGTTGCCACAGTACAGTTGACACTTGGTGATCTGAGGCAAATTTTGGGTTCTGGGCAATCTTCCTTCTGCCACCATCGTGCATGTAGGCTTCCACATCTCACACTTAGCTTCTAGATGTTCAGATAACACAAAGCAATTTTAATATTTTGATTCTACCTAAATGATATCAGGAAGACACATCTTGCAACTGCCAATAAAAACCACCACCACCAACAAAAGCCCCCTCCAATACATTGAATTATCTTTGCCAATGCTTGTTTCTCCCATTATAAAAATGATATAGAATATATTAAAAATTATACATAATATATAAAAATAAACTAACAAGGCAGTTTCACATATAAGGTAGGGCCAAAGCCAAACTCTTTAGGATAAGTGCATGATGGGAAATCATTGTGGTATGGAAAGTCTTTGGGATGATTTATGGCATTTCTGAATTTTGAGTAATGCCCAATTTGCAAAATGGCAGCCTACAGGCCACATATGGTCCCTTGACATGCTTAATTCGGTTTGTGCAGTGCTCTTAAAAGTTACGCTTAAAAATGTGGGAAGGTTTTTTTTTATTTGCATTTCTGGGTTTTCTTCTCTAGATGTGTGTTTCTTCGTGGCAAAAACTGGCAGAAGCCAAGCGGTGACTGGCTCTCCATTGGATGGGTATGAGCACTCGCCACCTGGGGCAAACTTCAACCATATATTTTTTTTAATTTTTATTTTATTATTTTTATTATTTTTTATTTATTCATTTTAGAAAGGAGAGAGAGGGAGAGAGAGAGAGGAGAGAGACAGAGAGAGAAGGGGGGGGAGGAGTAGGAAGCATCAACTCCCATATGTGCCTTGACCAGGCAAGCCCAGGGTTTCGAACCGGCGACCTCAGCATTTCCAGGTCGACACTTTATCCACTACGCCACCACAGGTCAGGCTCAATGATATTTTTTGCAGTCCTGATTCCTGAGCCCCAAATTTTGCTTCCTTGTTGTTCTCTGTTTGCTAAATCTCACCCTTAGCTCCTGGTAGTTTCCTGCTTATTTTGCTCAAGGTAATCTGTGAAAGAAGACAATTGGGGTGGAGCTGGACAGGGTCCATCTTAGACTCACTTTTTACTTAGCTTTTACAAAGTGGAGTTTTCACGAGTATTGACCAACTGCCCAGAAATCACCCGGTGAGCTCCTTTTTAAGAATCAAAGCAAATAATGCAAATCTAAAATATGCAGAAAGGCTGACAAATTTAGCCATTCGGCATGACATTTAAAAATGGATAAAGCAACATTTTTAATGTACTCTTTCAAATGTCATGACAGCTGTCCAAATTTGTAATTTTAAAATATATTTTGTGTTATCACATACATTTGCTATACACTCTATCAAATATATGACTAATATGTGAAAACAAATATGTTTGCCACTCAGCTGACTCATGTTCCTTGGGCTGCTGGGACTCCTTGAAGTATCAACAGAAGCCCCTTGTGGCTGGAAAGAAGGGCCCTGAAGCTAGCAATTTCTCTCTCTCCAGGGGTGTTCATGAATCAGCTTCTGTTTTTCTTTGGAATGAAAGGCACACATCTCACAGTGTCTCAGATCATCAGGGCCCAAATTAAAAAAAAAAAAAGTCATGTCTTATCTTAGAGACCTGGGAATAGTTAAATCATTCATTCATCTATTCATTCACTCAATGAGTATATATGGATCGTCTACTATGTGATACTTATTATTATATTAGATGTCATGAAGGGATATATATGTGAACAAGACTTCATGATTCTTAAGGAGCTGTATTAGTCATCTGGGGCTGCCATCACAAAGTACCACAGATTGGGTGGCTTTCACAACAGAAATGTATTGTCTCACAGTTCTGAGGGCCAGAAGTTGGGTATTAAGGTGTCAGCTGGGCTGGTCCCTTCTGAGGACTGAGGGAAGGATCTGCTTGTGGCCTCTCTGCATGGCTTGTAGATTTCTGCCACCTCTCTGTGTTGTCTTCCTTCAGTGTATGTCTGTGTCCAGTGATACTCACCTAAATGGCCTCATTTTACCATAATCACCCCTGTACAGGCCCTATCTCCAAATATTCTTAGGTACTGAGAGTTAGTACTTCAGTATGAATTTCTCGTAAAAGGGTAGGGGGCAGGGCGTATAATTCAGTCTGTAAGAGGAGTTTATAAGATAACTTTCCGTGCTATAAGTCTGAATACTTCTATTCTGCTCATTGATCCTGCTGCTTTTGCAAGCAAAAGGGGCCTTCCTTTGACTCTTGCTAATGGCCACTCCATTTATTCCTAGATTCTGCTGGCCTAGATAATTTCAGAAATTAGCAAGATGACAGTAAACTGAGCTTGACTCCATAGACACAAAAACCCCAATGACTGGACCTGGAACGGAGATACAGATGAAAGGAGTACAGCTGTACCCAGATGTGGGTACAGCTGTGTGTGCTGCCACCTCAGGGCCGGGAGGGGGAATAAAAGGTCTCCATGGTGCTTTCTAGTAAAATAGGGTGCAGTAAGGTGTGGGTGACTGGAGAAGAACAAGCCAGTCAAGATAAACCAGAGGAAAGGTCTAGAAAGTTGAAACATGGATATAGAGGCAATAACACGACCCATACAACTCTTCCTGGGTAAGGACAAAGGGAGAAAGAAGCACAGAGAAGAGAGAGAGTTCTGGGGCTGAGAGATGGAGTCTGTGGGGAATGTGCAGCAAGGCCCAGGTGGATGATACTGTTGAAAGGACTTGGCTGATGCCTTAGACAGGCTCATGCTGGAGCCCAGGCAGACACCGTCGCTTGCCCGGCTCTGTGGCTGAACTGTGACGTGGCAGCACAGTCTTCCTTAGGCCCTTTCCCTAAAACTTTCCTCTCCTGGCCTTTTCTCTCCAGCATCTTCCCTGTTCTCCTATTCTGATGTCTCCATGGTAAAAAGAGAGCTGAGAAAAATCTTCACCTCTCCCAACAGCCTGTGCAACTCCCATAGGTTGAGGTGCTTCCAAACGCAGAAGGTAAGTGGTAGACGCTGGAGTCCAGAGGTTTGTCCACGGGTCCCTCTCCGGCATACTCTTAGATCACACCAGTGATGAAGCCAGTGCAGCTGCATTCGGTTGGGAGGCTGGCTCTGCTCCCTGCTCTCCAGCCACATTTCTCAAACTTGAATCACTGGGCTAATTACTGGGACATTGTTAAAATGCCATTCTGATTCAAAGGTCTTGGTAAGCCCAGGCTGGTACGTGTGCCGCATTTCCAGTAGCCAGTGCCTGTAGATTGACAGAGTCCAAGGAGACTCAAGGAAAGTGCCGTTCTGTCACTCAGGAACTCGAGGCTCCGTGGGGTTCCCAGGTTAAGAAGGGAAGATACCCCTCTTGACTAGCGCCATCACCTTAACTTTCACTAGCTCCTGTGTTCATTAGTCAGGGTTAGAGACACAAGAAAAATAACAATAGTGTGCTTAATTGGATGCCTGAAAGAGATACTGCATTTCCACTGATTAAGGCAATTAAAGGTGCAGACGCTGCTGCTCAAAAGCTGACATCTTCAGGTGTCTCATAACAGAAATTAATACCAGTGCTAGCTGTGCCACCAAGTCACGCTGTAAAGCAAATTAATTACTGCAACCAAACTAATAATAACAGTGTAGGCAGAGTTGTAGCAATCTTGTGGCTCGCCATTGGAGACTGAGCAGGGACTTTTGCCTCTCTGCTACCCATGAGCGCAACCCAGCAATTGCTGACTGTAACATTTCTATTGTATGGTTTATGCTAAATATGCATATCTTAATTGCATTAGTCAAAATAATTAGCTAATATATTTTTGCATAATGACGAGGTAAGCAAATATCACCATAGCTCAGTGGTTCTTGCATGAGTAAATTTGGAAAATTAATAGACTCCCAATTTCCTAATTATCTGTCTTCCATTCCATGCTCAAACAAAGAAATGCTACTGCACACTCCTGGGCATCGTGTAATTTAGTCTACACCTTGAAAATTTTAAAGCACCTGTGTTTGTTTTCTCCTCCTTTTTCAGGAAAGTGATAGAAAAAAAAAATACAGCTTCCTCCTTTTTCCCCCCTTAAACTGAAATGTAAAGGAAGCAGCGAATCAATGAATATTAATTCCTATATGTAAGTGGGGCCTTGAATTACAAGGCGCTTTTAATGCATTGAAAAGTTATTATGAAGTTGAAACAATGGTCAAAATTCTTTCCAATGTGACGGGGCACAGCAGGTGTCTGAGTTGTATATGCATGGTGACATTTCTTCCTACTGTCCCTTCCCCTGGAATCCAGCAATCTTCTCATTCACCTCTCTGATGACTTCCGGTTTAGCTTAGCGGTTTCTCAGTTATTCACACCTACATGGCACTGGTCCCTGTCTTGCCACTGGTCATAATCATCTCCACTGAAGACAGTGTGGCTGTTGAACTGAAAAGATCACTGTTTGGATTAAAATGCTGGGTAGACCACAGCTGGGCTCTGTTGGGTCCCACGTAGTTTCTTTGAGCTTATGATTATGAACCAGGTTAATATGCTGAGCTGCCCTGTGGAGCATCATGATTTAACAGAACCTGGCCATTCCTATTGAACGTGTTAGCGCTTCCTCACTTTTCATGGGAAAGCATACCCTTAGCATGCTAATCTAATGCATAAAGAAAACAGAAATCTGCCTAGAGGACACTTGAGCAATATGCTAGTATTATCTAAAGAGCTGAAAAGTGCTCCTGCCCGGTGTCTCCTCATAGCAGGTTTCAGGCCACCACTTAAGAGGGAGAGTGTGCTGGGGCCTGAAGCCCCCACATCTGGATGAAACCTGCCTGCCCAGTGCTAAGCCACCAGTCTAACAGTAGACAGGTCGTTTGGGGGAGAAAGCAGCTGGGTGAGAATTTTCCTTAAGTTTCTGATGAGTCTTTTGATTTCAAGTGGCTTATGGAAAAGCCATCTACGACTTGATAAGAAAGGAAATCTTCATTGATGTCACTTTGCCTCTAAACAAACTCTGATTGGATCGATTCCCTCAGCAGGTGCCGTGCTTGTCCGGATTCCGACCTGGAGACCACTGGAGCTGCCTGTCAGCGCACCCCGTCTAGGTTCTGGGAGCAGGTAGCAGCTGTGGGCTGTAACATCCGCAGGTATTGTATTCACTCCCGTGCTCACCTGCCAATTGCCAGGAACTATAAAAGGGGATGTATGTAAAATATGTTTTAATTTGTACATAAGAGTATAACAGGCTTTAATTAAGATGAGGGAAGAGATGAAGACATGCTCAATGATGTGCAGAAGACCATGAAGACATAACATCCAATTTCATAGGACTGTAGCTGGTACAAGAGCAATAAACTTGAAAACCAAACTTCAAGTCTACATCTTGGCCAGTTGGGACGGGAAAGCTGTTTGTTGTTAACTATGCACTAAATGACCATAAGGGCAGTCGAAACACAAGAGGCAAAAGGAAAGAGAGAACTAGGAATGACGGCTTAGAAATAAAAAACTGGTGCAGCACCTGACCTGTGGTGGCGCAGTGGATAAAGCGTCGACCTGGAACACTGAGGTCGCCAGTTCGAAACCCTGGCTTGCCTGGTCAAGGCACATATGGGAGTTGATGCTTCCTGTTCCTCCCTCCTTCTCTCTCTCTCTCTCTCTCTCTCTCTGTCTCTCTCTCTCTGTCTCTCTCTCTCTCCTCTCTGAAAAATTGAATAAAATCTTTAAAAAAATAAAAAACAACTGTTGCAGGAAGAGAAACGAAGTCTATAGATGGACATTCTGAAAGCCCCCCACCCCCAATTCTCAATATGATAATGCACTGAGGGAAAAGTAATTAGAAGTTATACCAGAGGATGAAAGAAGATAACCGAAGTTGAAATTAGCCAGTGCGTGGATAAAAAAAAAAAATGGAGGAGAAAGGACCCGAGGGGTAAAGGAAGTAGCTGCCCTGCCCTGTTGCAACGCAGTTCAGCTTCCTGTTGCCTCTGATATGAGGAGAGGTCATGCCTGTATCCTGAGTTATCAAGAGACCTCTATTTGGGTTAGAAGTTGAGGGCAAGAAAAATAGGACCTATGTTCCACTCTTAGCTTCCCAGAGTCCTCAGCTGAGGCAGCATCTTGCATAGTAGGTGTTCTCCTTAAGCTCCCATAGGAATAAGAAAACATCCCATATGTGATAGTGGGGTCACAGAGCAGAACACGAGAGCATGGCAGAAGATCAGGTTAGAGAGGGAACAGGGGCAGGTCACAGGTGACTTTTTCTTCACAATCTGGGCAGTTTGAACTGAATTCTGAAGATAGCTGACAGCTGGGAAAAGGCTTGAAGCAGCATGAATCATACAGCCAGCAGACCAACTGGAAGAAGCAGTTAGTTGTGAATAGCTAACCTATACGTGGGAGGTACAAGAATGTGGAAGGCATAGTTTTTGCCTTCAAAAAGCTGATGTTTTTATTGACTGATTTTAGAGAGAGAGGAAAAGGGAGAGAGAGAGAGAGTGAGAGAGAAAGAATGATCAATTTGTTGTTTCACTTACTGATGCACTCATTAGTTATTACTTCTATGTGCCCTGACCAGGGATTAAACCTGCGAGATCTGATATTCTTGAGTTATCTGAATAACTGAATAATTTTTGTTAAAACTCCAAATAATAGATGAATAATAAAGAAGCCCTGTGTCAGGAGAAGCAGAAGATGCTAAGACTGATTCCAGCTACTGAACGTGTGGCTAGGTCAGCAGCATGGGCGTCGACGGGAACTTGTGAGGAGCTGGCACTCGGGCTCCACATCATACGCACCTGAATCAGAATCTAAAAAATAACAAGATCTGCAGGTGATCTATGCCAGGTGCTGGGTAAGAAGACTGGCAGAAATAGTTAGTGTCAGGCTGTCAGTGTAAAGCATAGTTTAAGAAGGAAGAGTAACATTTTGTTCGGTAGGGATTGGTTTCACTGTCTGCAGTGAGTCTTGTGCTTTGGGGCTTTATAATGGCATAGGATGTGTCCCCCATAACAATGTGGAAGAGCTCTCGGGTTCTCCAGCCACTGACCCTGTAGGCATTTACAATCTTGGGAAAGGGGCAGGAGAACCCGGGATTCTCTGAGAAAAGGAGAGTTGTATTAAAACTTAGATTGGCTTTTTCTTGCACACCTGGGTTAGAGAAATATTTCTTATTTGCTTCATTAGTTGAACTGAGCAAACTTTGGGAAAGACAGAAGTAGGAAATGAGGGAGGTGAATTTCTTTAGGCGTGGCTTTCATATTGCACCTCTACTCAAGTGCTTTTTGCAAAAACACAAGTTAACTAGACTCTTTCTGGATTAACTAGATCCATTTATCACAGGCATGACTGTATTGAAAAGTTGGGTTCTCCCACCTTGACCACCTTTTCCTTCTCCACCCGGTGACTTTGCTCAGAGTGTTCCCTCTACTTACAACAGCCCTCACTACCTCATTCTGCATATCCTTTGGCAAGTTCCCACTCAGGCTTTGAACCTCAGCTCACACCTCACACCTTCTTGTTGGCAGACTTAAGCACATTTCTCTCTACTGTCCCATAGCGGCTCACACATTGCTCCATCTCAGCCCTTATTACCTCCCCGTTCTTAATAGTTATTGTTTGTGCTTCATGCTAGACTCTTAAGTTCCTTGATGCAAATAACATAGCTTGTTCATGTATTTCCAATCTTTATTATTATATCTTGGACATAATAGATACTTATTAAGTATGAATTTTATGAAAAAGTGAACAATGAATGAATGAAGTCAAATTAGAGAGGGTCTTGAGTGCCAGGTGAGGGTGATTGGTGCTCACTCTGCAGCTGTTGGGAGGAAAATGCAGTCGTAGGGTGTGTGATGCACTGATTTCAAAAAGCAAAATTAGAAAAAAGAAAAAGAGAGAACATGCACAGAGAAAAAGGCAATTCAGTGAGAAGCACAGCAACAAAAATCTACAAACTTGTTTGTAATAAAAATGTCTCATCTCTGCATCTGGCGATTTGGGTAATTCTGAGTGACAAGATGTGACATTCTCTCTCTTGTATACCCATTGTAAGGCTCTCCAATAATCTCAGTCATTGACAGAAATTATTAAGTAAAGGTGGCCTTACATTGAAGATTACCGGTGTCCTGATGATCTATGGGCGTGATTTCAGATTGCTGTGCAGTGCCCCTGTTATTTCTGAGATTATCCTTAGGCTATCAGACACATCAAGTGGAGCCAATGAGGCGCTACAGTATGTATTGCTAACCACGGGTGTGCACTGGCTTCCATGCTGGTGACTATAGGACACTTGCTCATGGGACAGGCCTTCGCTTTGGTGATTATATAGACAGAGCCTTTGAATTGCTTCTGCTGCTTTTATTCATTGGTGTTGCTGAAATCTTGGGATGGTCAGTATAAATGTTTAGCAGACTTTAAATTCCTTTGATTTGACTTTGAGCTGGCCTTCAAAGTACTTATTACAATGCAGTTATTAGAGCAAGGAGTAAAGTCAGGATCTTTCATCATCGATTCCAAATTTGGGGAAGCACACTGTGAATATGGCAAAGGGGTCTGTCTGGGGGATTTTGGAGAGCTCTCCAAGACAGTGTTCCTAATATAAGACCTTAGTTCCCGTTACACAGGATCTGGGATTCTTAATTCAGGTCCTATTTTCTTCCCCAGAATGTTACACGAGGCTGTTAAACAGCTGCTGTGTTTAACCACAGATGTGGGTGCATGTTATGGATGAGTTTCCTGTGTGTACGTGTGTGTGCCAATAAACAAACATGTATATATTTAAAACCAATATTGACACAGTGTAAAGACTGAAACCTTTGCAGTTAAGTCAGGAAATCCCAAAGTTGCATTTCTTATGACAGTGTTGTTTTCATCCCTTGCACATCCTGTGTCTCCCACCACAGCCATTTAACTCCGAAAACACCCGAGAACAGATTACCCCCGGCCTAACCTGCACAAACTCAAGTCCTTTGAGGAATTCTATAATTTTCGAGGTGTTTTAATTATACATCTCGGCTGCATGTTAACACATCGAACTTTGATTTAGAAAGCTGGAAAAGAAACATATAAAGGAATCAGGAAAGATGTTTTCATTTATGAGTCAAAAACAAGACGTGCCTTGTTTTATTTTCTGGTTAATAGTCTCTACCCAAAAGGGAGCTCAAACAGCAGAGGAAATGCTCCTCATCTTCAGCTCAATTCTTATTGTTTCAACTTTCTACGCTCAAAAAGAAGAAACCATTTTTCTTCAAAATTGGCTTCTATTCCCTTCCTTAATGAGGACTACAATCTTGCCAAATTTGAAGTTCACAGCTTCAGTCATTTTGAATTGCAGAAGCACAGATAAAACATTTTGATATTTTTTTTATGATGGAAAGTATGCAATTTTCCCTATCTAGGTGTATGGTAATGTTCTCGGATCACATCTAAGTTTAGACTTGAACGAGTTCCACGATGTTCAAAATGCTGGGTAGCGAACACAAGTGGCTTTGTTTCACTGTTGTGTGTTGTCTTCTGGCCACCCTTGCTCCGGGTTTTCTTCTAGGGCTGTTTTCTGGTTGGAGTCCTTTGTCAACAGGTGTCGATGGCCTGGGAGACGTGATCTGGGACTTAGTTATCTGACTCTTCACTTGGTGCCCCCAGGTTTTCACTTTTCATCTGACTGCTTATTAGGTTTCTGCCTTCTTTTATTCTGCTTCCAAAGTCTTCTGAGAGTTGCCAGATAATAAGAGACAAATTGTGCAAATTAAATGTCAGGAAGTGGTGCATTAGTAAGTGAGCTTTTGCCATCAATGGTGCAGCCGATTCCCTTCTCTCTACGCCAAATACTTCTCCAAATTGAAATAGGTTGGTTTTTTTTTTAAGTTAAAGTATGACAGCTGCTTATTTTTATTTTTGTTCATCTGGTGGAACCAGAAGGGGCACAAAGAAGTCATTAGTGTCCACGGTGTGGGGGCTCTAGGAAATGCGTTGAGGGTAGAATGCAGGAACAGTATTGTTCACCATATGTAGACTAGAAACATCCTTATGTTCAGGGTCCATGGGTAAGAGAGGGAGTGTGTTATAATTAACTGTATACTACATATGGTGGACTAGAAAGTTTACTCCTTGGAGACTAGTTTAGTTATAAAATCAAACAAACAATGAAAGCAGAAAACAATGGCTCTATCAGACCTTGTCATGGAGTGCCTGGGGATCATATGGGAGACTGGGGTCAGGAAGCACGGGCAGACCCTGGCACTGGGCCCCTGCTTTTCTGGACAAGCTGTATCAGGTGAAGTTCACAGAGCCAGTTCACTAGTGGGAGGGAAGAGGGGATAGAGACAGGCGGGTGGGAGGCTTTATCTGCCACTAAATCCCCTCACTGTGGTTTCATCAGGAACCACTATAAAGTCTGTAAGTGACTCCTTCTTCCAGAGCCCACGTTCCAATGGTCATCTGTCAATATAGCACTTCATCCAAATATAGAATCATAAAGAACTGTGTTAGAACTCCATAATCTGCTTCCTGTGGCCATTTCCAGGGGACCGGGCAGCTGTGAGTCTTGCCGACTGAATCTTTGCTGGAAAATGATTGTTCTGATTGGTAGCTTCTGTTATGCAGGACAGTGAGTATTTTAAACTTGATTAATCTGACCTTCTTCAAATCTGGACAAGCCTCTATGCTTCTAAATTATGCCCCCTGCCAAGACAGAAGGCAGACCAGACCTTGGAACTGCAACGGAGAATCTGGTTTTGTAGAGCAATTTTGAAAGACAGCCTTTGATCATGTTCTTGTGCTTCTGATGCCTTCCAGACATTGCTTAAGAAAATGTGAACAGCCTGGAGGGCCCCATATATGTTAATAGGCATATTTGCAAAATGTAGACTTTCCTTTTGCATTGACTGTGATACAGTTCAGTCACAATTGCTCACATCAGTAACTTGCCCAAAAGCCTCGATGGCTCCCTCTGTGCCTTAGGATAAAGTTACAAGCTCATATGACCCTTCTCTTGTTTGTCACCCTTTCTTTTTTTAAAAAAGTTTTATTGAATTTATTGGGGTGACATTGATTAACACAATTATGTAAGTTCCAGGTGGGCTATAACACATCATCTGTATATTGTGTGGTGTGCTCACCACCCCAAGTCAAGTCTCCTTCCATCAGCATTTCTCCCCCTCTACCCTCTCCTGCCTCCCCCACCCCTTCCCTTTGGTAATCACCATGCTGTTGTCTGTGTCTATGAGGGTTTTCTTTCTGCTTTTCCCTTTACCTTTTTCACCCGGCTCCCCAGTTCCTACTCTAACAGCTGTCAGCCTGTTTTCTGAATCTATGAGTCTCTTTCAATTTATTTATTTATTTTATTTTTTGCATTTTTCCAAAGCTGGAAACGGGGAGGCAGTCAGACAGACTCCCGCATGGGCCCGACTGGGATCCACCCGGCACGCCCACCAGGGGGCGATGCTCTGCCCCTCTGGGGCATCGCTCCGTTGCATCCAGAGCCATCCTAGTGCCTGAGGCAGAAGCCACAGAGCCATCCTCAGTGCCCGGGCCAACTTTGCTCTAATGGAGCCTCAGCTGTGGGAGGGGAAGAGAGAGACAGAGAGGAAGGAGAGGGGGAGGGGTGGAGAAGCAGATGGGCGCCTCTCCTGTGTGCCCTGGCTGGGAATCGAACCGGGGACTCCTGCACGCCAGGCTGACGCTCGACCTCTGAGCCAACCAGCCAGTTTGTTTTTTGTTTGTTTTGTTCATTAGATCCCACATATAAGTGAAATCATATGGTATATGTCTTTCTCGGATGGGCTTATTTCACTTAGCCTTATACTCTCCAGGTCCATCCATTCTGTAGCATTAGGTAAGATTTCTTTTTCTTTTACAGCTGAGTATATTCCACTGTGTAAATGTACCATGGTTTTTTTATCCACTTATCTACTGATGGGTACTTGGCTGCTTGCAAATCTTGCCTATTGTAAATAATGTTCATTGAACATAGGGATGCATATATTCTTTTGAATCAGTGTTTTGGGTTTCTTCAGATAAGTTTCCAGAAGTGGAATAGCTGGGTCAAAAAGCAGTTACATTTAAAATTTTTTGAGGTAATTCCATACTGTTTTCCACAGCGGCTGCACAAGTCTGCATTCCCATCAATAGTGCCCGAGGGTTCTTTTCTTCACATTCTTGCTAACACTTTTTTTTTACCTTTTTTAAAATTTAATTTATCATGTTTACATAGATTCTAGTGTTGTCCTGAATGCATCCTCCCTCCTCCATACTCCCTTCAACATCTCCCTTGCCCTCTTCGCAAAATCTCCCTCCCCCCTTCCTTTCAGGTTTATCCCATCCTATCATCTCCTTTCCCTCTGTCCTCTTTTCCTCTGGTCCCTTTGATCTCTCCTCTGTCTCAATTCTGTTCCTTGGTTCACATTGTTTCTTGGATTCCTCAAATGGGTGAGGTCATATGATATTTTTCTTTCTCTGCCTGGCTTATTTCACTTAACATAATAGTTTCCAGGTCCATCCATGTTGCAAAAGGTAATATTTCCTTCTTTTTCATAGCCTCATAGTATTCCATTATATATAATATATGTATCACAGTTTTTTAATCCACTCGTCCACTGACGGACACTTGGGCTGTTTCCAGATCTTTGCTATTGTGAACAATGCTGCCATAAACATGGGGGGTGCATTTCTTTTTTTTAGTCACTGATATGGTGTTCCAAAAAGTGGAATAACTGGGTCAAAAGGCAGTTCCTTTTTTTTTAAATTTTTATTTATTTATTTATTTTTTACAGAGACAGAGAGTGAGTCAGAGAGGGATAGACAGGGACAGACAGGAATGGAGAGAGATGAGAAGCATCAATCATTAGTTTTTTTGGTTTTTTTTGTATTTTTCTGAAGCTGGAAATGGGGAGAGACAGTCAGACAGACTCCTGCATGCGCCTGACCGGGATCCACCCGGCACGCCCACCAGGATGCGACGCTCTGCCCACCAGGGGCGATGCTCTGCCCCTCTGGGGCATCGCTCTGTTGCAACCAGAGCCACTCTAGCGCCTGGGGCAGAGGCCAAGGAGCCATCCCCAGCGCCCGGGCCATCTTTGCTCCAATGGAGCCTCGCTGTGGGAGGAGAAGAGAGAGACAGAGAGGAAGGAGAGGGGGAGGGGTGGAGAAGCAGATGGATGCTTCTCCTGTGTGCCCTGGCCGAGAATCGAACCCGGGACTTCTGCACACCAGGCCGATGCTCTACCACTGAGCCAACCGGCCAGGGCCTAATCATTAGTTTTTCATTGCGCGTTGCAACACCTTAGTTGTTCATTGATTGCTTTCTCATATGTGCCTTGACCGCGGGCCTTCAGCAGACCGAGTAACCCCTTGCTTGAGCCAGCGACCTTGGGTCCAAGCTGGTGAGCTTTGCTCAAACCAGATGAGTCTGCACTCAAGATGGCGACCTCGGGGTCTCGAACCTGGGTCCTTCTGCATCCCAGTCTGACGCTCTATCCACTGCGCCACCTCCTGGTCAGGCAAGGCAGTTCCATTTTTAATTTTTTGAGGAATCTCCATACTGTTTTCAACAGTGGCTGCACCAGTCTACATTTCCACCAGCACTTTTTTATTTATTGATGATAGCCACTTTGATAAGTGTAAGGTGATAACTCACTGTGGTTTTAATTTGCATTTCTCTGATGATTAGTGACATTAAACATCTTTTCATATGTCTATGGGTCATCTGTATGTCCTCTTTGGAGTAGTGTCTATTTAGGTCCTTTGCCCACTTTTTTTTTTTTTTAAACTTTTTTTTTCTTTATTCATTTTTAGAGAGGAGAGAGAGAGGGACAGAGAGAGAGAGACAGAGAGAGAGAGAAGGGGGTAGGAGCTGGAAGCATCAACTCCCATGTATGCCTTGACCAGGCAAGCCCAGGGTTTCGAACCGGCGACCTCAGCATTTCCAGGTCGACTCTTTATCCACTGCGCCACCACAGGTCAGGCATTTGCCCACTTTTTAATTGGATTTTTTTTGGTGTTGTTGTATAAATTCTTAAATTTTGGATATTAATCTTTTATCAGATTTATCATTGACAAATATGTTCTCCCATTCAATGTGTTGTCTTTTTATTTTGTTGATGCAAAACTTTTTAATTTGCTGCAGTCCCGTTTGTTTTTTTCTTATGATTGATTTATAGTTTCATGCCATTATGGTCAGAGAAGATACTTGATATTATTTTAATCTTAAATTTATGAAGACTTGTTTTATGTCCTAAAAGGTGGCTAAGCCTAGAAAATGTTCCATATGCACTGAAAAGAATGTATGTTCTACTGCTTTGGGGTGAAATGCTCTGAAGATATCAATTAAATCCAGCTGATCTAGTGTGTCTTTTAAGGCTATCATTTTCTTGTTGATTTTCCGTCTGGAATATCTGTCCATTGATTTCAATGGGCTGTTAAAATCCCTTACTGCGACTACATTACAGTCAGTTTTCCCCTTTATGTCCATTAAGATTTGCTTTACACGTGTAGATGCTCTTAAGTTGGGTACATAAATGTTTACATGGGTTATATCCTCTTGTTGGATTGCCTATTATCATTATGTAATGTTCTTCTTCATCTCTTGTTGTGGCCTTTATTTTGAAGTATACTTTGTCTGATAAAATTGCTACTCCAGCTTTTTTTAAGTTTCCATTTGCATGAAATATCTTTTTCCATCCCTTCACTTTTAGTTTGTGTGAATCTTTTGTTCTGAGATGGTTCTCTTGTAGACAGCATACATGGGTCTTTTTTATTTTTTTATTCCGTTCTGCCATCCTATGTCTTTTGATTGGAGCATATAAGCCATTTACATTTAAAGTGATTATTGATAGGTATGTATTTATTGCTATTTTATTTTTTATGACTATATTTCTCTGTTTCTTTGTTTACTTGTTTTTCATTTTCTTCTTCTTTTTAAAGAAGACCCTTTAACATTTCTTGTAATACTGTTTGGTGGTAATGACCTCCTTAAGCTTTTTCTTGTCTGGGAAGCTCTTTATTTCTCCTTCAATTTTAAATGATAGCCTTGCTGGGTGGGGGTAGTCCTGGCTATAGGTCCTTGCTTTTCATCACTTTGAATATCTTATGCCAGTCCTTTCTGGCCTGAAATGTTTCTGATGAGAATTCAGCTGACAGT
The DNA here is from genome assembly GCF_036850765.1 of Saccopteryx bilineata. Classification (NCBI taxonomy): domain Eukaryota; kingdom Metazoa; phylum Chordata; class Mammalia; order Chiroptera; family Emballonuridae; genus Saccopteryx; species Saccopteryx bilineata. The sequence goes on from NC_089500.1 coordinate 15,267,788, forward strand.
CTTATAGTAACTCCCTTGTAGGTAACTATCTGCTTTTCTCTTGCTGCTTTTAAGATTCTGTTTGTCCTGAAACTTTGCCATTTTAATTTTCATGCATCTTGGTGCAGGCCTCTTCAGATTCATCCTGTTTGGGAATTTCTGTGCTTCCTGAACTTGTATGTCTTTTTCTTTCAGCAGGTTAGGGAAGTTTTCAGTCACTATATTTTTCAAATGGGTTCCTGATCCCTTGCTTTCTCTCTTCTTTTTCTAGCACCCCATAAAGCGGTTGTTGTTGCTTTGTGTTGTCCCAAAGCACCCTTAAATTACCCTCATTTTTAAAAACTTTCTTTTTGCTGCTCTGATTGTGTGTGTGCTGCTATCTTGTTCTCCAAATTGCTGATTTGATCCTCCACTTAATCCTATCTAATGCTTATTCCTTCTAGTGTAGTCCTCATTTCAGATACTGTGTTCTCTATTTCTGACTAGTATTTTACGATTTCCATGTCTTTTTTTAATGCTTCCTATCTCTTTGTTGAAGTTCTCACTAAGTTTCTTGAGCACCTTTATAACAATTTTTTTTAACTTTATATCTGGTAAATTGCTTGCCTCCATTTCATTTAGTTCTTTTTTTTTTTTTTCTGGAGATTTCTCCTGTTCTTTCATTTGGAGCATATTTCTTTGTCTCTGCATTTTGGCTGCTTTGTGTTTGTTTCTATGTATTAGGTAGACTCCCAGTCTTGGTGAGGTGGCCTTGTGCAGGTGTTGTCCTGTAGGACCCAGTGGCACAGTCCTTGGTCACCTGAGCTGAGTGCTCCAGGAATGTCCCTTGTGTGGGTTATGTGGACCCTATTGTTGTAACTGAGTCTGGGTTGCTTTTAATCTGTTTATGTATTGGTTGACCCTCAGGCTGCTGACTGTGAGGATTGATCTCAACCCCAGTGCACAAGCTGCTGTGCAAATGCTGACCACATGAAGTAGAATTTGCCTCAGTGGGGTGTGGTAACTGCCAAGAGCTCTCTTTGAGTATGTCACTTGTGAAGCTAATTGGATCCTGCTCTGATATTGTCTGAAGCTGACCACTGGGTGTGTTGGTTCTGGGGCCTTTGGGGACGGACTCTGTTGCAGGCCAATGCCAGATGTTATCTGTTACTATCCCTGGGCAACCCATTTGGAGCAGTCTTGATGTGGCTTTTTCTATAAATCCTTGGTTATAGGACTTTCATTCAGCTAGTGTTCAGGTGTTTATTCAGGTTGATTATTCTATATTTTAGTTGTAATTCTACTCCATCCTCATTTTTCTTTGCTCTATCCTTCTTGCGCTTTAGGCATTAACCCCTATTGATGTCTTTAGTGCCAAGAGAGTCTTGAAGCCTTCCTTGCCCTACTGCCTATCATCTTTTTTCCATCACCCACATCTTTTGAATTTTGCTAGTTGTTCCTGCTATGTTCTTTTACAGTCTTGAGTAGTTTTTGCACTTCTCTTGTAAGATTTACCATAAGTTTTTTATTTTTTTGGTTGTCTGCCTTTCCAGCGAGACAGTAGTAACCTCTATGAATTTAGGGATCACCATACTTATCTCACTCTTCTTTAGAACCCTTGATCCAACACAATGCTTGACACATTGTGGCTAGTCACTGAACATTTGTTAAGTGTCTGAATGAATCATTTTTGTTGCAGATATTAATATAATATTTCTCTATGTCTGTGGAGCACATATTTATTCAGTTATCACCAAGTTGGGATGAGCCATATCCCTCGGATCCTTTTGCTTGTTTTTAAAACAGAGGAAAATGGAATTTCTGGGCCACACTTGCCTAGTTTCTCCTTCATCCTTTCCTCCCACGATGGATGTATAAAGTAAGAAGATTTTCCAGGTGAAGAAAATTAGGAGAAAAATTGGACAGAAGACTGGCTAATGACCAGAGTGGATCTAACCCACAGTTGAAGTCTCAGTTGCAGTAACTGTGAGGGTGACACTTCTGAAGTGTATGAACCAGCTGGTATTAGCGAAAGTGTGAAGATCTGCTAAGGGAGGGGGGGAGGGGAGCTTTGTGGGTGTGTTTCAAAGTCTGTTGGATGCAACTGGTTTAGTTTCTTTTGTTCATCTGCTTCCATGTCTGCGGAGATTTGAGAGGGTCATTTTCTCCCCACCTCTAACACATTCGGTGAAGTCTGCTGGTACTGTGCAGCTCACTAAGCTGTCAGCAGCATTAAATGTTGTACATTCCATTTACATCAGGAAATCCTCTCCTAAAGGACAGTGCAAGATACAGAGTCTGGTTCTCTTGGGGTTCACACTTGAGAGAGACAATGGTAGAGAGAGAGAGAGGGTCAAAGAGATGGTGGGGGAGAACAAGGGAGAAGAGAGACAGACGCAAGAAAGAGTCAGAGGGAGGGGAGGGGAGTGAACTGCACACTGAGAGAGGGAAAAATGGAGAGAGAGAGAGACTGAGCTAGATGCACTGAGTATTGGAGAGAATGAGAAGGTGGGAAGGAGATAATTAGAGGAGGTGAGGGAGAAAAAGATAGGATGAGGGCGAGAGTTAAGGGAGGACTGGAGGGCAGGAAAGGAAGAAAAAAGGGAGGAGGAGAGAAGGGAGAAAGACTATTCCATGAAGACCCAGTCTTATATATTTAAACCCTCCACGATAGGTGTTTTGATGTCATTATCACCTTTATGTGCACAAGACCTTACCAGCAGACCAAATCCAGGTGGAAGTGAGGAGAAGAGACTGAGTACAGACTCAACTTCTCCGAACAATTCTATGCATTGAGGAACAGGGGTGCAGAGAAGTGAAGTTTTCCAGATTTGAACCCAGGCTGCAAGGTTGGACTTTATTCCATACAGATAAAAAACTGATGCCAGTTTTTCTTGGGTAGTTGATTGTAGTAATCACACTGCCTGATTTTATTAGTTAATATTTGATAAATTCATATTATACTTGTCCACCTAGGTTGTGAGTCCCTTGCAATTAAGGCCTTAAACTTTCTTGTAGTGTAAGTTCAGCACTGCTATTTAGATAATAGGTACTCAATAAGTATTTATGGATGGCTCTTCAAGTGAAAATGTGATGTATCTTAGTTTGGTTTTTCCTGATGCCCCCCCCCTTTTAAGCAGCTCCTGGGACGTAAATGTAGGTATAAGTACAAGTTTATTATTTGTGCAGTAATCCCAGGAAGCCAACACAGAAAGTAGGAGATTGAGGGTGAGAGTGAAGAAAACCAAAAAATTGTACATAAATGAATAGGTCATAGCTGTGGGCAACTGAATCTCAATCCTGAGTCCCCTGGCTGGGGATTCAATGATAGATTATAGAATATTCATCAGGATTGTACCACTGAGGTAACATGAATCTGAATTATTTTTTACCAAGTTCTACACTCGATTGGTTGAAGATTTGTCCTGGGATGCTAAGCCTTTGTATTTCCGGCCTGTAAGACAGTATGGCTGGAACCCATCCCCTGCCCACACACACCCAGGTAGAGAGAGACCCAGAAAGCCATCAGCACACGTTCTAACACTACAGTGACCATGGTGGGGAGCTCCTGGTGACCTGACACATTATCCAAGAACGGCGTTATTTAGCTGGCCTTCTGTATTTCCAACAGTTAAAAAAATATGTATTCATTCAGCCTTGTACAAACAAATGAGCAGTTTTCTTGCCTGAGCTAACAAATGAACTTAGGTTCTCCCTGCTTTGAGAACCAGCTGCTACCTTTCTCCCCACTGCCTCCCTGGAAAATTGTCCTGTCAACAGTATCACAATGCGATTTCTTTATCAAAGGTCACTACCAATTATTTCAGAAAGAACTGATGCTTCAGTAATCACTTGATTTTTTATCTTGTTTAAAATGCAGGTCATTTATATTTCATTATTGTCATGTTGTGGCCTATCTCCCCAAAAACATATATTAAAACCCGCAGCTTTGCCTTAGCTTCCTAGAATACTGCCCCGTATTTTGTCATTTTATCTATTGTGGAGAGGATCAGAGCCGGTTAGAGGGGTCGATAAATGAACTTGAAGAAGCACACAGAGATACAAGCAAACAGATGTTTAGGACCCTCCCCAACACTTCGGCTGACCTGACCCTCTCATCCCAACAGCAGGAGATGATGGCCTCCACCAGAGATGTCATGACCACTCGCAGCATAACGAGCTCCGAGAGGAAGCCTGCCTGGTTGTTACTCCTGACTGCACCTCTTGCTGGATGCCCTGGACCCAGAGTTCCACCTATTGCTGCTTCCATAAAAGCCAGGGCTGTAGCGCCAGTTCCGTGGTATGTTGACCTGCACTCTGAGGAAGAAGGAACTTCTATCTCTGCTCTGGAAACACTTTGTGGAGGTTTTCTCATAACATAAGGCACTTTATGAGTTTGTCCTCCAAAGAATTAAGAATTTCTGGAGGCCCCAGCCTGTACCTTCCTCTCCATCTCTCCTTTCTCACAGTGCTCAGTATTGCGTCTGTCCTATTTGAATGTTCAGTGAGTATAACGAGTTGAACTGAGCTGGACTCTGGAGTAGGAAAATCCTTCCTGTGCCTTTCCTTTTTTGGTAGCAGAATTGGAATGTGGGGTGGGCTTACTAGAAACAGCACAGCACCTCTACACTAGACACATGTCAGCTGGGCCTGACATTTACACTGTTCAGTCATTTACATCAAAAGAAGCTTTTGTAAAAAGAAGCTAAAAAAAAGGAAGGAAAGAAGGGAGGGAGGGAGGGAAGGAGGGAGGGAGAGAAGGAGGGAAGGAGGGAAGAAGGAAGGAAAGAAGAACGGGAGGAAAGAAGGAAAGAAGGAAGGAAGGAAAGAAGGAAGGAAGGAAACCAGAGAGAAGGTAATGTTTTAATTGCTACCCATTAGCATAAGGTTGAATATAAGAAATGGCCCTTTTTAAGGTCACAAATGATGGTTCTTACTTAATGGCTTAACATGAACTCATACATGTATAGGCACGGGTAGGAGGGGAATTAGGAAGTGGCCGCTGGATACAGTAGAGGAAAGCCAGGAGCCCCGTTGAAAGGAGACAGACGCCGGCAGGGTTTGGAGGAAGGGGCACCGGGAAGTGATGTGGAACGCAGGAAGGAGGGCAACACGATGAGTGGGTACACTGCAAAGTGAGTCCCTCTAACTCTGTAAGTGCCACAAGACACTTCTGTCACAGCAGGCCCATGCTTCCAGAGGGGTGCTGTACTAGGTTATGTGAGTACATGCTGCTTTCTGGATGTTTCTTAGTGTGGGCAGCTCAAGGTGTGAAGCCATGAAGGAAGGCGGCTCTTCTCAAACATAGGCTGTATCTGCAAGTCCCTACTCAACACAGATAATTTTTGGCCCAATTAAATGCTCTTCCTCCATAACTACTTGCTAGTTGGCATCAGAAACCCAAGCCAAAACCATATTAAATACACCTACACCCTCTAGTCACACGTGGGAGTATCTTAAGCAGTCTTCAAGATAAAAACTTCCAAATTCTTCAATTAAAAATAAAAAGTAAAGTCTAACTAGAACCAGAGTTGACTACCTCAATGGGTCAAAACCCAACTGGCTGAGGCTTTAACTTTTTAGTCCTAATGGGCAGTAATGCTTGGGGACCTCCTGGTAATGTTTGACCCATGTGGCTCTTAGACGTTAAAGGGCATATTAAAATGAGAGTCCACTGAGCAAAAGGGAAGGCATCAGCATTTATGTCAGGCACCAATACGGGTGAGTCCATTTCATGAGGTGGAGTGGGGAAAAGGAAGATGCGGGAGTCATATATTTAAATAAGGTAGGGGAGAAATAATACTTTTTTGTATTCTAGGAATCTGCAATATCCCAAGACGGCATCTATAACCAATAGAGTCTAATGTTTCTGCTGGCAGCTTGCTCTTTGGAAAGACCATTAAGCCATTTTCAGGGACTTGTCTATTCTCCCTAGCACCTACATGCACAAGTGAAACTTTTCTGTCTCTTCGTAACCGAGAAATGGAAAACTGAGGTATTAAGGGCCATTTGGTAATTCAGGAACATGTATATTGATATACATGTGTTGCATTTAAAAGCTGAGGATAGTATAGCAGTGGCGGCCATAAGTAAATGAACAAATAAGGCTTCTAGAGTTAGCTCTAAAACTGACTAGTGGTGAGAACTCAGATAGATTTCTTAACTCTTGGAGCTTGGATTTTCCCACCTGTACAATGACTACATTGGATTTAATCTCTATGACCCATCCAATTATGCTATTCTATGATTCTAGATTAGGGCTCAGCCACAGAATTATTTTCATTTCCAGAAAGACATCATTGTTTAATATATCTGTTGTCACTTTGTGAATGAATGCTTATATGGAAAATATCGACCAAGCAACAAATAATTCATCTCCTTGGCTTCCTGTGTTCCTTATTTCTTCCATCCCTTGCTCTTGAAAACACACAGAGGTGAATCGGCGGGGTTGTAAGAGTCCTAGTACTTTAAAACCATCTTGGTTTTTATTTTATGGAACAAAAGGGACAAAAAGAGAAGGGGGCAATACATAGACATGGCATAATGTCACAACAACAAAACCCCCAGAAATTTCTGCTGGGAGCAGGGAGACATGGTTCCCAAAGCTGTAATAAAGACTTCGAGAAGCAAGCAGCTCCTAAAGGATGTTTCCCCACCTTAGAGTGTCTAGAATCGTGGTAACTTTTTCTGTCTTTGTATTCCTCCCCTACACTCCATCGGAATTGATTCCAAGAAAGGACTGCACCCAGAGTACATAATGAACACCACCAGGAAAGGTGGGAGGACGGGCAGAAGCAGGAAGGAGATGAAGGAAAATCAATTGCTCGGTGCTGACAACTTCTTCTTGTAATAACAGTATTCTGTCACATTGCATTAGCAGCACTTTGCAATTGTATGTGTTTTTGCTAACAGGCTGTAAAAGTGTAATCATATGAGCACTGAATACATTGTATTAGTGGGAATGATCAAGGGGAAGTGTGCTTTATTATACCACTGTGGTGCATAATGTGTTGCTTACTGAAGTGAGACTTATTTCAGTGAAAGAATATTTATTATTTATTTGTTTGTCTGTTGTGGCATTGGTGCCTTCCAGGGAAAGTGACATGTTTCTGTCTGAGGGAGATTTTTCTGCCCCCACCCCATCCTTCTCTCTCCACTTGGCATAACTGAGCAGCATGGCCTGGAAATTGGGATTAAAAAAAATCTCTTGGAGTACCGAATTCCCAACCATCTGAGAAAGCGATGGCTCTGCTTGGGTTTTCACACAGCATTTGTAAAGCTAATGGGGTTGTTGCTGTGAAGCATCTTCTGCGAAGAAAGTTGAAGCAACAGAAGGGGAGGAATGTCACACGTGTATGGGAGTGCCTGGGGATGGAATGGATATACACTAATGGTGTGCTGCGAAAAACACTGTTGGCATCAGCGGCAGAACGCGAGGGGCACGCAGGGTCCCTGGGGGAAGCTTTCTTGACTTCAAAGAGTTTTGCAGGACTTTGTTTCTGCCTGGTGTGGAGTGCATTTGTGGCCTTTCTAGGCCCTTTCCTGGCTACCTGGCTCTGAATTCTTGTAATACGGATTGTCCAGCCACTCAATGGTACATTGGTTATACATTGAATTGTGGTGTGTGTGTTTGTGTGTGTGTGTGTGTGTGTGAAGTGAGCATTGTCCCAAAATGAGCTTTTCTAATGAACTTGAAGGCTATTTGAAAGCTGCTGCATTGCTCTTAATTATTATTTAATAGTTTCCTTTCTGGTTAATATGAATAAGCTTATCCTAGAAGTAAATGCTAGAGAGACTCCACATAAAGCCACCCTGGCTTTCTCCTTATGTGTTTCTAGCATGGTCTTTATTTCCATGTGAGTCTAAATGTGGAAAGCTTATGATCTGATAGCTGAGAATGGGGATGAGAAGCACAGATCATGTGCCCTTCAGGAAGATAGTACCCACATTCAAAAGTGCTCACCAGAGGAGCTTGAAGTTTTGTTTTGTTTTTTTAAATATTGAGGCAAAGTATTTTAATTTTTTTTATTTATTCATTTTTAGAGAGGAGAGAGAGGAGAGAGAGAGACAGAGAGGGAGAGAGAGGAGAGAGAGAAGAGGGGAGGAGCTGGAAGCATCAACTCCCATATGTGCCTTGACCAGGCAAGCCCAGGGTTTCGAACTGGCGACCTCAGAATTTCCAGGTCAATGCTTTATCCACTGTGCCACCACAGGTTAGGCAGGAGCTTGAAGTTTTGATCAGATCTCGGCTCCAGTTTCTCCAGTTCGCCAGAGGTTGCAAGCATGGCCGCCCTTCCCTCATCCTCTTGGAGTGGGGCTCTGTGGAGAGGGAGTTGGACAAGGAGATGTGAGAGCAGGCATGTCTGGAAAGGCCTCCGCTTAATGACAAACTGACAAGAGTATCTAGAAATGAGGTATTTTTTATAATAAGCCTGTTCTGATGCCATTATTTATGTTTTCCTATAATGGGAACAATGGTATTTTAATAATCCACATAGCATTTAATTATAATTCAGTTATCTGATGGAAGTAATTTTAGAACCCTTTAATATAACAAATCTCCAGCATGAAATATCTAACTAATAAGAAATGACAGGTGGTCGTTATTCTGTGAACCTCACCATCTTTCATTAGCATTTGCTGTGATAAGTTAAATAAACCATCCTTCAATGTGGGAAGCTCCCTAGGAGGTCCTCCAGGGAAATGCAGGCACTGAGTTCCCTAGGACCAGACAAATGGTGACATCTTTGGCATAAAGACAAGGCTGCCAGTGACAGCTGATTGCTGTGTGAATCTAGGCCCTGGAGAGTCTTTACCTAATTATTGAGGCTGAAAAGCTCAGGTTAGCGCAAAGCAATAATGAGGTCAAGATCATGGGTTCTGTCCTGTGCGGGTTTAGTTATACTGTATGAACGATCCCAAAAAGTCATTTCTTTAAGTGGGTAGGATTAGTCAAGGAGGTGAGTAAGAGTGGATAATTTCAACTTCTTAACCACTACTGTAGGAACAAAATCACTTGAAAGACCTAGATACTGACAGTTGACTAGTAAAAGCCATAGTAAAAGCCACTGATATTTGTAAAGAAAGGATGTCATTTATGGGAGAATGTCTTTCAAGACTATTGTCTAGTATTTCTGAACAGAAATGTGGAGATCACCCTGGCCAGTTGGTAGAGTGTCAGCCCAGCGTATGGACATCCCAGGTTCTATTCCTGGTCAGAGCACACTGGAGAAGTGACCATCTGTATATCCCCTCCCTCCCCCACCTTCTGTCTCTTCCCCTCCCACAGCCATGGCTCAGTTGGAGCAAGTTGGCCTGGTGCATTGAGAATGGCTCCATGACCTCCCCTCAAGTGCTAAAATAGCTTGGTTGCTGAGCAATGGAGCAACAGCCCCTGATGGGCAGAGCATTGCCTGGTAGGGGGCTTGCTGGGTGGATCCTGGTCAGGGAGCATGTAGGAGTCTGTCTCTTTGCCTCTCCCACTTCTCACTTAAAAGAAAAAAAGAAGATGGAGATCGGCTTTTTTCGGCAGCAAGAGTGATGTCTGCTGATGATTTCCTGTGTGCATAATCATCAATCTCACATGTCCTGGACTTCATTTGGGTTCCCCTTGCATCATCTTTGCAGGGTGAGAAGCCTTGTTTGGGATTGAGAAGAAAAAATATTTGTTTCCTAAATAAAGGCCTGTAGGTTGGCAACTTGGAGCCCTGTCCATGGAAATCATGCCTGGACATGGTGGAATACCTGGACAACATCAAAACTTAATTATAGAAGGACAACCCCCCTCAAAATGTAAAGAAAAATTGGAGTGAAAATAGAATCTAATGATCAGAAACCCGGACACAAGATCAGTATTTTCCACGCGTTGACCAAGGGAGAAAGGCCACTGAGGTCTTAGGTCTTGACTCTGACGTTCAAGCCGTCGCAAGGCAATGATGAGAGGCCGTGAGATGTGGGAGTTTCCCTTCTCAGGTCCCATCGAGCCCTATGATTGGAATAATGGGTGATACATAAAGTGCATTTGAAGGAAAATTTCTCATTTTTTTATTTTTCACTAACTAAATATTTTACTAACATTTTCTTATTACCCACACATTTTAACACTCCTGCTTGGTGTGGCCATGTTCTTAACCCTCTCACCCGGTGTTGATACACACACTTGGTTCCTCTCTGAAGGCCTGCTTATCTGTTGCTGAAGGCCTCACCCTTGCCTGTCTTTCAAGGCACAACAGAAATAAAACCCTCGCTGTTTCTCTAGGTTATTTGGTTTGTACTTGTCATCAGGGCCCTAAGTTGGGACACAATCTGTGTTCCTGTTACTGTTGTACAAGCCCTTTCCTGATTCATCTTTGCAACCCACACAGCTTCTTGCGTGTTTTAAATGTTAAAAAATTGTTTGAATGAATAAGTGATTGTGGGATAAAAAACTCATTTGGATCTATGAGAAGTCTGAACTTCAGAAATTGAAGTCAAATTGTAGAGATCCCAGGGATCTACTTAAATGATGGTGTTTACCTAAGCCCTCAAAAATATTTACTCTCTGAAGTAGGTGAGATGACCCTTCCAAAGCTATTCCCTCCAGATTTGCTTCATTGACTCAACAAGCATTTTCTTTGCAGGTACGATGGAATACCCAGCTGGTTTTTTTCCAGCTCATAAGAAAATATGATAGTATGAATTAATGAAAGTTTTACCCCTGTCAAATATACTATGAAGTCATGAAGATTTCTCCTCTTAAATACAGTTTCTCTCCACTTGTATTGCCTGTCTTTAACCCTTTAAGGAATATCGTCTCCCTGGTCTTCTACGCTAGCTCCTCCATTGGTCTCCCAATAATTCATACTGTTCCCCCATTTACTCATGTGGCTTCAGCAACATTGCTTTTTAGTGCCTGAACTCCTAGACAAAATGAAAGAATACCAAAATGGAAAAAAAAAAGAAAGAATTAAATCAAAACAAATAATTTCCTAACACCTTGGGGAACTCTGACCACACCTCCTACTTGTCCTTCCTACTGCTTTACATACATTTATGTCATGATTTTGTGTTTCATGTCAGTTTCCTCTCTGAATCCTAAGTTCAGTGGGGGCACAATTTGTCTGCTTTGCTCAGCACAGGGTAGCCTGTCAGGAAAATGACTGGCTGGAGGTAGGTTGCTTGATTAACTTTTGGTTGATAGCACACAGATTCCATCCATGGGTCTTGGTCTTTGATTTTTTTTTCTTAGGAGAGGCCTAGTCTGATTCTTCTTCCTCACGACAACTGTTTGGAGGCTTGAAGGCTGCCCGCCTTCATTTGCCATCACTTCCTTGTGTCCCCATGCATTCTCAGCCACACCACTTCTAGTGGAGACCATCCTTGGTCCCTGGGTACAAAATTGCATTGTGTGCCCCCCAAGCCCTGCCATTCCCTCTCCCCTTTGCCTGCTGTGTATTTTCTTCATAGCACCTACTGACCTCCTGCTAATATATCATCTAGCTTGCTTCCTTATTTTAAAAATTATTTATTTCCCCTCACGAGAAGGCAATTTCTGTGAAGGCAGGAATTTTCTGTTTTGTTCAGAGCTATTATTTCAGTGCAAAGAACAGGATTATTACATTAGCAAAAATCTATTGCTGTGTGAGAAGTGTCCTGAACCGGCCAGGCTCCTGGCAGGAAAAAGGCGACATGCTCACACTGGGCACTGGAGGAGAGTTTAATCAAGGAGGTATTTCCAAAGGTGTGGGAAGAGACTGGGGAAGCCAAGATGGGATGTCACAGTACCGTGGGGCCAGCAACAGCGGGGAGCCATTACTAGCCTACACCTGGAGGGAGAAGCAGAGGGACATCTGTGGGAGCCCCAAAAGTACTTAAAAGGGAGGACTTCTACTGAGAACTGGGATTAGAGTAGAGGGAGGCATCTGGCTGGCAGTGCTGAGCAGAGATGAAGCAGGGACTACACATAACTCTGCCCTCACTCTCTTTCCACCCTCTGATCTCCTGCTAGAACCTTCCATTGGCCAAACTGTCATTGCCAGCAGACAAGGGAGCCTATTGACATTGTCCTTCAGAGTCAGCCTCCCAAGGCAAAGAGTGGCGAGTCAATCTGGAGAGGCGAACAAGGTATATCTGGTACACGTCTCAGGCAAATGAGCTGTTGCTGTGCGGTCACAAAGTTGCCCTAGGAGGCGGGGACACCAGTTAAGTAGAAAGGGAGTAGAAAGCGAGGCTGCTGGGCTATGATGAGAGAGAGCACACCTAGAGGGGTCACACGATGGGTGCAGGGAAGAAATCATCCTCTCTCAGAGCGGGAGAAGGTGAGTTGCTAAGAGTAGGACTTAGCTCTGGAAAGAAGTTCATCTATGAGTTAAGCTTAGTTTCAAGCTGGGGTACTGATGATTCCCGTGCATTCTACTGTGGAAATTCCTTAGACATTAATGGCTGGAGGTGACATAGGAGGAGTCTCTAGAAAGCAGCACAAGGCATAGGACTGCACCCCGGTATATTAGAAACAGCAGTGCAAGAGCTGGGGGTGTCTAGAAGAAGAATAGTATTTATGGTGATGTCTAGCAATTGCCCTCCCCTCATCTTTGAGGAGATTCAGGTTGGTTTGGAGAGGGGATCCATATGCTACATGAACCTAGTAGAGGATGAGACCCCCGTCTCAGTGCTCTGATTCCTAGACTGGATGTGGTTTCTGAGAAATTTTCTTTACATTAGTATTCAAACCACTCTGAGAAGATTCCAAGACTGTGGGGAGTGACAGAAGGGTTCAGCATCCAGGATCCTGACTGTTGTTGCTGGTTTTAAGCTGCAACTGTGGGTGCCAATCTGGTGCCCTGCTTCCCTGCCTGCTGGGAGTGCCCGGCAGTGTCATCACCTGCCCTGCACCCTCGCCACCTGCCGGTTGGCATCCAGCAGCACCTGGGGGTCAGAGTGGTCCACCTTCCTTCTGGGTGAGAGAAGAGGGCTGCAGAAAGCCCTGGGAACCACCCCTAGTGCCAGACAGGCAAACAAAACTGGCAGAGTGGAAACAAGCTGAGAACAAATGCAAATGTGGGTGTGAGAGACAGAGCTCAGAAGGCCAGGGACACAGCATTCTTCATTTCTGCTTGGTTGAGGAGTCGCTGTTCTTTCTGAACCTCGGGCAGAGTGGCAGGAGCAGCTGTTTAGAAATGTCCCTGTCAACCCCAGCATTCGAGTGGGAGCTTGGGTGAAGGAGGGGAGTCCTTCTATAGTGGAAAACTGCCTAGTGTCCATCAACAATCTGTGGCGGCAATGGAGAGCTTATGCTTCATGTGATCAAAAGGAGAAATCAAGGAGAAACAAAACTCTGAGTAAGGACAGAGTTTGTTGAAGGTATGGTGGCCATTCCCCAGATGGGGGCTGAGGAAAGAGAGAGCTGGGGAAGAGAAGATGTCACTATGACATCGCAAACAGCAGTGAGGTCCTCCACAAAGGAGAAACCTGGAAAACAGATAGGAAGAGCTCCTTAACTAAGATAAAGTCCAGCCAGTGTGGCCCCATGCATTTCCATGGCTTCCACATGACATCCATCTCAGCTGATGACGCCTAAGTCATATGGATGAAAACTGATGATTTCCATCCCAGATCTCAGTCCAGAGATTTCAGACCTAAATACTTTTTATTCAACAGGAATAAGCAGTGGTGGCTTCCAAGATGCATAATTTATTCTATTACTATGACGCACTGAATAGTTTCTATTTTTATGATGATAGTCCTGAAGATAATACTTTGTTTTCTTCTATGGGGCCAGACTATGTCAAACATTGTAGGTACTTCATAAACATCCATTGACATTTCCAATGAAATATTCTTGCATCCTGAATGGGTCAAAAATTTCTAGACTGGGCTAGTATTAGGCCCTCTCTTGGTCCCAGAGCATTAGTTTTCTACTTGAAGAAATGTGAAATTGAGTGTCCTGGAGCTGGGGGAAAAAAACAAAGACTTCTGCTGAGGTGAAGGACTGCCAGTTACCCAGCCTCTATCATCCCCTTCTTTTTCTAACATCCAGGTACTTCCAGTTAGAGTCCAATGAAGGTCACGATGCTATAGTTGTGAAGGCAGAAATTAGTATTGCCACGTTTAATCAACTCAAGTCAGATTATTCATGAGACGGGTGTTGAGTATTTTTGGAGTTATTATGAGAATAAAGTAATGTAATACATGTGAGATGCTTAGGAAATTACATGGAAATTGTAAATATTCAATATTGCCAGTTACTAGTAGTAGTGTAGCAATGAATTACATATTCCAAAGAGTACTACTGCAGGTGCAGTAGGAGCTGTGGAAATGTGTACACATGACGTTCACATGCCCATGGGGATCTTAAAATTCGGAGATCTTGCAGCCTTGACCCTTGCCCATGTTTCTGCCTGCTTTGGTTTATTTGAAGATATCCACAAGCCAGCTGCTAATCTGGCTCTGTACTCCAGAGAAGCAAGGTCTGCCTGTTCCTCCCAAAAGAATAATGTGAGGATCAGTTGTGATGTATCTATCCAAGTGCCTTGGTGACTGGGGGGAGGGGAGGAACTACACAATACTGCTGCGTGGACGTGGGCGCTGTCCGGCTGTGTGTCCTGAGTGGAGGATGCTGTCGTTGCCAGTAGCTCACCAGCCAGTCAGAAGCTGAGGTGTGATCGTTGAAAGTCCCAAACTGCTTTTGTTTGTAAGCCCTTCCATAGTCTACTATCCGATGTTGCATGTAAAACAAAAATGATGGGTGTTCTCTGAGCCCGAGGAATGGTTAAGTCTTCCAGTCTTAAGTCACCTGCTTTGCCTGCAGCCCAGGTAGTCTCCCATGACTCATAAACACCTCCAGTGTCTTTCCTGGAGTCTTTTAATTACATCCTTACATTATGTTTTTAAGTTATGAAAACCACACACTGCATAATTCCATCCTCAATTATCCTCCTCCCCTCAAAAGGGCAGATCTGTTGTAAATGAAGGTATCTTATTTAAATACCCAAGTCTTCTAAAACCAGATTCTGTAAAGTCAAGTCTGTGCTTAGTAATTCTCTTGTACGTGGCATCTTCAAATGAGGTAATCACCAGCTCCTTATGTGAGGGGAAATCAGCTTTGGTCTGTGATACTTGGAAAACTGAAGAAAAAGGGGATTGGAATTTGGGTTATTTGATAATTATCCATTTTTTGACATCACTCAATGCTTTCTAGACCCAAGCTTCAACTCTATTGAAAAACATTTTTTCAGTTCTAAAAACTTGAACACCTTCATTAATTTGGATTTGTTTCCTGTTTTATTAGATATTTGCTCCCATCCTCAGAAATTACATGCCAGCTTCCTGCCAGGAGCACCTTTCCACAGCTGCCAGGAGCACCTTCCTGCCAGGAGCACCTTTCCGTATTATAAATATCGGGGCAAAAATAGGGGAGGATTACACTGAAGACTGAAATACCATTTCTCCCAGTGCCAAGGCAGTCCTACGAGATTCTGATAATAATATCTCACATTTATAGTTTAGATCTTGAGCTTACTGAGCTAGGAGTTAATCCAACATCTTATACCTTCCATGGGCTGATGGCATTTAAAGACTTGAGTGGTTATTGAGTGATAACATCTATTATTTAACTAGATTGTTTTGTATTATAAAGTATTATGGGTTTTTATATATAAATTTATTCTTGGATCATAAATAGGTCACTAGTAAATATGCCTTGTAATATCTAACGTATTTTTGTCATCTGAGTTTTATAAATCATAAGGTAATAGTGATTCTTCCATGGGTTCCTGTTTTGCAGACAACATAATTATTTTTTATTTTATGAGTAAGCAGTTAGAGTGGGCGATTGGTATGAGTGTTTTTGTTTTTTTCTTTCAGCTATAGCCCTGAAAGTGGGTTTCCATGATAGGCGAGCAAGGAAAATCGTGAATACAAGGATGCAAGCCGGCCCTCCCGGAGGTGGGCAAAGCACACCCCATAGCAACGCTGGCAGCTGCTTCTGAGGATGCTGCTCCATCCTCTGTGAAGCAGCAGAGGATGTGGGCTCAGAGCAGAGGCTGTGAGTCCCGCTACAGAAGTAAAACAGTCCTGAGGGGAAGAAAGGTCACCGCTTAGTGTCTTTCCCTTTCCCAGCCTTGGCTGGGGCCAGTCTTGTGTAGCAAGGACAGCAAACCCGGCTTGTTAAGGAAGTTTGTTTGTGGTGAGACCAGGACCACAGTCCAACTCCACTGACTTCAGGACTTGAGTGGTTTCTATTATACACCACTGCTTGGTAGGTTGGCTTCACTGTTTAACAGAGAAAATGAAGAGAGAATTCTAAAATGTTCTCAAGAAGCAATGATTCTTTTGCCTTATTATATAAACCAACTCATGCAAAACAAACTAGTTCATTGATTGATTGATTCATTCATTCATTCAATGTGTGTTTATTGCACATCTACCTTATGGCAGTCACTGCTCTGGATACTGGGAAATAGCTTAGAAAATAAACAATTCAAGTCCCTACCCTTGTGAAGATTACATTCTGGTGGAGAAACATCAGTAGTAAAGAGGCAAACATGTAAATGAAATGAATTCACAAAGAAGATTATGAAAACTAAAACAGTAATGGGATGAAGAGTATGAGAAATAGTAAATGATTATAGTGGTGGGGGCACAGAATGATTTAGGAGTTTCCATTAATAATAACAAATATTATCTTCTAGCAAATGCCTCTCAATTATAAAGATCTAGTGCAGTGGCTCTCAAACTTTTTGAAGTTGGGGCGCATTTAAAATCCTACAAATAATTGTAGGCACATTTTATACAAATTTCTGAGAAATATGTTATAATGATTGAGTCAAATATTAAAGAAACAAATATAAAGTCCAAGCGTGCTTTTATGGTAATTAAATGAAATAAATATGACAAAGTTAAATTTATTCTGACATTAAAAAACATTTTTATGTTACATTTTTTGTTATGCTTTTTAGAATTCATAAAAAAGAGGGGTTAAAAATTTTAAAAATGACAAAAAAGTTATCTTTTTATGTATATAGATACATTCTTAGTAAGATTTAGTAAATTTGGCAAGTCCTGGCGTAAATGTGTTAAGTTTTTTTCATTCTTATGTTTATGAGGAACATGAGATTTATGTATTCTAGTGATTTCTTCAGTGTTTGGGCATATATTTGAAAGGCAAACTCTCATTTCCTCTTCAATACATTGAAGAATTCCTCTCTTTTTACTCTTAATTGTGTTGAGTGCAGAAAACCCCACCATACATATCATCTTAACTTTACACCAAACAAAGGATAGAAGAAACTTGCTTCCAGTCTTTCTGGGGAACATGGGGGGTAGTGTAAACAATCCAGCACCACAGCTTAACAGCCTTTTGCAACCTAATCAGGCAAGTGAAGTGGGGGGTTGGGCAGACTGTCAGCTTACAGCCAATTCCCCACACCTCTGTCCCCCAAAAATCTAAACTCCAAAAACCCTGTTGGTTTTTTGGTCCCCAACAGGCACATATTTCTTTGGAATACCATAGGGCACACCTGAAAATCTCCTAGGGCGCACCAGTGTGCCCTGGCGTGCACTTTGAGAACCACTGGTCTAGTGGGAAAGAAAGCCACTCAAAGAAAAACAGTAAGCTCCAGAGATGGAAATATCAATGAAAAGCAAAAAGATATCTTTCCAGAATACTAAGTGCTACATTTCTATTACTTTAAAAAATGATCACTTTTATTATAGAAGTGGCACATTTATTGAAAATAATTAGCCCATATAAAAGACTATGAAGAAGCAAAAAAATCCTCATATCCTGGTTTGCGCGCGCAGATAAGGAGTGAGCGATTCCTCCGGGTGCCTCGGCAGTGCGCACCCGTGTTATCGCACAGAGGGGCAGAGTCAGGGGCCTTTGTGTGGGCCAAAGCAGAATCTCGAGCCGCCCCAGCGCCTTGCAAAAGCCGCGCACGGGGACAGAGTGAGACTCAATTCCAACGCTACAACTTTTCCCTGCGGTTGGGGGTTTCACTCAGAGCGTGAGACTGCTGGCCGGATATCCTGGTCGCAGACAGTGAGTGAGAGTTTCCTCCAAGCGCCCCGGAAGTGGGCGCCCGCTTGTGTTACCGGACAGAGTGGCAGAGCCAGAGGTCTTTGAGTGGGCAGAAAGCCCGCCTGATTATGCTAGCAGCTCTGACTGACTGAGCCTTAACCAGAGCCCTGTGCTGAGTGGAAATAGAGTGGGGAGTTGCCAGCTCTTTGAGCCTCTTACTATCCAGGCAGAGGCAGCAGCAACCCCATAGCTGGATTATCAGGCTACTAATTAAGGAAGGAAAGACTAGGAGAAAGGCTCCAGGAACACGGACTCTCTCACTGTCGGAGCCTATAAATGCTATTGAGCTTTGACTGCCAACGAGACTAAAGCACAATACATGATATTGCCATAGAGACTTATCAACTGCAAACCTCTACCTGAGCGTGCCAAAGGGGCAGAACCCGGGGTACAGAGTCACCGACCAGGAAGAGGGAGAGAAAAGAAAAAGCAAGAAGATAACCTCTCAAAATCAAGAATAATCCGCAGACTTTATAACCTATCCCATTTTATTATATTTGTTCATTTGTTTCTCTTATCTTCATTCTTGATACTTTTTTTTCCTCCTCCAATTTGGCCGATTAACTCTCTACCGGTCTTACTCTCTCCTCTCCTTGAACTACACTACCCTTAAGTGTTACATCTCCCATTATCTTTTCTCTTCTCTTCCTTTCTCTCTATGAGGGTTGCACTCCAAAACCCTTAACTCTCTCTCTCTCTCTCTCCTTTCTTTTTTCTTCTTTTAGTGGTTACCTCTTTTTTTCTCTCTCTTTCTTTTCTCCCTCTATATTAGTTTCTTCCTTTCTCCTTTACATCTCCTCTCATTCAAACCTCAATAACAAACAAATTATCTTATCTGGGACTCAAACCTATGTTTGTGGCATTTTGGGGGGGTTTTACTTCACCTTTTTAACTCACTAGCAGTGCTCTCATCCCTGGCTCTCCATATTATCTAGTTCTTGTTCCACTAAATACAATAGTAATTTTTTAATTTGTCCCCCCATTTTTCCGTTTTCCTCTTATTCCTCTCATCATAACTCTTAGCCAACCAACACCTAAAAGCAAATCATTTCATTCTTGACCCAAATTTTTTCCTTATTTGCTTTTTGTGGGTCCATACGCTCTTTTTTTTCTTTTTTCTTTCCCCCTTTTTTTTTTTTTGCCCCTTTATTACTTTTCCCCAATTCAGGCCCTCCATCACAGGCATTGTTTGTTATAATTCACAGTCCACCACAAGATTTTCTCAAAAAAGAGGGGAGAGGAGAGGAGAGGAAAAAAGGAGGGGGGGAATAATTTCCTTTTTTTTAATTTTTATTTTATTTTTCTTTATTTCATTATTAATTTTTTTTTAAAAAACAACTTTTCGATTTTTTATTTTTTTTATTGTTTTTTTTTAACTTTTTATTCTTTATTAAATCTCATTAATACTATCAACAAAACAACCCTCAGATGCCATTAAGGAAGAGAAAATCGAATATCATGGATACAAAAGAAAGAGAGGTAACACAGCTAGATGAGGAAAAATCTATGGAGAAAAAATTTAATATATTGGAAACCTTGGAGCTAAATGACAGAGAATTCAAGATAGAAATACTAAAAATCCACTGAGATATACAAGAAAACACAGAAAGGCAATTTAGGGAGCTCAGAAAACAACTCAATGAACACAAAGAATATATGTCCAAGGAAATTGAAACTATAAAAACAAATCAAACAGAGATGAAAAACTCAATTCACGAGCTGAAAAACGAAGTAACAAGCTTAGCTAATAGAACAGGTCAGATAGAAGAGAGGATTAGTGAAATAGAAGACAAGCAACTTGAGGCACAACAGAGAGAAGAAGAAAGAGACTCAAAAATTAAAAAAAATGAGATAGCCCTACAAGAATTATCTGACTCCATCAAAAAGAATAACATAAGAATAATAGGTATATCAGAGGGAGAAGAGAGAGAAAATGGAATGGAGAACATACGCAAACAAATAATAGATGAGAACTTCCCAAGCCTGTGGAAAGAACTAAAGCCTTAAGTTCAAGAAGCAAACAGAACTCCGAGTTTTCTTAACCCCAACAAACCTACTCCAAGGCATATCATAATGAAATTGACACAAACCAACAGCAAAGAAAAAATTCTCAAGGCAGCCAGGGAAAAGAAGAATACAACATATAAAGGAAGGCCCATTAGATTATCATCAGATTTCTCAGCAGAAACTCTACAAGCTAGAAGAGAGTGGACCCCAATATTTAAAGTTCTGAAAGAGAGGAACTTTCAGCCACGAATACTATACCCATCAAAGCTATCCTTCAAATACGAAGGAGAAATAAAAACATTCACAGATACAGAAAAGATGAGGGAATTTATCATCAGAAAACCCCCACTCCAGGAATTACTAAAGGGGGTTCTCCAATCAGATACAAAGAACAAAAAAAAACAGAGCCACAAGTAAAAGCTCCAAGAAGAACACAATAAAACCAAATTTAAACTGTGACAACAACAAAAAGAAAGAGGGGGAGAAGATGGAGATTAACAGTAGCAAAGGACGATGGAGTGCAAAAGTACTCACAAAATAGTTCGCTACAATGAACAGGGTAGGGACCCTTTTCATTACTCAAAGGTAACCACCATTGAAAAAACCACCATAGAAGCACATGAGATAAAAAAGATAGCAACAGAGGAAAGATGTATGGAATACAACCAAATAAAAACAAAAGATAGAAAAACGAAAGAGAAGGATCAAACAAGACACAAAACTAACAGAAAGCAAGATATAAAGTGGCAATAGGGAACTCACAAGTATCAATAATTACACTAAATGTAAACGGATTAAACTCACCAATAAAAAGGCACAGAGTAGGAGAATGGATTAAAAAAGAAAATCCAACTGTATGCTGCCTACAGGAAACTCATCTAAGTAACAAGGATAAAAACAAATTCAAAGTGAAAGGCTGGAAAACAATACTCCAAGCAAATAACATCCAAAAAAAAGCAGGTGTAGCAATACTCATATCGGATAATGCTGACTACAAGACAGGAAAAGTACTCAGAGACAAAAATGGCCATTTCATAATGGCTAAGGGGACACTGAATCAAGAAGACATAACAATTCTTAATATATATGCACCAAACCAAGGAGCACCAAAATATATAAGACAGCTACTTATTGATCTTAAAACAAAAACTGACAAAAATACAATCATACTTGGAGACCTCAATACACCGCTGACGGCTCTAGATCGGTCATCCAAACAGAGAATCAACAAAGACATAGTGGCCTTAAACAAAACACTAGAGCACCTGGATATGATAGACATCTACAGGACATTTCATCCCAAAGTGACTGAGTATACATTTTTCTCCAGTGTACATGGATCATTCTCAAGAATTGACCATATGTTGGGCCACAAAAACAACATCAGCAAATTCAGAAAAATTGAAGTTGTACCAAGCATATTTTCTGATCATAAAGCCTTGAAACTAGAATTCAACTGCAAAAAAGAGGAAAAAAATCCCACAAAAATGTGGAAACTAAACAACACACTTTTAAAAAATGAATGGGTCAAAGAAGAAATAAGTGCAGAGATCAAAAGATATATACAGACTAATGAAAATGACAATACGACATATCAGAATCTATGGGATGCAGCAAAAGCAGTGATAAGAGGGAAGTTCATATCGCTTCAGGCATATATGAACAAACAAGAGAGAGCCCAAGTGAACCACTTAACTTCTCACCTTAAGGAACTAGAAAAAGAAGAACAAAGACAACCCAAAACCAGCCGAAGAAAGGAGATAATAAAAATCAGAGCAGAAATAAATGAATTAGAGAACAGAAAAACTATAGAAAAAATTAATAGAACAAGGAGCTGGTTCTTTGAAAAGATCAACAAAATTGACAAACCCTTGGCAAGACTTACCAAGGAAAAAAGGGAAAGAACTCATATAAACAAAATCCAAATTGAAAGAGGAGAAATCACCACGGACACCGTAGATATACAAAGAATTATTGTAGAATACTATGAAAAACTTTATGCCACTAAATTCAACAACCTAGAAGAAATGGATAAATTCCTAGAAAAATACAACCTTCCTAGACTGAGTCAAGAAGAAGCAGAAAGCCTAAGCAGACCTATCAGTAGAGAAGAAATAGAAAAAACCATTAAAAACCTCCCCAAAAATAAAAGTCCAGGCCCTGACGGCTATACCAGCGAATTTTATCAAACATTCAAAGAAGACTTGGTTCCTATTCTACTCAAAGTCTTCCAAAAAATTGAAGAAGAAGCAATACTTCCAAACACATTTTATGAGGCCAACATAACCCTCATACCAAAACCAGGCAAGGATGGCACAAAAAAAGAAAACTACAGACCAATATCTCTAATGAATACAGATGCTAAAATACTAAACAAAATACTAGCAAATCGAATACAATAACATATTAAAAAAATAATACATCATGATCAAGTGGGATTCATCCCAGAATCTCAAGGATGGTTCAACATACGTAAAATGGTTAATGTAATACACCATATCAACAAAACAAAGAACAAAAACCACATGATCTTATCAATAGATGCAGAAAAGGCTTTCGATAAAATACAACATAATTTTATGTTTAAGACTCTCAACAAAATGGGTATAGAAGGAAAATATCTCAACATGATAAAGGCCATATATGATAAACCATCAGCTAACATCATATTAAATGGCACTAAACTGAAGGCTTTCCCCCTTAAATCAGGAACAAGACAGGGTTGTCCACTCTCTCCACTCTTATTTAATGTGGTACTAGAGGCTCTAGCCAGAGCAATCAGACAAGACAAAGAAATAAAAGGCATCCATATCGGAAAAGAAGAAGTAAAGGTATCACTTTTTGCAGATGATATGATCCTATACATCGAAAACCCCAAAGAATCCACAAAAAGACTACTAGAAACAATAAGCCAATACAGTAAGGTCGCAGGATACAAAATTAACATACAGAAGTCAATAGCCTTTCTATATGCCAACAATGAAACAACTGAGAAGGAACTCAAAAGAATAATCCCCTTCACGATTGCAACAAAAAAAATAAAATACTTAGGAATAAACATAACAAAGAATGTAAAGGACTTATATAATAAAAACTATAAACCATTGTTAAGGGAAATCGAAAAAGATATAATGAGATGGAAGAATATACCTTGTTCTTGGCTAGGAAGAATAAATATAATCAAGATGGCTATATTACCCAAAGCAATATACAAATTTAATGCAATTCCCATCAAACTTCCAATGACATTTTTTAAAGAAATAGAGCAAAAAATCATCAGATTTATATGGAACTATAAAAAACCCCGAATAGCCAAAGCAATCCTAAAGAAAAAGAATGAAGCTGGGGGCATAACAATACCTGACTTCAAACTCTATTATAGGGCCACGACAATCAAAACAGCATGGTATTGGCAGAAAAATAGACACTCAGACCAATGGAACAGAATAGAAAGTCCAGAAATAAAACCACATATATATAGTCAAATAATTTTTGATAAAGGGGCCAACAACACACAATGGAGAAAAGAAAGCCTCTTCAATAAATGGTGCTGGGAAAACTGGAAAGCCACATGCAAAAGAATGAAACTGGACTACAGTCTCTTCCCCTATACAAAAGTTAACTCAAAATGGATCAAAGATCTAAACATAAGACCTGAAACAATTAAGTACATAGAAGAAGACATAAGTACTCAACTCATGGACCTGGGTTTTAAAGAGCATTTTATGAATTTGACTCCAATGGCAAGAGAAGTGAAGGCAAAAATTAATGAATGGGACTACATCAGACTAAGAAGTTTTTGCTCAGCAAGAGAAACTGATAACAAAATAAACAGAAAGCCAACTAAATGGGAAATGATATTTTCAAACAACAGCTCAGATAAGGGCTTAATATCCAAAATATACAAAGAACTCATAAAACTCAACAACAAACAAACAATCCAATAAAAAAATGGGAAGAGGATATGAATAGACACTTCTCCCAGGAAGAAATACAAATGGCCAACAGATATATGAAAAGATGCTCATCTTCTTTAGCTATTAGAGAAATGCAAATCAAAACGGCAATGAGATACCACCTCACACCTGTTCGATTAGCTGTTATTAGCAAGTCAGGTAATAGCAAATGTTGGAGAGGCTGTGGAGAAAAAGGAACCCTCATCCACTGTTGGTGGGAATGTAAAGTAGTACAACCATTATGGAAGAAAGTATGGTGGTTCCTCAAAAAACTGAAAATAGAACTACCTTATGACCCAGCAATTCCTCTACTGGGTATATATTCCCAAAACTCAGAAACATTGATACGTAAAGACACATGTAGCCCCATGTTTATTGCAGCATTGTTCACAGTGGCCAGGACATGGAAACAACCAAAAAGCCCATCAATAGATGACTGGATAAAGAAGATGTGGCACATATACACTATGGAATACTACTCAGCCATAAGAAATGATGACATCGGAACATTTACAGCAAAATGGTGGGATCTTGATAACATGATACGAAGCGAAATAAGTAAATCAGAAAAAAACAGGAACTGTATTATTCCATATGTAGGTGGGACATAATAGTGAAACTAAGAGACATTGATAAGAGTGTGGTGGTTACGGGGGGAGGGGGGAATGGGGGAGGGAAAGGGGGAGGGGGAGGGGCACAGAGAGAACAAGATAGAGGGTGACGGAGGACAATCTGACTTTGGGTGGTGGGTATGCAACATAATTGAACGACAAGATAACCTGGACTTGTTATCTTTGAATATATGTATCCTGATTTATTGATGTCACCCCATTAAAAAAATAAAATTATAAAAAAAAAAAGAAGCAAAAAAATTGCCGTGTTAAAAACCACTCTAAAGTTTTGATATTTATCATTCAGTTCTTTTTATGTATATGAAGATAAGATTTTTACATAGGGTACTTTGAAACAATTGTATGAACTAGCAGTTCATCATGAACAGCTTCCCCCGTGTATTGGCCAATTCAGAGTATTCCAAATGATGGGAATAGGTAAAAATGGTGAACTGCTATTTTAATTTATATTTATCTTTTTACTGGTGAGATGTATAATTCTTGATCTTTTAAAACTGATTTTTAATATTTCTTCAAGATTCATGTCTCTTGATAATTTTTAAAACCAAAGTGTTTTTATCTACCATGTGCTAGGCTCTGTTGCAGGTTCTAGGGATATATTGATAAACAAGAAAATACTGGCACTTTTTTTTCATTAGAAACAACCTTTCCTAGTTTATTCTTTGTTCTTTAATTTTTGTCAGTACAGGGTTTTTTGGAGGTCAAAAGTGTCCTTACTTCCTTACATAGTGTCATCTAGGAGTGTTATATTTAGAAAACCCTTTCCAACTTCAAGATTATAAAAACTAGTCACCACATTTTCTTCAGCTATTAATTGAATAATTTATCATTTCTCCACAGATTTGAAATGCCATCTTTATCATACACTAAATTCTTAAATAGACATAGGGCTGCTTTGGGATTTTCTGCTTGATTTCACTGATGTGTCTATGTTGGCACCAATGTCAAATTATTCTAAGTATTGTGGCTTTGTAACTCATTTGGATATTTGCTAAGGAAAATTCTAACTTATCTTTGCTTTTTCTCAAAAACATTTTGCATGCTTACTTTACTAGAATTTAATCAAGGTCCTAAAAGAAATTTTGTTGGATTTTCAAGAAGATTAAGTTACATATATAGATTAATTTGCAGATAATCTGTACATTAGGTATTCTTATGACAAAAATCCAACTTTTATGTATTATGTGACCCTCAGTAACATTTAATAATTTTTATTAAAAAGTTCCTACATAGTTTTGGTCTAATTTATTCCTACATATTTTATATCTTTGGTTACAACTCCAAATGGAGTTGTTTTTAACTAATGATAATTGGGAGTAAGGAAGCTGCTGACTTAGTTTTGGGTTTATTGCTAGCCTTCTTAATAATACAGTTTACTAGCAGCTACAATTCAAAATATGTCATTGGTTGTGCAGCCTAAGAACCAACCAATCAGCACAGATACTGGGTGTGTGAATGTTCATCCAGATTTTCAATGATGTAGCAGCTGAATACTCAGATGTCAGTTCTAATACATTTTCTGATAAAGCTCCTTTTTCTAATATATTTTATAAGTAAGCAACCTTAATATCTATAATTCCTGGCTGGTTTTCTTCCTTCTTTACAATATTTTGTTTTCATGTTTAATTGCATTAACTAGACTTGCAGGATAATCTTAAATAGAAGTGGTAATGATGAAAATCCTTGTATTTCTTTTGATTTTATTGGAAATATTCATCAGGGATAGATATTCTTATAAATATTAAACACCTATGCTATTCCATTTTATTGTTTTTTAAAAATTAAAAATAACAGTAATACAGTAGTAAAGTTTATCAAAAACTATACCTTCACTCTCTGTTAAGATGGTCATATAGGCCCTGGCCGGTTGGCTCAGCGGTAGAGCATCGGCCTGGCGTGCAGGGGGACCCGGGTTCGATTCCCGGCCAGGGCACATAGGAGAAGTGCCCATTTGCTTCTCCACCCCCCCTTCTTCCTCTCTGTCTCTCTCTTTCCCTCCCGCAGCCAAGGCTCCATTGGAGCAAAGATGGCCTGGGCACTGGGGATGGCTCCTTGGCCTCTGCCCTAGGCGCTAGAGTGGCTCTGGTCGTGGCAGAGCGACGCCCCGGAGGGGCAGAGCATCACCCCTGGTGGGCAAAGCGTTGCCCCTGGTGGGTGTGCCGGGTGGATTCCAGTTGGGCGCATGCGGGAGTCTGTCTGACTGTCTCTCCCCGTTTCCAGCTTCAGAAAAATACAAAAAAAAAAAAAAAAAAAAAAAAAAAAAGATGGTCATATAGATTATCTCCTTTTTCCAATTATATGATAATATATTAATTTATTTCCAGGGTTAACCAACATATGTATCAACACTGCTTTATCATAATGCATAACCTTTATGTCACTATCTGAATATGATTTATTAATGTTTTATTTAGCAATTTGTATCTCATAGGCATAATAAGTGTGACTAGTTACAATTCTTTTTCTGTGTTTTGGCAACTTTTGGTAAAAAGATTAACTTCATTTTGTAACCTGAACTGAAATGTTTCCATCTTTTCATGTTTGGAAAATTTTAAGTTATATGGGAATTTTTGTTTGTTTCTTGAAAGTAGTTGAAATGCCCTCAAACAACATTGTGGGCTTTCCATGGGCTTTTCAATGGTTTTAACCATTGTTTTCAATCTAATATAATAGTCTTAGTCTAATCAGGCTTTCTAACCCTTCTTGAGTAAGCTTTTTTAATTTGTAAAGCCAGTAGCCTCGGCCACCATCACAGCCGCCTGGCCCATGCAGGTTTGCATTTGATACAGACAGACGGTAATGAAACAATGGAGCCAAGAACTGGTGGGCCATTACCTTTTAATCCTAGCTTGCACTCAGCGGGCAAGAAATACACACAGTGGGAAAACACTTCCCTTTCCATTCAGGGCTCCCAAAGCCACTGACTTATCTGAGTTTCCTAGAATCAAAGGTTCCTACCTCACCAGCTTTATTCACCTTTGTTCCCCATCTCCTTCTCTCTGCACAAACTCTGCACAAACTGGCTTCTCTTTCAGCACTCTGCCATCTTGGCTGCTTCTCCTCTCCTCCACGTGGCCTTTCTCTGCTCTCCTCCAGCATGGGCTCCTCTGTCCCATTTTATAGTGTAGAAATCAAAACCTTTAATCCAATATACAAACAAGGAAGTCTCTGATACAAAGTCACTTATCTGAGGCATAATGGGATTCCTCATGAGAGTGCACCACCCCACATCATGCAACAGTCAGGGGTGTGGGGAAAAGATTAGTCTTAAAACTAAGCCTTAGGCTATAACAACCCTGCCTGATTACAGCCCACACCCAATGCAAACTATAAGCAAGCAAACATATACATCATATTTACAAACTTATTTGACCAACATAATTTATATTTTATTAGAGTATAATCTTGTTTCATTAAGATTTTCAGTTTGGTAGAATCATTTTGTTCTCCTATAATTTTAAAAATAATATCTGTTGCTGCATACTCTTTCTTGTCATTAATGTTCATTTCTTTATTCTCTCTTATATCCTTAGTCTGTCCAGAGGTTTATTTTATTGATTTTTTCAAAGAATCCACACTTGGTTAATAATAACAGATATGTTTTGAGTATTCACTATGTGTTAGGGATTTCATGGTGAGAGCTTTGCATATATTAACTCCTTTAACCCCCAACAACACTAGTTTTTTTCATGGTACAGATGAGAACACTAAGGCTTTGAGAATTTAAGAGGTACCTAATCTCAGGAAGCATATATTTAGTATTAGGCAGGGCAGATGCTAAACCCAGTCTGTCTGACTTAAAAGTACATTCTTCTAAGCCTTTCATTCATCAACTCCATTTCAGGAAATCGATTTTTTTGTCTTCTATTTTTACCTTTATTACTTTTCCCCTCCTACAGTGCTTAAGATAAAGGATGGTAGTCTTGTGATCAGTACTTTATAAATAGTTTATAATTTTAGTTTGGGTTTTGTTCATTCATCACGATACTTGTGGAAAACAAGCTTTGTATAGCGTTTTAAGAACACTGGGTGAGGCTGCTCATGGCCAGGGACTTTGAACTCAGAAGACTCCATGAGTCCACACCCAGCCCCCTGCCCTGAGGACTGAAAAGATCAAAGTAGTGGGAACACCATGTGCTGTTGCACTCCAGCTGGGGTAGGAAGCATTTTCATTTAATTTATGTGTTTATTTTATTTCAAGTTGGTCATAAGGGGAAAAGTGTTGATTTTTAAGTATTTTTATTCCATTGCAGTCCAGAGAATATGGTCTATTTTATTTTTGCTCCAGGAAATTTATTTTCATCATGGACCAATATGGGAACACTTTTTTGGAAAATAATTTCATGAGTGCTGACATGGAAGGTATGTTCCCCGTTCATTCTAACCGCGGGGTTCTACACTGAATATGCATCTGTTAAGCCAGTCTACTTTTAGGTTTCCTTTTCTAATCTACATCTTTAAGGACTATTTACTTTCATCTTTCAGGACACGAAAGCAGCATTGTGTATGTCTGTCAATTCCCACTTTTAATTCAGTTGGTTTTACTTTATGTATTTTGATACTCTGTGAGTTGCTACATATAATTTAGTACTTATATGCTTTTATTTTATTTTGTAATCTTTATAACAATAAAGTGATCTTTTTTGGGTTCCATTTAATATTTTACTTTGAATACTGCTTCTGTGCTATTGATATTGTGATCTCTGAATCACGTTTTCCTTATATTACCTGAGCTATCTTTATCTGGCCTTTTATTTTTAACTTCTGTGAGGTTTGTTTTGGATGGCTTGGAGAAATATTTTATTTTGACACCTTTTGCTTTCTATTTAAGAGATTTAATTCTTATGAAAGACTGCTTTTGTTTTGCAAAATATATTAATTTGAATTACTAGACTGATAGGTGTGGCAGTTGCTGAGATTGTCTCAAATGGCTGCACTTGCTTGTAGGATAGGCATAAGTAAAAGTGGCAAGTTGCATGAATTATGCTGATGAGTCAATGACTTGAGGAGGTACATGACTGACAGGGCTGGGGCAGGTGTGGGAGCAGCTCCAATTGTACCAGTATCTCCCCTATGGTCTTCGCACCCTATGTAATCCCTATCCCAAGTGCGTGCGTGGGCTGAACCAAAAGTCAATAGAGTATGGTAATAAGGATGGGATGTTACTTCTGAGATTCAGCAGGAAAGAAACTGTGGTTTCTGTCTTGCATGCCCTCGCATGTTGTGTTGCTGGTGTGCTTTGAAGAAAGCCAGCAGCCACACGGTGAGCTGTGCCATTGAGAAGTCCACGTGGCACAGTCTGTGAGGAACTGTGTCCTGCCAGGGACAGCTGGAGGTGAGCCAGAGGCAGATTGTCCCCAGACAAACCTTCAGTGGGGACCCCATGGCTAGCCAGCCCTTGATTCCAGCCTTGTGAGAAACCGAACCAGAGGCACCCGGCTAAGCGGTGCCTGGATTCCTGACCCACAGAGACTGTGGGATAATAAATGCTTTTTATTTTAGGCTACAAAGTTTTGGGGTAATTTGTTATTCAGCAATTAGATAACTAATATAATAGGGAATTGGATTGTTGGGGATTCATTGGCACTTTCTATTGGGTTTATGTGGGAAGGCGTTACGGTCCCTCAGTTCTGTTACAGAGAAATCAACAAGCTAATATAACTAAATAAATAAAATGTGTGTATAGCCAGTAACTGCGGTCGCCATCAAAGCCGCCTGGCCAACGCAGGTTCAGGTTTGATTTGGACCGATAGTAATGAAGAGCAACAGAGCCAAACACTGGTTTTCCATTTTCCTTTATTCTAGACTCGCACTCGGCAAGCGAGTAAAAACACATACTGGGCTCCAAAACCCACTCATTCAGTGCTCACAAAGCTACTGACTCATCCAAGTTTTCCTAGAATCAGAGGCTTCTACCTCATTAGTCTATTCACCTCTGTTCCCCATCTCCTTCTCCACGAACTGGCTTCTCCTTCCCCCCATTCCACCATTTTGGCTGCCTCCTTCACGTGGCTTCCCTGCCCTGCTACACCACTGGCTCTTCCTTTTACAAGAACGTGATCACTCTCCCTCAGAACAACGTGATCTCTCTCCAGATGCCCTCCTAGATCCTCCTTTTAAAACTTTTTGGAGCAAAAGCCCTCTCCCAACACACATTAACATAACCACACCCCTTCCCATGCAAGAAAGCAATTAATATTATCACCTAGGCGATGCCCATCCACAGGGGCAGTGCCATCTTTAACAAAGGGAACAAAATGTATCTTATCTGCCCGACAATGTGCAAGGCAGAGACAAGAGCCTCCTGATGATATATATCCATTCAAAACATCCACCTTTTATAAGCTGTCCATAGAGCCAGAATACAGGTTTAGAGATGCAAAAATATTAGTGTGATACGTAGAGATAGAAAGCCTCTCATGGCAGGGAGGAGTATTAGCGGTGGAGGTGCGGAGGCAGCCAGCGCTTACCGGAGGGGAGGCCCTTCTGTTCTGTCTCCTGTGGGTTTTGTTACCATGTGGATTCTCATTGCACTGTCTTACGTTATTTCAGTTTCCTTGTCTCCTTTTCCTCTTTGCTCCCTTTTATTCATTAATAAAACATTGGCAAAATTAAGAAAAGAAGAACACTTGATTTGTAAGTGTAAGAAGATGAATCTATAATCAAAACTGAGAATATCGGGCCTGACCTGTGGTGGTGCAGTGGATAAAGCGTTGACCTGGAAATGCTGAGGTCGCCGGATCAAAACCCTGGGCTTGCCTGGTCAAGGCACCTATGGGAGTTGATGCTTCCAGCTCCTCTCCCTTCTCTCTCTCTCTTTCTCTCTCTCTCTGCCTCTCCTCTCTATCCCTCTTTGTCTCTCTCTCTCCTCTCTAAAAAAAAATAAATAAATAAACTAAAAAAAAAAACTGAGAATATCAAAGAAACCTAAAGTTACCCATGGTATTCACTGTCCGTGAATCTTATTTGGCCTATTAAATAAGGAAAATTGTTTTGAACAGTGTGTAGAAAAAGCATGAGAAATGTTTTCTTCTTTAAACACACTGGTTTAACATAGTAGGGTTCAGGAGAAAAAGTTACTTATAGAAATGGTAGATACACTCACGATGAGGTTGGTGAATTAGAGTTTAAAATGCAAGTTACTTAGCCGAATGGCCTTTTAAGCAAAGTCTTGCAGGAGAAGAAGGAAAGAGCAGGTTAGTAATCTCTGCAGAATGGGGCTACTCTGGGGTGGGCAAGCAGGAATTTAAACTACAAAGAAAAGGGTGGCATGCCTGCTGGAGTAGACATGAAAGCCACAAAAACAGACGTGTCAATGTTGAGAAGAAATAGAGAATGAGATTACACAGCACAGAACATCTTTCTATAAATGAAACTGAGTTAACTTTGGAGAAAACATGTCACCAAGAGTATACATTTTCAAGAGTTAAAGCCTGTGGTGGGATTTAAATAATTTACTAACTGGTTCTCTGTCCTAATGACCATTTTTAAGTATAAAAAAATGATAGACCGAATGGTAGTTTATTAGTTTATGCATTTAATACTTAAGAACGATAAAAGAGGTACACAAAATTAGATGATAAGAAAGAGTTTTAAAATATTAATGAAAAAATATCAAATAATACCTGAAAAAAACAATAAACCTGTTATTTAAGATATTTCCATATTGCTTCTTGATTGGCGTCCTCACTTGCTATTTTTTTCACCAATGGACGGAATGAACATTACTACTAGAATACGCTGTTGTGCAGATGAACGTTAAAAAAGAGTAAGGAGTGTAAATTTGTGCTTTCCACATTAGGTGGCTGCCCAGGTGCCCACCTTAGAGAGAATCCTGATTACAAGTGCCATTCTAACAACCGGTTTGCCAAACTCAACAAAAATTAGGTATCTTTCTGCCAAACCGGTGCAAACCGGCTGAATCCCATCACTGGTTACAACCAACTCCAGGAGTAGGCTACAGAAGATACCCTTGGACTAGGGGCTAATGTCATGAGAAATTGCAAATAGAAACTGTTGCCTGTTTATCCCCTAGGGGAGGATCTGCTAGTTTAAAGGCCTTCCTTGGGTACATATATTTTTAATGCACACCAAATTTATGTTTGGAAGCCCTCTTGGAAAGGATAGTGATGTAATTTGGTGTCTATATGATTATAATCCTTTCCTTCAAGTAATTCATATTTAGCCATTAAGAACAGTACTCAATTGAGGTCCAAAGATGATGAGTGTCAAATTTATAGCATGGAGAGTTCCATCGTTGTGTTTTAGGCTATGGAAACTATCTTCTAGCCTTACAGACAAAGGATTAGGAAGAATAGCAACACAGGCCTTATAGATATATAGATATGTCTGTCTGTCTATCTATCTATCTATCTATCTATTTAAATAATTATTTCAGCTCTAGGAGATAGAAATTATTATCCCCATTTCAAAGCTGAGGAAATTGAGACATTGAAAAGCAAGTAATTTGCCCAAGTGACTGATAAAGCTGGAATCAGAACCCTGGTGGTACAAATTCAAAACCCACATCCTCGGTCTCTCTGCCCTCGCCTTCTGTCTTCTCTGTCCACATCCATCTCCCGGTTGGGAAGGCTGATTGGGTGTTCACTGGTTGTGAGAAAGGAGAGAAGTATTCAGGATGGAGCTTTCTCTGTTTCCCGAACATGCATGAGTTGTGTCTTACTAGATCACGGGCCTCTCGGCATCAACGTCCCTCAGGCATTCTCCTCCTACCACTCGGATGGATTTTAATGTCGGGTATTTGTATCCGCCCAGTCAGTTATTTTGGTTGCTCTACCTGACATGCATTTGGGAGTTCTTTTTTGTATTGCCTATTGAAGATGCCATAAATTTATCAGTTTAAAGGCTACCAATAAGCCAGTCAATTTAGTTATAAGCTATTTGACCAGAACCCCAGAAGATTCAAGGGGTTTCTGTCTTAAAATGGGGACTATTTACAAGAATACTGCTGAGTTTTCTAGAACTTTGAAAACACATCTTTGGAGCCCTTGCCTGCCATGAGTATTGTGTAAAACTTGATATTCTGGCCCTGGTTGGTGGCTCAGTGAATAGAGCATTAGCCCAGTATATGGATGTCCTGGGTTCAATTCTTGGTCAGAGAAGTGACCATCTGCTTCTCTCCCTCTCCCTCTTTCCCTTCTTTCCCTCTTTCCTTCCGCAGCCAGTGGCTCAATGGAGTGTTGTCCGGGGTGCTGCGGATAGCTTGGTTGGTCTGAACACGTCAGCCTCAGGCACTGAAAATAGCTCTGTTATTCGAGCATCAGCCTCAGATGTGGGTTGTTGGGTGGATCCCAATCAGGGTGCATGCAGGAGTCTGTCTCACTATCTCCCTGCATTTCACTTAAAAAAAAAAAGGATAAAAGTTTATGGAATATTTTAATGAAAATATAAAATTCATAGAAGGAAACTTTGTCTTCCTGTCTTAACTCGTACATGCAGGTGAGAACAGAGGCAGGAAAAGAAAAGAAAAGAAAGGGGGATAAAATATTTTTCACCCAGAGCTTATTTGATAACTTTTTACTGAAATGTGTTGAGGAACACAGGCAGGGGATTCATTTTATCGGTTAGCTAACCATGATCAAGCTCTTACATGGTGTTAGGTTAAAATACCTCACATAGCATGAGTTCTCAAATCCGGATGCACACTGAAATCCCCTGTGAAATGTTGAAACGACTTATACTTGGAGTTCCCCAGGAATTCTTATCTCATTGCTCTGGAGTGTGATGTCGACCAAGGGTTTAAGTTCCTCAGGTGATCCTGATGTGTAGAAACTTCGGGAACCCATGCTACTGCTCTGGTCCGGGGGTCATCAAACTTCTGTAAAAGGGCACATAGCAAATATTTTAGCCTCTGCTGGCCATATGGTCTCTGTCACAACTGCTCAACCCTGCTGTCAGAGCACCAGTGCAGCATAGGCACTGGTAAGGGAATGAATGTGGCTGTCCTGCCCATGAAACTTTAGTTACGGACACTGCAATTTGAGTGTCAAAATTTTTTCACATGTCACAAAATAGGATTGGTATTTTGATTTTTTCTCAACCACTTAAAAATATAGATTGCAAGTCACACAAAAACAGACAGCTGGCTGGATTTAGCAAATGTGAGCAAGACCCCTGTGTTAATAATTGATGTAACTTCTTTAAGGCAGATGCAACTATTATTCTCATTTTCATAGCTGAGGGAAATGAGACAGGGTCTGATGTCTGCTCGTGGTCGAGTCAGAACTTAACCATGAGGCTTATCTTATTTAGAAGTATGAACATTTATACAAAAATTACACTTTTGGTAATTTTTGTGGTTAATTATGAAGATAAATGATGTAGGGGAAGCTCTTCTCCCAACCTATACCATTTTTAAAAGAAACTGTCATTGCATTCAAATGAAAATTTGTTTAATTAAAAAAAATTCTAACCATTGTTCAATTCTCTGCTTCCTTGCTTTGCTGGGTAGACCTGGCTTTTTACATGTTCATCGAGAGACTTAATTTAATTGAAATTACAGTTTTTCTTGTTCTTCATGTACCACCAAATCAAGCAAATAGTTTTAAAATATTATGGTCAATTGTATATATAAATCTTGCAGAGTTAATGACCATATTCTCTAGACTGTGAAACAGACTGGACACTTATCTTACTCTTTAAGATAAAATACCACATCTATATAATGCATTGCTAAGCTTTTTTCTTACTACACACTTTGCCTAGAATCCCATTTTCCATTAAATAATAATCATTGTAATTAATAGACTGGTTATTTTATCTCCCTAATCTGGTTACAGTAATTTATCAAAGGCATGCAGATGAATGTTGGGACAGAAGTACACTCCTCTTCCTATAAGAAGGTGAAGGTATGAAGTGTAATAATTCTCTAGGGACTATGAGAAGCTGTGTGACTTCTTGTAATTCATTGAAGGAAATACATAGAATATGTACCATTGCTTTAAGGGCTCTTGATCAATTTTACTTACACACTTCTCTAGTGATTACAGATATGGTGATGAGTGACTTTCATGTTTTCTTCAAATCTTCAAAACTGCTGGATGGGATGGCAGGATTCATTCCTAGCTCTGTATCTTGCATATCTCAGAACCCCAAAATGCCATGCCCCCAAGTGGTGCTGAGGATATTTCAGAGCTTGGATATTCTTGAGAAGGGTTTCAAAAACCCTTTACCACACTTTAAGTCTCCAGGGAGAGGCCCTGGCCAGTTAGCTCAGCGGTAGAGCGTTGGTGTGGTGTGTAGAAGTCCTTGGTTTGATTCCTGGTCAGGGCACACAGGAGAGGTGACCATCTGCTTCTCCACCCCTCTCTCTTCTGTCCCTCTCTCTCTCTCTCTCTTCCCCTCTTGCAGCCATGGCTCAAATGGTTCAAGCAAGTTGGCCCTGAGCACTGAATATAGCTCCATGGCCTTGCCTCAGGCACTAGAATAGCTCAGTTGCCAAGCAATGGAGCAGCGGCTCCCAGATGAGCAGAGCATTCACCAGGTAGGGGGTTTATTGCAGGGATCCCGGTGGGGTTCCATGCGGTAGTCTGTCTCTCTGTCTCCCCACCTCTCACTTAATAAATTAAAAAAAAAAGTCTCCAGGGAGGATGCCACCTCTGTTGCTCCAGTCCTCAGGCACTGACAATTTACTCAGACAAGAAAAGAAAGGAAAAAGACAGGGATCAGCCAGGTAGGACTCTGGGTTTCTGTGCAAATTCTGCTCCATGTCTTCACCTGGCCAGTGCACCTGATCTGTCATGCAAGGCATTCTCCTTCTCTGCACTCATTCTGTCCTGCCTAGTCCTGCAGTTATAGACTCTTCCAAGGCTTGGACAAAACGTACCATGTGTTAGTAAATGGTACTAGCTGAGGGAGGATGGGGGCATAGTTTTAGTGCATTGAGTTTAAAGAATCAGCTTTGGAGCCAGGCAGGGCCTGGAGTCAAATCTGTTATACTCCCCTGAGCTGATGACCTTGAGGACGTTATTAAACCTCTGAATGTCTCAATTCATCATTGATACAATAAGGATAAGAAGAGGTTTGTTGTGAGAATTAAATTTCAAAATGCACCTACAGCTTTAGAATAGCCACTAGACTGATTTAAAAAGGGGGGGGGCTATTTATCATCTTGTTCTCTTCCTCCTTCCTTTTCAATAGGCTATAAGGATTGATGTGGGGCAAGGTGAATTTACATTTATTTTAGTTGCTATTTGGTTCATTTTTATTCCATCCCTCTATGAACTCTTGAGAGCAAGGGCTGTGTCTGTTTCTGATCATCTTTGAGTCCTTTGCTTCTAGCATAGGCCTCACAGGCAATAAAACATCCATCGAGTGAATGAATAACTAAATGAAGGATGAACATACCTCCCGTACACTGATTCTTCCAGTCTCCTGCACAGATTGAGACAATCAGACACCCAACTTGGGTTGTGTAGGGAATTTTATCTTCAGGGCAGGGTGAGAATTTGATATGAACCAAATGGTTCCCTGCCTGAATTATCAACCCAATGCCTGCACTTTTACAGTTAAGGTGATGAAAGTAGAAAGGCCAGTATTTTTAAAAGCTACCAGTATTGTCCCTGACAACTTAGCCTAAAACAACTTAGGCCACTTGCAATGGGCTTGAAGGAATGGGATAAAGGACAGGCATTTTCAATGAAATCAGAGACTGCATCCTGAAAGCCCATCTGGACTGAATACCATATTGTGGGTGAGGAGTAGCTGCGAAGGCATTTGAGTGATATGGGTGCCTGGTAGAAAGAGCAGGTGCAGCTTTCCACAGGGTCCTGCTGCCCACCTGTTCTGTGTAAATGCCACACACTGTAGTTAGTGCATTGAAATTCATTACTGGGTTAAGTCATGACGAGAAAACAGCTTGCTAGATGCGCCTTTGTCTCTACAGTGGCTATTTGTTGGAGGCCTGGGGAAGTGGAGGGAATGAAGATGATGGGAAATATTTCTCTTCTCTGAAGCATCAGAACCTTAATTGCCACTTATGTCTGCGTCCCAAGGTTTTCATTCAAAATGATAATAAAAAGACACCTTGAACCCATAGGGAAAACCCATTCACAGAGAGCAGCTTTGAGCCAAATCTCTGGAGTCCCCAAGCTGAAAAGAACCTGATTAATGACAGCACCTGAGATAAGTGGCACTTTAACCAACCTTAACTGTTGATGTATGATGACATAATGTCCCCTCCAATTAATGACAAGGATATAAAACACCTGTATTTAGCAGAGCAGATGCTGCTTTTATGGTTAGATGCGCAGATAAAATTGACTTCTAAAGGACCATCTATAACTTACTTCCCTATTATTTGTTCTATATTTGTTTCATTATGTGTGCTACAGGTGGAGAAGGAAACAACCTCAAATTCCACACCTGTGCAGAAAAGTATGTACGTTATACTGTAATTTACCTAAAAACTTGCATCCCATGATTGAGCAGGTTGGCAGTAGTGATCTGCCTCATTTACTGAGGGCCCTTCATACCATATGAACTCCCAATTCTTTTCAGTAGAGAGATGAACAAGACCTGTAATGAACTGATCAATCAATAAATCTATAGAAGCCACCTGTTTAAATTTTCTATAAAATAAGCAAGGTATATGTAGTTTTTAAATGAAAATGGTTATTGCATACCAAATATATACAAGATGCTGTATTTAGGTATTTTGGGCTTACCCAGGATTTCTTCCTAGAGTTGTAATTTCTCGGGGAAGGAAGCCATCTATACATGACTGTAACTGCTGAATCTCAGGGAAAACTACTGTGATAGCATGATTTGCAAGAAAAAATATAGATGTGGTCTCCTTCTGGTTTCTGACACAGAGTTCTTAAAACAATAGAAATTTCCTGAGTACATTTTTATGTTAATGAGGTGACTTAGAATGCACTGGAGGTCATTTAGGGATGGCAGCTGGTTACCAGGGAAACCAAGCAGGTGATTAGAGAGTTGGAACTTTTAATCTCATCCCTTGACCTCAGGAGAGGAAAGAAGTCCTGGAGATAGAATCAATTGCCAGTGGTCAATGAATTTAGTCAATCACAACTAAAAACCTAAAAGGGCTTCAGAGAGTTTCTAAGTTGGTGAACATGTGGAGATCTGAAGCAGAGTGATTCACTGAGAGAGGGCATAGAAATTCCTCATCTTTCCATATACCTTAGTCTATGCATCTTCCATTGGGCTGCTCCCGAGTTATATCCTTTTATAAGAAACTGGTGATCTAGTAAATAAAATGTTTCTTAGCAAACTAATTGAATCCATGGAGGAGGTCATGGGACTCTCCAATTAGTCACAAACACTAATAATAACTTGGACTTTTAAAGTAGAAGGGTGAACTCTTGTAGGACTGAGCTCACCCTGTGAGATCTGATGTTATCTCCAGGTAGTGTCAGAACTGAGTTGAATGTAAGACACCCTGCTGGTGTCCAAGACTTGCTTGTTTGATGGGCGAGGCAAAACACACACACACTCACATGTTGCAATTGGGTCCAGAGCCCTTCGGCTACAAGTAGTGGGGCTTGTAGGGACTCAGGTTGCTGGAGAAAGCCACTTGGAAGAGGGGGTGGGAGACAGATTATGTAAATAGGTGGAGAGTAACCAGAGGACAGACTAGGTGAGATTGAGGTTTTGAAACAAAGGCTGAGAAATACACAGGCCAAGCCAGGGTCTGGAGCCAACAAGAAAACTGCAGTGTCCAAGATGTACAAACTGTAGGTCCAGGTCAAAAAGACAGATGAAGTCAAAGTCATGAATGGTGTTCTGAAGACCAATTTAATTTCTCCTGTCAGGTCATTTGGGAATCTAAGGATAGGGTAAAAATATGGGCAATCTTCTGTTTTCTGTCTCAACTTAAAGCATTTTATATTACTGTTATTTGGATGACTGGTGTCCTCACAGGCAGGGTAACAGAATTGGAACACTTTAAACAATATTTAAAAGGCATTTGTGGGCTCAAACTGTCCACTGGTTGGTTGCAGGAGAAAATGTGTGAATAGCAGCAAGAACTGGGGAAACGGCATCACGCGTTGTGCACAAGTCCCACGTGAGTTCCTTGGCAGAAACTCTGGGCTGTCAAACAAACACACAGGTTAACAGGAGAAAGAACGAAGTGAATGTCAGTTTCTGGGAACAGCAAATTCATGGCCCCTCTCTTCTTTATTCCCAACTTTTCTCCATTTCCACAAGAGGAGTTTTTATAGATTTGTCCAGTTTTAGGACATTTAAGTACCCAGTGCCTAGAGGCACTAGTTTACTAACTGTGTGGAGTCAGGGTCCTGGCATGTGTGGTTGGGGACCTCCTCCTGATCTCTCTTGGGAGCTGGAAGCCATAGAGGACACGATATCCGGGTCCTTGGCAGGCCATGGGCAGCTTCCTCCCCTCCTCCCGTGGTAGGACAGGTGGCTTCCTCAGTTCTGCTTTCATTGTGAGGGCAAACGTTCAGCCTCTTTCACTTTCCCTTGCCTGCCATGGAGAGTGGCAGGTGTAGCCATTCTCACATGTCAGCAGGCCTCCGTGATGCAGGCGGGCAGGAAAGGCAAGCGCGCTGACACCTTGAGGTCTCTTCTCTTGACGAGCTTGGAGATACAATGTAAATCCCACGAGAGCAGGACTTTTATTTTGTTCACTGCTCTGTCCCTGGCCCGTGTATCTGACACATAGAGAGTATTTAGTACATATTCATGGAATTAAAAAGTAAAGTATCACCTTGCCTTGCCTTCATTTCTGATACATATTTTCTCTAAGGACCCAGATGGTTGACTGAAAACAGCTTTGGCTGTTTGGGGTTCCATTCTCCAGACTTCCATGTTTCTAGTTATAAATATCTGTAGCAACTGACACCACATTTTAAATGCCCAACAGCAGCCACTGATACTTTGCAACGAGCTGTTCCTCGATTTTTCCTGGAGGAGCTATTACATGGGGTTAGTGAGTATTTCAAAGATGGCTTTCAGGTTCCATGCCCACTAACCTCAAGACTCCGCTCCGAGCAGTGAATCAGCAGTGGCCACGTGGGGCCCTTTCTCACTTCATCTTTGTAGAAGGAAAAGGTGCCTTTCCCTCTCTTCAAGGTTGTTTTTCTCCCTCCCACATCCTCCTAACTAGGACCAGACTCACATTTTATAAGTAATCCTCCTCTTTTTCTCTCTGGTCTCTTCTCCCTCTCACTATTAACAGGTTACTTGCCTGCAAACCAAGGACGTGTTTATCTTTACAAACATCTTACGTTCCTCTCTGTGAGGCAGTTGTTGCCGTTGACCCTCTCATCCTTTCTTTTGTAGTCTAGCTTCTAGGGGAAAACACGCACACATTTATGGGTCCACTCCTGCTACCTCTCATGGCTCCCTAACACTTTCCCAGGTGGCTAGCTCAGAACTGGGTTTGCAGTCTCTGATCTCTCTCATATCATTAAGGGACCTTTGAACTGTCATAGCTTCCCAGCAACCTGAGCAGCTTCATTGCCAGTTCTGTGCAACCCTTGAAAGGAATTCTGGGTATCCTTATAATATATGTGACCGAAGTTTCCAGTAAAATGCTGCAGAAAGAATTGGAACCATGTGCCATTTTCTTTTTTTTTCTCCTTTTTTTTCTTTTTGACTTTATTTAGTTTTGTTTTTTTTTTAGAGAGAGAGAGAGACAGAGAGAGTGTGTGAAAGAGAGAGAGAGAGAGAGAGAGAGAGAGAGAGAAGGAGGAGGAGGAGCAGAAAGCATCAACTTCCATATGTACCTTGACCAGGCAAGCCCAGGGTTTTGAACCGGCGACCTCAGTATTCCCAGGTCGACACTTTATCCACTGTGCCTCCATAGGTCAGACATGTGCCATTTTCTTGTGTGTTTTTTTCTTTTATCATAGTTATATTTTTATGGAAATCTCCTCATGGAAGAAGGGCAGACCATGGTTTCACACTCTTATGTAATTTTATTAGGAATTTAAGACCCAGAAACTTCTGGGGGAGGCAGAATGGGAGGTAATGGGAGAATCTCTGTGCCCCAACAGTTACCCAAGAAGCAGGCTAGAATAGCACTCTAGAGAAATAGAAGGGATCTTGGGACCACCTGGTTAGATGAGTAGGTAGGCCGGAGGGCTGGGCAGAGAGGAAGAATAACATGGTGGTCAAGACCGTATCCTCTGGAACCTGAACTCTTGGGCTTAAAGCCCAGCTCGGCCACATAGGAGGCAATTGCTTTGTTTCTCCATGTCCCAGTTCCCTGATCTGTAAACCAGAGTAATAATAACAGCTATCCCATTGGGGTTTTGCGAGCATTAAACCAGTTAATATTTGCAAAGGACTTGGACAGTTTCTGGAAGAAAATAAACATACATCAAGTGCTGTTTTCATTATTAAACAAATATTAATTGACTACCTACTGCACGCCCAAAACTGTACTGAGTGCTGGATTTATAAAAATGATTGTGATAGAAACAGAAGCAACAGTACAACGTGCAGAAGTTACTTGGGGAATGCAGAGTCAAGGCACCCAGTGGGAATGGGGATCTCCTCGCGGTCGGCATCCGGTTCCTCTTAATCCTGACAAGGACAGCCATGCGCCCCATTGCCCCAAATATCGGGGTGAAGAGAATGCAGCCAGGTCCATGCCCAAGCACTGCCCGCAGGCATTCCTGTTCACACATCTGAGACAGGAAGAGATGGAAGGTGCCCTTCTTTAACACTTACAGAGAAAATGCAGTGTGTGGGGCTTGGCCAGTGGAAATAACGACCTCTTTGTCTAAACCCAGAGCTGCTTTGTCCTTCTTTGTCACGAATGTTTAGTCTTCAAAGTGGCATTTAGAAGTGAGTTTATTATTTCTAAGAGAAGAGCAGTGTGTTCTTGGCCAAAAAAAGAGCTACAACTCCCATATGAGGCAAACCTTTAGTTTAATTTAGTTTAGGTGGACATAAGATACTCTGCTTTTTGTCTGTTGTGTTTGTTTGGGTATTTGTCTATTGACTTATTTATTTTGAATGGCAGCGATATATGAAAGTTGTCTCCTAAGCAGAAAATAAACAAATGCCCGCTCTCAGACATTTGTGCTTCGAGCAGTTCTGGGTCTGTGAATTGGTCCTGGGAGAGTAGGGACAGCTGGTGCGCACCACAGCGGCTGCGGAGGCGCGTGCGCCCTGGGACGGCGGAGCGAAGTCTGAGCAAGGCGACCTGGTCACAGACACTAATTAAGGAGCTCACCAGGCGCTGTGGGCTGCTCCGAAGGAAACATTCTCTCTTCTTCACTCTGTTGACATAGACACACAAATACGGTTCCAGAAAGATTGAAAAGAAGAGTGTGGGCACTCTAATCTTGTCTTCCTGGTAAATTTGCCCAAATCAGATAACAGTGAGATGGGACTGACTCCAGGCCACCGACAGACATTGTTAAATGAGGGTTGAATTGTTTTATTTTT
The DNA here is from genome assembly GCF_036850765.1 of Saccopteryx bilineata. Classification (NCBI taxonomy): domain Eukaryota; kingdom Metazoa; phylum Chordata; class Mammalia; order Chiroptera; family Emballonuridae; genus Saccopteryx; species Saccopteryx bilineata. The sequence goes on from NC_089500.1 coordinate 15,310,801, forward strand.
CCTTAAGAAAAAAAAAAAAGAATAAGCCATGCAGTGCACAGTCTTCAAATCCTCTGTTCTCTGCCATCACAATTTTATATTCATCAGAAAGAAAAGCTCACTGAGAATTCTGTTTGCCATGTCTTGTGTAGTTCTAAGTATGATTGTTTGGGTTAAAAAGGACCCAAAAAAAATCAGCAGTAAAATAAATCCTAACAGATTATGAGAGGGTGAAAGGGATTCAAGAATATGTATGTATTCTTGAAGATGTTACGCAGCTGTAAAACGTTGCAGGCAAATTCCTTATTTCAGGAAGCCTACAGGTGTCCTTGAAGCCTGAGGAGAGAGCATTGCTCCCGTCCGGTGGGGTGAGGGCTTTGTCTTCTCTTTGCTCTTCAGTTGGTTAAACTCAGGGACCTGCAAGAGGCTGCTGGTGGAGTGGAACCAGAAAGCGAGTAAGCCACCGACAACTGCCAGTACCTCTCCTTTCAGGAGGCCATCGCCGTTGTCCTCCTGGACTCAGGGAGTCAGAGCTATTTCAGGTTGAAAGAATGAGAAATGGAGATATGTATATTTGCATCTAGTCCCCCCCCTTTTTTCCTATCATAAAATTGGAGCTTGGTTTTGTGTGATGGCTAGAAAGATGGTGTTCCCTCAAGGCCCCTTTCACTCCTCCCCTCCAGTGGCAAAATCAGCCCTTGTCAAGATCTTTATGACTTCCAACATTTCTCTCTTGGGAGAAAAACAATAAGAATAATTTCAATTAAGACTAATTGAGGAGTTATGATACACATCAGGTACCAAGAGCTTTACTTGTAACATTTTACTTAGTTCTTACAATAACTCGATGAGATTATTCTCATTTTATAGGTGAGGAAATTGAGACACTGAATTTCCCAAGGCCAAAAGGCAGAGAAGTGCTGGAGTCAGGATTCAAACTGTATGGCCTTGAACAAGACCCAATTGAGAGCCTCTCAGAGAGTTCCAGGACTTCCACAGTCCCGTGGCAGGACTGGGGAGGCCTCTCGGAGACCCTGCCCTGTGGGTCGGGGAAGGAACAGTGCTTCCGGGGGTGTGGCGAGGCAAGTCTCAAGTCTTATTGCACTAGGAGTATTCAGTGACTAGACATAATGAGCATGTTTAATATTAATGTGTGTGTTTCATCATGTTTGTTGTTGTTGTTAGTTAAATGTAATCCATCCCGTGCATATTTAAGAGGGTGGGGTGATATATACCTAACTATATCAGTTACAGTTTAGGAATATGGTATTTGAAACTGACAGAAATTCCAAGTAATTATGATATGATTAAGATAGGAATCCATTTCCCATCTATATATGTATATGTATATGTGTGTGTATATATATATATATATATAAATAGAATTGTGGACGCCATAGCTGTCAGGCAGTTCCATGAAGTCTTCATGGACTCAGGCTCCTTCCCTCTTGTTTCTCCGTCACCTTCATGTGTGGGTTCCACCTTATGGCACAAGATAGCTGCTTGGACTCCAACCCTCACATCTATAATCCATTTTATAGGAAGGAGGAGAAAATGGGAATCATGTCACGCCATACCATTCCATACCATTAATTTTGACTGTTATGCAACTGTTTGGTTAATGTAATTCAACTGGAAGTGTTAACATGAAAGGATATTAGCATGTAATAAATTAGTTTCCCTAAGCTCCATTTTGCATTTTCAAAAGACCTCCTGGGTACATAGCATTTTCATTCTAGAATTTTATTTCTATGTAGACACCATACAATTAGGTAAAAGAACTATTTCACGTAGGTGGATCTTTGGGGAGTTTCCTGTAAAGTTTAAAGCAAATAAGAAAAGGATCCTGGCTTGAAGTTTGGAGTCAAATATCTGTTTACTTACTCCTTAAAAAAAAAAAAGGCTAAACAAGGGCAAGATGCTGATTATTGGATGAATCTTTGTAGTCTAACCTTGGTGTTTATAATTAGAAAAAACACACATGCAGAGAAGAATATACTCCACGTTAAGTAGCAGAATCCACACAGCCAGCTAAGAGCCTTTGAAGTACAACATATCAAAGCCTAAGTAAATTAAGCTAGTTATTTAAGAGGCTAGATTTTATCAGCTAAGTTTGTTTGTTTTAATTGCAAGTAACCAACACTAATTGTGCTAACATAAACAGGAAAAATTAAAAAATAATTTATTGGAAGATTAATAAGAATGTACTGAATCTAAGGAAAAGTGAAAATTGGGGGTTATCCTATCTGCAGAAAACTCCCCAATAATTTTTGGCCTCAGGGAAGACACTCACCATGGAGTATGTTGGCTTCCTTAGCTCTCCCAGAATGCATCAGCTGCAACCATTGTCTGTACGCAGTTCACTGCTCTATAGATTCAAATCCTAGGAAGTCTGTCTGGCTAAGCTTGAGTCTAGTGCCAGGAGAGGAGGTGACACCTTGATTGACAGAGCTTCCAAGATCAGATGCGTTGGGGAGGAGTGGTTCCCCACAGAAAAATTAGGACACTCTTAGCGAGAGATGAGGAGTGGAGCACTGGCAGGCAGGAATGACAGATGGCCTGCCACCTCCATTCACACAGAAAGCAGCTCCAGTTGAATCTCAAAGGATGAGAAAAAGCAGAGAGATGGGGGTTCAGTGTGGTTAAAAAGCAGTAAGATCATGAGCAAGTCCCACTAAGTCGGGTAAAGTTCCTTATTTAATTACACAAAATCTGCAGCTGGAAAGTCAGAAGGATCTCTCTGGTCCCTCAGGAATGGGAGAAAGGCAGGGGTCAGGGGCAAAGGTTCATGCCTGGCGTGGCTGGTTCAACTGAAAATCCCAAAAGAAAAAGTAGGGCTGCTGCTGCTTTTTTTTTGTTAATAGATGATGCTCTTGACTAACACTGTGGCATCAACAAATGGGGTCACCTTAATATGCCATTGTGGGGATTTGGGGGCATATTGACGCTGCTCCATGGCATTAGTAAGAGCCAGTTTTCATCCTCCTATTATTCTGTGCAGTTCGGCTGAGACCATAGAAGGACTTGTGTTGGATGTGGAGTCAAATCTCCCTTGTTTAAACCTAAGAAAGTTACTTAATCTCTCAGTTTCCTCCTCTGTAAATTGCGTTTCTTTTTTATATCTTCCTAGTAGAGTACGTATGTGTCTCAGCAGCCAGGGAGACCTGGCGGGCCCTGGCCTCCACCCGGGCTCTGACCCCTTCTTCTCCCCTCTCCTCCCTGGTGCCTGTCTGTCCTGAAGCCCAAGGTTGGTGAATCTTTAGGAGTTTTTCTGGAGACATGCTTCTGTTACTTTCCTGTAGCTGCTGTATACATTGCCACAAATTTAAAACATTTCTCATCTTACAGTTCTGTAGGTTAGCCTTCCTCCAGCGCTAAAATTCAGACATCGGCAGGGCCAAGGTCCTTCCTGGAGGCTATCGGGGAGAATTTGTCTTCTTTTTCTGTTTCTGAGGCTGTCACACTCATTGACTCATGACCCCTTCGTCCATCATCAAGTGCAGTAATGTGGGGACAGGTCCTTGTCACAGTGCCATTTCTCTTTTGCCTCTTTCTTATACGGTGATATGTTGGTTTTCATCGACAATCGTCTGAAAACAATCGGCAAAATCCAAACTGATGAAAACCGAGGCAATTATTTCCATATAAATCAACATAAACCCAATTACTGTCTGCAGTAATCACTCACTTTGTAGTATTAGCACTTGCAATCAATAAAAAAAAGGCATAAAAACCCTGGAAAGCAATGGAATTATTTGGCTAGATGCGCGGGGTGATGCTCACACAAGAAACAATGCCACACTGAGCAGGAGAACATGTGGGTCGCCCTTTGTTTTCACAAAATTAGCAGCAAGGTCATGTGGGCACACCAAGAAAATCCAAGACAAAGTTTTCGTGGAAAAAAATCGGCAGAAACTGAAACCAATGATAACCAAAGTCAACGAAAACGGACGCAGTACTGTAATTTTAAGAATCCTTAATGATAACATTGGGCCCACCTGCATAATCCAAGGTAATCTCTTTATTGTAAGTAAGGTCAGCCAATTAACCTTTATGCCACCTGCAATTTTAATGCCTCTGCTATGTAACCTAACACAGTCACAACTTCCTGAGATTAGGACCTGGACAACCTGAGGACTACTATTTTGCCTACCGCAAAAATAATACCCAATTCCCGCTTTTTCTTAGTTGAGTAAACACTCTAAAATTCTTCAATAAATTGTTTTCATTTTCCCTGCTTACGTGAACCCAAGTCGGAGCTGGCTGTCTGTGCCTGTATCCTTCTTCCCCCGGAAGAGGCCTGGCTAGCCCTCTTGCTCTCCTCGTGTTGGTTAAAGTTCACCCACTCCCTCAGCGAGGTCTTGATAGCCTATCTTTGCCACACTCGGGACTCCAGGACCCCTTTCTCCTAAGCAACTATTTCCATAGCTCTTACTATGTCCAACTTCACTCTATGATTTCCTTATTCTCTATATTTATTTTGTGTCTCCGTCCATGAGAGCAGGGTGTCCAGGACATAACAGGCACTCAATGAAAATAAATCAGTGAATGAATGAAGAGTTACTAGGAAATCAACTGCGGTGATTTATGTGCGACACTGAGGACTTGCCTGGCGTATAGAAAGTGTGCATGAGCTGGTTGCTGTTATTTTTAATTTTCCAGTGTCTCTGGCTTCTATAATTCTTCGTGGAAGTCCTTCAACTCCAATTTGAGCTCACCACAAATGTTGCTTCTGAGCCCCAAGCAACTTAACTTTTAGTGTTTCTTTGAGTGGAAGAGAAAACTTTTAATTCTTTGAAAGCCACAGAAATCTTTTGAACAAGGCAGCGTTACCCCACTGGCTTTGTCTTTCTGGAACTATTCAGGACGGAGGCACTAATTGTGGAGTTAGGCACCGACAGCCCGGTCTGCTTTCCCTTTAGGGTAACGGCCTCGGCTCCCGAAAGTGGGAGGCCCACCGCCTCCCCAGGATTCCAGGCAACCGCTTCCACCATCACAGAGCATGGGCGCCATCACAGAGCACTGGTGTCGCTGAGGAGTGCGGTCAGCAAACTGCTCTGGGGAAGAAAGGCGAGGAAGACAGAACAGCCCTCAGTGCCACATGAGGAATGGGCTTTTTCAAACCAGCCCCTGAATCACCACTTCCCTGAAAATGCCCCAAAGTGTGAAGCTTTGACTCTCTGTAGAGCAGACAAGTGCAGATTTACAGTCTAGGTAAGGAAGATTTCCTTAGAGCAGTCTGGCAGCTGCAGAAATCAGAAGAAAAAGAGGAAGACAATACATTTTCTCGCGGTCTGCGGTGGCAGGTGCACGCCAAGGGTCATGACCTCCAGAAGGAACCAGGGCTGGGCTGGAGGACTGTCCATTAATCATCCAGGAGAATTCCCCTGACAGCGGGAGAAAACTCCCATTCATTTCCCCAGGATTGTGCTGCCGCCACGAAATGCAGTGTTTCCACAAGTAAGAATTCATTCTGTGCTTGGCGCTCGGCGTCATGTGTTCCCTCCTGCACGTTGTAGAACATGTCCTCCTTCGCAGCACGATGGGCTCATGCTCAGTCCCGTTTGGGGCCTTCCCGTCTCCGGTTTCCCTCTTCTGTGCCCCATTTGGCATGCAGTAGCGTCTCTCTTCTCTTCCCATGTAATTTTTCTTCGTCCTTCCTGGTCACACCAAGTTTGAATCCACCCGGCCCACCACCACCACTTCTATTAACCTTCCCCTGCTGCCCACGTTTTACCCCATTTTGTGAATTGCATGGTCACATATTTTATTTATAATGATAATAAAAACCTGGTTTAAAAAAATCCTCCGCTTTCCCATTTACTGCTCTCTGTGTAAGCCGAAGGAAGTCACGTGACCCCCCTGACCTTCTGGATCCCGGCCTATAGAATGGGGATTCCATCTAAGTCAGAGTCCTGTGAGGGTTGGAGGGATGACCTGTGACAGCTTCTCCCAGGTCGCTTTGTGTGTAACAACTGCTCAGTAAATGGTGAGTGCATCTGAAACTCCCAGCAGGGGTCGTCAAACTTTTTATAAAAACCGCCCACTTTTGCAGTGCTGGTCAACCTGGTCCCTACCGTGCAACCAAATAGCGCTGCGATTGGCCCATCATGAAAGCTGGAACGCCCACTAGTGGGCGGTAGGGACCAGGTCTACCAGCACTGCAAAAGTGGGCGGTTTTTATAAAAAGTTTGACGACCCCTGCTAGAGCCTAACCTAGAGCCTCTGACACCTAGCATTATGTTGATATGCCTCTCTGTGTGTGAGTCGCATACACCCTTCTCCTCCTCTTCATCCTCCTCCTCCTCCTCCTCCACCCCCCTCATTTTTTGTTCTTTCTTTCTTTTTTTTTTTCCTGAAGCTGGAAACGGGGAGAGACAGTCAGACAGACTTCCGCATGCGCCCGACCGGGATCCACCCGGCACGCCCACCAGGGGCGATGCTCTGCCCCTCCGGGGCGTCGCTCTGCCATGACCAGAGCCACTCTAGCACCTGGGGCAGAGGCCAAGGAGCCATCCCCAGCGCCCGGGCCATCTTTGCTCCAATGGAGCCTTGGCTGCGGGAGGGGAAGAGAGAGACAGAGAGGAAGGAGGGGAGGGGGGTGGAGAAGCAAATGGGTGCTTCTCCTATGTGCCCTGGCCGGGAATCGAACCCGGGTCCCCCGCACGCCAGGCCGACGCTCTACCGCTGAGCCAACCGGCCAGGGCCCATTTTTTGTTCTTTATTCACTGTTCTTTTGATACCGTATCTGGCCATGGTACAGCCTTCACGCCACCATCACCCCAGTCTAGAAGCACGTCTTATTTTGGGACTTGGACCCTGCATAGATATCACAGACCTAATTTTCAAGCCTGTGGGAGGTGTGTCCTATCTGCCCCTCCTGCCAGCTCAGAAAGCGGTGCAGAAATCCTCAGCCCCAGGCAGAGTCGCTACTTTAAAAGCTGTGTTCATTGCAAGGAGAGCTCCTCCCTGGTCCTAGGTTTCAGCCGCCACAGACCGGCCTCTGTTCCCCTGCCTTTCTGGTAGATGACTATTGACCTTTATCCCACAGGAGTCAGCCTCCCCGATCACCTACTTCTAGGCCCAGAGTTGACAGGTTTTCTGCTTCCTCCCTGCTTATTACTATGTTTTGTTTTTGTGGTTCCATTTCTGATAAATGGAATGTTCGCCTTGTTTTTGAGACTACCTTTGTGTTTTATTATTATTTTCCCTAACTGTTGGGGATGGGGAGATTTGAAATCTACTGAAAAGAGGTCAAGGTAGTAAAATTAGCGTCGCAGGGTCACCCACTTCCATCAGCTGTTAACATTTTACGAGATTTACTTTCTTCCTCTTTTTTTTCCCCCAAAACCATTTGAGAGTTAATTGTAGATATCATTATGTGGAATTTCAGCCTATATAAATACTTTAGTTAGTCATGTGTCCTGTGAACAGAAGAACATTTTCTTAGCTAACTTCAATACAATTAGCATACTCAGAAAACTTATTATCTAGCATATGTACCAAATAGAGATTTCGCCAATGGATCCATTATAAATGTGTTTTTGATGTGGGACCCTATTGTTGTTATGCATTGTCTTTTTTAAAAATCCCTTTAGTTTCTTTTCCCCAGACATTTTTTATGAGGTGGAAAGGGCCACCCAGGGGATCTTCATAACACTGACAGTTTTGAAGAGTCCAAGCTAGCTCATTTGAAGACTGACCACAATTTAGATTTGTTTTGTTATCATTTGGATCAGGTTAAGCATAATTTGTCAGAGTGCTGCACAGATGATGTGTCTGCTTTCTTATTACATGACATTGGGGACACACAATATTTTGTTGCTATGGCTTTTAAATCAATAACGTTTTACTACTTTATTTCTCTAGGTTTGGGGTTCAGTAGGGAATTCTGTTTGAACTCTCAGCACCATGTTGAGTGGAACTCTTGATGAGCTTTTAGGATTGCATTAGTCAGGTGGAATTTTTAAAAAAACACATTTGATTAAAGTCCTTTTGAAAATCTGATACCATTGTCCTCTTGAATCCGGAGTCAGAGATGAGAAATCAAATGTTGATTTGTTTTTTGTTCCATTTCATTATGTAGGGAAACTTTTTTTTCCTATTCTGGATCGCTTTAGGATGTCTCTGTGTGTTTAGTGTGCTGAAATGTGTCCTCCATTGGTCTAGGTGTGGGCCATAACGTTTCATTCCGGCCAGCACTCCGCGGGTGCTTGGGACTAGTATGAACGGAAATCTGTGGTCTATCTAAAGCAGGGGTCCCCAAACTACGGCCCGCGGGCCACATGTGGCCCCCTGAGGCCATTTATCTGGCCCCCGCCGCCCTTCTGGAAGGGGTAGCTCTTTCATTGGTGGTCAGTGAGAGGAGCATTGTATGTTGCAGCACTGCAAAGCGCGGCATTGCTCATGTACAGTACTACTTCCGGTGATGCAGGACGGATGCGTCACGGCTCTGGAAGCGCATCATATCACTTGTTACGGCTAGCAGTGACAAATATGGAACTAGACATTGACCATCTCATTAGCCAAAAGCAGGCCCATAGTTCCCATTGAAATACTGGTCAGTTTGTTGATTTAAATTTACTTGTTCTTTATTTTAAATATTGTATTTGTTCCCGTTTTGTTTTTTTACTTTAAAATAAGATATGTGCGATGCGCATAGAAATTTGTTCATAGTTTTTTTTTTTTTATAGTCCGGCCTCCAATGGTCTGAGGGACAGTGAACTGGCCCCCTGTGTAAAAAGTTTGGGGACCCCTGATCTAAAGCAAACACCCGATAGCCGTCTCAGCCAGCTGCAAGAGTATAGGTCAGGGTTGTCCACTGAAGAATTTTCTTTTAAAATACATAAAAAAATTAGGATTTTAAAAATGAAAATTGCTTGATTTTTGAAAGCTAACAACTAATAAACTTAAAAAAAAATTAAAAACCTACTATGCTGAACAAGCAAAACCTAACTATGGACTAGATGTACAACCTTTGACCTAGACAGAAATTTGCTGTAAAATGTATATATTTAATTTAGCAAGTGGTTATTTGGGAAATCAGTAGTCAGATTCAGTCAAGAAACTACATCATAACCAAGACCTAAGTAATTCAAAATAAACTGCTGTTAGACTAGACTTAGGCTTTAAAAATATCTTCTCTAAAATGTCATGGTACTATAGACAAGAAAAAGAACATATCCAGAGATTAAAAAAAAATCTTAGCTCCTAAATAAGCAAAGTGTAACTGAAGTTGGGTTCCTGTATGTGTCTCATATGCCCCCAGACTTGTAATCAAGCCTGTAACTTTTCATGATACACAAATAATTTCTCCTTACTTTGCTTTTTGTAACGTTTTAATTGGAGAGAAACTAAAACAATAATATCCCACAACATAGCATTGTTTATATTTTTTCTATAAGTAACATTATTTAACATATAAAATGTGGGGTGTGGGTTTTCAGAATGATATACATCCTATGAATTAATTGCTATTATTATTTCCAGTAGTGATATGCTAGCCATTGGCACTGAAGACTAAGTTGGAAAGAACCATGTTAAGAATGTTCATCTGACAGAGCCTGGCTTCAGCTTGTGGGTGTGTATTTCCCCCTTGCTATTGAAGCTGACAGATCTAACTCAGATAAAGGCACAGTGCAGACAGTGGGATAAACGCTCCCAAGTTTATACTTTTCATTAAATGCCAACTTAATTTTAGGTCCGAGAGCTCAGGAGGGAAGTGGCCTTCAGTTGTCACGTGTCATTTCAGGTTACGTATGGTTTTACCGCTGGTTCCATTTTTAGGTACATTAAGAAAAGGGATTGTTCATTATTATATCAATTTAGCTGACACAAACCACACACTGGGTCAAACCTTTAGGGGAAGTAAGGTGATTCACTCTGTTAATCCTTGGCCTCCATAGTCCTAGTAAATCAGCTTTTAACATTGAGATACAAACTTGAGCACCCCGAGAAGGAACACCTCTTGTTTGCTGACTTGGCTCTTGTAATATTATATTTAGAACTTTGTTTGGATTGCATTAAAAGCTGCCATGACCATATGCCTAGAAAAGCAAGAACATGTACTCTTGACGTATTATTGAACAAAACAGATTACTGCAAGGTAGCGTGGTTCAAAATTCAAGGGTTTCAACATCATGGTGACTAGGCTCACATCTGTTCCAATTGCCCTAGTATCCTTTTCAGACATCTCTGGCTTGTGGAGACCAAAGTACACAGATGCAGAAGTGATGGCCCCTGCCCAGGGAGCTTTCTTTCCTGTGCTCCGGGAGACTGTATTGGGCCTCCTGGGTGGGCAGGGTGTTTTGTCTGCTTAGTCAAGGGGTTCACCCAACAACCAGATTTGGAACGTATTCACAGGCTGTTTTCAAGGCAGCTGAAACAGTGCTGGAGAGATCCAAATCTAGTTGTGGTGGATGAAAGTGTGAACTTTAAATGCTTAGCTGAAGCTTTTCCAGATTCATCCCTTTTTAAGCTACAAGCCCTCCTGGATTTCTTCTAGACCAACCGAGCCTCTTCATTCCCAGGGTTACTCGGGGCAAAATGTTGTGGGCTCGTTCCTATGGGTTGGGGCGCAGAGACAAAGGTGGAGGGGGGAAGGAGGAAGACTTGGCTGTATTTTACTAAAGCATTCTTGAAGAGCAGGAGGATCTTCAGTATATACTATAGATGGTGAATTCAAACCTTGATTGCATTATTTTTTTCATGCAGAGCATAAAGCAGCTTTGGGGTAATAGGACAGATCATTGGAACTGGGAATGTTAATAAACACGAGAGTCAACAATGGGATACCTTGATGTGGGTTACTCACCTGATGTGTTATTTATAGCATTTCTTTCTCCACGTCTCAGGTACAGATCCGTAAGTCAGTCCTTTGAAGTGCGACCTAATTAAGAAGGGGGTTGGAGTGAGACCTAACTGAGAGCTGTGCGTGTCTAATCCTGTGAGTGTTGAAGAAGTGGGGAATTTTATGATTTGTTTTTCCTGCAGAAGGTGGTGAGTTCTAATGGCTATGATGCATTCTTGTTCTGTCAGCTTAGGCAAGTTTCTTTAAACCACTGTGAGCTTTAATTTCCTCCCCTGAAAAATTAAAACAATAATATTCACTTTGAAGTGTTGTGATGAATCAATGAGATAATATATAAAAAGTGCTTTCCACTTGCTTGGCATATAGTAGGTATGCAAAACATGGGAGCTATTATATTTACCTGATATTTGGTCACTAGGGAAAAACTCATTCCAGTTAATACTCATACTGTTTTACCAATATGCATTTTAATCTTTGTGCCTTTCTCATTTTATTAAAATTTACTTTGATGCATTTTCTGAATTTGGGTGGGTCAGCACTGCTGTATTGGTAGGTAGTTCATGTTTTTTATTTTTTCATTTTAAGATTTATGGGTAGGACTGGATTTTAAACCATAGAAGAAAGAGAGCTTTGTCTATAACTAATTCCCGATTAATTTTCACATTTTAATAAGGCCATTTCCCAATTATGCTCCCAGTTCCAAGGGAAAGAAAAAGAACTGCTTATTAAAGAAACAGTTTTGAGATGAATTGTCCTAATACAGTCCCTTTGCCTGTATGGTGATTCTTTGTTTGATTTTAGCCAAATCTCCAGCCTGGTAAAGAGATTGTGCTGAAGGAACTGAGCAGTGATTTGTTGAAGTATGGACCACTATTACTGAGGATATAGAATTGTGCACATGGTTTTATCCCCAGGCATTCCCATGCATTGTTTAATTAATCCAGCCAGTAAATATTTCCAGTAAGTATATACCAAATGTGGACTGCTTGTAAGACACTGACAGATACTGGATGTAGCAGGGGACATGAAGGTGTTTAGGATAGGCACAGAATATACATTGTAGAAGTCAATATATGTAAATATTTATATATGGGAGAAAGTGTTCAATGTTACGAGAGAGTCAGTGAATGTTCTAGGGAGGGATCATACTGGATCTAGATGGAGAGGTGGAAGGGCTTTCTAAAAGTCATATCTGATGGAGGTTTGCCTGATGAAGAGAAATTGGACGTTCAGAGATGAACCCTGTACAATGGAGACTGAGCGAGCAACATGACCGAGCCGTAGAGCCAGGTGCATGCAAGGCCTCGGCTTCTCATTCCTTGTCCTTGTGCTGGGATATGTTTTGCCTTCAGTAACTATAAAAGTGTTAATTTTTTTTAAGTACAAGAGCAAAAAAGAAAATGAAAACTTGAAATGCAAGGTATATTTATATTTATCAAGCAAAGAATAGTACTTCTGAAGCTTTCCAAAATGAATGATCTAGCAGCCCTGATTGAAACATCTTGGTATTACACTGAGCCCAAAATGCTTAGCCAAGGTCACTAACAGTCCCTGTCTTGAGGATGCACAAATGGCTCCCTCTATGGCTTCTGAACTCTTCAATAAGTCTCCAAATTTCTTAGCAGCTTGGATGTGGAAGGCTTTCTGTGATAGGTAACCAATTGCACCAAACTTCAAAATCCCAAAGTGAAATATATACATCATAGTGGGCACTTTGCAAAAAACAGAATGTTATGTATTCCAAGGCATTAGAACCAATCTGTCCGACTATGCATTGTCCTGTTTCCTAGCACAGCATTTCATGTGTGAGTCCTATATTCCGTGCTAGATTAAAGCATCCTTGAGAACACACCCCTTCCCTTCCCTTCACTCAGTATCTTGAACGAAGTAAGGTGTTGAGCAGAATCAGTACTCATCAATACCTGTTTAAAAGAGCTTTATAATCTTGCTTCTATTTTTGTGGTATTTTGTGTTTATTTGCTTTTGATTCATCCTAGAATGATGGGTACCCTATAGGAATGAGTGTCCAATAAGTACTTGTGAGTTGACTCAAGGTTAAAATAAGATTTACCCTAGGTCCAGATCTAGGTTAGAAACAAAACTCCCTTCTTATTTTTTGTTTCCTTCCTCCAGAAATAGAAAACTGCTACCATAAAAGGTTGTCTAATTTAATCAAACTCATGGCACTTCAGTTCAAGTTAGCAAATACTGTGCATGAACCAATTAGCCAACTTGACAGGACTAGCACCCGTGAATAAGTCCTGAGCCCTCTACAGCTACCCATGAGATCAGAGGGACAGATATCAGCACTTGGCTGGGAGAAGTGAGTCATCATGACTCCACATGGGAGCTGGGCTGACTTTGGGGGGATTTGGTTTCTTTTAGATGGGTGGGACCATTGTCTTCCATGGTGTACGACCCGCACAGACCCCAGGCATTAAAACTCTGAGTGGAGGTTGGACTTGGTTAGGGTCTTGACAGTTGTGTGCCCAAAGTAACCAGGACACCCAACCAGTGATTCTCCAGGGAAATCTTGGCTGACTTCCGTGCTCCTCAGAGGCCATCTGCTGCTTTCTCAGAGAATTTGCTGCCAGCAGCCAGGCTGGCGAGGCTTGGCAACCAACCGACTTCCCTTCAGTCTAAATGATCTTGGATAAAGGAAAATTCTAGTCATGGATGTGTAGTAGACTCTTTCCCCCCTTTTGAATTTTGGAAACATTCTATCAGCCTACTATAAAAGAAGTTTTGTATGCCCCTCCCAAGGACAAATTTCACTCAAAATAATCCCAAAGAAGTGGGCATTGGTTGGGTACCACACACTCAGTAGACCTGGCAAGCATAGAGGGTCTTAAGATTGCGTGTGTACTCAGAGCCTGCCAGTTCTGTGACTCATGACATGGCAGAGGCTGAGTTGGCAGCAAAGCTCTGTCCCAGCCAAATGTTTCCTGCCTGCACACTCTAATTCTCTACCCACTTCTGAAGGAGTGTGGTCTCTGGAAGCACATGCAGTCTCCTTCGCACTTAGTTACCTTTGTTCATTTGCAGATGTTTATGTTTGTCAGTGTATTAGAGGCACTTAATTGGCGCATGCAAAATGTGACTTTAACCATCACGGTCATATTTGATGACAGGACCTTAATCTTGTGCATGATTTTAGCCCTGTTTACTCACTTGCCAGACTTTTTACTGAGCCTTTGCTTCATCTGTGGCTCGGATGTTGGGATACGAACAAAACTAAATATTGATCTGAATTCTGATCTGCTCTTGAATTCAACCACTCTTTGACACAAACACTTTGATTGTGGTAGAGTGATCCCTGGGCGTTCCTTGCCCATGCCTATCCTCATGCGTTTGCTCATGCTGTTTTCCTTGCCTGGAGTTCTCTTTATACTCTCGGATAGTCTAACCACTTTCCATCCTTAGAAAGCTCCCTGAAGTACATAATTCTAACTCTGCATGATCCTAATTTTGAGGGATCATTGTCAAGTTTGGAGGTATGAGAAACAAAGTGTGAAGTTGCAAACTGGGCCAGGCCAATCTTGTTATGGTTATCTTAATTATGAGAATGAGTGTGAGGTCAGGGCCCAGGTTATCCAGCCAATCATAGGACAAGAGTCTATGTATATGGACTTCCTCCCTCCTTCTCTCCCTCAGTCCCTCCCTCCCCCCTCCCCCATCCTTCTCCTTCCCTTCCTTCCTTCCTTCCTTCCTTCCTTCCTTCCTTCCTTCCTTCCTTCCTTCCTTCCTTTGTCCTTTACTTCCTCCTTTCTTTCTTCTGTCTTTTCTTCTTTCTTTCTCTTCTTCCTTTGGTCCCTTGTGAGTTGATTTTGCTATCCTTAGAAACTAATGCAAGTTGTTCAGAGAATATTTTACCTTTCAATTTATTAGGGTGACATTGGTTAATAAAATTATATAGGTTTCAGGTGTACAATTCTATTATACATCAATTATATATTAAATTATGGGTTCCCCACCCCAAGTCAAGTCTCCTTCCATTACCACTTATCCCCCTTTACCCTCTTCCACTTTCTCCCACTCCCTCTCCTCAATAATTACCATGCTATTTGCTGTGTCTGTGAGGTGTTTTTTTTGCTTAATCACCTCACCTTTTTTCACCCAGCCCTGCGATCTTTCTCTCCTCTGACAGCTATCAGACTGTTCTCCATATCTATGAATTTGTTTCCATTTTGTTATATTGTTCATTAGGTTTCACATATGAGTGAAATCATATGGTACTTATCTTTCTCTGACTGACTTATTCCACTTAGCAAAATACCCTCCAGGTCTACCCATGCTGTTGTAAAGAATAAGATTTCTTTTTTATGGCCAAGTAGTATTTCATTGTGGGAATGTACCACAGCTTTAGATTCAAAATCATAAAAATCCTAGAAGAAAATATAGTAATATTGTGGACATTTCTTGTAGCAACATTTCTGATATGCAATGGAAACAAAAGAAAAATAAACAAATGGGACTACCTTAAGCTAAGAAGATTTTGCAGCAAAAGAAACCATCAACGATTGAAAAGACAACCTATTGAATGGGAGAACATATTTACCAATGATACATTTGATACAATGTATCAATAATATATTAATACCCAAAATTTATAAAGAATGTATACAATTTAACACCAAAAAAAATCCAATTTAAAAATGGGCAAATGACCTGAATAAACACTTCTCAAGGAGGACACACAGATGGCCAATAGACATCTGGAAAGATGCTAAACATCACTAATCAGCAGAGAAATGCATATAAGAAACACAATAAGACATCATATTATGCTTGTCAAAATGGTTATCAGTTTGGCTCCCATTGATGTTCTTTGTCTGAATCAGTGCTTTTATGGGGGAGGAATTGAATTTCAAAATGGTGTTTTACAATTTTTCTGTAACTTCTTCTACTTTAATTAGTTGGTTTTTATTTTTAAAGAGGAGCCTTTCACAACAACTAGAGATAAGTTAAAATTCTTTCAAGATGTGAAAATGCTTAATTTTTTGTGAGAAATATTCCAAGTGGATGAATCAACACACCTTTAACATAACATTTTGAGTGGTTGTGTGAAGGAGTTGGCTTGCTGGTGATCTCAGTAGTGCATATGACCAAGCCAATTATGGTGCTTTGGTCAACGATCCGTGAATTTCAAATTCTAATTAAGTCTTGACATCTTAGGTTAGAATGATGCAAAAGTTCATTAGAGATTACTGAGCCTATGATATCTGTTTTAAAAACACTCTAATTTTGTAGTTAGTCAATTACTATTGTAGATGACCAAGTAAATTCTGTGCATTTTAAGAAGTCTCTCAACTCAATATTTACCAAAACAGCTTGGAATCAACACAATATCAAGTAATTTATATACATCTTTAAATGCCAAAAATATCATATCTATGTTTAGGAATTGTGTATTTATTTGATATGGATGGGTAGGTAGCTGCTATGCATTTTTTTTTTTTAATTTTTTTTTTTATTTTTTATGTATTCATTTTAGAGAGGAGAGAGAGAGACAGGGGGAGGAGCTGGAAGCATCAACTCCCATATGTGCCCTGACCAGGCAAGCCCAGGGTTTCGAACCGGCGACCTCAGCATTTCCAGGCCGACGCTTTATCCACTGCGCCACCACAGGTCAGGCCATTTTTTAAGCTCATTGTTTCATATCTTTACAGAGACTTATCATGGTTTGTAACAAGCCACAGTGGTAGACCTTTGTCACATCTCCTTTTGCAGACAGAGCCACCAGCCCCTTTTTTCATCCCAACTGGCATCCAGTAAATCTCTCATTTGGGCTTTCCCTCCCTCAAAGAGCTGAGGGAGATAAATCTATGCTGGCCAATTGCATGCTTAAGGAAGTGCTCCACTAGCAACTCCCTGAACTCAACCGGAAAACAGTAAGCATCCAGAGTCAAGATTGGCAGTCTCTGTTCTAGGTGAAGATGTTGAAATTTGTACGTGAGGCACATTTGTGGAAATTAAAATGAGGCTGTCAGTTCTGATGGCAATCACCACGATGAAAGGTTTTCTCTCCCTTTTTGGGTTGTCATTGATTGAAATGGACTTCTTGGGAATTTATTATTTATTTCATTTCAAATATCTCTACTGTCTTTCATTTAGAAGGACAATATTATTAGAAGGTTGAAAATGGAAGTTCTCTGTGTAGTATCAGCTATTGTTTTTAAGGGGGGGGCATTAATATTAGCTGCCATAATCCCCAAGTGAGGTAAGAGAAAATGTTATTTCTTGAGCTGATGATGTGCTCTGCGGTGTGCTGATACCCTGATGATGAAATAGTGAATTTTTGATAGGTAATGGTATTCATCAGAAGGAATCTGATCTTTAGAATACAACTAAAAATAACCCTTGACTGGAAAGCTGGTTGACTGTAGGGACCCAATAAAAGCAAAGAGCACAGTCCCCTTTAGCAATAGTTATTGCCATATAACTTTTATGTGTAATGACTCAATCAGATTAATTATGCTGACATTCATTGAACTGTATTGCTCATAAGAAGCTCGGCAATGCTAAAGAGACAACACCAAACTCACAGTGGCTTAACCCAGTAAAAGTTATTTTCGCCTGGAGCACTAATTACAGTTCTCAATGTTTATTGGTCTTATCTCCTTTAATCCTTTTAATAACTCAGGAAGCAGACAAGCATTATCATCACCCCCATTTTACAGACAAGGAAACCGAAGAATGGCGAGATTAAGTAATCTGCCTAAGAGGGCACAGTAGAAACTGGAAGAGCTTGGAATTGACCTCAGACATCGTGGCCCCAGAACCTTCTCTCTTAGCTCCTCCACTCTACTTCCTCCTGGGTTAGGCATGGGAGCTAGTGAGCGATTTGATGTGGGGAGTGAAACAGGCTCCTGGAGGAAGTATGAGCAATGCTGCCAGTAGGGGTGATACAGATATGCACAGGATCACATTGGAATCTTATCTCTGCCAGTTATTAGCTATGACTTTGACATTGCCTGTCTGGCTGTTTCATCATCTGAAAAATGAGAGTGATTAAAATTTATTCCAGAGTGTGTGTGTGTGTGTGTGTGTATCAGAGAGAAAAAGAGAGAGCAGGACTGATATTTAATAAAGTTTTAGCCTTTTGCAGAGCACT
The DNA here is from genome assembly GCF_036850765.1 of Saccopteryx bilineata. Taxonomy (NCBI): domain Eukaryota; kingdom Metazoa; phylum Chordata; class Mammalia; order Chiroptera; family Emballonuridae; genus Saccopteryx; species Saccopteryx bilineata. The sequence continues at coordinate 15,328,704 of NC_089500.1, forward strand.
TTAATTGACCTTTTAGGCTTCCAGATTGTAGCTCTTGATACCTGCCTATCTCTCCTCATATTTCTCAGGGCAAGTCCCTTCATTCACTGGGAGAGCCAGATGGAGCCTGCTCTCTGGGAACATGAGCTGTCACCTTGCATAACTGAAGTCCTCGAGAATAGTGATGGTATGAGAATTAATCGATGTCCTCTTGAACAGGGATATTTAAAAAGTCATTCTGTTTTCCTACTATGAGGTAAACACAACTTCATTCTACAGGGGTTCAGATATTTGGCCATTTCCATGACAGACAAAACACACACACACACACACACACACACACACACCCTCCAGAGAAGAATTTACATCAGAAACTCTCTTCTCTTATTTCTTTCTTCAATACCTGTAATTGAGGTGGTTGTGATTTTTATTAGCCTGGTATTTGAACCTGAGACTGGGGCAGAAAGAGGACCTCTCAGTCCCCACACGGGTCATGTTTTTAAGCCCTAACCCACCTCCCACCCAGGGGTCCCCCTGCCAAGAATTCTGGCTCCAACAGGTGCTTCCTCTCTTTCCACCAGGATTAAGTAAAGGCATGCTGAGTGCCAGTGAGGAGGGCATCACTTCCTTGGGACCTGAGTCTATGTCTCAGCTCTCCAGGCCTGGTTAATCCAGAGCCTCAAAATTCAGGGCAGCAGTCCGGCAGACGTGCCATTCATTGTAAACATCTAGTAGAAGGCACAGGGAAGTCTCCCGGAGCCATCTCCTCCACAGAGCACACTCTTTGGATCCTCATGCCTTAGGAGGGAGGTTTCCCTGGAAATTGGCCAATCGTGGCTATTGTGTGCACTTCTCAGATAAGAGAACATATTCTCTCTCTCTCTCTTTCTTTTTAAGACAAAAATAAAGAAAAGAACTCTCAGTTCTAAATATTTGGTCAGACCATAAGAAGGACAAGTACCTTCTGAAGCGCTCCCTAATTTTTCTGTCCTGACTCCTTCATTGACACTTGGTCTGAGCCCAGGATCAGTGATAGACACTGCCGTTGGGCTGTGCACTGATTCATGCTGTCCTATGCGGAAGCATCCGACTTGAAGGGCCTTAAACATGCTTCCAGTGAGGGGAAGTTTGAGTGCAAGACAGCTAAGTCAGTGTACATCTTCAAAGTATGAGGAAGAAACATTTGGAGACTAACCATATACTGGGTGTCTTTGAATTGTATGCACTGTGCATGGGGAACATGACCCACACCCGAACCCTGACAGGGATGGACTGAGTTGCTGTGGCTCTTTGTCCATCACAATGATCCCTTTGAATAGTGACTCTGGTCATACACTTTCTTTACAAGTAAGAGGATATGCTGAGCTTGCCTGGCATGAGGATATACATGCTGAGAACTAGGTTCACTTCCAGTTTGGTTTGAACTACACCTTAAAGCACGGGTCTATGTAAAACATGCATGAGAAGGAAGGGGTGAGTTCCAGGTGGACATATGAGCCTTAGGGGAAGCAGGGACTCTCAGGCCATGTCTCAGTGCTCCATGCTTGTAGGTGTGATTGGCGATAGATTAGGGAAAACGGATGGACGTGGTTGGAGGCAGATTTGGGAAAGTGGATGGGAGTAAGTTTGATTGATAGGCCTGCAGATTTAGGATCTCCCATGGAGTTGTACATTAGAATTTTGTTGGGAGATCAACAACTATACCATCAATTGAGCTCAGCGTCCTTAAGGTCTGAGGGTGGGCTACCCAGGCTCCCGTATTTTTAAGTACCCCATCATTCTAATGGCAGCTTGGGTTGAGGACCAGTGTCATAGCAAAAGCAACCCAATGAATATGTGGGGTAAGGGCGGATCCAAGCAACAGCTTGGTGAACCAGCAGAAGCAACATTGCCAAGTACTCTGTCCCATGTGGGACTCAACAGGGTTTGTTGATGCTAATGTGGAAAGATTTTTAAAGGTTATACTACTCTCATTTTTTCATTACTTCCAGGGAGGTGATTAGAGATGGTTCAGTATTCAAGCTCCTGAATTGATTTTAAGAAACTTAAATACCACATATTTATACATGCAAATGCTTCCAACCGAGAGTGTGTTTGTTTACTGAAAGGGCCGCCTTGCAGCCACGGGAAGAAAAAATGCCGAACTTGGCTCTGACCTGTTAGACGCGCTCGCCTGTCCTCCTCAGCTGTGTTCTGAGTACGGTGCCTACACATCTATCCTCCTTTTCCTTCAGGAACCAGGCGCTGTGCCAAGTGTCCAGGAAAGGTTCGGTAAATGTGATTACCTTTGATTTCCAAGGAGGGTAATTCTATGGAGAATAGTGATCAGTTTCTCTTTTCTGCTAGACGTAGAAAAAGAGAAATTGCTGCAGTAAAAATGATCTAATGAGCCTCAAGTGCACGCGCATGTGTTGTGTGTGTGGTGTGTGTATTAAGGGGTGAGGGTAACCTGCTTCTGTTAATTAGAACAGAGCATTGGGCCATAATTTGGGAGGGTAATGAAGGACCTCCTGAAACTTAGTGCTTCTCCAGCTGTCAGGCGAGGGAACGGGGAACAGATTGGCCAGCACCAGCGTACATGTTTGTGTGTGTGCTGGGTCCCAGGCCACACTTCTCCCCTTCCCTTCCTGTCCTCACTTTTGAATGAGTAGTTCAAACCTCCATTTATTTAAATTACATCCATTCTTCTGTCCGGTGCAATCTGGCTTTCTCTCCAGAATTCCAAATTATTTTCTTCCTTCCACGGTTCTTATTTTTGAGCAGGACATTGTCAACTATTGCCACCCAAGCTGAAGGCTGAAAGTCATCCTAACCTCCTCCTTCCTCTCTTTCACTTCTTCAGTGTCTCCCACTCTTAACGTGCCACGTCTAAAAGGGGCTCGCCATGCCACTGCCATTGCCTGTCTGGGGTCCCCACTCCTGCATTGCCCTGGGTCTGGACTCTCTGACCTCAGTCCACCCCCTGCTCCCTCCATGCGGACTCATTTTTCTCAAGCACACATTGCAAGAACTTCCTTGAAGTGTCTATGGGCTTTCTTATCCCATCAACACCTGTCTGTCTTTCCCTCATTGGTCCTGCCCAGGCATGACCCCATGTGGCTCAGCCCAGCCACACTCCCATGTGGAAAAACCCTTTGATTATGTTCAGGACATCTGCATACACCACGGAGCAGAGCAGGAGGCCTGGGGCATCTGAAGGAGAGGTGGGGGATATAGAGGGAAAACCCGTGTGGGGGATAAATAGAGGCAGTGTGTGATTTTTTCCTCCACTAGGTATGTGATGAAACCCATTCGTGGCTCCTCTGATGTAATCATTGCTTAGTTGATGATTGCTTCTATGTCCCCCAAACTTTCACAGACTCAGGTTTCTGTTGCTGTGTAACAAGTATCCCCAAACTAAGCAGCTTGCAACAATAATCATTCCATTACCTCTCGTGGTTCAGTGAGCTGACTGGGCTCAGCTGTGTGGTCCTTCTGCTCCACATGAGGTGGGTGCGGCTGCATCTGGGGCTGGCCTGGGCTGGACATCCAAGAAGGTTTCCTCAGATGGCTGGCTGTTTGCGCTGGCTTTGCTGGGGACTCGGTTAGGCTGTTGATTAGGGGGACTCTTTCCCCCTCTATGTGGTCTCTCCAGGAGATTTGACTTCTCACAGCATAACATCTGAGTTCCAGGAGAGAGCAATCTAAAAAGGCAAAAAAGTAAAAGCTATAAATCTCCTAAGGCTCAGCTTTGAAGGCACACAGTATCACTTTGGACAAATCCCATTAGTCGAAGTAAGTCACAGGGCCAACCCAAATTCAGGGCAGTGAGGCTCTGGCTCACTGGGCACCATATTTGAGAACTAATTATGAAACATATTAAAGCAACTATGCTTTCACAAATAAGGGCCTAATTTCGGGGGGTATATTCCTGTGGCTTAGCATCTAGTCACTCACCTGTTGGTTTCATGTCTTAATTCCTGGTCTGTTGTCTTGTTCTTTGTGACTGAATTCTGCCTAGGAATCAGAGTCAGTTTTTGGCCTCTGCCTCTTTTCTCCAGGACTTCTGGCTGACTATACATCATGTGCTACTGAGTTTCCCCCATGTTGACTGCTTAATCCATCCTTGGACATGGTCCCCTTTCCCTGTCTTCCAGTGCCGGCTGCCCACGTGCTGGGCCGCCTTTCACTCACTGAGAAGCCCGATTTCTCCCTTTGGGGACTATTTGACTTGAACCCAAGCATCAGTCTGACCTGGCTCACTGCTACCTGAGCTCCACTAGTGTAGGAGCTTTGCCCAAAGACTGAAGTTGCCTTGAGCCTGGGTCTGCCTAGGTGGGGTGTCATTATATCTGACTTGTTCCTAATGCAGCTTAATTTTGAAGATAATAAATCTAATGCTCTTTGATTTGCTGGCCAGGCCATATTTGCTATTTGTTTAGCTGTGTGGATCATCTCAGGGTCCTCAGGTCCCCTCCCCAGGGCCCAGCTGGCCACGCTGAGAAAGCAACAGAAGTTTATGCTCTTACCTATGTGGCAGAATTCCCCTAGCACCTTATTTATGTTGACGCTGGCATGTCAGCTTGTAAAACCAAAGAACCTTTGTAATAAAATAATCTTGCAAAGGTCAGCTATACCTTTAACACTGGTCCTTTTTCACAATTTTTAGAACATCCACCATCTTAGAGAATATTAGCATTCTCTAACACAGGCTCCTGGGTCAGGCCTATTCATCTTATTTCATTCTCTTCCAAAAGAAACAGAACATGGGTTGGCATGAAGTGGATGTAGAATGTTTATGTAATGACATAGTTATTTTAAGATTCCTGACTAGGAAGCAGCTTGTTGCTGCTAAAAAGCTTAAAAGAACACCCCAAACTGCCAGGATAGTCTATTAACAAAATGTCATTTTAGCATGCATGAGCCTATGTGTGTACTTTAATTACTGAAGTCACAATTTATAAATAGTTACCTCTAACCTCATGTCTGGACAGGTCCCAGTTTGAATGATTGCATTCTTCCTGCCTGCATTTTCCTAGTGCCAGCCTACTGCAAGCAGAATAATAGACTAACCCTGACTTTCCATGTCCACTCAGATAACTACCTAATGCCCATTAATGAACAAGTATTTTCTACATTAGTGATTCCATATAGTAGATAATGCATATTTATTAACTTGACTTGAATTCTTACCTGATTCACTGACAATTCATCTCTGGTGTAATTTATGGCATTATATACTAATAATAGTATAAAATTCCAAGTGTTTAGTACTTGTCAGACACCATCCAAATCTTTTATATGTATCATCTCATTAGATCCTCACAATAACTCTATGAGGTAGGTTAGGTGCTATTATTATCTTTTCTTTATAGACAAGGAAACTGAGGCACAGAAGATAAAGTAACTGTATCATTTGACATTAACAATGCCTTTCTTTTACCAGTGGTAATTCAACAACAAAAAACTCAATATATGTCTTATAGGTATCTCATCATAAGGAACTTCATGTTTCCTTTCTAGTATCTAGGTGGCTTTTCTAGTATAAAGCGGTGGGCTTTTAGAAGCAGGATTAAAATGGGCTGCACAGGTGACATATGACTGAAGTTTCCATACTTATGGAATCTCCATGGTATGAACTTTCTGTAGTAAAATAGAGGCTCAGAAACTTATAAATGTGTATACACACACAGACATACACACACACACACACACACCAATATTCTGTAACACCAATGCATTTATAAGAGTGAATACATATTATGAATGGCCTCAAAAGTCTTGACAAAAATAAGAAAATCTTTCAAAAATATAAAACATTTCTTAAATTGTAGGAGGTTTACTCTTAATTAACCAAATAGAGGGCTCAAACAAATGTGACTTAGGGACTCAGTTAGAAGTCCATGACAAACCACTGGGTCTGGGTTTTGTGCCTCCCAAGCTGGACAGTTAGGTAGACAGTGTCTATGGTCTCTTCAATGCTCTCATTTGTGTGAATTTACAACTGTGAAGAAAATGGACAATAACAGCTTACTGTTTTTGCCTGCAGAGGATGTGGTCACCCTGTTCACTCAGAGCAGAGCTGGTGACTTTGGTGGCTTTGTAGAGTTCTAAATATTTCTTCCATTATAAGAAAAGCTGAAAAAGCTATACCTTTGGCAATCCTCCATCTGTATATATGGAACGCCGGCCAATTCTATTTCTAGATGGAGACATCTTTTTTATCTCCGTACAGACTGTGCGCGCCGAGCAGCATCCTTTGCTCACCCTACACATCCTGGAGGTCCCTCCCATCCTCCTTGCTTTAGTTACTCCTTTATTGTCACTGTCTACACAGTGGTCTTGTCACAGCCAAACAAGCACTGAGTCTGGATCCACTTCCAGTGTCACATGTGAGTAAATTAATTTGGCTTAAAAATTATTCCCATAAAAATTCTTCTCATAAAATGTCATTTCCATAGAAGGGGAGAAGTGGGGAAATCACTGAGAGTCAACTGTGTCTTCTAATTTCCCCTGTTTGAGGTTCTTAGTAGAAGTTCAGTTGATTTGACTCAATTGCCTCCAAGCAGAGGAACAGAAGGCCAATATATCTATGTTATTTGCTTTGGCAATACTAGGTATTAGTACTGTTGTTTAGTTTAAAAGTCTTCAGAAACATTAATGCAAATTATTAGTGCATGAAAGCCTCAAGAATGATTTTCATTCAAACACCAGTCCTCATAAATACTCAAAATAATAATATTGTAAAGTAGATAATAACCTCTAATTTTTGTGTGGGTTTCCAAAGCAAAACTTCTCCAAATCCTTTTCAAACCTGGCTTTCAATTCTTTGACCCACCCTGCGGAGTCTCTTAGATTAAATAGAAAATAAACAACCCAAGAGTTAAGTCACACACACTAGAATCCAAGTGCTCTCTATGAACAAGGCTTGATTCTATTGGATTGCTAGCAAGGCTACTATAGTTCTTTTGTACTTTTAAAATAAACAAAGATGTCATATGGAAAAAAGAGGTCTGGAAGCACTGTCAGAAGTGTTGAAGTCTAGCCTCAGGAAAGCAGTTAGAAGTCAGCTCAAGGTTGGCTCATCTTTCCCGGAACTTCTTCTGGGCCGAGAGAGAGGAGAGTGCAAAGCTGAGTGTGCTTTTGGACGCAGACGGACAACCTGGAAGCCATGCATCTTTATTAGCAGCTTTTGTGAAGCAGAGGAATGGAGCAGCAGGAAAAGACTGTCATCATGTTTCATTACCTGTCCCAGGACAAGGTATATATGGTCTGTCACAGGCTTGGTCTCGGATGTCAGAGATGGATGAACATCATTACATGAATGTGTGGTCAGCCCTCCTGATAAGGAAACCTTATTAGTTTCTTTAGATTTGCTGAGAGCTTGCATCAAGACCTTAGATGGGAAAACTGCCACTGTTTACCAAAAACACCCCGGTCTTTTTTCCTGTTATTAGGTTGTGTTCTGCAATTCACATTTCATTGTTTTAGGTGGGACAGGGCCAGGGCTGTGAAATGTGACTTTTTCATTAGTGGTCTCATTGTCATTGCCTTCCTGTTCTGATAAAGATGCTGATCCAGAAGCTAACATCTGGCTGCTCTATAGATGCCCAACTTCCACTGATGTATCCCTGGATACTCCTGGTACAGAGGTGGGAGGCAGCAGGAGCTGTCACCTGCATTGGCTCTTCCCCGCCCACCTCTGATGGCACTGACACAAGTGGGGGTCAGTGCACTGGGCACATTACCAGGATGTGTGTGGAGCTCACCACATAGAGTATGACAAAGTTTACAAAGTTTATTCTTTGTTCCCCTTCCTCTTTTATTTTATTTATTTATTTATTTATTTATTTATTTATTTATTTATTTATTTTCTGAAGCTGGAAACGGGGAGACAGTCAGACAGACTCCCGCATGTTCCCGACCGGGATCCACCCGGCACGCCCACCAGGGGGCGATGCTCTGCCCCTCTGGGGCGTCGCTTTGCCGTGACCAGAGCCACTCTAGCGCCTGGGGCAGAGGCCAAGGAGCCATCCCCAGCGCCCGGGCCATCTTTGCTCCAATGGAGCCTTGGCTGCGGGAGGGGAAGAGAGAGACAGAGAGGAAGGAGGGGTGGGGGGTGGAGAGGCAAATGGGCACCTCTCCTATGTGCCCTGGCTGGGAATCGAACCCGGGTCCCCCACACGCCAGACTGACGCTCTACCGCTGAGCCAACCGGCCAGGGCCCCCTTCCTCTTTTAATAGAAACTTTAGCTTCTGGGGCCACAGGATTTTGCTGATGAAATTCCAAAGAAAACTATCTCCTATATGAGTAGAAAGAGAATTTACTTAAAGGGTTATGCATGCCAAAGATTTAGTGATTAATTTTAGTCCATTTTCAGGAGTATTTATATTTTCAAGGAGGTTATCTGGAAAGGGCATGACTACTGCAAACAATCACTCAGTAATAACCAAATTTCAGGCATTATGAGGGGAAATGTGTTTATTCAGGGGTGGACCCAACCCAGATTGAATGGCTGACTTTTTTTTATATACCAGTGTAGAGTATAGGGCGAAAATATCTTCTATTAGTTCTGTGTTTTCAAGTCTGCTTCTTAGTTTACCCTTCCCAATGAGTTCTTTTCTACTTAAAAAACAAACAATCACCTCCAACACCCCCTCCAAAACAAACAAACAAACAAAGTCCCATATGGGAAGCCAATGATGGCCAGAGAGACCAGGAAGACAAGAAGTGAAGCACTGTTGCAGAAAGATATTCAGTGGCCAAAGGCATGAGGATGATTCCTGTTTGTTTAGGTATGGTCGGGTGCTTTAATACCTGGAGCAGAAAGAATTCGATGATTGGTAAAGAGCTTGTCCAGATGATGAGAAAAATTTGTAATGTGGGCTTCACTCTACAGCATTCAGGAGGGAAAACTGAACAGAATTTAATTCTATAGGCCTACCTTTCAGCTATTTGTTCCACTTATTCCATTTAAAAATTTCTAAGGGATGTGGAAAAATGACACGATTTTTTCCAGAAGTGCAATTGACATTCTCAAGGTGTCCCGTGTTAGCTAGCTGTGTTCACACAACTATAGGAGAGGAGAAATCACTGAGAAAAGAGTGTGGACATAGACAGCCAATGGGCCAGGGAAAACTAAATCCACTGTCTTTACGCTCAGTGTTTAACTAGAAACCCATGAAAGTTATATGCACCAAAATAATGTTGAATGTTTTTCATTGCCAATGTTCACAGTATTTTATCTGGTTAAAAATATTAAACTTGGGCATGACGTCAGAGTAATGGCGTGGTAGGAATACTGATAAATCTCCCCCAAAACTCAACAAGATCTTCAACCAGAAACAGAAAAATCTATCCTTGGAGCCTCCAGATGTTCCGCAATATACCTGAAGGTATGGTCGAGTGAAAAATTGGCTAAGTATATAATCAAACCCCGAAGAAAATAGGAAGTAAGAAACATTCCGCCTTCCTCACTGACCTAAATAGGGCTGCTTTCACTGGGAACTGAGAATATAGAAACTAAGGTGGGCAAAGGGGATGAATAGATCCAGGCCGCGGCACAAACGGCTGAACCAGGCTGTGGCACAGAGATCTAAGCCTAGGAAAAACTGTGCCTGTGGCAAACCAGTCAATACAAGCTAACACTTGCGCCAAACCCAGACAAAGACAAGTGGGGCAGCCATTTTCTCCGATCTCCTGGTCGGGGTGCGCAGATAGTGGGCAAGAGATTCCTTTGAAAGCCCCGGGAGTGGGCGCCCATGTTATCCCACAGAGAGGCAGAGTCAGAGGCCTTTGTGTGGAATCTCCGGGCTGCCCCAGCGCCCTGAAAAAGCTGCTCATAGGGAGGGAGCAAGAGCCAATTCCAACGCTGGAACTTTTCCGTGCGGGCGTGGGTCTCACTCAGAGGGTGAGGCAGCCGGCCTGATATCCTGGCAAGAGATTCCTCTGAGCGCCTCAGGAGTGGGCACCCGTGTTACCCCACAGAGAGGCAGAGTCAGGGGCCTTTGTGTGGGCCAAAAGTGGAATCTCTGGGCCACTCCAGCACCCTGAAAAAGCCGTGCGCAGGGAGGGAGCGAGAGCTAATTCCAACACTGGAACTTTTCCGTGCGGGTGGGGGTTCCACTCAGAGGGTGAGGCGGCCAGCCTGATATCCTGATCTGCGCACGCAGATAGTGGGCAAGAGATTCCTCTGAGCACCACGGGAGGGCGCCCGTGTTCCTGGACAGAGGAACAGAGTCAGGGGCGTTGGTGTGGGCCGAAAGCAGAATCTCTGGGCCGACCCAGCGCCCTGAAAAAGCCGCACACAGGGAGGGAGCGAGAGCTAATTCCAATGCTGGAACTTTTCTGTGTGGGTGGTGGTCTCATTCAGAGTAAGAGACGGCCTGCTCCATACCCCGGTCTGTGCACACAGATAGTGAGCGAGAATTTCATCCAAGTGCCCTGGGAGTGGGAACCTGCCCGTGTTACCAGACAGAGTGGCAGAGTCAAAGGTCTTTGTGTGGGCAGAAGCCCTGCCTGATTATACTAGCAGGTCTGACTGATTGAGCCTTACCCAGAGCCCTGTGCTGAGTGGAAATAGAGTGGGGAGTTGCCAGCTCTTTGAGCCTCTTACTATCCAGGCAGAGGCAGTAGCAACCCCATAGCTGGATCATCAGGCTACTAATTGAGGAAGGAAAGACTAGGAGAGAGGCTCCAGGAACACGGACTCTCTCACTGTCAGAGCCTATAAATGCTAATGAGCCTCGACTGCCAACGAGACTAAAGCACAATACATGGCATTGCCATAGAGACTTATCAACTGCAAACCTCTACCTGAGCGTGCTAAAGGGGCAGAACCTGGGGTACAGAGTCATCGACCAGGAAGAGGGAGAGAAAAGAAAAAGCAAGAAGATAACCTCTCAAAATCAAGAATAATCCACAGACTTTATAACCTATCCCATTTTATTATATTTGTTTGTTTGTTTATCTTATCTTCTTGTCTTATTTTCTTCCTCTTCCAATTTGGTCATTTAATTCTCTGCTGGTCTTACTCTCTCCTCTCCTTGAACTACACTACCCATAAGTGTTACATCTCCCATTATCTTTTCTTTCTTCTTCCTTTCTCTCTATGAGGGTTGCACTCCAAAACCCTTAACTCTCTCTCTCTCCTCTTATTTTTTCTTCTTTTTGTGTTTTCCTCTTTCTTTCTTTTTTTCTCTCCCTCTATATTAGTTTCTTCTCTCCTCCTTTACTTTTCCTCTCATTCACTCCTCAATCACAAATTATTTTATCTAGGACTCAAATTTTTTCTTTGTGGTGCTTTGGGGGTTTTTACTTCACTTTTTTAACTCACTAGCAGTGCTCCCAACCCTGGCTCTCCATTTTATCTAGTTCTTGCTCCACTAAATACAACAGTAATTTTAAAATTTTTTTCCCCCTTTTTCCTGTTTCCTTCTTATTTCTCTCATCATATCTCTTAGTCAACCATCACCTAAAAGCAAATCATTTTATTCTTGACCCAAATTTTTTCCTTTTTTGCATTTTGTGGGTCCATACCCCCTTTTTTGCCCCTTTATCACTTCTCCCCAACTCAGGCCCTCCATTTTAGGTAGTTTTTGTTCTATTTAGCACAATATAATTCACAGTTCACCACAAGATTTTCTCAAGAAGGAGGGGAGATAAGAATACAGGGAAAAAAAGGGGGGATAATAATTTTTTTTTATTTTTTAACTTTTTATTCCTTATTAATTCTCATTAATACTATCAACAAAACCACCCTCAGATGCCATTAAGGAAAAGGAAATCAAATATCATGGTTCCAAAAGACAGAGAGGTAGCACAGATAAATGAGGAAAAATCTACGGAGAAAAAGTTTAATATATTGGAAACCTTAGAGCTAAATGACAGAAAATTTAAAATAGAAATCCTAAAAATCCTCCAAGATATACAAGAAAACACAGAAAGGCAATTTAGGGAGCTCAGAAAACAACTCAACGAACACAAAGAATATATTACCAAGGAAATTGAAACTGTAAAAACAAATCAAACAGATGAAAAACTCAATTCATGAGCAGAAAAATGAAGTAACAAGCTTAGCTAATAGAACAGGCCAGATAGAAGGTAGATTTAGTGAAATAGAAGACAAGCAACTTGAAGCACAACAGAGAGAAGAAAGAGACTCAAAAATAAAAAAAAATGAGAAAGCCCTATAGGAATTGTCTGAATCCATCAAAAAGAATAACATAAAAATAATAGGTATATCAGAGGGAGAAGAGAGAGAAAATAGAATGGAGAACATATTCAAACAAATAATAGATGAGAACTTCCCAAGCCTGTGGAAAGAACTAAAGCCTCAAATTCAAGAAGCAAACAGAACTTCGAGTTTTCTTAACCCCAACAAACCTACTCCAAGGCACATCATAATGAAATTGGCACAAACCAACGACAAAGAAAAAATTCTCAAGGCAGCCAGGGAAAAGAAGAATACAACATATAAAGGAAGGTCCATTTGATTATCATCAGATTTCTTAACAGAAACTCTACAAGCTAGAAGAGAGTGGACCCCAATATTTATACTCCTGAAAGAGAGGAACTTTCAGCCACGAATACTATACCCATCAAAGCTATCCTTCAAATATGAAGGAGAAATAAAAACATTCACAGATACAGAAAAAAATGAGGGAATTGCCTGACCTGTGGTGGCGCAGTGGATAAAGTGTCGACCTGCCTGGAATGCTGAGGTCGCCGGTTCAAAACCCTGCACTTGCCCAGGCAAGGCACATATGGGAGTTGAAGCTTCCTGCTCCTCCCCCCCTTCTCTCTCTCTCTCTTTCTCTCTCTCTCTCTCCCCCCTCTAAAATGAATAAATAAATAAAATTAATTTAAAAAAAAAATGAGGGAATTTATCATCAGAAAACCCCCACTCCAGGAATTACTAAAGGGGGTTCTCCAATCAGATACAAAGAACAAAGAAAACCAAACCTACAAGTAAAAGCTCCAAGAAGAACACAATTAAACCAAATTTAAACTGTGACAACAACAAAAAAAGGGGGTGGGGGAGAGAATGGAGATTAACAGTAGCAAAGGACGATGGAGTGCAAAAATACAAGATAGTGCACTACAATGAACAGGGTAGGAACCCTTTTCATTACTTAATGGTAACCACCATTGAAAAAACCACCACAGAAGCACATGACTTAAAAAAGATAGCAACAGAAGAAAGATGTATGGAATACAACCAAATTAAAACAAAAGATAGAAAAATGAAAGAGAAAGATCAAACAAGACACAAAACTAACAGAAAGCAATCTATAAAATGGCAATAGGGAACTCACAAGTGTCAATAATTACACTAAATGTAAATGGATTAAACTCACCAATAAAAAGGCACAGAGTAGCAGAATGGATTAAAAAAGAAAATCCAACTGTACGCTGCCTACAAGAAACTCATCTAAGCAACAAGGATAAAAACAAACTCAAAGTGAAAGGCTAGAAAATAATACTCCAAGCAAATAACATCCAAAAAAAAAAAAAAAAAAAGCAGGCGTAGCAATACTCATATCTGATAATGCTGACTACAAGACAGAAAAAGTACTCAGAGACAAAAATGGTCATTTCATAATGGTTAAGGGGACACTTAATCAAGAAAACATAACAATTCTTAATATATATGCACCAAACCAAGGAGCACCAAAATATATAAGACAGCTACTTATTGACCTTAAAACAAAAACTGACAAAAATACAATCATACTTGGAGACCTCAATATACCGCTGACGGCTCTAGATCGGTCATCCAAACAGAGAATCCATAAAGATATATTGGCCTTAAACAAAACACTAGAGCACCTGGATATGATAGACATCTACAGGACATTTCATCCCAAAGTGACTGAGTATACATTTTTCTCCAGTGTACATGGATCATTCTCAAGAATTGACCATATGTTGGACCACAAAAACAACATCAGCAAATTCAGAAAAATCGAAGTTGTACCAAGCATATTTTCTGATCATAAAGCCTTGAAACTAGAATTCAACTGCAAAAAAGAGAAAAAAAATCCCACAAAAATGTGGAAACTAAATAACACTCTTTTAAAAAATGAATGGGTCAAAGAAGAAATAAGTGCAGAGATCAAAAGACATATACAGACAAATGAAAATGACAATACGACATATCAGAATCTATGGGATGCAGCAAGAGCAGTGATAAGAGAGAAGTTCATATCACTTCAGGCATATATGAACAAACAAGAGAGAGCCCAAGTGAACCACTTAACTTCACATCTTAAGGAACTGGAAAAAGAAGAACAAAGACAACCCAAAACCAGCTGAACAAAGGAGATAATAAAAATCAGAGCAGAAATAAATGAAATAGAGAACATAAAAAGTACAGAAAAATTAATAGAACAAGGAGCTGGTTCTTTGAAAAGATCAACAAAATTGACAAACCTCTGGCAAGACTCCCTAAGGAGGCCCTGGCTGGTTGGCTCAGCGGTAGAGCATCGGCCTGGCGTGCAGGAGTCCCGGGTTCGATTCCTGGCCAGGGCACACAGAAGAAGTGCCCATCTGCTTCTCCACCCCTCCCCCTCTCCTTCCTCTCTGTCTCTCTCTTCCCCTCCCCCAGCCAAGGCTCCATTGGAGCAAAGATGGCCTGAGCACTGAGGACGGCTCTGTGGCCTCTGCCTCAGGTGCTAGAATGGCTCTAGATGCAAGAGAGTGACGCCCCTGAGGGGCAGAGCATTGCCCCCTGGTGGGCATGCCGGATGGATCCCGGTCGGGTGCATGCAGGAGTCTGTCTGCTTGCATCCCCGTTTCCAGCTTTGGAAAAATGAAAAAAAAAAAAAAAAGACTCACCAAGGAAAAAAGAGAAAGAACTCATATAAGCAAAATCCAAAATGAAAGAGGAGAAATCACCATGGACATTGTAGATATACAAAGAATTATTGTAATATACTATGAAAATCTTTATGCCACTAAATTCAACAACCTAGAAGAAATGGATAAATTTCTAGAACAATACAACCTTCCTAGACTGAGTCAAGAAGAAGCAGAAAGCCTAAACAGACCTATTAGTAGAGAAGAAATAGAAAAAACCATTAAAAACCTCCCAAAAAATAAAAGTCCAGGCCCTGATGGCTATACCAGTGAATTTTATCAAACATTCAAAGAAGACTTGGTTCCTATTCTACTCAAAGTCTTCCAAAAAAATTGAAGAAGAAGCAATACTTCCAAACACATTTTATGAGGCCAACATAACCCTCATACCAAAACCAGGCAAGGATGGCACAAAAAAAGAAAACTACAGGCCAATATCTTTAATGAATACAGATGCTAAAATACTAAACAAAATACTAGCAAATCAAATACAACAACATATTAAAAAAATAATACATCATGATCAAGTGGGATTCATCCCAGAATCTCAAGGATGGTTTAACATACGTAAAACGGTTAATGTAATACACCATATCAACAAAACAAAGAACAAAAACCACATGATCTTATCAATAGATTCAGAAAAGGCATTCAATAAAATACAACACAATTTTATGTTTAAGACTCTCAACAAAATGGGTGTATAAGGAAAATATCTCAACATGATAAAGGCCATATATGATAAACCATCAGCTAACGTCATATTAAATGGCACAAAACTGAAGGCTTTCCCCCTTAAATCAGGACCAAGACAGGGTTGTCTACTCTCTCCACTCTTATTTAATGTGGTACTAGAGGTTCTAGCCAGAGCAATCAGACAAGACATAGAAATAAAAGGCATCCATATCGGAAAAGAAGAAGTAAAGGTATCACTTTTTGCAGATGATATGATCCTATACATTGAAAACCCCAAAGAATCCACAAAAAGCCTACTAGAAACAATAAGCAAATACAGTAAGGTCGCAGGATACAAAATTAACATACAAAAGTCCATAGAATTTCTATATGCCAACAATGAAACATTTGAGAACGAACTGAAAAAAATAATCCCCTTCACGATTGCAACAAAAAAAATAAAATACCTAGGAATAAACATAACAAAGAATGTAATGGACTTATATAACAAAAACTACAAACCATTATTAAGGGAAATCGAAAAAGATACAACGAGATGGAAGAATATTCCTTGTTCTTGGTTAGGAAGAATAAATGTAATCAAGATGGTCATATTACCCAAAACAATATACAAATTTAATGCAATTCCCATCAAAATTCCGATGACATTTTTTTTAAATAAATTTTTATTAATGGTAATGGGATGACATTAATAAATCAGGGTACATATATTCAAAGAAAACATGTCTAGGTTATTTTGTCATTAAATTATGTTGCATACCCCTCGCCCAAAGTCAGATTGTCCTCCGCCACCCTCTATCTAGTTCTCTGTGCCCCTCCCCCTCCCCCTAACTCTCTCCCTCCCACCCTCCCATGTCCTCCCTCCCCCCACCCCTGGTAACCACCACACTCTTGTCCATGTCTCTTAGTCTCGTTTTTATGTTCCACCAATGTATGGAATCATGTAGTTCTTGTTTTTTTCTGATTTACTTATTTCACTCCGTATAATGTTATCAAAATCCCACCATTTTGCTGTAAATGATCTGATGTCATCATTTCTTATGGCTGAGTAGTATTCCATAGTGTATATGTGCCACATCTTCTTTATCCAGTCTTCTATTGAAGAGCTTTTTGGTTGTTTCCATGTCTTGGCCACTGTGAACAGTGCTGCAATGAACATGGGGCTACATGTGTCTTTACGTATCAATGTTTCTGAGGTTTTGGGGTATATACCCAGTAGAGGGATTGCTGGGTCATAAGGTAGTTCTATTTGCAGTTTTTTGAGGAACCACCATACTTTCCTCCATAATGGTTGTACTACTTTACAGTCCCACCAACAGTGAATGAGGGTTCCTTTTTCTCCACAGCCTATCCATCATTTGCTATTATCCGTCTTGTTGATAACAGCTAATCTAACAGGGGTGAGGTGGTATCTCATTGTAGTTTTGATTTGCATTTCTCTAATAACTAATGAAGCTGAGCACCTTTTCATATATCTGTTGGCCATTTGTATTTCTTCCTGGGAGAAGTGTCTGTTCATGTCCTCTTCCCATTTTTTTATTGGATTGTTTGTTTGTTTGTTGTTGAGTTTTATGAGTTCTTTGTAAATTTTGGATATTAGGCCCTTATCTGAGCTGTCGTTTGAAAATATCAGTTCCCATTTAGTTGGCTGTCTGTTTATTTTGATATCCGTTTCTCTTGCTGAGCAAAAACTTTTTATTCTGATGTAGTCCCATTCATTTATCTTTGCCTTCACTTCTCTTGCCATTGGAGTCAAGTTCATAAAATGTTCTTTAAAACCCAGGTCCATGATTTTAGTACCTATGTCTTCTTCTATGTACTTTATTGTTTCAGGTCTTATATTTAGGTCTTTGATCCATTTTGAATTAATTTTAGTACACGGGGACAAGCTGTAGTCGAGTTTCATTCTTTTGCATGTGGCTTTCCAGTTTTCCCAACACCATTTGTTGAAGAGGCTTTCTTTTCTCCATTGTGTGTTGTTGGCCCCTTTATCAAAGATTATTTGACCATATATATGTGGTTTTATTTCTGGGCTTTCTATTCTGTTCCATGGGTCTAAGTGTCTATTTTTCTGCCAATACCATGCTGTTTTGATTATTGTGGCCCTATAATATAGTTTAAAGTCAGGTATTGTAATGCCCCCAGCTTCATTCTTTTTCCTTAGGATTGTTTTGGCTATTCGGGGTTTTTTATAGTTCCATATAAATCTGATGATTTTTTGTTCCATTTCTTTAAAAAATCTCATAGGGATTTTGATGGGAATTGCACTAAATTTGTATATTGCTTTGGGTAATATGGCCATTTTGATTATATTTATTCTTCCTATCCAAGAACAAGGAATATTTTTCCATCTCATTGTATCTTTTTTAATTTCCCTTAACAATGCTTTGTAATTTTCATTATATAGGTCCTTTACATTCTTTGTTATGTTTATTCCTAGGTATTTTATTTTTTTTGTTGCAATCGTGAAGGGGATTATTTTTTTGAGTTCGTTTTCTAATATTTCATTGTTGGCATATAGAAAGGCTATGGACTTTTGTATGTTAATTTTGTATCCTGCGACCTTACTGTATTGGTTTATTGTTTCTAATAACCTTTTTGTGGAGTCCTTCGGGTTTTCGATGTATAGGATCATATCATCAGCAAAAAGTGATACCTTTACTTCTTCTTTTCCAATATGGATGCCTTTTATTTCTTTGTCTTATATGATTGCTCTGGCCAGAACTTCTAGCACCACGTTAAATAAGAGTGGAGAGAGTGGACAACCCTGTCTTGTTCCTGATTTAAGGTAGAAAGTCCTCAGTTTTATGCCGTTTAATAGGATGTTGGCTGATGGTTTATCATATATGGCCTTTATCATGTTGAGATATTTTCCTTCTATACCCATTTTGTTTAGAGTCTTAAACATAAAATTGTGTTGTATTTTATCAAAAGCCTTTTCTGCATCTATTGATAAGATCATGTGATTTTTGTTCTTTATTTTGTTGATATGGTGTATTACGTTAACCGTTTTATGTATGTTGAACCATCCTTGAGATTCTGGGATGAATCCCACTTGATCATGATGTATTATTTTTTTAATATGTTGTTGTATTCGGTTTGCCAGTATTTTGTTTAGTACTTTAGCATCTGTATTCATTAGAGATATTGGTCTGTAGTTTTCTTTCTTTGTGCCATCCTTGCCAGGTTTTGGTATGAGGGTTATGTTGGCCTCATAAAATGTGTTTGGAAGTATTGCTTCTTCTTCAATTTTTTGGAAGACTTTGAGTAGAATAGGAAGCAAATCTTCTTTGAATGTTTGATAGAATTCACTAGTATAACCGTCTGGGCCTGGACTTTTATTTCTGGGGAGGTTATTAATAGTTTTTTCTATTTCCTCCCTGCTGATTGGTCTGTTTAGGCTTTCTGCTTCTTCATGACTCAGTCTAGGAAGGTTGTATTGTTCTAGGAATTTATCCATTTCTTCTAGATTGTTGTATTTGGTGGCATATAATTTTTCATAGTATTCTACAATAATTCTTTGTATATCTATGATGTCTGTGGTGATCTCTCCTCTTTCATTTTGGATTTTATTTATTTGAGTCCTGTGCCTTTTTTTTTTGGTGAGTCTTGCCAAGGGTTTGTCAATTTTGTTGATCTTTTCAAAGAACCAGCTCCTTGTTTTATTGATTTTTTCTATAGTTTTTCTGTTCTCTATTTCATTTATTTCTGCTCTGATTTTTATTATCTCCTTTCTTCGGCTGGTTTTGGGTTGTCTTTGTTCTTCTTTTTCTAGTTCTTTAAGGTGTGAAGTTAAGTGGTTTACTTCGGCTCTCTCTTGTTTGTTCATATAGGCCTGAAGTGATATGAACTTTCCTCTTATTACTGCTTTTGCTGCATCCCAGAGATTCTGATATGTCGTATTTTCATTTTCATTTGTCTGTATATATCTTTTGATCTCTGCGCTTATTTCTTCTTTGACCCATTCATTTTTTAGAAGTATGTTGTTTAGTTTCCACATTTTTGTGGGTTTTCCCCCCTCTTTTTTGCAGTTGAATTCTAGTTTCAAGGCTTTATGATCAGAAAATATGCTTGGTACAATTTCAATTTTTCTAAATTTGCTGATATTGTCTTTGTGGCCCAACATATGGTCAATTCTTGAGAATGTTCCATGTACACTAGAGAAAAATGTGTACTCTGTCGCTTTGGGATGAAGTGTCCTGTAGATGTCTATCATATCCAGGTGTTCTAGTATTTTGTTTAAGGCCACTATATCTTTATTGATTCTCTGTTTGGATGACCGATCTAGAGCCGTCAGCAGTGTATTGAGGTCTCCAAGTATGATTGTATTTTTGTCAGTTTTTGTTTTAAGGTCAATAAGTAGCTGTCTTATATATTTTGGTGCTCCTTGGTTTGGTGCATATATATTAAGGATTGTTATGTCTTCTTGATTCAACTTCCCCTTAATCATTATGAAATGACCATTTTTGTCTCTGAGTACTTTTTCTGTCTTGTAGTCAGCATTATTAGATATGAGTATTGTTACGCCTGCTTTTTTTTGGGTGTTGTTTGCTTGGAGTATTGTTTTCCAGCCTTTCACTTTGAATTTGTTTTTATCCTTGTTGCTTAGATGTGTTTCTTGTAGGCAGCATATAGTTGGATTTTCTTTTTTAATCCATTCTGCTACTCTGTGTCTTTTTATTGGTAAGTTTAATCCATTTACATTTAGTGTAATTATTGACACTTGTGGGTTCCCTACTGCCATTTTATAAATTGCTTTCTGTTGGTTTTGTATCTTGTTTGATTCTTCTCTTTTGTTTTTCTATCATTTGTTTTTGTTTGTTTGTGTTCCATACTTCTTTCCTCTGTTGCTACCTTTTTTAGGTCAAGTGTTTTTGTGGTGGTTTTTTCAATGGTGGTTACCATTAAGTAATGAAAAGGGTACCTACCATATTCATTGTAGTACCCTATCTTATGAGTATTTCTGCACTTCATTGTCCTTTGCTACTGTTAATCTCCATCCTCTCCCCCCCTTTTTTCCTTTGTTGTCACAGTTTAAGTTTGGTTTTATTGTGTTCTTGGTGGAGCTGTTACTTGTGGTGTTGTTTTCTTTTGTTCTTTGAATCTGGTTGGAAAACCCCCTTTAGTATTTCCTGGAGTGGGGGCTTTCTGTTGATAAATTCTCTCATCTTTTCTGTATTTGTGAATGTTTTTATATCTCCTTCGTACTTGAAGGATAGCTTTGATGGTTATAATATTCTTGGCTGAAAGTTCCTCTCTTTCAGGGCTTTAAATATTGGGGTCCACTCTCTTCTAGCTTGTAGAGTTTCTGCTGAGAAATCTGATGATAATCTAATAGGCCTTCCTTTATATGTTGTACTCTTCTTTTCCCTGGCTGCCTTGAGAATTTTTTCTTTGTCATTGGTTTGTGTCATCTTTATTATGATGTGCCTTGGAGTAGGTTTGTTGAGGTTAAGAAAACTTGGTGTTCTGTTTGCTTCTTGAATTTGAGGCTTTAGTTCTTTCCACAGGCTTGGGAAGTTCTCGTCTATTATTTGTTTGAGTATATTCTCCATTCCATTTTCTTTCTCTTCTCCCTCTGATATACCTATTATTCTTATGTTATTCTTTCTGATGGAGTCAGACATTTCTTGTAGGGCTTTCTCATTTTTTTTTATTTTTGAGTCTCTTTCTTCTTCTCTCTGTTGTGCCTCAAGTTGTTTGTCTTCTATTTCACTAATCCTATCTTCAATCTGGGCTGTTCTGTTAGCTAAGCTTGTTACCTTGTTTTTCAGGTCGTAAATTGAGTTTTTCATTTCTGTTTGATTTGTTTTTATAGTTTCAATTTCCTTGGTAATATATTCTTTGTGTTCATTGAGTTGTTTTCTGATCTCCCTAAATTGCCTTTCTGTGTTTTCTTGTATATCTCTGAGTATTTTTAAGATTTCTATTTTAAATTCTCTGTCATTTAGCCCCAAGGCTTCTAATATGTTAAGTCTTTTCTCCATAGATTTTTCCACATCTATTTGTGTTACCTCTCTTTCTTTTGTATCCATAATATTCGATTTCCTCTTTCTTATTGGCATCTGAGGGTGGTCTTGTTGATAGCACTAATTAGAATTAATAAAGAGTAAAAAGTAAAAAAAAAAAAAAGGTAAAACACCCCACACACAAAAAAACAGTAATAATTTATTATTTCCCCCTTTTTTCTTTCTTCTCTTTCCCTCTTCTCCCCTCCTCAGGGAAATATCGTGATGACCTGTGAATTATATTATGCTAAATGGAACAAAAACTGCCTATAATGGAGGGCCTGATTTGGGGTGAAGAGTTCAAGGGGCAAAAAAGGGAGTAGTGACCTACTAAATGCAAAAAAAAAAAAAAAAAAAAGGAAGAAAATCTTAGACAAGCACAAGATGATTTGCTTGTAAGTGATGGTCGACTAAGAGATATAATGAGAGGGATAAGAGGAAACCAGAAAACAGGAGGAAAAAAAAGAATAATAAAGAAGAAAAAAATAAAAATAATAAGTAAAAATCTGTTGTATTAAGTGAAGCGAAGACTAAATACAATGGAGACCTTGGGTGGGGAGGAATGCTAGTGAGTTAAAAAGCAACGTAAAAAGTACCCAAAATGCCACAAAAATAAACAAACAAACAAAAAAAAACAAAAACAAAATCAAAAAAGAAAAATAAAACCAAAAAAAAAACCCCTTGAATCCCAAATTAACTAATTTGTTCGTGATTGAGGATTAAATGGGAGGAAAAGTAAAACAGGAAAAGAAAAAACAAATAGAAAGGAAAAAATAAGAAAAAGAAAAACGAAGGAAGAAAAAAAAAGGAAGAGAAAAACAAAATAAAGCAAAACAAAAAAGAACAAAAGAGGAGAGAGTGAGAGTTAAGTGTTTTGGAGTATAACCTTAAAGGAGGGTGAGGATGAAGAAGAGAAATAAAATGTAACACTCATGGAGTGTGTAGTTCAAGAAAAGGGAAGCATAAGATGGGCAGAGAATAGAAGGACCGAGGTGGAGGAAATAGAAATAATAATAATAAAGGCAATAAGGTAGAAGAAACAAACAACAACAACAAAAAAAATTAGTGGAACAAGTTGTAAAGTCTGTGGATTTTTCTTGATTTTGAGAGGTTAACTTCTTCCTTTTTCTTTTCTCTCCCTCTTCCTGGTCGGTGACTCTGTACCCCAGGCTCTGCCCCTGTGTCACACTTAGGTAGGGATTTGCAGTTGATGGGATTCTATGGCAATGTCATATAATTGGCTTTAGTCTTGCTGGTAGTCAAGGCTTGTTGGCGTTTTCAGGGTCCAACGATGAGAGAGTTTGCTTTCCTGGAGTCTCTCTCCTAGTCCCCCTTCCTGAATTAGCAGCCTGGTGATCCAGCTATAAGGCTGCAACTGCTTCTGCCTGGGGAGTAAGAGGCTCAAAGAGCTAGGAAATCCCCACTCTATCCCCACTCAGCGCAAGGCTTTGGGAAAGGCTCTGGCAGTCAGAGCCTCCAGTGTAATCAGGCGGGGGTGGGAGTCAATTGTTGTCAAGGTGACTGTTCAGCGCCTAGCATTCAGTTGGACCACTCATCCCAGGCTTTCCACACTTTGTAGCCTGTTTTGGCTGGGAAGAAGAGGCACTAGTCTCTGCTTGCGACTAGTGTAGTATAGATCTTATTATCTGCCAAGTCCCTCTTGTTAGCGTTTATTCCTGAATATGGAGGCTCTATCAATCAGAAGTTGCCCCCGCCCCTTTAGCGAGAAGCACTAAAAAATATCACGCCTCTTGTCTTGGATCGCTGAACTGAGAGAGATCTTATCAATTAGAACCCATGGGTGTGCAGATTTCATGGGTTAAGCTAATTTCAGTGATTGGGTCCTCAGCTGTGCTCCCGAAGGTATTTCAGGCTGCCTGCGCGCCCCTCCCCCAACGCTTGATTGTTAGCTTGAATAGCTGGGTGAGGTGCCCCGCCCACGGAGAGAATCTCCCAAGTAGGGAAGTCCGCCCTGGCGCCTCTCCCGCTTGGCCCCACCACTGGCGGCTGGGGCGCACCGGGCACAGGATAATGGGGCACCCTGGGTGTGCGGGCCAGTAGGGCGCTCTGGGCACGTGGAATGCCCAGGGCACGCGCGCGAATGGGGTGCTCCGGGCACCGGTGGCTGGGGACTCTCACTCGCAGTGCGCGGGCCACTGGGAACGTTAGCGGTGCTTGCTCTGCAACCGGACCGGGCGTGCGCCGGCGGCTGCTCGCCGCTCCCGAGTGTGGGCTGACTCACCACAGAGGCACTCCCTCCGTGGCTTGAATAAACCCTCGTCTCTCAGATTCAAGTGATAACAGTCCTTTCACTTTCAGTTTGTGTGGAACTCCAGAATGCTCCGAGGATAAATTTTTCTGTTTCTAGTTGATAAATTTGTTGTGATTTTGGGGAGATCTGTCTGATGCGCTGCTCACGGCGCCATTTCCATGACGTCACTTCCCGATGACATTTTTTAAAGAAATGGAACAGGCCCTGGCCAGTTGGCTCAGTGGTAGAGCTTCGGCCTGGCGTCTTGAAGTCCTGGGTTCGATTCCCGGCCAGGGCACACAGGAGAAGCACCCATCTCCTTCTCTACCCCTCCCCCTCTCCTTCCTCTCTGTCTCTCTCTTCCCCTCTCGCAGCCGAGGCTCCATTGGAGCAAAGATGGCCCGGGTGCTGGGGATGGCTCCTTGGCCTCTGCCCCAGGCGCTAGAGTGGCTCTGGTTGTGGCAGAGCGATGCCCTGGAGGGGCAGAGCATCGCCCCCTGGTGCGCAGAGCATCGCCCCTGGTGGGCATGCCGAGTGGATCCCGGTCGGGCGCATACGAGTCTGTCTGACTGTCTCTCCCCGTTTCTAGCTTCAGAAAAATACAAAAATAAAAATAAAAAAAGAAATGGAACAAAAAATCATCAGATTTATATGGAACTATAAAAAAACCCGAATAGCCAAAGCAATCCTAAAGAAAAAGAATGAAGCTGGGGGCATTACAATACCTGACTTCAAACTCTATTATAGGGCCACACCAATCAAAACAGCATGGTATTGGCAGAAAAATAGACACTCAGACCAATGGAGCAGAATAGAAAGCCCAGAAATAAAACTACATATATGTGGTCAAATAATTTTTGATATAGGGGCCAGCAACACACAATGGAGAAAAGAAAGCCTCTTCAACAAATGGTGCTGGGAAAACTGGAAAGCCACATGCAAAAGAATGAAACTGGACTACAGTTTGTCCCCTTGTACTAAAATTAATTCAAAATGTATCAAAAATTTAAATATAAGACCTGAAACAATAAAGTACATAGAAGAAGACATAGGTTCTAAACTCATGGACTTGGGTTTTAAAGAGAATTTTATGAATTTGACTCCAAAGGCAAGAGAAGTGAAGGCAAAAATTAATGAATGGGACTACATCAGACTAAGAAGTTTTTGCTCAGCAAGAGAAACTGATAACAAAATAAACAGACAGCCAACTAAATGGGAAATGATATTTTCAAACAACTGCTCAGATAAGGGCCTAATATTCAAAATATACAAAGAACTCATAAAACTCAACAACAAACAAACAATCCAATAAAAAAAATGGGAAGAGGACATGAACAGACACTTCTCCCAGGAAGAAATACAAATGGCCAACAGATATGTGAAAAGATGCTCATCTTCTTTAGTTATTAGAGAAATACAAATCAAAACTGCAATGAGATACCACCTCACACCTGTTAGATTAGCTATTATTAACAAGACAGGTAATAGCAAATGTTGGATAGGCTGTGGAGAAAAAGGAACCCTCATTCACTGTTGGTGGGAATGTAAAGTAGTACAACCATTATGGAAGAAAGTATGGTGGTTCCTCAAAAAACTGAAAATAGAACTACTTTATGACCCAGCAATCCCTCTACTGGGTATATACTCCCAAAACTCAGAAACATTTATACGTAAAGACACATGCAGCCCCATGTTCATTGCGGCATTGTTCACAGTGGCCAGGACATGGAAACAACCAAAAAGCCCGTCAATAGATGACTGGATAAAGAAGATGTGGCACATATACACTATGGAATACTACTCAGCCATAAGAAATGATGACATCGGATCATTTCCAGCAAAATGGTGGGATCTTGATAACATTATACGAAGTGAAATAAGTAAATCAGAAAAAACCAGGAACTGCATTATTCCATACGTAGGTGGTATATAAAAGTGAGACTAAGAGACATTGATAAGAGTGTGGTGATTATGGGGGGGGGTGGAGGGAGAGGGAGAGGGAGAGGGAGAGGGAGAGAGAAAGGGGAGGGGGAGGGGCAGAAAGAAAACTAGATAGAAGGTGAAAGAGGACAATCTGACTTTGGGTGATGGGTAAGCAGCATAATTGATTGACAAGATAACCTGGACATGTTTTCTTTGAACATATGTACCCTGATTTATTGATGTCACCCTAGTAAAATTAATAAAATGTAAAAAAATAAAATATTAAACTTAATATGTGTAAATTTTTAAAAGGAAGGAGGACCTAAGCTTAAATAAACGTGTCTTTTGTTTTTATCTCTTTATAAAATAATACATTCTCTTTACAGAAAAACAGTAAGAACAGGATAAAAAAACAATTGAGATAACAATAACATCACAATGAAGAGATAAGTAAGCATTGCGAATATTTTTTATCTATTTCTTTCTAAATTTTTTCTTGCATGCATGTGCACATCAAAACACAGGCAGAGATGTTTTAAAAAATTAAACGTTTTGTATTTTGTTTTGAAGCTTTTTCTGCACTTACAAATTAGAATATTCCCACAGCATTCCATATATTCTTCAAACAATTGTTTACTTGGTATTTTTTACTACATATTGAAATAAGTCCTAATTTTTTTTGATATTATAAATAAAGCTATGATGAATATCCTGGTATAACAATAGTGTGTTTATCTCTTACTTTATCAGTTTATTGTTATACTTGATGCAACATCTTTTGTATATCTTTCTAATTTAGGTTACATATTTTTTGTTAAGTTGATGTTGTCCTTTATACATTGACTATATTAACATTTTGTAATAGTTCCAAATATTTCCCCAGTTTTTCATGCATCTTGTACATTTTGATGCTTTTATTGATATCTAGAAGTGCTCAATTTATTGATTTTCCTTTGGTGTTCCTTCCATTGCGTTTAGGTTTGGAGAGTCCTTCATTGCCTCCAAGATCAATAAAATGCTCACCTACATTTGCTCCTTAGCCTGGAAATTGTGCATGCTCGTTGCTTGTTGTTTTTTGGAAGACGCAGGAGAAGAATACAGTAAATGTAGCAGCACCTTTGCCCCTCACCCCCTCTTTCCCTCAATCCCGAACCATGGGTGCCCCTTCAGTTTTGGATGGTTTTACTTTTCATATGTCTCTGTTTTAACGTCAGCTGGAATTTATCTGGTTGTGTGGTCTGAGGTGAAACTTGAACTTGAGAATTTCTTTTTCCAGATAGCGAGCCAATTTTCCTAATACCATTGTTCAATAATTCATCCCTTCCTCCTTGGTTCGTGAAGGACCATATTTTTTGAGTTACAAAGACATTAT
Organism: Saccopteryx bilineata; assembly: GCF_036850765.1. Classification (NCBI taxonomy): domain Eukaryota; kingdom Metazoa; phylum Chordata; class Mammalia; order Chiroptera; family Emballonuridae; genus Saccopteryx; species Saccopteryx bilineata. The sequence goes on from NC_089500.1 coordinate 15,355,772, forward strand.
GCAACAAAAATAACCTGCTTTCAAAGGCTTGAATCCGAGCCTGGCTAAGCACGTGGCAACTTCTACACCTACATGCTGTGCGAAGGCAGAGCGTGCCACTGTAGGGCAGGCGGCTGGAGTGTCCATTGTTAACAGAGTGTTCTAATTTGCTGAACCACACAAGTCTTTAATTTTTCAGTTCAGTTCAGTTCAAGTCAACTGACTTAATTTCGACCAGTGTTTACCAAATGCTTATTACATGCATTCACTGTAGTCCATGTGAATTACAGTTGAGTCAGTTTTGGATTCAAACCCAGCTTATGAACAACTTGTCTTGATAACTCAGGCAAGAGCCAGATAAAATCCTCTAACGATTCCGGGGGTAGGGGGATGGGGGGGGGGAGGAGCCTTTGCTGAAATCATTTTAAATGATAATTTTCTGAGTCTGAATTGATATGTCTTTTAGGGCTGCAGGGTCCCTTCATGTTCTCATCTGAGAAGCTGACAATAACAAATTGCCCAAGTCATTTGGACTGTGCCATGGGAGCAGACTGAAGCCTCATAAACACACGATGGAGCAAAATAAATAAATAAAGCAACATATGTAAGTCAAGAAGACACATTCTTTCCTCAGTATAAAAACGCAGGAAGACAAAGATGCCTGCCATTCCTGGATAACTACCCCTAGTTCATCAAGTACACAGGAGCGGGCACAAACAACACCCTTATCACAGGTGCCACGTGAATATAGAAAACAATCATGTCCACAAATATTCCATTTTACTTGTATTTCTATTGCTTATCTTTTCTTTTCATCATGTTAGTATCCGCTTTTTCATAGAATGATACAAAAACAACCTGGTGAGATTTTATGTATATTTTTGGTTCCTATTAGAGAAAACACAATTATTCATGGGATCCCATTTGTCTGACAGGAAACTGCTGACAGGAGGGAAATGTACCAAAGATGTGTTTCTTCTGTTGGTAGTTACACTGCCATCTTTCTTTATTATTCCTGACACACTGCCTGTCACGCCAGGCACAGGATGGGAGACTAGGGAAGGCTGCTTGAAGCCGCACTCCTCCGGGGAGCTTGGAAGCACCTGCTAATTGCCAGGGACCACTGCATTCATTCACCCCTTTCGCTGCTCTCCACCTCTTGAAATCTCCATAGGGCAAGCTTTCCCACAATCCACGTGGAGATTGTTTTTAGTTTATTCAACAACATTGTTGTTTAAAATTTACTTAAAAGAAAAAAAAGATTTACTTAAAAAAGTATTTTTTTAATACTATGTGTTTTTTACTTCCTAATAGTCAGCATAGTTGCAACTTTATATTTATTATTCTGACTTTTTAACTGATTATGTAAATCCAGTATGGAGAATTTAGTGTTTCCACACCAACGTATCCCCAGTGCTCAAAACATTGTATGTAATGGGAACTCAGTAAGTATCTATTGACTGGATGTTGAATGAACCAATTACAGGGAAGACATTTTGCTGTATATGAAAGTAGACACAAAGATACATGACATATTGTTTCTGTTCTCGAAGTACTTGAGCTGGGAGCCAGGACAGGCAAAAAATTAAATAGAAAGACAATTCAGTTCAAGGGATGTTTTTCAAAAGTATACAAAGTATCCAAGTAAAGTAGCACAGTCTTATATCCCACCTATGTGTGAAATCATGGTCATAGATAACAGTGGACTGGTTACCAGGAGGAGGGGACGGGGAGTAAAGAGGGAAAAGACTCTGGAAACTACTTACTCTGACTGTGTGAGCTTCCACCACAAACTTCCGCCCACAGGTGATTGTTCTTTGGTGAGGTCTTGGAAATGCAGGAGCACTGAGAACTTCAGAACCACAAATTAACTGGGGTGGGAGGAGGGGACAGCAGGCAGCCCCCCAAAGGAAATGGTCTTCAGGGTAGAGACACTTTATTTGGGACACATGATGCTGACCCCCTTAAAAAATTCAGACCCAGTTTTCTCAGCTTTCACAAAGGGCTCCCAACTGCATGGACAGAGAAAACACACCAACTCACATAACAGTGACCTAGAAGCTTCTGAAATTGATTTAAAATGCTGTGGTTGCTTTTGTTTGGGAATGGAAAATGAAGAAATTGGACATTAAGCTCTTAACTCAAAGGAAACAAAGGAGAAGAACCTGAAAAACTTAATATTAAGAAGGACTGGAGTTAGGCAACTCTTAATGATAATGGTGGAAATCGTTAAATCGTTGCCAATCTTTCTATAGAAACCACCCTCCTTGAATCGTGTGGGCAACTTTTAGTCTGATGGGTTTCCTATCTTGATGTCCTGGACCCCAGCCCATCAGACGCTTTAGTTTTCCTTTGCTTCTGGTTAATTTTAGAGTTTAGCAGAAAAGAGAAAATGTCGGAGTTCCTCTTGTGGTAAGATTTCTAAGACTTAATACCAATGCTCCAGGTAATGCCGAACTCTGCTGTGTGTGTGTGTGTGTGTGTGTGTGTGTGTGTAGATTGATTACACCTACAAAATAGAAATACAACTGAGCAATATCTTGTAGATATGTCACACTGTCACCATCCAGCCCCACCCAAGCTGCCCCGTGTACTTTGGTCTGATTCAAGCTTAGATCACAGATAGCTCATACCAGATGCATTTCAGCATCATAATAGTTTTCGGTCACCCAAGGCCTGGGAGCTACAGTTTAATTTGATCTGTCGCAGCAGGGAAGCAGCAAAAGGTCCCACCAGAAGGTATTATTCAGCACTCTGGATCCAGTATTTACTTGTATCAATTAAACAGAGAAGTATTCTAATACAGGCTTTGTGTAATTACACTTTCTATATTTAAAAGTTTGCACACCATGAACTTGCTAGATTGGAAAACTGGAGTGTAGTAATATTTAAAGTTGACTGGTGGAGGCACCCTCTTGTCCTGGACTCGAAAAAGAAGCGCTGTCTCCAGTAGGCTCGGTGTGAGCTGAGCCACCCCGGTCTGAACAGCTGCTCAGAAGATACCATGTGGCAGAGAGCATGGCAGCTCTGCCAGAGAGTGGTCGCGAAGGAGACGAGGCTCCCCGTACGCACGCAATTAGCCCATGTACCAGTGCCTGCCCTTCGGGAAGCTAAGCGAGAGCAGTGGTTCCACTGTCGTTTCATTCTGTCTGAGCATGCGCACCACTCGCCAAAGGAGGAGCCGTGACTGGCTTCTTTGCCAGCCCTGAGTTTGCTCACGATGCTCATCGTAACCCAGTTTCCCTTGCAGGGTCAGAAGAACGCAGCCCCCCAGCGATGCCCCACTCTCCTGATTCCCTTCAAGTACATTCCTGCTTAGTCCTCACTCAAATCTGCAAGATACTTGATGAGCACTTGGAAGTTTTTTGGTTTTGTTTTTTTATTTCCAGACTAGCAAAACCTTATAAAACTTTATAAGTCTGTTGGAATAGTGCTGCAAAACCTTGTTTTGAATGGGGGTGTCGTGTCAGATTGATTGGAAGTTTCTGGCTGGAATGTCTAATTATCACCTAATAAAGACAGCCTTTTCGTTAGTCTCTTTTTTGTATGCCTTGAGATTTGCCAGCGGCAGGGTAAGTCTTGCTTGACTGACACCTGTCAGTGGCCTGTATGGAAATGACAAATAATATGACAGGATGAAGGTAAAAGGTTTCACCTCAACACTGACCTGTGCCAGGATTACTTTTCTGTACTTGTTTTTTGTGGGGGTTTTTTTTGTTTTTTTTTTTTAGGCAGATGCCATGGACATGGCATGCACTGACTTGCCCATTAGAAGTTTGTGTTCTGGACAGTGACTGCAGTGGCCTGAACGACTGGTCACATAACTCTGATGTGAGCTGTCTGGGTTTGACGGGCTGATGCCTGAATGATCCAATGCTTTGCTCTCCACCACTCAGAATTTGCTGAAAACAACAAATTCTACTTAGAAGAGCTGAGTCCATTTCCACTTAAGCCACACCTAGTGTATTTCTAGTAATGTATAGTAATGCATACATCTTAATAAAATCAAAATAGAAGATGACAGATCAATGGGCTCTGATTTGAAAAGTGTGGTATATAAGATCATGGGGTGTTTTCACAGGCCCCAGAAAGGACACGGATATGCTAATTCCAATTTCTTGCCTATTCTATTCATCCTGATCAGCACCCCAAACTGATTCCTCTGGAAACATCAACTTTTGTCACATTAATCACCCACTTAGAGGTTGCTGGAAGACTGCCCATTGCTGACCATAAAAATCCAAATTCGACTTGGATTCAAGGCTGTGTAGACAACATGGTTAACCCCTCCGTCTCCACAAAACCTCTTGTTCCTTGGTAAGAGCTACACTTTGCCAAACTCTCTCCTCCGCGTTTCCTGAACCCACCTTTCCTATTCTTATTTCCAGCCTTGTTTAGGGCTTTCTTCCAGTTTCTCCTCTGCCTGGATGTCTTCCAAGAATCCTCACCAGACTTCTTGCCTTGACTGAAGTTTAGCTTTTTCTGGGGCCACAGATTCTCCTGGGACTCAAAAGGGCAAAGGTGGGTTATTCTTTACACCTCCAGTGACAAAGTGTAAACTCACGTCTTTGCTCTGGTCTGTGTAGGTCTCATTGAATGATCCCAGCTGTGACTCTTTATGAAGTCACCTTCTCTAGAGCTAGGCCCTCACAGAAGCTCGTCACCATACAGAGCTTCCTTGGCTACAGTGGCTGACATGGTAGCTATTAGATCACTTCTGTCATTGCAGCAGGTTCTAGCAGATTGCTGTGGTCCCAAAGCTGCTTTTTCCATTATTCTTTTTATATTGTTTTCATCAGAGCCAACGTAGACCCAGGCCATAAGTCATGTTAGCATAAGGTAGGTTGATGCTGATGGAAATATGTCCATAGGATTAGGTACTACATTCCTTTTCTTAAAACATATTTTTTTCAGATTATATTTATTCATTTTTAGAGAGGGAGGAAAGAGAGAGAAGAAGGGAGGAGCAGGAAGCATCAACTCCCATATTTGCCTTGACCAAGCAAGCCTGGGGTTTTGAACTCACAACCTCAGCATTTCAGGTCGATGCTTTATCCACTGCGCCACCACAGGTCAAGCAGGTACTGCATTCTTATGATATGCCAGGCACTATGCTAAGTGTTTTATATATATTATCTTATTTAACTCTCCTAACAAATGTTTGAGGTGAGCATAATGAGTCCCATTGTATAGACAAGGAACAGAGACTTAGAAAAGTTAACTAACTTGCCAAGGGCCACACAACTGTCAGAATCCAACACAACTCCCTTATGTCTAACTCCAAAACTCCTGCTCCAGTGATTCTCAAACACATACCTTCAATCAGTCTATATCAGATTGCTTGGGGAGCTTATTTATTTATTTAAGTGAGAGGCAAGGAGGCAGAGGCAGAGAGATAGACTCCCACATGTGCCTTGACTGGAATCCACCTGGCAAGCCCCAACTGGGGCTGATGCTGTGCCCATCTGGGGCCGCTGCTCTGTTGTTCGGCAACTGAGCTATTTGAGTGCCTGAGGCAAGGCCATGGAACTATTCTCAGCACCCGGAGCCAACTTGCTCAAGCATTGGCTGCAGGAAGTGAGAGGAAGAGGGAGAGAGAGGGAGAAGGGGAGGGGGAGGGGTGGGTAAGCAGATGGTTGCTTCCCCTGTGTGCCCTGACTGGGAATCAAACCTGGGACTTTTAAACTAACAAACAAGCTGGACTTCATCACAGACTTAGAGATAAGCTTATGTGTTTTCAGGTTTGTACAAGAGTCTACTGGGTGCTTTGTATAAATAATATAGGCAGCCTAAGGCATGGTCCCTTCCTTTCCAGAAAGACCGTGCGCTTGACCTGCTCTGTTCTTTGCTGTTCATCCCCCTTGCAAAGTCATAGATCCAGGTAGGACTGTGCCATTTCCTGAGCTGCTTGAATGAGACTGAAAAGCTATCCTCAACCCCCCACTGCTGAGATGACTGCTTTGACTCTCAGGTCACAGTCAGCCCAGCCTGCCTCCTCCAAATGGAGTTACAGAAGGAATAGCTACACATTATTTTAGGTGGGGTTCAGTCTCAGTAAGGGAAATAGCAGCCCAGAGAAGAGGAAAAAGCCATATGGTTGGCAAGTCAAGAAAGGTTTCAAAGAGAAAGAGAAAATCTGATACTCAGTGGTGCAGTTTTGAAACCCATTGCATGGAAACAGTAACTTCAATAAATGTATTTTTTAGTGATGTACCAATCAAAAAGTTTTACTGCATTATTTTTCACTTTTAGTATTTTTTTCCTGTTATAATTTGAACTAACAGTGGCAGATTTTGAGGTTTCCTATTTATACAAAGATTCATGTCACAAAATGATGACATCCTATTTCCACTGTAATCTGGAGCGGATAAATTAGGACCAGATAGTCTGGTGGTTACACACACAATTGCAGTTTCAAAATCTGCCGAGGTCATTAGCTGAGGATATATTCAATAGTAGAATGATGTGTGAGCCTGACCAGTGGTGGTGCGGTGGATAGAGCACTGACCTGGAATGCTGAAGTCCCCAGTTCAAAATCCCAAAGTCTTCAGCTTGAGCACAGGATCATCGACATGATCCCAAGGTCACTGGCTTGAGCAAGGGGTCACTGGCTCAGCTTGAGCCCCTCGTAAAAGCACGTATGAGAAGCAATCAATGAATAGCAAAAATGAAAGAGCTATGAGTTGATGCTTCTCATCTCTTTCCTCTCAAATAAATAAACAAATAAATAGATAAACCTAGAAATTATTTTTTTTAAAAGGGATAAGATGGAGTACAAATGTTCAAAGTAAGAAATTAAAGATAGTCATAACTTCCCAGGGAAGATGCAAGTGAAATAATTATAGAATATTACACAGCAGTAATAATTGTGAACAGAAATGTGTGGTATATGCTCTAATTGCTTAGGCATTCAGAGAACATGATCCATTTTCTCTCCCAGTGTGTTTTAGAAGTTGCTAATAACATAAATAGCCTAGTTTGCTTGTTCAACATCCAGTTTCCTGGGCCCCTCTCCAAATTTATTAATGCATAGTCTCCAGGGGATCGTATTTCCCAAACGATTCCTATTATCACAGAAGTTTGCGCAACCATGAACTAGAATGATCATCAAAATGTCGGGAGTTGCTGGAACAGAGGCAAAGCATTATGGCATGGGCAGAAATTAGGCACAAAGGTCAGAGGGCGAGCGCTCCTGGGAAGGCATCTTAGAATATACAGAAACTGAGTTTAAGTTTCTATCAGCAGAAAAAGGGAAATTTATACAACCAAATGAGTGCTGGGCAAGTTGCAAAAGGGTATTTTGTTTAGAGATAGTTAGCCTTCAAAGTCACAGGTTTTTCTGGGTAATTAAAAGAATGTGATTTTAAGTGAAATCTGTTTTTGTCTTTTTCTCTTTTAGAGCAGAGCATGCTGTAGTCGAACCTCCAGACCTCTTGAAAATTTATATTTGGACTTGCTACCCAGATTTTGAAATGAAAGCAGGGGCCAGAAGGGTATCACGTTAAATGGGAAGAACCAGGAGAAGCTATCATATCCTTTTATCCATTTACATTTAATCCAAACCATCCATCCTCATAACAGTTCTTCTCTGCCTTCCCCATGGGCTTAATATAAATCATGGGAGATAATTTGCAGAGAAGGCTATTTCAAATTGCGGCAGAGCAGTTCATTTGTTTCGATAATTCACTTTGGTGTAAAATTCAATTATTACTGACAAATACACGTTAGTAACTTAATCATTATAAAGAACAGACGTCTGGGCAAGGAACAAGTAATTGGGGGATACCCAAGTCTTTTAACCTCCCCCATTCCCCCAAATGGTTCTAGAGAATTTTCAATCCTTGTAAGAGCTTTAAAAAAATCTTATTCTTCTTATCCTTGGATACAATACCTCTCATCACTTATGTTCAAAATAATAAATGTGTAAATACTTGCCACAAATTTATATACTTGCACAACTCTGTAACATTGCAAAATCCGGCCTAGCTATTCAGAAAATTGTCTTGATTTTTTTCCCCTCTTACCCAGACCAAAGAGAGAACCACACCCCGTTTGTTGGAGCTCTGACATCCGACCTCTGCTGATTGGTCAGGTTTGTTTAATTAAAATGGAGTCACGTTTTCGAGGAAAGGGGAGATTTGGCGAAGCCAATGTTGAAGAAATTAGTTCTACTCTGGCCAACATCGACTTCCTGGATTTTTGCATTAATTGAGATATGCTTTGTGACTGGGGAAACCACTTCACACAAGGATTGGGTGAATTGGGGAGATTTCATAGACCAAAATGAATACAAATTGAAAAGGTAGGTGTGACAGAGGTCACAAGCCAGGACGCCATACCCTTGGGGCAAACAGGCAGCTCCGCACCCCCAGCCCGCCCTGTGTGTCCTGCCCAGCAGGCACTGAGGCCTGCGTCTGATGAGCCAGCGGAAATGTTAAAGAGCTGGAATCTGTCCTTTCCCTCATTATAGTTCCCCACTTTAGGTAGTTAGTATGCATTTAATCCTTTCGTATTTGTATTGGAATCCACTGCTCTATCCAGACCCCAAAGGAGAGTGACTGAACAGTTTTCACAGCTCAGCATTTTTTTGTACAAGGGAAGAAAGCTGGACAACCAGTTTATAAAATGCTGACAGAAATACACAGTAATTTAGAGAGCTTCTATATGCAGTCTTCAAGATTAACTGCCCTACATCTCCCATTATTGTTTTAACTCATCCTTCGGAAATGGTTTAGCGCGTAGAGAAAAGCTGTAAAGGTGTGGTGAGCAGTGAATTATTTGCAAGCAATAGAAGAATGGTGATAAACCTTTTAAAACTTGTATCTATGGAGCGGGCACTTCAGAAAGTAAATAGGTATAATAACACGTCTATGGCTCCCCCTCTCTTCCACCCTTGCATGCATTTCTTTTCAAACTGAAGAAAGCCTGACTAGGTAGCTGGCCTTTAAGCCTTCAATTAATTGAACAAAGATTTTTAAATTGTTCAATTGGTTTCATTAGGAAGTGTACAATGACATAATAAAGTAAAACAAATGATATAAAGCAGAGCCACTAATTAGCTCTACATGATTGATATAGCTTTGGACCAGGCATTTGATCTCAAACAAAATGCAGTTCCTTGTTAAGAGGATTTTTAATTGATGTGCAGAGAGGTATTAGATGATGTTGGAAAATAATTACTCCAAACCTATTCATGCATTTGGCTGAACATAACAAATGAAGTTTGGGCACTGGATCTGGCGAAGTGGACACGTGCTAATTAATAACGAGAAGAACAAGCATCTTCCATGCGTTTTTAACCCAGTATTTGCTAGGAGATTGCTGAGCAATTATGCACCATAATGAGGTTGTCATATAAACAAGATTAACATTACTCAGATGTCAGAAGAGATTTCAAATTCATGCAACCCATATGTATTTTCTGGTTGTTATAGATTGTAATGCAATGCTAACCAGTCAAGGTTGCCGCTCCAAGTTCAGGTATGATTCAGGAAGCATCACAATGAAGAATCAAATATTCACTGGTTCCTAATGGTCAAATTAAGATTGTTCTCTTAGAATAAATAAGCAGATGCACTTGAGCTCATGTCAAAGTACCAATACATTAAAAAAAAAACTTTTCTCAAAATATGAATATTGACAGGGGAAAATATGCTCTTCATCTCTAAAAACTTGATGAGCATATGCACTGAGTTACACATAATTTGTTAAATCTGACAAGAACGTTAAATTAACATTTGGTTGATCTTGGCCAAATTCTTTGCTCAGAAAAATGTGTGCATGTTGACATGAAATTAGAGGGGTTTATGGATGAATATCTGAAGGCGGAATTTGTCCTTTATTTTATGTATGGCTGTCCCCCCCCAACCCCCCAATGGTAGCAGATAAAGCTAACTTGTGATAGGACTTTACAGCCAAAAATGTAGCATTGACTCAAGCGTTTAGATATCGTAGACAATTTAAAACTGCAACAAGGAAATCTTGAGTTTGGTGTGAGCTCAAAGTATTGAATAATTGCTCAATCTACTCTGGCAGTATATAAACTCAGTTCAAGTGACCAATTTAACATCTACCTTTTAATAAGTTCATTTTACTCAATCATCCTCCGCAAATGTTTAAGTACTGAAAACGACATTTCCCATTAATGGCTGTAGACGTGAATTAAACTTTCTAATTTCTTTTGCTGGACTAAGAAACGTTATGTGTGTGTTGTGTGTGTGTTTATGTATAGATTGCGTGTTTCTGTGTGTCGGGATGTGTGTATAGAGGAGGAGAGGGGTCAGAGTCAGAGTGGAATATTCCAAACTAACCAGTGTCTCAGTTTCTTCACAAAGGTTCACTGCTCATCCTCGCACCCATGCAATCGTCTTTGCCTGAAATGGTCCCTCTTTATAAATGTGTGTGCGTGCGTGCATGTGTGCATGTGTGGAGGTGTTTATTTACAAAGGTTTTTTTCCTAAAAAATTAGATTTTTTTTTAAAATAAATTTTTATTAATGGTAATGGGATGACATTAATAAATCAGGGTACATATATTCAAAGAAAACATGTCTAGGTTATTTTGTCATCAAATTATGTTGCAAACCCCTCGCCCAAAGTCAGATTGTCCTCCGTCACCCTCTATCTAGTTCTCTGTGCCCCTCCCCCTCCCTCTAACTCTCTCCCTCCCTCCCTCCCATGTCCTCCCTCCCCCCCCACCCTTGGTAACCACCACACTCTTGTCCATGTCTCTTAGTCTCATTTTTATGTTCCACCAATGTATGGAATCATGTAGTTCTTGTTTTTTTCTGATTTACTTATTTCACTCCTTATAATGTTATCAAGATCCCACCATTTTGCTGTAAATGATCTGATGTCATCATTTCTTATAGCTGAGTAGTATTCCATAGTGTATATGTGCCACATCTTCTTTATCCAGTCTTCTATTGAAGGGCTTTTTGGTTGTTTCCATGTCTTGGCCACTGTGAACAGTGCTGCAATGAACATGGGGCTACATGTGTCTTCACGTATCAATGTTTCTGAGGTTTTGGGGTATATACCCAGTAGAGGGATTGCTGGGTCATAAGGTAGTTCTATTTGCAGTTTTTTGAGGAACCACCATACTTTCCTCCATAATGGTTGTACTACTTTACAGTCCCACCAACAGTGAATGAGGGTTCCTTTTTCTCCACAGCCTCTCCAACATTTGCTATTACCCGTCTTGTTGATAATAGCTAATCTAACAGGAGTGAGGTGGTATCTCATTGCCATTTTGATTTGCATTTCTCTAATAACTAATGAAGCTGAGCATCTTTTCATATATCTGTTGGCCATTTGTATCTCTTCCTGGGAGAAGTTTCTGTTCATGTCCTCTTCCCATTTTTTTATTGGATTGTTTGTTTGTTTGTTGTTGAGTTTTATGAGTTCTTTGTAAATTTTGGATATTAGGCCCTTATCTGAGCTGTCGTTTGAAAATATCAGTTCCCATATAGTTGGCTGTCTGTTTATTTTGTTATCAGTTTCTCTTGCTGAGCAAAAACTTTTAATTCTGATGTAGTCCCATTCATTTATCTTTGCCTTCACTTCTCTTGCCATTGGAGTCCTGGGTTTTAAAGAGCATTTTATGAATTTGACTCCAATGGCAAGAGAAGTGAAGGCAAAAATTAATGAATGGGACTACATCAGACTAAGAAGTTTTTGCTCAGCAAAGGAAACTGATAACAAAATAAACAGAAAGCCAACTAAATGGGAAATGATATTTTCAAACAACAGCTCAGATAAGGGCCTAATATCCAAAATATACAAAGAACTCATAAAACTCAACAACAAACAAACAAACAATCCAATAAAAAAATGGGAAGAGGATATGAATAGACACTTCTCCCAGGAAGAAATACAAATGGCCAACAGATATATGAAAAGATGCTCATCTTCTTTAGCTATTAGAGAAATGCAAATCAAAATGGCAATGAGATACCACCTCACACCTGTTCGATTAGCTGTTATTAGCAAGTCAGGTAATAGCAAATGTTGGAGAGGCTGTGGAGAAAAAGGAACCCTCATACACTGTTGGTGGGAATGTAAAGTAGTACAACCATTATGGAAGAAAGTATGGTGGTTCCTCAAAAAACTGAAAATAGAACTACCTTATGACCCAGCAATCCCTCTACTGGGTATATATCCCCAAAACTCAGAAACATTGATACGTAAAGACACATGCAGCCCCATGTTTATTGCAGCATTGTTCACAGTGGCCAGGACATGGAAACAACCAAAAAGCCCATCAATAGATGACTGGATAAAGAAGATGTGGCACATATACACTATGGAATACTACTCAGCCATAAGAAATGATGACATCGGAACATTTACAGCAAAATGGTGGGATCTTGATAACATGATACGAAGCGAAATAAGTAAATCAGAAAAAAACAGGAACTGTATTATTCCATACGTAGGTGGGACATAATAGTGAAACTAAGAGACATTGATAAGAGTGTGGTGGTTACGGGGGGGAGGGGGGAATGGGAGAGGGATAGGGGGTGGGAGGGGCACAAAGAAAACAAGATAGAAGGTGACAGAGGACAATCTGATTTTGGGTGGTGGGTATGCAACATAATTGAACGACAAGATAACCTGGACTTGTTATCTTTGAATATATATATCCTGATTTATTGATGTCACCCCATTAAAAAAATAAAATTATAAAATAAAAAAAAATAAAAAAAAAAAAAATAAAAAATAAAACCCAGGTCCATGATTTTAGTACCTATGTCTTCTTCTATGTACTTTATTGTTTCAGGTCTTATATTTAGGTCTTTGATCCATTTTGAATTAATTTTAGTACATGGGGACAGGCTGTAGTCGAGTTTCATTCTTTTGCATGTGGCTTTCCAGTTTTCCCAACACCATTTGTTGAAGAGGCTTTCTTTTCTCCATTGTGTGTTGTTGGCCCCTTTATCAAAGATTATTTGACCATATATATGTGGTTTTATTTCTGGGCTTTCTATTCTGTTCCATTGGTCTGAGTGTCTATTTTTTTGCCAATACCATGCTGTTTTGATTATCGTGGCCCTATAATATAGTTTAAAGTCAGGTATTGTAATGCCCCCAGCTTCATTCTTTTTCCTTAGGATTGTTTTGGCTATTCGGGGTTTTTTATAGTTCCATATAAATCTGATGATTTTTTGTTCCATTTCTTTAAAAAATCTCATAGGGATTTTGATGGGAATTGCATTAAATTTGTATATTGCTTTGGGTAATATGGCCATTTTGATTATATTTATTCTTCCTATCCAAGAACAAGGAATATTTTTCCATCTCATTGTATCTTTTTCGATTTCCCTTAACAATGCTTTGTAATTTTCATTATATAGGTCCTTTACGTTCTTTGTTATGTTTATTCCTAGGTATTTTATTTTTTTTGTTGCAATCGTGAAGGGGATTATTTTTTTGAGTTCGTTTTCTAATATTTCATTGTTGGCATATAGAAAGGCTATGGACTTTTGTATGTTAATTTTGTATCCTGCGACCTTACTGTATTGGTTTATTGTTTCTAATAATCTTTTTGTGGAGTCCTTCCGGTTTTCGATGTATAGGATCATATCATCAGCAAAAAGTGATAGCTTTACTTCTTCTTTTCCGATATGGATGCCTTTTATTTCTTTGTCTTGTCTGATTGCTCTGGCCAGAACTTCTAGCACCACGTTGAATAAGAGTGGAGAGAGTGGACAACCCTGTCTTGTTCCTGATTTAAGGTAGAAAGTCCTCAGTTTTATGCCGTTTAATAGGATGTTGGCTGATGGTTTATCATATATGGCCTTAATCATGTTGAGATATTTTCCTTCTATACCCATTTTGTTGAGAGTCTTAAACATAAAATTGTGTTGTATTTTATCAAAAGCCTTTTCTGCATCTATTGATAAGATCATGTGGTTTTTGTTCTTTGTTTTGTTGATATGGTGTATTACGTTAACCGTTTTATGTATGTTGAACCATCCTTGAGATTCTGGGATGAATCCCACTTGATCATGATGTATTATTTTTTTAATATGTTGTTGTATTCGGTTTGCCAGTATTTTGTTTAGTATTTTAGCATCTGTATTCATTAGAGATATTGGTCTATAGTTTTCTTTCTTTGTGCCATCCTTGCCAGGTTTTGGTATGAGGGTTATGTTGGCCTCATAAAATGTGTTTGGAAGTATTGCTTCTTCTTCAATTTTTTGGAAGACTTTGAGTAGAATAGGAACCAAGTCTTCTTTGAATGTTTGATAGAATTCACTAGTATAACCGTCTGGGCCTGGACTTTTATTTTTGGGGAGATTTTTAATAGTTTTTTCTATTTCCTCCCTGCTGATTGGTCTGTTTAGGCTTTCTGCTTCTTCATGACTCAGTCTAGGAAGGTTGTATTGTTCTAGGAATTTATCCATTTCTTCTAGATTGTTGTATTTGGTGGCATATAATTTTTCATAGTATTCTACAATAATTCTTTGTATTTCTATGATGTCTGTGGTGATCTCTCCTCTTTCATTTTGGATTTTATTTATTTGAGTCCTGTGTCTTTTTTCCTTGGTGAGTCTTGCCAAGGGTTTGTCAATTTTGTTGATCTTTTCAAGGAACCAGCTCCTTGTTTTATTGATTTTTTCTATAGTTTTTCTGTTCTCTATTTCATTTATTTCTGCTCTGATTTTTATTATCTCCTTTCTTCGGCTGGTTTTGGGTTGTCTTTGTTCTTCTTTTTCTAGTTCCTTAAGGTGTGAAGTTAAGTGGTTTACTTCGGCTCTCTCTTGTTTGTTCATATAGGCCTGAAGTGATATGAACTTTCCTCTTATTACTGCTTTTGCTGCATCCCAGAGATTCTGATATGTCGTATTTTCATTTTCATTTGTCTGTATATATCTTTTGATTTCTGTGCTTATTTCTTCTTTGACCCATTCATTTTTTAGAAGTATGTTGTTTAATTTCCACATTTTTGTGGGTTTTTCCCCCTCTTTTTTGCAGTTGAATTCTAGTTTCAAGGCTTTATGATCAGAAAATATGCTTGGTACAATTTCAATTTTTCTAAATTTGCTGATATTGTCTTTGTGGCCCAACATATGGTCAATTCTTGAGAATGTTCTATGTACACTAGAGAAAAATGTATACTCTGTCGCTTTGGGATGAAGTGTCCTGTAGATGTCTATCATATCCAGGTGTTCTAGTATTTCGTTTAAGGCCACTATATCTTTATTGATTCTCTGTTTGGATGACCGATCTAGAGCCGTCAGCGGTGTATTGAGGTCTCCAAGTATGATTGTATTTTTGTTAGTTTTTGTTTTAAGGTCAATAAGTAGCTGTCTTATATATTTTGGTGCTCCTTGGTTTGGTGCATATATATTAAGGATTGTTATGTCTTCTTGATTCAACTTCCCCTTAATCATTATGAAATTACCATTTTTGTCTCTGAGTACTTTTTCTGTCTTGTAGTCAGCATTATTAGATATGAGTATTGCTACGCCTGCTTTTTTTTGGGTCTTGTTTGCTTGGAGTATTGTTTTCCAGCCTTTCACTTTGAATTTGTTTTTATCCTTGTTGCTTAGATGTGTTTCTTGTAGGCAGCATATAGTTGGATTTTCTTTTTTAATCCATTCTGCTACTCTGTGTCTTTTTATTGGTAAGTTTAATCCATTTACATTTAGTGTAATTATTGACACTTGTGGGTTCCCTACTGCCATTTTATAAATTGCTTTCTGTTAGTTTTGTATCTAGTTTGATTCTTCTCTTTTGTTTTTCTATCATTTGTTTTTGTTTGTTTGTGTTCCATACTTCTTTCCTCTGTTGCTACCTTTTTTAAGTCAAGTGTTTTTGTGGTGGTTTTTTTAAGGGTGGTTACCATTAAGTAATGAAAAGGGTACCTACCATATTCATTGTAGTACCCTATCTTATAAGTATTTCTGCACTTCATCATCCTTTGCTACTGTTAATCTCCATCCTCTCCCCCCTTTTTTTCCTTTGTTGTCACAGTTTAAGTTTGGTTTTATTGTGTTCTTGGTGGAGCTGTTACTTGTGGTGTTGTTTTCTTTTGTTCTTTGAATCTGGTTGGAAAACCCCCTTTAGTATTTCCTGGAGTGGGGGCTTTCTGTTGAAAAATTCTTTCATCTTTTCTGTATTTGTGAATGTTTTTATATCTCCTTCATACATGAAGGATAGCTTTGATGGGTATAGTATTCTTGGCTGAAAGTTCCTCTCTTTCAGGGCTTTAAATATTGGGGTCCACTCTCTTCTAGCTTGTAGAGTTTCTGCTGAGAAATCTGATGATAATCTAATAGGCCTTCCTTTATATGTTGTACTCTTCTTTTCCCTGGCTGCCTTGAGAATTTTTTCTTTGTCATTGGTTTGTGTCATCTTTATTATGATGTGCCTTGGAGTGGGTTTGTTGGGGTTAAGAAAACTTGGTGTTCTGTTTGCTTCTTGAATTTGAGGCTTTAGTTCCTTCCACAGGCTTGGGAAGTTCTCATCTATTATTTGTTTGAGTATATTCTCCATTCCATTTTCTTTCTCTTCTCCCTCTGATATACCTATTATTCTTATGTTATTCTTTCTGATGGAGTCAGACAATTCCTGTAGGGCTTTCTCGTTTTTTATTATTTTTGAGTCTCTTTCTTCTTCTCTCTGTTGTGCCTCAAGTTGTTTGTCTTCTATTTCACTAATCCTATCTTCAATCTGGGCTGTTCTGTTAGCTAAGCTTGTTACCTCGTTTTTCAGCTCGTGAATTGAGTTTTTCATTTCTGTTTGATTTGTTTTTATAGTTTCAATTTCCTTGGTAATATATTCTTTGTGTTCATTGAGTTGTTTTCTGATCTCCCTAAATTGCCTTTCTGTGTTTTCTTGTATATCTCTGAGTATTTTTAAGATTTCTATTTTAAATTCTCTGTCATTTAGCTCCAAGGCTTCCAATATGTTAAGTCTTTTCTCCATAGATTTTTCCACATCTATTTGTGTTACCTCTCTTTCTTTTGTATCCATAATATTCGATTTCCTCTTTCTTATCGGCATCTGAGGGTGGTCTTATTGATAGCACTAATTAGAATTAATAAAGAGTAAAAAGTAAAAAAAAAAAAAAAAAAAGGTAAAACACCCCACAAAAAAAACAGTAATAATTTATTATTTCCCCCTTTTTTTCTCTCTTCTCTTTCCCTCCTCTCCCCTCCTCAGGGAAATATCGTGCCTATAATGGAGGGCCTGATTTGGGGTGAAGAGTTCAAGGGGCAAAAAAAAGGGAGTAGGGACCTACTAAATGCAAAAAAAAAAAAAAAAAAAAAAGGAAGAAAATCTTAGACAAGCATAAGATGATTTGCTTGTAAGTGATGGTCAACTAAGAGATATAATGAGAGGGATAAGAGGGAACCAGAAAAAAGACCAAAAAAGAATAATAAAGAAGAAAAAATAAAAATAATAAGTAAAAATCTGTTGTATTAAGTGGAGCGAAGACTAAATACAATGGAGACCTTGGGTTGGGAGGACCCAAAATGCCACAAAAATAAACAAACAAGAAAAAAAAATAAAAACAAAAGCAAAAAAGAGTAATAAAGCCAAAAAAAAGCCTTGAGTCCCAAATTAACTAATTTGTTCGTGATTGAGGATTATATGGGAGGAAAGTGAAATGAGAAAAGAAAAAACGAATAGAAAGGAAAAAATAAGAAAAAGAGAAAAACGAAGGAAGAAATAAAATAGGAAGAGAAAAAAACAAAATAAAGCAAGACAAAAAAAAAACAAAAGAGGAGAGAGTGAGAGTTAAGTGTTTTGGAGTATAACCTTAAAGGAGGGTGAGGATGAAGAAGAAAAATAAAATGCAACACTCATGGGTAGTGTAGTTCAAGAAAGGGGAAGCATAAGATGGGCAGAGAATAGAAGGACCGAGGTGGAGGAAATAAAGGCAAAAAGATAGAAGAAACAAACAACAACAACAACAACAAAAAATTAGTGGATCAAGTTGTAAAGTCTGTGGGTTTTTCTTGATTTTGAGAGGTTAACTTCTTCCTTTTTCTTTTCTCTCCCTCTTCCTAGTCGGTGACTCTGTACCCCAGGCTCTGCCCCTGTGTCACTCTTAGGTAGGGATTTGCAGTTGATGGGATTCTATGGCAATGTCATATAATTGGCTTTAGTCTTGCTGGAAGTAAAGGCTTGTTGGCGTTTGCAGGGTCCAACGATGAGAGAGTTTGCTTTCCTGGATTCTCTCTCCTAGTCCCCCCTTTCTGAATTAGCAGCCTGGTGATCCAGCTATAAGGCTGCAACTGCTTCTGCCTGGGGAGTAAGAGGCTCAAAGAGCTAGGAAATCCTCACTCTATCCCCACTCAGTGCAAGGCTTTGGGAAAGGCTCTGACAGTCAGGGCCTCCAGTGTAATCGGGGGTGGGGGTGGTGGGAGTCAATTGTTGTCAAGGTGACTGTTCAGCGCCTATCATTTAGTTGGACCTCTCAACCCAGGCTTTCCACACTTTGTAGCCTGTTTTTGCAGGGAAGAAGAGGCACTAGTCTCTGCTTGCGACTAGTGTAGTATAGACCTTATTATCTGCCAAGTCCTTCTTGTTAGCGTTTATCCCTGAATATGGAGGCTCTATCAATCAGAAGTTGCCCCCGCCCCTTTAGCGAGAGGCACTAAAAAATATCACGCCTCTTGTCTTGGATCGCTGAACTGAGAGAGATCTTATCAATTAGAACCAAGGGTGCGCAGATTTTATGGGTTAAGCTAATTTCAGTGATTGGGTCGCAGCTGTGCTTCCGAAGGTATTTTAGGCTGCCTGCGCGCGCCCCTCCCCCAACGCTTGATTGTTAGCTTGAATGGCTGGGTGAGGTGCCCCGCCCACGGAGAGAATCTCCCAAGCCTCTCCCGCTCGCGGACCGCACCAGGCGCAGGATAATGGAGCCCCCTGGGTGTGCGGGCCAGCAGGGCGCCCTGGGCGCGTGGAATGCCCAAGGCACGCGCGCGAATGGGGCGCTCCGGGCACTGGTGGCCGGCGACCCCCACTCGCAGTGTGCGGGCCGCTGGGAACGTCAGCGGTGCTCAACCGGACCAGGCGCGTGCGCAGCTGCTCGCGGCGGCGGCTCGCGGTGGCGGCTCCCGTCGGCCGCTCGTGGCGGCTCGCGGTTCCCAAGTATATGGGCTGACTCACCACAGGCGCACTTCCTTGCGGTTTGAAAGAACGTCCCTGTCGTAGATTCCTCCACACCCTCGTCTCTCAGATTCAAGTGATAACAGTCCTTTCGCTATCAGTTTGTGTGGAACTCCGGAATGCTCCGAGGATAAATTTTTCTGTTTCTAGTTGATAAATTTGTTGTGATTTAGGGGAGAGCTGTCGGACGCGCTGCTCACGGCGCCATTTCTGTGACGTCACTCAAAATTAAATTTTTAAGCCACTATTTTCTCTAATTTTTTTTATAGGTTTCCTTGATGATCTTGATAATTAAAACTTAATTCCTTTCTACTCAAGATTTGAATTTTTAAACCTAATAAATGATATCCTTTTCTAACTGGAAACCTCATAGAATAGAGCAGTGATTATTACAGGATGCTCCATGTCTGGTCCTGCCTCCCTTCGGTCCCAGGCCCTGTTACTGTGTTTGCTGCAGTGTGGGCAGCACAGAGCAGAGACTGGAGGACAAGACCCCCGCCCCCGGGCTTCTCCCGAATCCTGGGGGCGAAGAAGCCTGTGATATGAGCAGAGGTGCAGGGTGCTCTAGAGCCCGCGAGATGCTGCAGTCTCGTTCAGACGGGTCACATGCCGACATCATGGTGGCCTGTAGCATCAATAGGCTTGGATAGATGAAGAGAAATGTGGAGGAATTCTGGTGGGAAAAATGTAATTCTCCCCCAATTAAATTCCAGAAGCATTTATAATGAGGAGAATAATGAAGGGCTGTATTGCTGCCCAGTTCTGCAGAGATATTAACAGAAGTGAAGAAACAGAACGAGAAATCCAAGGAGCAAGCTGGCTCTTAACCCAGGATGGGTCGCTCATTCTGACCTACGAACTCAGAGATATTGAAGTGGAGTTTGAGAGGCCTCCCCCTCTTGGGCGAAGCACTGAACCATCTGAATAAATGCTGCAGAGCAAAAATGAACAGAAAAATCCCTGGGATCTAAGTGGAAGGTTGGTCTGTCTCAACGCTGGCGGAAAGGCTGTGGCTGTTGAAAGACTCTTCTGTGTTTGAAGTCTAAGTAATTACATGGATTATTGTACTGTGTAATGTTAAGTGAAAGGAGAGTTATTGACAATATAATTATAAATTATGACCATATTAAATAATACAAATTGAAATAAGACCGGAAGGAAATAAGCCAGAATGCTAATACCAGTTTTGTTACAGTGGTGAGA
The DNA here is from genome assembly GCF_036850765.1 of Saccopteryx bilineata. Lineage (NCBI taxonomy): Eukaryota > Metazoa > Chordata > Mammalia > Chiroptera > Emballonuridae > Saccopteryx > Saccopteryx bilineata. The sequence goes on from NC_089500.1 coordinate 15,376,081, forward strand.
TTAAGGGTCATTTACCCTTTCTTTTCCAAATTGCCTGTAAATTTTTTAAATTATTTTTATAATGAACACATTAAAAAAGATTTTATTTCATGAACTTATTCCAGAGAAAAAGCAAGGAAGCTTCTAGAAGAGCAATCGGTAATTCTCTCTGTTTTGTATAGCTACCCCAACCCATGGCAGGTGGCAACTTCAAAGTGCAGGGCACACTAACTACCTGGGTCCCACATCCAGGCCAACAGAATGTTCACCTTTGCTGAGTTGCCCAGACCTGACCCTCCTGAGCCCCCTGACTGGGGGCAGGTGCAGAAGTGGGTGGGAGGCAGCAACAGCCAAGGTACAGGGTGTTGGGAGAGTGAGGCCAGGTGGAGCTGAGCACCAGGACGGGCACTGGTGCAGGGAGGCGACAGGAAGTGGGGCTGTGAGTGTTCTAAGACCGCACATCTGCCCCCCATCTTGTCCTATGAGACTTCCCTCACAGAACACTTACCCAAAAATAAAATTAGGGATATCAAGGCAGCAACGGCAGTCTTAAACTGCAAGTGTGCGAACCTTCTGAGCACAGGCCACGGGTGACTGCACTGTCACTGACCCCTGAGTGACACATGCTCCCAGGTGAGTCAGGTGGTAAGTTGCCTTGCAGAAGGTGATTCGGCCTGTGTCATATGTATTTAGACTCTGTCCTCTATTTGGGAAGGATTAGAGACTTCTCAAAGGAGATTTTATTTGCCGTAATTAGATGTGGCCTGACCGTTTGGTCAGCATCTGATTGAGACGATTTACGGTGCTGCTCCCTCTGATCGGGGGCTTTGTCTGGAACCCAGGGCTCCAAAATATGGAACTGTTCGTGCTCGCTGTTGTGCATAGGAAGCAAGTTTTCGCTGACACGAAGAGACATTTGGATATATTGAACTTGAAATTATAGAGGAAAAAGTACAAATCCTTATGATTTAAGAAAATTGTAGGCATTCAGATTTCCATTGGGAAAGTGGCAACTGAATTTTATTCTTTACATTTATTTCTCGTTGCCGACCTTTCTGGAAATGGTGACGTCATCAATTGTGTGCTTGCATGTGTGTGTTTGTGTGTGTGACTATTTGAAGTACATTCATTTCAAAAATGTCAGTCATACACATGAATCTTGTTTTAAACTTTTCCAGAGATCCAACTTCAGGGCGCCAGCAGCCCATGGCACAGAAAGTGCACCAAATACTGCCCCCTGAAGTGTCATGAAGTTGTCCTGTTGGCACTGTTCAGTCCGTCAGGGCTGACCAAGGGGACAGTGTATGAATCCCAGAACCATCCTGACCTTGCTCACTCTGTGGGCAAACTCAGGCAGCTGAAATCAAAGCCAGGTGCTCCCCTCAGTGGTTCAAACCTGGAGTCAGACACAAGATGTACAAAGATCAAAGTCCAAATTGTCACAGGCAGATGATAAGCTGGGAGCAGCACCCTGGAGCCTCTCTTTTGATTTAAACTATTGTAACATCCCCTGCAACCCCAACGTTTTCTTGCAGATGCTTCATTTGTGCGAGTAAATGCAATGTTTCCCTGTTGTGTCAGAAGCCCTCACGGTTCCGGCTGGTAGCAGCACACATTGTGGTCTAGAGTCTATTTCAATGACTAAAAAAGTCAGCTATCTCCCCCAGCACTTTTGATGACAGAGAATAATTCAGTTTGCCAAGTTGTATTGTTTGACTTGACTTGCTCCTCAAACTGACTCCAGACTAGCGATTATATGTATTATTGGATGAATAATTGTTAAATTATACCTTTGTATAAGTTTGAGTCAACTACTTTTGAACTGCTTATGCACATTTCAAATAAGAGGCGATAGTTCCACCAATCATTAAAGAAGAATTCATGCATGCCCAAACATATTTGATCCTGTGACCCTCTCCTGGAGAAACTCCCACTTCGAGCCTGCCATGTGCCAGAAGCATTGCAGATGGCCACCCCTCAGCCCTGGGAGGGACAGGGTATTGCTGCCTCCCCAGTTCCCAGAGGCACAAGAGCTTGAGCCACCTGCCTACTGGCACAGGCAATGTGACACAGAGGGAAGATATAACCAGTAGTCCCCGGACTCCAAAACTCCTGCTGGTGTCAACGTCTTCTCTCGCTGAAGTCTAACTTTTCTTAAGGGAATGCAACTTTCCGAGGCTTTTTCCACCAAGAAAAGGGATCCCTCCCTTCCTCTTCAACCCTCTCCCCCCATGCACCCTGGGACAATATTTTCCTTTTAGGAGCCCTAACCTGAGAGCCCAGCTGTTTAGAACACTGTCCTTACACACAGAGGTTGCTGGTTTGATCTCTGGTCAGAGCACCTAGAGAAACAGATTGATGTGTCTGTCCGTGTGTCTGTCTCCCTTCCTTTCTCCAAAATCAATCAATAAATATTCTCCCTTTTAGAAGATTTCTTAAGCAACTCCAAGTCCCTGGATGATCCCTCCCCCTTTAGATTTTTGGCGAGGTCACCTTCCCATTAGAATGCCTGTGAGGGGGAGGGGCAGAGTCTGGGAGGGTTATCCTCCCTTTCCACTTACCTTCTCTCTCCTCTGGGCTCGTTCCTCCTTCCTCTTCATCAGCCATTTACTCAGAATAGCTTCTTTGCTGAGCAGGGTTTCAGCATTTTTACAGGGTGTTTTATTTTTATTTATTTTATCATGACTAAGGTCTTTTCTTTCTGGATGTGTTTAGGCTTATTGTGAAGATAGCTTAAAACAATTCTGGGATCCTGAATAAACAATGTTAGAATCCGGATAGAATAGCCAGTGCCTACGCCCAAGCCTTCCGGAAGGTGCCGAAGGTCAGTCTCCCACTTCTGACATGGTGGAGGGTATATGTTCTCCCGGTGGTCTCCTCTCCCCCAGCATCTGTGTGAAAGAACCAGAGTGAGTGATGATCACTCCTACTGTGCAGATTGAGGCCCCAACACCCAAGTTTTCAACAATGAGTGGTAGAGTCAGAATTAGCACTCAGTTACCCTGGCAACGGGCTGTGCCCGTTGTAGTATTGGGCTGTGCAGCTTGTCCCCAGGAAGGACCCACCTGGCCCTGGCCCAGGCCGTGGCCTGGGGCCATTGCTCTCTCCAGCTATCTTTTGATCTGTCATTCTCTGTGCTTTCTCAGCCACCTGTGTCTTTGATATAAAAGTGAGAAAAATAAATTTGCAGCTAAAGCAAATGGTGCAAGTCTGAGGAAACATTTCCGTCAGTATGTGGGACTCTTGTTTGAATTTTTTTTGATGTTTGTGCAGTTGTCTGCGTGCCTTTTGTTGTGAGCCTCTATCAATATTTTTTATTTCGGAGGGTGAGTTCCGAGAGAGAGAGAGAGAGAGAGAGAGAGAGAGAGAGGGAATTGTGTCTATTTTTCTTTCCCAGCTTGCCACAAAGCACCCAAACTATGTGTGGCTGCTCTACAGAACTTTTTTGATGTCATATTTTCTCTGCCTCTTTCCAATTTTGTTCTAATGTTTTTAAAATAATTCTTTGACTTTAGGAAGTATTTGTTTAAACAATATTTCTTTGAAAAGTCCCTGCTGGGTTCTAGCTCAGGACATGTGCAACAGTGGCTCACCATCACTCGGTTCTGCTCCCCATGTCTAAGAATTGTAGGCGTAAAGATGGACCAAAGGAGTAAACATTGGCTTAAAAACATGGCTGTGCCTATAATAGATTGTGGGTCTTGGTTCTTTGACTTTTTGGTGGTAGTGATGGTTGCATTACAGTGTAAATATACTTAATGCCATTGAACTGCACAATTAAAGAGTTAAAGTCAGCCTGACCAGGTGGTGGCACAGTGGATAGAGTGTCGGACTGGGATGCGGAGGACCCAGATTCAAGACCTCGAGGTCTCCAGCTTGAGCGTGAGATCATCAGGTTTGAGCAAGGCTCACCAGCTTGAGGCCAAGATCACTGGCTCGAGCAAGGGGTCACTCAGTCTGCTGTAGTGCCACGGTCAAGGCACATATGAGAAATCAATCAATGAACAACTAAGGAACCGCAAGGAAGAATTGATGTTTCTCATCTCTCTCCCTTCCTGTCTGTCCCTATTTGTCCCTCTCTCGCTCTCTCTGTCTCTGCCACAAAAAAAAAAAAAAAAAGAAAAAGAAAAAAAAGAGTTAAAGTCATACATTCAGTTCTAATGTAAGTTTTTTTTTTAAAAAATGATAGCAAGTTAAAAGTCTCCCTTCATATGTTCCTTAATCTCAGTCTCCTCTAAAGAGTAATTTCTATAATAGATGATTTGACTTTATCTAGTTAATATATCTTGGAGCTTTTAATAATGGTTCTGAATAGTCTTCTATATTTTACACCAACCATTATTTCTTCAGCCATTCCACCCTTGATAGGCATTTAGGTTGTTTCTGATTTTCCATCATTACAAAATACCATTGTATACATCTTTGTACGTGAACCTTTAAGCAAGTTTATCATATTTCTACCACAGATTCCTAGAAGTTGCTGGATCAAAAGCCAAACACATTTCAAACTATGAAAAATTATGCTAAAATTTATTTTTAAAATGCTATCCATTTGTATCAACAACATATGAATGAGCCCATGTCTGACAACCCTGGATATTCACAATTAAAAAAAATTTTTTTGAGACTTTACTTATTCATTTTAGAGAGGGAGAGAGAGAGTGAGAGAGAGAGAGAAAGAAAGGGAAGGAGCAGGAAGCATCAACTCCCATATATGCCTTGACTGGTCAAGCCCAGGGTTTCGAGCCAGCAATCTCAGTGTTTCAGGTCAATGCTTTATCCACTGTACCACCACAAGTCAGACTGGATATTCACAATTTTTAAGATTTTTGTCAATTTGATGGGTAAAAATAATATAATAATTCTACTAATTAAAACCTCATTAAATACTTGTGAATTAATGATATTTTCATATCATTTTATGTTTATTATGTTTCTTTTTCCTGTCCATTTTTTTGTCTGTTCCCCCATCCCGCGACTTGCCTTTTCCTTATTGATTTACAAAAATTCTTTATATATGAAGAATGGAAAATATTTCTCTATTATAGTATCAACATACATTTTCTTCTACTCTGCCACTTACCTCATCTGCTTATAGAGTTTTCTGTATAAAAATTTACATTGAATTACAGAATCAAATTTGTCAGTGTTTTGTGTTTTTTAAAGGAATTCTTCACTATCCCTCTTAGAGGAAATTTTCTTTTATAATTTATCTAGTTCATTTTAATGATATTTAAATGTTTTATTAATTTGTATATTTGCATGAGATAGTATCCAATAATTGTGTAACTCCTTCAAGTTCTGTCTTTTTTATGATGCTTTAAAATTGGACTGACCACATGCTCAGAAAACAGTCATGCAGAATAGTCATAGATTTGGACGTTTCTCCATTTAGAGTCGCATGCTGCATGTCCTTGATTGTCTGTTTAACTAACCAGCCATTTAAGTAACCTTCTGTGGCATGTTCATTTCTTCTCTTGCTACTTGAGGGTGTGGCTGTGCTTTTTGTGTTTGTTTTTATTTTTAGAAATCATTCAGGCAGGGGAGGGGGGTAGGTGTTGCATTATCCTAGTAGGTATCAGAAGAATAAAGTATTTCTGAAAACAGCCTTTGAGTTGGTGATGGCTTTGTGAAGAAATTTCACAAGCAAAGGCCCTAGAACGGGACTGATTATTTCAGACAACTGTGGCTCCTGTGTAGATCTCTTCTGCAATGTGTGAACCACACTACTAATTTACTCTTTGACCAAATGCTCCTCCTCCGTACTCCCCTAAAGCTTGGGAAAACAGCCTTAAGCTTCTCACTTCTTTAGTAAAGAACTTCTCAGTTGATTTCAAGTGAAATGCCAACAGTCTCACTTTTTTTCAAACACACTTCACAGCCATGGCTGTATATCCACTTTAAAAGTGTATGTTTTGTGGGTGGGGGTGCGGTGTGCTTTGAGCAGTTGTCTGATGTTTTATTTTTGGAAATTTCTAAATTGCATTTTGGGAGATAATTAAGGGTTGCTCAAGTTTCTATCGGAATTAAAAAAAGGTATATTTTACCTCTTGTGCATTTTTGCACTCAATACTTCATTCGTCACCTCCTCCTCTATTTTATAAATCTTTTAATTAATGGTGTTTATTCTCCTCTCATTCTGGTCTGAGTCGTGTTTTTATGATTGTATTATTAGGAAGTGATAACATGTGTGGATTTTTTTTTTCTGTATCTGGGCTTGCCAATCACTATGGAAACAGGCAAATATTTACATAGCTCAGATACTGATTAATACCTACTGGTTATTTTGACATTATAAAGTTACTGTGTGAATGTAAAGAATTTCTCCTGAATAGTAAAGTGGTCTATTTTAATTTATTTACATTTGTAATTTTTCCACCAGAAATTAATCCAGTAACTAAAGATTCCATCAAATTACAGCCATTTCCAAAAGTCATTTTTGCCAATGAAAGACTCAAAATCAAATGCTAAATGTTTAAAAATGGTAGTTTTAAATTTTAATAACAACATTTGTAAAACAAAAAGTTCACCTAACACTAATAATAGATATTTCACTGAAGATAGTATCAGTCCTATACTATGTCCAAGATGGTGAATCTTAAACGGATTTTTTAAAGAGAAATTTTATTTGAATCTCAAAGGACTATTTAGTTAAAAAAATGTAAGCCCAGAAATTTGACCTCTTGGGGGCGCTTAGTAATTCTGAGAACAAAATTACGTCACTCTCTCTAGCTCTTTCTCCATTTGGGTTTTCTTTTTCTAAGAGACATTTTTTTAGTTTTTCATTTTAAAAATATTTTTCTAGTCGAAGATCCAAAAATTGTAGTCTATTATGCAGAACTGTGGCTCTCAAACCTGATTAAGCAACAGCCTCACCAGGCGGCTTGTTAAAACCCACATTGCTGGGCTGCTCTTCCCAGAGTCTTGATTCAGCAAGTCTGAGTGTGCCCACAACACTGGTGTTTTTAACAGGTTCCCAGGTAATACTAACTTTTGGTCTAGGCACCATACTTTATGAAATCTTACCCTAGACTCTAGGGCAGGGGTCCCCAAACTTTTTACACAGGAGGCCAGTTCACTGTCCCTCAGACCATTGGAGGGCCGGACTATAAAAAAACTATGAACAAATCCCTATGCACACTATACATATCTTATTTTAAAGTAAAAAAATAAAATGGGAATGAATACAATATTTAAAATAGAGAACAAGTAAATTTAAATCAACAAACTGACCAGTATTTCAATGGGAACTATGCTCCTCTCACTGAGCACCAATGAAAGAGGTGCCCCTTCCGGGTGTGCGGTGAGGGGCCAGATAAATGGCCTCAGGGGGCCGCATGCAACCCACGGGCAGTAGTTTGGGGACCCCTGCTCTAGGGCCGCCCCTAGAATCTAATATTTTTTCTTTTTCTCAACCAAGTTGGGAAGTTTTTATAGATACTGCAGACTGTTTAGAAACAATCTTTAAAATGACTATGCAGCATATTCAGCAGTAAAGTTGGAGCTTTATGAAATCCAAACAATATGGATTTGTCACTCCAATATGGCTGAGAGGTGGTACCTTAGAGGTTCGAACTTCAGAGTGGTCCATGTAGGATGGGTCAGGAGCCCATTAACACAACCATATTCTTAATGTTTTTCCTAATCTTTTAAGGAAAAGGGTTTCTCAAAATACCATGAAAGCATCTCATCTTACTAATCCATTCAACTGAACTCTTAAATCACACAAACCATTAATTACATGGTGGGTGCGTAGGAGGAGTGGAGACTGCATCTGTGAAGATTGACTGTTGTTATGTTTTACATCAATACTGCCTCATATCTTTCAAAAAGAAAAATTGAAGTTTCCCATAGTATTCATTTCTACAGAATTGAATGTGAACCTCTGTGTCCCGTCTTAGCCAACAAAGTCATTAGGGTGACACATCTTGGTGTTATGTTTAGGTAAGAAAAGACTTAAGATTTGGAGTCAGAAGATCAGTAAGATTCTTGGTTCTGCTTTTTTACTTATAAGATCTCAGACACACTCTTTATCTTTTCTAGATCTTAGTATCCTCTTCTATCCAGTGAGGCTCGTAATATTTATTCCATTGGGTCAGTAAATATTTCTTAAATGTTTACCAGCTACTGTGCTATGCTGTGGTGATGTTGAGAGAATAAGGCATGCTTCCTACCTTCAAGGAGCGTATGGAATTATTTTATGAATAAATGAGAGTGTGGGTGTGAAGAGTTTAGAAACCTATAAAGGCCTAGAGTAAAATATTGTTGCTCCTTGCATAGCAGCTGGCCCTGGATGAGGATGGAAAGACAGTCATCTGTGCATGGAGAGAAGACAGAGGACAACTCCATGCCGAGGGGACTCATCCTCTGAGAGAAGTCACTACCATTGATTTTGGCATCAAACTAGTAGGTTGCAATTACAGCAGGTATTTTTCCTTAAAATTCTTTTGACCCCTGGAGACTTTAAATTATATTTTATTTCAAGGAAATATTGATGTAACTGAGAACCAGAGAATATTCGAAGAATGGTTGGAATATTTGCTCAACAAACAGCATTCGGATCTGTGATATGAAAAATAAATTAAGTATAACATTGAAAAAAACATTAAAGAAACACTTCTGTGAAATCTTTTTTAACAACAAATGACTTGGTGTCTTATAAAAAGTAGTTGCTTTTTGTTTTACTTTCTGTTGAGTGAGTAAGACTCTAAAATTCCAGCTCAGAACAGAAGGCAGATTTCTTCATATTGAAGGTGGTTGTGCACTGTGGTAGCATTGAAGTTACTGGGTTTCACATCTTATTGAATTTTTTTTTCTGGTAAAGCAATTTCACTCTCAAATTGAACATGTCATTTCTTCTTTATTAAATTTCCAAGTTATTCTTTCACCTCAGGTTTTTATGTTGCCTCTTATTTATTTCTGGACTTCTTCACTCAAAATGTTGGAAGGTACCAGTGTTAATATCAAGTACCATGTACCCTGAACCTGTCACTTAGACCCTAACATGAAGGGACAGAACTCACAGCTAACGTGTATCTTGTTGGTAAACTTGGGTGAAGCTCTGAAGGAGAAATTACACTTGGCAAAGACAAATGGCACGAATGTGTCATCATATGGTTAAGTAGGACTTTATTTCAGTGTGTTGTAGGGAGGGCATCACTCCACCTTTTTTTTTTTCCCCTGCAAGATGCCTAATGACTTTCTGGAAAACATCAAACAATAACTTAAAACCTAAAGAGAAAATTGGTTGAACTACTTGTTCAGTGTGCTTTAGGTTGTAATATAGTTCAGCTATAAATATATTTTTTTCACAATATAATTTTTTTAAGTGAGAGGAGGGGAGATAGAAAAACAGACTCCCACATGTGCCCCGACTGGGATCTACACAGCAACCCCCATCTGTGGCTGATGCTCAAATCAACAGAACTATTTTTAGCACCCAAGACCAGCACTCAAACCAATTGAGCCACTGGCTTCCACAGGAGAAGAGAGAAGTGGGGAGGTGGTAGGGTAAAGAAGCAGGCGGTCGCTTCCCATGTGTGCCCTGACTGGGAATTAAACCCGAAACATCCACAGACCAGGTCAATGCTTTATCCACTGAGCCAACTGGCCAGGGCCACAATATATTTTTTTAAGAGTCAGTTTAAATATCTGTTCATTCCTGTTTGGAATTCTGTAGTCCTTTCTCCTTTCCCCCCACTATTCACAACACATCTGGAACCCGGCCATAATACTCAGCTTTTCCCTGAATTTGTTGATTTCCCTATGTGCAGTGAATTCTTAATATCTCTAAAGAAATAATCTTTGATGCCATTAGTTTATTTCTTAAAAACGTCATCAAGCTCATAATCTTCACCATGAGCTTCAAGGCCAGCTGTTTATTCTCCCTTGCAAGTCTGCCCCCTTTTCCCACTGGTCCCTGCTTAGTACCTCTCGTTTGGTTTAACTAGTTTGCTTCCTAGAATTGCTCTCAATTGACTAATTTCAGTGTTATTTATGCTATCCATTTCCAGTAAGTTAAATCACTCTCAGTCTTCTAAATCCAGCATGTCAACTACTCCTAGAAAGATTTCAGAAGAGTGGCAGACATTTAGACAATTCTGTGGAAAAATGTGCAATGCACAATGTAGTAATGCAAAGAAATCCTGATGAAGGGGTTTAATTATCTAATTGCTTAGAATCCCAATGACCTCTTATAATATACTGCTCACAAAAATTAGGGGATATCTTATAGCTTTATATTCATTTTGAAATATCCCCTAATTTTTGTGAGCAATATATTTTGCGCTTCTCTTCCCTCCCTTCTCTTTCTCTTCTTTCTTCCTTCCTCCCTCCCTTTTGCCTTTCTTCCTTCTCTCTCTCTCCTTTCCCCCTTCCCTTTCTCCCTCTCTTTCTCTCTCTCCCTTTTACCCTCTCTTTCTGTTAACTACTTTCCTTTTACTTAGACTCCTCAAAATATAGATTAGGAGAAGAAAGAAGAGGCAAGATTTGTCCATCTGTTGTTTTGATGATTTTATTAGCACTATAGCCTACACATTGTTAAGAGATATTTTTTAAAATGACTAAAATGAACTGTATTATTCAGAATACCTTGATTTGTTGTAGGCTGTGAGGATTCAAACGTCTATTCTATTACCTCTCCATGTCGGACGAAGACTGTTATCTAGCAGTGTTACAGATTATTAAAGTTAGTTAAATCATATCTTCAAATGCAAAATTTAACCCTTGAAATCTTAGTAATAACAACAAAGTTCTATGTCACTGCCTTCCTCATAGGAAGAGGAATATAGTGAATACAATTAGACTAGGATGATTCTGTCCACACTTTGGGCAAACAATTCCAAATTATTTCCTTCTTGTGCCATCTTGAGCACTGGTGTGTGTATGCCTTGAAAATCTCCAGTTACTTCAAGGCAGAATCATAAGACATTTTTCACTCTTTAAACGAAGTTTTATAGATATCTGCATGAGTCATACACTGTGTTAAACATTGAGGATATAGAAATAAAAGGTACTTAAGTTACTCTGTTTAATGGTAGGTGAGTTGCAGGGGTGGGTAGAAAGAAGAAAGCAAATGATTAATTACAAGACAAAGTTATAAGTGCATCATTGATATAAGTTCAGAGAACTATGCAAGGAAAGTGAAATTTCCCTTAATACAATATAAGCATAGAAATAATCAACATTAACAATGCAGAACATGCATAAAAATATGATAAAAAATCACATTGAACTATAGGAAACCGATGTTTTTGAAGGGCAGAATGGTAGACTGAGCAGTTTCATCTAGTTCAACTTATGAAAAGTCACAGTTTTCTCACTCTGGGATAACATTGGAATATGAATCTCCAAAATGCTGCTTTTTGCATTCTATATTCCCAGAAAATAGGCACATATATCCACATGTAGTGTTTTGTTCTTTTTCTTTTTGTAAAATAAAATTATTATACTATAAATTTGTTTTGTAACTTTTATCACTTAAGAATTTTGTAAACATCTAATTGAATATAGGTCTAGATACTTCTTAATGATTGGATACTATCTCACGGTGTAAATGAGTCATAACTTATTTATTATGTCTTTATTGTTGATATCTGTGCTATTTTCCAATTTTCACCATGTACACTATAATCACTACAGACAAAACACTGAAATGACCTTGATGATGTGACTCTCAATGATTTTTAAAAGGTCATTATAGCCTGACCAGGCAGTAGCACAGTGGATAGAACATCGGACTGGTATGCAGAGGACCCATGTTTGAAACTCTGAGGTCACTGGCTTGAGCGCAGGCTCAACTGGCTTGAGCACAGTCTCATCAGCTTGAGCACAGGGTTGCTGGCTTGATTGTGGGATCATAGACATGACCTCATGGTCACTGGTTTGAGCCCAAAGGACGCTGGCTTGAAGCCCAAGGTTGCCGGTTAGACCAAGGGGTCACTTGCTCTGCTGTAGCCCCCCCAACCCCCGTCAAGGCACATATGAGAGAAAGCAATCAATAAACAACTAAGGAGCCACAATGAAGAATTGATGTTTCTCATCTCTCTCCCTTCCTGTCTGTCCCTCTCTCTGTTTTTCTCACTGTCTCTGTCACAACCACACACACACAAAGGTCATCATAAATTAAAACAATTGAATAAAGGTAAGATTTAGCCACTAAAATTTTGTCCTGTGATTTGCATCTCCTAAAATGCAGGGTATCGCAGAATGTTTACTAAAACCTCTATACCTCACTGCATTAATTTTCAAACTTTATGATTTTTTTTTTAATCAGGAAACTAGGCATAGAAATGGAAGGGTGAGGCTGCTAAAGACAGGTCCAGGATGAATAACGACCAAGAAAAGAAGCCAGCTAAACACCACTTCCCAGTAAACAAAGAGCATCATGTACGGTAACAATTGCCCTGGCCCTTCCCCTGAGAAGAGCGAGGCACTTGCAATTGTTTGGCTCTCTTTCTGCTCCCATGTTATTGACTTAGATCATGACATGTTTGTAAGATTGCGGCTAAGTCACCAAATGGGAAATGTCTAAGTCAAGCTGCAATTAACATGTCGTAAAGTGCTGGGTAATAAGCTACACATTACCTCCAGGAGTGACAAATTTTTAGAACTGAACTCTGGCGTAAGCCTGAAGCAGCAGAAGACAAGAAAGGAAAAACAATCCTCACTAGGTTATTGTGGGGTGTGAAAGCCACGCTGCTGTCGGAAGGCAGTGTGAATCCATATTATGCAGAAATCAATGGCAGTCCAATCTTTGCAGACTGCACGAGGCGCCGTGTGACAAGGGCACAGCGATTCTCCTAATCAAGCAGGTTGTGTGAAAGCAGAGTCCAGCTGAGCTTGATATATCCAGCTGGACTTTGTTTGCGACTTAATGGAGCAGCTCATAGTTATAACACCCCAAAGAAATCAACCCTTCTCGGCCGGAGGAGCACACGGGAAGGGTGGGAACTCCAGCAGGTCTATGTTAATTCACTTCTATAGGTCATCTGCAGAGAAAGAACTTGGCAAAATAATAAAGGAGCATCATTCTGCTGTCTGTGTTTATGGTCCCCCCTCAGGGAAGCGAGTTAGGTGGGGGAAAAAAGCAATGTGACGGGGGAAACATTTCATTTTTTTTTTATTCTATGCATTATAAAGCTCTTGGCAGGACATCGGGCACTGGACTTAGCTCCCCCTTCTTGAAAACCGCACGTTACAGGGGTTTATAAGCCAGAGTGACAGTGATAAAAGGCCAATTCAGGGCTTGGGGACAATTTTTTCCTAACAACATGCTTTTACCTCTTTGCCTCCTTAAACACCTGCTGCTCGCCTCAGCTCTCTCCAGAAGAGCCTTCGGGCAGTTCTGACTCTGAGCAGGACGTGAAGTTCAAAGTTAACGGCCTGCTCTGCGGTCACTGCCAGGGGCGTGTGGATGATCAATGCCCTGCTCACACCCTGGCATGAACAATGCCACCCTCAGAATGCACACAGAATTCAGGAGGGCGAGGCGGGGTTCTTTAGATGGGGTTCTTGAACCTTCTGCAACCAGGGCCACTTTCTCTGCAGTCATTGAGATGCCCCTCCCATTCTTAATAGCATACCCAAAATAGCATTTTTGCCACAAACGCTCTTGGGGTTAAAGCATGCGGAACAAAAGGTGCCTGGTTAATAGACAAATGGATTGGAAAGAGGATTGATGAACTTTCTGAATACAAGTTTGTCCAGGTGCACCAGGCCCGAGGGAATGCGCTCCACGGATTCGATCACTCACTGCATTCTCCCTCCTCTCTTCAGGGCACAGATCCTCCCTCCTGGTGGAAGAGCCTGACTGTGGCCGCCTGCAGGGTTTTAGCCACTGAAATCTGGTGATGATTCAATAGGAAAAGTCCAGAGCACTGATAATTAATTCTGTCATTCTGTGATGCTTTGTGTCCGAAGAGAATGTACCAAACTGACCAAAGCTGGTTTGCCTGCTGAAACCCTGAGTCCCACAGGCCAGTGTTTCCTTGTTCCCATGAAGGGAAGCAGCTGTGGTGACAAGGAAAATGGGTCAGTGGAGGCACCCACCTCGGCAAGTCTGAAGTCAAGGAACGTTGGCCAAACCTGATTCTTGCTCACCTGCTATGAGACAGGCAGCATTTCAGGTGGACTGCCGCTTATACCTAAATGAAGTGGTGTGGGAGATCTGAAAGTTTCCTCTTTCCTAACAGAGTCCCTGACTCGGGGCTGAATGAAGTGTTCCTTTTTATATATGGAGTGGATTGTAAAGCACAGGGCTGCAAGGCGGAGAGCTGGCTTCGAATCTTCACTCTGCCTCTGCACCTGCGTGAGTCTCTTTGCTCCTCCTCAGCATGATTTTAAAGCCCTGCCTGACATCTGTCTTTTCCTTGATGAGTCCATCTGATGCAGTGCTTTGGTGGAATTGGGACGATATCTTACAGAAGTGGGTATCCCCATTTGGATGCCCCTTGCAAGCAAGCTGGTCCTGCTTTCTGGGCCCAAGTCTCCTTCCTGTTGGAGGATGGTACTAGGAGCCCCTGTGGCTGGGACCATCCAGTGCAGGCTCCCACTCCTGGTTAGAGCACAGCCTTGACCTGTTTGACTCTTTGATGCTCCACCTGGCATAAGTACTTAGCTTATGAAGCTGGAAAGTTGAATTATTTTATCAGAATGATTTAGAAACAGCAACCATTGCAAAAGGAAGAGTAAATTTGTGTCACAGGCTGAATAATGACATCTCAATTCCTAAGCACCAGATTTGTGAATGTTATTTTATGTAGCAAAGGTACTTGGCAGATGTGATAAGGATCTTGAGATAGGGAGATTTGCCTTAATTATCGGGATGAACCCAATCACAAGAGTCCATATAAAAGGGACACAGGAGGGGCCAGAGTCAGATGACAAGGTAATAGAATGACAGAGGCAGAGGTGAGAGTGATGTGGTCACAAACCAAGCAATACCAGCTGCCTTTGGAAGCTGGAAGAGGCACAGAATGAGTTCTCTCCGGAGTCTCCAGAGGACAACAGTCTTGTCTCCACCTTGATTTTAGCCCTATAAGACTCATTTCTGACTTCTGACCTCCAGAGTGTCAGATAATCAATTTGTGTTGTTCTAAGCCGTCCTATTTGTTACAGCAGCAATAAGAAACTAATACAATTTTTTAAAATACAGTTAAGTATAAAGTTAAATATTCAAAATGGACATTCATCCAAGAGTGGTTAGTTTAGATTTTATTCAAAAGCGTGAATTAATGAATTAATGTTCTTCTACATATGTGTTTCCTCAACTAGATGTAAGAATTCACAATTCACACTTCTTTCAAATTCTTCCTAGGCACCAGAGGTTTATTTGCCGTAAATATCCCATCGTGTCATGGTGGGGAGCTGCCATTTACAGAGCAGGATGCCCCCAAATTGCAGCTGTTTTCCCCATGCAGGGGAGCTCCTGTCCTCAGCCTATCCGCCGCCCGGGAGAAGCAGACTCTCAAAAGTCTCTAAGTCCGTAATCTTCAAGCTGCAGGTAGGAAAACTTGGCTTCCTCAAACTCCTAGAGTCCCCTGAGAAATAGAGGCATCAAACGTTTGTTCTCTGTTGAGACGACTGCGGAGTTATAACTACCGAGTGAAAAGGAAGACAGGTCCGCTTTTTCTGTTTTCACTACATCACCCCCTGGCTTTTCTCTGTAAGCTACTTCTGACAACCCTGCCTTAACTACTTGATTCATTTCAACGTGGTTCAGTTGAAAAAATATATGACATGATTTAGGGTCGGATGTCCAAGTCCTCCACAAAGATTGATTGTAAAATAACTGATGAGAAACAAATTTAAAAACTACCCTTCCTTAAAACTTCCAAAAGGTCAGTATATTTAATTGGAGAGGCAGGTGTCAGATAACAGTTGTGGCCGCAAATTCTTTGCAGATGTCAGTTTATAACCCCATCAGTGCAATTTTCAGTTAACATGGGCCTTGAGACGGAACAGTCACATCCGAAAGCCTTGCTGTTTATTCTAAATTTGATGCTTTTTCACAAAGTTGCACACAGATTTTCACAGCTGATCATCTGCATGGCTGAATTTTCCACTGGAAGTCTGATTTGGAATTTTCTCTCTGTGGAGACATATACTGGACAGTGACAATGTAATTAATTTAAAGTTATATATAAACTGAAGATGTGTTAAGATTTAAAAAGCTCTCAGCAAGTCTTGTGAACTTGTTCATTGAGTGTAAACCTTTAGCTGTGTAGAACTAAATTTTCTTTTTCTTCTTCTTCTTTTACATCCTTTTTCTTTTCTTCCTTCCCCTTCTTCATCTTCTTTAAATCTTTACTCAAAATCTGCAGATACTCAAAGTATCTGTTGTTGTTTAACAGAGTACCCCCAAACATAATAGCTTAATATAACCTTCCTCATGACTCTGTGGGATGGCTGGGGCTCAGCTGGGCTGTTCATCTGCCCTTTCCATACAGCATCTCTCATATGGTTGCATTCAAATGGCATCTGGGGTTGGAAAAACTAGGATAGCTCCATTCATACATCTGGGACCTTGGTGGGGATAGCTTAGAGGTTGGAGACTTCACTCTCTTTCTCCTTCTTCTCTCTCTCTCTCCTCATTAATAGCTTAGGCTTCTTCACATGGCAGTTGGATTCCAGGAATGAGCATTCAAGAGGACAATCCCTAATGAGCAAGCACTTATTTATCTCCTGCACACCTATGTTTGCTAATATCCCATTGGCCAACCCCAGTGAGAGGGGACCACCGGCATAACTCCTGGGAGGTGTGAGTCATTGAGACCACAGTCCAATACAATTCAGATTCACGGTATCTTATCAGAAGAAAAATTTCTTTTTGCCCCTATATCAAGCATGTATTTATAGAATTTATTGGAAATAAGGATAGATCTAATGTTTAGAGTCATCTTTCAGTCATGAATACAGGTAAGTTGAGCTAGTGAACTCATTATTTAGTTGTAATACTTCACATTCAGTTATGACATCTTATAGATGGTGGTATTCTGATGCTGAAGACAACACAAGGCAGGGGTCAAGCATCCCTGGTTTCTAATGAAGGATCTGCAAGGTTCTCAGTCGGTTGTCAGGTGTTAATTTTAAAGTCCAGTTGGGTGGAAATAATCAACAGTTTTTAAAACAATAGTCCTGGTCAAGTGCATCCAAGTTCCATTGCTTTCACCTACCTCCCATTAGAAAGAATTCACTTTGGGTTTAGCCCCATCCATTTTCTATGTCCACAGACACAAATTTTCATGGACATTGTCTAGTCATCATTTCAGTGGGTGCCTTCTGACATGCATTTTCCCTTAGCTATTTTCTAGGGATAGACCAACTTCCTGACAACTTGCTCTACAGGTAGCAGCCAATCCAAGCCTGGCACATGGTATGTGCTCAATGAGTAACTTTTTACTGAATAAACAAAACTCTAGGTATAGTATTTCAATATATGTTGACTTTTTTGTTTAGTCTCACTTAGTGAAAAAGTTTTTTAACTCATTAACCTTACTTTGACAACACTGTCTTTGGGTTAAAACTGGCTAGGTATTTTTCTATATTAGAATGAGGCAGAAGTTTAAAAAACTTCCAACCGCACACTATTTATCTGTGAAGGAACACTTTCTTTTTGTCATCAGTTAAGGTTATTAAAAATCATCAAGTAATGAAAGTTGTTAAAATTGAAAAAAAATGTCACCAAAAGTCAGAACCTGAAGAAAATGTGGTGACTTGGACTCTGCTATTAACAGCCACCTATTTAAGGTCATTGAAAATGGTTCCAGTACAAAAAAAAAAAAAAAATTGCAAACCACCATGGTTTTACCTGTGACTGAAACATGCTGATAAAATGCACTCCCATTTCCCTCTCTTTCTTGGGCCATTAATATTTTTCTGCTATATTTGGAGCTGAGCTCTGACCAAATCAATAAAGTCATTTATTATAAAGAAAACATTTAAGAAACAACAGACTTGACTACTCTGATAAAACATAGCAAGCTCAAAGTATAAATGCAGTGTTGAGCGAAGGATTTGATTTCTATGCAGAACAAAAAAATCCAGTAAGCAGAAATGGAAGTTTTTATTGTCTTGTCTATAAATGACTGTCCATAAATATAAAATGATTATTTATTAAAATAAATTTAGCATTTTATTGTAAATATGGTCATTATAAAGAACAACCCTTTATTATCTCCTGCTCACGAGGGTGCCTTGTAAATTTTAATCACCTCTGTAAAATAGCTGCCTCAGTTTGCCAGGATTTACATAAAAATACATATCTACTTATAAGTTCAATTTATGCTTTACAAATTACTTACCATGTAAAAAGCTTTTGTTTGCAGGAGGGAATAGTACCAAAGGAGCAAGAGAGGAAATTCCATGTCTCAGATACCATCTGGTGTCAGAAATGATAAATTCTGGTTTGAGTTATAGATGTCTACACCACACTGTGACTTCTAAATGCCAAAGTTATTAGCATTTCAATTTGGGAAGGGCTGGGTTTTTTTATGGAAGGGGCTGGGCTGTTTTCAATGAAAGGTGACTCCAGGGAAGAGGGAAACTCCTTGTTGCAAAATATCTCCTTTTCCCAGGTACCAAGGACTTGGAATTTTCCTCTTTAACCTCTTTTTTCCCTTCTGGAGACAGAGAAAGCATTTAAATAAACAGTCCTGGGGCAGGAGGCATCCAATTACATTGCCAGTAAAGCATCAATGAGATCCTCCCTCCCAAGTGGAAGATTTCAAGGCCATGGCAGCAGAGAGGAGCTTAGAGAAGAGGGAAAAGCAGAAAGGCTCTGAAAAAGCTCTGATGTCACCGTGGAGAGGAGAGGCCGAGGGGACTGATAACAAACTGGGCCTTCCACATGGGTTTGCTAGCACTGACCCTGCAAACCTGTCATCACTGGTGATGCCATTTTATTGAAGGATGACAGCCAGACAAAGGGACATGACACCGAAGAGTCCATGGGGGTGACATTCCTCATTTACGGGCATATTTTGCTGATGCACGAAGAGAAGATTTGAGACTTTTAAGACCTGAGCTTTCATGTCAGAGTAACTCTGACCAACTCCAGTCCCAGCGCCCAGCCTCGATGTCATTTGCTACAAGGAATGGAGTAACTGAATTTTATAGTTGTAATTTTGTGTTCTTTTTTATTTAAGAGGTTCCCACAAATTGTATAAGGATAAGGTCACTCAAAACCTATGCTTTTCAATTAATCCTTAGGAGGACAGATGAAGACTTCTGTAAGTCAGATCAGGGAATGCAAATAGTCAATATCCAACAATTTCTAAACTCATATTGATACAATAGTTTTCTGTTTGTGAAACCAAATTCCTGGACAGGGATTTTTTTTCTCAGCCAACCATCTCTATAAGTAGAAGCAGGTTGGTAGAATATTTATTCTCTCTTTCCTTAGAATGAGCCAGAAAGATTTTTATTATTCTATTTAATCTTTTATTCTCTTTAAGTAACCATTATCATTATAAATCTATTTAAATAAATGTCATGAATGAGTGCTTACTTTGTGCCAGGCTCTATCCTAAGTCCTTTACATGCTTTATGCCATTGAATCCTCAGGATTACCATTACAGTCCTCATTTTCCAGCTCAAGAAGATGAAGCACAGCGAAACTATGTCAAGTGTGGAGTCAGAATCTGAAGCCAATGGCTGAGCCCCCGCACAACCCCGTGCGTATGCACAGCTCAGGTCAGCATCATATTCACAAACTGATACATAGATTGCATGGTAAGATGTTCTGGTCCTGTCTCCCCCATTCAAATACCTATAGGGTGAGTCCTTCGTCCCATGAGTTCCCCAGCTGCAGAAGGTGCTCCAATAACGCTAAATAAGCCACGGCCCGAGATTGCCATGGCCCCTCTGTTTCTCACATTATTTTAGTCATGGGTAAAATGGAAGCCAAGGAACCTGACTCTCTAAATAGGGAGGAGGAGGAATGAGCTAATGTCTTTAGGGTCCATGGAGCTGCTTGGAACGCAGGGTTAGATAAACAGGAGGTTTATTAGCTATGCCCCTGAACAAGGCCCTTCAGTCTTTGCTTTCCACCAGCATGCAGCGTGAGTAAGCCTCAGTCTCTCTCAGCTCATCCCCCGCCCTCGCGCGGGCTACCCGTTTTAACTTGGACCGAGCTTCTGGATGGACAGCGGAGAGGCTGGAGCGGGGGCGGGAGGAGAAGCTGGGAAGGGAGCTAATGGAGGCATTGATTTAACAAGGATGAGTTCCGCTTGTTAAGCATATGAGTAGGGACCAGCAGCTCAGACAGAGCTCATTTCTTGCTGCTTTAGGAGCTTGAGGGACTTGGATTCCTCATGCTAGACTGCTCAGGGCTGACCCTTTTCAGGGAGAAAGAGAAGGTATTTCTCAATTTTGTTCTGCCCTTTCAAGGGACCCACATTAAGCCATTGAGTAAGGCTAATGATGTCTATATCAAAACTCATGGGCTCTGGAAGCTTTTCTCTCCCTCTCCTTTCTCGGTTGAACCGCTAAGATCCCGCAGACAGTGACCTCACCAAGCACCAGCGGCTCCCATATTGCGGCGCCAATAGCCAGTTCTCTGGACTGACCATCTGTACTCACGCACTCTCTCTTCCTTGAAACATTTTATTCAACATTCTTCTCGTTTTCCTCTTTCCCCAATGACTGCTTTGGTTCCTTTTTCTATAGTCTTCTCAGAGCCATGTCTAAATTCTAGAGTGCTCCAAGGATAATTAATTAATACCTACCCCTTAATTTTTCTTCTGTCTAAAATCTCACCCTAGACCCCATCAGTGCGGTGGCTTTGAACATCATCTCTAAGTCAATAACTCTCCCATTTGCGGCTCCCTCCTGGACTTACTCTCTGAACTCCAGACTCTTGGACTCGGTCACCTATTTAAGACCTCTCTTTGGTTGAGATCTGTACCCCACACATGTGCAAAACTGAACTCTGGCCCCATCTCCCAACCGCTCCTCCCACTGTCTTTCTCATCTCAACATTATTCATGTCCTAGTCCTCGGAATCATTTAGACTCTTTTTTTTTTCATTTAACACTCCATCTCTAAATCCCACTGGCTTGGTCTTCAAAATATCTTCTGAACAGAACAGTTTTTCCCCACCTCTGCAGCTCGTTGCTGGGTGTGGCCCAGCCTCACCGAGGTGATAGCAGCCACCTCCCAACTGGTCCCTCAGCCTTCATGCAGCCCCTGCAGTCCGTTCCCAGCACAGCAGCCAGAGGGCTTCCTTGGAACACTAAATGAGGTCATGTCATTCTTCTGCTAGAAATTCTCCAATGGCTTCTCAAATCACGCAGAATAAAATCCAAATTTGTAATCTAAGACCATGATCTTTTTCCCATCACTGTCTCCCTGACCTCATCTTCCTGTCTCACCATAGTGGCCTCCATAACAATCCTTAAACATGCTCATTTGCTCTTAACTCAAAGCCTTTTTGACTTGCTATTTCCTTTGCCTCAAATGAGCTTTCAGCAGATGTCCACGTGGCTAATTTCTTTTCTTTATTCTAGTCCCTGCTTGAAAGTCATCTTTTACAAGATGACTTCTTTAGTCATCGTATCCAATAAGGTGCCCTTTCCCTCAATTTCTCAACCTCTTTGCTGTTACCCTGCTTTATTTTTTCTTAGCATTTTATGATAATCTGATTGGTTATATATTTACAGGTATTTCTTTTGTTCATTACTTATTTCTTTTCTCAAAATAGAAAACATAACTTCATTTATGTAAGAGCTTCCTTTGCTTCCTATACCACTGTATGTACATGAGAATGACAACAAATATAGGCTGAATTAATAAATGAATTACTTCTGATGAGTAGTTAAAATGTGTGTGTGTGCTATACATATGTGTTCTGTGTTTGTGTGTTGTTTCTGACTCATCAAAGGCTATGTGGATGGGAGATTAGATTTTATTCCTTTTTCAGAAAGTCAGTTTATTTTATTTTATACTCTTTGTGCCATTATGGCCCTAAGGAAAGGAGCAGAGTCAGTCCGTTCCTGAAAAGAGAAGATATGATGTAGGGAGGTTACTGCTGCGTAGAAAGGGAAAGAAAATTCACTTCTGCTAGTCCAAGATGACTACGGAAAGGAAGAGGAGACAAAGAGATCGGATACAAACATGACAAACTCGCCCTCCCTATGCCCTGCCCAGCTCAGTGCAGATCACAGAAGTCTGAGCATACAAGATGTTTTCCTGTTTGGTGTTCTGATAGAAGACCATGTCTTAGAGTGGTCTCCTACCCTCCTACATCAATCTATGAGTCAGAATAAAATTGTTGTTATAACATAATTAGGAGAAGGACAGGTTGAAATTAGTGGCCCAGAACCAGGTTTCCTACCCCACTTAGTTTCCTATACCTTCAAAAAGATCTATAAGTTGCACCTTGTTTCTGGCTGGTGAGATTATCATGTATCAGTGCGGGGATGGCGACGTGGTCCTGTTGCCATGCCTGCTGAGGCGATTACTCAGGCCAAATAGCAAATGCAAATCATTTCACATGTCAGAGATAAAAAATGATGAGCAAGAGTTGGTCTGGGACAGGGTCACTTGACCACCAAGTTCTTGCTGAACCAAGAAGGCAAAGACCACAAGTTTACCAGACACAGGATTCAGCAGCAGAGTAAACAGTGACCAATAGAATATTAGTTCATCACAACAGAGATAATATGACCCACATGCTAATCTATGACCTCTTCTTCTCCTGGTACAAAGATATTGTGAGTTGCCTCATACATTCATTTACCTAGAGGGGATATCGGAGACATTAATCATGTTATGGCCTAAGCAGATTCTGTTTGTAAGATTGGGTTAATTGTTTTCTTCCCTGTCCTGAGGTCGTGGAGGTACTTTCTTGCATTGGTTTTATGTACAATAGTATGAACTTTATAGCTAGTCCTTTCATCTTCAGTTATTTTAATATACCTGGAATTGATTTTTGTTCATGGTGTGAGGTAGGAATCCCATTTAATATTTTCCCCATTATTGAACTATGAAACTTCCAAAAGTTCCTAGGTTTTTCACTACTCAAGGGTGAAGTTTCTTGTAATTTGATGGGATGTTAGTGACTGTTTGTCTGTATGGATTATTTCTAGGTCAGATGCCTGTTAGTTGGTTGCTTATGTCGATTCCTCTATTGTCCATGAGTGCTCCATGCAACTTTTAATCTCCAGGACCAGGTTCTTATAAGTTGACAGACTAAGTCAAGTACATAGGCTGGTTGTAACACCAGTTCACATCATATTTGCCCGAGTTCCTCCATAGAACTAAAATAGAAAATAATTCTGGCTTAGGATGTGACACATTTGCCTTTCCACATTACTTTGATAGAAGGGAAGCCCAAGGCAGAAAAACTATGAATCAGCAAGGATGAAAATAAAATCTCTAAAAGCCTGACACAGTTAAGAATTTCTTTGCTCTGAAGCCATACATTTTTTAGTAAACAATAAGCATTTATTCAGCATCTGCGAAATGAATTTTAAGTTTACAAAGACTTAAAAAATGGCAAAATCCCTAGTTCTTTGCAACAGGCAAACCAGAAATTCACTTAATTTGTTACTCATCGTTTTGGCCTATAAACTCAAATACTTATTAACGCTGTAAATATGCCTTTTTACTGGCTGGCTGACAGCTCCCATGCTTTCTGTGCTGTCTCCTTAAACATTTATGAGTGTTCATGAATATGCAAATACACAATCTAATGTCTGCAAATGGTTGCAAGTACAAATGCTATGTTAATATTTCATACAGTGATGGGAGCAAATCAACAATCATAAATTTTGAACAAATATGTTGCCTCATTAATAACTAATGAAGCAGTGCACAGAGCTGAGGCTTTGGCATTTAATGCTAGAAGTCTTTCAGGCAAAGCCCTGTTTCCAAAAATTTCACTAAGATCTGCTCCTTCCAGGGTGGCATCTATTGGGGTGGGGTAGGGAGTTATTTGAAAAGAGAGGGTTTCAAAATATTTGTTTTAAAAACTGGAACTCACATCACATGGCAGAAATAAAAATAATACCTACGACTAATGAATTGTCCTAAAAGAAGACCTTCATAGCCAAGGTGTGGGCTTGATTTGGTGTTTCCATTTTCCTGAGAGCTGATGAAGGCATGTAATATCAGCCAGGAGAGCTTAAATGCTTAGTGGAAACCTAGACATGTAACATCAAAGGAATTTGATGGCTTAATCCCTTTAGCCTCTTGGGAGGCTCTGGGAGATGAAGGGATTTGCCTTGAGTAGCAGGGACTGTTCTGGGACTCATAACTTTTGGTTCATGATCTCATTCCTGCCACACTTTGCCAAGCTGCCACCTCTCTGCGGCACCAATTTCTTAAGAAATCCCATGTCCTGGTTAGTCAAATATTAAAGTGAAATCGCACAATTACTATACACCTGGGAGATTATGTCAAAGATTTAGAATAGAATAAAATACCAATAACAGATTCTAAAGTCATTTTCTATTTCTGGGTGTCAATACATTCATTTATAAATTGGATTAAGAGCATTTTATCCAAATTGAGAACTCTCAGGGGGCTCTTCCTTGAATGAAATATAAGATATTTCAGAATTTTTCAGCTTCCCTGAATAATCATAAAAAGCATCAGTGGCCATTTTATAGTCCTATAAGAATAAGATGTATGGTGATAGAATAAAATAGTATTAACCATGCAATTTATCTTAGAAGATTCCTTTCAAAAACAAATTTTTGATGTCAGATAAATTACTTGTTATTTGTGTTCTCTTCATGGCAATCATCAAAATACTTTTAATAGTGGCGGTAATTTACCATTTTAGTGTTTCTTCTGTATTATTTTACTTCATCTTCACAAGTTGCCCATAAATAGGTATAATTATCCACATTTGAGAGATGAAAAACTCCATCTGAGTGAAGTTAAGTCATTTGTTAAAGGAAAAAATAAAGCCTTGTTATTTGAATGTATGTTAGAGTGAATGATTACATACATACAGCTTTATAAAATAGTCTTTTAAAAATATTCTTGACTTTTTAAATAGGTTCTTTTGCCATTTATATACCTAGACCACATTACTCTCATCTTCTTTTATTCAGACTCCATTTTAGGATAACCTAATTCTCTTCATTGTTCAAGTCCATATCCAGATAGAAAATCAAGTGTTTATGGGTTGGCAATAATTTCTTTGCTTATGTTGCCCATACTCAGTGGTAATAATGTGTTAATTCTCCTTGTAAGGATCTTTGTGGTGATAAAACTATTGTGAATCTTGACTGTGGTATATTACAGGAATCTACACATCTAATGAAATGACAGAACTAAATATACATACTTATTAGTGCATACAAAATTAAGGAAATCCAAATAAGATTGGTGAATTGTATCCATGCTAAGTTCCTGGTTGTGGTATTTTACCATAGTTGTGCAAGGTGTTACCATTGAA
Organism: Saccopteryx bilineata; assembly: GCF_036850765.1. NCBI lineage: Eukaryota > Metazoa > Chordata > Mammalia > Chiroptera > Emballonuridae > Saccopteryx > Saccopteryx bilineata. The sequence continues at coordinate 15,401,468 of NC_089500.1, forward strand.
GAAAACAGTGCATGACCATTGAGTTAAAGGTGCATGGGGTCTCTCTTTATTGTTCCTTATAATTGTATATGAATCTCTAGTCATCTCAAAATTAAACTACAATTTGGAAAAATGACAACTAAAATTCATTAAACAATTTTCTAAAAAGTCCTTTGTGGTCAGTTGACGTGGAATTGTCCCCACAACTCTTAAGGAAACATGGGACTTAATGGACTATAAAGGGCATTTCAATATATTTTGTGCTTGGACTATGACCCATTTCACCCATGGAGTGCTGGCGGGTGTAGTGGACAGGTTGTAAGGCCAAGGACCCAGACACAATGAATTCTTGTGTTCTCTAGCAATGTGATTTTGAACAAGTTATTTTCTGCTTTGAACCTGTTTGTTCACTTAGAAAATACTATGATGAGATTAGCATAGAGCTAGCTCTGAGTAAGCAGGAAAGACACTACCTCCCATCTCCCCTGCATATTTGTATTTTTCTGAAGTGAGAAGCAGAGAGGCAAAGAGACAGACTCCCATATGCACCTGACTGGGATCCACCTGGCATGCCCACAAGGGAGCGATGCTCTGCCCATCTGGGCCTTGCTCCATTGCAATGGGAACCATTCTAGCACTTGAAGCAGAGACCATGGAGCCGTTCTCAGCACTCCGGCTAACTTTGCTCCAATGGAACCTTGGCTGTGGGAGGGGAAGAGAGAGATAGAGAGGAAGAAGAGGGGGAAGAGTGGAGAAGCAGATGGGCGCTTCTCCTGTGTGCCCTGGCTGGGAATTGAACCCAGGACTTTCACACACCAGGCCGATGCTCTACCACTGAGCCAGCTGACCAGGGCCGCAAGAACTATTTTAATGATTCCTCAACAATTATGAATTCAGAGCCAATCTGGGTTTCTTTTATACCTCCACTATCCCCTTTTTCTAGAATCCTATCCCCACCTCCCTCCAGCCCTTAATCATTTTGAAGTGAATTAGCAACATAATAACATTTCATCTATAAATATTTTTAAATGTATTTCTGAGAGGAAACATAATCACAATGCCCTTATTATTTCTAAAGCATTAACAATTTCTTAATATCATCAAATATTCAGTGTGCACATTTCCCTGATGACTCATGATTTTTTAAAATAGATTGTTCAAGTTATTTTCCAAATGAGGCCATAGAAGATATGTCTAATGCATAATTTTTTTAAATAATTTTATTTTTAATGGGGTGACATCAATAAATCAGGATACATATATTCAAAGATAACAAGTCCAGGTTATCTTGTCGTTCACTTACGTTGCATACCCATCATCCAAAGTCAGATTGTCCTCTGTCACCTTCTATCTAGTTTTTTTTTTGTGCCCCCCCCACCCGGTAACCACCACACTCTTATCCATCTCTCTTAGTCTCGTTTTTATGTCCCACCTACGTATGGAATCATGCAGTTCTTGTTTTTTTCTGATTTACTTATTTCACTCTGTATAATGTTATCAAGATCCCACCATTTTGTTGTAAATGATCTGATGTCATCATTTCTTATGGCTGAGTAGTATTCCATAGTGTATATGTGCCACATCTTCTTTATCCAGTCTTCTATTGAAGGGCTTTTTGGTTGTTTCCATGTCTTGGCCACTGTGAACAATGCTGCAATGAACATGGGGCTTCATGTGTCTTTACGTATCAATGTTTCTGAGTTTTGGGGCTATATACCCAGTAGAGGGATTGCTGGGTCATAAGGTAGTTCTATTTTCAGTTTTTTGAGGAACCGCCATACTTTCTTCCATAATGGTTGTACTACTTTACATTCTCACCAACAGTGAATGAGGGTTCCTTTTTCTCCACAGCCTCTCCAACATTTGCTATTACCTGTCTTGTTGATAATAGCTAATCTAACAGGTGTGAGGTGATATCTCATTGCAGTTTTGATTTGCATTTCTCTAATAACTAATGAAGATGAGCATCTTTTCATATATCTGTTGGCAATTTGTATTTCTTCCTGGGAGAAGTGTCTGTTCATGTCCTCTTCCCATTTTTTATTGGATTGTTTGTTTTGTTTGTTGTTGAGTTTTATGAGTTCTTTGTATATTTTGGATATTAGGCCCTTATCTGAGCTGTTGTTTGAAAATATCATTTCCCATTTAGTTGGCTGTCTGTTTATTTTGTTATCAGTTTCTCTTGCTGAGCAAAAACTTCTTAGTCTGATGTAGTCCCATTCATTTATTTTTGCCTTCACTTACCTTGCCTTTGGAGTCAAATTCATAAAATGCTCTTTAAAACCCAGGTCCATGAGTTTAGTACCTATGTCTTCTTCTATGTATTTAATTGTTTCAGGTCTTATGTTTAGATCTTTGATCCATTTTGAGTTAATTTTAGTACAGGGGGACAGACTGTAGTCCAGTTTCATTCTTTTGCATGTGGCTTTCCAGTTTTCCTAGCACCATTTATTGAAGAGGCTTTCTTTTCTCCATTGTGTGTTGTTGGCCCCTTTATCAAAAATTATTTGACTATATATATGTGGTTTTATTTCCGGGATTTCTATTCTGTTCCATTGGTCTGAGTGTCTATTTTTCTGCCAATACCATGCTGTTCTGATTGTCGTGGCCCTATAATAGAGTTTGAAGTCAGGTATTGTAATGCCCCCAGCTTCATTCTTTTTCTTTAGGATTGCTTTGGCTATTCGGGGTTTTTTATAGTATATAAATCTGATGATTTTTTTGCTCCATTTCTTTAAAAAATGTCATTGGAATTTTGATGGGAATTGCATTAAATTTGTATATTGCTTTGGGTAATATGGCCATCTTGATTATAGTTATTCTTCCTAACCAAGAACAAGGTATATTCTTCCATCTCATTATATCTTTTTTGATTTCCCTTAACAATGGTTTATAGTTTTCATTATATAAGTCCTTTACATTCATTGTTATGTTTATTCCTAAGTATTTTATTTTTTTTGTTGCAATCGTAAAGGGGATTATTCTTTTGAGTTCATTCTCAAATGTTTCATTGTTGGCATATAGAAAGGCTATTGACTTCTGTATGTTAATTTTGTATCCTGCGACCTTACTGTATTGGCTTATTGTTTCTAGTAGTCTTTTTGTGGATTCTTTGGGGTTTTCGATGTATAGGATCATATCATCTGCAAAAAGTGATACCTTTACTTCTTCTTTTCCGATATGGATGACTTTTATTTCTTTGTCTTGTCTGATTGCTCTGGCCAGAACCTCTAGTACCACATTAAATAAGAGTGAAAAGAGTGGACAACCCTGTCTTGTTCCTGATTTAAGGGGGAAAGCCTTCAGTTTAGTGCCATTTAATATGATGTTAGCTGATGGTTTATCATATATGGCCTTTATCATGTTGAGATATTTTCCTTCTATACCCATTTTGTTGAGAGTCTTAAACATAAAATTGTGTTGTATTTTATCGAAAGCCTTTTCTGTGTCTATTGATAAGATCATGTGGTTTTTGTTCTTTGTTTTGTTGATATGGTGTATTACGTTAACCGTTTTACGTATGTTGAACCATCCTTGAGATTCTGGGATGAATCCCACTTGATCATGATGTATTATTTTTTTAATATGTTGTTGTATTTGATTTGTTAGTATTTTGTTTAGTATTTTAGCATCTGTATTCATTAGCGATATTGGCCTGTAGTTTTCTTTTTTTGTGCCATCCTTGCCTGGTTTTGGTATGAGGGTTATGTTGGCCTCATAAAATGTGTTTGGAAGTATTGCTTCTTCTTCAATTTTTTGGAAGACTTTGAGTAGAATAGGAACCAAGTCTTATTTGAATGTTTGATAAAATTCGCTGGTATAGAAATCAGGACCTGGACTTTTATTTTTTGGGAGGTTTTTAATGTTTTTTTTCTATTTCTTCTCTACTAATAGGTCTGTTTAGGCTTTCTGCTTCTTCTTGACTCAGTCTAGGAAGGTTGTATTGTTCTAGGAATTTATCCATTTCTTCTAGGTTGTTGAATTTAGTAGCATAAAGTTTTTTATAGTATTCTACAATAATTCTTTGTATATCTACGGTGTCTGTGGTGATTATTATTCTTTCGTTTTGGATTTTGTTCATATGAGTTCTTTCTCTTTTTTCCTTGGTAAGTCTTGCCAAGGGTTTGTCAATTTTGTTGATCTTTTCAAAGAACCAGCTCCTTGTTTTATTAATTTTTTCTATAGTTTTTCTGTTCTCTATTTCATTTATTTCTGCTCTGATTTTTATTATCTCCTTTCTTCGGCTGGTTTTGGGTTGTCTTTTTTCTTCTTTTTCTAGTTCCTTAAGGTGTGAAGTTAAGTGATTCACTTGGGCTCTCTCTTGTTTGTTCATATATGCCTAAAGTGATATGAACTTCCCTCTTATCACTGCTTTTGCTGCATCCCATAGATTCTGATATGTCGTATTGTCATTTTCATTTGTCTGTATATATCTTTTGATCTCTGCACTTATTTCTTCTTTGACCCATTCATTTTTTAAAAGTATGTTGTTTAGTTTCCACATTTTTGTGGGATTTTTTCCCTCTTTTTTGCAGTTGAATTCTAGTTTCAAGGCTTTATGATCAGAAAATATGTTTGGTACAACTTCGATTTTTCTGAATTTGCTGATGTTGTTTTTGTAGCCCAACATATGGTCAATTCTTGAGAATGATCCATGTACACTGGAGAAAAATGTATACTCAGTCACTTTGGGATGAAATGTCCTGTAGATGTCTATCATATCCAGGTGCTCTAGCGTTTTGTTTAAGGCCACTATATCTTTGTTGATTCTCTGTTTGGATGACCAATCTAGAGCTGTCAGCGGTGTATTGAGGTCTCCAAGTATAATTGTATTTTTGTCAGTTTTTGTTTTAAGGTCAATAAGTAGCTGTCTTATATATTTTGGTGCTCCTTGGTTTGGTGCATATATTTTAAGAACTATTATGTCTTCTTGATTCAGTGTCCCCTTAGCCATTATGAAATGGCCATTTTTGTCTCTGAGTACTTTTCCTGTCTTGTAGTCAGCATTATCAGATATGAGTATTGCTACGCCTGCTTTTTTTGGATGTTATTTGCTTGGAGTATTGTTTTCCAGCCTTTCACTTTGAATTTGTTTTTATCCTTGTTACTTAGATGAGTTTCCTGTAGGCAGCATACAGTTGAATTTTCTTTTTTAATCCATCCTGCTACTCTGTGCCTTTTTATTGGTGATTTTAATCCGTTTACATTTAGTGTAATTATTGACACTTGTGAGTTCCCTATTGCCATTTTATATATTGCTTTCTGTTAGTTTTGTGTCTTGTTTGATCCTTCTCTTTTGTTTTTCTATCTTTTGTTTTCATTTGGTTGTATTCCATACATCTTTCTTCTGTTGCTATCTTTTTTATCTCATGTGCTTCTGTGGTGATTTTTTCAATGGTGGTTACCTTTAAGTAATGAAAAGGGTTCCTACCCTGTTCATTGTAGCGCACTATTTTGTGAGTACTTTTGCACTCCATAGTCTTTTGCTACTGTTAATCTCCATCTTCTCCCCCTCTTTCTTTTTGTTGTTGTCACAGTTTAAATTTGGTTTTATTGTGTTCTTCTTGGAGCTTTTACTTGTGGCTCTGTTTTTTTTTTTTTGTTTTTTGTATCGGATTGGAGAACCCCCTTTAGTAATTCCCGGAGTAGGGGTTTTCTGATGATAAATTCCCTCATTTTTTCTGTATCTGTGAATGTTTTTATTTCTCCTTCATATTTGAAGGATAGATAGCTTTGATGAGTATAGTATTCATGGCTGAAAGTTCCTCTCTTTCAGTCCTTTAAATATTGGGGTCCACTCTCTTCTAGCTTGTAGAGTTTCTGCTGAGAAATCTGATGATAATCTAATGGGCCTTCCTTTTTATGTTGTATTCTTCTTTTCCCTGGCTGCCTTGAGAATTTTTTCTTTGCCATTGGTTTGTGCCAATTTCATTATGATGTGCCTTTGAGTAGGTTATTTGGGGTTAAGAAAACTCGGAGTTCTGTTTGCTTCTTGAATTTGAGGCTTTAGTTCTTTCCACAGGCTTGGGAAGTTCTCATTTATTATTTGTTTGAGTATGTTCTCCATTCCATTTTCTCTCTCTTCTTCCTCTGATGTATCTATTATTCTTATGTTATTCTTTTTGATGGAGTCAGATAATTCTTGTAGGGCTATCTCATTTTTTTTTAATTTTTGAGTCTCTTTCTTCTTCTCTCTGTTGTTCCTCAAGTTGCTTGTCTTCTATTTCACTAATCCTCTCTTCTATCTGGCCTGTTCTATTAGCTAAGCTTGTTACCTCATTTTTCAGCTCGTGAATTGAGTTTTTCATCTCTGTTTGATTTGTTTTTATAGTTTCAATTTCCTTGGAAATATATTCTTTGTGTTCACTGAGTTGTTTTCTGAGCTCCCTAAATTGCCTTTCTGTGTTTTCTTGTATATCTGGAGGATTTTTAGGATTTCTATCTTGAATTCTCTGTCATTTAGCTCCAAGGTTTCCCGTATATTAAATTTTTTCTTCATAGATTTTTTTCTCATCTAGCTGTGTTACCTCTCTTTCTTTTGTATCCATGATATTCGATTTTCTCTTCCTTAATGGCATCTGAGGGTGGTTTTTTTGATAGTATTAATGAGATTTAATAAAGAATAAAAAGTTAAAAAAATAAAAAATTGAAGAGTTGTTTTTTTAAAAAAATAATAATGAAATAGGAAAAATAAAATAAAACAAAATTTAAAAAAAGGAAATTATTCTCCCCCTTCTTTTTTCCTCTCTTCTCCTCTCCTCTCTTTCTTGAGACTAAATAGAACAAACAATGCCTGTAATGGAGGGCCTGAATTGGGGAGAAGTAAAAGAGGGGCAAAAGAAAACAAAAAAAGAAAAAAAAAAAGGGTTATGGACCCAAAAAAAGCAAATAAGAAAAAAATTTGGGTCAAGAATAAAATGATTTGCTTTTAGGTGTTGGTTGACTAAGAGTTATGATGAGAGGAATAAGAGGGAAACAGGAAAATGGGGGGGAAAATTAAAAAATTACTATTGTATTTAGTGGAATAAGAACTAGATAAAATGGAGAGCCAGGGATGGAAGCACTGTTAGTGTGTTAAAAAGGTGAAGTAAAAACCCCCCAAAATTCCACAAACATAAAATTGAGTCCCAGATAAGATATTGTTCATTATTGAGGTTTGAATGAGAGAAGACGTAAAGGAGAAAGGAAGAAACTAATATAGAGGGAGAAAAGAAAGAGAGAGAGAAGAAGAAGTAAAAAGAAGAAAAAAGAAAAAAGGAAAGATAGAGAGAGAGAGAGAGAGAGAGAGAGAAAGAGTTAAGGGTTTTGGAGTGCAACCCTCATAGAGAGAAAGGAAGAGGAAAGAAAAGATAATGGGAGATGTAACACTTATGGGTAGTGTAGTTCAAGGAGAGGAGAGAGTAAGACTGGCAGAAAGTTAAACGACCAAATTGTAAGAGGAAAAAAAAACTATCAAGAATGAAGAGAAACAAACGAACAAATATAATAAAATGGGATAGGTTATAAAGTCTGTGGATTATTCTTGATTTTGAGAGGTTATCTTCTTGCTTTTTCTTTTATCTCCCTCTTTCTGGTTGGTGACTCTGCACCCCGGGTTCTGCCCCTTTGGCACGCTCAGGTAGAGGTTTGCAGTTGATAAGTCTCTATGGTGATGTCATGTATTGTGCTTTAGTCTCTTTGGCAGTCGAGGCTCATTAGCATTTATAGGCTCCGCCAGTGAGAGAGTCCGTGTTCCTGGAGCCTTTCTCCTAGTCTTTCCTTCCTCAATTAGTAGCCTGATAATCCAGCTATGGGGTTGCTGCTGCCTCTGCCTGGATAGTAAGAGGCTCAAAGAGCTGGTAACTCCCCACTCTATTCCCACTCAGCACAGGGCTCTGGGTAAGGCTCAGTTAGTCAGAGCTGCTAGCATAATCAGGCGGGGCTTCCGCCCACTCAAAGACCTCTGGCTCTGCCACTCTGTGGGATAACACGAGCGCGTACTGCCGAGGCACTTGGAGGAATCTCTCGTCCACTATCTGCGTGCGCAGACTGGGATATCAGGCCAGCAGTCTCACACTCTGAGTGAAACCACCACCCGCACAGAAAAGTTCCAGCGTTGGAAATGGCTCTCGCTCCGTCCCCGTGTGTGGCTTTTTCAAGGCGCTGGGGCAGCCCGAGATTCCGCTTTTGGCCCACACAAAGGCCCCTGACTCTGCCTCTCTGTGAGATAACATGGGCTCACACTGCTGAGGCATTCGGAGGAATCTCTCGCTCACTATCTACGTGAGCAGACCAGGATATCAGGCCCGCTGCCTCACCCTCTGAGTGAAACCCCCGCACAGAAAAGTTCCAGCGTTGGAATTAATTCTCGCTCCCTCCCCGTGCGCGGCTTTCCCAGGGCGCTGGGGCGGCCCGGAGATTCCGCTTTCGGCCCACACAAAGGCCTCTGACTTTGCCCCTCTGTGGGACAACACGGGCTCCCACTCCCGGGGCTTTGGAAGGAATCTCTCACCCACTATCTGCGCGCGCCGACCAGGAGATCTGGGAAAATGGCTGCTCCACTTGTCTTTCTTTGTCTGGGTTTGGCGCGAGTGTTAGCTTGTGTTGCCTGGGTTGCCACAGGAACAGTTTTTCCTCGGCTTGGATATCCGTGCCACAGCCTGGTTCAGCTGTTTGTGCCGCGGCCTGGATCTATTCACCCCCTTTGCCCTCCTTAGTTTCTATATTCTCAGTTCCCAGTGAAAGCTGCCCTGTTTAGGTTAGTGAGGAAGGCGGAGCATTTCTTACTCCCTATTTCCTTCAGGGTTTGATTATATATTTAGCTAATTTTTCACTAGACCATACCTTTGGGTGTATTGCGAAACATCTGGAGGCTCCAAGGATAGGTTTTTCTGTTCCTGGTTGAAGATCTTGTTGAGTTTTGGGGGAGATTTATCAGTATCACTTCCTACCGCGCCATTACTCTGACGTCATCTCTGCATAATTTTTTTTCTGCTGATTCAGAAAGGCTTCAGAATCTTTCTGAACAAAGCGCTTCAAACCATGTTTACGCTATGAGTCAGAATTAACACACAGTGAACTTGAAAGCCATCACTTACCTTGGACTGGAGTTCGGATAAATCTATCTGGATCAGTAGTGTCTTATTGATTTTTAAGTTACTATTGAGACTGTCACCAAAAGCCTGTAGTTCTTGCTCTTATTAATCTTTACATAATTTAAAATTTTTTATTGTAATAAAAACTTAAAAAATATATTTCTATAGATTTTAAAAACATATATTAAATAGAAATTCATATTTTTAATCTAGGTTGCTATCAAGTGATTCAGACTAGGACAGTTGGGGTTCAGTAGTCCGTGTTTGAATCAAAGCATCATTACTTAGCAGATACATGACTTAAATAATGGCTTGATCCTCATGAGCTTTAGCTCCCAGAGGACTGTGGTGAAGATCAAATGAACCAATTTAAGTAATTGATAGTAATTACAAGCAGTTCATAAAAATGAAAAATAATTGTCCTTATAACCGACACAGGGTTAGTATTCACACATTATATTTACTATTTGTTTACTGTGTTACTTTAGAACATTACCCTAACATCATTTTTGGAATCCAGAATGGTAATACTGGAAATTCCACTCTTCTGAAGGCCTGAATTTTGGAAACCTCAATCATTCTGAATGCAGCTGTAGTTCTGAAAATGATGAGGAAAGAAGAAAAAGAACTTGACTTGCAAGGAAAACAAGTTTCCCAAGATCAGAGTGTAGCTACCTCCAACCTTGAGAACCACTGGAACAGGTAGTGAGAGGGGCTGGAAGGAACGGCACTCTGGGTTATTTAGGGGTGGGACAAATACGGTTTTAACATCTGAGGGCATCCTTGTGTTGCTGAAGAACCGAAAAATGTTGTTCCTGGGACGACCAAGAGAGACATTACAAATACAAACACTGAAAAGTAAATGAATTGTGTACAGCTGTTTAGAACTACAGAGTGAGCTGTGAGTTCCCTCACACAGGATAAACACACATGCACACACAAAACGGGCATACTTCTTATTTAGGCAAATAGTTTTTAGACTGCTTCAAAAACTTTTTAAATTGAGTTTTTAGAGAGAGAGAAAGAGAGAGATTGATTTGTTCTTCCATTTATTTATGCATTTATTGGTTGATTCTTGTACGTGCCATGACTGGGGATCGAACCTGTAACCTTGGCATACAGCTAGTGCTTGACTTACAACCATGATTGGTTCCGAAAGACCAGTTGTAACATGATTTGGTCGTAAGTTGAGTAGGCTATATGTACAGTACTGTGAAATGATGTTATAAAAATCTTTAAGTCATATTTTATCATAATTTTCTTTCATTATTATTAAATATCATCATTTTCTTTGTTCATTTTATGCCATTTGTATCATCTCTACACTATTTTGTTTCTTATTTTTACATTCTTCAGGTTTAAGTAAAACACTGCATTACCAGTACAACTGGTTTAATATTTGCAAAGACAGTTTCCTCTTGGTAGACATCATCAGAGGGGTTTGATGAAAAATATCCAAGACGTAAAACACAGATTGCTGTACCGAGTCTGGGATAACAGTTGAAATGGTGCACGTGGAGATGGTAGTGCTGCCGGAAGGTGGTCCGCACTGTCGTATGCCCAGCCGGGCAACGCTTGCACTGCCAGACACGGAGCAGTTGTGGCTAGCGATTGTGGTCGTAGAGTCGAATGGTCGTAAGTTGCATAGGTCGTAAATTGATCAATATTTGTATTGGGATGATGCTACAACCAACTGAGATACTTGCCAGTGCTCAAAAACTTTTGCTCACTCATTTTTTAGCACTTTCTGGAGCTTTGCCAGCTGTAAATACACACTAGACAGAACCTGGTGCTCCCATGTGGTCTGGAAAGGTATGGTTTTGGCCCATACTCTGGAGCGTCTGTCTTTATTCAAAGCACTGTCTTATTTAAATGGGCCACTCAGTAGTTTTCCGTTTTTAGAATCCTCTGGGGTAGAATGGAATGGAGCCATGCTTGGCCCATTGGCAGAGCTGCAAAAGAAAGAAAACAACACCAAGCCAGGCGAGGGCAGGAAATTCTTTCAGAGCCAAGAACACAACCCAGCTTAGTCACATAGGTGAAAACTGAATCGGAGCAAATGGGTCTCAATGGAGGGGAACCAATAGGAGACTGAGTTAAGACCCAACCCTCGCTTGACCCTGAAATTGCCCAGGAATCTTGAAAACAGATTGTGTTTGGAAAGCAGGGTATCTGTGCCAACAGCTGCTTGAACCAGCCCAGGCCAGGGAGCCAGCCAATCTGTATAGAATTATTTCCCTCCCCTTTAATGGATGTCATTTGGGACTCTATAGACTGACCTAAGGCCTGGTGGGTGGCGATGAGAAACAGGATGGGAGAGCTTGGGTATTTTTCACATCAGAGTGAGAAGGAGATAGAACCGTGGCCACCAAAGGCAGTGAGCGAACAGAGGACAGTAACACTTCATAAGGCACAGACTGACCTTTACCCGGGGGCCGGCATGGGGAGTGTGCAGAATTACTGGGGAATTCTATGAAACCACAGGGTTGAATACAATCAGAGAAGACCTTTTTAATCTTTGCCCTTCAGCTTAATGAATTTTTATTTTGAAAATGTAGAGCCCATGTCCTCACCTCCTCTAGTCTCCCCCAGCCTGGTCATTTATGCCTACAGCTCAAATTTGGGACTTACTACCTCCATCAGGAGAGAAGAGAGTGAAAAACAAGAATAAGGAACAATAAAAAAAAGCGTCTCTTTCCTCTTTGATTCTTCCTCTGTTTCAAACCTCTTTGCTTCCACAATGTGTCTCCAATTAATCTGCTCTCAATTGTTCTCTGAATTGCTCAAATCTTCCCTGAACTGTGAAGTACCAACTTGTTCCTGACCTTGAAGTCTGAGAAAGTTTTTATTGATGGACTAAACTTGCATATATTGTACAAGAGGCATTTTTTTCTTTCATAAACTAAACAAAGTGAACTGCCCCCCCAAAAAAAATATCAATAGCAGAAAATGATTACAATAGAAAGTATGAGGATTAACCTTAAGGTAGCAGTCAGGCATTAGATAAGGAGTAATTTCCTAAGAGAAAATAACCGTAGGGCACACACTATTATTTTATAAACCAGATGGTGCCTTTTGGGGCCCTGGAGCCCCAATTTACTCAGCTATAGCTGAACTTACTATGAAATGTATTAGTGACCTAAAAATTAAAGTGGATGCAACTTCCAGAATCCTCATTAAGATTAGGTTAGAAAGCAACTGAAAATGGAAGGATCCAGAACAACATGTGAAGAGTGTGCAAGCAAGATTCATCCACCTACCTAACACACCTTGATGTCCCCTTCCCCTCTGGCCAGGAGTGTCCCCTCACTGCTGAGCCAATCCCTTTGAGCTCCCAAAGCACTCTTCTTCACTGCTCCTTTGACATCCATGCGGGATAACAGAGCCTTTTCCAACCGCGGAACCCGACTGACCAGCCTCCTCTGCTTAGCAGCTGCTTCCCTGGCTTGAGTCGTTGATACTCCCTAAGCCTGTCGCCTCCTTTGTGAATTGGGACTAATGACAGTGCCCTCAGTGGGTCATTATAAATGTGACACTGGAACATAGTACTTAATTAATGAACAGAAGCCATTACTATTTATAGCAGTGATAATGTTAAGACAGATCGTTTGACACCCATACACACTCAAGGGTGATGTTCAAAATATTTAATGGAAGTCAGGGCATGGGTATTGTCCCATCAGAGCAAACAGTTGTCCTGGTCTGGGAGCACAGGTCCCTGCCATGCCTAGCATTAGTTTTTTAGTTGCTGGAGTGTGGGGCTAGGGGATAGGACTGTGGGGAGAGGGGACGGGGCCTAAGTAGCACATGAAGAATTCAGCAAGCTTAGAGCATGGCTTATAACCACCCAAAGGAGAAGTACTAAAATATTTTAATTGCAACTAACCATTTAGTAGGGGGAGGAAATAAAATATTAACTCTGCATATAATGCCTTGTACTATTACTTACTGTGTGACTGTATATGACTTAGAGTCTCAAATAGATTACGAGCTAACATTTGAACGTTGAAATGAAATCTTGTACTTTTGACTTTCCAAATAATAGTGTGGACTATGAGAGGTATTCAAGAAACATTTACCATTTGAATGTTAAGTAGAAAATACTGTTATATATTATTTCTATGTATTACTCATGTTTTGACCACTTTCTAAAAGAGAGTTATGGTGGATTAACACACAGGACCATCAATGCCTTAGAATCATATTAGGTCAAAAGCTGTAAGACAAGGAATAAAGTGTGGTAAGCCAAGCTGTGGTTTGTCTGCAGCAGAACCCAGAGCTTTGTGACCCACCCAAAGCAAAAAGAGAAACTGATTTGTTGCAGATTCAAGTATCGAATAAAAGGAATCCCAGAAGCACACACAGAATTCCCTCTAAGAGGAAATCATTGCGTCTAAGAGATATTGAACGCCACGGAGGGCGTTGTCTTCACGAGCAGTCCTTCCTCCCCCTTGCATCTGGGTCCCTGTCCCGCACTAACCCCGTGCTCTCTGTCCCAGCTGCTCAGGAAGTCTTGGTGCAGTCTCATCACCCCATGAGCCTCCACACCTTACAGTCTTTACGAAGGTTGCTCCTCTATCTGGAATTCTCTTTCCTCCCTTTCTTCCTCCATTCTGCAGCTCAAATTCACCACCTCTTTTTTTTTTTAACATTTTTTTTAGATTTTATTTATTCATTTTTTAGAGAGACAGGCGAGAGAGAGAGAGTGTGTGTGTGTGTGTGTGTGTGAGAGAGAGAGAGAGAGAGAGAAAGAGTGTGTGTGTGTGTGTGTGTGTGTGTGAGAGAGAGAGAGAGAGAGAGAGAGAGAGAGAGAGAGAGAGAGAGAGAAGGGAGAGGAGCAGGAAGCATCAACTCCTATATGTGCCTTGACCAGGCAAGCCCAGGGTTTCAAACCGGCGATCTCAGTGTTCTAGGTTGACACTTTATCCACTGTGCCACCACAGGTCAGGTATCACTACCTCTTTGATGCTTGTCCCCACTAGTATGGCTCAGAGATGCCTCTCAACCCACCCACAAACTAGGCCACCTGTGCCCATTACAGTCATTACAGCTCAACGATCGGTGCAGGGAATCGATCTCTCCTGTCTTTGGCCCGCAGCCTCAACCCTCTGTTCTCCTGCCTAGTTTCATTGCGGAGCCTGGTACCTGGCTTCCCTCTCTCTGACTTTCCAGTGACAGATTCATGTACAGTCTATTGGCTTTTGATTTTGCTTCTCTCCAAGGAAAATATATCTTTATAAAACATATGACAGTTCCAGGAGAGCATCAGCTTACCTTTAGTGAGTTAGAAAAGGCTTCCAGAGGGCACAGCCAACTTAGAAACCTTAGGGTCGTGTGTGAATCTTTGCTAGCATGTCTGACTCCCAGGATTAAGAGACCTGCGTCATCTGTTTATTTCTAGAGCCTTTGATTTAACCTATCACTGCTCCATAAATTTCTTTTAAATGAGCCTATAGATTAATACACAACAGGAAGTTTTATTGGATCTCCACCACTTTCTTGATGAACTCCATTTCACCAAGATTCGTTGACAAGAGTCGCAGTTATGCTTGAAGTTTTTCTGTTCACTGAGCAAATGTTCGATGGGAGGCTCTGGGCAGCTTTTTGGGGGTAGAAACTGGAGTCAAGTCTAGACAGGATATTCAGCTGATATTCAGGTGCTGGGTCAAAATTTTGCCAAAAGAGAGAATGTCTCTTTATTAGAAAGTTAATTAGAAATAAATCATTGTGCAATGTTGGGGGTACACCACTTAGAGAAGCACTTAAAGAGCTCTGGGTGAAATTTCCTTGCTCTTTCTGTGACTCATACCATGTCTCTAACGCTCTCTAAAATGGTGGGACTGTGAGGCCAAAAAATTTGTTCAATCAGGGCCGTGCTTCAAGCAAGAGTTTGAATAAGTCTGTAGATACTGAGTGACTCAACAGTTAGGACTTGTACTTAGAGATGTGCCATCAGACCTAATAATGTGGATTGATTTGTTCCAAGTAGGCATATCCATATTTATTGCCATGGAATACTGCTTTCCTGCTCACAGTCAAGCATTCATAGGATAATGCTCCAAACTGACTCTGGGGGACTCAGGGAGGCTGACTTATGTCTAGGCTTTGTCAACCAAGGAAAAGGGGAAGGTCAGTCTTGTAGATTGCCTAGGCAAGGTACATTTCAGCATATTATCAATGTAAAAGCTTTTCCCAGAAGGTAGCCCAACTTGAGTGTTTTGAACTATAATGTGTTCAGAGAGATCTTTTCTCTGTTTCAATCCTTTTGATCTACCAAGTTACCTACCCCAGTTTTTCAAACAGTTAAACTAAAAGAATGCATATTAAGTAGAAATTTTATGACTTGTAATATTTGTGTCTTCCTCCTAGGAATGGTAAAGAGAGAAAAATACTTAAATAAGAATAAGCAGTAACTTCTGTGAAAAGTTTTTCATTTGAAGTAAAAGAAAAGTTGCTACTAAATATTTCTCAGTGACTGAAATAATGACTAGCATACAGTAAGAAATAGGTATGTGAAATAATGAATCTGATGGGCGACAATGGACCGTATCAAACTGTGATTATCAAATAATGTGACCTGATGGCTAGCCTATGGAAGTTACTCTCAGTTTTAGGTTTTATGATAAATATGCATCAGCAGATCCTTCTATCACCTTGACACTTCTCAGTCTTATGATTCGTGGGTTCAACAGATTCCAAGTCCAGATTAGTCTTCTGATAAATTCCCAGGATTCTTTTTTGGAGGAATTATATAGAAAGTGCAATCATAATAATGATAATGAAAACTAGCCTTGAGTTTTTATTATGCACCTGTCCCTGCATAGCCTTGAAATACAAGTTTGAGTGTCTGCATTTATATGTGAGGCTAATTTGGAGAATTAGTGGACAAATCTCAAGTTCAACCTGCATATACCTAAACACAAAACCTGTGCTTTTTCGTTTATATTTGCACCAAAAAAGAAGTGTCGCCTCTGAAGGAATTAGAGTAAGATTGAGAGTAATATACCCAGGGTTCCCGACCCAGGTGACTGAGACACCGTCCCATTGATATTAACTAAAATCACTGTAATCAACCCACTCTACCAAAGTCTCTACCAAAGTGACATTTTCCTGTCCTTGAACAGCAATAACACTGCCACCATCACAACAAAAACAATCTGACACTCTAGAAGGCTAACTGACAGGAAATATGTCTCCTAAAACACAGACCTGTTATGAAAAAAATAGTGTTAAATCTCATAGGGAAGATTATCAGATTAGAATATTTGCCTTTAGTCCTTCCTCTTGCCTCGCCCAAGAAAAGGCTTTTTCATGGAGTTTTATGTGTCATGGAGCGTCAGCATCTAAAAAAAATGCAATTATCTACAGTTGAAATTTAAACTTGAGTGGTTCTGCCACTGACTGCTTTCCACCACTTGAGTAGGCTAAGTCTAGACAGTCATGACTCACCGTTTTTCTCATGATAGTGAGATTTGATCAACAGTCTGTGACTGCAAAGAGCACTGGCCTCTATAATGGGCGAGCATGGAATTTAATGCAGCTAGATCAGCAAGAGAGAGATTTTGATGGCACCACACTGCAAGCCCTGAAGACAGAATTATCAAATCAACTGGCAGAATTTACAAATGATAAACAGTACCCAGTTGATGACTCATATTCAGATGTTGCTTAAGGAAGAGCAAATGAGTTGGATAAAAAAAATATGATAAGATTTAATATATATGTTTTAAGAAGAATTAGTGCATGTTTTTGACCATGGGCAACTGGGTGGCTAGTGTCTCCCATCCTAGATGATAGAGCATTTAGTAATGGTGAAATAAATGGAAAGTTTACTCTTTGGAACAAAGAGAAACATACAGTAAAAACCTGGAAACATAGCTTAAGAACTTTATCTAAATCAGAAAATGCTAAAATAATTATACCATGAGTAAATGATCAACCTGATTTTAATGGCAAGGTGTTTATTTAAGATTATGGGAGGAAAGGTTCTTATCCTTTAGCGTATACTATGCTGAGCCATGTGTAATTTTAATGATTTCTTGTGCAAAGCAAACCAATCATCTTGCCTCTAGAAATTGTCTGACACTGCTCCCAGGAAACCACATTCATAATTCTTGAAAGTTACCCTAGTATTGCCTCGGGTTGCAATTTGGAGGTAAAAACCTTTTGGAATCTATTTATGACTCTTTGGCATCTTTGTTTGTTTGATAAATATCATTTTAAAATTTTGCCAAGGGAAGTATCTATGATCCTAATCAATTAATCATAAATATGATAAGTATTGGGGTTGGAAGAACCATTAATTCTTTTTTTGAATTTTTGTATGTCTAACACTGAAGGATATTTGTCTTTCAAACTCTCAAATATTTATTTCAGTGTCATGTATTTTATCATAAATCATTTGCTCTTTTAAAAATGTTCTTTGTTGGATTTCTCCCACTAAAACCCTAAGCTCCATCACTATCCCCTCTCTGTGTCTAACAATTTTTAGAGCAAAGAATGAGACTGAGAAGTTGTGGAAGGTCTATCATCCCTGGCTTAATGTCAAGGAAAGAACATTGCTTAGAGAAATTGGGAAGACTTTTAGCATTGTGTTTCCAAAAAAAAAAGTCACCAAAGGAAGAAAAACACCAAAGGGAGGAGAAAGTATCAAGGTACAAGAAATTCCTGATTGGAGCATAAAAATCAAAGAGCAAGAAAAAAATATTCAAATGTTTGTATCTAGATTCATATATCAGTATTAAAAGGGAAATTGTAAGTTTGACAGGAAAATATTCAAATGTTTGTATCTAGGTTCATATATCAATATTAAGAGGGAAATTGTAAGTTTGACAGGAATTTAGTAAAAGTGAGCTTTTAAAAGGAATTGTAAAATGCTGATAAAAGCAATTTGGAAAAAAGTCCTAGACACCAATCAATTCTTCTAAAATAAAAGAGAGAAGCTTGCATATTTGTATTGCAAAAGCCTTTATGATAAAAAGTGTCTTCAGGAAACGTCATAAATCGGAAACGAGTAAAATGTGACTTGTGTGCTTTTATGCTTTTAAAATGTGTAAATTTAAAGCAATGTTGGTTTTAAACAAGACAGTTGCTATAGGCAATTCTTGAGACTGTGCTGTTATGGCAAATATCAAGTGGTAGATAAAAGCAATTATCAGGGAAATCATGCATCTTATATTAATAGAGGATAAACCTTTAGGGCAAGACTTTGTAGAGTCAGAGTATGTAGTCATTGCCTTGCCCCAGCCTGGTTTAGGAACCAAAAGACTTGATCCATCCCAAAAGACTTCCTTACTGAATTGGAATGAATACCCGTGAGGACCATTCTTTTTAATCAAAATATACTTAGAGAGCTCCTGCTAGAACGTGCATCTGCTACCCAGGGGAAACACAGTACAAAATTACCTGTTATTGCAGTAACCTGATCTAATAAAAATATTAGCTGGCTTGCAAATCTGGGTGTAGAATGCCAGAGGTCGAGTACCTGGGTAGAGCCGTCCTACAGAGGAAGGGTATTTCTAAAGTTACGGGCATGAGGGACCTGCTCAGAGGGAACACACCGGAATCCTGTACCCCAGACCAGGGTTAATTAGGGCACAGAGCATCTGGGAAGAAGACCCCTGTAGAAGGCCACAGGGTGACAAAAATTTTGTCTTGTTCACAATTTTCTTCAGACATGTCTCTGCTAGACTTTCTGGAACCTTATTCTAACCCCTTTCTCTGTAAAACAAGATTTAAGATAATTTGGTTTGTTTTGGTCTTTGCCCAAGTGTACCCCACTATTGAAGTATCACAAGAGCATAGAGGTAAGCCTTATTGTTAGACACTGCCTGGTAGCTCAGAGTCGACTCTTCACTGGGATTTGATATCCAGGTGAACCTATGAAGTCAAGACTTAAATTGTTTGTCTCCACTATCACCCACCTTTCCCCACACACATATTTACATAGAAAGGAACAATGAAAGAACAATAACTAAAAATGAGATGGTCATCTAGTGACCAATGAACTAAAGAGTTTTATTGAATCCCTAGGAAAAAAAACAGCTTTATAATGGAATATCAAGATATACTCTAACCAGGAACCCAAAATGCTAATTAGAAATGATAATAAGAAACAAAACATGGGCTGTTATGTTGGTGACTTCTGTGAATGCTGCCTGGTATGTGAGTCCACTTCCTCAAGAAGTCAAAGAACTGCTTTTACTCCTTGGTTCTGCCTTTCCTCTCCTCAATGAAATATAATCATAATCATAACAACAACAACAACAACAATAACCAACATCCCGGTATGTGTCCCTGAGCACTGGATTTGGGGAAGGGTGGTGTGACTTTCCAAAGATGAATCTGGCAGTCCACAAGCTTGGGGGATGAGAATGTGTGCTCACTGCTGGTAACAGAGACTGGAAAACCTCAGTGTGAAAATATTCTGGCCAGGACTTTTATGGGTTCGTTGGTTCTCCCTGACTCCCGCTTCCAGCAGGGGTGAATGAGAGCGACCACCGCAATTCATGGCTGTGACAGTCCATTAATTGAAACGTTTAAGAATGCAGTTGATGTAGCCTGCACTTTGACCATTATTTATTACTTCAGTGTGATTTAGTAGAGGTTTTCTTAGTACAATAACTGTAATAAAGACGTCCTTGGTTTAATTTGACATTTTCTCTTTGAGGATGATTAACTCTGACATGGTTCCTTAGTAACCAGCCCAGTTCACTGGTATCATTGTGGTTACCTGGAGTGGAATCTCTAGAGAAAGAGGAGATAATCATGACTGTGTCTGAGGTCAACGCTTCCTTGACTCTGACTTCACTGGGAAGCAATTTACTTCATATTCTTTCATCATTATCCAAGTCAACATAAGTGCAAATCTACCCTCAACTCCCCATCAACGTGTAGCACTTTTTGTTTGTCCCAGGGGATTATTTAGAAAAATACAGAGATGGAGTTTCATTTCAGACAGCATATCAAAAATAATAAAAAAAGCTGCATGTCTTTTGAGGGTTTGCTATGGAATGGAACTTGTTAGTAGTGAATGTATTTATTTCCTTTACCTGCGTTGGAAGCTCCATAATCCCACTGTGAGAGCTCCTAACTCTTAGGACAGGGAGGGAGCGAGCAAGAAAGAGATGGGAGTTTTTCATCTGATCCCCCCTCCTTTCCTACTGTCACTGAATGAAAGCTCTTCATATCAAAGAGATTGAGTTCTCAGTTCAAGGACGTTCCTGTTAATAAAATAGACGTGGGTGAGTCTTCTAAATCCCTGCACATAGTTCCCGCAAATAAAAGCCAGTCTGCCTCCTGAGTATCCGTGGTTTCCTCCTCTGTGGGCGCGCCCTCGGCAAGGCCGTTCGCAGCGGGGGGGGGGGGCGGTGCAGCAAGTGGCAGGGAAATGGAAAGAGGTCAAGGGGACAGCTCGTCCGAACCTACTGGTTAGTTTTAAATTGACCAGCGTTGTAGCAAACAATCCTCTTATTACTCTAAGCGGGGGAAAGATGGTGACAATCAGCAAAAGTGGGCTGAAAAAAAATGCCAACACCTGTCTAAATGTCTCCCTTTCTATGGGGGAGGAGTGGCGGCGTGGAGGAGGTGTAGGGCCTTCTCTGATCTAGCGGAGCTGATTCCCTGGTAACTTTATTTTATTTTATTTTTTAAAGGAAACTTCCACTCTCAGCCTACCCTGATAGAGTGATGCGACTGCTAATGTACCTCGTTTTTAACCCCTGACATCATTTATCACGCGACAAACTGGGCCTTCCTTGAGGTCGCTTTGAGATTTTTTCCCTCTGTGTTGACACTGGCTTTCAGCACTTCCATTCAAGCATAGTAAAAAAAAAAAAAGAGTAAAGAAAAGATCATTCTCCTTCCTACCTTAGTATAAAGATGAACCAGTCAATCATTCATGGAGTACCCTGCTCACATCCGATGGTACAATTTCAGATGTTGATAATTTACTTTTGATGCTAATTAATTACAAGTAATCATAAAAACAAATTAAAACCACTATACTTATAGCAGGTTTTCTTATGCTCCTGAAATAATGCATTTTTATGCATCTGTTTACTTGCTTTGTAAAAAAAAAATGTAATAATCTATATTCATAGAAAAACCACTTTAGTGCTTTGCATCAAAGCTGTAAACTGTTATTGGTTATTTGGTTTGGTTTTTTTCCCCCCTAAGATATTAAAATGGAAGAAAGAAAGTGAGCCACACCAAGTGGAAGAGATTAATGTATTTTAGGACTAACCTAAATGCAGGAATTTAGTTTTGTGGGTTTTTTTTTTTCATTTGTTTGTTGTGTATTTCTCCTTCTAAGGAACAAACATATTACTTTGCTCCTGAAAACCTGTAGGAAGATGGAGTACTAGCTTTGGCTTACAGGCCTAGAAGAGACATAAATCTCTCAGAGACCCCTTTGCATTTTCCCTGTGTGGGGGTGGGGGGGATTACTCTCTGGGTTCTGTTCTCTCCGACAAACAGAGCTTTTCACCCTATTTGAGAAACATGGTGAATGGAACCATGGCGTATCCTTGGCAGAGTCACTGTTTGTGCTGTGATTTCTCATTCCACACCTTCTCCCACCACCTCAGAACTTCCCCCTGGGAAGCCGCAGAGTAGTGGGAAAATGATGGTGGGAGCCAGAAGACCGGGGTTTCTGGTTTGGGCGCCTGCTGTCCATCTCACACAGTGCAAACCAGGGAAATGAAATAACCTGGGAGTGCTTAGCAAAGTACCCAGCTTGAATCATCACGATCATGATTGCAGTCACGATCATCACCACCACCATTACTACAGCAGCTAATATGCATCGGGTGTTAAAGATAAGGACTTTACTTATGACATCTCACTTAGTCACCCCACAGCCCTGCAAAGGCAGACTCTATTTTCTGTGACTTTGCAAGTGTTCGTCCTGTCTAGCAAGGGTGTAAACACCTTAGGGAAGACACTGTCCAGCCTGCTTCGCAGGGTTCAGTCCCCACCACTTCGTATGGAATTCCTTTACACACCATGTTCACAGCTTGTCGGGTGTTTGCACACTCACTGGGAGGGGCTGGCGGCAGCTCTCCTTGTTCCACTGACTGGGGAATGTGGGATAACCGTCTAAGTTTTATCCCAACTCAACAGCCATCACCTGCTTCTCTTCTCAAACACGCTTGCATCCTGCCTTCTCATTAGTTGGATATCTGCTACCTATGGGGCACCCAGGTTACAATTAAAGATGATGTTAAGTGAAGTTGAGACTTCTCAAGGAAGATATTTTAATTTATTCCAAATATACTAAAGTAACTTAACTCAGTAACCACCTCCAGGGCAAACCCTGGGTAAAACAGAATTTCTTTACACACACATTACCCAGCCCCCACTCCAAACCGGATCGGATTTGAAGACATGTGTTATGTATTAAGTGGTGGGGATAAGCCTAGTTTGACCCTGAAGAGGTCTCTGAAACCTGGTCACTTGATTTTTAAACCTTGGAACTTTATGAAGCTGTTAGAAGTCAGCCGGACTCAGGGGCTTTAATTTATATTATAGGTAACTGAAGCCTTGGTTGTTAGTTTCAAGCCATTCTTTAGAAAATAATTGCCATTTATAATTTTAATTGATTTTCACAAAACATGTATTTGGGCCCTGGCCAGTTGGCTCAGCAGTAGAGCATCGGCCTGGCATGTGGAAGTCCTGGGTTTGATTCCCGTTCAGGGCACACAGGACAAGCGCCCATCTGCTTCTCCACACTTCCCCCTCTCCTTCCTCTCTGTCTCTCTCTTTCTCTCCCACAGCCAAGGATCCATTGGAGCAAAGTTGGCCCGGGCGCTGAGGATGGCTCCATGGCCCCCACCTCAGGTGCTAGAATGGCTCCAGTGGCAACGGAGCGACACCCCACATGCGCCGAGCATCACCCTCTGGTGGGCATGCCGGGTGGATCCCTGTCGCGCACATACAGGAGTCTGTCTGTCTGCCTCCCTGCTTCTAACTGTGAAAAAATACAAAAAAGGGTTTTTGGTTTTTTGACACAAATAATTTGCATGTATGAATGTTTAGGTTGCCCCTTTTTAGTCCCTGCAAACCCAGAGGAACAACATGTGGAAGCATATGGTGCTTGTCGTATTTCTAGACCTGTAGTCAGACACACTGAGGGGCCATGTGCTGGAGTGCTCACAGGCAGGCACACCTGGTCCAGCCTGCCCACCTCATGTGAGACCTTAGGTCATTTAACCACTACGAACCTTGGCTTATTCATACAGAAGGATCAGAAAACCTACTGAGATGCCTCTGAGGTTTAAATGTGGTAAAGTTAAAAGTCCAAGCGGAACGTCTGGCAGGGAGTTGGCGCATAATAAATATTCCTTCCTCTTCTTCCACCCCCTGACTTTTACAACGTGTAGCAAAAAGAAAGAAGTGTTCTCTGTTTCTACAGAATTAGTCCCCAATATTCTTTTAATCCATCCACAACTTGATTTTCTCCTTTTGTTATCTTGTCCCCTCCCCCTATTTTTCTGCTCCATGCTTCTCAAAGGGAAGAAGCCAGCCGGTCTCATAATGTCCTCTCCGATGGCGGAGTCCCTATGATGCTTGCCTTCTGTGTCTACCAGACCCTACTCTCTTCTCGTTCCTTCCTTGCCTCCCACATTCACCCTGCTTGGCTCGTGCACTAACCACCTTCAAGTCCAATCACCTCTTTCCTGCTTCCGTTGGAACCACAGGGGAATAGAGGAGCAGAAGTTGGTAGAAAGAGGTTGTGCCTCCATTTAAGATCTGTGCCACTGGCCAGAGCTACTGGGGGTTTCACATGCTGCAGGGGAGGTCCCTTTGGCAATAGGATACAACAGGATAACTTCCTCTTTAGACACTGGGAGGCTTCTGCTGTCTCCAGGGTAGCAGATGTGCTTAAAGACAGTTTAGAGCCATCCTAACTCATGATCAAGCTGTATTGAGCCAGGAATGAAGGTGGGCAGAGCACGGTGGATGCACTGATGCACTGGGCTCTTCTCTCTGAGAATATTTTATGCAGTTTACATTTAATACTACCCTAAAGGCAATCTACCCAGTACCTTACACTCTTATCACCAAATGTGTATTGTAAGGGGAAAATTAATCAACATAGGTCTTATCCATTGTCTATTAACTCATTATGAGTGTATTTTAAGACTCCATTATCATTAATTGAAAAAAATCACATTAATTACCATTTATTTAAAAAATCACATGTTTCAACTGTCTTCGTATCTATAAAATGAATCCATGCCTAATGGCTGGCATGGAAACACCCTGGTCCCCAAGCAGAGCAGATAGCAGAATAACCCATTCAGTTCTCTAGTGAACACCTTTCATATCTTTCCCCACACACCATCACCACCAACAACATATATATTCAAGCACGTGAACTGGATAGAGTCATGTCCTGGTTTGGAATCATTCTCACATGGGTCTGACTCGTGAAGGGAAAATTCCCCATCCACTATAAGCAGACAGCAAGAGGCAGGAAAATGACAATATTTTAACATATGTACATTGTTTTTCTGTTTATAAGGCTTTTTTTCTTATACCACATCTTGACTAATCCTTGTAACAGTTTGGGGTGGTCTCTATTGTTATCCTAATTTCACTGACATGAAATTTGTGGCTTAGAGACCCAACATTCCTGATAAGAAGTTGCCAGAACTCAAATGCAGTCTCTCTGACTCCAAATCCTGCACTGGACCATGGCACTAATTGCATGTGTTCAGTCATCACAAACACCATACCCCAGATGTATGGGCCAAATACTGAGGGTTTTGCTAAAGTGGGGAGGCAGCAGCTCCGCTATGGTTTCTGGTCCAACAGAGACTCAGGGACTAGCATTACACAAAATTGTGACATTTACATTTGGAGCATGCCTTCCTTTCTCTGTACTAATTCCCCTCCAGTTTGTTTTTCCCCCTCCTTAGCAGGTACCCAGATAAGGGTCAAGCTTCCTTGGAGATCTTTTGATCCAGTTTGAGAGAGAAAAAAAAAAGTGAAAGTTTGAGGAAGGAGAAAGAAAGAGATGTACCCAGAAGAAGGTGCTTTCTTCACAGTTAGGCTAAGTTCTGCTATAAGGAGAGCTACACACCTAAAAAACAAACACAGACTAGAACGCAAAGGGCTAGCCTTCTACAAGAGAGGTCATGATTCAGAGCTGGTGACATGGTGGCATCGGCTTCCGCTGAGCGTGGGACTCAGCCCAACAAGGAAGGTCCATGGCGAGACTGAAGGAATGAGGCTGGTGACAGAAGTCAGGCATTTGGTTTGTTTCACTTTGGACATGTTGTGAGTAAAGTTTCCACAGTCAAGGAATTTGGGGAGATTTGTCAAAAGGCCAGGACCTGGGCAAGAATCCATAAAGGATTGCGGCTGAGGGCTCCCATTAGACAGAAGCAGTGGAAACCATGTAAATAGTAGAGCCTAGAAACAGGGGCAGTCAGATCCAACATGGGAAGGGAGGCATCTCATTAGAGTTTGTGTTGTATGTCCAGATAGATTGTCAGTGGTGGTGATGGTAGTTGAACTACAACAGCCTTTGAAAGGACGTGACCTGGGACCTTTCAGAGAGCCCCATTGATGGGATGGTTTCCTACTCTTACAGGGACATCCTAACACAACCCTAGGTCAGAGTTATAAAAGAGCAAAGTGAAGAGCCATTTGGCTCATTCATTCATTTACTCATCTTTTTTTCTTTTGGCAAGGAATTATTGAGTAAGTATCTCATGTCAGGTATCATGCCAGATGCTGGGAATACACACATGAGGAACAAATGGTCCCTGCCCTTCGAGAGGGAGGCCACCTTGTATGCAGACAGTTATGAAGTATATTGGAGAATGATAGAGAAATAGCTGGGAAGTGTGAGACTAGATGGTGGGGGCATGAAAAGCCTGCAGGGTCTGATGCTTTTCCTCAAAAGGGAAAATAAGAAGACATATTGCAGGAACATTTAGAAAATATTTGTGAGCAAGGCAATAACACCTTTTTTGTAAAAATTAACTTTTAATTGAGGTATGATATAGTTATGGTAAATTTCACAAGTCTTCAGTGTTCAGCTAAAATTTTATGTGCATATACCTGTATCTTCACTACACAGATCAAGACACAAAGTATTCCCACACCCCAGCAAGCTCCCCTTGCTCTCTCTCTCAGTCAGTACCCCCCCTCCCCAGAGGTAACCACTGTCCTGACTTCCGCCACCTTAGGTTAGTTTTGACTGGCTTGAACTTCACACTTGAAATGGAATCATATGGTATGTATTCTTTTGTGCCTGTCTTTCTTACACTATCAACTCGATGAGCTCATCCAGATTATGCAAATGTCCCTATACTAAAATGAGGTAGCAGTGGAAGTCGTTCCTGGATTTTAGGATTTTCTTAAGGGGAGTTAATTGGCTGGGAATGGGGAAACAGATGGTGGACTGGAAAAAACATAAAAGTTTAGATTTAATGGGGGTGGGTTTCATTTGTGAAGAGACCACTTGCTAGTTGTGTATCTTGAGAATATCATTCTCTGAAGTTTAGTTTTCTTCTCTGCAGAATGAAGATAACACTACCACCTACTTTATGGAGCTGTTAATATAACATGTAAAAAGTCAGTTTCAAGTTGTAAAGTGAGACACAGATAGATTTTTAAAGGTTTTTTTATTAGTTTTTCGTTTGAGCACAAATTGATGTATTGTGTGTACTTATGAATGGCTAAAGATATATGAAAGACAATTTCTCCATTATACCTTTTAAAAGTGTTCTCTTAGTAATCAATGGAGTTTTATTACTCAAATACAATTCAATTAATATTTCAATAATTGCCCTGTTAAATTTAATATTTTATTCTAGTTGCATGTAATCTGAAGCTAAAACATGGGTTGGTGTTCCAAGTCTTGGAATCTGGTTGCAAATCAAACGAAACTGAATTTACCAGACTGGCTAACACCTGTAATAATGCACTTTAAAATGAGGTCTACCTCGAGCATCTATTTCCTTCTGTTGGAAGTCTTGTATTGTAAAAAAAAAAAAAAAAGCAAGCATTACACAGAAGGAAGGAAAGGTTTTAGATTTCTTTAGTCCCCTCCTTGGTTTTCAGTTTGTTACCACAGAGGGAAAATGCAGAGATAGACGCCTCGTGAAATGAGAAGCGACAGGAGACCCTAGAATGAAGCTGCATTTTGCGTCAAGTTAGAGCAAGTAAGACTTCGAGGCTGACTTTTTAATTTCTGGAATTAATTGGTAAATACCTTACTTGCTCTTCAGTGTGATTATGAGTTCAAAATTAGAAAATAGATTCATTCAAATTCTCCACCAACTGTTGTAAATTTTCTTGCTGATGGGAAAGAGGGGGAATTCATTCTCTCAATGGCTACATTGCCAGCCATCATCTGGAGCATTCTGTCTATAAACATGAAACCAGAAACGTTGGCGGGAGGAGACATTAACCAATCCCCTACCAGGCTGTAAGTAATACCACACCCTCCACCTGGCACCATTAATAATCCTATTCAATAAACCCTTTATTATTAATATCACTGGTATAAAAAATGACCCCACACTTGCAGGTGTAACTTAATGAGGCACATGTTGGGGCCAGATGTCTTACAAGGCCAGCCCTACCACCACAGTACACAGCTTTGTGCATGTTTCATAAAAAGGGGCCATCTGAAAGCATTCATTGCAGGAGCATATTCATCACGTAGCCTGGTCAGCTCAGGAGTGACGCTCTCCTACTTAAGTTTAAACAGATGGAAAAAACCTGGGAATTATATTCAACATACCTTCTCTTTAAAAAAAAAAGGTAATTATCTGATTAAAACTGCCAAATACGTTTTCTTTTTTTCACTTCCTTCATGAAAATGTTGAGGAGTTGGCAGCGCTGTCACAGCCTGGAGTTAGGAGGGACGCTTGCCATTCAACTGGCCTCCACCTGCTGCCGGCTTTGTGATGATATTTCCTTTCTTTGCATTTGCGAAAATGTAGAACAGATTCTTGTCAAAACTTGGCCATTCAGAAGTTGACTTAAATAACAAGAAGAATAGCACCTAATTATGATAATGGAGGATTCTACCTGAGTTCTCCCAGAGGAAGTAAAGCGTCCTATGGACGTAGAGGTTCTCGGGTGTCCCCACATAGGAAATATGGACACCTGTGTCAACCAGCTTTTGCAGGGATCACATCTAGGGTATAGATTTGTTGAGTCTTTAGCTCTCATTAACCCTTTAGTACAGGATTCAGCGGTGTAGGTGGTGCTGTAATGGAACCACTGTGAGCTAAATTAGAATTTTAGCTAGTCCTTGAAAAACAAGCATTATGTAGAGAAGGTGGATAGAGCCTAAGAAAAGGTACAGAGAAGGGAATGACCACACTGGATCAGACAGATGGGTGCTCTCAATCAGCTGAAATAGGGGTGCCCTGAGCAGGCTTTTGTTTTAGCACTCCTTCCAACTCGTGTTGTCTAAATTTGTTCAGAAGAGAAAAGGAGTATGAAGTTACCTAAAGGGAGGGAAGGGCAGAGAAGAGGGAGGTGAGTGGCAGTGTTCAAAGTTCTCAAATAAATTCAGCTTTGGCTCCAAACACCTATACCTCAGTCAACACAGTGAAAGCCCTGATTTCAACACAGTGAAAACCTTCGATCTTGTGTGAAGGTTATTTAAAGCCCATCTGTTGAGCCTCAAGTGCATCTCATGGGAGAAGGGTGTGTCTTCTGCTACTCTACATAGCTTGTCAAAGAAAGCCTTCCCCTCCACAGGTGGGAGGCCCTCAGAGAAGACTTTTAGAAATACTGTTTGCTCCATCTTGCTACATTTCTAGTGTTGTTGGAATAAAACTCCCAGGGATATTCTAGATGAGACAGGTAAACTATTCCTAAAAATATTTTAGTATGTTTATAGGGTGCTGTATCATGTATTCACTTGGGTGGTCCACTCTTCATTTCAACTCTGTGAGGTTGACAAGGCTGGGAAGGAGGTGAGCAGAGCTGGTTGTCTAGTTCCACCACACTCCCAGGCCTGAATCTCCTCTCCCATAGCTCCCTTCCCCCAATGGCCTGTGCTAACATTGGTCCAGGGAAGAAATGCTTTGATTTCTCTTTTCTCTTTCCTTTTCTTCCTTCATATTTCCATTAGCATGTCTATCAGTTGTGCTCTCTCTCTCTCTCTCTCTCTTTTCCTCTGCTCACTCTCCTCTCTTTGCAGGAAAGTTTTCATTTTTCCAGGGATCATATAGCAGCATAAATTATCAAGGTTTATGTATTACTACTTCAGTCATCTAGAGAAAGAACAATTTCTCTTTCTTGGTTCTAGTTCCAAAATTTTCCAGGAAGGACCCTGGTAGGCTTTCTCCCCCACCGCACCCCTCAGTTCTCTCTCTCTCTCTCTCTCTCTCTCTCTCTCTCTCTCTCTCAGGCTAAATGGTTTGGGTTCTAGTGCAGAGATTCCCCTTGTGGTTGTAGCCAAACTTCAAGTAGCAAGGTCTCAAGATATCACCAGGGAATCATGAAGAAACAGGAGATAAGAACTACATCGTGGAGGCTCCAAGGAAAGCCAGAGTATTTGATTATACTATTTTTCCAACAGAGCGTGCTTTTCAGAATCTGCCCAAATCAGGGGTGTATTAGATTGATTGAAGCAGACGGAGGCCAGAGCCAGGGAGACAAATGTAAAGCACGTTACTTATCTCCAAGGATGTTCACTACAGAATTATTTATCATGGTGAAAGATTAGAAATATAAATTGTCTAACAATCAAGGATTAGTTAAACAAATGATCGTCATAAATTACAGCACAGCTAGATGATGGAATACTCTGTGCACTCACCACATTTCTGTTCTAAAGTGGGTTTTTTGTTGGTTTTTTTTAGGAAGCATATTTCAAAGCTCATGATCTTGTATTATCTAGCCTCTTAGGAGACATAGATATCGCACAGCACATGCTAAAATCATTGAGTCTATAAATAGTTAAATCCCAAACCTGACTTTGCCAAACCAAAAATCAACTTCCCTTATAAAGTTACTATCTAACCCTGATTAGCTAAGACTACTAAATCTCCAACTTGTTCCTTTTCAAGTAGAATTTATGTTGACATCATATGATTTGCTCCAATACACATATATAGTATGAAATAATTCTCACTAACCTCTTGGACAAATTACATTTTTAATAATTCACACTGATCAAAGAAGTAAAAAATCATTTGGCATGAGCTACCTTCAGTATAAAGCAGAGCCTTCGCTGCTTTGGGAACTGAGTTGGGAAAAATATACGAGTGAGGAGACAGACAAAAATCGGGCTATCTCCACCTGCGTTGCACCTTATCAGTGGAAAAATACAGCATGTGAGATTCTACCACTACCAATTTGAGCATTCTCTTGTAAGAACAAAGCTGTTTTATGGACTATTAGCTGTTCGAAGGAAGTCAGGCTTCAAATGATTTTTTTAAAGCCAGTCATAAGAGAAGTGGGTGTAACACAGTAAATGAATCAAGTTCAAAGAAGGCTAATGAAATAACTATTTGTTGACAGAGCCCTTGCAGTGCCCCAATCTGGAGCCTCAGTACAGTTACAGCCTTGATGCAGTTATGAGTTTGGCCAAAGCAGTGTCTTACGTGAGGCATCTTTGACCAGGTTCATGGAACAGGCTGACAAAGAGGCATCTCTTTCATTGTGTTGCAAGGAGGAATCATGCTATGATCTCAAAAGGACAGCATACTTGTAAAATTTATGTAGCTCTTTAATACAATGCGCTTTGGTTTAAAGAGGTGGGGGATTTACATGTGTTAAGTGCCCCTACAAATCTACTTTACCCTTTCCTGGAAAAGGGCAACACAATAATAATAGTTAAATTTATGTGTAAGATGCCTGTTGAGCAGAGCTGCTCCAATCGGTAAATATTACACAGTAGACTGATGACTTCTGCTTTTAATCGTGAAATATGTGCCACAGAATGCTATCTGCTGAGCGAGGGACATGAGCCCACACTCCTTTAGCCTTTGCGGTCTGGTTGAATAGTATGAGCAGAAGATTATATAAAACCCAAACTCCAAATGGGCTTCCTGCCCACTGTTGTTTCCAGATTCTGCCCACCCTGCATATAGATGTCAGAATATTCTTTCTTAAATAACATTCTCAAAAGGAGTGTTTTTCTATTGAATTTTATATCCCATCTATTTTCATCTCTCTGTCCTTACAAGCCTCCAACAACTTTTTCTGGCTTTTATTTTTCCACTGGAAAAAAAAACAACACCCTAATTTTTCCTTTTTCTTCAGCATGAAATGTATAAGTAAATCTTCTAAATATTAACTTGCTCATTAAACATGCTCATACACATGCTGTAGATAATATAGTTTTTAATTAATATAGTTTTAAAAGAATAGTTATGTCTACCTTCTTTGTTTGGAACTGCTCCCGTGTCAACTCCCCACCCAGGCTGAAGGGCTGGGTCCCTCCAGCCTTGTTTTGTGTGTGGGTTTTATTCTTCTTTGGCCACAGTGGGTGGGGGCCAGGGCTGAACACCTGACCCGTGACCGGGGCCATTAAGATTCACTCTCTTAAGAATTTAAACTAAGAGATGGGACCAGAGGTCGTGGTGCTCCCTGGCCCATGAAAATTTGGTGTGGAGAGAGGCCGTCTGCTGAGAAAAGCAAGAGAATGGAACAGATGGTGGATCATGTGGCCCCAGAGAGAAAAAAGAGACTGAGAAAGTCGCTGCTTGCCTGCTGATGGCTTTCTAGGTCCTGGTGCAGCATTCTGAGGACTGGCTGTACCTCCCGCACTTGGCTTCTGTGTGACATCCCTGTACTGTTCCCACCGATCTCTCTAAACTTGAATGTGCAGTGGGTTTCCGTTTATTACACCCAAAGGGAAACTAAGGTAATGCACATGCATCCATGTGGATCATACATCTGTATTTATCATATCAACACACATTTAGATATCATGTTTATATAATATGTGTTATGTGCAAAGGGAGTGGGTTTAAAACAGTGGCGAATGCTAGGACTGGGCCCCTACTTTCACATGACTTAACCAACAAAGCAGGCAGTCAAAGTGCCGAGAAAGCCCGGCAAAGGCTCGAAAGCAGTGGTCCCCAACCCCCAGGCCACGGACCGGTAGTGGTCCGTGGGCCATTTGGTACAGGTCCACAGAGAAAGAATAAATAACTTATATTATTTCTGTTTTATTTATATTTAAGTCTGAATGATTTTATTTTTTAAAAAATGATCAGATTTCCTCTGTTACATCTGTCTAAGACTCACTCTTGCTGCTTGTCTTGGTCACGTGATACATTTATCCATCCCACCCTAAAGGCTGGTCCGTGAAAATATTTTCTGACATTAAACCAGTTCGTGGCCCAAAAAAGGTTGGGGACCACTGCACTAAAGAATTTGGAAGAGGAAGCTTGCCCGTCCTATAGACTGGGCAGGTCACTGAAGGAAGGGTGTGCGAGGAGGAGAATAAGAAGGGGCTCACATGGCAACAAACTGGTAGGGCTTAGACTGAGGTCATGGACAAGAGAGAAAATGAGGTAAGAAAAAAAAGAAAGTAAGAAAACAATGAGGGTTGGCAGGTGATTAAACAACCTTGCTTTATAGCAGATTCAGATTGCAAATTGCTGTGGACGTGCTTTCCAAGTTCCCTCCTTCTGGGAAGGTCCAATATCTCTAAGTTGGAAGCTATTCATGAGCTAAAATCTTACTTTTCTAAAGCAAGATTTCAAACCGATTGAATTGATAAGGGTTATTAACTAAGCTGAGTGAGTTTTCTTTATAGATCCCAATACTTTGGTCATTTGTCAAAATAAATTATAAAATCTATAAAATATAATTGTTATTTTTTTAAATTTTGAAAACCACACTTGGTTATAAGTGATCAGCCATTATCTCCAAGTAAGATAGGATAATACCTTTGATTTCTTTCCCTGAGAATTGGATATAAATTTCTTATTATCTTCAGTGGAAGTTTACACGCACAGACATGGGCACACAAACACATCATAGAACACCAGAGCAACAAGGAGGAATCACTGGACATAGGAGAAGATAAAGGACCAATGAGGCTGGAGGTCGTGGAGATTGATCTTCTGGATTTTGCAGTCACAAGGACTTCTTCATTCTTCTAGTCATATGACTGTGGGCAGGTGACCTCAGTGACCGCCACCGAGGAAGGGGTTAAGGACAGACCCTCCCTCACAGTGCTCTGCAGAGATTGGGTGAGGACATGCCTGCAAGACACTCAGCACAGGGGCTGGTTCACAACAAGCATTCAATGCTGATCAACCCTGTTATTAAGTCGGAGACTTCCCAGGCTTCGGCAGCGGGACACTGACAGACCTAAGACCTGAACTCAGGCCTCTTGACCCTCAAACAAGGATTATTTTCATTATTTGTCATACAAGGATATTTAGAACCTACTTTGGAAGTGGCAAAGAGAATAAAAAATCGGAAGACAGGGTACCTAGAAGCTGTGCTAGACAAATCAATAGAAGAAGCTATCTTTCACTTAAATTTAAATTAAAAAATAAATATTTATTTTTGCGTTGTGCGATTTGACAATGATGGAGAGAGGATATGTGTCTTTTTAATTTTTTTTTTAATATTTGTAAAATTTTCATATGGTCTCAGTTGAAATGGAAGTCATAGGATTTCTTTGGTACTTAGGTTAGAATAGAGAAAGGCTTGACTCAGCACATCTCCAAAGGCCGGGCGTGGTGGCTGAATGCCACCAGAAGCTGAAGTTCAGGGTGTTTAGCAACATCCCTGGTCTCTACCCACTAGATGCCAGTAGCTGCCACTTAGAAGGTGTGACAATGAAAAATGTCCCCAGAAATTGTCAAATGTCCCCTGTGAGGCAGAATTGCCCCTGACTAAGAATTGCTGATATAATCTTATACTGGATATGGAGGCTGCATTTTCTAGTTGTTTCTTGTATATAAATCTATTTTATTAGACTATAGAATCTGCAGACAGGGATGACCCTTGAATCTCATCTACCCAACAGCCCAATGCTAGAGATTCAGATTCACTTAACTACTTACTGCTTAACTAAAAAATAAATAAATATAAATAAAAATACAACTAAGCTAGTAGGTTAACATATTAATTCCTGATTTGTCATAGGTTGATTTAAATAGAAGTGACATCAAAACTAATCATTTCTGCTAACTCTTAAAATGTCGCTTACTTCAGAACACATCCTTCTCATACAATATGTAACATAACCCAAACTGTTTTTTCTTCTTTCTCTTCTTTTTCTTTTTGTCTTTTCTCTGATCTCAAGTCCAAACAAACCTTGCCCAACAATAGCTGGGATATTTAAAGTTTGATTTTAATCGCCATCTATGCATTTCCTTCTTTATAATGGACTGTAAATATCTCACACGCACTAAGGACATCTTTCTTGAGATCCCTTTGTCACTGGTGTCACGACGTCTGAATTTGAAACCACTAGAAATGTTCAGCCAAGAGGAGGCAGCAGGGTTTGCTCTGCGCCTGACACCCACCCTGTTAGGCAGGGATGTTCAGCGAAACTGTTTGTTCCTTGATGGGCTTATTATCCTGACATTTATCACATCCTGATCAACAAGAATTTTCCACTTCTAGTTTTAGTGCTGTTTCCTATTTTATACTTCTTTTTGTCTTGCCAATGGAGACACACACGTGCACATAAACACCAATATGTACCCTTGGGAATAAATATGCATTGCTATGTTCATTCCTTGTTGAAAACTGCAGCTTATGGTACTGAAGGTGTAAGGCCAGGATTGAGAAACACACCTGTTGTGAGTTTCTACTGGACTTGTAGGAAATGTCATACCACGATGAGGGAGTAGAAGAACTATATGTGCGGGGTCCCAGTGCAGAGGTACGTCATGCGGGGAGACCAGAAGCACTTCTGAGAGGCCCCGAGAAGGGGCATTTACATCATGGACTTGCCATGGGATGGGGTGTGGCCCCTGGCTTTGGCCCAGGGGCTGAGCTTTGTAATTGCATTGCCGAGGGGTGGTTCCAAGGACAGACTCACAGGAGCACAGGTCCTGAGATGATGCCCATTCAGAATGCAGCAGAAAGGTGTACCGTGGGGGCAGGACTGCCTCTTGTCCTCCTGTAAACATTGCCATGACCAGCCAGGTAGTCATTAGAAGGAAGTTTAATGGACTTGGAGGAATTATAAAGGGATGTAGCTATACGGTCTAAAGACAGACTGCTCGAGCCAAGATATATGACATCCATTCCTCTCAGAAGACACATGCCACCATAGTGGTCAAGTTGAG
The DNA here is from genome assembly GCF_036850765.1 of Saccopteryx bilineata. Taxonomy (NCBI): domain Eukaryota; kingdom Metazoa; phylum Chordata; class Mammalia; order Chiroptera; family Emballonuridae; genus Saccopteryx; species Saccopteryx bilineata. The sequence continues at coordinate 15,436,773 of NC_089500.1, forward strand.
TTTTGCCCAGAGGGTTCTCCTTTTTGGCTTGGGATCCCATCACCCTCAGAGTTTCCCTGCCCAATCGAACTGACCCATTTTTTTTCTAAAGAGAAGTTATCCTTCAGGTAGTTGATTCCCTTTTAGAATCTCACCTGGGGAAACAGAGAGGATGCGGGTGACCTGTGAGGCAGGGGAGTCACAAGGAAAGCTATAATGAGAAAGAAATGATTTTAAAAACCAGGTCCATGAAGAGCTGAGGAGAACAAATCAGAGAGTCTCCTCATTTTAAAAATGACTTTGGATGTCTTTGCTTTTATTCTTCATATGTAGATTCATAGTTTAACTCCCAGAAAACAATCTTATTTATCTCTCTGTTAAATCCTCACTTGAGGTGAAGGTGGGAAAAGCTTGCATTTTTATTCCTATGGAAATTCACGAATATTTGAAGTTTCTAAAAGCCTCTCTCCAAGGAAGAAGGCAGTGCGGAGTGGGGAAGCATGTAGATGCTGGACTAGGCTCCCTGTTAGTAAACTCTGGTATCTGCTGCCTAGTTTGGGCAAAGCGCCCTTTGGTGTCTGTTTCTTCATCTCTAAAGTGGAACTAACAAGGTTGGCTGTGAGGATCAAATGAATGAACACAAATAAAGGGCCTCGATTTTTGCCTGGGGTATAGAAAGCCTTTCAACATGTTAGCCCAATATTTTTTAATCTGATTAACTGAAATATCTGAAAGGTTTTAGTAATTTTTTTATAAACATGGAAAATCCATCATCAAAGTTTTTTTCAAATGTACAACGCAATGATTCAATATTTAAATGTATTATGAAGTGCTCACCACGTAAGTCTAGTTAATATTTAAATGTATTATGAAGTGCTCACCACGTAAGTCTAGTTAATATCTGTCATTAAAGATTGTTTTTTAAATGTTCATGCAGAAGCTTTTATTTCTTAATCTCTAAAACATGGAAGAAGGAAGTGCAATTACAGGTTCTAAGAATCCTTGGAGATCCCCCACTGGTACCTTTTCACTCTTTAGTGTTGGGGAGCGTGAACCTCCCAGAGGGGAGAGCACTTGTCGGAGGCCGTAGGGTGGGAAGCCGACGTGCGTGGGAGAGAAGGAATATGTCTCCTGTTTCTGACTTCCTACCAAGGAACCATTTCTTATTCTATTGATGAAGTTTACAGAGATGTTCTACCAGGAAAGTTCAAGATTTTAACAGTTTCTTCTCCTTCCTATTTATTTGACTATGACAAAATAGATGACAGGAAGATTAATAAATACATAGATAGATGATAGCTTTATAGATGGTAGGTAGGTAGATAGATAGATAGATAGATAGATAGATAGATAGATATATAGATAGATAACAGACAGACAGACAGGCAGAAAAAGCAATGGATAAAACTAGCTTAAGGTTTTCCTATTGTAACCATTCCACAAAATGTGTGAGTGGTCCATGAAATTGACCAGTAGGAAGAGCTCACTCACTGGAAAGGAGACGGGAAAGATAGGGGACAGTGACTCTGTAAGTAGGACATTAGAACCTGGGGTTAAGAATGTCTGCTGATGTCAATGTCCGGTGAGAGAAAATAACAATGTAAATATTTTGTTACCGGCAAACATTGCATCGGACATTTATTTGGTACCAGGATCTTCAGATCATTTAGAAGACTTATTTAAAGTCTCAAAAACTTCCTGTGAGAGAAAAAAAAATCTGAAAGCCAAGGAGAAGAGCAGCATCTGCTTAAGAACACATAGCAACCCTACATTCAGATCAGGACAGGAAGTTAAAAAAAATAACATATCCAATTGAAACTGCAGGAGGACACAGTAGACAGAATGTAATTAGTGGGGTTGACTGTCAGCCAAAACCTCAGGCAACCACCCACTTGCTCTTATGAAAACTGCCTGGAGATTTTTAATGATGATGAGCTGTTAGGATCTCGGTTTTAAATCTTCTTCGAAATGCAGGGCACTGCCATTCCCTCCAGCAAGGCTGGGATATTGGTTCTGGGTTGGCACCGAGGGGTTCTCGGAAAGGTGAACCCTAGCTCCTGAATGACTATGACTTGTGGTCACAGAGAATTTAGTCTTCTCAGTGCTTTAACCCCAACAAGTCGAGCTGAATTTGGGACAAGTTGGGTGCTTCTGAAATGAGGACATTGCTGTATGGAATTTAAACTTGAGGTGTGGGAAGGAGTGTCTCCACTGTAGTGTTTTTCTCAGAAGGGTATGATGAGAGGGACTGTCGATTGAGTCACTAGGGTAACGGTTCCATGTCTAGGTTTTAAGATGCTCAGAGACACAAAATGTGTTGGCAGGTGCTGGCAAGTTCTGCTGCTGGTCCTCTCCCAGGGGCCCTGAAAGAGCCACCGGGAAGGAGAGGGAAGGAGATGAAGCCAGAGTTGGTTTTGAATCCTAACAGTATCTCTCACTAGACACATACATGATCTTGGCCAACCAAGCCCCTTAACCAAACCAAACATCATACCAAAGAAGGCAGAAAGAGGGTTTGGACCCTAATTTCTCAAATCTTTTAAGTTATAAAATTTTGTTTTCTATTTGTTTAGTTGTACTGTTTATACATGCACAAAGGCATCATTGTGGTGCTCTCTCCTGTGCCCAAGATTGGGGTCCAAAGGACCACGCTGATCCAGCTTCCTTCCCTGCAGAACGCATGCGCAGTCTGTCCTGTGGCTAATGACTGCAGCTGCTTCCTGCGGGGCCTGCTACAAGATCTATAAAAGGCCGAGACGTTATGGTTTCAGGAGCAGGTAATGAGCACACACAGAAACCACATGGTTTTTTCTTTCCATTTGGATTTTTAGTTTGTGGGCTTTCTGCACAGGAGTTCGTGGGTAGGATGCCAACTCTCACAGACAACAAAGATTTATTGTATTAATAATCTGCGAATTGTGGATTGCAAAAAAACAAAGACATTTGGGGATTTCATTGAACTTTTACCAAAAAGATGCTTCCATGCTGAGGTTTTCAACTTTTTCACTGTGCCCAATTTAAATTAATTATAAACTATACATCTATTTGCATCTTAATTATGAAAACATACTATGGAATATATTTAGGATAAAGTACAACAGAAAAATATGGCAATTTATGAATTTGGATATCAAGTCAAATGTAATACCTAATTATGACTGTCTCCCCCAAATAGCTTAAAAATATGTCTTCTTTCAATGCTTTAGGAATTTTATCCATTCACATCCATAAAAGACCAGTCCATTTACTTGCTTGATTTGGGGCTGCTTGTGATAGTCTATACCTGAACCATGATGGAAAACCAATTTCAAAATCAATTCAAAAAAATTTTGGACTGATGACCATTAGCACAGTCAAATCTTGTCCTATAGCTGTTCTACTGGGTGAACACTGGGTGTGGCTATAAACATTGTTCTTTTATATTTCTCTTAATCCTTTAATTCTTTCTAAGCCTCCTTGCCTGGCTTACTTTCCTTGTCGTTATAACGACCTTTTAATATCGGTTCTTATCCCTCTTCTCGTTCGACATATTCTCTTTGAGTGATTTCATTGACTATTCCATCTAAAAATGTGGCTAAAAAGATGTAACTCTACAAATGAAATCCATGGTTAAAAAGTTGTGAAAATTTTTGGTTTGTTAAAATTATTTATTGCCAATATGTATTGTCTGTATTACAAAGTGTTTCCTACATTTATCAGACCAAGGAACACTTTTTTCATGGACCATCTCACTAGAACAGTGTTCTTTGGGGAATCCTAGTTTGGGTGACTTGCCTTTGTCTCCACGTGTCTGTTCCTTGATATCTGTGAGACTTTCTATATTCTACCATTGTGACCAATCACCTGGGGTTGGAGCAGGGGAAACAGAGCAGACAAAATCAGAATTACGTTCCTTGTTTAGACCATCAGAGGCTGGCCTGCTACTCACATTAGCCCTTCTGGCTAGAGCTTCATGACCCACCCACACTTTTTTTGCTTCTGATCCGGAACAGTAGGATGGTGGAAGAAAGAATAACTAGCTCTGCAAAGACAATGGTGAGGGTGTTTTCAATAGGAAATCCATTGTCATAAGATGGAACTTAGAAGCTTCAGCCACCTGTTACAGCTCTTCTTACAATCAACGTGCCACAGCTGCTTGACATGTCAATCTCAACAGTTCAGTCCTGGGACGTTTTATCTCCACAGCAAAGGGAAAATGGAAAGGTCGAGTGGTCCAGCCTAAAGAGGAAAGGAAAAGAGAGAGAGAGACAGAACATTATTCAAACTTTGCATACATGATCTCAGTCACAATCTATATATTAAAACTGAATTTTAAAAGACCTGAAAGTTAAGAAAAAGAGAAAAGAAAAAGAACATTGGGGAAACATTCTCAGGGAAAGAGTTGCAACACCTCTTCAAGATCAGAATTCCAGCTGGGCTTTTATCTGTCTCTTCCCACTGTAATACGAACTCTCCTTCATCCTCATTCTAGCCCCTCTTCTCTATTCCTTTCTATCAGTCCACCACCACCTACTTCTCTCCTTCAATCATAGTAAAGTGTCGTTGCCCCTAATTCTTCAACTTCCCTTTACACTCAATTCCCTGACTTTGGCTCTACCATACAATACCAGCTTTACCTAGTAGGATCACCAATACCTCCTAATAGTCAAATGCTATGGAAAATACTGAGTTCTCCTCTTGGTTGAAGCATGTGCAGTAACTTGTATTCTTAACACTTTCTCTTTTTCTGATTAATAATATCTTTATTTACAATTAATTGTTCTGTTATATTTATCTTAATCCTTTAATTTCTTCTGAACCTTCTTGCCTGGCTTATCTTCCTCCTTCTACCTTTAACTGTTGGTACCTCCAAAGTTTCTGTTCTTATCCCTTTTCTCATTCTACATGCTCTCTTCTAGCTAATTCATCCACCACTCCAGGTCTAACATTCTCAATCATGTGAGTGTCTGTTCCTTGTGCACCAATGTCTCTGGGCTCTACTCTACCTTTTCAAGTGTTTCTTGGATATCGACATGAAGAGTCCCCAAACAAAACTTATTTTATTTCCTCTTAAATCTGTTCCTTCCTTTAGAATCCAATCTTGAGTTAAAGGGCCCCTCTTTTGTTCAGATACTTAAATGAGAAAACCAAGAGGCATCCCCAACTCCAGTCCAACCTTCACCCTGCCCCGCAAGCAAATAAGGTCTCGTCATTAGTGCACAGGCTTTAAACATACCCAGAGCTGCTCTCCTGCTTGCAGTTTGAGAAGCAGATGTTTTAGTGTGGTAATTAAAACCCTTTAAAAACTGGCTATGACCTATATTTTCAGCCTCATTTTTTGTCATTTTCATCCCCGAATTCCCATCATGACTTGCATACTTCAATTATACCTCACTGCTCACAGTGTCCTAAATATACTGGGTTCTCACTCATCTAGATGCATTTCCTGAGGATTGCCTTTTTAACCTGGACCATTTTCTATATTTTCTTAAGACCTATATCCTCTTGGAGAAATTCTCCCAACCTCTGCTTTTCTCTCATCCCCCGGGTCATGGGTTTCTCTGAGTTCTTTCTGCACAGCACAGGGAGCTGTGGTGCAGGGCTTCCCACATTGTACTGGAATCGTCTACCCAAGTGTCAGTCGACTCGACCACCCAATAGATGTTCTTCCTTCTGCTCTTTCCTGGACTCAAGCACAGTGTCTCATTAATAAATAATCAACTTTAAGCTGTCTTCCCTAACTCTGGTCTCCTCAAATGTCATTCATGTTCAAATGAGATAGATCGACCTCTCCCTCACCTCATTACTGCTTCTCCTTTATGGTTAGTATATATAAGACATGGGTTTAGCTGAAAGAAAGAAATAGGGAAAAGCACAGAAATGGGAAAATACATTTACTTTGAGGGTCAAGGAAGAGCTCAGCTTTATTTCAGCAAAGGGCACGTTTAGGAAAACAACAGAATGTGTGTATTAAGGATAGTTGCATGAATGACTATGACAGGCAGAAAGAATAATGGTCTCCAAAGATGTCCATGTCCAACCATTACAATTTGTGAATATGTTAGGATATATGGCAAAAGGGAATTAAGGTTGCAGATGGAATTACATTTGCTAAGCATCTGCTGATTTGGATTATCTGGGTGAAGCCACTACGTGCACAAAGGTGCTTATGAGTAGAAGAGGGAGGCAGAAGAGAAGTCTGAAGGGGGATATGATGTGACAAACACTCAATCCCTTGTTGATGGCTTTGCAGATGGAGCCAGGAGGTATTCACAAACCAAGAAATATGGGCAACTTTTAGAAAATAAAACAACACAAGGAAATGGATTCTTCCTTACAGCTCTTAAATATAGTTTAACTTTGGGCAAAAGTTGGTTTTAGCCCAGGGAGACCTGTGCTGAATTTCTCATGTATAGAACTGTAAGAAATAAGTTCATGTTCTTTCAAGCCAGTAAACTTGTGACAACTTTTTGCTGTAGCAACAGAAAACTAAAACAATGGTATTTAAAATAATGTTTTAAAAAGGTACAGGAACTGACCAATCAGAATGGATGCCCAACCAATCAGAAGTCCCTGCTAAACATCAGTTTAGGGTAAACATCAGTTCAAAATAAACCTACTGAAGGCTTGAGCAGGGACGTGTCCTTGTGTAAACAGTAAGATCAGTGTGATTGCAGAATGGGTGTTGAATCAGTAGCCTCTCCTACACATCTCTGAGCACAGTTAGGGTAAAATTTTCATTGAAAAGCTGCCTGTTTTGAACATACAAGCATCTTTAAAACTCTGTGTGATTCACCTGTGGGACCTGCCAGATCATTTTGTTTGACTATTTGTGTTTAAATTATTAATGCAGCAGAGACTGTTGATGTTTATTGCTCATACTAGGCACAGTTCTTTGGCAGCCATTTCTCTCAGCGAGAGAACCAACTAAATGAAAAAAAAAATAAAAAATTCATAACATTTAAAGGCTTCTTTCTTGGTATAATAAGTTATAAATTAAGAGGGATAGTAGTATTTTTTCCTCTTTCCCCCAAATATGAGATGAATGGTAGAAACTAGAGCATCAACAAATCAAAAATCACATGATTCCTTTAGAAAGTCTCATGGCTCCTTTTTGGAGCATTAGCCTTGAAGAAAAGGCAGTTTTATTCGTTTTGTCTTCCTTTTCCTTCATATAGTAAATAACACAATTCTTTTTTTTTTTTTACAAAATTTTTAATCCCATTTATACTTGATAAATTAAAAAAAATTGCCACTTACATGAATGAAACTCATATATATTAGAAGTTATTTAATCTGTGGGTTCTATTATGTGGTACATCTCTGTCTGTATGTTTGATTATTAAAAGGGAAGCCACATGGCATAATGGACAGGACATGGACTTTAATGGATGTGGTTTCAACTCTCTCCACTCTTTCATTACCATTTACCAGCCATCCTGCTGGTGCATGTTAGTTGAAACCTCTAAGTTTTAGTTTCCTATCTCTAAAATCAGGACCAAAAAAAAAGCCCTCAGAAGGCTGTTAATAAAGCTTACTCTTATAGAGCTCACAACGTGCCGAGTTCTGTTCTAGTCTTTATGTCTATTAGCTCATTTAATTCTCGCCCCGCCAGCATGTGACAGGTACTTTATCAACATGAAGAATCTGAAGCTCAGAGAGATTCTTTCTCTTTCACCCAAAGTTTCACACTATAAAATGACAGAGTTGGGATTAGAACCCAGGCAGTCTGGGTCTGATCTCAACCACTTAGTCTAATGACTGGTTTCCTTCCTCAGTTATTGTTTGAAGGATTACCCAAGCAATGCTCAACTTCAGTCAGGTTCTGTTTCAAATCCTCTTTGAAATTGGTTATTTGCCACTTTGAATGAGTTTTCCCCTAAAATTGTGCTGTAACATTGTGAATCTATTCCAGCTCATTAGGGAAAAGCAAACAAATATATAAATTAAAACAAAATCCTTGGTGGTGGTAAATATTCTAATTTGTAATGATAACTAGTAGAAGAAAAATACCATAGAGAACAATAGAAATGGTGCCAATAAGGTCATTTGACACTTCCAGACCTCGGGTGCCTTGTTTGTAAAAGAGCTTATACCCAAGATCCTAGGTAGATGAGGATAAGGGAGTGGAAATTGTAGAGGGACACCAGAGGGGAGTTTAAGATACGTGAATTGTACTCGGAACTTGATAACATGGACTCTTATTTTTGTTTATTTTTTTCCAGAATTTTTGAATTTTCTTTCTCTTGATATATATAGGTCCATCACTAGCACTATTGTTACAAGGAGAAGGAGAAGGAAGAGAAAGAGATATAAAGGAGGTGGTAACCTGGAGGAGGAAGAGCAAGAGAAGGACTAATTGCCTTTAATGAGCTGAGGAACAAGACAAGATAGAGGTGATTTTGGGGAAGACTTGCAGGTGGGCGAGAAGTGGGAGGAAAGTGGGCAAGTCCAGCAAATCCAGAGTTTTTGCTAAGTGCATTCAGAACAGTAAATTCAGCCAATCCAATGTTATATTTGTCATCTTTGGTCTAACACCCTTAGAAATTATTCCCACACATATGCTAGATTTTGTCTAGGGACAATAAGTGGTAGTTGAGATAAGTCTTGAGACCAGACATTCTCTAACAAGATGGTTGCCCCAAGTAGTTATTCCCAGATCTTCAAGCAAAAGGAAGCTGGTCTTCTCCAACCCAAGGGGGTGGCTGCTTACCCTGCCCTCACTACCATTGCTGCCATCACTCTGCTAACGTGAGGCCAAGTCAGCAGGTATTCAGTCCCCTAAGACACTGGGTTAATAGGAATTTTTTCACATATAGCCACAATTAATCAAGATGCTGCTGCACGCCACAAAACACCAACGTTTCATTGTCACTAGCAGGTGCCAGCATGGTGTTCAAGCCCAGGTCCAGAACCAGACCGATCCCATAACCTGTCCGGGACAGCCTCTTCGCTGGCGCTACTCCTGAGACAAGACCAATCAGAGTCCAAGAGGAAAACATAAACCACATGAGCCATTGCAACTGGGGAATATAACAAGGGAACCTACAGGGTGAGAGGGCCAAAGGGCAGTTCGGAGGAGGGGCTATGTGGAGGTGGGCACAGACCTTTGGCAGGGGAGCTGCCTAGTTGCTCCAGTTCCTCGGGGTGGGGTGTTGGAGCTGGTCCTGAGAGGGCTGACCTGAGTCGGCTGCCATTCCTGGGGCAGTGCTGTTGGAACGGCACACATCCAGAAGAAAGAAGTCCCTTCTCCTCTCCTCCTGGCTTCATTCCTGTACTCCTCCTATTGGCTGATCCTCACTGGAAGCAGAGGGAAAGTGTACTTTGCAGAGTGTTAGTCCCAGTATCACAGAACAGATTGTGGAAAGCTAGGTTTGGGGGGAGGTTGGGGGGAGGGACTATCACAATCTCCACACAGCGAGTGAGGAATGAGAAGGGGTTCGCAGTTCTACGTAAGTGACATGTGTTGGTCAGACTATTCACATAGTGTCTATATTGACATAACTATAGCAATGAGTTAAGGTGACTGAGCAGGTAGGAATTTGAAGCCGATAAACTACTAAACCAATTTGGCTATATTTATGTGACTCTATGTCTCAGGTCTGCATGTCTAATCATGGCTGAAATGGAACATTTTAGGTATTGTAATCATAACTAAGTTACTGCTTTCTTTATTTTAAAATTGTTTTGGAGATGTATGGGAACAGCCACGTTGGGTTTATAGGATTTGGGAAAGAAGAAAACCCATTTTGCCCTTCAGGGGAACTTCAGCATCCTTCCAATGAATAATGGGCTTGTCTGGTTCAGAGGAAAGAGAAGGAAGGTCCCGGGAGTGACAGATAAAGAAGGAAAAGACGTCAGCCCATCTTCACCTGCTTTACAGGTGGGCCCAAGACAAACTCTGCCTACATCCCTTCGTGGGACAGGGCCTCTACCAGGTGAGAGGGACGGGGCAGAGATGCCACTACCCCCTGTGGCTTCCTACAGTGGTTGCTGCCTCCTTCAGTGGCACAAATTGGGCAAAGTCTCCAACACTAACGAACCCCAGACTAAGCCTTCAGCCTTCTGTAGGCACCTATTAAGGAGCTCCTGGCCCCGGGACATGATGCTGCCACATGCAGCATGGGGCCAGACACGGGGACCAGAACCTGGCCCCAAGCACTGTGGTCAGAGGCCGGTGAGTGATGTGGTCTGGGGCCATGGGTGCTCTCTTGAGTGGTGCTTTGGTCTTGACCACAGCATCAGAGCTGATTGGGCACACTGGGCTTGAACGTGTTTTGAGTTACGCTGTATTGCAGACACATGTAAAACAAATCGGGGAGCCCATAAGTATGTGATCAGTTATTTTGCTCCTCTGCAAAGTGTTTATTACATTTTGAAAACCGAGATGATACAATGAGGCAAACAACAGAAGCAATCACAAACTCCAAACAGTTTTCAAATCTATAAACAATTTTTGAAAAACAGTCAAGTAACTTTCCAGCTGTGTTGCCAACACAGGGTGGAAAACAGATCTTTCTTCTGATCCGAGAAAGTTTTGGGTATGTTCAGAACGACTCGTATACGTCTGTTGAGCTGATCTGAGCAGCAACAAATCATGAAGAAGCCTTGATCCAGATATTCGGGACCAAAAGGAGCTTGGCACAGGTTAGTGACTGTGAGTCTCTCAGGACTGGGGGCCCAGAAAGCAGGGTGCAGGGCCTAGTTCTGCCCCAGTCATATGGGGGATACCAGACAAGCCACAACTGTCTTACTTCTTTGTCTATAAAATCAAGTGCTTTATATCCATCAGTGTTTTCAAACTATTAGCAGTGACCTATTCAGTTTTGAAAACAAGGTGTTGGGTCGCAACCAACATTTTAAAAGAAAACAAAGTGGAACCACACCAAAGAGAAACTCTCGGAGTGTACTGCGGGTAGCAAGCACGCTTTGCATCCTGTGGCGTTTCTGTTCCCGTGGCGTGTCTATTGAAATTGTCTTGCTCCTCTACAATATGCTTGTTTAAATGACAGGAATGACACAAGATAAAGAGGCAGACAGAGGAAGCTATCACAAGCAAGTCCTGGCTTTTAGTGATTTTTGAAAAACGTTCCAATAATTTCATTTTACTGGCAAACAATATTTATTTTTTGGTATTAGGTTATGCAATAAAATGCATTTTTTACTAAGGATTTTGGACAAGAGGTTCATAAACCATTCCTCTAAGTTCCCATCCAGCTCTAGTCCTCTGTGACCCAGGAGAGGGAAGGGGCAGGCGCACTGAGCCCGTAATCATGATACCTAACGCAGCATCTTCAGCGCCTACTAGCTTCCAGGCCTCGTGCTAATTGCTTCCCATGCACTAGCTCATTGAACAGTCCTAGCAACCTTATGTGTTAGGTAATCGTGCTGCTGTTTAAAAAGGACTTAGGAAATTAAGCAATCTTGGAGATACTCAGAACATATAGTTGGCAGGAGAGCCAAGATTTGAAACTTGTGGGCTGACTCACAAGTCCTTCTTAATTTTTCTTAGTTTGCTGCCAAACCTGTGAGATGCTGAGTATCAGTTAGCAACTTGGCCCATGCCAAAGAAGGGCACAAGTCTCTGCCTAGATTCCCAGGGGGACGACTGAGGCTCCCCTCCCTTTGACCGGGGCAGGTGTACTGTGCACATCCAATGCCTGCTTGGCCTGGAAGAACAAGGCAATTAGTTGCTGTATTTTTGTGCATTTCATTTTACTTATCTAGAAATGAATTCTCCTCACTGTCTCCCAGAGTCTCTTTGACATCCAAGAAGGCGAAAGCTATGGATGTGCTTTCCTATGAAATGAAACTATCAAGCTCTGCTGTTTTCACAAGGGTTTCCGCCCTGTCTGGGGCTGGGCACAGGCCCTATGGTGAGAAGGAAACCTTAGCCCACTTGAAGGGTTAAAGGGACAAAGAAGGCTTAGTAGAAGCACCTACATTACGCCACGTGAAGTCTTCCTCTTCTCCCAGTGGATGACCCCACTAGGGCAAGAATGCTGGCCTGGCTTACGAGGAGTCAGAATAAGCCACTGGGTGTAGCTCTGACTAGGAGAATAACAAATATTTCCCTTCTAAAGCTATTGAGTCCCATCAACCATGACATTTCACCAGTAGAGAGTCATTCCATTTTCTTTAAGGCATGGCATCGACAGAAATTCTCGACTGAAAATAAGAAACTATCACATACAAAGTAATTAAGGGCCTAGGCCGTAGTTAGGTCGTTGTATAATCTACCGAAATGGCACTGGTACACAAACAGTGACTTGCAGGGAAAGCTCAGTAGTGTAGGGCACAATCTGGAAGGCGGGCTTAGGTGGGGTCTGAGTGCTTTTAAAGGTCAGAGTGCGGCGGGTCCTGGGATGGCACTGAAGGCAATGCTTGGCCACCTCTGCAGTTTTGAGGGAGGTGGCAGTTCTGTAGGATGACTGCCGTGCTTTCCAGTGCACCAGTTGTTGACACACCCCCAGCATCCCTGCGGAGGCAGCTGAGAGTGAGAGAAGAAAAGTGACTTGCCCAAGGTCACCCAGCTGTGAAAAGGCAGGTCTTCTGACTCCTGGACCCTTCTACCTGCAGCACGAGCCTCCCCCAGTGCCTCCCCCGGTGCCTCCCCCGGTGCCTCCCCCGGTGCAAGCTCCGCCTTGGTGCCCGCACCTGCCTCAGCCCTTCTCACCGCACACCACTTTGGACACATCAGGAAACATGGAGACGAACCGAGAAAATAGGATTCGGCCTTAGATTCCTGGCTGGGGACCTGGGATTGGGGACACACACACACACACACACACACACACACACACAGGATCACCGAGAAGAGTATCTGTTCTAAGTTCATAATTCACCAGAAAGTTATTGGTGATGAAAGCATCGGGGCCTTGCTCTCTCTCCGCTTTTGCCCTGACTTTCAGTTTTCCACTCCTTTCGCCTTTTCTCCCCGCCCACTTTTTAGTGGCCTTTGTTCTTCGTTCCTGAGCCATCTGGTTGCAAAGTATGGTAGGAGCACAGTGCAGCAGGCGCATGAGAAAGCAGTGCAAAAAAAAAAAAAAAAAAAAAAAAAAAAAGGAGAAGGAAAACAAAAGACATGAAAATCTTGAGTTTTTTATTTCTTTTTTCAGATTGAAATATCACTGCTCCTAATTTTGAGGCAAAATTGCGAAGAGGGCATTTGGGTCTTTGAAAGGGAGGCTGAACAGACGTAGGCAGAAGAAAGGGCAGCCCCAGGCCACCCTGCGCGGGTCAAGGCTGGGCTGGGGGCATGAGGGGCAAGCCACACTGTCACCTCTGGGCCGGTGACAGTATCAGAGGAGGGGCCGCATCGGCACACCTGCTTCCTACGGCCCCCTCTCGCTGCCGCGCTCAGCCCGGGCACCGCGGGGTGTGTTCTTTCTGGAAGCCAAAGCTTTGAGTCTCTCTCTTCACACAGGGAGCATGTGTGTTTATGTCCGTGTTATCCACCACGTGAATGCATGCAGCCACTACCTCAAATGTCATAAATCCTCTCTCCCCCTTTCTGTCTGCCTGTTTATCTACAATCTGTCTATTTAAATTCTTTTTAAACAAGAAGGGAATATCTTTATGCCTGTTTGTAGGAATATTCTACATCCATCTGTTATTTACATCATTCGTTTTCCTGAGGTGTCTCCAACAAATCCTGGCTGGATGCACTGTATGTGTTATTAATAAAACAGCTGTAAAAATATTAACTGTACGGCCTAATTGTCAGCCCTGATTAGGAGCCAAGTTTATCCCCGGACGGATGCGGAGACTCAGAATTTGGGCTTCCTTCCAGATCTGACCCTTGCAGCTCACTTTGCATTTGATTCTTTGACCGTTTAAGCCGCCTTTGGCTTCTCTCCGCCCCCAGGGAGCTGCGCATATCCGGCCCACTGGCCTCCTGGCTCCTTCGGGTGGCGCTGCTCCAGCTTCCTGAGCGCTCGTGGCCAGGGCCTCTACCCGACCCTACCGTCACCCCACCAGAGTTAAACCTAACAGCCATATGCCACATAGTCACCTTTCAGGAACTTCAAAGATGAGTAGAAATATTGTCAGTATGGCTTCTTCATGTGCACTAGTATGAAAGAGCGTTTGGAAAGTTTGTTTTGGAAGGTACATCTTCATCACAGGCGAGAATACCAACAATCCCCCCCTTCCCTGGGAGGGGCTGCAAGGTGGTGCCCCCATAGTACGGGGAGTTAGATCAATCTTTCAGACAGACCTTCTGGATATAGAAGAGAGATGAAGAGGTGATAATACATTTTATTGGAAATAAAGGATTCAAAATAAACCAAGTGAGGGCAGAAGTTAGCTAATGAGACACTTTGGTTGTTGTTCCCCCTGACTGGTGTTTATCTAAGGGCGTTGGGTAGAATAAAACTTGATTCTGCCAGTGCCCAGAAAACTTTGGTATTGTGTGTGATCTAGTTCTCAGCTGTTGAGAAAGCAATGGGAGAAGGCTGGTATGCTGCTTTGCCTCATTACATAGGAAATACAATAAATTATCTGCCAGTGTTGCACAGATCAAGGGCTTAATAACAGAATTAAAGCTTATAGCCCCAGTAAAACGTAACACAGCTGTGAATAACTGTTAGAAATCTGGACAGATTCAATGCACCCTTCTATCAGGGGTTTGGAAATTTTATAGCCATGACCTTTGATTTTGCTTATTTCTCTAGGATTCCAACTGGCTTTCTTGCCATGTAAGATTACTTCTTAAATTATCTCTAACCTCACAGTTTCTGGGCTGTCCTTGCAAATGTTTCCAAAAAGACAGCATGTGCTGGGGTCACCATCCGACTCCCAAGTCTCGTGACCATTCGTATTGACAATCTGGTAGGGCACAAATGATTTGTTCAACTTCTACATTTTTAAAACACCACTTGTAAGGGGAAACCACATATTTGTTTCTAACAGAGGTGATAAAAATGTACTAAAAGAAACCCCAAACTTCTTATTATCTCTTAAAAGAAATGGTTGCAAGACGGTTATGAACTTGTCACATAAAATACTAGAGAGATGGACCACAACAGAAAGTCCAACATTCTACTGCCTTTGCTTTATAAATGCACCTTTTAAAAAAAAATTTTTTTTTATTCATTTTAGAGAGGAGAGAGAAAGGGAGAGAGAGAGAGAGAAAGAAAAGGTGAGGAGGAGCTGGAAGTACCAACTCCCATATGTGCCTTGACCAGGCAAGCCCAGGATTTTGAACCAGTGACCTCAGCATTTCCAGGTCAATGCTTTATCCACTGCACCACCACAGGTCAGGCCTAAATGCACCTTTTAAAAGACATAGTTAATTATCTCTTAAAACATGTGTCTGTTGTAAGATTGTTTGCCTAACAATCAGACTAGATTCAAATGACTTTGTGGAGACCACCTGTTTTTAACCTTGAAAGGATTAGTAATTGCTACATGTTTTAGTGATGCTGTTTCCTCCCCCCTCCCTTTGTTTACCATAATGTTACCTGAGTTTAAATGCATTGGTGTTTCATGGTCCATATATTATAAATTTATGGCAAATTGAATGGGTTTCCAAAGCAGCAAAAGGAGAGTAGGAATCTCAGCCTTCATGAGAGTGACACCATCTTTATCTTGCATGGGTACATGGGTATCTTTCACAGCTCCTACAGACAATTATACACCGATTAGGGCTCCATGGTCATTGACTAATGGAAGGGTTAATAAAATTCTCTGCTTGGCGTAGGAGGGAGGACTAAATTTCATCCTATTTCAATTTCTATATTTCAATCTCATGATAAAAATCTTTTCAGCAATTTCTTTTTTGCCTAGATGACTATTGATGTACTTTTTATGGGAGGGCTCAGCTCTATGCTAGACACCACAATGAACTTGTAATAAACATTGAACATGCTTCCTGTCAATAAAAAGTGTAGGATTTGTTTGTGGAGCCAGGATATCACCTATGGGAGGCACTGGATAAGTTGGTGTAGAATGGTAGGAATGGACAGAGGCAGATAGGACATTCAAGGTTAGGAAAGAGTATTGTGGGATTAGGTATAAGACAGAATTTCATACAAAAGACAAAACAGGAGTGGGGCAATAAAGCAAGCAGAAAATGGAAAAACACGGGGAGTTTAAGACTGAAAACTTGGTGTGTCAGTGTGTACTTTGTTGAGCTGCTTGTCCTAAAGCCCTAAACCTAAATAAAAATAACTTCTTTTTTTTAACCAGATGGAGACTGGCTGGGGAGCTCAAAGTATGAAAATAAGACAAGCTTTTTAAGAAATCAATGTTTATGATGTAGAAAAAACAACAACCTTGCACTCACGTGTCTGGTATGCATTAATAACTGAGTACGTTTAAGACAGACTGAACTGTACGCCATCATTAATGCCCATTAAAACTCAGCATTCTGAGAAGATAGGAAGGCGACTTATTGGTCCAGAGATGAATAGAGTAAATGGTCCTCGGGGTGCTTGATTACCAGAGAGAAGGCTACTGAAGGAACAAGTTTATATCTGACCATTCTGGAAAGCTCAAGTTAAATAACAAATTCGGGAAATATTTACTATTTAAGACAGAACACTCACTCCATTACTTTCAGCTGGCAGGGAAGTGGAATTGTTTGTCTCAGAAGAGGTAACAATTTGTGTGTGTGGGGAAAAGGTCTGGTTGAGCCCTTTTTGTATTAATAATACTAACACCATCTTAAAAGATAGGACGAGGAAAAAAAAGAGCTAAATTGCATTACCTAAAAAATTAACTGGAATTTGGGAATTGGTCACTGATGCCTCATTATTGGTTAAAAGAGAAATTTGACAAGAGGCTGGCAAGGATACTGAGAAGAAAGACAGCCAATGTGAAAGTCAAGGTGGGGTGGATGGCCAAGGGACTTTCAAGGGTAGTGGTGATTAACGTTCATTTATTAATTGCTTCCGATTCTGTGTTGTGGCAAAACCACCTTTCCCTAGCTTGAAAGCTTCTGTAAAATTCGTCACAGTAAATATGTGTCTAGCGATGTGTTAGGGGTGCTAGGACAGAATGACACAGTGAGGCCGTGTTCAGCCTGGTTTGAAGTGGAGAAGAACGAAAATGCTGGTCACTGGAACTGAGAGAGCTAGTTTGGAGTCAGGCGGCCCAGAGGCTGACCCAGAACACAAGCCTTCCTTTGGTAATCCTCAGAGATGTCAGAGAGAATGCAGAGTACTTTCCACTGGTCCTGGCATAGAGACTTGAGCCATTTTATTTGAGTGATAAAGAAAAGAATGTTATCAGGCTTCTGACATCTGGATTACTTCTACCCATGCTAAACTACCTGGCTGAACAGAATAATAACAATATATTCATTCATCCATTCATTCAACCACCCATCCATCCATTCAAAAAGCACAAAGAACCTACTATGTGTGGAGTATTATAAGACAGGAGACAGTGTTTCTTCCAGATTTTAATTTAAGAATGAATACACAAAGCATATTAAAGAAACACAATCCAAGTATTTGGGGACTAGAGTGAGCAGCATGCAACCATGTGGCTAGAATGCAGAGGAGAAAGCGCTGCTGGCTGAAGTGGTTATGAAGCTTCGAGAAGAAGGTTGAACTTGACATGGGTCTTGGTCAATGGCTTAACTTTGGATAAGAACTAAAGGAGGGAAATGCCATTCATAGTAATTCTTCATACTTATGTGCCACTTTATCATTCAGCCTGCAATTTCATGTATAATATCTGATTTGTTATCAACACTACTCTGTGGAGGAGATAATATGAATTCCATCTCTCAGAGGAAGACACTGAGGTATATAGCTTAAGTGACATCCGGTAACATAAAGTTAGACTATATGGCTGTGTCAATAATCAGAGTAATTGGTATTATCAATCTCCTTTCTGATTCAGAAACACCTTCAGCTTGCTTATTCTTTTAACAGTTTGTGATGGGTCCCCTATTAAAAGAACAGGATAGATAAATGAAATTTTTTCCTTTTTTTTTTTTTTTTTTTTGTATTTTTCTGAAGCTGGAAATGGGGAGGCAGTCAGACAGACTCCTGCATGCGCCCGACCGGGATCCACCTGGCACGCCCACCAGGGGGTGATGTTCTGCCCATTTGGGGTGTCGCTCTGTTGCGACCAGAGCCAGTCTAGCGCCTGAGGCAGAGGCCACAGAGCCATCCCCAGCGCCCGGGCCATCTTTGCTCCAATGGAGCCTCGGCTGCGGGAGGGGAAGAGAGAGACAGAGAGGAAGGAGAGGGGGAGGGGTGGAGAAGCAGATGGGCGCTTCTTCTGTGTGCCCTGGCTGGGAATCGAACCCAGGACTTCCACACGCCAGGCCGATGCTCTACCACTGAACCAACCGGCCAGGGCCAGATAAATAAAATTTAAACTCACAGAAGATGTAAACTGGGAAAGATCACTTATAAAATTATTCATTATTCATATGAATGTCCAATTCCACATTTTATATGAAGTAATTTTAAATAACACTACGAATGTGTCACTTTTCTGGAATGCATCATAGATATTTAAAATGGGAAGATGCCCTGGAGACTTCCCTGTCCAATGGCTCACATCCACAATGGGCCTCACTAAATGCATCTATCACATTGCCAGCCCTGCTTATTACTATTCTGATGTTATGAATAGTACCAAAGAAATACAAACTATAGTCTCTTCCCCTAAGAAGCTTCTAATCTGTTCTGTGAACCTTTTCTCCTTTCACGAAAGGATTGTGATAACTTGGGCTTCCACCTCAGAAACGTCATACCTCTGGACCAATGTCACCCCATTAAATTTAGTTTCTGAACAAGAAAAACATTATACCAAGTTAAAATAAGCAACTCCTAACATTACATTATTTATAACAGAATAAAAAGCAGTTAATATAAGCATTTTCTCTATTCGCATTCTGTGCGTGAGAAGCTAGAGCTGTACAAAGGTAACCACCATTGAAAAAACCACCACAGAAGCACATGAGATAAAAAAGATAGCAACAGAGGAAAGATGTATGGAATACAACCAAATAAAAACAAAAGATAGAAAAACGAAAGAGAAGGATCAAACAAGACACAAAACTAACAGAAAGCAAGATATAAAATGGCAATAGGGAACTCACAAGTATCAATAATTACACTAAATGTAAATGGATTAAACTCACCAATAAAAAGGCACAGAGTAGCAGAATGGATTAAAAAAGAAAATCCAACTGTATGCTGCCTACAGGAAACTCATCTAAGTAACAAGGATAAAAACAAATTCAAAGTGAAAGGCTGGAAAACAATACTCCAAGCAAATAACATCCAAAAAAAAGCAGGTGTAGCAATACTCATATCGGATAATGCTGACTACAAGACAGGAAAAGTACTTAGAGACAAAAATGGCCATTTCATAATGGCTAAGGGGACACTGAATCAAGAAGACATAACAATTCTTAATATATATGCACCAAACCAAGGAGCACCAAAATATATAAGACAGCTACTTATTGATCTTAAAACAAAAACTGACAAAAATACAATCATACTTGGAGACCTCAATACACCGCTGATGGCTCTAGATCGGTCATCCAAACAGAGAATCAACAAAGACATAGTGGCCTTAAACAAAACACTAGAGTACCTGGATATGATAGACATCTACAGGACATTTCATCCCAAAGTGACTGAGTATACATTTTTCTCCAGTGTACATGGATCATTCTCAAGAATTGACCATATGTTGGGCCACAAAAACAATATCAGCAAATTCAGAAAAATTGAAGTTGTACCAAGCATATTTTCTGATCATAAAGCCTTGAAACTAGAATTCAACTGCAAAAAAGAGGAAAAAAATCCCACAAAAATGTGGAAACTAAACAACATACTTTTAAAAAATGAATGGGTCAAAGAAGAAATAAGTGCAGAGATCAAAAGATATATACAGACTAATGAAAATGACAATACGACATATCAGAATCTATGGGATGCAGCAAAAGCAGTGATAAGAGGGAAGTTCATATCGCTTCAGGCATATATGAACAAACAAGAGAGAGCCCAAGTGAACCACTTAACTTCCCACCTTAAGGAACTAGAAAAAGAAGAACAAAGACAACCCAAAACCAGCCGAAGAAAGGAGATAATAAAAATCAGAGCAGAAATAAATGAATTAGAGAACAGAAAAACTATAGAAAAAATTAATAGAACAAGGAGCTGGTTCTTTGAAAAGATCAACAAAATTGACAAACCCTTGGCAAGACTTACCAAGGAAAAAAGAGAAAAAACTCATATAAACAAAATACAAAATGAAAGAGGAGAAATCACCACGGACACCGTAGATATACAAAGAATTATTGTAGAATACTATGAAAAACTTTATGCCACTAAATTCAACAACCTAGAAGAAATGGATAAATTCCTAGAACAATACAACCTTCCTAGACTGAGTCAAGAAGAAGCAGAAAGCCTAAACAGACCTATCAGTAGAGAAGAAATAGAAAAAACCATTAAAAACCTCCCCAAAAATAAAAGTCCAGGCCCTGACGGCTATACCAGCGAATTTTATCAAACATTCAAAGAAGACTTGGTTCCTATTCTACTCAAAGTCTTCCAAAAAATTGAAGAAGAAGCAATACTTCCAAACACATTTTATGAGGCCAACATAACCCTCATACCAAAACCAGGCAAGGATGGCACAAAAAAAGAAAACTACAGACCAATATCTCTAATGAATACAGATGCTAAAATACTAAACAAAATACTAGCAAATCGAATACAACAACATATTAAAAAAATAATACATCATGATCAAGTGGGATTCATCCCAGAATCTCAAGGATGGTTCAACATACGTAAAACGGTTAATGTAATACACCATATCAACAAAACAAAGAACAAAAACCACATGATCTTATCAATAGACGCAGAAAAGGCTTTCGATAAAATACAACACAATTTTATGTTTAAGACTCTCAACAAAATGGGTATAGAAGGAAAATATCTCAACATGATAAAGGCCATATATGATAAACCATCAGCTAACATCATATTAAATGGCACTAAACTGAAGGCTTTCCCCCTTAAATCAGGAACAAGACAGGGTTGTCCACTCTCTCCACTCTTATTTAATGTGGTACTAGAGGTTCTAGCCAGAGCAATCAGACAAGACAAAGAAATAAAAGGCATCCATATCGGAAAAGAAGAAGTAAAGGTATCACTTTTTGCAGATGATATGATCCTATACATCGAAAACCCCAAAGAATCCACAAAAAGACTACTAGAAACAATAAGCCAATACAATAAGGTCGCAGGATACAAAATTAACATACAGAAGTCAATAGCCTTTCTATATGCCAACAATGAAACAACTGAGAAGGAACTCAAAAGAATAATCCCCTTCACGATTGCAACAAAAAAAATAAAATACTTAGGAATAAACATAACAAAGAATGTAAAGGACTTATATAATGAAAACTATAAACCATTGTTAAGGGAAATCGAAAAAGATATAATGAGATGGAAGAATATACCTTGTTCTTGGCTAGGAAGAATAAATATAATCAAGATGGCTATATTACCCAAAGCAATATACAAATTTAATGCAATTCCCATCAAAATTCCAATGACATTTTTTAAAGAAATAGAGCAAAAAATCATCAGATTTATATGGAACTATAAAAACCCCCGAATAGCCAAAGCAATCCTAAAGAAAAAGAATGAAGCTGGGGGCATAACAATACCTGACTTCAAACTCTATTATAGGGCCACGACAATCAAAACAGCATGGTATTGGCAGAAAAATAGACACTCAGACCAATGGAACAGAATAGAAAGTCCAGAAATAAAACCACATATATATAGTCAAATAATTTTTGATAAAGGGGCCAACAACACACAATGGAGAAAAGAAAGCCTCTTCAATAAATGGTGCTGGGAAAACTGGAAAGCCGCATGCAAAAGAATGAAACTGGACTACAGTCTCTCCCCCTGTACAAAAATTAACTCAAAATGGATCAAAGATCTAAACATAAGACCTGAAACAATTAAGTACATAGAAGAAGACATAGGTACTCAACTCATGGACCTGGGTTTTAAAGAGCATTTTATGAATTTGACTCCAATGGCAAGAGAAGTGAAGGCAAAAATTAATGAATGGGACTACATCAGACTAAGAAGTTTTTGCTCAGCAAGGGAAACTGATAACAAAATAAACAGAAAGCCAACTAAATGGGAAATGATATTTTCAAACAACAGCTCAGATAAGGGCCTAATATCCAAAATATACAAAGAACTCATAAAACTCAACAACAAACAAACAAACAATCCAATAAAAAAATGGGAAGAGGATATGAATAGACACTTCTCCCAGGAAGAAATACAAATGGCCAACAGATATATGAAAAGATGCTCATCTTCTTTAGCTATTAGAGAAATGCAAATCAAAACGGCAATGAGATACCACCTCACACCTGTTCGATTAGCTGTTATTAGCAAGTCAGGTAATAGCAAATGTTGGAGAGGCTGTGGAGAAAAAGGAACCCTCATACACTGTTGGTGGGAATGTAAAGTAGTACAACCATTATGGAAGAAAGTATGGTGGTTCCTCAAAAAACTGAAAATAGAGCTGTATTTCCAAATGTCCGAGTTGTCCTTATTCCCACACCTGTAGGAAAGTGAAAACATCCCTCCCCCTCACCACTTTATCCCCCTCATTCACCCTCCTTAGGCCCTGAGTAGCATAAAGCTGGGGAAGAATCAGAGAAGAGTTTGAGGTGAAGAGGTAGGAACATCTGGACCCACAGGAAATGCAGGGATGCCCAGATGGTGGCGCAGAGACACGATGGGTTTCCCAGCAGCAGGCCTCATGCAGGATGTGCAGCAGTGAGGAATTTCGGGGCGGGGGAGGTTATGAGAGACCGCACACACATCGTGTGCCACCCTGGCCCAGAAGGCATCAATGACCTTCCCAGTGGGTATGACCATGGTCAGTTGTGTTGACTGCTGAGAAAGCCCCCTCTATGTCCTCCCAAAATACAAGCCTGCCTGATGCTAGAATACCAGCACTTGGCACCAATAACAGGTGAACAGGTGACTAAAGAACCATGGCGATAATGGAGACTAACAGAGGCTGAGGAGGGAAGTTCCCTTGACTGTTCTCACAGCACACACACAAATCAACATTTTTAAAATGAACAAGTGGAATTTCCTACTAACCAGGTGTGTGGGCACTCGAAGCAGACTTAATTTTATAATGACTGGAAGCTGTACATGTGCTGTTCCTTGCCCATAAGTGCTGTATGGTAGGAGATGCACGTATTTATCTACAGCTGATCTGCATCGTGCACAGCTTCCGTATGTGTCCTAACGGTGCTTTCATGGTCGCTCGTGAACATATAGAGAGTGGGAAACACTGAATATCCTGACGTGCACACTTCCAGCTGACACTGACCAATGTCACACTGCCCTCCTGTTTTAGCTCACGTTGGAAACAAGCGTCCTTCTTGTGATCTATTTAGTGCCATGTCTTTCACGTTTTTGTGCTTTTTGTTGGTGATTTTTCTGATTAAAACGGCCCCAAGCACAGTAATGAAGCACTATCTAGAGCAGGCGTCCCCAAATTATGGCCTGTGGGCCACAATTTGGCCCCCTAAGGCCATTTATCCAGCTCCCGCCGCACTTCCAGAAGGGGCAACTCTCTCATTGGTGGTCAGTGAGAGGAGCACTGTATGTGGGAGCCCTCCAATGGTCTGAGGGACAGTGAACTAGCCCCCTGTGTAAAAAGTTTGGGGACCCCTGAATTCTAGAGTCTGAAGTGCAAAAGAGCAGTAATGTACCTCATGGAGAAAACACACAGGCTAGATAAGCTTGGTTCAGCCTTGAGTCCAATGTAATGAATCAACAAATATATATATATATCTTTAAACAAAAACCCATATAAAAGAAAGTGATATGTTGGTTCATTCATCAAAACGTTTGACCAGAAGGTCACATGAACCACCCCCTGAGCCGCCTGTGGGAGCAATGGTCCAGGAGTCACTAACTCAGGGTTCATGGTGATTTCATAGAGCATCACAACCGTGGACAATGAGAACTATCTGTAATTACATATTCTTTGATTCAACTTGCTATGTGCAAAGCATTGCACTAGGCATCAAAATAAAAACAGGCAACAAGGGCTGAAATTTCCACCGGACCCTAACATACTGCCACAAGACCACAGCAGAATTCAACACAGGCTGTCACTGAGCAAGTGTCTAGAGCCTCATCCAGAGGGGGTTCTTTCTGGAAGAAACTAAGACTGTCATAAGCGATTTCATTTATAAAAAGGCCCCTAATCAGCACCCAGAGGACACCTCTGAGGACAGTTACAGTGTGGCTTCTGTGTGCTTGGGGTCACTGTTTCCTGTTATAAACTCCACTCTCATTTTCCAGGACGTTTTGTGCACATCTGAACTTGGAGGAGACGTGGCCTGCTGCGTCCCAGCATGGGGGTTTATGTAAATAGATTGTAAAATAATCAGCTTGACCCTTCCCAAATGTAGGCAATGTTAAATAACAAGCCAGTGGGGGAAAAATGCACACGGACCTATGCCTGAGAGAAGGTGGGTTCTTGCCCCCGCATAAATGAAAACTGACAAGTTTACAAAAATGAACGTGGCACATGAGGGGTGATCATTGACTTACAAGGGAGGAGCCCCCAAAAGTCAGCCATTTGCTACTGGGCCATCTTTTTTTTTTTACAGAGACAGAGAGAGAGAGAGTCAGAAAGAGGGATAGATAGGAACAGACAGACAGGAACGGAGAGATGAGAAGCATCAATCATTAGTTTTTTGTTGCGACACCTTAGTTGTTCATTGATTGCTTTCTCATATGTGCCTTGACCGTGGGCCTTCAGCAAACCGAGTAACCCCTTGCTCAAGCCAGCAACCTTGGGCTCAAGCTGGTGAGCCTTGTTCAAACCAGATGAGCCCGCGCTCAAGCTGGCGACCTCAGGGTCTTGAACCTGGGTCCTCTGCATCCCAGTCTGATGCTCTATCTACTGCACCACCGCCTGGTCAGGCATGGGCCATCTTTAAGTCCTGGCGCTCTTTGACTCAGATTGGGGGTTTTGTCACACTTAGGAAATGAGATTACCAAAGGGGGGATTGCAGTCATCAGGTAATGGATGGTTGAGGCTGAATGCTAGCCTGGTAGCAAAATACTAACTGCAAGGTGATAGAGAAGTTTAGACGGAAAACACCGGAAGGATGAAGATTTTTGCCTGTCTCGCTCACTGCTGAACCCTCCGAGCCTAAAACAGTGCTTGGTATGGGGAGGGCTCTCTATAAATACTTGCTGAATTAGGCCCCCTTGCATTTTAAAAGGCTGTGACACCGCCAGCGCTTAGGTTTCTGAAAGAGGGCATCCTGTATCTGTGTCTTATTTTGCTTAGCTGTGTTCTCTCACCCCTGAGCCCCCCGGCCCAGTCTCCCCCAGTCTCCTGAGCAGCCAGGGACTTCAGTCCCAGAGGACATCAGCAGAAGAGCTGAGATGCCCTGTTGCTCAGCAGAAAGGCACCCAGTACCCATCCAGCAGCATTACCTGGGCTCCACTCCCAGGGGTCCTAGTCCTGACCATTTCCGGAGGAGTTTCTGCAACATCTGGGTATTTGCCAACCTGACATGTGAGAAATTGTATCTTGGGTATTATAATTTGCATTTCTCTTATTAGGAGCAAGGCTGCACATATTTTCATATGGTTAAGAGCCATTTGCCTTTCTTTTTTTAGGGAACAGTCTGTTCATTTCCCTAGTCCATTTATCTACCAAGTTATCGTCTTTTTCTTCTCTATTTTTAGAGGCTCCTTATATATTTGGCGTGTTAACCCTTTGTGACCAAAATATTGCTAATATTCCCAATTTGTCATTATTTATCTATTGCTTAGAGTATTTTTTCTTTGCAAAAGTCATTTTATTTTTAATACTATCAAATTTAATTATATATTTCCCTTAAGACTTTTGGACTTTGTTAAATAGTTGAGACAGTTTTCTTCACCCTAGTTATTGGAGGAAAATACTCATCTCTTCTTCAAGTCTGTATAGTTTCATTCATTTCACATTTAGCTCTCGGAGCCTTTTGGAATTTATCCTAGTGTACAATGTGAGAAACGGATCCAATTTTATCTTTTTCCATATGGCCATCCACTTTTCCCAACACCACGTATTTAAAAGTCCATCTTTTGCCACCAATGTGAAATGCCATCTTTATTGCGTATTAAATTTCCATAGGCAATTAGGTCTATTTATGGGTTTTCTATTAATTGCCTGATCTATTCACGTGCCTATACCATTCTTTATTAATTACAGAGGCTTTAAAATGTTTTAATATTTGGTAGGGCCAGTCCCCATCCTCATTGCTCTTATTTTGCAAGGATTTCTTGACTACTCAAGCTTACTTTTTCTTCTAAATGATGTCTCTTGGATGACGTTCAATTTATAAATTAACTAAGGATGAAACTGACTCTCAAGTATTCAAGAAATTGATATATCTTTCCATTTCTTCTAGTCTCCTTCTGTGTTCTTTAGGAGTGTTTTTAGTTTTCTCCATATAGCTTTTGCACAATTTCTGGGGGGGTTTATGCCTTGGTTTGTTATCATTATTATTATCATAAACATATCTGCTATATATGTTCTAACTACTTTTAGTTTGTATACATGAAGTCTGTTTGATTTCTTTCCCTGTCTGCCACTTTACTAAATTATCTTTTACCTGTAGAACTTTTTGTATTGAGTCTTTCGGACTTTCCAGTCATGTATTCTGTTACAAGAGCTATTTTTGCCTTTCCTTCCTGTATTTTATGTAATGCAGGTGTTATCCTAATTGTTTTTTTTACTAACCATTATATTATGAGCATTATGTAATATCATTAAATGGTCGTCAAGGCATAATTTTAATGGCTGTATATATTGTATCATATGGATATGCCAGTATTTAGTTAGCCATTTTGAACTTAAAATTCAGTGTTTCTCCTTTTTACTTTGTAAACAATGTTGCAGTGAATATTTTTAGTTTGCATTAATTTGTGCATATTTCTGATTATGTCTTTAGAGTAAACTGCTAGGAGTGGAATCTCTAGGTCAAATAGGATGCCAGTGGTTAAAGCTTTTAAAACGCAAAATGCCCTGAGCCAATGTATGTGTATGCACACACCAGCAAGTGTGTCTTCCTTCACTGACCCTCACCAACTTGGTATGTAAGGAGTTTGACGACTCAGTAGGCAAACAATATCACATCTTTATGTGACTGGTTTATTGTTGAGAGATCTCAATTTAGTGTAGGCACATCTGTGAAAAAAAAACTTATTGAGAAGAGTATGAGGATAAAAGACCAATATCTTTTTACTTCAGTGGACACAATAGCAATATTCTTTCTCTGTAGCTTGACTACTTTTCTGACTTCGACCAACTATATATTGACATCTCTGTGTGGTAGGCACACAGGTACTGGCTCACCCAACTAGTAGGTATAAAGCTTTTTGGATTTGTGGAATTCTCTGGAAGGTCTTTTAGGATCGCTTTTGTATACTTCTTTGCCATGGGAAGTCTGGCTCTCTCTCTGTTTCATCTCAGTTCCCACCACTGGAATGGCCTCATCTATCAGACAAGCTTTTTGAGTGGCTCAATACTAGCTACAGTCTCAGTGTCCCTATAACGCACCAGAAACTTGTGCATCCTTGGGGAGGCCAGTTGAGCAAAGTGCAGGTGGCATCTCTGTCCCCTCATCTTGTGACTGTCTCATAGTTCTCTTCCCTGATTAGACAGGCACAGAAGCATGTCCGAAAGCCTGTCTGCCCCTGAAGCAGAGTTTCAGAGAAGGAAGTGAATACCAATCTGTCCACCTGTTAGCACCTGCAAGCTCAATGGGCGATTCTCTGCGAAGCTTCTCAGCTATTTAGGTTGGGAGTGAGGGAGAGAAAACAACCCCCCTCCCTTGACCATGGGACCATGGGAGAGAGGAACACCTCTGAGGAGTGACACTCTGCCCACTCTCTGACCGCTCCCAGCTTGGATTCCTGTCCTCTCCTGACCCACGCCTGTCCTCTGCTTATGTAATGGTGGTGTAGGTGGGGGCTGGCTGCTCTTTCACAGGTCAAGTACTTAGCACCTGTTGTTGTGGGCTGGGGGGCTGGTACTGATTCCAGAGCAAAAGTAGAGCCCCACTCCACATTCTGGTAGGCTGATTTTTATTTGCACCTCTTTGCTGGGAAGTGAGAGTGCACATTTTTCCTATATTTGTTAGCAATCTAATTTCTCTTTTTTTGAATTGCCTGTTGGTGGCTTATTCCTCATTCTTTCATTTCTTCCTCTTTATTGAAGCTTCCTCCTTGGAAAGTAGGCTGACCTGAGTTCTCTAGGCCACATAACTTTATAGCCCTACTAGTTCTGAATTTAACACAATGACTTTCCAATTGTAGTATCTGCCTTTAGGGTGTCAGTATTAATATTCAACATACAATGTGCTAAGGAACAGGATATAGTGATTCACTATTTGATATTCAGCAGCTGGTTTATAAATTTATGCTAAATATGCATAAACAGTGATATACATATTTACATGTATGCATGAATACCGATTACATAAAGATATGACATGATGTTCAAAATCAGTTTTTTGCCTCCCATTTAATTTTCCTATCACCACTCAGTCATTCATTCAACCTAATAACAACAATCTTAGTCAGAGAATCAATTTATAACCCTACCAGGTGGCAAAAGGCTTCTCCAAGTGACCTCTTGGGGATCCCCTCTGGCTGTCTTCTGGAGAATAGGAGATTAAAAACATGTGTGTTCCCACAGTACTACATTCTGGAGATGTTTCATCCCTTAGTCCTGCCCCGTGTAAGTTATGTAAGATGATTGAAATCAACAAAGAACAATTCATGCATTCACTGGGATTATTGTGCTGGTTTGTAAGGACAGACCTCAAGTTGGAACAGCAGCTCAAACACAAGCAGTTCGTCCGTACTGTCAAACTCAGAGAACACTCAATTCTGACTTGGCTGCAGAGGGGACAAGTGGATAAGACTCCTTGGTATTTTGTGTGTTTATTAACTCTTTGAGATGGAAATAACATGGATTTAATGTAATATCCCACAATCTCCAGGCGTCAGAGCTGCAACCTGAGAAGCTGAACCTGGAAAGTGGGGGGAAGGGCCGGAGAAGGCTCCGGAGCGCTTGAAGGATGAGTGTACATGGCATTTTGATGTTACTATGGGGATTGCTATAGTAACAATGCTACTCACCCTTCATTTATTAAGTTATTTTGTTGTGGAACCAAAAGGTAAACCAAACATCCAAAGAAACAATGGCTTTAAAGAGATTTTGCTGTTCCTGCAGCCCACGCCCAATACGTCAATGAGAGTACTTTGAGTGCAAAGGACAACATTGGTAGATAATTGAATATAATTGAAGAGAAGAGATCCCTCAAGGTTTCCTCTGAGACTGGGAAAATAACAGCTGATCTGTGTCATCGTGCAGTGTCACATTTGAGAATTTACTGGCCCTGATAAGCACCCCTCAGCGAGGACCGCCCCCACCCTCACTCACTCTGTTACTCTTCTTTCTTTCATGCAGAAAACAACTCCCCTCTCCCATAAAAGGAATGGAAAAAATTACGCTAACTAGAAGAATAACCTTCATCTTGATGGGCTCCATAGCTGTAAGTGCTGTATTCCTAGAGTCTGCATCGGAAATAGGCCTGCTAGGAGAGGGTAGAGGAGGAAGAGGGGGGAGAGGAAGAGGAGAAAGAAGAGAAGGGGAAGAGGGAGGGGGAGGGGGAAGAAGAAGAAGAGTAGGAAGTCTTGGGCATGTCCTGAGGTGGAATTTCCTGCCTCCTGTCCTCTCCTTGGACCCTTTCTTTTTGGTCCCTTGGAGCTCTCTGCCGGGGAAGGTGAATTACCCTGCAAAATACTCCCAGACTCTCTGAAAGCCAAAAAGAGATTGTGAGAAAGCCATGTGTTTTGGGGTCTGCCCTATGGTGATGGAACATTGTAGTGAGAAACTCTGTGGGATAAGGTTGTATAAAGGAGACAAATGAAACAGAGTAGCTAGGAAAGGCAACTTTGAAAAACCAACCGGCTTCCAGATGAGACAGTTAATAACCTGAAAAATTCAAGCAAGTAACCCCTTGGCTTGAACCTCCCCCACCCCCTTAATTATAAGGAAATGCTTCCAGAGTGCTTCTAAGGGGAAGTCTCCACTAATTTTATGCTTGTCATTACAAGTCAATCAATCAATTGATTGTTTTTTGGTGCAGTCAAGTCAAGGCTTGTGAATAGAGGCAGTCACCAAGAGAAAAACAGAAGGGTAAGTGGAGATAAAATCCATCAAGACGTGGAAGACCAACGTGAGTCTAAAAAGGGGCTTCAGGAAACAGAACAAGTGCTATCCCGTGCCTGTCATACACGTTACTTCAATGATTCATACGGTAGTCCCTGGAGGGTGTTCTTATCAGTATTCTTAAATTTCAGAAGAAAAAACTACGACAGAGATGATAAGCGACTTTGTCTGCAACAAACCATTCTGTAACAAGAAGAGCCTGGTTCTGAACCCGAGCAGCTGATTCTGGGTTCCATGTTTCAATCTGTGACCTTGTACAGTTTCCCCAAGCCAGCTCGTGCAACAGCTGAGGCAAACTCCAAAGCTGCTTTCTAATAACTCGGAGAAAGAGCAGCGGAGGAGAATGGAGGCTGGGCTGACGAAGGGGCGTGTGCCCCGACTGGGGGCTGAGCAGAGGCAGAAGCCTCCCAGGGGTTGCAGAGCCCGCGAGGCAGAGCACCTCACGCCTCGGATGAGAAAGAGCAAGCACAGACGGCACCCCTAGGAAGCTCTAAAACGCACTGAAGTCTGAACCTTCTTTCTCCTAAAACCAAATGAAATCCTTGGGGTTCCTCCTGTGTACTTTGTTTATAGGAACAGAACAAGGCATGGGTCCCTTTCTTTCCTCTTTCACAGGCTGGAAAAGTCAAGCTCTCTAGAAAGAAAGAAAGAATCAAGCATTTGAATTTTATATTGCAACCATCTGAACTAGCAGGAGCCGCTTAGAAATCTCCTTCTGCAAGTCAATAATAGAAGCACATTTAAAACCTCACGTGCAAATTCCTGGCACCTTCAAAGAGAAACAGAAAAACGTTAAAATAGCTCAGCCTCTGTTATACGTCAATAAAAAGTTGAAACAGCCCCTGGCCTCATGTTTAGCAAGCCCTCCGTTTTTATTTGGATCATTTTGTTATATTTGGTCTTTAAAAGTTTCAAGGCTTTCTCTACCAAGGACTGAAAAAAAAAATCAAAGCAACGTAGGGACAGGCTTGTTTGAGGAGAGGAATGTTGGGCAGGATGTGGGTTACTGTTGCCAATGTCAGGGTCCTCTAAAGGGAGGGAAGGAGAGGACCAAATAAGCTTCTGAAAAGAATTCACATGTGGCTAGTACACGAGGGCGTGCGTGTGCTTGCGTGTGTGCACATGTAGGCAGTGGCAGAGGCTGCTGAGGACGGAATAACCTCCCTCGACTGTAATTAAGCTTCTGCTAGGCTGGGCGTTCGCTTACCGGGCATGTTTCCCCGACTCTCAGCACTCGACTAATCATGTGAAGTCTTTTGTGCCGCGGGGGCCCCTGCTCCCCTTCCCACATGGCCAGAGCCCGGAAGCCCATCACTCTAAGTAGGGAGTTACTGATCTCCAAGGAGGGGTTAATATGGAAAAAATACTACAGCATTTGGGAAGCCTCTAAGAGAAGTCACACATCCAAATGCCCTGGGATGGAGCATTGGAGAAAGGGAAGGGCCAGGAGGGGAAGGAAGACAAGAGAGCATTAAACATGTGAAATGTCCTTGCATTTTATAAAGTGCAAACACAAAGTTAGCTCTACTTTGCTGCCACGTAGTAAATACAAAATTACTAGGCAATTATATTTAAAACATTACAGAACCTCTGAAAATAATTGCCATGTTTAGGGCAGTTTTTCAATCCCTTGATAACAGTATAGTTTAATGGATAGAAACGACTATATCATTTATTCTTCCAACATTAAACACTGCCAACCATGTTAAGTACATGATCAATAATCGGAGTTTACAGTGGGCGTGTGGTTGTTCCCAGAGCTGCAGCTTCGTGGGAAAGAATAAGATGTAAAATGAGAAGCAAAAAAACCACAAAAACACGGAAGGGAAGTGCTTCAGCAGAGCAGGGACCCCAAAGGCTTCTTGATGCATTTATTTTTACGGCGCACCAGGAACAATGTCAGAGCTAAACTTGGCACTTTTAAAGGATTTGTAAATCAGCTGTAAAATATTGCCTCTGGATTGGATTTTTCCATTTGAGTCTAATAGAAGCAAGGTTTGGAGTTGTAGGAGAGGTCTAGGGTGGGTGGGGGGAGTGAGCCCACTGGAGATGAGAACATTTGTCTTTTAACTTCTCACCATTTGTCATATACCTGGGTATTAGAAAGAAAATTAAAGTATTCACTTGGAGGCAGACTGGAATCCTTTGCAGGTATTAATTTTACTGAAAAAGATATTCCCAGTTCAGCCATTATGTACCCTGAGCGGCATATCTGAAATTGATTCAATAAATGACTGTTTAAAAAAAAAGAAAAAAAAAGAATAAAGATGGAAGAGCTACTTATGGGAAGTGTGAGGGTGGGCTGCTTAGGAAGGAGCCAAGACTGGAGAGGAGGAAGGTGGCCTGCTTCCTGATGTGCACCATTCCTTTCCTGAGTGGCACAAACCCCTCTGGAGACTATCAGTCTGCACAGGGACCCTGTCTCATGAGCTGACAGCCTTTCTCTCCTTAAAGACCATGAACAGTTGTTATTGAGGACTTCCTGTGTGACAAGCACTGTGCTAGCCATTTTAACTTGCATGACCTCATTAAATCTTCACAGTCATCCCAGGAGATACGTAATATCACAATTCCAGAGTACGACAGAGTGGGAACTGATATTTTGCAAGGTTCTGGGGCCGAGGTGACACAGTGTTGTAGCGGGAGGGTGGGATCCAGCCCAGCCCTCTGAATTCCCAGCTTTCACTCTTAACCACTAATGCGTCCCTTCTTATCCAGTCCAATCATTGCTTCCATTTAGGTCAAGGGAGGCCTAGAAGGGACCATAACGGACATGGATCTACCTGGGGCCACCCAACCACAGTGCTTGCTATCTCACATTTGTGAGCTTATTTAAATGTTAGAAATAGCCTAAGAAAAATCATTATCCCTCCTTTATAGAAGCGAAAACTGGAGCTCATTGAGGTTACGTCTCACACGCAGTAGAGGTTCTAAGCCAGCCCAGCTTGCGTCGCAACTTCTCCTGTCGCCACTGTAACAGCTCAAGCTGCCAGCTTGGCTAACCATTGAGAGGCAGTCGGCCTGAACTCAGATAGGCATTAAGGAAAATACAAATCTGCCTTTTGCACTTGTATTTTTGGGTGTCGGTGAGACACAAGATATTCCTGCGTGCTTGGTTGGGAAGGTCGATATGCCTCTCAGCTCTGCACTGGCCTCTCCAGGCAGGCTAATGTCCTCACTGGCATTCCTAGAGAGTGTTTCTGATCTTCATATTCTCTCTGCCATCCCAATGATCCAGGTTTTTTCATGTAGCCAGGCTCAACTCAAGTTTGTCTTGCTCCATGAAGCTTTCTAGCATTGCTCTTCCCATGTTTTCTGTATAATTCCCATTATTCCCCTGACCTCCTGAATCAGTGCCTATGTGAGCAGCAGATTGTTCACTCGAACCGTGGTTTCTGACTTCTGCTTTCTCTAACACTCCAAAAACTATACTAATACATAATTTTTGAAGATCCTATATGATACCTATAACACACATGAATACTTGTTGAGTTGGGCTTGAATTAAGTTTGGCATCCTCAGAGCCCTGAACATATGTGATATAGAAAAAATAAACCAAGTAAACAAAAAATTGGTTTAATTAGTTAAATTCAGATGAGACACTTGCACAGTAAAGAACAAGATCAGGGAGGCTGGGATGCATCCACCAAATCTTGACACAGGACCCATCTGTATTCCTACTCTGTAGTTCTCAGAGGCATCAGAGTCGCCTGCAAGCCTTCTTAAAACACACCTCTGCCCTTTCCCTTCAACCCATCAGAGTTTCTGATTCAATAAGTCTGGGATCGAAACTGAGAATTTACATTTTAAACAAGTTACCAGGAGATGTCAATGTTTCTTGGCCAAAGACCACGATTTGAGAACCACTGTGATTCTCTACCCTGTGTGGATGTTAGAATTACCTGGGATGAGGGCTGAACATCAGTGTTCTGTCCCTCGCCAGACCCATGAAACCAGAACGTCCAGAGAGTGGTCTGCCCTAGCAAGCAGTCAGAGAAATGATCCCACTATTTTGTAACTGTCTCCTCCCTCCACTGACTCACCTCCTAAAACTGAGATCCTTGAGACTTCCATGGCCACGTTCATTTTCCAGTGATGCACTTGGAAAATAGGAGTTCAATAACACTTTATAGAAGAAGAAGGAGGAGGAAGAGGATAAGGATGAGGAGGAGGAAGAAAAGGAGGAGGAGAAGAGATACAGTAGATCATTAAGTGTATGGAGCAAGATCATTCTGCAGAAATATGGCAACCAGGGACCCACCAGTGAGATGGAGGCAAAATATTCCTCAAAGGCAAAGCAGCCTCCATATGTGTTTATTTTGCTTTCTTTGAAAATGTCATTGTGATCTCAATATCTAGGATTACAATCATACAAATAAATGTCTTGCATATTTTGTCCATGCTGCCCAAATCAAGGATCATACAATCAATGGCATGCCGAGTCACACAGGTACAAATAAGCAAATTTGGACTGATAGAAAGTTCACGAAGGGTTGCAACTAAATGGGCATGTTCTGTCTACAGTGGATCTAAATTATTGTTAAGTGTTAAGTCACATTCCCTTGGTACATTATTTATATACCGTCCTAGGAAGGTCAAAGTCATTGATACTCAAATATTTATTGAGCAGCTTCGAATAATTTTTGCACATCTACTCTTATTTAAGATTGATGGATGTTTCATAGGACATACTCAAGCTCACTCCATGCTCCCTGGAGCTTTAGCAGAAGGGAATGCCCTTTTTCTTTTCTTTTGTTGTATTTTTTCTTTTATTTACTTATTTTTTGTATTTTTCTGAAGATGGAAACGGGGAGGCAGTCAGACAGACTCCCACATGCACCTGACCGGGATCCACCTGGCATGCCTATCAGGGGGGAATGCTCTGCCCATCTGGGGTGTTGCTCTGTTGCAACCAGAGCCATTCTACTGCCTAAGGCAGAAGCCATGGGGCCATCCTTAGTGCCCGGGGTGGCTTTGCTCCAATGGAGCCTTGGCTGCGGTAGGGGAAGTGAGAGACAGACAGGAAGGAGAGGGGGAGGGGTAGAGAAGTAGATGGCTGTTTCTTCTGTGTGCTCTGACTGGGAATCGAACCCGGGAATCCTGCACACCAGGCCAATGCTCTACCACTGAGCCAACCAGCTAGAGCCTAGGAATGCCCTTGTTGATCAAGCTACCCAAAAGAAAATTATATGGAGCAACCATGACAGACCATGACAGAGCAAGTCAGTCTCATGCTGTTCATCACCAGAATGCTGCAGCCCGGTGCAAACAGTTTCAACTTTCTTGGGAAGCAGCATGGCAGATTGGGAAATCCTGTCCAAGGGGTCCTATACTGCCCCTTCATTTGGAGTTAACCCTCAGGGACACCTACCAGGACAACTTTGGCAGATGGATGTTACTCATATACCTTCATTTGGCAAACAGTCGTATGTCCACATTACAGTGGATACAGATTCCGGATCTATAGTAACCTCTGTCAGAACAGGAGAGGCTGCTAAGCATGCTATAGCTCATTGTCTGTATGCATTGTTCTATTATTGGATTTCCTAAACTGGCTAAACTGAAAATGCTCCTGCATATGGAGCAAAAGCATTTACTGTATTATCTCATGCTTACAATCTTTAAAGTTAAGGTATTATTAAAGTGTACTCAGCAAACATTTTAAGGTCAATTAAAAAAGAAAAATTTAAGAGGGGGTAGTCATATCCTGGAACTCCTACGGGTCTACCATGTCATGTTTTTTACTTAAAAACAAAACAAAACACATGATCTTATCAATAGACGCAGAAAAGGCTTTTGATAAAATACAACACAATTTTATGTTTAAGACTCTCAACAAAATGGGTATAGAAGGAAAATATCTCAACATGATAAAGGCCATATATGATAAACCATCAGCCAACATCATATTAAATGGCATAAAACTGAGGAATTTCCACCTTAAATCAGGAACAAGACAGGGTTGTCCACTCTCTCCACTCTTATTCAACGTGGTGCTAGAAGTTCTGGCCAGAGCAATCAGACAAGACAAAGAAATAAAAGGCATCCATATCGGAAAAGAAGAAGTAAAGGTATCACTTATTGCAGATGATATGATTCTATACATCGAAAACTCGAAGGACTCCACAAAAAGATTACTAGAAACAATAAACCAATACAGTAAGGTCGCAGGATACAAAATTAACATACAAAAGACCATAGCCTTTCTATATGCCAACAATGAAATATTAGAAAATGAACTCAAAAAAATAATCCCCTTCACGATTGCAACAAAAAAAATAAAATACCTAGGAATAAACATAACAAAGAATGTAAAGGACCTATATAACAAAAACTACAAAGCATTGTTAAGAGAAATAGAAAAAGACACAATGAGATGGAAAAATATTCCCTGTTCTTGGATAGGAAGAATAAATATAATTAAAATGGCCATATTACCCAAAGCAATTTATAAATTTAATGCAATTACCATCAAAATTTCTATGAGATTTTTTAAAGAAATGGAACCAAAAATGATCAGATTTATATGGAACTATAAAAAAAACCCCGAATAGCCAAAGCAATCCTAAGGAAAAAGAATGAAGCTGGGGGCATTACAATACCTGACTTCAAACTATATTATAGGGCCACGACAATCAAAACAGCATGGTATTGGCAGAAAAATAGACACTCAGACCAATGGAACAGAATAGAAAGCCCAGAAATAAAACCACATATATATGGTCAAATAATTTTTGATAAGGGGCCAACAACACACAATGGAGAAAAGAAAGCCTCTTCAACAAATGGTGTTGGGAAAACTGGAAAGCCACATGCAAAAGAATGAAACTCGACTACAGCTTGTCCCCGTGTACTAAAATTAATTCAAAATGGATCAAAGACCTAAATATATGACCTGAAACAATAAAGTACATAGAAGAAGACATAGGTACTAAACTCATGGACCTGGGTTTTAAAGAACATTTTATGAACTTGACTCCACAGGCAAGAGAAGTGAAGACAAAGATAAATGAATGGGACTACATCAGAATAAAAAGTTTTTGCTCAGCAAGAGAAACTGACATCAAAATAAACAGACAGCCAACTAAATGGGAAATGTTATTTTCAAACAACAGCTCAGATAAGGGCCTAATGTCCAAAATTTACAAAGAACTAATAAAACTCAACAACAATCCAATAAAAAAATGGGAAGAGGACATGAACAGACACTTCTCTCAGGAAGAAATACAAATGGCCAACAGATATATGAAAAGATGCTCATCTTCATTAGTTATTAGAGAAATGCAAATCAAAACTACAATGAGATACCATCTCACCCCTGTTAGATTAGCTATTAGCAACAAGATGGGTAATAGCAAGTGTTGGAGAGGCTGCGGAGAAAAGGGAACTCTCATCCACTATTGGTGGGACTATAAAGTAGTACAACCATTATGGAGGAAAGTATGGTGGTTCCTCAAAAAACTGAAAATAGAACTACCTTATGACCCAGCAATCCCTCTACTGGGTATATACCCCAAAACCTCAGAAACATGGATACGTAAAGACACATGTAGCCCCATGTTCATTGCAGCACTGTTCACAGTGGCCAAGACATGGAAACAACCAAAATACCCTTCAATAGATGACTGGATAAAAAAAATGTGGCACATATACACCATGGAATACTACTCAGCCATAAGAAATGATGACATCGGATCATTTACAGCAAAATGGTGGGATCTTGATAACATTATACGGAGTGAAATAAGTAAATCAGAAAAAAACAAGAACTACATGATTCCATACATTGGTGGAACATAAAAACGAGACTAAGAGACATGGTGTGGTGGTTACCAGCGGTGGGGGGAGGGAGGATGCGGGAGGGAAGGAGGGAGAGGGTTGGGGGGAGGGGCACAAAGAAAACTAGATAGAAGGTGACGGAGGACAATCTGACTTTGGGTGATGGGTATGCAACATAATTGAATGACAAGATAACCTAGACATATTTTCTTTAAATATATGTACCCTGATTTATTAATGTCACCCCATTAACATTAATAAAAATTTATTTAAATAAAAGAAAATTTACATTTCTTTGGAATGCTGATGAACAGGAGACACCAAATCTTTTTCGCCTGCAAACTACTACCTTCTTTATTAGATCCAGCTAATAACACTGTTTTTTCTTTTTCCAAATAGCTCCAGATATATGGAAAAGATTTATATAGGCAGATGGGGATCCTCAAACCCCTCAGCGAGATCTTCTGAGCATGGCTTTTAAGATACCTAGAGGCAGAAAAAGCCCAATAGAGATCAGGGGAACTACCAGCTTCTAGGATACACCCTTAAAGGCTACAACGCCCCAAAGTGGTCTCATAGGATGCCATCTGGGTCCTGCTTCAATAGTGGAAAGGAAGGTCATTGAGCTAAAGCCTGCCAGGCTTACATGCCTCTGCTGTGAGGAAACAGAGACACTGGAAGGTAGGCTTCCCCCTTGCTCCTCTAAGGGAGGGTTCGGTCTCTTCCAGCCCTGCTCCAGCCACCTATGACCTAACCTTGCCCAGAAAGCTGGGGTTTGCCACTGAAGGCTGAAGGTGCCCAGGGCCGTCGGCCCCATCTATGACACTGTGGATGAGCCTAGGGTATTTCTTCCAAGAAGCAGGTAAACTGATCTCATTTGTACAAGGGCCACTTAACTATGTTTTGCCTGAATAGTCAGGTTCTTTATTCTTCCCTCAAAGATCTCTGTTGTGGGTGTTGATAGTCCTATTTTCTGCTGCTTTGCTTAATATATGGTGTTTCCTTTGTCCCTCCTACCTCAATGCCCCACTCATATTTCGGGCTTGGACCTACTCCTAATTTAGAGCTCTCTTTCCCTCTTTTGCCAACTTCTATTATGAATCTACTTTTGCCACCCAGCTTAGTATATCCCAAGGTTCTCTTTACTATGCCACAGTCGCAGAGCTCCAGGGAAAAGCAACCTGGTCTCATCTCTCCAGACAGAGGAGAACAGAAGCTCCATATCCACGCATGCTGCAAATGGCTTTTCCAGTCTACCTGAACCATTAACAGCTAGAAGCAGCGGTAATTGAGACTTGGACATGAGCTGCAAAATATAGAATGGTGACAACAATTCCAGTGCCATGCAGACTTTTCCTGGATGTGGACTTTTCCTGGACTTCTGCTCCCTGTGACAGCTCCTAATAGACTGAACTGTGGTTGGGTTGCATTTTTCAGGGATTTGGCATGGTGATGGGGCCAACTTGGACTTGGTGAACATGTTAAGGACACTACTCTTTTATGGATTCTTGCTATATTGGCCAAGAGTTTGCTTAAAGGCTTTTAATCACTGTAAAAAAAATAGAAGACTGGATAAAGAAGATGGGACACATATACACCATGGTATACTATTCAGCTAGAAGAAATGATGACATCGGATCACTTACAGCAGAATGGTGGAATCTTGATAACATTATGCGGAGTGAAATAAGTGAATCAGAAAAAAACAAGAACTGCAGGATTCCATACATTGGTGGGACATAAAAGTGAGACTAAGAGACATGAACAGGAGTGTGGTGGTTACGAGAGGGTGGGGGGAGGGAAGGAGGGAGAGGGGGAGGGGTACAAAGAAAACTGGATAGAGGGTGACGGAGGAAGATCTCTCCTTGGGTGATGGGTATGCAACAGAACTAAATGACAAGATAACCTGGAAATGTTTTCTTTGAATATATGTACCCTGATTTATTTATGTCACTCCATTAAAATAAAAATTTATTTATAAAAAAAAAAAAAAAAAGATTGATGGAGCATGTACCAACCATAGCGCCAGGCAAGTTTTCCTGTTTTAACCAAATCAATTTGTTGACTATCCCTCCTCAAGGCTCAGATGAGCCTGAATTCATGTCAGTTCTCTCATTGGAAGGGCATCTCCTAACCTTCTCCTTATGAATCTAAAGCATCATTTAGAGCAGGGGTCCCCAAACTTTTTACATAGGGGGCCAGTTCACTGTCCCTCAGACCATTGGAGGGCCGCCTCATACAGTGCTCCTCTTACTGACCACCAGTGAAAGAGGTGCCCCTTCCGGAAGTGCGGCAGGGGCCGGATAAATGGCCGAAGGGGGCCACATGCGGCCTGCGGGCCATAGTTTGGGGACACCTGATTTAGAGTCTGAATCAAAATAAATCTTTAACAGAATTCTTCCCTTCTTGACTGTTCTTCTTCCCTTCCCTGGCCCTTACCTGATTACTTTTCCTTGGCAACTCCCTTAGCAATTAGTATGGAGCCTATGATTATTGCTTTGACTCATTGATGATTGTCCCCAAGATTCTCTTATATTTAAGCATATCAGATATAATACTAAGAGCCTCTGTATTTCTCCAAGAACACCTAATGCAGAGTCTTGTGGTTGCTCAATAAATGTTTAATAAAGTGAATCGCAAGCTTTTAGGATGTCTCATTAATTTTCTTACATGTATCACCAGGAATGAGTTGTTCAGAACCCTTTTATGCTCTGGAAAGTCTTTGAAGTAGCTTCCTCTGGAAGCTCAGTGAAGCCAGGTCTCTGAATTCTCTAATTCTCTCTGGCCATAGAGACATAGT
This sequence comes from Saccopteryx bilineata, assembly GCF_036850765.1. NCBI lineage: Eukaryota > Metazoa > Chordata > Mammalia > Chiroptera > Emballonuridae > Saccopteryx > Saccopteryx bilineata. The sequence continues at coordinate 15,477,610 of NC_089500.1, forward strand.
ATGTCTCTTTAACTATGACTATTTCCCTTTTTTTAGAATTACTTCCCAAATACATTCTGTTCATGGGTGTACTGGTTTTTCTCAATGCATTAGGACATTTTTCATAAAGATTTGCATCTTCAAAAGTACACATTTTCTTTGACCCAGAACAGTGAATAATTTCTACCTAATTGATAGTCCTGCTTGGATATTTAACTTAAAATTACTTCCATAAAATCTGCAACATATTTCTTTTATTGGGTTCTATACTGATTGCTTTTGGCTATATTCACACCCTAAAATTCCAATGGGCGGGAGCCAAGGCTGCATAGTTTTGTGGCTAATAATAACAATAATAATGAGCACATTTCAAAAGTGCTAATTACAAATTCAATTGGGTTGTATTCTCATTAAAAATGCTACAGGTTTTCTGCCAGGTTGCTACTTCATGACAGTATGTTTTCAAACACCTGTTTACCTTTATTATCACTAGATATATTCAAAAAAAGAAACTTACAAAAGTTTAGATGCATATTAAATTTTGTGTCTTTGTAAAATTTGGAATCTTTTACCCCAAGTCCTTAACTACACACATTGAAGCAAAATGAATAATTATATATACTTTTTGTAGATAAAGCATTGAAATGTCAAGATTTTTTAGTTATCTAATAAAATTCAACAAAATTTAGGGTGGAATGGGGTGAGTATGTAGAAGAGAAAACAGAATTATCCTGATAATTTTCTTGCACCAAAGCAAACTTTATGAAATGTCAATTAGGTTTAAATCTGTGCACCATGTGTGGAAAAGTAAGACTACAAAGGTGTAGAAAACACAGCCTCTCTCCTGACTCTATTGGAAGAGATTTCCCTGTAGACGAATGTCATAAGGTGGTAAAGTCAGAAGGAAGGAGAAGCCAAAAGGAAAGGTTGAGTGTGGACTTAAAATATTAAACAGAGGCATTAAAGTATTTTTGCTTTTTGAAATTCAGTTCTGGTAATGTGGTTAGTGACAATCTCCCTGGATCAGGAGAAGTGAAATCACGTTGATGAAGGGCGGCTCCACGTGTGGTCACTGTGAGAGTCTCACTTGCAGAAGGCAGAAGACTGGGGGTTGTTGTTTTTTTAAAAAAATCATCTTAGGAGTATGACAGATGCTTTATACAGTAATTCTCACTTCTGATTACATATTAGAATCACCTGGGGAGCTTTGAAAGCACATCATTGCCCCCAGGGGAATGAATAGGGACCTGTGGGAATGGCAACCAGACAGGAGGATTTTTAAAAATCTCCTCAAGGTGATCCTACTCTGAAATGAGGGTTGAGAGTTACTATATTATTAAGAGATGGTAGATGGCCTGACCAGGCGGTGGCGCAATGGATAGAGCATCGGACTGGGATGCAGAGGACCCAGGTTTGAGACTCTGAGGTCGCCAGCTTGAGCACGAGCTCACCTGGTTTGAGCAAAGCTCACCAGCTTGGACCCAAGGTTGCTGGCTTGAGCAACGGGTCACTCAGTCTGCTGTAGCCCCATGGTCAAGGCATGTATGAGAAAGCAATCAATGAACAACTAAGGTGTCGCAACAAAAACTAATGATTGATGCTTCTCATCTCTCTCCATTCCTGTCTGTCTGTCCCTATCTATCCCTCTTTCTGACTCTCTTTCTGTCTCTATATAAAAAAAAGAGAGAGATGGTAGATGTTAGAGTTATTAAATGTGTTCATAGTTCTTCATTTTTTGTCAATGCTTTGAAAAAAAACTTTGAGTGTGTGTGTGTGTGACTCACATAAAGGGGACTTGGATGGAAGTCAGCATTTCACGAGTGGCCGTTACTCTTCAAATGTGGAGAACCTCATCTAAATTCAGTTTCAGGGTCTATTTGGCTTTTAAAAAGTAGATTGAACTTGGAGATATTTCCATGATTAAAATATGTGACTATTTGAGGATCAGAAACAATGATGACTACAATGAATTGAAGCTTATCAGAGATATGGAAACCTGAGTCCATAATGATACTTTAAACATAAACAGAAGCCTTCATTGATCACCTTGAAGGCTGCCAAGGCACCAACTCATTATTTTGAAAATATATAAATGTATTCTGAAAGTGTATAAAGTGTATTCTGAAAGGGAAAATCTTAAGCATCTCCCCTCTCTTCCCTTACTTGGACTAGAACTCAGACTAATCAGATAGTTGATGAGGAAAACAGTACTTTATATAGAAGAACCATGTGTACTAAATGGAGAAAAAGAATGACAGAATTAGAAAATTACTATTTTACTGCCTTAATGAAATAATAGACCGAAGCAACAGCAATCAATAGCAGCTAAAATTATTATCGGAAAAGTGGAGGGGGAACTTTATAATGGTTGGATCAGGCAGATCACACGTGTATTAATTTTCCATGCCTGCTGTGACAAATTACCACAAAATCATTGGCTTCAAACAACAGGAATGCATTATTTCATTGCTCTGGAGACCAGAAGCCCAACATCAGTTTCACTAGGTGGAAATCAAGGTGTTGGCAGGCCAATGCTCTCTCTGAACATTCCAAGGGGAGAGTTTGTTCTTAGCCTCTTCCATTTTCTGGTGGCTGCTGGTATCCCCTGGTTTGTGACCGCACGGCTCTAATCTCTGCCTCCTTAGGCTTTGTGCACCTTTTCTGTCTGGGTGAAATGTAACCTCTGCTTCCTTTTCATGAGAACACATGTGATTGCATCTGGATCCTAACCAGATAATCTAGGATAATCCTTCCACCTTGACATCCTTAACTAAGTCACATCTGCAAAAACAAGCTCCCCTCTTTTTTGTGCCACGTTAGATAACATTCACAGGTCCCAGGGATTAAAACATAGACATCTTTTAGGGAGTGCCTTTTCTCCTACCACAGCACTAAACCATTAATCAGTCTTTACAATAAGAAAAATGGGCTAAATTAATTATTTCTACCGCCCCCCCCCCAAAGCAACTCAATCTAATCAAGCCTCTAGCTCAAACTGCTGATTTATGGGAGATAGAGAAACATATTAAATGACACCAAAAAGATAAAATCAGTCAAATCCAGTAATTCTTTAAGACAAAAGACCCATTTCTCAACCTCTATAATAAATGTGTCAAACAAAAAAGGGAAACAATTACATACAAATCAGAAAAGATAGAAGAGCATATTAGCTATAATCAATATGGATAGAATCTTGTTTGGGTTCTGAATTGAGCAAAATAATCATAAAAAAGGCATATTTGAGGCAATCAGGACAAATTGAACACAAATTGATAACACTGAGAAATTGTTGGGTCTGGAGGGGTCTATAATAATATTGTGATTATGTTAAAAATGAAAGTAAAGCATGACTACTAAAATAGTGAAATGATATGTCTAGAACTAGCTTTAAAGTATCCCAGCAATCACTTAATAAAAAGAAATAACCAATAAAAAGAAGTGATGGTAGGGAAATAGAGAAACTAAGAACAGCAGGTGTTAATTGTTGAGGCTTGGTGAGGGATGTGTGGCAGTCTATTAATGTCGCCTTTTTATTTTTATGCATGTTTGAAAATTAATCCTCTCAGTGTTCCAGTGTTCTCAAGAACCCCATAGGTTACCAATCTTCTGGGAGAATTGCATGACTAGATGTGCTGATATCCCACATACTGCTCCCAAACATGAAGATATTTCAGCCAGCAGGAAAGATCGATCTTAACACTATCCTGCTTCCCGATGCTTGCGAGTCTCAGTCCCAGAACAAGGAGAGAGTCTGCAAACTGTAAAGATGGTGGTTGGGCTTCTGAATCCATGGGACCTGAATCTGAATCAGAGCTTTGTGTGATGTTCTTCTATCTCACATGTTGTGTGATGATTACATGAATTGGTAGGTGCCCAGCATATAATAGGCATGCCTAAAGAGGTATACCATGTTTTAAAGTCTTCACTTAACACTAAATTGGTTTCAGACAGGACTGTACACATGTGGTAAAAATGTTGAGTAAGATAAGCCTCATGGGAGACTGAAGATCTCGGGGAAATCATTTATTCTAAAATGAGGATGTGATCTGAACAATGCATTAGATCCCAATAAAAAATAAAAGGTTTCATACCTGCAAGAAGAAATGACTTTCAGTCACTCAAATCAATTTTGGAATCAATCCCATGGACTCACTCCTTGGTTGTGGAGTCAGACAAGGCTATAAATAAAACTGAAATAACTGCTTTGCTAAAAATCAAAACCAAGCAAATGATAATATTGCAGTGATAGCCTGCAAACCAGGGATGATTTCAAAACATTTATAAAACCAGGCAAGGGTATATCACCTGATCAGAACAGAACAAATGCCAGTCATGAAATGTGATGAGCTCAAGGTCATTACTACCAAAAGCTATCACAAAAGGTGGAGGAAAACCATCCCATCCACTCTGTTAACAAACATGGCATCCTCAGCACAGCAGGTGCTCACATCAGTTGATTTTCTGAGCAGCCACGGTGGGAGGTATTCTTGCATTTCTGTGGGTTGGTGCAATGGCATACCTGGTTTGCTTGCTGGAACATCTCTTTCAGCAAGTTGGGAGACAGCAGGCTGAGAGGGCCCCCTATGAACTAGTTCACGCAATTTACTCCAATGGAAGACTAAGAGTTGGGGTGCAGGATTGAGAATATAAAAATTATTAGATTTTTGCAGAGGAGAACAGAAGCTCCATATCCACACATGCTGCAGATGGCTTTTCCAGTCTACCTGAATCATTAACAGCTAGAAGCAGCGGTCATTGAGACTTGGACATGAGCTGCAAAGTATAGAATTGTGACACCAATTCCAGTGCCACGCGGACTTTTCCTGGATGTGGATTTTTCCTGGACTCCTGCTCCTTGTGACAGCTTCTAACAGACTGAACTGGGGTTGGGTTGCTTATTTCAGGGATTTGGCATGGTGTTGGGGCCAACTTGGACTTGGTGAACTTGTTAAGGACACTTCTCTTTTATGGATTCTTGCTGTATTGGCCAAGAGTTTGCTTTAAGGCTTTAATCACTGTAGAAAAAAAATAGAGGACTGGATAAAGAAGATGTGGTGCATATACACCATGGTATGCTGTTCAGCCATAAGAGATGATGACATCGGATCACTTACGGCAAAATGGTGGGATCTTGATAACATTATATGGAGTGAAATAAGTAAATCAGAAAAAAACGAGACTGCAGGATTCCATACATTGGTGGGACATAAAAACGAGACTAAGAGACATGGACAAGAATGTGGTGCTTGTCCATGTGGGGGGAGGGAGGGAGGGAGAGGGGGAGGGAGGGAGGGAGTAGGGGGAGGGAGGGAGGGAGAGGGGGAGGGAGGGAGGGAGAGGGGTACAAAGAAAACTAGAAAAAAGGTGACAGAGGACAATCTCTCTTTGGGTGATGGGTATGCAACAGAGTTGAATGACAAGATAACCTGGACATGTTTTCTTTGAATATATGTACCCTGATATATTGATGTCACCCCATTAAAATAAAATTTTATTTATAAAAAAATTATTAGATTTTTAAACTGCAGGGAAGACTTTTGCTTTTCATAAAGCAAAAACAATTAAATTGGAAGCAGGCACTAGCTGTATTCTCAGATGGTGTAATTAATTGAGACATTTTAACTCATTGGCATGCAATGGTTGAGCTGCTTTTAAAGGTAAATCCAATAAAGAATATTGAATTTAAAAAATTCATTTGTTTGTATTCACAAGTTAAAATCAGGATGCTGGACAGAGTAACCCATCCATCAGTCAAAGACAATTCTAAGGGAAAAAGACAAAAGACCTTTTACTCTTAGTGTAATGGCTTTCCTAGCCCAGCCTTCTGACACACTTATGAAGACTGGCATTGAATTTAAGCTCCAAATCACTCAAATCAAAAAGAGCTACTCTCAGTCTGTCATCAGGAAGCAAGCTCTCCAAAATGTATTTTTATCCCAGACTCATCTAAGTTATGACAACTCACCTGGTTGGTTTCTGCCATTTGAGTGGAGAGAGGCATCAAAGTGACAGGACATCACTCTCTGTGTTCCCTGTGAGATGAGACGGAGAAGAAAAACAAACCTGGGGAAACAGATTTCAAAGTATTTCCAAGACATCTCCAGACTAGAGAGATACGCGGCACTGTTGACACTTTTTCTTACCCTGGACTCTTCTGAAGTTGAAATTCCTGCCTCTACCATAGCCTTTATTTGTCTATTTGTTTGTTTATTTTACTGCTTTGATCTTGATGCATCTCCCTCTCCTTATGGATCTGTAAACTTGTAGCCCCGTGTACTGGGCTCCCTCCTGGTCATTCCCTCACACCTCAGATTTGTTCATAGAGCACCCCTTCCCATTGCTTAGCCATGTTGATACTGGGCTCATTTGCCTTTCCATGGACCCATATCCTTAGGCTGCACTGATTTTCCACGTTGGGAAGTGATGGAATCTAGTGTTTGCTTACTTGTCATATAAAGTTAGATTAGACAGGTAGGTAGCCAGATAGATATATAGAAATATAATATATATCCATGAAATATATGTTTACATACATGACATCTATATCTGTAGAAATATCTATGTATCTATTATATGTAATCACAGATGTTACAGCTGGCAGGAACTGCCGAATGTATGTATTAGATGGCTGTTGATCTAGCTATTCCCTAATTTTCCAGATGAAGTATATTTTTGCTGCCACTGCTTGTATTATTTCAGTTGGTTTAGATTGAACACAATTATGCACGTATTTCAGCTTTTTCCATCTTACCCTTTGCTTTCTTACTGCACTTTTTAAATAATTTTTTCTCCTTTTCTAACTTCTTTTGAAGAGATTGAGTTTTTTATATTCTCATGTTTTCCTCTCTTGATTTGAAAGATACATATCCTGTTTCTATTACTTTTGTTATTCTTCTTAAATTTTTAACATAGATCCTGATGTGATAGGATCTTAAGTTAACTTTGCTCTAATATGGCGAGGGCCTTGGACACTTTGACTCTGGTATGCCCCTCCCACCTTACATGCTATTTTGTCCAGTATTTAGTTCCACCTTAATTTCCCATCCTACCAAATTATTCTTCTAGTTATTTTCATGGCTGTTGTTTTCATACTCATCGATTGTTTATCTAAACCCATGTAATGACCAGATTTTTTATCCATAATCTTGCATCTCACCCTTTCCTTTTGAGTTTAAATCCCTTTTTCCTGAGCTACATCCTTATTCTGAGATTCCAGCATGGGTTTGATAGTGGTAAGCCCTCAGTTTTCACCTTATAATCTATTTCACTCTTATTCATGAGTGAGAGCAGTTGAATATAAACATCTAGTTTGACAGTTCTTCCCGTCGGAATTTGGAAGATGTCATTGCACTGTCCTCTGCTTTTCCCTCATGTTGAGAAGGTTACAGGTAGTGGTTGTTTGGTTAGAGGCGCTTTGCCTTTTTGCTTTTGTTATTCTTAAGATTTTTTGTTGGTCTTTGGTATTTCTATAAGATATGTTGATGTATTGCCTAATCACATTAGAACCACCTAAGCTTGAGGTTTCATATTTTTCATCAAATCTGAAAGATTCTGGGCCATATCTTTTCACATGCTTCCTCTGTCTTTCCAGGGAAAAGGGGAAACAGCAAATGGACAGATGCACACAGTTTATAATAATACAGACAAGTGATAATAAATGCTATGGAGAAAAATAAAACCTGGTGAGGATTGGTGACTGATGCAAGTGAGAATACCAGAATAAAGGGTGGACAAGGAAGGCCTGTCAGCTCTGGTGACTTGACCAGAGATCTGAGTGAGATGAAGGAGCAAATCAGGGGCGCCTCTGGGGGAAGAGTCAACCCCCTTTGGTGTCACATGCACTGTGTTTAAGGAGAGGCAAGTGAGAGGAGAGAGGTGGACACTGGGGTCAGAGAAGAAGTGACAACACAGGCTCTCTCAGGTCATTGGAAGGACCTAGAGTATTATTATAAGTGAGGTTTGATGCTACCGGAAGGTTTTGAATAATCCTACTTACCTTTCAGAAGACTATGGCTGATTGCTCTGTCATAACAAGGGTAGAAACAGGGAGGCTAGTTAGAAAGCTAATGCAATTGTGAGGCAGACAAAGGTTGGTGGCTTGAGAATAGTAACTTCCAAGGTGTTAAGAAGTGAATGGATTCTGGATTTACTTTGAGGGTAAAGCTGGGTGGATTTGCTGACTCTATTGCTCTATTTAATGACTTTATAGCCAACTCAGTAGATAGCCTAGCTTTGCATTTGTTCAATGAATAAAGAATGAATGAACAAGTGGATGAATGCATAACTCTTAGGTTTTCTTTGACACCATTTCCAGTGATAAAATTAAAATCATCAAACACTGAGAAACTGTGCATGTTTTGTTGCTGCAGTTAAAGTGGGTCCAACCATATTGTACAAGTAGCAGCAGATCTAGGACCTGTACTAGATCGCCTGCTTTATGTCCCAACGCTTTCATTTCATTACAAGTTTTAGATCTATTGTCCAACTTCTGCTGGAATCTGGGATTGTTCTATGTCAACTCTCTGACCAACATGTATATTTGTTTCTGTCATACATTTGTTCTGAAATAATATTTATGTTTTCAAGACAAATGTAATCAGCCAAATGAACAATATCTTTTTGGGTTTCAGAATGAATATGGACAGTTCACATTTCTCTGTCAATTTGATTAAGGATCATGTTCAATAGAGCTGACTGACAAAGGTCCCTACTAAATAAAAGATAGTAAGAACATACTATAGAAACTATTTGCCCCTTGCAACAATATGGTAACTATTCAAACGTTACGGTGGACGTACTTACTCTAACTTTTAACAGATTTCAAAGAAATTTGAAAGTGACATAGATAAATGTCTTAAATGAATCTGTAAATTCATCAATAATTTTCTAATCAATCCTACTTTTATTAAATTATCTTTTGAAAATTTAATTAAAATTTTAATTAATTCCATTTATGAACTGCAATAATGTCTTCTAATTATGTGATTATACCAAGTGAAGTCTGCTGTTCACAGAACGACTAGTCTAAGATGTCTAATATCACCAAGGATACATTATCTCTTCCTTATAATATACACAACGTAGAAAATTGCCCTTGTGATTAGTACTCTTTATGCTTCATATAGTACATTAACAGAATCTAAAGGCTGAGATGAGAACAAGCGTATGGGTCTATAAGCCGTGCCAAGCAAATCGGTGCCAAGTGGGTCCAGCTTTCATGGTGGCAACTTCACAGAAGGCACAAGGTAGTTAAAGAATATTGAGAGGAAAACTTCAAATATCACAACATCTTGGGTTGGAAGAAACTTGAAAGACTATCTCTTTTGAGCCCCATTTCCATCTCAGACTGCACTTGATTTGGAATTACTAGTCCCTTTCCTGCGTTAGACTTGACTACACATTTAGATGCCAGCAGACTGCTGGGCTCTGCACAGGGCGCTTCTAGAGAAGCGCGAGCAGGCTTCCCAGCGTGGCAAGCTCAGAGCACACCACTGCTGAGTCTTCCACTGGTGGCCCACATATGGCAGTTTGCTCCCCACCGAAGTCAAACCAGATCTGTAAGAGTTCCTCTCACTTAAGAAAAAAGAACATTAAGGATAAGGTCCCCCTTTTGTGCTGCTCTCACTCTAGGTTGAAGAACGAAAGCAGAAGATGGTGAGACCATGTCCAGCATACATTAACAGAACCATCCTCTCAGGATAACACCACATGAAAGCCAATCACTCTTCTGCTCTGTCCTCGAGAGAAATGGAGTGGCCTCTGCCAGAGCGCATTTTTCTCCCTGTGCAAAACATTGTCCCACTCTGGACCTGTGAACAGAGCTCGTAAGCTTGCCTTATCTCATCCTCACCCCCACCCCAACCAACCATCACTGCAGTGATGTTGCACACGATTTCACAGTGGATAACTTTCTCCCAAGAGAGAGAGCACCTGAAACCAGTTTTTCATTAATGACAATAATTGCTACACCAGCCTTTTGCTAATGACAATACCAGTTCACATTTATTCCATACTAATCATAGCATAATACTACGTCATTAAATTCCACAGTACCCTGTTGACATCCCCTTTCTGCAGATGAAGGAGTGAAGGAGATTCAGAGAGGGTAAGAATCTTGTCCAAGTTTCTATGGCCAGTCGGCTCAGGAGTCAGAATTCCAATCGGGTGTCTGATTCCTAAAGCGCGCACTGAACCTCTGGTGGAGCCGCATTTGATCGTAGCAGGAGGGTGGGGGGGCTAGAATGGAGGCACAAGCACCTGCCCGCACACCTGGCCAAAGTTCTTGGAATTCCAGACACCCCTTAAAGTACAGGCTTATGTCAACAGAGTTTTCTAGAGAAGCTGAGGTTATCTGGGAATCTGGCTGCCAGCGAGCGCTCTCTGATCTGCCCTGCTCCATCCAACAACACAGACCGACCTTCTCGCCGGCAGCCAGCAGCGCAGGGCAGCCAAGACTAACAAGTGTAGGCACTGTGCAGGGTACGGGTGCATGAATAGCACTATTCTTCGCTGGCCAACACTGGCCCCATTGTTTCAAGCAATGAATAGAGCTGTGTGGAAAAAAAAATTTCACACACGAGGCAAAAGCAGCAAAATTTGTCTCTTTGTGATGGTTTCAAGACTGGGTGAAAAAGTCATTCTTCACCTGGTGCTATTTTACATACTCTTTCACAAACAGAAAGCACTTTCTGGCGAAGGAAGAGCCTCTTTCTGAAAATTAAAAAGTTACAGATCGCTGTGCAGGTGGGAGAAGCAGGCGTCGACCCCGAAGTTTGACTGCACTCATTCATGCCAATGCCGGGGAGACGGAGAGTGATGATACATCATTTTGATTTAGTGTCGTGGACCGCGATTCCCATAATTGTCTTGACCTAGTCCAGACTCGCAGCTCTCGCTTGCATTTTCCCAGATAGTGGAGGGAAGTTTAGCACACAGCATGAACTACTGTTTATGATCGGACTCTCCTTCCCAAGCAAATAACTGTCAAACCTCTATTTTCCTTCCATCCGGTTAGGCTCAATCATTCCCAGAACCACCTTGGGGGTTACCTTGCTGGGCAGGAGTAAATGACAATCTGGGGACCTATCCCTACTTTGTCCTGTGTGTACCATTTGATGAAGTCAGAGTCCCACAAACCACTACATTAATTTAATGTCTACATGTGGAAAATGTATGCCTTTCTTAAGCGCAGGCACCAACATAACTCTAACAGGCTTGTGTCCTCCACACAGAACCTCCTTGTTTTCAAACCATTTGTAAAATCACTATTGGAGGTAGATGTCTAATGTTACAAATAATTCTCAATCGGGTGCTGGATGAATTATTATTTTGTATACTTTACCGTCATACAAAGTAATTTGAATTTTGCCGAAATTGATATCTTTATTTTTGCAAAAACTTTCGGAGACAGCCTGATAGAGTGACAAGAGCATATATGGGCTTTAGATGCAAGTTGATTTAAATCCGGACTTAACATGTAGCTCTGCAGGGTGACTCTGTGTCCTAGGTTGTCCTGGCGAGACCCGGTTATACCCAGCGTCCTGCTGTAACTAACCAGTACCCTCTTCCACCCTAAAAGAGTGTCCTGTTCAAATGAAGATGATAAAATCACCTTATATTTATGCCACCTTGGGCAAGCAACTTAACTTTTGTTAGTCTTTCTTTCCTCATTTATTAAATGAGAACAACAGTGTCTACCCATTAGGATTAGTGTTGGTGTTAGAAAGATGTGTGCATCGCCCTGAATATTGTCTGAGGCATAGCAGGGACTCAGCAAAGGGTGACTACTGTTAATATTTCCTCTGGAGACAATGCCATAAAGCAGTGTTTCTAAGTGCTTGAAAAACCATAGAACACGGAAATAAAATAGTAAAAAATAAATAAATAAATAAAGGAATAAGACCAAGGTTTTCTTTTGTCAAGTAAAGACATTAAAGAAAAATAACACCACCAATTACTAACATCTTCTCATGAAAGAAAGGTCATTTTAAAAGCTGAAAATGGAGGAAAGAAAATCTTAGAATTAAAGACAGCCAATTTAATTTAAGGCATTTATCATTGCTTTTTAAAACACAATATTACCTTTTGAACAGAATCAGACTATACCACTCCATAATATGCCATTTGGGCATAAGGGTTATTTTTGCACTGAAGGCAATGAAGAATTGTTGGGAAGGAAAAATTTTCTTCCCCTTCTAGGTTCTTTGACTGGTCTAATAATCAAAGTAACATAAAACAGTTGAACAGGATAAAAAAACACAAATTTAATTTTGTATGTACCGGTGCTCAAAAGATCATGAGGCCCATGGGAGGTCAGGCAATTGAGGCTTAGAAAGTGTCCTGAGCTGCAGAGAAAGGGTAAGGGAGAGGGAATTCAAAGGGAAGGAAGATAATCCACAGGAAGATGGGAAGAACAAACGTGTGTTAAACAACTATTTGCCAAGTCACACGGAGAAGTCTTTCTAATGTAAAATGAGGTTATCTTTGGTAATATCTCTCTTCCTGGAGCAGGCCCTCTATCTCAATTATTTTAGACAGTTAAGGAAGAGGTAAAAAGGAAAACTTTCCAGTTCTTCTATTTTAAAAAAATAACTAGCCTAAAGCAATCCTCGTGTCAAAGAGACACATTTTGTGTGTTCTGTTCTCCAACAGAATCAACAAATCCAGGAAAAATTCTCTTCCTTCCCCTTATCTGCCTAAAAGCAAAGCATAAAGTTTTCTTTGAGGGAGATGCCTTCCACACAACCAGGGAGAAAAGAGAGACTCAACACTGAAGATGAGGAGTCAAGATAAGTTTGCTTAAACAGACCTTACTAAAATAGCCCTTACCTTCCGGGAGTTCCCCCAGATATTCCTAGTCACTTCCCTATGAAGTTTTGTTCCTTGAAGCCCAATCGCCTTTTCCTTTGTTAAGAGAGTATACAAGCCCCCAGGTCTAAACATTTCTTTGAGTATCACTTTTTTTTTTCTGTGAACTCCTATGAATATAAAAATTAAGAAAAATACTGTGCCTTTTCTCCTATTTATCTATCTTTTGTAATTTAATTTGCAGGCCCCCAGACACCGAATCTAAGAGGATAGAGGAAAAAATTTTTTCCTTGACACTTTCTTTTTAGTAGCAGCTCCATGAATGCTCAAAGACTCACACTGGTCCAAAGTCCAAAAGTTGGAGAAACACTGGTCTTGGAACACAATCTGTTCCCTTCTGTCTGCGACTTTCCTGACCAATATCCTCTTTTCCTTCCCGTTATTTTACTTGCATACTTTCCAAATGTTATTTTTATCATTTGATAACTTCATGCTTTTAGATATTCTTCAGTCTTTAAGCTCAGTGCTCGGTAGGCTATGGATGCTTTAAACTATGGCAGATTTCCAACTTCCTGTCTTCTTAGGTAAAATTCTAAATTTTGCCAGCTTAGTTAAACATAATTGTTACTCTAATTCACCTCTGTAAATTTTACACACACTATTGGAGATGCCAATCAATATAGCAAAAATTTCGGCGGTTCAACAAAGAAATCAAAAGAGATTATGCCCATAGAGTAGCTCCATGCTCCATGCTCCATGCATTTATTTTTTAACTGTCCCAGCATCATATGGACTTAGCTTGGTTTTCATTGTGTACATGATTGAGAAGCAAAAACTCTTTTTTTCCTTTAGCTTTCTAAAAACTTCACCTTTGTTAAACCATTGGGAAGAACTGATCCCAGTAAATGGCTTTAACGAAGGTGTGAGAAACCTCTTCAACAGGCCTCCCACTTCCATTCTATCTTTTTCTCTGAATGCCATTTAATACCTACAACGACTTTCCTAGCATTTAACCTAACAATGCTTTTAAAGATTTAATATTACCCTCTTTTCCCTCAAATGATATTTGCATAAGCCATAATTAAGTTTTTGGAGTCTTATGAAGAAAAAAACCTATTGAAAGGAATAAAGCAGTGAAGCAAACATTGTAAATTGGAGGAGCTAATCACACAAAAAATGATAATAGCTTCCAAACGGTAGAGTCAAAATTTACTTATATTTTCTGACTATTATGACTGTTAATATTTTAAGATATTTTATACTAAGATATATCTTTGCTTTCCAATTTGCTCTTTTATTCAAAATGATCTTTTACAATGAAAATCTTGTAACCCAATATCATAATCAAGCTATTGAACTTCTAAATTGAAGCCAGGTTCTTTTTCAGCACCTCATTTTCAAACATCAGGAGATGAAAAAGCATTTATTCTAAGATGCAAATTTTCTATGGTTTAGGAAAGTGGAAGCATCTCTGGACCTGAAATACCAACATGAAATGTCCTTTAATCAATATGAATCTTTTGAATAGATGCATATTCACGGTTACGACTTTAATGTTATTGTTAATTTTCTATTTAATACAGAATATGATATTCTATTGTGTTACAATTTTGTATTTTGCTTTAACAAAGTTTTCAGCAACTTTACAAACTCTTTAAGGAATGGAAATGTGTCAGTTGAGCTGGGCTTGAAACAAAGACCACAGTCTATACTCACACAATCCTGATTACATGAAGTTAATAAGCAAATGGCAAGAAACACTGTATATTTCAGCACCATTTACTTTCATCAATCCTCAGGGACTGAAATATTTTTTTCAAAGCTCCCCAAAATTCTTTAGATGATTGAAATATGCGGGGATGGTGGCGTGGACATGTGGCCAGCATCTATGTAAACAATAAATAATGGGGGAGAGCCACACAGGTGCAGGCAAGAGTTGCCCTTGGAGTTGGTCTCATTAGAGTCCTCCTAAAACAATATTTTCTCAGAACTTGGGACAAAAATTGCATTAGTGGCTTCCTTTTGAAGGTGACAGTTATTTTCAATATTTTATACAACCGAGTGATAAAACAACAAAAACTTTAAATTAAACCTTAGCATGCTAGCAAACTAAAGCTTTGTGTACAAGGCTAGGCTAGGAATAACCCAGCAGACATTTTTTTTTTATCAATTTAACAAATGTTTGTTTTCAATTTGTTTTTGACAATGAACTTAATAAACTCTTTTACCTAGTTAAGATTTATGAAAAGTGTTTCTCCCCCCACTATTTATAGAATGTGTAATTTGCATAATGGTAAGACTGGGCATTTTCATTCTTGCTTTTCAAGCACTTTCCATTCCAATTTTCATGGTAATAGTAAGTGCACTTAACAACAATGGTCCATTGATCCAGCATGTCTCCTACCTGCCCTGGAGCAACTGGGAGATTGTTAGCCATAGAAGCCTCAAAACAGATAAAGGAATCGACCATTATGTAAAAGCTCAGCCTATAATGGTTTCAATAATAATTAATATGCAGGATAGCTAGTCCTGTCACACACCATTTCAGACTAGAATTGCATCTGTCAGTCCAAATCCCGACTCCATTTGAGGCATCCAGCCCCGAATCTAGTTAGACAGCTAACTGAATTAAAACAAAAATCTACAGATGCATGATAAATGCACAGGATGCTCTGTCACACATGGATGACTCCTGTACAGGCCAAATGACAGATGCATTTCCGCGACTCCAGGCCAGGCTCCAGCACAAACCACTCTTCATTTATCAATAATTGGGCCTTAATTTCATTTGGCAGTGGTGGAGCAACATGCTCAGCTTCCTCTCCAATAGACGAACACTAATTAGACTTTTTTTGTTGGGGGGGAGGTGAGTGGGAGGGTAGGCACCAGTCTTTTGATTTCTTTCAAATTGTCAACCATAAGCAAAGTTAGAGCTTTTCCTGTGGAAGGCAAAGGTCTGTCTCACCCACGGCTCATTATTAGTAATAATATCTTGCAAGGGGAAGTCTTCAATCATTAATGGTCCATGTTGATGAGGATGAGAAGCACTGAAGAGGCCAAGTAGGAAAAGAAACATGAGGATGGATGGAGCTCACACATCACGTCTCTGAAAGACTTGCTAACTCTTCTTCCTCTTGGCTGATTTTGCTTTACTTTTCAGGTCTCTCTCTCTAATATTCACAGACAGCAAGGACAGAGGAAGGCGGTATACACAGGAAAATTGTAAAAACAATTCTTAAAACTGTCATTGTAAAAGGAGAAAACTGTTAGGATTATTTTCTCAGGTTATCATGTGAAAGTTCAGACCAATTTTTAATGTGGTTGCTTTTATTTTAGGTGAATTTAATGTAAGAATTAATAAAATGCTTATGAGTTCTTAAAAGGATTAGTGTTCCCCACTCCCATCCAAGTTCCCCACTACCCCCAAAGGATTTCTAGTCATGTGTACAAGAGAACATAGCAGATTTGTATCACCTAAACCAGTCCCAGAATTACAAAGGTATATGGAAATTTCCATGTATGGCCACTTATAGCTATATTATGGAGGTTAACATTTGCCATCCCAATGGGGCCTGATCTGTGGTGGCGCAGTGGATAAAGTGTCGACCTGGAAATGCTGAGGTCACCGGTTCAAAACCCTGGGCTTGCCTGGTCAAGGCACATATGGGCGTTGATGCTTCCAGCTCCTCTCTCTTTCTCTCTCTCTCTCTCTCTCTCTCTCTCTCTCTCTCCTCTCTTTAATGAGTAAATAAAATCTTTAAAAAAAAATCAGAAACATTTGCTATCCCAATGGCTATGAAGTCCAAATATACACTTGTTCTCTCTCTCTCTCTCTCTCTCTCTCTCTCTCTCTCTCTCTCTCGGCAAACTGGCATAGCAGATAAATGACTGGCTTTTCCCCTTGATGGACCTTTCCCCATTTAAGAGTCACTGCTAGGTGCTCATTTGGACCTAGAATAAGCCATGATTTTCAGGTTCTTTTTGAGCTTCATGCCTCTCCTTTCAAATGCCACAATGAGTGACAAATGGGTGATCTGCTTCTCTCTCAAATTCCAAACATGAGCTTAATGTCAGCAAGGAGCCCTATTGACCCACTCTTGAGAGTACATTATTCCCTGCCCCTCAGACACTTCTCAATATCACATTTATTATTCCTCATTGGCATAGGTGATGGCAGTGATGTTGTCCTGAGGACTGATTGCTATGCCCAGATGATCTGTTGAAGTTGGCTGCCTAATTCAACATACAGCATAATTGAAGAGGACGAGGAACAGAATCCATTCCCGTTTCACCCCGGTCACTATGCCAAGTTCAACAGAGAGATCTCCATATGGTCAAATGCAAGTGAGGTAATGTGTATATTATGCCATAATAAATGAAGGCTCATAGGTTGCAATAGCTCATAGTAGCTATCAGGAATCTTTCCTAGCAACTCATGGGAAACTGAGCAGCATGCCATAAATGGGAAAGCCATAAATAATTTTGCAACTCAGCCACCAGGGTTGCGGTGAAATGCTGTGCTAGCATTACCCACTCTAAACACTGACAGCCATGTGAGCATGTGTGCCATTTTGTAGGCAGGCTCCCCTGCAGAACGCAGGGGCATGGAAGGACTGGAGGTTTACTGGGGGAAGGTCTGAACGCTGAAGGAGTTGTGAAGACAAGGGTCTGGGCAGTGTGCTACTTCCAACTTCAGAGTAACAGGGTTTGTCAAGACTGCTGGCATTTGTACTTCTCAAGAGATCTTTAACGAGAACGGAGTACTCGTGGGGTATATCGTATTATTACTTAAAATGCTCACTGACCCTCCCGGTGGGAGGATTCTACTTTCCTACTTTACTGACATTCAGCTTGGCCACATGTCTCGGTCAGTGAAATGTGGGTGAAAGTGTCACATGCTAAGTCTCAGCAGGCGCTTTAAGAGCCATCATGTGATTCTCCCACATTCTCTTTCCTTCTGCCATGAGGCCAGTAATATCCCAGATAGGAGCTGCTCCATCGTGGGGGTTCTGGATTAAAGCCATGTGGAGCAGAGCCACAGCCAATGTATGATGGACAAGTAGCATGAACAGATCTAAACTGTTATTATTGTCAACCGTAAGGATAAGAATTTATTTTAAGATGCCTGATATAGATCATAGCACATGTTTAAGATAAAATGGGCTACTTAATTCTAATTGCTTTAGAACAGATGATGATAGGAGAATTGGTTTGCAATGATACACATATATACTAGTTTTTGCTACCCTTGACTCTCTCCTCTACTTGTACATGAATTCTTGGAATGACCTGCAGCAATTTGCAACCAGCTAGGGTATGTCCTTTCCTCCGACTTGTGTGACCTCTTATTAATGCCTCCAGTATTTGTTTAGCAGTCCTTCCCCCTCTGGGCCCCAGCAAGGAAAGGATTCAGAAACCTTACAGAGTGTTTCAAGGTATGCTGATCTATACTACAGTACATTAGTGCATTGGGCATGGTGATAACTAGTCATATTGAGCTCACAATCTGTCATGCCCGAAGGGAACAAATAAGTTGTCCCAAATCCCTCTTGGAAGATACAGGCCTGGGATAGTTGTACTGGGGCCAAGGTTGCTGAAACTTAGATTGAGGTCACGTGTGAGGCAGACTTGCTAGAAGTATACAGTGGGCTGGGCCATGGGCTGTGGAGCTAGAGTCAAGGAATCAGCACCTAAAAGTACACACTGGATACAAAGGTAGAGTTCAGGCATAAAAAAGAAGCTATTGGCCAGGGCTCAGGAGGAGGCTGGAAAAAGGAGCAGGGAATGTCTCCTTAGCAATATCCATGCTGGTTAGGATTCTTTGTTGCTAGCGTGTGGGAGAGGAGAATAATTTTCCCTCTACCCTTCTGAGTTCTTAGCTGATATCCTCGTAATATAAGACATATACGAGAAAAACAAACGTTTATTAACACATATCCCTCATGCATACATAGGAGATATCCAGGTGGAAAAAAAATAACTCCTTGAGGTGGTTTAGAATTCAGACTTAAATATCATCTTAATAGGGAAAGGGAGGGGAGATCTAGTTCTCTTAGGAGACAGCAGACAGCTTTTAGGAAAGATAAATGACCCCTTAGAGCAGGGGTCGGGAACCTATGGCTCGCGAGCCAGATGTGGCTCTTGATGGCTGCATCTGGCTCGCAGACAAATCTTTAATAAAAAATAATAATAACATTAAAATATAAAACATTCTCATGTATTACAATCCATTCATTTTCTACCGCTCATGTTCATGGTTGCGGGTGGCTGGAGCCAATCACAACTATCCTCTGGGACAACACCAAATTTTTATTGGATAATGTGTAATGTACACAGGTCATTGTATGACTCTCACGGAATTACATTTTAAAATATGTGGTGTTCATGGCTCTCTCAGCCAAAAAGGTTCCCAACCCCTGCCTTAGAGGAATAGATGGGCAGTATGGTAGTTTGCGACAAAGTGTATCTGGGTAGGTGTCCACGTCTAGTCTCCTCTCCTGTGATAAGGATCCACTTTCCCTGGCTGGTGATACTCCTGGGAGGGGGTCTGTGAGACTTGACTCCTTTTGGAGGGTCTGTCTTTAGGCAAACAGGGTGAGTTCAGAGACAGTTTCTACCTGCTTTTATTGTTTTTCAAGTGCTTATCATTTAAAATAATAAATATAGCAAAGTGGCCTGTTTGGGGGTGTCATGTCTTACTGTACTTCACCAGCATCAGAAACATGTGACTCCCTTAAACAATCAAAGAAGAAATGTGTTGGAAGGATACCATACCCTACCATAACGCCCTTTAGTGAAGCTCCTAAAATCAAAGCTATCTGAAGAAAATAGACCTTGGAAAGGTAAGAGCAGCCCTAGGGATCTAAGTAGCAGGAACTAAGTGACAGTCTTTCAGTGTGCCAGCACTGGGATGCAGCAATTCCAATAATGATAATTATTCCTGCTGTCATGCTGTCAACATTTAAATCCCAAAGAGAGCCTAATATCCTGACTAGTGGCCTGAGAAGCGCAGGACATCTTGATGGACAATTTGACCAGGACTGTGGGCAATGGGAGGGAGGAAGCCCCCAAAAGGAAGGCTAGAGGTTGGGGGTTGTGATCAGAAGGCATAGTGTAGATCCTGGAAGAACAGAAAAACAGATGTCCACTTTAGCCTCCATAGAGACCTTTCTTCTCTGGATTCCAAACTTAGACCTACCATATCCCCTCAAACCAAATGGATCTTTAGCAAGATGGTATGTTAGTGAGAAACTCATAAAGCCTTAAACTCACTGGCCTGAGGGGCACTTGCAATTTTATCAAGAATAACATTTTAACTTAAAAATCATTTCATCTTAGCCAAAATTGACTCTGCCTAAGAGTAAGGCCAATAATGCATGGCAGGTAGAATTGCTTTGGGTTTTACCATGAAGGAATTTAATAAATCAGATCAATGACATTAACACAAACCTTTTATGTTAATAGGAAACAAAATTCTGGCTTCTAATCATATTACCACTCCCAAATAATTCACCATGCTGAGCATTTTAACTAGCCAAATAATTGTGGCTGAGGCTCATTAGGGCTCTTACTGTTTGAGTTGGAGACACCAAAGTAAAAAACTGTCCTTTTGAAGACTCTCTAATGATATTTAACTATTTAACACAATAGTCTGAATGTTAAAAGCTTTATGTGAAAGCTAAAATAGTTTTTTATTTCTTATTACTGAACACTTCACAAATTATCTTATATATCCTAGATCACTTACACCAGCAAACCTGGTTCTGAATATAACTGTAACAGAGGGTTTTGGAAAGAAACATGACTGTGGTAGTGAAAGAGTCTATTCCATCTTGGTTCATTTTTTGATTATTTAAGAATATTTGGATTTCACATTATTTTATAATACATTGTGCACTGCCACACAAAAAAATCTTAATGAGTTTTTAGTGCCATAGGCCTTTATTGTTTTTTATTTTGTACACATAGCCAATTTAATTTTCAGCATAGTAGAAAAAAACTTTTTCACATTGCAAAGTAGAAAAACAGCTTGCTAGAATTGGACGCGTGAGCTCTTACAAAAGGGAGTAGATGCCATGTTTAAATGTATTATAACAAAATGTGATAATAGATTAATTAGTTCTATATTTTCTAGCAAATTATTCCATACTCATCATTCCTCATATAGGCTGCATGAAATTTAAACAGACGTTAAAACACAAACTGATAACCTCTGCCTTCTGCATCCTTGATAGTCGTCTGCTTTCTCTTCCATTGATTATGTTACTAACCTATCAGCTCTTCGGTGACTTGTGCAAAAGACGAGCAGGCTGACAGAACAGGGAGCAGGCAGGGAGGTGGAGACCAGGAGGTGTTCGCAGAAATGCTGCTCTTGTCCCCTAAGGATCAAGTTAATTCCTCTGAGTACTATTCGCAGAGTGTAGTTTGAGCTCTGAATGAGGCGTTTACAGTATGCTCAGAAATACAGTCATATGGAAAAATGGATGCACATCAGATAAACCCATACATTTCCCAAGTTTTCACTGTAGAAACAGTGTTCAAATTCAGTGTTCCATGATGAGAAGAAAACCATGAAGGAGGCACACATAGTTCCTTATGTTATTATGAGTTATGTTTGAAGACTTTTCATTCAAATGGATCATGCTGCCTTTTTAATACATATATCCATTACTATGTTCAATTGTGAGACTAGACACATTTAATAATTAAATGTATGATAACAATAATAGAATTTGAGGCTCCAAATGCAAATCATGAAAGTACATCAAAATCCCAGAAAATTAAATCAACTATTAAAATTTCAGAAACATTCTCCTTGTCTTCTTGGTAGTAATTACTAAAATCATTGTAACAATGGAGAAGTAGATTATTTTTTACTTCTGTCAGGAGTGCTTATATTATTTTAATTATTCAAGAAGGTAAGCAGGGAATTATAGTGGGAAGTCTGCTGGACTTGAACTTAGGAGAGCTCAGAGTCAAGTTCTGTTTTCCATAAATGAACTTTCTGACTTCAGTGAATCACAACTCCTCTGACCCTTTGTGTCCTTATTCATTAAGTGAATCTGGTCATTTCAAAGACCCCTTCTAGCTCTGAGACTGCATGTTCTGCCATAGTACAGGTCATGGTGATGTAGACCATGTGGCTGTTTTTCTACATTATACAGGTAAAATGTGCCTTGTTCTTAGATATCAAAGACAAATGTGAAGGGGAGCATTTTCTCTGCTGCCCATTTGCAAGAACTTGATGGTTGCTTCTACAGCCTTTCAGAGGCCTGGCAGGAACTCTATAAATGGTTGTTGAGTGTGGCTGTGGCTGCTGCTACTGAACACAATGATGGTGAAGATGATGATCTTGATGTTGATGATTATGATGGTGATGAACTGGTGCAGTAGGGTACAGCCCAAGGAAGCCTAAGGAGAATGTTTCCAGGGAAGCTTCTTGCATGTCATACTTCTCCCCTGTACTTTAAGTGCATTGTCCCTGCTAACAGGGATTTAGTGCTAGATTAAAGCAACGAAAGTCATCGTGTGATTTTGTCCAGACTCCAGAAAGACAGGCACGAACTGGAGAAGTTTTATTGTTGTTTTTCTATAGTTCTGAAATCTGATTCCTTGGGTTGAAAGAGGGGAAGGCTATGGATTTAATACTGCCATGCCAAATTCTCTTTGTAAAATATTTTTTATTTGTTCTTTTGATAGAACTGATTCTCTATAAATCATAATCCTTTGTGAAAAGTTTCTTTTCTAAAAATTAGTTTTCATCCTTAAGAGACTTGTATTTGTTTCTTTCCAAACATTCAGTGTCCTGTAAGTACCAGAAGGCTGCATGTTCGACATGGAAGCACAGCTTCTCCATTTCATGTTATGATAGAGGCACAGTTCTGCCAGAGGCCCTGAATGACACCCTTACTGTTCTGTGGAAGTCCTTGTGTAATGTTTTGGAAACATGGAAAACCTAGATTTGCAATTATACATTGATATCATATATAATTGGATTCCAATGAATTGTGTTAAAGGGAAATGCACCGGGCCAAAATTAATTTATTTAAAATAACAAAACAACATAAAACATCATTTTGAAAGCATTCCTTTGAGAACCCTCACAAAAATATGGGTCAGGAGTCCTGGACATCCTTTAGTGAGGTATACGGGAAGTTCATTCTAATGTGATTTGGAGATTATAAAAAGTATGACTTCACAAGACATCTGAGAGAGGTAGGTAATACTTGGAATCAGTTATTGTCTCACAATTGCATGTTAGGAACTGTTGCATTAGTTTGGATTCTTTGGAGATTTGTGTTTTAACTATTCCTGTATATTTTGGGTTCCCCTCCAACCCTCCCTCCCAATTGAATCTCTTTACATTAGAGATTATATCTTCTCTTTTCTTTGTGGCCCTCAGACAGTGAGTAGTTAATGACTGCCTTTGAAACACATAATTGAAAGAAGAAATCTCACCAGATTAGATTGAGATGCCAAGGTTTTGAGTACCTTTTCATATTCTAAATAGATCAATGTAAGAATTTGAAAAACATTTCTTAATTCACTTAAACCTCTCTGCATTTGTTCTTTTCTTCCATTGATCAACTTCGGAAGATATTTGCTATCAGTCTTGTCATCTGCTTGCTGCTAAATTACTTTGCCTGGTTACCTATAGCAATGACTGAGCAGTCCCTGTGGCTTTGAAGTAAACTCTATTTATAGTAAAAATACCAACTTTTTGCATAATTGTCTCATAATTCATTGTCAGGCTAACTTTTAATGTTCTCATAGCTATTAAAACAGAAAAAGTGGCAAAACTTTTGACAGTACACTGTATTTTATGAGCAAATCTCTACTCTCATAAACCTTTTAAAGATAAGATAAAACCAACCAACTAAATAATTTTAATAAACAAGCTGAGTCTGAAAACTAAGTCTCCTGAATTTCCAGTCCTGGGGCAGACTAGCTTTTATGTAAAGTATTCATAATAAATATTCATAGTATTTGTGAAAAGTTTCTTTTTAAAAATTAGTTTTCATCCTTAAGAGACTTGTATTTGTTTCTTTCCAAACATTCAGTGTCCCGTAAGTACCAGAAGGCTGCATGTTCGACATAGAAGCACAGCTTCTCCATTTCATGTTATGATAGAGGCACAGTCCTGCCAGAGGCCCTGAATGACACCCTTATTTTCTGTGGAAGTCCTTGTGTAATGTTTTGGAAACATGGAAAACCTAGATTTGCAATTATACATTGATATCATATATAATTGGATTCCAATGAATTGTGTTAAAGGGAAATGCACCAGGCCAAAATTAAAAGATATAAATTAGAAAATGCCCATTATGGTGACAACAATATTGCCTGAGATACAAATTCTCTAATCTGTTGCCTTGTAAACCATAGCCTTGTATTCTGATTAGGAAAAAGTCCTCACCTGTGTTCTTATTGGTTCATACTTGTTTACTCATACTGAGAGGATGTTCACTTCTTGCATAGCCATTAGGTAACATGTTCAGTGAAACTGCATTTGCCAATTCTCCTTTATTCACAGGGTTTCCTCCCCATACCTAACTGTCCAAAGTGATTACAAATAAAAATCATTATACAACCTTCTTTCCATACCTTAAAAGTGTTTAAAGAAAAAAGGAATCAGTCCTGGCTGGTTGGTCAGTGATACAGTGTCAGCTCATTGTGTGGAAGTCCCAGGTTTGATTCCCGGTCAGGACACAGAGGAGAAGTGACCATCTGCTTCTCCACTCCTCCCTTTTATCTCTTTCTGTCTCTTTCTCTCTCTTCCCCTCCCACAGCCATGGCTTGAATGGTTTGAGCAAAGTTGGCCCTGGGCACTGAGAATGGCTCCATAGTCTTGCCTCGGGCACTAAAATAGCTCAGTTGCTGAGCAATGGAGCAGCGGCCCAAATAGGCAGAGGATCATCTCTGCCTCCCCCCCTCTCACTTAATAAAAAGAAAAGAGAAGATATACAAATGGCCAATAAACACATAGAAAGATTCTCAACATCATTAGTCATTTGATTAGGGAAATGAACATCAAAACCACAATGAGACACCACAAGAATCTACTATTAAAAAGGCAGTAATAAATGTTGGTGAGAATGTGGAGAAATTACAATCTCATACTACTGGTGGGAATGTAAAATGATGCAGGTACTTTCATAAGTAACCTGGAAGTTTCATGAGATGTTAAGCATAGAGTTACCATAGAACCCAGCAATTCTACTCCTAAGTATACACTTAAGAAAATTGAAAACATGTCCATACAAGAACTTGTATGTGAATGTTCACAGTAGCATTATTTATAATAGCCCCAAATAGGAAACAACCCAAATGTTCATCAATTGTGAGTGGATAAACAAAATGTTATATATTTTTAAGAATGTAATATTTAGCTTTCAAAAGGAATGAGGTATAGATAACTGCTACACCATAAATAAATTTGAATATATCATTACTCTAAGTGAAAGAAGCCTGTCACAAAAGGCCATAAACTAAATGATTCAGTTTCATTTATATGGAATACCTAGAATAGACAAATCCATGGAAATAGAAGTATATATTAATAGTTTCCTGGAACTGATGGTAGGAGAGAATACAGTGATTACTAATGGCCATGGGGTGCTGAGATGTTTTCAAATAACATAGTACTAAAAACTGCACAGCATAGTAAATATATTAAGAACTACTGAATTATATACTTTAAAGGGGTATATTTTATAGTATATAAACTATATTTCAATAAGCTATTATTTATAAGAAGACCCTTGAAACAAATAGTTCTTTCTATATTGTGGATCATGGAGTATGGTAGACCCACAGGTTTACACAAATAGGAGTTTTTTACAAAATGACCTCTTAAAACAATACATTGGTTAATTCAAGGCAGAGGAAAGGTGTTTAATCAGTTAAGCGTGATGCATGGCATTAAAACCATCAACTCATGAGCCAAGTGTTCATCTTGTAATTGGTTGTCATTGTACTGTGGAGACATCATTATTTTAAAGCCTACAGAAAGCCTTTGTTCTTAACATCTGCAGGGACATTAGTGAATGCCTCTGGTGCTGCTCTTTCCAAGGAGCCCCCAAGAGAAGCCAAACCACATAAAGATCAACTTCAATTAGTCTACATTGAATATAGTTCACCCCTGTCTCAGCTTTAATGCTTTTAGCATCATTTCATTCTGCAGAGAATTATACATGCAACCACTGGATTACAGAATGAGACACCTGCTAAATCAGAGCAATAGTTTCAATCATTTTTAGAAAAACTTTTGTAATTATAATTATCCTTTTTATAAAAATGGCTATTTCTATTTTACACCCGGGTTTAGGTACTTGATAAAATACATGAAATGTTGAGGACAATATAACAAAACTGAATTTTCATTCAACCCTATCATTTGAAGATTTTATAATTTTGTATATAGTGCATCAAGAAGCTGTTCTATACTTCGTCATATAGAATATAGAGAAGTATCTGAATATGTGGCCTCTTTAATCAAGGAACTGACTATATAGTTGCAGAAGCATGTCCTACAACATGTAAAACCATAGGACAAGTGTAAATAGATGTTGGAATGACCAATTTAAGTCAAGTTTCTTTTAAAATGTTTGCCACTAATAGGTAATGGAATAAATCAAGTCATTCATTATCTATTAAGACATCATCCTTTGAATAAGTCTCCACAGTGTTGAGTTAGTGTGTGTGAGTTTTGGCTCATCAAAACAAGGCTGTGAGTGTTCAAAGAAGACATAGGCACTCTTAGCTCATTTATATGAGTCAGGAATGCAGATGTATAGTAAAATTGGTTGGGTAATTAACACAAACACACCATCTTTTCTGCTTAAGAACCTGCTGTTTAATCTAATGATGACCTAGAGAACATGTCCCAAAAGAACCAGACATTTTCTAAGGCCCAACTTCACCACTCAACGGGGGAAGGGCAATTCAAAAAGAAATGCCCAGTAATGAGGAAGCCCATGTTTTTTTCCAACAGCAACATGTCAAATGCTCCCCCCTTCTTGCTGATGATTTCTGCTCCAATATTTCCTTCTGAGGTAATTCCTTGAAAGTACATACACATGGCCAGTCTCCATGGTTAACACATACACACACTTGGGACTGGAAAGCCTATGGAACAAATCTGAGGTCATTAGAAGCTAAAAATACAGAACCCATGCAGTTGTCCTGGAGTGTTTTCTAGCAGAAGTATTGAAAAGGTTATGATAAAATAAACAAACAGACAGTCTCCTCATTAGAATCATGTGCTTTATGGATACCAAAAACACCGGGATGATTGCTTTAATTCCCATACTTTCAGAGAAAATGGGGTGTCATTTATTGAGTCTTTGTTTCTTCCATAAGCAATCATTAAGTTCCGTCTGCATGTGAGAATCTAGAATGTAGAAGCTAGGAAGTGGGGATGCAAAGAAGAAGATGACAACGGCCTCAGGAGGTTCAAAACTGAGCAATAAAAACAGATATGGAAATAATAATTAGTTGTGGTGCATTGTCATAAGGTCACTAATAAAGATGTGTAAGTTGTTATGAGGACAGTGTCTCACACTATTGTGGGTCAGGGCAGTCTTCCTAGATAGAATAATGCTCCAATGCAGTTTTAAGGAATAATGAGGCAATTTCTAGGCAGAACAAGGAAGAAAGGACCCTCAGGCCAGGAAGAGGAAATTTCACACACATGGACATAAGCACATACATGGACATAAGCAGGAACCAAAGATTGCATTGGGAGAAAATGCAGATTAGATTGAGAAGGCAAATAAGAGTCACATGGGAAAGTGCCTTGACTTTGCCCAAAGAATTAAAACGTGGCTTTGAAATCAACAAAGTATCATTCATTCAAAGATTTTAAAGTGAAGAATGGCATAATTAAGGGATTTTTCCCTTTTGTTCAATGTCATTTTGTTTTTAAAGTCTACCTTAATGACATGCATACTAAGTGTGGATTATATTGGAAGTGGGTGAAAATGAAACATTATGAAGAAAGTTCTGGAAACTAAAGGAAAAGGTAGTGATAACAATAATAAGGCTACAGAAAATGGAATGGAAATAATTATATGTGTTCAAGAGTTAGCAGTAGAATCAACCAGGCCATGGAAGTAAAGGAAAGAGGAGAAGAAATTAAGAATAACTCCCAGTTTTCCTGATGAAGAGGGTGGATAAAGGGACATGTTTAGTGGAAAAAATAAATCCTATTGTTGATATGTTGCCTGTGAGGTGTAAAATAATCAATCAGAAACACAACACTGGACTTCAGAAAGGTGTTTCATTAGAAATATGATTGTAAGACTTGCTAGCATATTTAAGCTATAGGAGTAAATGAAGAATTGCAGGGGATGTTAAGAATTGATGAGTCCTAGGGAATGTCAACATGTAAGGTGAAGGTAATGAGACAGGAGCCAGTGGAGGAGCCTGAAAACGTGGTCAGAGTTGAACAGAAGCAGGAGAGAGCACTGAATAGAAGCAAGAGAGAGTGGTGCTCTCAAATCTAAGAGTGCCAAGAAATGCTACCTATTATTTTAGGTCATGGGAAACTCAGCCAACTAAAGAGGTAACTAAGGTAGAGGAGAAGGTAATGGCATAATTTTGTTCAGTGTCTTGGTTTGTTATCTGAAGAGACTTGTGCGCTTAAGATGGAAAGAAGAGGCCAAAGGAAATGGGAGTGGTTGAAGACATTCATAGTTAAGAAAAAAGATACACAAATCACACAGTCTTAAAAAGCAATACAAAAATAAGTCAATATAACAGGTGCCATAGGAACTGTATAGATGGAGGAGAAGATTATGATGATCAGACTAGGTTTCAGAGGATATGAAGCACAAGCAGACCTCACTTAGAATGAACTCTGTCCCTTCTTCAATTTTATCTTCCAATTAAGTAGCTTTGGAGGTAATCATGCTTTGTCTTCCTTGGAAGATCCTCCCCTCTCATTTATAACCATATTAGAGATTCCTGTGAGGAAGGCTTATTGTCAGGATGAAAGGATTGAAAGCGAATAGAAGTGTCACACTTAGTATTTAAAGCCTGGCCTGTTCATTGTCAGGCTTCCAATCCATCAGTCAAGTTCACAGCAAGACCACCATCTACCCTCTATTGGCCATGAGTGTTTCTATGATGGATTGTACGTGCTGGGGAATGTAGACATGTTCTCTTCAAGGCTAGTTCAAGAATTGTTCTTATAACATGGTTCATCAAGGATTAAACTAGGTAGAATAAACATAAAAAATTTTTCTCGCCTGGGTGTTTTTTTCTCCACTGGCTGTCAGCTTGGTGAAGAACATTATAAATCACCCAGACAGCTACAATGGCTGGGCCAGAGGTGTTCTGCCAAAGTGGCCAGTTAGAAATTTGTTTGTAATTCACAAAATATCATCTCATTCATACTCCTTGTGGTAATTATACCCAGATTTGTTAATGACACAGATATCCGAGCAAGGGGGAAATAAGGTAAAGGGAGCTTATGTTGGCAAGGATACATAATCCTTTTCTGAATGCTGATGGGTCTTGGTAAGTAAATAGACTAGGACAGGGGTTGGGAACCTATGGCTCGCAAGCCAGATGTGGCTTTTTTGATGGCTGCATCTGGCTCACAGACAATCTTTAATTAAAAAATAATAATGTTAAAAATATAAAACATTATCATGTATTACAATCCATTCATTTCCTACTGCTTATGTTCATAGTTTTGGGTGGCTGGAGCCAATCACAGGTGTCCTCCGGGACAACACCAAATTTTTATTGGATAATGTGTAATGTATATGGGTCATTGTATGGCTCTCATGGAATTACATTTTAAAATGTGTGGCGTTCATAGCTCTCTCAGCCAAAAAGGTTCCCGACCCCTGGACTAGGAGGTGCCCATAAGATAAAAAAAAAATGGTCCCCTTTAATTAGTATTGATACAACTATTATTGATAGTAATTGATATTACATTACAGTTCTTTTTTTTTTTTTGGATTTCAGATTGTTTTCATTTATTACTCTGTATAAATGATTTGACAAAATTTCAGAAGTTTCACCCTCCATGGATTCAAAATTTTAAATTTTTACTTGAATGCCCTTGGTAACATTAAAATATCTTACTATTATTGGATACAATTTAATTTCATTATGATTTGATACATCAGATAAAATCATTATAAATGCTGCAGTTTCCAAGTCCTCTGTATTTTATCACAGTAATTTATATATATATATTTTAATCTTATTTTTATTAATTTTAATGCAGTGACATTGATAAATCAGGGTACATATGTTCAGAGAAAACATCTCCAGATTATTTTGACATTTGATTATGTTGCATACCACTTACCCAAAGTCAAATTATCTTCCGTCACCTTCTATCTGGTTTTCTTTGGGCCCCTCCTCTCCCCCCCATCCCCTCTCTCTACTTCCTTGCCCCCTCCCCCCCCACCCCACCCCAACCCCCCGTTACCATCACATTCTTGTCCATGTCTCCAAGTCTCATTTTATGTCCCATCTATGTATGGATTCATATAGTTCTTAGTTTTTTTCTGATTTACTTATTTCACTCAGTATTATGTTATCAAGGTCCATCCATGTTGTTGTAAATGATCTGATGTCATCTTTCTTATGGCTGAGTAATATTCCATAGCATGTATGTACCAAAGCTTTTTAATCCACTTGTCCACTGACTGACACTTGGGCTGTTTCCAGATCTTCGCTATTGTGAACAATGCTGCATTAAACAGGGGGTGTATTTCTCCTTTTGGAACAGTTCTATGGTATTCTTAGGGTATATTCCTAAAAGTGGGATAGCTGGGTCAAAAGGCAGTTCGATTTTTAATTTTTTGAGGAATCTCCATACTGTTTTCCACAGTGGCTGCACCAGTCTGCATTCCCACCAGCAGTGCAGGAGGGTTCCCTTTTCTCCACATCCTCACCAGCACTTATTCTGTGTTGTTTTGTTGATGAGTGCCATTCTGACTGGTGTGAGGTGATATCTCATTGTGGTTTTAATTTGCATTTCTCTAATGATTAGTGATGTTGAGCATTTTTTCATATGCCTATTGGCCATCTGTATGTCCTCTTTGGAGAAGTGTCTATTCATTTCTTTTGCCCATTTTTTATTGGATTGTTTGTCTTCCTGGTGTTGAGATTTACAAGTTCTTTATAAATTTTGGTTATTAACCCCTTATCAGATGTGTTGTCAAATATGTTCTCCCATTGTATAGTTTGTCTTTTTATTCTGTTCTTGTCTTTGGCTGTGCAAAAGCTTTTTAGTTTGATATAGTCCCATTTGCTTATCCTGTCTTTTATTTCACTTGCCCGTGGAGATAAATCAGCAAATATATCGCTGCGAGAGATGTTGGAGAGCTTATTACCTATGTTTTCTTCTAAGATGCTTAGGGTTTCACAGCTTACATTTAAGTCTTTTATCCATTTTGAGTTGATTTTTGTGAATGGTGTAAGTTGGTGGTCTAGTTTCATTCTTTTGCAGGTAGCTGTCCAATTTTCCCAACACCATTTATTAAAGAGGCTGTCTTTACTCCATTGTATGCCCTTACCTCCTTTGTCAAATATCAGTTGTCCATAGAGCTGTGGGTTTATTTCTGGGTTCTCTGTTCTGTTCCATTGATCCATATGCCTGTTCTTATGCCAGTACCAGGCTGTTTTGAATACAATGGCCCTGTAGTATAACTTGATATCAGGAAATGTGATACCTCCCACTTGATTCTTCTTTTTTAAGATTGCTGAGGTTATTCGTGTTCTTTTTTGGTTCTATATAAATTTTTGAAATATGTGATCTATATCTTTAAAGTATGTCATTGTTATTTTAATTGGTATTGAATTGAATTTATAAATTACTTTGGGTAACATAGACATTTTAATGATGTTTATTCCTCCTACCCATGAGCACAATATATACTTCCACTTGTTTGTATCTTCCTTGATTTCTTTTATCAATGTTTTATAATTTTCCAAGTACAAGTCTTTAGTCTCCTTGGTTTAATTTACTCCTAGGTTCTTTATTTTTTTGGTTGTAATAGTGAAGGGGATTGTTTCTTTAATTTCTCTTTCTGACTGTTCATTGTTGGCGTATAAAAATGCCTCTGATTTCTGAGTATTGATTTTATATCCTGCCACTTCGCTGAATTCATTTATCAGGTCCAGTAGTTTTTTGACTGAGACTTTAGGGTTTTCTATATACAATATCATATCATCTGCAAATAATGAAAGTTTTACTTCTTCTTTTCCAACTTGAATGCCTTTTATTTCTTCTTCTTGTCTGATTGCTGTGACTAGGACTTCCAGGACTATGTTGAATAAGAGAGGTGAAAGGGGCACCCCTGTCTTGTTTCTGATATTAAGGGGATTGCTTTTAATTTTTGCCCATTGAGTATGATGTTGGCTGTGGGTTTGTCATAGATGGCTTTTATCATGTTGAGGTATGTTCCCTGTATTCCCACTTTGTTGAGAGTTTTGATCATGAATAGGTGCTGGATTTTATTAAATGCTTTTTCTGCATCTATTAAAATTATCATGTGGTTTTTCTCCTTCCTTTTGTTTATGTGATGAATCACATTGATTGATTTGTGAATATTGTACCAGCCTTGCCTCCTCAGAATAAATCTCACTTGATCATGGTGTATGATTTTTTCCATATATTGTTGGATCCAGTTTGCTAATATTTTGTTGAGGATTTTAGCATCTTTATTCATCAGGAATATTGGCCTATAATTTTCTTTCTTTGTGTTGTCTTTGCCTGGTTTTGGAATCAGGATTATGCTCGCCTCATAAAAGGAGCTTGGAAGTCTTCTTTCCTGTTGAATTTTTTGAAATAGCTTAAGAAGGATAGGAGTTAGTTCTTCTTTATATATTTGGTAGAATTCACTTTTGAAGCCTTCAGACCCAGGACTTTTCTTTGATGGGAGTTTTTTGTTAACTGTTTCAATCTCATTTGTTGTAATCAGTCTCTTTAGGTTTTCTGATTCTTCCAGATTAATTTTTGGAAGAATGTATGTTTCAAGGAATTTGTTCATTTCATCTAGGTTGTCTAGTTTTTTGGCATACAGTTCTTCATAGTATTTTCTTACAATATTTTGTATTTTTGTTGTATCAGTTGTTATTTCTCCACTCTCATTTCTAATTTTATTTATTGAGTCCTCTCTCTCTTTTTCTTGGTGAGTCTGGTTAAAGGTTCATCGATCTTGTTTACCTTTTCAGAGAACCAGCTCCTAGTTTCATTGATCCTCTGTATTGTTTCTTTAGCCTCTATATCATTTATTTCTGCTCTGTTTTTTTTTTTTTTTTTTGCATTCTTCCGAAGCTGGAAACGGGGAGAGACAGCCAGACAGACTCCCACATGCACCCGATTGGGATCCACCCGGAATGCCCACCAGGGGCAACGCTCTGCCCACCAGGAGGTGATGCTCCGCCCCTCCGGGGTGCCGCTCCACTGTGACCAGAGCCACTCCAGTGCCTGGGGCAGAGGCCAAGGAGCCATCCCCAGCACCCTGGCCATCCCCGCTCCAATGGAGCCCTGGCTGCTGGAGGGGAAGAGAGAGACAGAGAGGAAGGAGGGGGGGAGTGGAGAAGCAAATGGGCGCCTCTTCTATGTGTCCTGGCCGGGAACTGAACCCGGGCCCCCCGCATGCCAGGCCGATGCTCCACCGCTGAGCCAACCGGCCAGGGCCTCTGCTCTGTTCTTTATTATTTCCTTCCTTCTTCTGCTTTTGCTGTGTCCCATAAATTTTGAGTTGTTGTATGCTCATTATCATTCGTTTCTAGGAATTTTTTTATGTCTGCTTTGATCTCATACTTAATCCATTTGTTATTTAACAACTGCTATTTAGTTTCCATGTGTTTGAGAATTTTTGAGCTTTTTTGTTGTGGTAGATTTCTAGTTTCATGCTATTGTGATCAGAGAAAGTGCTTGATATGATTTCAATCTTCTTAAATTTGTTGAGACCACTTTTGTGCCCTAACATGTGGTCTATCCTAGAGAATGTACCATGAGCACTTGAAAAGAATGTATATTCTGCTGAAGATATTTATTAAATTGAGTTGATCTAGTGTGTCCTTTAAGTCTGCTGTTTCTTTGTTAATTTTCTTTCTTGAGGATCTATCTAGTGATGTTTGTGGGGTATTGAAATCCCCTACTATTATAATATTGCTGTTGATCTCACCCTTTATATCCATCAAAGTCTGCTTTATATATTTAGGTGCTCCTATATAAGGTGCATAGATATTTATAATAGTTATATCTTTCTGTTGGATTGCTCCCTTTATCATTATGTAGTGGCCTTCTTTATCTCTTACTATATAGCCTTTGTTTTAAAGTCCATTTTGTCTGATATAAGAATTGCTACCCCAGCTGTTTTTTTCATTTCCATTTGCATGAAATGTTTTTTTCCATCCTTTTCCCTTCAGTCTATGTGCATCTTTTGTTTTAAGGTGTGTCTCTTGTAGACAGCATATGTATGGGTCCTGTTTTCTTATCCATGCAGCTACCCTATGTCTTTTGATTGGATCATTTAATTCATTTACATTTAAGGTTATTATTGATATGTAGTTGTTTATTGCCATTTTATTCTTTAATGCTGTATTCCACTTTTGCTATATTCTTTTCCCACTTTGATCTGTTTACAACAGGCCCCTTAACATTTCCTGCAGCATTGGTTTGGTTGTAATGAATTCCTTGAGGTTTTTTTGGTCTGGGAAGCTTTTTTTTTTTTTTTTTTTTTTTTTTTTTCCCCTGCATTTTTCTGAAGCTGGAAACAGGGAGAGACAGTCAGACAGACTCCTGCATGTGCCCGACCGGGATCCACCCAGCACGCCCACCAGGGGTGATGTTCTGCCCACCAGGGGGCGATGCTCTGCCCCTCTGGGGCATCGCTCCGCCACGACCAGAGCCACTCCAGCACCTGGGGCAGAGGCCAAGGAGCCATCCCCAGTGCCCCGGCCATCCCTGCTCCAACGGAGCCTTGGCTGCGGGAGGGGAAGAGAGAGACAGAGAGGAAGGAGGTGGGTGGAGAAGCAAATGGGCGCCTCTCCTATGTGCCCTGGCCGGGAATTGAACCCGGGTCCCCCGCACACCAGGCCAACGCTCTACTGTTGAGCCAACCAACCAGGACCTGATCTGGGAAGCTTTTTATTTCTCCTTCAATTTTAAATGATAGCCTTGCTGGATAAAGTAGTCTTGGTTGTAGGTTCTTGTTCTGCATTACTTTGAATATTTCTTGCCATTCCCTTCTGGCCTCAAGTGTTTCTGTTGAGAAGTATGATGTCATTCTTATGGAGGCTCCTTTGTAGATGATAGCCTTTTTTTCTCTAGCAGCTTTTAATATTTTCTCTTTATCACTTAGCTTTGGTATTTTAATTAAGATGTGTCTTTGTGTAGGTTTCTTTGGGTTTCTCTTTAATGGAGTTCTCTGTGCTTCTTGAACTCGTGAGAGTTTCTCCTGCATTAATTTAGGGAAGTTTTCAGCTATGATATGATTGAACTAAGTCTCTATCCCTTGTTCTTTCTCTTCTTCTTCAGGAACCCCTATGATGCAGATGTTATTTCTCTCCATGTTGTCACAGAGCTCTCTGATGCCTTCCTTCCACTTGTCCTCTAATTCACTGATTCGATCCTCAGCTCCATTCATCCTGTTTTTAATTCTGATTGTGGTCTTCATTTCTGATATTGTATTTGTCATCTCCTACTGATTCTTTTTTAATATTTCAATGTCCTTTTTTATATTTGTTATTTCTTAATTTAGGTGTTCATAATGACCATCCATTGTTGTTCTAAGATCCCTAAGCATCCTTACAATCATTATTTTGAACTCTGCATCCAGAAGTTTGGTTATTTCCATATCACTCAGTTCTTTCCTGGATGTTTCTCTTGTTGTTTCATTTGGATGGCACTTCTCTGTCTTCTCATTATTTCTGTGTGTTTAGGTGTTTTGTTTGTAGAGCTGGTTGAGTCTAGGCTTGGTGTTGTCTGCCTCCAGTTTTCAATTGTGTTATTTCTAGGTCTTCTTGGGTTGGCATCAGCTATTATTTGTAATCCACTTTTTGATTTGGGCTGCTTTAAATTCTTGATTTGTTTTCTTAACAGGTGATAGTCTTGTTTACTGATCTCAGTAGGGGTCTTATTTGAAACTGTATCCAGGAATACGGTGGCTGTAACCTGAGACTCTGAAGGCCTCTTCTGCTAGTTACTCTCTCTGGGGGCAGGGTGTTTTCTCAGCTTCAGTAGGGGGAGGTGTATCTCAGATCTCCATGGAGACCTGAGTTACTGCCCCTCCTCCCCACTTCTTGTTTTTAGCTGTGTCCTACATTACAGTTCTGATATTACATTACAGAACATTTTTATGTCATAATTCTTATAACTCTCATATCAAATCTGCTTTAGGTGTTTTCCTCCTAAGATTCAAAAACAGACACTGAGAATACCCAAAGCTCTATAGTAGTGGACCTGAACTTGGACCCCAGTCTTCTGACTCAAGCCCATCTCTACTCTTTGAACCACATCTTAGCTATTGTTTCTTTGATAAGTGTGCAATAAGGATGCCCTTTTCTTATGGTTGCCACCATGATGTGTATGTTGTAGCCCATAATGCATTCAAATACTAATAGCTCAAGATGTCTGAGAACTTAAGATGCACCTGGCTCTGCTGTCAACAAGTGTAGTAAGAACTTGTATGATCTCAGTATCAGTGATGATAAATCTGAAGCATTGGAGCTTAAGGAATTCCCCAAGGTCATACATCTAGTATGTGGAGGGTGTAATGGATGCTAGGCCCAGTACAAAATGCATTTATATGGATTATTTCTTTTAATTTTTACCATAAGCCATATTACTACCTTGTTAGGCATTAATATCCTCTCATTTTTTATAGATGTAAAAAGTAGAATTTAGAGATATAGTATAAGTGTCAGAATCAAGATAGCTTAAAATAAGATTCTATACACATGAGACTAATAATGATACCTAAACAGGTAGCTGATGTAGTATAGTTCAGACATTGGAGGCATTTCCACATAACGAATGCCTTAGATCATTGAATCTTACAGAGTTACTTTCTCAAACATTTCTTAGAAATTTAATTTATTTTGGAAGCAATATCTCTGTGAAGAACATGTAATTCTTGGATTGTTAACATACATGTAAGGATTATTCTTGATTTATGAGTTAGTTTTATAAACCTCAGTTGTATTGTTAAAACACGAGGACCTTAATGGTGTCTGGGCCTAGCTTTTTGCTGCTATATCCAAGGGGTCTTCTCCTTACTTTCCAACTCTCATCCTCAGACTGCCAGCTATTGTTCATAGTCTGCTATGGACACTTAAGAATTGTTATTACAGTATAAATATATGCCTAATAAGTTTGGGAACCTACACATAAATAGAATATTTCTTAAAAACCTATAATTAACTAGTAAAATTATAAAAAAGATACCTGCAGAAGAACAAAATATTAAATGTGTCTAATGAAAGGAGAGAAAGCACAGAAACCTAGTATCAGAAAGTGTTCATCCACTTAACATGTATTTGTTGAATGCCTACAAAGAAATAGGCATTCTTAGGCTAGCAGACATACAAATAAAGTCAACCTCTGAAAATGGTTTGAATTTCCTCACGAAAGACATACTATTCATAGTGTAATGAAAATAAAATTCAATGATATTCTCTCCACCAAATGTACATACAATAGATAATACTTTGGAAACTCTGAAAATTAAAGGAAAGCTGAGATACTTCAAGCAAAGGCTAAGATAAAGAAAGTCAAGAATAAACATCAATACTACTAGACAAAGCAGAAAAGTCAATGAATAGGAATAATAGAATAATGTTTATATTAAAGGCAATTGCAACTTATGAAGCATTTATAAGAGGTATAAACCATTAAATACAAGGAATCCTATATCAGGCAGCATCAGTGAAACACAATTGCCTTCCACCTCCTTGCCCCTTAGCACCATTTGGACATAGCAGTAAGCGGATAATTTTCTTCCAGGCAGGATCAATGAGTGTGGGAGCTCACATTAGAGAATTGGGGCAGTGCCCCATGTGACTGGGAAAGCCAAAGAAAAACTACCACATCTATGATCCCTTAAATTTAGCTTCTTGACTATCCTGATCCCTCTTTAAATAAGTAGTAATACAAAGAGGCTTAGCCCTTTCCCAAATAGGCTGCATAAAAGAACAGCATTCAGGACATCTAAACTACACAGATGAACATATTTAAGCTAATAAAAATAAATAATTTCCCAGAACTTAAGAAAGACATGAGTTCTTACAGTGAACCAAATGTTTAGCAGAATGAATTATAAGCAAACAAGCTTCTAAACCTAGTCACAAGGTAGTGAATTCAGAACAATAAAGAAAAATTCTAAAAGCTTCCCAAGAGAAAAAAACAAAAAACAGACCACACATTTCAAAAAATCTGATTTTCATTTGCAGTACCAGATGCCAAAAGGAAATGGAAGAAAGGTCTTCCAGAATGGCAGAGTAAGGATGTCTGAATAATTCACTCTTCTACAAAGGCAATGAGAACACTGGAAAATAAAAGTCAAAATCAACTTTTTCAGAAATCAGGGTATTAACCAAATACATGCAACACTGAGCAGCATTACATTTTTTTAATGGTTGAAAATCAATAATAATAGTGTATCAGTCTTGTTATTGTTGATGTAACAAATTATCATAAAGTTAGTGGTTTAAAACAACAAAAATCTATTATCTCATAATTGTATAGGTTAGAAGTCCATTACAGTGATCACTGGGCTACAATCAAGGAGTCAACTAGGCTACATTCCTTTCTGGAGGCTTTAAGGGAGAATATGGATTTTTTGTTTTGTTATTGTTGTTGCTTTTTTAATTTTTAATTTTTTTGCCTTTCCCAGTCAACATTCCTTAGCTCATGGCCCTTATTCCATCTTCAAAACCAGTCACATCTCACTTCTCTGACCCTTCCTCCATAGTCACATCCCCTCTGATGAGACATGGGAAAGTTATCTGCTTTTAAGAACCCCTGTGATTAGATTGGGCTCAACTAGAAAAACCAGGATACTTTTCCCCAACTCAATTTTTTTTTTTTTTTTTTTAGTATTTTTCCAAAGTGAGAAGTGTGGGGGAGGCAGAAAGACTCCTCATGTGCCTGACCAGGATACACTCGCATGCCCACCAGGGGGCGATGCTCGGCTCACCTGGGACATTGCTCCATTGCAATAGGAGCTATAGTAGTGCCTGAGGTAGAGGCCATGGAGCCATCCTCAGCACCCAGGCCAACTTTGCTCCAATGGAGCCTTAGCTGGGGGAGGGGAAGAGAGAAAAAGAGAAAGAAGAGGGGTAAGGGTAAGGGTAAAGAAACAGATGGGCACTTCTCTTGTGTGCCTTGGCCAGGAATTGAACCCAGGACTTCCACACACCAGGCCAAAGCTTTACTGCTGAGCCAACTGGCCAGTGCCTCCAACTCACTTTTTTTTTTAAATTTTTATTTTCTGAAGCTAGAAACCAGAAGAGACAGTCAGACAGACTCCCGCATGCGCCCGACCGGGATCCACCCAGCATGCCCACCAGGGGGCGACACTCTGCCCACCAGGGGGCGATGATCTGCCCCTCCCGGGCGTCGCTCTGCCGCGACCAGAGCCACTCTAGCACCTGGGGCAGAGGCCAAGGAACCATCCCCAGCGCCTGGGCCATTTTTGCTCCAATGGAGCCTCGGCTGCGGGAGGGGAAGAGAGAGACAGAGAGGAAAGAGAGGGAGAGGGGTGGAGAAGCAAATGGGCGCTTCTCCTGTGTGCCCTGGCCGGGAATCAAACCCAGGACTTCTACACGCCAGGCCGACGCTCTACCACTGAGCCAACCGGCCAGGGCCAACTCACATTTTTTTTATCAGCTTAATCACAGCTGCCAAATTCCTTGTCATATAAGATAACATATTCACAGACTCTAGGAATAAAAGCAGTGACATTTTTGGAAGGACCTTACTCTGATTAGCATAAACTGAGTTTTGTGTTGTTTTAACTCACCCTATTCCCATCCTCTTCTCCCAAGAGCCACAGTAGCCTTGAAAATGACTAGCCTCCCCTACTATAGTTGTAGTAAGATAGTGACCTCCCCTGTTGCTTTTTTTCATTCCTGGTGGCTGAAATACAGACATGATGGTGGTAGCTGGAATGGCCACCTGAGATGATGAGACAGAAGCTGTGTGTTTTCCAGGGGAGAGCAGCAAGACAGAATGATACATTTTGATGGTGGTAGAGATAAGCCACTGGAACTTGTGCTTGTGCTACTTATAGGCAGACTCACTAAGAATCATTATTATTTTAGATCTTTCTAAATAGCATTTAAACCTACACCCTTACTAGTACACATAATTACCAGAAAGTTGAAGCAAACACTACTATATTATTTGTCAACAATCGAAGGCTACCTGCTATTATTACTAAAAATTAATATTATACAACTGAATTAGCCAATGTGAGAAGAAAATAAAGAGAATTAGAAAAGAATGAAAGAATCTAAACTGTCATTATATTTAAATAGATGATGGTCCATCAAAAAATCTAGAAACTATCAACTGTAAAACTATTAGAAGTTCTCCCCAAATCCAATGAAAAGTCCATATGTAAGTGTCTACACACAACAAGAAACAATTTTAAAATGCAATGGAAAAACAAGGTATAATTTGTCATTGCACTAGAACTTTAAAATACCTAGAAATAAGTCTACCAAGAAGTATGAAAGAGCTATAAGAAAAGAAATAAAATTTTATTAAGGTAACTTAAAGATGACCTAAGTAGATAAACAAACATACGATGTGTCTTGCCTGTAAGATATAATTTTATGAAAAGGTCAATTTCCCCAAATTAACATAAAAAAAACAAAACTGTCACAATCAGAACTCCCTAAAAAAGTTGTAAAGAAGCTCTGAAATCTGAAATTTGGGAGAGAAGTACAAAATATTGGCTGTGAAATATTTGAAAAATAACTGTTAAAAAAGACAATCCCTATGTGCCATCAAAATATTATATACAGTAATTAATGACATTTATTTTAATTTTAAATCATATTTATTTTAATCTGTTTATTATAGATAATTAATTATTTTATTATTAATGCAGTAATTAATACAATGTCACAGTAACAAATACATCTTGGACAAAACAAAGTCCAAGAATATGTGTGTTACACACACACACACACACACACATAATTTTTAGTATATGGTAGTGGAGACATTTCTTGTTTAGAATAAACTATTAATTTATTGGAACTGGGACAAAGAAAAATAAACTTAAGAGTTTTATTTTGCACCACATATAAAAATGAGATTCTACATAATTTAAGTTTAATCATTTTTAATTTATGAAATTATGAAACAAAAATTAGAACATAAAATTATGAAAAAATTTACTGCATGAAAACAAGTAGCTTTTTTTTACAAGGAAAGATGTTAAAACAATATTAAAAAATAAGGAACCAATTAAGAGAAAATATCTGCAAAATGTGCAACAGAAGAAGGCTTAACATATCCAATGTATAAGGAGAGAAAATAAGCCCAACTAAAAATGAAGAGATGCATTTGAAGAGACAATTCAAAGAAAAGAAGCACAAATGGTCACATACATTAGAAAATATGTTCCACTTCAATAATAATTAGAGAAGTACAAATTAAAACAACATTGAGCTTGTATTTTTCACCAGATTGGCAAATATTTTATATTTTTATAACATCTAGTGTGAGAAAATAGAATTTCTTATTCACTGCTAATAGAAGTGTAAATTGGGCAGCTTTATTCAAGGACAGTTTGGCAGGAACTATCAAAATTAAATTTATGAACACCCTTTCACCCACATTTTAAGAGTGTCTCTCAGAGAAATACTTGCAAATAAGCAAAATGATATCTTCACAGATTTATTTTGGCATCATTTTTAACATAGTAAAAATTTTAAACTGACCTAGATAAACTTCAAGAGAAGACTTTACTAGTATGAAGTTTTTCTCTTTCATTCCATTTCTCAAAATGAGAATATAGTCATTTACATTTGCATTTAAAAACAATAAGTAACATGAATGAAAATAGGTTGATTATGTGCTGTGGCCTGCCATGTTCTTTGATAATAAAATTAGTCTACATGAAATTCTTACTGCATTCTTAACTGAATGCAGTCATAATTAAAATGTCATCAGGAATTTTAGGAGCTTAAAATAAGTCTAAAGTTTACCTGGAATCTAAACAGCAATGATAGCTAAGAAATTTTGTTTTTGAGAATTTTTATAAGAGTTTATTTGAGCCAAATTGACGACATATGTTGGGAAGCAAGATCTCAAATGTTCTGACAGTTAAGAAATTTTTGACAAAGATGAGAACTTATTCCACTAAAGGCTGAAGCATACTGTCAAATTATATAAGTATAGTACATAACATTTAAAATAAAAATTTACAAGTATATTAATGAAACAAGGTAGAAACTGAATTTAAAACCTATTATAGATAGAACACCAGCTTCCTAGGGACAATGAAAGCATCCAGTGGAGAAAGGATGTATTAATGAGGAATTCAGTCAGATAATTACAGAGAGGCTTAGGTGAGATCTCGTTATATTGCCCACCATTCCTTAAAATACATTTCAAGTAGACTAAAGTTATATGACAAATTTTAAACCATAAAAAATCTGAGGGAAAACAAGGATGAATATTTAGAAAATTTCTAGAGGGTGAGACGTTTCTAAGCATATACTAAGTAGACCAAATCACCAAGATAAAGACCAATCATCTGACTATTATAAAATCACTTTTTTTTTCTATCTCAAAACGTAATCTAAATAGACAATAAATAAATAAATAAAGCAGAAAAATAGCAAATATGTTGAGCAAAATGTTGATGTCTTTTATGGAAATAAAAAGAGCTCATATAAATTGATAAGAAAACAGATCCTAAAATAAAATAATAGACAACAGTTTTAAGAAATTAAAGGAATGCAGAGTAAAAGAAACATTTCAATTCTAATTTTTGGCTATCCTCTTAGATAAAAGTCAGTGACTTATTTATTAATTAAAGAAATACCTCATTTTCAGATAGCACGATGAAAATGTTAGAAATCAACTTGGCATTGCATCAGAAGCCAATATGAGTTCCCACATTGGAGTTTACTTCTGGGAATCTTTCCTAAGGAAGAAATTCTTAATACACATAACTAAGTTGTATGTACAATAAATTCATGGCAGCATTATTTATAATAGCAAAAATTTGAGATCATTTGGAAAATTTGGAACAGTGCAGCAATAATGGAGTAAATAAGTAAATTATAGTATTTCTTCTTAATGCTATCAGATTTTTATGAAGTTTTTACAAAATAATGAAACACTTAAAATATCAAGTGAAAAGCAAGAAAGACACTACTATAGACGACATAGTCTCAGCCATGTATAAAATGCAAGATTTAAAACATATGCAAGCATTGAAAATACACCGAAGATCAAGTGGTTTTACATGAATGATGCGTTTTGGGTAGTTTACTCCTCTTAAAATTTTTTTCTGTATTTTCCAAGCTCTCTAAAATAAATGTT
Organism: Saccopteryx bilineata; assembly: GCF_036850765.1. NCBI lineage: Eukaryota > Metazoa > Chordata > Mammalia > Chiroptera > Emballonuridae > Saccopteryx > Saccopteryx bilineata. The sequence goes on from NC_089500.1 coordinate 15,520,943, forward strand.
TACAAAAACAAAAGTTTATTTTACGAAACTGTTCGGAAAATTTTGATGGCTCATTCTGCTATGTAAGCTGCCCATGCATAGGGCTCTGGGGATGCTAATTAGAAAACGGTGTGTTAATTAAGGTTGTGTGCTTAGTCTCTATGGCAAGGGTTTTCTTTAATCCAACAGTGGTTTTCTCTCCATTTGCAGAATGTGGTTTCTGGATGAAAAACTGAGAACAGACTGACCCTCTGGCCACAGCTATTCACGTCAGAGACGTACAGTTGCAGGTGCATGCTGTTTGGTTTGGTTTGCCAAGTCAAAATAGCTGTGCTTCCCACTGCGGTGAGAGTTTCCAACTTCAGAAGGAGCAGGAGAAACTCTAAACTGTTTGCCCTTTGCAGATGTATTGAAATATTACTGAAATTTACTGATTTTCCTTGATGTTTTTTTTCCGTGCTTTTATCACTACCCTGAAAATAAACAAGGAGGAGAAGGCTAGCATACCAAATGTGCTCTCAGTTACTAGGCAAAAGGATGTTTTCCTGAGTCGGACTGGTGCTCCAGTGCTGCTGGCTGGACATGAGAGCAAACGGAGAGCAATATAAAAGCCACATTTTCCCCCTCCAGAACTTTATTATACACTTGAATGAGAGAGTAGGCCTTGTACCAACCTCATTCAGGAAGTTGGGGCCATGTTTCACAGGGAGCAGTAGGAAGCCAGAGAAAACTTGGGACATCATCCCATCCCAACTCCTGCAGGGGTGGGGTTTCAGACAACCTCTTTGTTGTCTAGTTCAGTTTCCTCTCTCCCAGTACCCACCAAGGTGTGTGAGGTTTTATTAGCTATTGCTAATTAGGGCCCCGAAGCTGACAAGGACCCCTGTCTATGGTAGTGGAAAGATAACTCCCCTCATGGTCTCTACTAAAGTTTCCAGGAGCACCACGGAAAGTACCGCCTCATCGGCACAGCCTTCTGAAGTGAGTACCTCGCATTCACCTCAGTCACGCACACCCAGCCATTCTCCTGCACTGTGGCTATTTTCACCCATAGAGAACCCACAGTCTAGGACACAGAGGCTATCTCCAAAGCATCCCAAAATAATTTGGGGGAAAAGAATGCTAAATGAGTGCATCTTGTGGATTTGTGTTTTAGCCCTTAAGAAAAAATGCTCATCTCCCACCTCCCCTTGGAGTGGGAGCACTTCTGGCCATATCTGTAAAAGAAAGGGGCTGGGGAGGACCACACTGACAGTCAGTCTGAAGGACTCACCAAAGCATTGAAGAGCTATCACCTGTTCATGGTATTTCTCGAGCACCCCAGAGCCTGTGTACTACCATAAATAGGAAGCAGTGACTGAAATGACTGTGATAACAAAAAAAGCAAGGAAAGCGAGATTAATAAGCTTAATACTCTAAAGAAGAAGATGGCTGAGGAAAGCATTGAAGTCTCTTAAAATGCAACGTGAGCCCATGAGTTGGTCATTTAAAAAGCACGCACCATTTCTTTAAAGCCTGCCTTGGTCAGGAGACGGAAGTAGGGACAGCTGTTCTGCCATTCAGTCTCCACAATCACCAACCAATCAGGAATGCCTATGTGCGCGCGCGCATTTCTTGTTCTTGCATGGGAGCATCTCCTGAAAGATTTTTGCCTGGTAGAGGGGTTGTGGTTCTCCACATAACATTGCTGTCCCCAGTTCTAGGCCTTGGAGACACTGAAGGACCATCAGCCCCCAAATAATGACTAAGTTAGCCAGCTTCATGAACCACATTCTCTACGCACCATCAAGTAGTTCTTTGGGATCAGAACAAGCATTTTAGCACCTTGTGGTCAGAATTTAAAGTGTACTCACAAGATACAGTTCCAAGGACAGCATAAATGCCAGTAATTCATTCCACAGTCAGATTGGCAGTCTTTCTGTGGTTTGTGGTGGGACTGTCATACCAGGATGGTAGTCCTGGGACAAACTAACCAGTAACTCAGATCCTGGGGTAACTGTCAGCCAAGATGCATGGGGCCAGTGCTGACGGGAGGCCAGTGCTGACTGGGGGCCAGTGTGGGGATGGATGACAGGAAACGTAAAACAAGCGCAATGGATGAAGGATGGGTGTAGGTGCTGGCTTTCAAATAATTTTAACCACGTTCTCTGGTTCATAAATAAAATTAAAGAAGTAAATTATTTAGTGATTTGATTTATTAAATCATTTATTTATTATGTGGTTTGTGCATAAATAAATATAAATAATCAATGATAGGTGGCTAAGAAATAAATGCCAGTTGTCTAATTTAGGTTGCAAACACTGTAGAAAATAAGCCACCACGTATTTCCACTGTTACCCTGGAGATGACGACGATGATGAGTAAAACAGCATTATTCACATATTAGCTAACCTAATTGTCACTATTAGAATCTCCATTTTGCAGATAAGGAAATTAAGCTATGAGAGAGTTAATTCTGGATATTTTATATAAGTGAAATCAGACAATATGTGACCATTATGTCCAGCTCATTTCACTTAATATAAGGTTTTCAAGGTTCATTCATGTTGTAGCATGTATCAGTATTTCATTACTTTTTTTCTATTACTGAATAATAGTCTATTTTATTGACATAACACATTTTGTATATCCATTCATCTGTTATGAACATTTGGACTGTTTTCACCACTTTGGGGCTATTGTGAATTATGACTATTTATGTTCAAGTTTTCCTATAAACATGTTCTTACTTCTGTTGGGTATGTACCAAGGGGTGGAATTACTGGGTCATATAGTAATTCAGTTTATCTTTTTGAAATAGAGTGATATTTTTAAAGGTAACTTTCAATGTGTTCACATTCACCTTTTGCAAAAAAAATTACACACAAACTTTGAACCTTTAGAATTATTTTTTAAACAGCTTGCTACACATGGAAACTCAGACAGTGCATTGATTCAAAAAATAAAAAACTCCAAAGGAGAATAGAGTAGTCTAGTGTTCACATGCTGCCCACTAACTTCCCAGTGAAGAGTTAGCAGGTAGATCCAATGGAATTGAGCAAAAACAGCTGCCCGGTTTGCTCTTGCTTTGGTGGGGAATGCCAAAGCGGCTGAACCGTCTGAGCCGACTTCTTGTTAGACAGCTTTGTTAAAAGACACTGTGGATTCTACATCCCTCAAAGAAGTTGTGCTTTCCATCTTTCTACTTTGATTTAAATTAAAGCAAACAGGGCGAGGCTAAAAGGATTGTAGGGGCCTGGAGTTTTTCTAGTGTCAGGAATTGTTTTGCCCATCGTGTTTACAGATGATTCCCTTGCCTGATTTCCTTGCCCACATCTAGCTTGAACATTTCCTGGTTGGAAGTTTTATGGTAAGAATGTAGCTGTGGCATGCCTACCTTTATACAGATGGTATGAATGACCATCTATCTTTCCAAAACAATCTCAAATGATTCCATCAAGTGAACAGTCTGAGCACGGAGGGAGGGCGGCGGCATCGGCTGAGCTCACACATGTTGCCAGAGACAATCACTGTTTCTGTGTCCCCTCCTAGACTGTTCTTTAAATGGGGTCAGTCCTCAAAAGGATAAACTCATGAATTCCCTGGTGTTGTCACCCCACTGGGACAATACCTATTGTCAAATTAGTATTTGTTTTTAGCAAACTCTACTGTTACCAGAAATCTGTATCATGTGATCAGAGAGAAAAGAAGATTCCTTATGCAATATGTTTCTCTTATTAGCTGTCTGCCAGGGTTGTTACAGGGAGGGGAAACGGAAAACTTCAATCTGTGACCATATGGCCAATGTATGGCCCTCTCTTTGGCTCGCAAGGAATATTCTGTTTTTAATTTCCAAACTAAGTGATTTGGGTTCACTTTATTTTCTTGACCATCAGGGACGTAGTTTATAAATTCACAAATTCTCATAAAGTACCTGCTTTGACAATGAAGGGCTATATGGTGTAATGGGTGGGATTTTGGCTTTGAAGTCAGGAAGAGTTAAATGTGTAGCCTGATTGTTGTTCAATAGTTACGTGTCTGCATGCACGTGCCCACACGTGCATCTATCTTTTTGGAAAAGTCACTTAACCACTCTGAGTCTGGATTAAATGAAATGATGTATGTTAAATTCTCATAACAGTGCCAACACATAGTAAAATCTCAATAAATGAGAGATACTCTTTTTACAACCTCATCACTAGTGAGATGAGGGCTCTGGCAATGATATGGACAAGTTGCTGAGGTCACACGGGAAGGATCAACCAACCAGCTTCCTTCATTCTCTCCTCGTCTTTTTTACTTCGTTTTCTTTTCTTCTTCTGACATAAATCTTTTGTGCCTACTCAGCTGCTGAGCCTTGTCTAAGCATTGTCACTCTTCTCCTTCAACCTCTCTGGTCTGATTTTAACAGTTCGCCAGCTCTCCAATTAGCACCCCAGTTCGCCCAGCGGTGTTGAGAATGAAAGCACAGCTGTCCAAGGCTGTATTCACTCTGGGGCTATTCTCAGTGTGAAAGAAGAGCTCCTTTCACCTCTCCCTCCTGGCACTAGGCATGAGCTGGGTTGGCTCTCACCACCTCTCACTGCCGGCTCCAGTGCCCGTGGCGCTGGCTTACTGGGGGAGACTCGCATTAGCTCATGGTCTGCAGCAAAGCTGCAGTCGCAGCTCATCTGATTGATTTGCTCCTGAGCACTCGCTAGCTCATCGAGCTCAGCAGCTCTTTATGACATCTGGCACACATGGCCAATTCCTTCTAGTTCAGCTCATGGAGCAGGGCTCTGTCCTGCCTTAAAACCAGCCCCAGCTCCTCAATTACCTTCTGCCCTTATTCATGCCCTGCCAATTCCTCTTTGCTGGAATCTGGATGAGGCTGCTACATATGCCAAGGCCGAGAATCATTTATGAGGACTTATGGGCCTCTTCCTTGTAACGATGGCACTTGGAGCTTGGCTGGTGGAAGTATCGTTCATATACTGCCAATTATAGGTAAGAGGAAGAAGATGGCAATCTTCAGGAGAAATCTTCTTGTGAATCTTATACATCTGGAAAAGGAGAAAGAGTGGTTTACCTTTTGACTTGGGGTGGTCCAATGCCCAAGTCAAAAGATCACAGGCTACAGCTTCAAAGGAAAGTCATCTTAGTATGCCCACTGGGAAGGTACACTCACCTCATATGACTGAGCCCATTATATTCTTGCCTTTTGAGAGTTCTTCACCCAGAAATGGGCATTTTCTGTCTTTCAGTCCTGAACTCAGACAGCTGCAACCTTGAGGAAGTTGCTTCTACGGGACAACTTGCTTCTCCTTCTCGGTTGTAGAAGGCACTGCCACAGTGGAACAGTTAAAATGACCTGTAAAATGGGAGAAGGAGGAGGGTAGGTAGAGCGTGTACGTTGGCCTTGAGAGAAGCTCTGCAGGAGGTATCTTTGAGTGTGCCCAGCTTAGTGTACCCAGCTTTGTTTCTTTAATCCCATGTCTCTCTGTGGTTTGCTGCACACTTGCCTAGGATTGTCACATGCAACAACCTTGTAACTAGAAAAGGAAGAGGGAGGTCTCCCTGACATATTCTCCAAAGGGCTGGCCAGGAGCAGGAAACAGGGGTCAAAGGGCACATCTGTAGGAGAATTCCTTTTGTTCACACTCAGACAGTCTTCTCCCTCTCCTCCTCTCTTTGATGATAGGAAGTGCACACACCCCACGCTCTATCGCCTCACATTCTGAGGTGAAATCATCAAGATGAGTAGGGTCCCCATAGAAGGGGATAAACTTTTCACTAAAATAATAATGTTTAGTTCAACATTCCAAACAATATTCAGCTCAAGCAAGTCTCTGGACAGCTGATCTATAATCCACAATGAGACTGGGAAGGGGGTAGGAAAGAGTAACATCCAGGGAATCAGCTAACACTGAAATCTACAGGTTTGAGCTACTCTCAACATCTCATTTTCTGAGCCATTCCACTGAAAATCAGCTCACAGTTCACCGCTCTGTACAAGTTCTGCTTTAGAAATGGAAACATCTTGTATGATCTCATAGATATTATGTCTGGATCATCAGTAGAAGTCCCTGTGTATTTATTACCAAAGACATAGGATGCCTTTTTTATTAGTAGTAGATGGGACAAAGATTGACTACTGTGACCAGAAGCATTTTGCTGTTCTCCATCTAAGATAGATGGGATTGCTAATATGTTACCCCGTCAGTTTTACTCAAGTGATTTTAGATCTAAATGAATGTCATTCATGGCTTTGAGGATGAAAGGAAACTTCAAATAGGAGACTCAAAGGAAGGGCAGAAGTTGCTGTGGAAATTTCATCCAACAGGTGTTCTAAGGACAGGATTCCCAAATACAGCTATGACCCAGTTCTTGTTCTTGAGACATCAACAACAATCTAGTATGGTGCAGACAGATTAATATATAATTACAGTAAAGTGTGATATATAGAGATCTGAACAAGATAGACCACTAATAAAATGAAAGGTAAGTTAATTCTTCCCTGGGGTTCAGGGAAGATTATCTTGGTGAAGTAGAAATAATTGTCCCTCTCATTTTAAAGATGTAGAAACCATGGCAAAGCAAGATGACATGATTTCCTTAAGGCAAGACAGCTACTTAAGAATGACCAAGGTCTTTCAACTCCTAGATTGATTCCCTTCCCATGCACCACAGCTGCCCTGGGAGTGGCGCTGGCATGGTAGTGGGAGGGAGACTTCAGTAAGGGTTTTCAAGGATGGTGGGCTGGGGTTGGTCACAGAAGGAACAAATCAGCCTTTATGTCCTGATCACAGAGCAGAAAACTTAAAATCCTAAACAGGGCAGCTTGCGTGCCAACAACAGGGGTAGTCACCTACAAAGCATGAATGCATGAACATTTTCTTCATTCAAAATTACTTTTCAGTAGGATATGGTCTTTATTCTATGCCTTGTAGTAAATTTTTTAACAGGATATAGTAAACATTTAATAAATGTTAGCTATCATCACCAACAGCACTACCATTATGATGACTGTAGAGATAGTAGATTAATTCCTGAGAAATAAAGCACTTAGCATTCAAAAGATGAAAGAGTAGAGAAAGATGCATACCATATTGTGAAATCATGGGCTCGTGTGCAGAAAGCTGTATTGGGAAAGGGACCCTACACCAGGCTCACCGTTCTGACTCTTCAGGAGGTCCAGATGGTCTGAGAGGGTCAGGAGCATTGTTCTCAAACTCCCCATCCTCATTCTACCTTCCAATAACTAGACACACATCAAGCACCCAGAGAAGCTATCCATCATCATGGACAGAAACGTGGGCTCTGGAGTCCACAGCCTGAGTCCAAATCCTTGCTCTGTCATTTAGCAATTATGTCACCTGAGGAAATTTTCTAAGCATTCTGTACCTCCATTTTTCCACATATAAAATGATAATAATAAGGCCCTGGCCAGTTGGCTCAGCGGTAGAGCATCGGCCTGGCGTGCGGGGGACCCGGGTTCAATTCCAGGCCAGGGCACATAGGATAAGCGCCCATTTGCTTCTCCACCCCCGCTCTCCTCCTTCCTCTCTGTCTCTCTCTTCCCCTCCCACAGCCAAAGCTCCATTGGAGCAAAGATGGCCCGGGCGCTGGGGATGGCTCCTTGGCCTCTGCCCCAGGCGCTAGAGTGGCTCTGGTCGCGGCAGAGCGACGTCCCGGAGGGGCAGAGCATCGTCCCCTGGTGGGCAGAGCGTTGTCCCTGGTGGGCGTGCCGAGTGGATCCCGGTCGGGCACATGAGGGAGTCTGTCTGACTGTCTCTCCCCGTTTCCAGATTCAAAAAAATACAAAAAGAAAAATCTTAAAATGAGAATAATAATAATAATAATAATAATATCAGTCAAAGCTTACCTGATAAGGTAAGCGTGAGAGTTGGATTGAATAACTTAGTACGTTAAACTGAATACATACAAAGCAGCTCTATAGCCATTCCTTTCGCATTGTACATGATGTCATGTATAGTTACTGCTATTAGTATACCATGGGCAATAAACATAATTCCTGCTCACAATTTAGTAGGAGAAAAAGATGGCCATGGAGATAAATGCAGTGGGGGACACAGGTGAGGGTGAGGTGCAAAATGTGAAAGAGGTAATATTCAAATTGAGTTTTTAAGAAATTAGGAGAAGGAGTAGGGGAGAGGGCACTGTAAAGACAACACTTCGAAAGCAGGGACACAGACACGGTGCAGTGCATTTGGAAGCTGTTAGTAATGACAGAGGGTGGGAGAACAGACTGGGAGGGCAATGAACTAGAGCGGTACTTGGTGCCTTCAATGCCAAGAGAGAATGTAGATCACATGCTGATCACGGAGGGGCTCAATCACAGGTTTCAAGAAAGGAGTGATGTGTTAAGACCTGTGTTCTTTCAAGAAGTGTGGAAGGACTGGGAGGGGGTTGAAATGATCAGCTAGGAGGACTGTTAATAGACCAGTTTAGGAATTCAGAAGAAAGATTGAGTGAATAAGATGAGATGTTGGGGATGCTTTTTAAAAAAATGAAATGAAATGGAAGTGTAGCGACTTGGAAAATAATTAAGTGGGGAATGTAAAGAGAAAGAGACAGTTAGGAAAGATGCCCAATTTTCAGGTTTGGGCACCTAAACGGGTAGTGATGCATTCACTGAGATGGAGTAGGAGGGTTTGGGGTGGGGGTGTGGAGAGAATGCATGCAAAAATGCGGTCTTTTTTTCCACCCAATTTACTTTAGGGTAAATAAAAAATAAAGAGATAATATTTTTAATTTAGCCTATTTAACTTAGCAAAATTTATATCTATACATTCCATCAGGGTATGAGCACACACATACACACACTTATACTGTTGATGTTGCACACAACCTCAATCAAGAAGGTAATGAAACTGATGTATCAATATGTTACTGATAGAAGACTTCATTACACATTATGATTGAATTATTTTGAAAGTTTTTAGTTACTCTTAGAAGAAAGCCAACTCCATCAATTTAAACAAAAACAAACATGAAAAACTGTAATTCCACTTGTCAAAAATTCCAGATGGAAGTTAAAAGTTTAGTTTATTCGGGATTCAGTGTGTCATAAGATGGAGTTTCTGTCTTTCTGTTCTGCCACCTGGGTGTCAGCTAGTTCTCCTCATCATCACAGAATGACTGCTATAGCTCCATGCATCACGTCTTTACTCACCAATAACCAGAAATTTTTTAAAAAGGTGTTTTTTTCTGAAATTTTTTATAACTTGAAGATCCATTTCCTGAATCACTTCTGCAGACTTCTGCCCACCTATATTGAAAGAGTTTTATAATATTTCTACATTTGTTGACATAAAAGTGCCCTTATACTGCTGATTTTTCTTTTGTATTGGATTTCTACATGACCATATAAGAGTAAACATTGTTTTAATTTCTTTCCTGACCTCTACGGAGCCTTGTAGAAATCTTTGGCACATTTGTTTTCCTTGATATTTCTGGGAAAAGGAGTCAACTTATCCAGCTTTTTATGCTTGAGGTCCAGAAGATACACACCTGGGAAAAGCCACTGAACTTTAATTAGTCCTTCCTATTTCTTAGTCCTCCTACTGTGCACGGCCTTGTTGTAAAGTGTCATCGTGTAGTGTTTATAAATAAAACATGGAAAAAAGTATGAGGTCACAGTTCAGGGTAAACACTAAGCCATGTCTTTGGAACTGTTGCTATAGCAGCAACGTATTCAGGATCAACAATTCCGATTTCATTCTGGAATTGCAGGATTTCTACATGGTCCGTAAGCAGTGGGGCTCATGGGGACTATGCTCAGTCCGAAGCTCCTGAAGAGGGGCAATGTCTCATTTTGGTGACAGCCCTACATCCTATGCCACTCATTTTGTTCTCAGAGGGAAAAAAACAGAGGCATAGAGGAGAGATAAATTTGATAAAGAGCCAATGAGACAGCACAAATATAAAAATATATATTATCATAATACTCATTTCTAGAAAGCGTAGATAAATAATGACTCAATGTAGAACAGAATGGGGTTGCTAGTACTCTTTCTTTTTACCTCTGCCTCACAACAGTTTCTAAAGACACCTGGAAGAGTCGAACAGGCTTTTGAGGGTTGGGGGTTGGTTCCAGGAAAAAGGAAATGGCCTATGAGGTGGTGTGCTTCCGGTGTCCTCCTCCCCTGTCCTCTCTCCTCTGGGTCTGGGCATATTCTGTCTGAAAGTTGCATTGGCTTCAGAGCAGTGGTCCTGTTCTCTTTTGGATGACAGCTTTGATAATCTGGTGAGATGACAGAACCTCCCCCCAGATAAATGCCCATAGACATATGAATACACATTGTTTTCTGTGTGTTTTTGAGGTAATTGAAAGGGCCCCCTGACCTCCATGAACGAGGATGTCTTTGGAACCCCATCCTTCCCCTAGAAGAGGAGTGGAGGGTGGGACCCTCATCTGAGGAAGCAGAAAACAAGCTAGTTAGGGTTTGACCTTGACTCAAAGCGAGTTAAAGGAAACTTGAGGTTCCTTTATGTGGTGTTTCTACTCACAAAAGGAAAAGAAAATAGAAAAAAATCCTAAACTCAACCCTAGATATTCTGGTATCTTTCCACTATAGTCATTGGCCAGAATGTACACAATTCCTTTATTCTATTGGGCTTAAAAATCTACACAATATTCATACATCCAGATGTGTAATATTTTTCTGTATTTCACTGATTCAAAATTATGTATTTTTACATTTCACATCCCTGTAACTGGAATAAATCTTATAGAAGTGAGCACCCATTATATATAGTGGCAGATTTTAGCATATCTCTCTCAGTAACATAAAAAACAACAACAGACCAGGTAATGAATAAACATATAGATATAAACCACAAGATTAACAAGTTTGATCGATTAGGCATTTTTGGAACAACAAAACAAATTACTGCAGAGTATATGTTCTTTTCAAGTATACATGTGGCCCTCACTAAAATCTACCAAATGCTGTGTAATAAAAACAAGCTTCAACAAATTTCATAATATTGACAACAAACAAAGTGTGTTCCCTGACCACAGTGGAATTAAGCTAGAAATAAAAAATAAAAAATAACTAGAACATTACCAAATTAAAAAACTTAAATACTATAATTATGAATAATCCATGTCTCAAAGAAGAAATCACTCTAAACCAGACATTCCTGTCTGGCCTTCAAGGGTTCCCACCATCCGAATCCTTTGTACCCATCCAGCTATATTTTCTACCTCATTCCACCTCTATGTTCAGACTTTATTTTTATTCACTAGCAACAAAACATACACAACACTGGATTGCTCCAATAGTCTATTACAACACTAACCTTTACTTACTTAATATTAAGAAAAATGGTGTTTCTATGCTCTAGGACAGGAGCAGAATTCCTCATGGAGCCCGTGCCTCTGGGAAAACACTAGAACGGACAAAGTGTTAGACAAATCTGGGTCACAGGGTCCAGTCTGTAGTGGAAGCAGTTGAGACAGGTTTTGTTATGCAGACAGTTGTTTTGCATAATGAAATGATAAATTTTCCTGCCTTCCCCCACCCCATTTCCCATCATTATTGAGACATGGGAGTTTGGGAGTTCTAAAAGAGGACTACAAAAGAAGAGGTGGGAGAAAGAGCTGAACTAAGAAGGGAAGGTGATCTGTGAAATCATGGCATCTGGTCAGGATCAAGTAGGGTCTACCGCTGAGATGGATGCACAGATAAAAGGAAGTGAGTCCTTACTCAGCTGGGGGAGTGCAGGCAGGTCTCCTGGCTGCAGACAGTATGTGCAGGGAATGGCATTAGCGACAGAGAAAGAAGGGCAGAGTGAGAGAGACCGGAGGACAGGTATAGCCTGATAGCCTGGGAGTGACTCATGGGGTTGCAGGTGGAAAGTGGGAGGGGGAACAGCTGGTACAGAGCAGGCAGCAGAAATAGGAAGGATGAAGAACAAGAGTAAGGAACTCAGATTGTGGAGCACCTGAAAGAATATCCTTCCCCTTCACGTCTCTAAGGAGAGGTCAGTGGTGTCGGGAGAGAATGGGGAAATGTGGCCCAGGAGGCTGAAGTGCTTAGAGACGACAGAGATACAACTTGCAGTTGCACCTCATTTAGAATTCTTACTTTTGCCTCATGTAGCAGTCTTATCTCTCTAAGTAGATTTTTAGCTCCTAAAAAAAGACAAATTTGCCACATATATCTAAACATATATATAAAAATCTATACATACATACATACAGATATATATGTATTTATCTGTGTACATGTCACTTATATACATACATGCATACATGCATATGTACTAGATATGTATATAGTGTCTACACACATATACTCAAACATATAGAAAACATATATACATATATGTCATATGTGTTTATATATATGTCATAATTGAGTTCCAGGTCTTAATTAATCCGTTTGCACATAGAAGACCATCTTGGCTATCTCACTAAATAGCACAGAAAGAGAAGATTCTGCAACCATTAACTACTTTGTTTCACATACTTCTTTGTTATGGCGAGGCAAATCTTTCCTGTTTTGTAATCAGTCTTCGCTATGTGATAATTGTTAAATGGAGAGATCCAACCATGATGGTTGTACTTTACAGCTTATATTGTATGTGTAATTTCTTCTTAAGCACAAATACAGCTTTCTTAGATATGTGCTATGTAGCTTTTAAACAGGTATGATACATATCTTGGTTTTAAAATAATGCTTTTCTTGGCAAGCAGATTAAGAGCCGTTTCGTCAGAGTTTTCACAGCAGTGTGGTCTTCGTGTTCACGATTGAGGCAACATGTATGTCAAATCAGAGTCTGATGCTTCATCAAAACTGGTATTTGTGTAAATATCTAAATTATCCTGATAATTAACATCACCACCAGCCTCTATTCAATGTCATCACAAGTGTCAATTTTCAAAGCAAACTGAAAAAAAATTATTATATCAAACTACAGTAAGAAGTACTGTTTGCCAAATATACTCAACTTATATTTACTTTCAAAAACATTATGTAAAGACAAAAGAATAATAAGTACTATATATTCTTGGGCTTCAGCTACAAGAGAGAAAGAAAGAACTCCCAGTCCTTAGACTGGAAACTTCTACAGCCCTGATAAATGGGTTTGAATAAGGCACTTTATTTTTCTGTGCTTCAATTTTGAGTTTTTGTCATAATGGTGAGACAGCTTTTTTGATGTTCTACAGAGAGATAACATATCTTCAAAGTCCTTTCTTTTTCAGGAAGCTACACTGATCACTGGTTGCTACTGAACTTCTGGGAGTTATTTCCCATCTTGGTGTTTATTACACTTGAGTGATGTTAAGTGATTTTTCAAAGAAAAAAATTGGGAACTTCAGGACTGTCCTAAATAAGATGTACTAATAATGTTTCATAAACATGCACTAAAATAGAACTTGTTGTAAATTTCTACAAAATAATAATATTTAACCTTTATTGAATGCTTAATATGCCAGACACTGTACTAAGCCCTCTACAAAAAAATCACATTAATCCTTATGTTTTTAGCATTAATACAACTATATCACCAAAACCACAAAGCCATATGATTTTAATTGTGATGGATTATTGTTTTGTTGAAATCAAACCTCTAACATAGGGTTTAATCATGGGAGGGGGTGAATAAAGACTTTGTTTTAACTTAAACCTGCTTTTGTGTTTTAACTTTAATAACATTAATGCAGAGAGTGCCTATTTAACTATGTACAGCTAAATTGGCATTAGTAACATCAAGCCTTTATTTGATAATTGAGGGTAATCAAATCTTACACTTAATCAAAACTCTGATGAGGAGCAATCTTTAAAGATCAACTTTAATGTAGTATCATTTGGTCGCTCTGTAAAGCTGACTTACTCTCTTGGAAATAAGGTTAAGAAGTTGGTGTTATGGAAATTTGCATTAAATGGGTACCTAATTTAATGATTACTGGAGTCTGTAATGGAAAATTTTCTACTTGGATGCATATGGATCAGTGAAGATGGAATCTTGCTATGGTTTAAAGTATTCTTGAGTCCTCATGACTGTATTATAGTACATTTCATGACTCAATTCTATTAATTGTCTCTATTTGAACTTCTACAAAACAGACAACATCTGAGCTGGGCTGTCTGGTGTCCTCCATCTGGAAGAAGCACATTTGTAAACATAAATTAAAGTCAGGTACTGGAATGATTAAATAAAATTCTAAATGTCTCAAAGAAGTGGTGGATATTCAAGGTTTCTGAGACTTAAGTGTTTGAGAAAGGTGGTCTCTGTCATTCATTTGTCATTCCACCATATTCTACCTGGTACTGTTGTTTAACCTTTTATGTAAATATATTTCTACCTCTAGTTCATGTAGAATTAATTTACACATTTTTCTGAATCATGCAAAAAGGCATTCAAAACTTTCCCATTTATACCTATATTTATTTTGGAATAACTTGGCTTCCAATAGTCTGCCAACTCTTGAAGGTCTTGTGTTAATTACACTTTTAGGAATACCGTGGTAGAAAACAGGACAGCTAATTACTTACAGAAAGATGCTAGGCTGTTTCTAAGACAGCATTCCCATGGCCAGTTTACCTTTTGATGTTATATAGTCCTGATTTCCTACAAAATTCAGTTTTTCTTTTTGAGGTATCTGCTTGTAATGGTTAGTTTTAAATATATATATTTAGTGAAAGCACAATTATTAAATGTGAATTTAATCATGGCCATTTGATAAAAAAAATAGAAAGTGTCCATGTAATAGAATCATATTTTTACATTATTATGTCATTCTTCTTACGGTCTTTCACATTTTCCTTCCCCCTATCTCCTCTCTATTAGGACTTCTGTTGCTATTATCTTGAGGTAGGATGTGGTAGATCAGAAGCCAAATAAAACAAAACAAAAAACAGGATGCACATTCTGGCTTTGTCATTCAAAACCCATCAGGAACAGAGGGGCATGGAGAAAACATTTGGGAAGAGCTGTTCTATTTCTGAATGCACACACACACAATTTCTCTACTTCTAGAAAAATATCCTGCGGTAGGAAAAGCTATCTAAAAGATAGAAATATGATAAGTGTAGGTGAGCACTGAGTGAAGTGGCTTCCCATGAAGAATGCTGGAGAGGTGAAGACTAAAGTCTGATCTCTGAGGACCCTGGGTCTGGCTCTCTGCTTCTATCATAGACCACATAGGAAGCAATAAGTCATAAGGAGGGAATGCTTATATGGTGGGTTTAAATCAACAGGATCACTGGGCCATAGAAACCAATTTTTGTCTAACTTCTGGCTTCAGAGTAGCATAATCCCTGTGCTTTTGAGTAAGGCACAGAAGCAGTACCAATAAATCATTGTAAGGGTTCAGGTAAATAAGAAAGAGGAATCCCTCCCACCAAAACAACCTGCCTGGTTAGAGGACTGGGGCCATAGAAGGTTAGAGGCTCCTAGATGGACAGACAATACTGAAGATTAGAGGACCCGACCCCCATACACATTGGTATTCTCTATAAGTACCAACAATTTATATACAATACCAGGAAATACGAGACCTCAAATAGACAGAGATTATTCTGTCACATAATGTATGAATTGTTATGTCACCTTGAGGAATTGGCCCTATTATTATAATAAACAAACCATCTTAATCCCTTGTAATATTGTTGCTTCTGAAATTTAGTTTGTCTTCTGGTAAATAATTCCAGCTCTCTTTTGATAAACCTTAGTGTGATATGTTACTTTCCATTCTCTCACTATTACCTTATTTGTGTCTTTACATTTCAAGTGTCTTCCTTATTAGGCAGCGCATACTGTTTTTGGGTCTTTTTTCTAAATCCAATTTTATGACCTCTGTGTATTACTGAGGTTTAAAACATCTATGTATTTAATATAATTATATATAGGGTTGGGTTTAAATCTATCATCTTGTCATTTGTTTTCAAGTTATACGATTGTTCACTTGTCCTTTTTCTTTTTCTTTTTTTAGTTCTGTGGGATTAACTGAATTTTTTTTATTTCATTGCTGTCTTCTTTGTTGGCTTATTAGCTATAACTTCTTGTTTTAATATTTTTGGTTGTTTTAGTAAGCATAGTACACATTTTTTACTTACTAAGTGATATTATACAACTTCATGTTTTCAAATGATATTATACCACTTAGTATTTTGTATTAGAACTTTATAATAGTGTCTTTTCATTTCTTCTCCCTCAAACTTTGGGCCACTGTTATCATACATTTTACTTTTAGATATAATGCCACTACTAAATAATTGTTACTTTTTAAAAGTCAGTTACCTTTTAAAGTGATTAAATATTAATTAAAACATTTATATACTTGCCAATGTAGATACTATTTCCATGCTTCCCTATTTCTTTGTTTACACCCATATTTCCATCTGGTTTTATTTTTCTCCTATCTGAAGGACTTTCCTTAACATTTCTTTTAGTGCATATGTGATGGTAATGAATTCTTTCAACCTTTATATGTTTAAAATGTCTTTAGTTTACCTTTGATTTTGAAAGGCATTTTTACTGGGTATAGAAATACTGGTTGCAATTTTTTTCTTTCAGTTTTTTAATGATTTCATTTCATTGTCTTTTCTCTTGCACCATTTTTGACGAGATATTTACCATCACTCTTATCTTTGTTCCCCAGCATTAATGTGTTTTTCTTCCCCTAGAGTTGCATATAAGATTTTCTTATAATCATTGTTTTGGAGCAATCTGATTATGATGTTCTTTGTTGTGGTTTTATTTATATTTCCTGTGCTTAAAGTCCACTGGGCCTCTTAGATATTTAGGATTATAGTTTTCAAAACATTTGGAAATTCTTAGCTATTGTTTTTACAAATATTTTTTGCCCCCACCCATTTTGGGGACTCCCTTTATACCAATAGTAGGTCACTTAAAATTGTTTCACAGTTCACTGATGCTCTCTTCATTTTTAAACATTTTCTTTTCTGTCTGTGTTTAATTTAAATGTTTTTTTTAATCACTGTGTCTTCTAGTTCACTAATCTTTTTATTTTTCTGCATTTTTTAATTCAGTGTATTTTTCATGTCAGACATTATAGTATATATGTCTAGATTTCCATGTTAATTTTTCTCCTATTTAATTTAATAAACTTATGAAATACAGTTATAAAAACTATTTTACTGTCTTGGTCAGTTTATTTTTATGTGTGGGTCAGCTTTGGTCCTACTGATATTTTTTTCTCCTCATCAGTGGTTATGTTTTTCTTCTTTTTTTAATGCCTAGCAATTTTTGATTGGGCACCAGATTAATTTTACTTTTATGGTTACCGAATATCCTTTTATTTCTATAAATATTCTTAAGTTTTGTTCTGCAATATAATTAAGTTACTTATAAACAATTTCATCTTTTTTAGTCTTACTTTAAAGATTTATTAGGCAAGACCATAGCAGTACTCATGCCATGACTAGTTATTCTCTACTACTGAGAATAAATTTTTTTTAATTAAAAAAATTTTATTTAGAAAAGTATCTTTAACATGGTGACATTGACCAATGAGTACATAGGTTTCAGGTAAACATTACTATAGCATTTGAACTATTGATTATATTGTACACCCATCACCCAAAGTCAAATCATTTTCTGTAACCTTATATTTGTCTCTCTTTACACCCTCCTTCCCCTTGATAACCACTTCACTTTTATCTATGTCCATGAGTCTCAGTTTTATATTTCACCTATGTGTGAAATCAAACAGTTTTTAGCTTTTTCTGATTTACTTATTTCACTCAGTATAATGTTCTCGAGGTCATCCATGTTGTCATAAATGTCACTATGTCACCATTTCTTATGGTTGAGTAGTATTCCATTGTATATATGTACCACATCTTCTTTATCCAATCCTCTATCGAAGGACACTTTGGTTGTTTCCATGTCTTGGCCACTGTGAATAATGTTGTGATGAACATGGTGGTACATGTGTCTTTATGTACCAATGTTTTTGAGTTTTGGAGGTAGATATCTAATAGAGGGATTGCTGGGTCATATGGTAATTCTATTCTTAAGTTTTTGAGAAACCACCATACTTTATTCCATAATAGTTGTACTAATTTGTATTCCCACTAGCAATGGATGAGGGTTCCTTTTCCTCCACAGCCTCCCCAACACTTGTTATTACCTGTCTTGTTGCTAATAGCTAATCTAACAGGTATGAGGTGGTATCTATTTATAGTTTTGATTTGCATTTCTTGAATAGCTAGTGAACATGAGCATCTTTTTGTATATCTGTTTGTCTATTTGTATGTCCTCTTGGGATAAGTGTCTGTTCAGGTCCTCTTTCCATTTTTTAATTGGGTTGTTTGCTTGTTTGTTGCTGAGCTTTGTGAATTCTTTATATATTTTTGGATATTAACCCCTTATCAGAGCTGTTGTTTGCAAATATCATCTCCCATTTAGTTGGCTGCCTATTTGTTTTGTTGTCCATTTCTTTAGCTCTGCAGAAGTTTTTTAGTTTGATATAGTCCCATTCATTTATTTTTGCCTTTACTTCCCTTGCCTTTGGGGTCAAATTCATAAATTGTTCTTTATGGCCAAAGACCATGAGCTTACTATTATGTTTTCTTCTATGTAATTTATTGTTCCAAATCTGATATTTAGGTCTTTGATCCATTTTGAATTAGTTTTTGTGCAGGGGGACAAACTGTAGATGGGCTTCATTCTTTTGCATGTGGCTTTCCAGTTTTCCCAGCACCATTTATTGAAGAAGCTTTCTTTTCTCCATTGTGTGTTTTTGGTTCCTTTGTTGAAGATGATTTGTCCATATATAAATTAAAGATTTCACACTGTATTTAGATGATATATCTCTTTTTTCTCCTTTAATCTAGAAGAGTTTTTAACCTATGATTGATCTTGGTGAATTTTGTCCTTCAGTTTAGATTCAAAATGATTGTGCCAACATACATTCTCACTAATAATTGTCGTATGGCTATTTCCTCACAGTTAGATTCAGTTTAAACATTTTTGGCGGAAATATGTGTCATTGAGATGTTCATCTCGGTGCATCACACCTGAGAGCACACAATGTTCCTTGTTGAATTACTTGTGACATTAGGTTTGATCACGTGGTTGAGGAAGTATCTCTCGGTAAGTATTATAATTATTTGCATATAAATCGTATGTAACTTTTAGTTCCAAGTATGCCTACATACTTGATAATTTGGTTGCTATTAGAGATAACATTTTTAAAGTATTATGTTTTTGTAGCAATTGTTTGTTGCTGGTATATAGAAATGCAATGGCCTTTGTATGTTAACCTTACATCCAATTGCCTTATTATACTCTCCTAATAATTCTAATAATTTGAATGTAGATTTTTTTTTTGGTGTTTACATTTTTTTATTATTAAATTTAATGCAGTGACATTGATAAATCAGGGTACATATGTTGAGAGAAAACATCTCCAGATTATCTTGACATTTGATTGTGCTGTATACCCCTCCCCCAAAGTCAAATTGTCTTCTGTCACCTTCTATCTGGTTTTCATTGAGCCCCTCCCCTCCCCCAAACCCCTCTCTCCTTTTCTCCCCATCCCCCCTTCCCACCCCCACCCCCGTTGCCATCACATTCTTGTTCATGTCTCTGAGTCTCATATTTATGTCCCATCTATGTATGGATTCATATAGTTCTTAGTTTTTTTCTGATTTACTTATTTCACTCCATATAATGTTATCAAGGTCCATCCACGTTATTGTAAATGATCCAATGTCATCATTTCTTATGGCTGAGTAGTATTCCATAGCATATATGTACCAAAGCTTTTTAATCCACTCGTCCTCTGACGGACACTTGGGCTGTTTCCAGATCTTCACTATTGTGAACAATGCTGCCACAAACATGGGGGGGTGCATTTCGCCTTTTGGAGCCGTTCTATGGTGTTCTTGGAGTATATTCCTAAAAGTGGGATAGCTGGGTCAAAAAGCAGTTCGATTTTCAGTTTTTTGAGGTATCTCCATACTGTTTTCCACAGTGGCTGCACCAGTCTGCATTCCCACCAGCAGTGCAGGAGGGTTCCCTTTTCTCCACATCCTCGCCAGCACTTCTTCTGTGTTGTTTTGTTGATGAGCGCCATTCTGACTGGTGTGAGGTGATATCTCATTGTGGTTTTAAATTGCATTTCTCTAATGATTAGTGATGTTGAGCATTTTTTCATATGCCTATTGGCCATCTGTATGTCCTCTTTGGAGAAGTGTCTATTCATTTCTTTTTCCCAATTTTAGATTGGATTGTTTGTCTTCCTGGTGTTGAGATTTACAAGTTCTTTATAAATTTTGGTTATTAACCCCTTATCAGACTTATTGTCAAATATGTTCTCCCATTGTGTAGTTTGTCTTTTTATTCTGTTCTTATTGTCTTTAGCTGTACAAAAGCTTTTTAGTTTGATATAGTCCCATTTGTTTATCCTGTCTTTTATTTCACTTCCCCCTGGAGATAAATCAGCAAATATATTGCTCTGAGAGATGTTGGAGAGCTTGCTGCCTATGTTTTCTTCTAAGATGCTTATGGTTTCATGGCCTACATTTAAGTATTTTATCCATTTTGAGTTTATTTTTGTAAGTGGTGTAAGCTGGTGATCTAGTTTCATTCTTTTGCAGGTAGCTGTCCAATTTTCCCAACACCATTTGTTAAAGAGGCTGTCTTTACTCCATTGTATGCCCTTACCTCCTTTGTCAAATATCAGTTGTCCATAGAGCTGTGGGTTTATTTCTGGGTTCTCTTTTCTGTTCCATTGATCTATATGCCTGTTCTTATGCCAGTACCAGGCTGTTTTGAGTACAATGGCCTTATAGTATAACTTGATATCAGGAAGTATGATACCTCCCACTTTATTCTTCTTTTTTAAGATTGCTGAGGCTATTCGTGTTCTCTTTTGGTTCCATATAAATTTTTGGAATATGTGATCTATATCTTTGAAGTATGTGATTGGTATTTTAATTGGTATTGCATTGAATTTATAGATTGTTTTTGGGTAATATAGACATTTTAATGATGTTTATTCTTCCAAACCATGAGCACGGTATATGCTTCCACTTGTTTGTATCTTCCTTGATTTCTTTTATCAATGCTTTGTAATTTTCCGAGTACAAGTCTTTAGTCTCCTTGGTTAAGTTTACTCCTAGGTACTTTACTTTTTTGGTTGTAATAGTGAAGGGGATTGTTTCTTTAATTTCTCTTTCTGACTGTTCATTGTTGGCGTATAAAAATGCCTCTGATTTCTGAGTATTGATTTTATATCCTGCCACTTCGCTGAATTCATTTATCAGGTCCAGTAGTTTTTTGACTGAGACTTTAGGGTTTTCTATACACAATATCATATCATCTGCAAATAATGATAGTTTTACTTCTTCTTTTCCAACTTGAATGCCTTTTATTTCTTCTTCTTGTCTGATTGCTGTGGCTAAGACTTCCAGGACTATGTTAAATAAGAGTGGTGAAAGGGGGCACCCCTGTCTTATTCCTGATATTAAGGGGATTGCTTTTAATTTTTGCCCATTGAGTATGATGTTGGCTGTGGGTTTGTCATAGATGGTTTTTATCATGTTGAGGTATGTTCCCTGTATTCCCACTTTGCTGAGAGTTTTGATCATGAATGGGTGCTGGATTTTATCAAATGCTTTTTCTGCATCTATTGAAATTATCATATGGTTTTTCTCCTTCTTTTTGTTTATGTGATGAATTACATTGATTGATTTAAGAATATTGTACCAGCCTTGCTTCCCCAGAATAAATCTCACTTGATCATGGTGTATGATTTTTTCCATATATTGTTGGATCCAGTTTGCTAATATTTTGTTGAGGATTTTAGCATCTATATTCATCAGAGATATTGGCCTATAATTTTCTTTCTTTGTGTTGTCTTTGCCTGGTTTTGGAATCAGAATTATGCTCGCCTCATAAAAGAAGGAGCTTGGAAGTCTTCTTTCCTCTTGAATTTTTTGAAATAGTTTGAGAAGGATAAGAGGTAGTTCTTCTTTGAATATTTGGTAGAACTCAGTTGTGAAGCCATCAGGCCCTGGACTTTTCTTTGTTGGGAGTTTTGTTGTGTTTTTTTTGTTTGTTTGTTTTTTTCCATTTTTCTGAAGCTGGAAACAGGGAGAGACAGTCAGACAGACTCCCGCATGCGCCCGACCAGGATCCACCCGGCACGCCCACCAGGGGCGACGCTCTGCCCACCAGGGGGCGATGCTCTGCCCATCCTGGGCGTCGCCATGTTGCGACCAGAGCCACTCTAGCGCCTGAGGCAGAGGCCACAGAGCCATCCACAGCGCCCGGGCCACTTTTGCTCCAATGGAGCCTTGGCGGCAGGAGGGGAAGAGACAGAGAAGAAAGTGCAGTGGAGGGGTGGAGAAGCAAATGGGCGCTTCTCCTGTGTGCCCTGGCCAGGAATCAAACCTGGGTCCTCTGCACGCTAGGCCGACGCTCTACCGCTGAGCCAACCGGCCAGGGCGGGAGTTTTTTGATTACTGTTTCGATCTCATTTGGTGTAATTGGTCTGTTTAGGTTTTCTGATTCTTCCAGATTGATTTTTGGAAGATTGTACATATCAAGGAATTTGTCCATTTCATCTAGGTTGTCTAGCTTTTTGGCATACAGTTCTTCATAGCATTTTCTTACAATATTTTGTATTTCTGTTGTGTCAGTTGTTATTTCTCCACTCTCATTTCTAATTTTATTTATTTGAGTCCTCTTTCTCTTTTTCTTGGTGATTCTAGTTAAAGGGTCATCAATCTTGTTTACCTTTTCAAAGAACCATCTCCTAGTTTCATTGATCCTCTGTATTGTTTCTTTAGCCTCTACGTCATTTATTTCTGCTCTGATCTTTATTATTTCCTTCCTTCTACTACATTTGGGCTTTACTTGCTGTTCTTTTTCTAATTCTTTTAGATGCAGGGTTAAGTTGTTTATTTGATCTTTTTCTAGCTTCTTTGTTTTGTTTTGTTTTTCATTTTTCTGAAGCTGGAAACAGGGAGAGACAGTCAGACAGACTCCTGCATGCGCCCGACCGGGATCCACCCGGCACACCCACCATGGGGCGATGCTCTGCCCACCAGGGGGCGATGCTCTGCCCATCCTGGGCGTTGCCATGTTGCGACCAGAGCCACTCTAGCGCCTGGGGCAGAGGCCACAGAGCCATCCCCAGCGCCCGGGCCATCTTTGCTCCAATGGAGCCTTGGCTGCGGGAGGGGAAGAGAGAGACAGAGAGGAAAGCACTGCGGAGGGGTGGAGAAGCAAATGGGCGCTTCTCCTGTGTGCCCTGGCCGGGAATCAAACCCGGGTCCTCCGCACGCTAGGCCGACGCTCTACCGCTGAGCCAACCGGCCAGAACCTTTTTCTAGCTTCTTAAAGTGTGCCTGTAGTGCTATGAACTTCCCTCTCAGGACTGCTTTTGCTGTGTCCTATAAATTTTGAGTTGTTGTATGCTCATTATCATTTGTTTCTAGGAATTTTTTTATTTCTTCTTTGATCTCATTCTTAATCCACTTGTTATTTAACAACCACTATTTAGTTTCCATGTGTTTGAGAATTTTTGAGCTTTTCTGTTGTGGTTGATTTCTAGTTTCATGCCGTTGTGATTGGAGAAAGTGCTTGATATGATTTCAATCTTCTTAAATTTGTTGATACCACTTTTGTGCCCTAACATGTGGTCTATCCTAGAGAATGTACCATGAGCACTTGAAAAGAATGTATATTCTGTTGCTTTAGGGTGAAAGGTTCTAAAGATATCTATTAAATCAAGTTGATCTAGTGTGTTCTTTAAGTCTGCTGTTTCTTTGTTAATTTTCTTTCTTGAGGATCTATCTAGTGATGTTAGTGGGGTATTGAAATCCCCTACTATTATAGTATTGCTGTTGATCTTGCCCTTTAAATTCATCAAAGTCTGCTTTATATATTTAGGTGCTCCTATATTAGGTGCATAGATACTTATAATAGTTATATCTTCCTGTTGGATTGCTCCCTTTATCATTATGTAGTGGCCTTCTTTATCTCTTACTATATCCTTTGTTTTAAGGTCCAATTTATCTGATATAAGTATTGCTACCCCAGCTTTTTTTTTAATTTCCAATTGTATGAAATGTTTTTTTCTATCCTTTTACCTTCAATCCATGCGTATTTTTTGTTCTAAGGTGTGTCTCTTGTAGACAGCATATGTACAGGTCCTGTTTTCTTATCCATGTAACTAACCTAAGTCTTTTGATTGGATCATTTAATCCATTTACATTGAAGGTTATTATTGATATGTAGTTGTTTATTGCCATTTTATTCTTTAAAGCTGTATTCATTTTTTTGCTATATTCTTTTCCCACTTTGATCTGTTTACAACAGACCCCTTAACATTTCCTGCAGCATTGGTTTGGTTGTAATGAATTCCTTGAGTTGTTTTTTGTCTGGAAAGCTTTTTATTTCTCCTTCAATTTTAAATGATAGCCTTGCTGGAGAAACTAGTCTTGGTTGTAGGTTCTTGTTCTGCATTACTTTGAATATTTCTTGCCATTCCCTTCTGGCCTCAAGTGTTTCTGTTGAGAAGTCTGATGTCATCCTTATGGGGGCTCCTTTGTAGGTGATAGTTTTTTTTCTCTAGCAGCTTTTAATATTTTCTCTTTATCGCTTAGCTTTGGTATTTTAATTATGATGTATCTTGGTGTAGATTTTCTCGGGTTTCTGTTTAATGGAGTTCTCTGTGCTTCTTGAACTTGTGAGAGTTTCTCCTGCATTAATTTAGGGAAGTTTTCAGCTATGATATGATTGAACTAAGTCTCTATCCCTTGTTCTTTCTCTTCTTCTTCAGGAATTCCTATGATGCAGATGTTATTTCTCTTCATGTTGTCACAGAGCTTTCTAAGAATTTCCTCAGACTTTTTGAGTCTCTTTTCTTTTTTCTTCTCTGCTTTCATGCCTTCATTCCAGTTGTCCTCCAACTCACTGATTCGATCCTCAGCTCTATCTATCCTGTTTTTAATTCCTTCCATGTGGTCTTTATTTCTGATATTGTATTTGTCATCTCCGACTGATTTTTTTTATACTTGCTATTTCTTTATTTAGGTTTTCATAATGACCATCCATTGTTGTTCTAAGATCCCTAAGCATCCTTACAATCGTTATTTTGAACTCCACATCTGGAAGTTTGATTATTTCCATATCACTGAGTTCATCTCCTGTAGATTTCTCTTGTGGTTTTATTTGGATTGCATTTTTTTGTCTTCTCATTATGTCTGTGTTTGGGTGTTTTGTTTGTAGAGTTGGTTGAGTCTAGGCTTGGTGTTGTCTGCTTCCAGTTTTCAGTTGTATTATTTCTAGATCTTCTTGGGTTGGTATCAGCTATTATTTGTAATCCACTTTCAGATTTGGGCAGCTTTGAAGTCTTGATTTTTTTGTTTTCTTAACAGGTGATAGTCTTGTTTACTGATCTCAGCAGGGGGCTTCCTTGAAACTGTATCCAGGAATGCGATGGGTGTAACCTGAGACTCTGAAGGCCTCTTCCGCCAACTACTCTTTCTGGGGGCAGGGTGTTTTCTCAGTTTCAGTAGGGGGTAGGTGTATCTCAGATCTCCATGGAGACCTGAGTTACTGTCCCTCCTCCCCACTTCTTGTTTTCAGCTGTGTCTTGTTGCGCTGATTGGAGCTGGAGAGATGTCTGGAGATCTCTGATCCAGAAGCAGTTCAGTACTGTTTTGTGGGGAAGGATCAGTCCCTCCCCCAGCTATGGCCGCCTCCAGCACGGATTAGTCAGCTTTTTTTTTTAGGTCATCTCCTGCATTCCTTAGCCCCTCACAGTCTGTCCCTCTCTCTTTCCTTTCCACTTGGGAGGTAAGCTGGTGTTTTCAACACACCTTGCTCCCTGGTCACCAGGCAAGTGGCTGTGAGCAGTAGTTTTTGCTCTTTTCCCTGGGGTGAGATCCCCTCTGGGCTCTCAGCCTCACCCCCCCTGTTCCTGTAAGCAGGGGAGATTCAGATGCTCCCTACCAGGTTTGTTGTGGCTTCTTCTTTGCTCCTTGGTTTTTGAGAGCTGTTCTTGAAAAACCAGTCCAGAGCTGGTTTTTCACACTGATTTTTCCTAAATTGATTTGTATTCCAGTTTGGTGGTGAGAGCTGGGCATCTATGTGTCCGCCTACTCCGCAGCCATCTTCAGGTCCTTCAGAATAGATCTTTTTATATACTACCTCCACTACCCTGAGAATCATGGGTTTCTCAAGTTTGGCTGATAGAGATAGGTAGTATTTTTAACCTCTATAAGGCATTATTATCACCAGTCATTTAAGGTGAGTCTTTTCCCAGCTGAACTTAGTTTTCTCAGACAAATGATCTGATTAGAAGTCTGCTAAGTATTTGAGGGGGCCATCTTTAAATCTCCAGAATTCCTTCTCTGTGCAGCTCTCAACTCTTCCATACTCTGCCTGTGTGACCCAGTCTTCTTGATCTTGTTCATCTCTCAGCTCTGCCTCCTCAACTCAGGGATTCTGCTAGATTCTTCTTGTGTTCCCCCTCCCTGTACTGCAACCTAGAAATTCTTTCAGGTTGGTAACCAGGGAGCTATTGCAGAGCTCACTTATGTAACTTGTTTTAAACTTTCTTTAATAGTCATTGGCCAATATCTTGACACATATTGTTTCACATATTTGGGCAATTGTTTTCTTCGATTATTTCAGCAAGTAAATATGGTCCCTGTTATTCCACCTTGGCCAGAAGCAGAAGTCTTATTGCTATTTTTTAATTTGCTTATTCCCCCAGCAGCATCTTTAATGGATTTCCTGTGAGGTAACAGAGAATTCTGGTTCTTAGCACATCTCCAAAATAATAGCTCAGGCATTCTAATTCACCAGTGAGTCTCAAAGGGTACCTGAGTGAACAGTAGTGCTGTAAAAATATAAGCATTTTCACTGTCTAAGCAACAGAGGAAAATATAAAGTTCCAAGTGAATTTCCATGTACTATCATCTTTCCAGGTGTGTTGGAGTAAAACTGTTAATTTAAAACCCTCTAATTGATAAGAAAAATTATACAAATAATAGACTAAATTTATCTTTCTTCCATTGATACTGTATTTATAAAAAAAGAGAAAGACACACAAATATTCAATGTCAAATATTCAGCAACAAGAAAACTTTTAAAATATTTAAAAGAAAAACTTTAAATATAAGCAGATAATTATGTACAAAAAGCTTTGATCATTTCAAATGAACATTATGTATTTATTTGAATAAGTTACTTATAATCTCTATGAGTTAACAGAATGAGATTTTTTAAAGCCTACTTGAGTTATTCTGTCTCATCACTACTTTTCCATAAATTCTTTTAGCTTCCACATCAAACACAGACATAAACCTCTACGTGGAAGATGGCCCTTTCTCTTTTATTCCTTAAATTGATAATTTTTTTCTGTTAAAATATATTCTCCAACTGGTTTTTCCCTTTTTAAAGTCTAAATTATATATTGATAAATGGGAAATGTTTTTAAATAAATGGAATCATTTTGTGTGCAGATACCAATAGTCCTTCATTTAGGAAATGTAAATTTTCAGAAAAGCAGATCTTCACTGAACTCAGTGTTGCAAGCCTCATTTGCCAGAACAGCATCTTGCAATTCACATTTAATCTTTCAGCAGAAAGAAGATTACAAACTGAGAAAAATTACCCTCAATTAAAGGTTACCTAGTTTTTAAAAAGGGAGAGTGAAAGAGATGGCTTTCAGAAATGTACTTCAGTTTGCTTTATTTTATTAAGCTCTCATGGGAAAATTTCGTAAATTCTGATTCCCTCTCTATAGTGACTTAACTACTGTGTTTCTCTGACTCTCAGAAATGGAGGATTTATGCTACTTTCTGTTGGAAGTGTCCAGGAGAGAGAAGTACAGACTAGGATCAGATAGGGCTCCATTGGGATGAACTGCTACAGATGGGACTTGAATCATAGATTGCATTTCAGGAGTGCTGCCAAAGGGGACAGTCAGAGCTGAGAGAGGGAAAGGAAGGCAAGGAATTTAGAAAGGAGAGAGTGAGTGGTTTTGCTAAGTCATCAGGTTTGTGTGGAAGAATGATGACAGTTAGTACTGGCAAGGGAAGCCTGACTCCATGATGGAAGGACTTCCTTACAAAGCTGAGATACTTGTTCTTAATTTAATAACCAGTGCTGATTGTTAGACATTCCTGAATCAAGGATTCCTATAAAAAAAAGAACTACCCCTAGAAATTAGACTATGAAAGTTGAGTGTGAGATGGGTACTGATAACAGCAGCCAAGTCAGCATTCAGAAGCCAATCAGTTGCTTTCCTATCATATCAAGCCATGAGGTTGACTCTAGGTCAAACCAGACAGTAGGATATGAGTGTTTGGCCTCATGGATGTTTTCACAAAACTCCTGGGCAGGATCAGGTAGGAATTAATCTCATCCAGGAAGAGGCAGCAAGGAATCTAGCAGCAGGTGCCACAAAGGGAAGGAGACATAACAAAAGCAGAAGACAAAGAAGACATGAATTCTCATCTATTTATTCTTCTTTTTATGTGGCAAATGAATGGCTTCCCTTGCAGACTCAGTATCTACTAGACTTTGCTGGGAATTCTTTCAAGTATTCTTGCTCATAAGACACCATTTAGCCCTGGCCGATTGGCTCAGTGGTCTATGTTGGCCTGGAGTGCAGGAGTCCCAGGTTCAATTCCCGGCCAGGGCACACAGGAGAAGCGCCCATCTGCTTCTCCACCCCAACCCCTCTCCTTCCTCTCTGTCTCTCTCTTCCCCTCCCGTAGCCAAGGCTCCATTGGAGCAAAGTTGGCCCGGGTGCTGAGGATGGCTCCGTGGCCTCTGCCTCAGGTGCTAGAATGGCCCTGGTTGCAACAGAGCAATGCCCCAGATGGGCAGAACATCGCCCCCTGGTGGGCATGCCAGGTGGATCCTGGTCGGGCGCATACGGGAGTCTGTCTGACTGCCTCCCCATTTCCAACTTCGGAAAAATAAAAAATAAAATAAAATAAAATAAAGACATCATTTAAAAGGCCCTGGAGAAAACAGTAAAAATACAAATATACATGTTCACCAAATACAAAACTGTGCCTCTTGAAAGCATGTCAGCCTAGAATTCAGTCTGAACAAAGAAATCTAAAAATTCCCTTTTTCATTGTTCTAAAAGATTATAAAAGTTTTCTAAACATAATTTTTATCACCTTCCTTTTTTTTTTATCATTTATGAACATATGTGTTTTTTATGATATTCACAACATGCTTGTGTCACAAGATTCAAATTTAATTTCCTGCAATTACTGCACAATATGCATGGCACAAAAAATGATATAAAAATGACAGAAAATAATGAACAGTTACTCCATTTCTGCTAAGTTACCTTTTGGAAATAAAACTCAAGAACAACCCTTCCAAAGCTTTTGATTGGCTGTCTCCAATCCATGTTGTTTAGAGGCATTGGTAATAATCGTTAGAAAATTTCAAATCTCCCTATAGTAGCAGGATTTAGTTTATTGAGAAATTATCATCCCGTACACCCAGAGATTTAAGAGAGCTTGTAACTTCCTTCTTATGCTCAGGAAATGTGAAGTTAGATTGGTTTAGCTGGTAGTTTGTCAACAGAGATTTGCATCTTCTAATTTGGAGTCAAAGGTAGTTGAGCTAATTTATTCACATCATTATGTGTCTCCTTTCTTACAGGTAGCAACAATAAACTTGTAGACAAAAGCTTGTTTATGACAAGTGGAGTAGAAATCCTTCCTCTTACTATTTTCGTAGAGACACGAATGCCCAATGATCTGCTTTAGAGCTCTTCACCACTGAGTAATTTTGACCCTGGGACAAAAATTTTTACCGTTCTAAGCTTCAATGTGCCCATCACTAAAATGGACATCTGAAAAACCTCTCCATCATAGAGTTGTTGGCAATGAAGTGCCCAGTTTAAGGTAAGCACTGATACATGTTAGTTATTGTTACAGTGATGATGGTGCTGCCCACAACAATAAAGATGCATGTCCAAGGCCCTTTCCAATGTAAAATAGAATAGCTATAGTATATTGAAGTAGATGTCACAGTACAGTAAGTTCTGTTGCATGAGTGACACCTCCCACCTGTGTTTATTTGCTTAGTTCTAACTCAGGCATCCAAAAAAGGGACAAAATATGGTTTGTCTTACTAGGTGTAATTTTCATGAAATGCCATCCCTGAATTGACTTAACTTTTCCCAAATGTTCATGAGTGGGAGAAAATTCTCAAGTAAATAAGAAAAGAAAAGAAGAAAGAGGGGAGGGAGGGAAGAGCTAGAAGGAAGGGAAGGAACAGAAGAGAGAGAGAGAAAATTGCAAAAGATGACTGACACTAAAGATAAAGTTCTTTGGGAGAAAAAAAGATTAACTGACATGATCTCTTGCTAAGTAAGGTACACTGACATCCATCATGTTGGCATTTGATGGGCTACAGTTCTCCCAGGATGAGCTCTGCTTTAGTGTTTTTACTTAATTAAAGCATAGGAAAGACTTTTCCTGACTGAGAATAGAATTCCCTTATCCAGCAATTTGCTTTCTTTGGCAAATTCATTGACAATAAAATACTCAGCTATTGAGAAATAAAGTGACATAATGGAGAATATTGAGGATTATTTAAGATTCCTCCCTGTTTCCTTTATTCCCTAGTTGCCCATTTTTATATATATATATTTTACCTATTACTCTAGTTTTATCTGGTCTTCTAGCCCTTAGATCAGAGTTGACAGGAATGTGGGAGTGAGTCTAAGATAAGTCAATTCCTTGGAAGTCTCAGCTAGTAAAAGAACAAAGATGAGATACAGTTGAACTGTTGTTTATGAAAATGGGGTTCTTCCACAGAGTTGCAGGAAAAGCCTTTTGGGGACCCATGGGCAGGAGGATGAGGTATAGTGGGAAGATTTACTGAAGCAAATACAAAGGTGTGTCCCAGGTGCCAGACGTCTCATCCATGACCAGGTAGCTTAGCTCCACCCCGCTGCGGAAGAAGTCCAGCCTTGTTTCACCAAGCCCAGCAGAAGGGTCCGGGACCAGAGATATTCTATCATTACCTGGCACCCATAGGGCACCAGATATCACTGTAGTTCAGTTTAGTCCATGCCAAGGCTTAGTCCTGCTCAGTCTTTGTCCCCATTAGGCTAGCTTAGTCTCCGTTTCCTGCTGCGCGTTGGCCGGTGCTACCCTGCTGCACCCGGGCCTGTGCTGCAACTCCGTCCATGCTCGGAGCCCATGCTTGGGCCTCTGCAGCTGCAAGGGAGAGAGAACACACAAATGCATGGGCAGTGCACGAACAAACACGTGCTACCCAGGAGGGCTTTCGTTAAACTTTGATTATATTCCCTTGGGCTTAGGAAGAGGTAAGTTTTCTTTCAAAGTAACCAATCTCTTTTCTGGCTGTTCACTGATAGATATGTGTATTCCAAACTGCCCTCTTGATGTTCTGCTTATCTGTCAGACCTCACCCTTACTGGACTATTGCCCCTGAGACAGAGGAATTCCAAAAAGCTGACAAGCCGCCCCAAGGAGGGGCTCCGGACATACCAGGACTTTTGCCTCAGTATCCCCTCAGGCTCTTCCAAACACTATATAACTTGCCCCTAGTCTGTAACCGGCGCTCTGCTCCCCAGGAGAAGTGCCTGGCAGGGTTCCTTTCTTCCTTTCAATAAAGCCTGTTACTCTGGCCTTTCAGACTCCCATGGATCCCAACATTCACAACTTGCGTTAAATCCTCCCCCTATCCAGTCCCTGTCCTAAATCCATCAGCTTTTATGTCCTTTACTCAATTAAACTCTTATCCCAGATTAGACGCCTCCCTTCTGTGGTCACCATCTTGGCTCCTATAGTTCATGTAGCCAGCAAACGAATTTTCCCTTCCCTGGTTCCTTCCACCCCCCACTCCCGCCACCACAACCTTCAGGGAACAGACCAGTGGTTCCTGGGGACACTGAAACCAGTCCTCCCTCTCTACGGGGTGGGGTAGTGCGTGCAGAGGGATGCCAGTCCCCTTGGTGGGGATGCGGCCATCCCTGAGGTACCTGAAGCTGGAACTTCCAGGCTCAGTCAGGCCCAGTCAGTCTAGCTCCCTTCTCTTTTGTTAATTCCCAGCTGTCTATGCTAACAGAACAACTTGACATTTGCATGTCTTGCCTAGCATGGAGCACATTTTTAAATATGAATAATAAGCCAGTGGCATGGAAATGGCAGGTTTCCACCAAAAAGCCATCTTGAAATCACATTTTGCATGTAAACAGAAGTCTCTAGTCACCAGAATTTCCACTTAACAACATTGAAACAAGCCGCTGGGCTCTGCTTTAGTCCAAGGTCATTCTGTGGCAAGTGCCCCCAAGGTAGTTCCCCTCAACGAATTAAAGGTCTGTGTTTGGGAAACACATATAGCTCTGTCATAATGTACATGTAAACATTCACAGAGTTGATTTATTGTGACCCTTGTTTTCTTTTGAATTAATACCAACTGTAAAAGAAAATACTTTAAAATCGAATGTTTCATAACAGTCACTCATTGAAAACAGTACTGGCAGATGTAGACTGAGGATTATAATGTTGGTTCAAAACTGTGAAAAGTAGAAACCAGCAACCTCTTTACAGGAGTGGAAGTTCAAGACTTGAAGAGTTCCTTTCTTAGGCTGCACTAATGCAAAGCCAGTGTCTGTATCCTGCCCTGAGCTCTGCAGAATGCACTTATTACGTGTGTTTCTTAGTTGTGGTTCCCCAGAAGTAAAAGGGACAATGACAAATTAGTAGAGAATTATCTAGAAGAAGACAAATGTAAAGGAGGAGGGAGTTTGGAAACCGTGTTTTATGCAAAATAGTCAAAGGAAATAGATGTATGTACTTCTTTTTTTGACTCCAAGTTGTCTTCGTGCAATTTTCAGAATGATTCAAGAGGGTGGTAGGACAACATGCTCTTTGCTGCTCCCTAGAGCAGAACAAAGAATGAATGGGGTGGAGATATTAGAGAAGCAATTTTTCCCAAAATATGAAGTGGATATTTGTAAAGATCAGAGCCCTGCTTTGCCCACTGTGAGGCTCGTTCTAGCAAAGGTTGGTCTCTGAGTTTTGGCAGCTTGAAAGGGCTTCCCTGCCCTGGGAGGAAGCAGGGACTGCCTTCAAAGGACTCTCGGATTCCCTAATGTCTTCCTGTCACTCTTTGATCTGTTTGTTTGGTTGCATTCAGTCTTACATATTAGTCTATCTCATAACAATCAATAAATGGGTCCATTTGGAAATGGTGTCATTCAAGATTTTTTGTAGATAAAAATGGTATTTTTAATGCACATAAGTAACTCACTATTTAGAAGAAACAAAATGCAAAGCTTTTGTTAAGAGTCCATTGGCAGTGCAAACAATTATTTTCGATATGAAACATTTTTTTTCCTCAGATTGGAGAGACGTTTATATCCCAGCAGGGTGGGGTGCCCCACGAGTCATTAAATAGAAGA
The DNA here is from genome assembly GCF_036850765.1 of Saccopteryx bilineata. Taxonomy (NCBI): domain Eukaryota; kingdom Metazoa; phylum Chordata; class Mammalia; order Chiroptera; family Emballonuridae; genus Saccopteryx; species Saccopteryx bilineata. Next base: position 15,554,323 of record NC_089500.1, read on the forward strand.
AATTCTGATGCTTTGGTGTTGTGGATAAGATGTTGAGGCTCTACCCTATTCCTCCTCTCATTGAATAAGCACTTCATTAAAATATTTCACTCTGGAAATATTAGCACCAAATTAATGGAATCCAGTGCCATCAGAGAGATATAACATCTTGTAACCTTCTGCGAAAGTTCAAGTCCCCTTTACTGGAGTTCCTTCTCAAGTCTCAAACTAGCAACGGCACCTGTGCCACCTGCTTGAACTTCAGTTTCCTCATCTGTAAAATGGTGCTAACAGCACTCCATGCCCTTGGCCGTGAGAACTGAACCCCAGTACCCTACCACACATAAAATATGTAACTTTAAGATGCATTGGAGGAGCAGCCTCTGTTCCACCTGGGTTGAGCACATCAGAAATAATTGAATACAGAAGAATCTTTTAAAGGAATCTTTAATCCAACATCAAACAGCACCGCCATTGCCAAAGTACTAAATAGCCACACACTTTGGGGCAGACTTTTATCTCTGATTTCTCTAAAATGACTATGAATTAGAGAAATATTCCATCTAAAGAATGTTCTCTAATGCTGTGGAGTAGATGTTTCACAGCACACACTTAAAGGGGTTTACATAAAATTAGAGGACATTACATAAAATTGTTTGATAATTTATGAAATCTTATTTTTAGAGGTCAAACCTAGGCATAATCTTAGGGGCAGCATCACGTATTGTATGTTCTTGGCATTATTTTATTTTTTAAATCTCTCTGCTAAAAGTTTTGTTTGTATGGTATTGTAACAATAATAGACCTTAGATTTATATTAATATGTCAAACAAGAAAAGGAAATATTATTTAATATTATAAATATAATATTTCAGTGGATTGATGATAGATTTAAAACCCTAACCTAATGATTACTGGTCTGAAAGTATCACCCCGAGCCCCTTCCAACAATTCAACTGATTAATGTTTACCATTTATTGAACATTTACTCTTAAATGGAGACAGCTTTGAACCTGGAAGGCAGTCATTTCAGATGTTGTTATAGTCACAACCAGACAAGGTTTCTCTCACCTTTAGTCCCTCTGCTGTTAGCTCTATCTGAGTAATATTGCCTAAAAGGTATTCCCTTGTAGAAGGAATAATCAAATATAAATTATTGTATGAAATCTTTTATTTTCTGTTTTACACAAATAGATAGACAATTCTCACATTTATAAACTTTGCTCCCTGAAAATAAGATTTCATAAATTATCAAAGGTTTTGGGTAATCTCTTCTAAATTTCAACTCCTACTAGAGCTGTGTTAAACATCTACTCCTAATCACAGCCTTAGAGAGCATCTTTGAAGTTGTTAATAAATTCAGCAAATGTTAATTTGTGCCTTCTGGATTCAGAATCCCATGCCAGATACCATGGAGTGCAGAAAATACAATACACACTGTAGAGCACAGGGCAGCTGAAGCCAAAGAGGAAAATCACACTGTGACTGTAAGAGCCCAGTGAATAAATGCAGGTGGGAGTTTAGAGGTCTGTGTTCTGGGCTGAACACTGATAGCTTCTTGGAGAAGGTGACATATGACTGCACCTTGAAGGCTCGGGAGCATTTAATTGGGAAATATAGAAGACATTTCTGCCCTGGATGGAGATACAAGACTGGAACAGAGGGCACCTAAAATGTATTTCTGAAAATTCCTCAAGCACATATATTTTCTGGGTTTATTGAGGAGAGGAGAGGAGAGGAGAGGGGAGGTGAGGGAAGGGGAGGGGAGAGGAGGGGAGGGGAGGGGAAAGGAGGGGAGGGGAGCAAGAAGATAAAGTCTAGTTTTGAAGTCAGGATTTTTCTACATTGCGATTTTTCACGTCATATCTTTAAAGTTCAAGTGCCCTTTGAAGACACTGCTCTGAAGCCTTTACAACAAATCTGAGAACATTCATACCTAATTTAGACAGAGATGACAGGTCCTTGTACTTGCACACATGGTCTGCATATTCTGGATCACTAAAGCCACTCTGATGACTATTTTTATTGGTTTTATGACGGTGATAAAAAGAAAGCGTGTTGCATTTGCAAAGGTTTTTAAACATTATTTATACCTAGAATATCTGGTTGCATGCCCCGAAATAATAAAAGCAAATGGGTTCGTCTAAATCTGCGGCATAATGTGGGGGTAATAGAAGAGACTTTATATGCCATCATGAGTGCTAGGGCAGGGAATTAGGGGAAAACTTTGAAAATCAGAGTTCTTGTTAGTGCCTCTTAATGGACTAACAATTTAGATCTAATTGATTACCGCTTTAATTGTCCATAATCTCTCTATACTAGGGTAGCCTTGTGGGATATTACTAGTCAAATTAAAACTAATTCAAAACAATTTCCAATTACAGAATGTGTTGTGTCTCTTTCAGGCTTGGGAACTTTGGGGCAACGTAGTGTTGATGACAGGCTGAGCCACGTGCCTGCTCCGTTTAAGTGGTTTTCAGTGACTCATTTCAATGGAGCTGCTTTGCAAAGTGGGCTAGTGCAGCTGACTCTGTGGGGGGGAAAAAGTGACTTCAAATTTTTAAAAATATTTATTTTTCAAGAGAGAGAGAAAGACATCAATTTGTTGTTTCATTTATTTATGCATTCTTGGTTGATTTCTCATATGTGCCCTGTCTAGGCATCAAACCTGTAAAGTTGGTGTACTGGGATCTACCTGGCCAGTGGTAAAAAATTTTAATTAAGAAAAAATGATGACATGGTTATCTTTCAATGCAAATATATGAATCTACCAAACTCTTCACATCAGGTTTCTGTGTTTGACCTCCTTCATTAACACATAGTCAAGGGAAGTGATATAGATTGAATGGCTGAGACCCCAAAGTTCATATGTTGAAATGCTATCCCCCGATGCACAATGTAATGAGATTAGGAAGCAGGACATTGAAAGGCACTGAGAATTAGATGAGGCAATGAGGGTGGAGCTCTGATTAATGGGATTAGTGACATATAAGAGTCTCAAGAGAGCTTGTTCCTCTCTGCTCTTCCCCATGTGAGGACAAAGTGAGAAGGCAGCCATCTACATGCCAGGAAGGGGACCTTCTCTGGCCATCTGATCTGGTGGTTCTCAGACCTCAGAACTGTAAGATATAAATGTTTGTTGTTTAAGCCACTCAGTCTATGGTAATTTGTTATAGCAGTCTGAACTGACTAAGACAGGCAGCAATAAAAATCCTTGTGACCCCTTGAGTAGGTATTTTTGTTTCTGATCATTGTTGAATCATATGATTGACTGTGTTGCATTATAGACCAAGGAGAAGGTGAGTGGGCTTTTATGACTCTTTGATGGGACTAACCTTGGCTTGAACTCCCTTGGTCGCCATCATGAGAAAACAAGGAAAACAGACCAGCCTTTCCTACCTTTAACCCATGGCTAGTACGTTCACATAGTCTCACTTGACACTTTTTAAACAACACAGTGAGGGACATTATTTTGCAAATCTACTCTGTGGTTGCTGAAGGCTGCTAAAAATGTCACAAAAGAGTGCAGATTTTGATGACGTCAGAGTAATGGCGGAGTAGGAAGCGATACCGATAAATCTCCCCCAAAACTCAACAAGATCTTCAACCAGAAACAGAAAAACCTATACTTGGAGCCTCCAGATGCTTCACAATACACCCGAAGGTATGGTCGAGTGAAAAATTGGCTAAATATATAACCAAATCCTGAAGGAAATAGGGAGTAAGAAATGCTCCGCCTTCCTCACTAACCTAAACAGGGCGGCTTTCTCTGGTAACTGTGAATATAGAAACTGAGGTGGGCAAAGGGGGTGAATACATCCAGGCCGCACACAAAAGGCCGAACCAGGCTGTGGCACGAAGATCCTAGCGGAGGAAAAACTGTTCCTGTGGCAAGCCAGGCAATACAAGCTAACACTCGCGCCAAACCCAAACAAAGAAAGACAAGCGGGGCAGCCATTTTACCCGTTCTCCTGGTTGGTGCGCAGTTAGTGGGCGAGAGATCTCTTCCTAAGCCCCAGAAGTGGGTGTCCGTGTTGCCCCACAGAGAGGCAGGGTCAGAGGCCTTTCTGTGGGCCCAGGGCAGAGTCTCTGGGCAGCCCCAGCGCCCTGGGAAAGCCGCGCACGGGAGGGAGCGAGAACTAATTCCAATGGTGGAAATTTTCCATGCTGGTGAGGGTATCACTCAGGGAAACGCGGCCGGCCTCATATCCTGGTGTGCGCGCGCAGATAGGTAGTGAGCGATTCCTCCGAGTGCCTCGGCAGTGCGCGCCCGTGTTATCACACAGAGGGGCAGAGTCAGGGGCCTTTGTGTGGGCAAAAGCGGAATCTCTGGCCGCCCCAGCGCCTTGCAAAAGCCGCGCATGGGGACGGAGCGAGAGCGAATTCCAGCGCTGCAAATTTCCATGCGGTAGGGGGTTTCACTCAGAGCGTGAGACTACTGGCCGGATATCCTGGTCTGCGCGCGCAGATAGTGAATGAGAGTTTCCTCCAAGCACCCCGGAAGTGGGTGCCCGCCTGTGTTACCGGACAGAGTGGCAGAGCCAGAGGTCTTTGAGTGGGCGGAAAGCCCGCCTGATTATGCTAGCAGCTCTGACTGACTGAGCCTTACCCAGAGCCCTGTGCTGAGTGGAATAGAGTGGGGAGTTGCCAGCTCTTTGAACCTCTTACTATCCAGGCAGAGGCAGCAACAACCCCATAGCTGGATTATCAGGCTACTAATTGAGGAAGGAAAGACTAGGAGAAAGGCTCCAGGAACACGGACTCTCACTGTCGGAGCCTATGAATGCTAATGAGCCTTGACTCCCAACGAGACTAAAGCACAATACATGACATTGCCATAGAGACTTATCAACTGCAAACCTCTACCTGAGCGTGCCAAAGGGGCAGAACCTGGGGTACAGAGTCACCGACCAGGAAGAGGGAGAGAAAAGAAAAAACAAGAAGATAACCTCTTAAAATCAAGAATAATCTGCAGACTTTATAACCTATCCCATTTTATTATATTTGTTCGTTTGTTTCTCTTATCTTCATTCTTGAGACTTTTTTTCCTCCTCCAATTTGGCCGATTAACTCTCTACCGGTCTTACTCTCTCCTCTCCTTGAATTACACTACCCATAAGTGTTACATCTCCCATTATCTTTTTTCTCCTCTTCCTTTCTCTCTATGAGGGTTGCACTCCAAAACTCTTAACTCTCTCTCTCTCCTTTCTTTTTTCTTCTTTTACTGGTTCCCTCTTTTTTTCTCTCTCTCTCTTTCTTTTCTCCCTCTATATTAGTTTCTTCCTTTCTCCTTTACATCTCCTCTCATTCAAACCTCAATAACAAACAAATTATCTTATCTGGGACTCAAACTTATGTTTGTGGCATTTTGGGAGTTTTTACTTCACCTTTTTAACTCACTAGCAGTGCTCCCATCCCTGGCTCTCCATTTTATCTAGTTCTTGTTCCACTAAATACAATAGTATTTTTTTAATTTGTCCCCCCATTTTTCTGTTCTCCTCTTATTCCTCTCATCATAACTTTTAGACAACCAACACCTAAAAGCAAATCATTTTATTCTTGACCCAAATTTTTTCCTTATTTGCTTTTTGTGGGTCCATACCGACCCCTTTTTCTTTTTTTTTTTTTTTTCTTCTTTTTTTTTTTTTTTGCCCCTTTATTACTTTTCCCCAATTCAGGACCTCCATCACAGGCATTATTTGTTATAATTCACAGTTCACCACAAGATTTTCTCAAGAAAAAGGGGAGAGGAGAGGAAAAAAGGAGGGGGGGAATAATTTCCTTTTTTTAAAATTATTATTTTATTTTTCTTTATTTCATTATTAATTTTTTTAAAAAAAAACAATTCTTTTTGATTTTTTATTTTTTTTTACTTTTTATTCTTTATTAAATCTCATTAATACTATCAACAAAACCACCCTCAGATGCCATTAAGGAAGAGAAAATTGAATATCATGGATACAAAAGAAAGAGAGGTAACACAGCTAGATGAGGAAAAATCTATGGAGAAAAAATTTAATATATTGGAAACCTTGGAGCTAAATGACAGAGAATTCAAGATAGAAATCCTAAAAATCCTCCGAGATATACAAGAAAACACAGAAAGGCAATTTAGGGAGCTCAGAAAACAACTCAATGAACACAAAGAATATATGTCCAAAGAAATTGAAACTATAAAAACAAATCAAACAGAGATGAAAAACTCAATTCACGAGCTGAAAAACGAAGTAACAAGCTTAGCTAATAGAACAGGTCAGATAGAAGAGAGGATTAGTGAAATAGAAGACAAGCAACTTGAGGCACAACAGAGAGAAGAAGAAAGAGACTCAAAAATTAAAAAAAATGAGATAGGCCCTACAAGAATTATCTGACTCCATCAAAAAGAATAACATAAGAATAATAGGTATATCAGAGGGAGAAGAGAGAGAAAATGGAATGGAGAACATACTCAAACAAATAATAGATGAGAACTTCCCAAGCCTGTGGAAAGAACTAAAGCCTCAAATTCAAGAAGCAAACAGAACACCGAGTTTTCTTAACCCCAACAAACCTACTCCAAGGCATATCATAATGAAATTGACACAAACCAACAGCAAAGAAAAAATTCTCAAGGCAGCCAGGGAAAAGAAGAATACAACATATAAAGGAAGGCCCATTAGATTATCATCAGATTTCTCAGCAGAAACTCTACAAGCTAGAAGAGAGTGGACTCCAATATTTAAAGTCCTGAAAGAGAGAAACTTTCAGCCACGAATACTATACCCATCAAAGCTATCCTTCAAATATGAAGGAGAAATAAAAACATTCACAGATACAGAAAAGATGAGGGAATTTATCATCAGAAAACCCCCACTCCAGGAATTACTAAAGGGGGTTCTCCAATCAGATACAAAGAACAAAAAAAAAACAGAGCCACAAGTAAAAGCTCCAAGAAGAACACAATAAAACCAAATTTAAACTGTGACAACAACAAAAAGAAAGAGGGGGAGAAGACGGAGATTAACAGTAGCAAAGGACGATGGAGTGCAAAAGTACTCACAAAATAGTTCGCTACAATGAACAGGGTAGGGACCCTTTTCATTACTCAAAGGTAACCACCATTGAAAAAACCACCACAGAAGCACATGAGATAAAAAAGATAGCAACAGAGGAAAGATGTATGGAATACAACCAAATAAAAACAAAAGATAGAAAAACGAAAGAGAAGGATCAAACAAGACACAAAACTAACAGAAAGCAAGATATAAAATGGCAATAGGGAACTCACAAGTATCAATAATTACACTAAATGTAAACGGATTAAACTCACCAATAAAAAGGCACAGAGTAGCAGAATGGATTAAAAAGAAAATCCAACTATATGCTGCCTACAGGAAACTCATCTAAGTAACAAGGATAAAAACAAATTCAAAGTGAAAGGCTGGAAAACAATACTCCAAGCAAATAACATCCAAAAAAAAGCAGGTGTAGCAATACTCATATCAGATAATGCTGACTACAAGACAGGAAAAGTACTCAGAGACAAAAATGGCCATTTCATAATGTCTAAGGGGACACTGAATCAAGAAGACATAACAATTCTTAATATATATGCACCAAACCAAGGAGCACCAAAATATATAAGACAGCTACTTATTGACCTTAAAACAAAAACTGACAAAAATACAATCATACTTGGAGACCTCAATACACCGCTGAAGGCTCTAGATCGGTCATCCAAACAGAGAATCAACAAAGACATAGTGGCCTTAAACAAAACACTAGAGCACCTGGATATGATAGACATCTACAGGACATTTCATCCCAAAGTGACTGAGTATACATTTTTCTCCAGTGTACATGGATCATTCTCAAGAATTGACCATATGTTGGGCCACAAAAACAACATCAGCAAATTCAGAAAAATTGAAGTTGTACCAAGCATATTTTCTGATCATAAAGCCTTGAAACTAGAATTCAACTGCAAAAAAGAGGAAAAAAATCCCACAAAAATGTGGAAACTAAACAACATACTTTTAAAAAATGAATGGGTCAAAGAAGAAATAAGTGCAGAGATCAAAAGATTATACAGACTAATGAAAATGACAATACGACATATCAGAATCTATGGGATGCAGCAAAAGCAGTGATAAGAGAGAAGTTCATATCACTTCAGGCATATATGAACAAACAAGAGAGAGCCCAAGTGAACCACTTAACTTCCCACCTTAAGGAACTAGAAAAAGAAGAACAAAGACAACCCAAAAGCAGCCGAAGAAAGGAGATAATAAAAATCAGAGCAGAAATAAATGAAATAGAGAACAGAAAAACTATAGAAAAAAATTAATAGAACAAGGAGCTGGTTCTTTGAAAAGATCAATAAAATTGACAAACCCTTGGCAAGACTTACCAAGGAAAAAAGAGAAAGAACTCATATAAACAAAATCCAAAATGAAAGAGGAGAAATCACCACGGACACCGTAGATATACAAAGAATTATTGTAGAATACTATGAAAAACTTTATGCCACTAAATTCAACAACCTAGAAGAAATGGATAAATTCCTAGAAAAATACAACCTTCCTAGACTGAGTCAAGAAGAAGCAGAAAGCCTAAACAGACCTATCAGTAGCGAAGAAATAGAAAAAACCATTAAAAACCTCCCCAAAAATAAAAGTCCAGGCCCTGACGGCTATACCAGCGAATTTTATCAAACATTCAAAGAAGACTTGGTTCCTATTCTACTCAAAGTCTTCCAAAAAATTGAAGAAGAAGCAATACTTCCAAACACATGTTATGAGGCCAACATAACCCTCATACCAAAACCAGGCAAGGATGGCACAAAAAAAGAAAACTACAGACCAATATCTCTAATGAATACAGATGCTAAAATACTAAACAAAATACTTGCAAATCGAATACAACAACATATTAAAAAAATAATACATCATGATCAAGTGGGATTCATCCCAGAATCTCAAGGATGGTTCAACATACGTAAAACAGTTAACGTAATACACCATATCAACAAAACAAAGAACAAAAACCACATGATCTTATCAATAGACGCAGAAAAGGCTTTCGATAAAATACAACACAATTTTATGTTTAAGACTCTCAACAAAATGGGTATAGAAGGAAAATATCTCAACATGATAAAGGCCATATATGATAAACCATCAGCTAACATCATGTTAAATGGCACTAAACTGAAGGCTTTCCCCCTTAAATCAGGAACAAGATAGGGTTGTCCACTCTCTCCACTCTTATTTAATGTGGTACTAGAGGTTCTCGCCACAGCAATCAGACAAGACAAAGAAATAAAAGGCATCCATATCAGAAAAGAAGAAGTAAAGGTATCACTTCTTGCAGATGATATGATCCTATACATCGAAAACCCCAAAGAATCCACAAAAAGACTACTAGAAACAATAAGCCAATACAGTAAGGTCGCAGGATACAAAATTAACATTCAGAAGTCAATAGCCTTTCTATATGCCAACAATGAAACAACTGAGAAGGAACTCAAAAGAATAATCCCCTTCACGATTGCAACAAAAAAAATAAAATACTTAGGAATAAACATAACAAAGAATGTAAAGGACTTATATAATGAAAACTATAAACCATTGTTAAGGGAAATTGAAAAAGATATAATGAGATGGAAGAATATACCTTGTTCTTGGCTAGGAAGAATAAATATAATCAAGATGGCTATATTACCCAAAGCAATATACAAATTCAATGAAATTCCCATCAAACTTCCAATGATGTTTTTTAAAGAAATAGAGCAAAAAATCATCAGATTTATATGGAACTATAAAAAACCCCGAATAGCCAAAGCAATCCTAAAGAAAAAGAATGAAGCTGGGGGCATTACAATACCTGACTTCAAACTCTATTATAGGGCCAGGACAATCAAAACAGCATGGTATTGGCAGAAAAATAGACACTCAGACCAATGGAACAGAATAGAAATCCAGAAATAAAACCACATATATATAGTCAAATAATTTTTGATAAAGGGGCCAACAACACACAATGGAGAAAAGAAAGCCTCTTCAATAAATGGTGCTGGGAAAACTGGAAAGCCACATGCAAAAGAATGAAACTGGACTACAGTTTGTCCCCCTGTACTAAAATTAACTCAAAATGGATCAGAGATCTAAACATAAGACCTGAAACAATTAAGTACATAGAAGAAGACATAGGTACTCAACTCATGGACCTGGGTTTTAAAGAGCATTTTATGAATTTGACTCCAATGGCAAGAGAAGTGAAGGCAAAAATTAATGAATGGGACTACATCAGACTAAGAAGTTTTTGCTCAGCAAGAGAAACTGATAACAAAATCAACAGAAAGCCAACTAAATGGGAAATGATATTTTCAAACAACAGCTCAGATAAGGGCCTAATATCCAAAATATACAAAGAACTCATAAAACTCAACAACAAACAAACAAACAATCCCATAAAAAAATGGGAAGAGGATATGAACAGACACTTCTCCCAGGAAGAAATACAAATGGCCAACAGATATATGAAAAGATGCTCATCTTCTTTAGCTATTAGAGAAATGCAAATCAAAACAGCAATGAGATACCACCTCACACCTGTTCGATTAGCTATTATTAGCAAGACAGGTAATAGCAAATGTTGGAGAGGCTGTGGAGAAAAAGGAACCCTCATACACTGTTGGTGGGAATGTAAAGTAGTACAACCATTATGGAAGAAAGTATGGTGGTTCCTCAAAAAACTGCAAATAGAACTACCTTATGACCCAGCAATCCCTCTACTGGGTATATACCCCCAAAACTCAGAAACATTGATACGTAAAGACACATGCAGCCCCATGTTTATTGCAGCATTGTTCACAGTGGCCAGGACATGGAAATAACCAAAAAGCCCATCAATAGATGACTGGATAAAGAAGATGTGGCACATATACACTATGGAATACTACTCAGCCATAAGAAATGATGACATCGGAACATTTACAGCAAAATGGTGGGATCTTGATAACATGATACGAAGTGAAATAAGTAAATCAGAAAAAACCAGGAACTGCATTATTCCATACGTAGGTGGGACATAAAAGTGAAACTAAGAGACATTGATAAGAGTGTGGTGGTTACGGGGGGGAGGGGGAAATGGGGGAGGGAAAGGGGGAGGGGGAGGGGCACAAAGAAAACAAGATAGAAGGTGACAGAGGACAATCTGACTTTGGGTGACGGGTATGCATCATAATTGAATGACAAGATACCCTGGACTTGTTATCTTTGAATATATGTATCCTGATTTATTGATGTCACCCCATTAAAAAAATAAAATTATTTAAAATAAAAAAAAAAAGAGTGCAGATTTTTACCACCTATCAGCTATGCCTTCTTTTCAGCTGTTTGCAGTTTTTATATCTATCCCTAATTATTCTCTTTGATTCTCCAAGATAGAAATTTTAAAATATCAGTCCCCACAAGCCTCCAAATCTATCAACAACCTCTTATTCTTCAAAGAGGCTTCACACATAGTCTTTCTCAACTTCCTGCCACCAAAGTTATTATCTCCTGCATCTCTATCTGTTACTATGGGAATGACATCCTTCATTCATGTTCCCAAGCACCTTGTATTTATCTACTTCTTAAAGAATCCTTCACATGTTGTTTTAAATATGCCTAGTGATATGTCCTTGTTCCTCATATGACTGCAAATTTCTTGGGTACACAAACGATGTCTTAATCACACAACATCTTCAGTATCTAGCATGACAGAGTAGGCACCCAATAAATATGTTAAATGAATGCAATTCCTGGGTGTATGGTTCATTTCGAGAACCTTTGTTCTTCCCCTGCGCCTGGTTTAAAGCAGAATTCAGCTCATGAGTGCACTTTAAAGTGCCAATTATCTCATATAATGAGACAAGAAGTTTTAGCTTCTCATGTAGAGGTGGGAAGAATATCACCCAGAACACAAAATTCTTATTCTGATCTTCCCCCCATCTTAGGTTTGTCCACCAGTTTCTCATCTTTCACCACTTATTACCCCACAGACTCAAAACAGTCCCTACCACCCCTCACTGTGCATCACCCATTCATTGTCTCTGCCATTCAGCTCCTCACCTCTGCTTGCATACTCCACTCAAAATAAATTGGCAGGTTGGCTAAACAAGAATGATCTCTTTCCTAAGCACACAAGACTGCATTGGGAGAAGAGAACGGGAATTGGAAGGGGTATGAGTAGACTGCAAATAATGAATTCATGAAGGACCGATAGTATGCTAAAAGATCATTTGAGAACACATTATCTATTCAAGCTACTCTTTTTTTTCTCAGAACAAAAGTTCCACTTCTAGCTTATTCTCTGTCTTGCTATTGTAAATTTTTCTGATGCTCAACAAATACCTTGAGATATCTGCTAACATTTTCTCTAATTGGACACTTCTAACAATTTTAAAGAAATAACATCTTTAAAATTATTTCTTAAAAAATAATAAAATTATTGAAAGTTATTGCCTCAGAAAAATAACTTGTCAGCTTGGGGACCAGTCTCTTACCAAGTCTACTGTTCCTTAATAAAAATGATAATATATTTTTATGAAAGAGACCAACAGTAGGCATTCTGATGAACAATCTGACCATAGTAATGCACAGGCATGATAATACCATCTTCTTCAGAGGTTAACTATGAGGACAAAGTGGAATACTACAGCTTATAACACATAGTAAATAAACATTAGTTTTTATTAATAACAGTATTAATTAATGTTAACATTGATGAATGATTATTGTAATGTTAAATAATTGTCTACAGAATGTTGGCAGAGGTCTTTATAAAAATGATATCAGTCTTACTAATTAGCATACTATATCAGCAACTCAACTTAAATTTATAACCATTGTATTTTTTAATTTTTATTGAATTTATTGAGGTGACATTGGTTAATAAAATTATACAGGTTTTAGGTGTACAATTCTATAATACATCATCTGTATATTGCATTGTGTGTTCACCTTTCCAAGTCAAGTCTGCCTCCATCATCATCAAACTCAGCCATTTTAATACAAACATGAATAATCCTACCCCAGGAATCTTGCCCTTGACCTTTCGAAAAATGTTTGATTATGAAAGCCAACAAATTCTCAATTCTTTAACAAGAAACTCCGTTGTCGTTTTTCTGTTAAGAAGCAAAATCACATGGTTTTCTTTTTCTTTCCTCTTTTCATGCTGTCTTATTGTAGTCTCCCAAGCAGGAATGAGACCTTTAGGAGGAATGGATGCAGCAATAGCTAATCATGTTGCCATGGACATGACTAGCTTTTTTCTTTTTTTCTTCAAGAAACTTTGGAAAGAAAATTAGATAGAATGTTGAAGACATGAAGAAGCGGTTTCAAGGACAAGATGTTTTGTGGTTAATCCTGCAAAGGCAAGGAGGCTAGCTCTTACAGAAACTGCAACCACAGCACAAATGACAAGTCAAAAGGTAAAGATAGTTTCAATTTTGTGATCTTGCATCATGGCTGAGAAGCCAAGGAACATCTGGGAGATGTTCCCTGGGAAACCAGGATTAGGAATCCTGAGTTTGTCATTTGTGGCTAAAATTCAGCAGAGTATCTTACAAGATGAGACATCCCAGTTCAAGGAAAGAAGAGCACTTTAAAATCCTATAAACAGAAGTGTCCCAAGGCTTCTAGGAAATCAAATAGCTCTTACCAAACGTTTGATGAATTAAGTGCAAATGATTTAGAAACATGTGTATTAAATTTCCTCTAAAGTGCACATGGGTTTAAAAGTTAAAAGGGAAAAAATTTGCTCTGTGAAAGTCGTTTCAGGGTTTGTTAAGCCCGATAAAAGGAGGCAGACCTGTTTCCTCCCACGAATGTATTAAGTACTCCTTTAGTAATCAGTTATTGTTCAGTTCTACACTACTCCTTGGGGTACAGCTGAGAATGAAATTCCATATTATGTATAAAGCAAGACTTAAAGGGTATTTAAACTGACCACAGGAAGATTTGGGTTTCTCTTATGTATATCAAGGGATGGCAATAAACACAACTTCAGACCAAATTCTGAAATAGCACAAAAGCTTACATTCCCTTTTTTAATCCTTTGAAGAGTGACTGCACTGGAAAGAATACAAAATGTGCAATTAAAAGTCCTGACCAGGTGGTGGTGCAGTGGATAGAGGGTCAGACTGGGACTCAGAGGACCCTGGTTTGAAACCCTGAGGTCGCTGGCTTGAGTGTGGGCTTATCTGCTTTGAGCAAGGCTCACCAACTTGAGCCCAAGGTCACTGGCTTGAGCAAGGGTGTAAGGTATTTTTCCCCACCAAGGAAGAAGGAAAGGCATAGCCACAAAGTATGGATAAGCAAAAGCTTTATTTAGTACAGCACATGCCGCATGACGAGGTTCTCTGGTCCCAGGGGACAGAGGCCAGGGAAGTCACATGGGGTGATCTGTGTGGGAGATATTTAAAGGGTCTCTAGGGTGGTCGAGTTAATATGATGTGGTGAAATCTCACTGGCTGACAGACAGTTGCTCTTTTTCCAAGGACTCCTGGGAAGTTTCTTTTGATGAGCACGAATGTGGGCGGTCCTAGCCAAAGTTCCCGGGTCTGGGTTTCTCATGTGACCTTTCCCCATTGCTGACCACCTTACATTCCGATCTTTTGTGTTAATTAGGGGCACTGCTTATTTGTCTGGCTACTTCCTGCTGATTAGGGGCATCGTGAGGAGGGGAGATTGGCAGGTGGTGGCTTTGAGGGGTGTCAGGAGGAACATCTGTTTGGCCGTGAGTTGAGAAACTTTGCAGATGCAGTTCTCTAAGAATTTTAAAGAAAGAGGAGCAAATATGAGTTATACGCTGATAATTAAAAGAAGATTTAGGATAGGGCAGCCCAGGTAAGAATCAGGAGTTAAGCGGGTTGTAGGAGGAGAGATTCTTGCTCAGTTTCCCTTGCAGACGGTTGAGGAGATTGAAGCTTCTTTTATCAGGCCAGTCTTATTGAACAGCATTGCTCCCTGCTTCAGCTCACTGTGGTGGCAGGTTCCTGGTGGGAGGGACAGGAGCAACAGGAGGGTCTGCTCTTCCTCAGGAGTGTAGGAAGGTTTGAAGGAGGTGGAGAGAAATATGAGAGGAGTGGGGGGGGAGGCTCCCAGGGTGAGGTTTTGAGCCGTCCGTCGCGTCAGCCCGAGCATTTCCCAAGGCCACCGGGTTTTGAGAGATTGGATGGCCCTTACAATGTACCACAGCCACCTCAGCGGGAAGCTGTAATGTCTGCAAAAGTTTAGAAATGAGGGTAGCATTGATTATGGGGAAATTTGGTAATTCATTTTGAGGTCTGTTGAGGGAAATATCAATATCTATTAGTTCCATACAAGAGTGAGTGGGTTCTAGAAGTGTCGTTGGAGCTGGCAGTAGAGTGGCTGGGTTGAGTCGGGGAAAAAACTGAAGGTTTTTCTATGAACAGGAGGTGAAATTCTTGTAGGCAGGAAAGACTTAACAGAGAGATTTGTGCAAAAGGAGGTCACTGAGACTGTGGGAGGAGAATACAGTGATAGGTTGGGAAAGGGTGAGCTTAGCCTCCTTCGTGAGTTCAGTTGCTGCACCCAGTGCCCGGAGGCAGGGCTGTCAGCCTTTGATGGTGGTGTCCAATTGTTTAGAGAGATATGCCATGGGGCTGTATGTAGGCCCCACAGGTTGAGTTAACACGCCAACAGCATTACCGTGCTTTTCCTCAGTGAAAAGATGGAAGGGGCATCTGGGGTCAGGAAAAGCGAGAGGGGGAGAGGAGATGAGGGTGTCTCGAAGGGTAGAGAAAGCACTTTTGGCGGTGTTGGAGGATGTGAGAGGTTCCGTGGGAGTCTCTTTTGCAGCCTCGTAGAGGGGTTTGGCTAAGAGAGCAAAATTGAGAATCCAGTGGCTAAAGAAGCCTATTAGATCGAGGAAAGAAAAAATCTGATCAGCGGTGGCAGGTGGTTGGAGACTGTGGAGGGTCTGAGCTCGATTTAGGGTGAGACCTCGGGTGGTGGGAGTTAAGGCGATGCCCAAATAGACTACAGTCTGAGAGTGAAGTTGAGTCTTAGTAGGGGAGACACAATATCCCTTCATGGTGAGGAAGTTAAGAAGGGTGGCTGTGTCTTCTTGAGGCAGGCAGGGAAGGGATTCTTTAAGCGGATGTGTACAGGTGGGTGGTGGGTTGCTACCACAGTGGTAGAAGTGTCCCAGACCTGAGGGTTAACAACATCTGATGGAATAGGGGGTGTGATCGGGTTAGGGTGATCTGTGATAGTGGGAGAGTCTTCAGTCAGGAGTGGTAGGAGTAGGTAGGAAGATGCTGTCAGCTGGATAGTGGGAGACTTTGTAGAATGTCCCGACCGAGAAGGGGTACAGGGTATGATGGTATAATTAAGAACGAGTGCGAAAAGGGGATTTTGTTCAAACTGCATGCCAAGGGTGGTGTGTAAAGAGGAAAAGAAGGGGTCCCATACACTCCCATAACCAAGACCTGTGAGAGAACTAGAGGTCCAGAGTGTGATGGCAAAACAGAGAAGGCAGCCCCTGTGTCCACAAGAAATGAGATGGACTTATCCGTTCCTGCAGCACTGCCCTGGGTTCAGCGTGGGTGAGGATGATGGGGGTCTCCGAGTGCAGGCCGTGTCAGTTGTCTGAGGCCTAGGAGTTCAAATGGTGGGCCTGTCTGGCTGGATCGGTCACCCATTTTGGGTGGCTTGTCCTCCACGTAGAGGTGCTGAGGAAAAGCCTATTGCTTAAAGGGGCAATAGCTCCGCCAGTGACCGGGCTATTGCAGTCAGGGCAGGGCTCAGTGGGCAGCCGCGGGCAGGGGCCCTGCCGGGACCAGTGACCTTCCTTGCCACACTTAAAGAAAGCTGCTGGTGGGGCCCTGGCCGGTTGGCTCAGCAGTAGAGCGTCGGCCTGACGTGCAGGGGACCCGGGTTCGATTCCCGGCCAGGGCACACAGGAGAGGCACCCATCTGCTTCTCCAGTCCCACCCCCTCCTTCCTCTCTGTCTCTCTCTCTTCCCCTCCCGCAGCCAAGGCTCCATTGGAGCAAAGATGGCCCGGACGCTGGGGATGGCTCCTTGGCCTCTGCCCCAGGCACTAGAGTGGCTCTGGTTGCAGCAGAGCGACGCCCCAGAGGGGCAGAGCATCGCCCCCTGGTGGACAGAGCGTCACCCCTGGTGGGCGTGCTGGGTGGATCCCGGTCGGGCGCATGCGGGAGTCTGACTGTCTCTCCCCGTTTCCAGCTTCAGAAAAAAAAAAGAAAGAAAGCTGCTGGTGGGATTCCTCTTTGCGGCCCAGACTTGGGTCAGCACCTCCTGTGCTTTGCCCCTGTTGCTCTGCCAGCCTCAGGGCTGCCACAAGAGCCTGGGTTTGGAGTGTTACCTTCTACTATTATATATGCAGGCCTAGTGATTAGCCTAAGCCTTTTTCTACTACTTGTGACCACTAAAAACTTTAAATGCCATGTTCACAGGTCCCAGATAGGGGTTTGGGGGTTGAGAATAAGAGGAGGGGGGCTCCTAGGGAGCCTGGCACCCAGATCCAGCCAGAAATGCTGGAGCCAGAGGCAGGACAGGGCCATAACTTTCTGCAAGAAAATTGGGGTTGGGCCTTGGGGTCCTGCAAACCAGTGTAAGGGCCAATGGCAGGCTGAGAATAGCCTGACAGAGGAGGGGTTTAAGAACACAGAGGAGAAGGGAGGGGGCCCTGGCCAGCAGGGGAGGAGAAAGAGAGACTGGTATTTGCAGGTGAATGGAAACAGAATCCAGCAAAGGGAGGGGAGGGGGTCTTGGAGGGAAGAGACCCGAGCGAAAGAGGTCCACAGAGGGACCAGAGAGGGGTCCCAAGAGAGGGGCGTCCCCAGGAGCCAGACAGGAGGAGGAAAGATTTGGAGCAGAGGGTTTAGGTGAGGTTTCTCTGGACAAAAATGGGCCTGCACCGTGAAACAGGTGGCACAGAGATTAGGACCAGAGCGCAAATAACTAGAAGCCCTAAATGTAAGGGATCTCCAACCAGTTCCCAGTTCTTTTGGTGATAGTTAAATTGGTGAGGGTGTCGACCAGGCGGTGGTGCAATGGATAGAGCGTTGGACTGGGATGCCGAGAACCCAGGTTCGAGGCTCCGAGGTTGCCAGCTTGAGCACGGGATCATCTGGTTTGAGCAAAAGCTCACCAGCTTGGACCCAAGGTTGCTGGCTTGAGCAAGCAGTAACTCAGTCTGCTGAAGGACCGTGGTCAAGGCACATATGAGAAAGCAATCAATGAACAACTAAGGTGTTGTAATGTGCAATGAAAAACTAATGATTAATGCTTCTCATCTCTCTGTTCCTGTCTGTCTGTCCCTGTCTATCCCTCTCTCTGACTCTCTCTGTCTCTGTAAAAAAAAAAAATAATAATAATAATAATAATAAGTTTGGTAAATTGGTGAGGGTGTTAAAACCGAAAGTCCCTTCAGGAGGCTACCTGGTCTGATTATCCAGTGGGTTCTGTGGCCTGGCCACAGCAGAGAAGAAGAACAGTTTCTTCTTCTTTAGGGAGGGAGAGATTTTGGATAAGGCAATTCCAGGAGTGTTTTTGGATTAGGTTTAGATTCCTGTGCCTCTATGGCCACCCTCAGTTCTCGAAGTGGTCAGAGTTGAGAATTGGCGTCCCACAACTCAATCTCTGGCCACTGGACAGTTAAATAAAGTGGAAGTGACTGAGACATCTCCACAGGCACACACGCACTCAGAATGGAACGGAAAAGAGGTCCTGATGCAGCTGCAGTTTTGGACAGGGAGTCTCGGTGGAAAGAACTGAGGGGAGGCTGGAGGCAGGGGACTTACCACACCGTGTGCCAAAGTGGGTGGAAGGTCAGAGGTCCTGGTTCTTTATCAAAAGGGAAGGGGAGAGGAGCCGTCTTTGCGGATTTCTGACTCCTCCCAGGTTTTGGCAGCAAATGTAAGGTATTTTTCCCCACTGAGGAAGAAGGAAGGGTGCAGCCACAAAGTGTGGATAAGCAAAAGCTTTATTTAGTACAGCACATGCCACCCAATGAGGTTCTCTGGTCCCGGGGGACAGAGACCAGGGAAGTCACAGGGGTGATCCGCATGGGAGATATTTAAAGGGTCTCTAGGGTGGTCGGTGGTCGAGCTAATATGACATGGTGAAATCTCACTGGCTGACGGACAGTCGCTCTTTTTGCAAGAATTCCTGGGAAGTTTCTTTTGGTGTGCATGAATGTGGGCGGTCCTAGCCAAAGTTCCTGGGTCTGGGTTTCTCACGTGACCTTCCCCATTGCTGACTACCTTACAAAGTGGTCACTTGCTCTGCTATAGCTCCCCGGTCAAGGCACATATGAGAAAGCAATCGATGAACAACTAAGGTGCCGCAACAAAGAATTGATGCTTCTTATCTCTCTCCCTTCCTGTCTGTCTGTTCTTATCTGTCCCTCTCTCTCTGTTTCTCTCTGTCTCTGTCACACACACACACACACACACACACACACACACACACACACACACACACAAAAGTCCTGAGATTAGGTTCCAGCCTCTCCATTTACAAACTGTAATCTTGGGGAAATAACTGGCCATTTCTGAATCATAGTTTAATGATATCTACCTAAAAAAAAAGGCTGTTGTGATTATACTAAGTGGTAGAGAGTATATGAAGGCAGTGGGTAAGCTAACATTTAAAAAATGTATTTTCTTCTTTATATTTCAGTGATACATAAAAAATATAAATATACACCTAATTTCTAATCTATTGGGAGCATTTAGAAGCTAGCCAAAAACCAAAGAGGAATAGTTTTCCTTTAGGTCATAAGACTCACAGGTTAATGATCTATTAAAACCTCACAAAATTCTCCTTTGAACTATATTTGCCATTTTTATCCAAGAACATTTTTATCTGAAAGCATTTTCAAAAATATATTTCTTGAATATAATGTGGTCTCAAAACAACACTGAGTGATCAGAGATCTTTACAAAATACTGCATATTCTTATACAGAGAATAGATGCTATATAGTATATCAAAGTCACTGCAAATGAATGCCAAATGGATGACTCGTGGATTCCTTTTTGTATCTTGAGACTTATTAATACCATGGAACATGCTTTGACAAATCCTTTAGGAAAATGGGTTTTAGGCAGAGATTGGTTTGTGTAAATAAGTTTCTTTTTATTTTCCTAAAATAATTGCTTCAAGCTTCAAGAAAAGATAAAAGAGGAGAAAGCATTTCCTATTCCAGGAATAATGTGAAAAAATGATACTCCACTCTTCCTATCTTTAGGGTTTTATTTTAGCTCAAAGCCTGCATATAACAAGTAGTCTCTAAATATGATATATGATACATATATATTTGTCTTCTTTTAACGTTCTTTCTACTCTAAATGTTTTTTTCATTCATGCCTTTCACAACGCTGCTCTCTGCCTTGACAGTTGTAATTACCTTCTCCTCAGTCTTGTCCAGCTTTTTATTTCTTCCTCACTGTAGACAGATCAGAACAGGCCTTGAAATACTGCCATTGTGGATGCACTAGATAGGATTTGCTCTTTTTCTTCTGATGATCACCAGCACCTTACAGACTTTCTAGGTATAAAATCAAGAGGCAAGTGAATTTCCATATTGGACCCTAGTCTGTAATTTACAGCTGCTTCCTACTTCTATTTTATTGAAATACTATATTAAAAAATGAGGCATATTGTGATCCCAGTATGCTGTGATTTAAGAATACTCCTTAGGATATCTTTTGGGGGAGCTTTTGTTCCATATTGCTGTGACTGTAAGTTGAAGCAAACGTTTTTATAAACTTTGACTTGACTGATGCGCCTTCTCAGACCCAGCTTATTCCCCACCAACTTCCATCTTTTGGCCTTTGCCCACGCTTATTTAAAATTCCACAGCCTTTATCAAACTTGTTCAAATGATTCCTCTCTCTTCTTTCATTTCCAGTTTCTATTGTTATTCCAGCATTCCCTATTATGGTTAATTAGACATTATTCCAAAAGAAAACCCTAAAAAAAAAAGGTTTCACATTACATAAATTTTGAAATTGCTACATATTATCTCTTTTTCAAGATTCTTGTGTACACAAGTATATACAAGTATATAAAGGCTTTAAGAAATCTTGTAGAAAAGGAAATCCGATAAGCCCAAGGGTTAGTCCAGTGTTTTCAGACAATTTAATCATCGTACCCTATATTTTAATTAATACCCAGTTCAGGAAGAGACTGGTTGGAAAGACTTGGTAAGTTGATGATCTCCCAGTGTGCAGCACAGCGCCTGGCACTCAGCAAACACATGGGGTTTTTCTAAGTACTTCTGGAGTTCAGTGGAGACTTGAAACAGGAAGTAGAAGACCTGAACCATGCTTTCTGGATACTAAGTAGCAAATAATGGAAATCAACATTGTCAAATAGAAGCAGCAAAAAAAAAAAAAATTATTTTTAAAGAAGTGACTACATAGTTTTCAGCATCTCTGGTATAAAAGTTTGGAGACACACAGCCAGGAGCACCCCAGAATGACAACAGTGCTCTCTAAAGTTATGATTAAGAGTAGATTTTTTAAATTAGCTTTTTTTTTTTAATCCTAGTAGTATGGTGTTGTGGCCGAGAGACCTGGGTTTGAATCCCAGGTCTTCCTAAGACTCTTGACCTGGGAAATTCAGCCATTTTTGGGGGGGTTATATAAAATAATGATAAGAAAACTTACTTTGGCCTAACCAGGTGGTGGCGCAGTGGATAGAGTTTCAGACTGGGACGTGGAGGACCCAGGTTCAAGACCCCGAGGTCGCCAGCTTGAGTGCAGGCTCATCTGGCTTGAGCAAAAAGCTCACCAGCTTGGACCCAAAGTCGCTGGCTCGAGCAAGGGGTTACTCAGTCTGCTGAAGGGCCGCGGTCAAGGCACGTATGAGAAAGCAATCAATGAACAACTAAGGTGTCACAAGGGCAATGGAAAACTGATGATTGATGCTTCTCACCTCTCTCCGTTCCTGTCTGTCTGTTTCTATCTATCCCTCTCTCTGACTCTCTCTCTGTATCTGTAAAAAATAAATTAATTAAAAAAAAAAAAAGAAAACTTATTTTGGAATGCTCTTATGAGGTGGGAAATAAGGAAATATATGTTAAGATCTTGGTGCATATAAATGATTTATTCATAAAAGGTAGCTATATTACGTTCTAAAGAGAAATGTTATAGTTCAAAAAACAACCCTTTAAATCACTTGGGGACACTGAAGGAAGAGGGGACAGATGGAAAAGGCACAGGCTTTTGCTGGGAAGCTGCACGTGTCACCCTATGTGCTCCTGGAGGCTGAGGTCTCCCTTTTACCCAAACTTGAGGGAATCTTCAACCATATCCCTCCTTTTAGAGAATTGGCTCAATGTTTGGACTAAAACACTCTGACTTCAATTTCTTTTAAATGATTTATTGATTCTAATTTTTAAAAAAAATTAAATGTATAGGAGAAACTAGCTAACTTTAATTTAAGACTGACATTTCCACCCTTCCTAGGAAGTGGGTATCCAAGGTGGACAATTCATTTTCATTAAGGTGAAAAGCATCATTCAAATGTCAGAAAACTGCATAGTTTACATTTGTAGTAATTAAGAGTCTTTAATTTAATAATAAATCTCTGTCTTTATCTATTTGCACATTTTCCTCTGTCTTGGTCTGGCAGTTTCCTTAGTGAATCAACTATCACTAATTACTTCTTTTTGAAGTGTAAATATGTTTTAATTCTTCTTACAGGCCAAGTAGCACGTTTACTATTTAATTGGTAATTATCTTTCCCATGAATTACTTCCTTTTGGGGGCTTCTCTCAGGAGAGCAGAGAATTTTGTTTACAATTTGCCACTGTGGAAATCAATCTCTCTCTAATTCTGAGGGAGGTAGCTCCCTGACATTCGCTGCCTGGTGTTGTGTTTCAGCATGGGGAGGATTTCATGAGAGCTGCTATACTCACCTCACCTCCACATGAGGACAGCACAGCATCCTATAGGAAGACACGGTAGATAAAGAGTGAAAGAAGACTGTGATCCCTGGCCAAGTAGTTCAGTTGGTTAGAGTATTGTCCTTATATGTCAAGGTCGCATTTGATCCCTAGTCAGGAAACAAGAGAATCAACCAATGAAGACATAACTAAGTAGAACAACAAATGAGTGTGTTTCTCTCTCTCTTCCTTTTTCTCTTTCTCTAAAAATCAATAAATAATTTTTTAAAAATATGATGGAAATACTTTAAGGTTTTAATTTGCCTTAGCATGAATTATGGTTGACTTATGTGTAAGGGTTCAGATTGTTGAGGTCTGTCCCAAAATAGATGAACAAAAATGTTGGTTTAAAAAAAGCTGTTAGTTTTAGCCCACTGTCAAGCAAATTCAACTTTAATGGAGTCATGAGGAAGACCAAGAGTTCGGATGCCATTTGGAGAGCTAAGGTTAACTCACATGTCCCAGATACAGGACAAGATGGTCATTTATACCTAAAGCAAATCTGTTAAGTATTAAGGCAATTTATACACATAGAGTTCTGAGATTCTGGGATATTCAAAAAAGGAGGAACAATATAATTTAACCTAATAACCTTTAGGGTATTATTTTAAATAATTTTCTCTCTTTTTTTTTTTCTAATTTGATAGTGCATGCATACGATACAAAATTTAAGAGAACAGACAAATATTTTGTGATAAGTTAATCTATGGGTGAAGTCTTTCAGTCACCCAGACCCCTCACTGAGCTAACAACTATCCCCTGTTTTCCTCTGTACTCTTCCAGGGGTCTTTACAGATAAAAGTATACAGGAATGCATATTCTTTTGTTCCTCACAAAGGGTAGCATAGTAAGTACATTCATTCATGTCTTTTTTTTCACTTGTCAATGTTTCTTAGCTATAGTATCACATATGGAATATACTCATTATTTTAAAAGCCTGTTCAGAATCCCATTGCATGGATTTAACATAACGTATTTAACCTGTGTTAAAATTGATTCAACGAGAAGGATGTTAGACTGAGGGGATGCTGATGCTAGGTGGCCTACGTACACAAATCAAAATCGAAGCCTGTAAATGCTTCAGATTTACAAAACTGTGCCTAAGAACAAGCAGCCAACTAAGTTGGCTTAAGTTTAGCCAATCAGCAATTTCCTTACTGCTTCCCCTTTTTTCTCTATAAACATCTCTCCCAGCTCCTAACCACTTCCTGTTCCCAGTCAAATAAACTCTTAAAACTATTAATATGCTTCAGTTTACCTTTTAATACTTGTCCTCTATTATTGAAATTCACATTATTTCTTGCCAATTTTTATTTAAAAATACTATAATAAATATCCTTAAATAGAAATTAAGTAAACCTATGGAAATGTAGATTGCAGGATCATAGGATATATACTTTTAAAATTTCAATTTATATTATTCTATTGCCCTCCATGGAGGTTGTAGGCTTTATATCCCACTAACGGTTTATATACTTCTTCCCCATAATGGAGCCTAGCTGTCAGTTATATGCCTTGGGATTGATCATTTTGTCGTGTTGATAACCGGTCAATCTAGTCTTCCTTTTTTTTTTTTTTTAATGTTTGGAGGGAGAGAGAGAGAGCCAGAGAGAGAGAAAGAGAGAGAAAGAGAGAGGACACCTATCTGTTGTGATTTGTGTCTTGGCTGGGGATCGAACCAGTAAACATTGTGCTTCTGAATGTTGTTCCAACCAACCGATATATCCAGCCAGGGCATAGTCTTTTTTAATTACTCATTTTTCCCCCTGTTTATGCCAATTCATCATTTCATATGAGCTTTAGTTTATTACATTATTTGTCTATAGCTTATGTTCTACATAACTGTCATTCTTATTTGGGAAGAGTGACTATAACAGAGTGGTCTTGGCATCTCATCAAAAGGAAGACACTAAGAGTAAGGGTCAGACTTCAACACTTTTAACTATTTTTTTAAATGGGAAAATAATCAGACCAAGAAGAGGTATGCCATTAAAGCTGAAGAAATATCTCATTGAAGCTAATCTCAACTACCATTACAACTTATAATTACTTACTGATAGTCTACTGCTCACAATAATTAGGGGATATTTATCACTTTATATTCATTTTGAAATATTCCCTAATTTTTGTGAGCAGTATATTTCCCAGACTTAAATTTTATGTTTTAGGTAGAAAAAAATACTAGAGACTACAGAATATTCAAGATATAGCTAAATTTCCCTTAAGAGCAATCCACCATTAGAGTTATTCAGAGTTTGTAGTAGCTTTATTATCTTAAGGCCAAGGTATTTCACCAAAATGATAATGACGCTGTTTTGTCAAAACTCATTTACTTATAAAACATGACGGTAGCATCTGAAACACAGAGGAAGCCCTTCATTCTGAAAGATAGAAAACCCTAAATTTTCTCGTGGGTAGAGGTAGGCCTAATTCCACCACCAGATGGAAGGCCTGACTTATCATACCAGAATAATTAAATCATAATCTCAAATATATTTCAATAATATAATATAAACAAGTACAAGATGGCTACACACTAATCTCCTGGTACTAATTTTATAGCGAAGAAGTTATAATTATGGAAATGACTTATATTTATTGGGCAATAACTTCAAAAGAGGAACTCTAAAAATAGACTTGGTTTCTAGAAGTGCATTCAAGATTCCTATGGAGCCAGAGTGAAGCTCAAAACTCTACTTTTGGGAGCCTAGGAGAGATGGAAGAATGGGTTAGAATATGCCATTGAGTATAAAAGGATATTTTAAATCTATTCTCAGAGTTTATCAATTCCATCTTTGCTTTCTGCCTAAGTAAAACATTTCTAAGACATAAGCAATGTCTTTTAAAGAAATTTTAGTTTGACAGAAAGTTATTGTTTTATTCATCTTCCAGTGCAGTTTTGTTGAAAAGCTATATAACGCATATACAATAAACAATGGTATTGCATATGATGCACTGGCAGAGCTGAGTAAATTAGGAATGACTCTAGCTACTGGCCGAGTGGGCATAGAGCTATGGGGTCACATTTTTTGTCATTGTATTAAAGAACAAGTGGTTGACTTACAGTCATTCAGTCAGAAGCCCAGGTAACAAACTAGATTGGTGATGGGCATCTGAAGGGGAGGGCAGTCTTGTGGGATTAAGCCCTTAACTTGTGCAATAAAATGCTATCTCTGGGTAGTGTCAGAATTGAATTGAATTGTAGGACACCAGCTAGTGTTGGAGAATTGCTTGATGGTATGAAAATCTCTTCCTTCCCCACCATACACACTCACATAAGTTAAAATTGGGTGCAGAAGCCTTAGGCACATGCCATGTACTTTTTATATACTTACTCTCTGTAAGTATCTCAGTGTTTAACTCCTATGATAGTTTCCAATAGTTCCTGCCATTCTCTACAGTCATAACACTGTCTTGGGTCATGTATTTATGGTACCTGATGCCTTGAACCAACTTAAAATAGAGTATTTTTATTCATTTTTAATTAATTCATGTATTTATAGTCTAGTTAAATGAATAATCTTTAAAAATTGTAAATTGCTTGAGAAAAAATAGGGAAGAAATGAAGTACATCACCACATAGATGGTTCACATTTCCAGAGAAGCTATAGAGCTATAGAGTGTGTTGTATACATCATGGAAGCCACCAATGAAAATGTAATCACCCAAGCACTTATTCATTCACTCAGAGAACAGAGATTTTCTAACTAGACAGAGTGCTCATGGTAAAGTTCTTATAATGACCAAAATGTTTCTAAATTATGTGCCCTTATTTGCCTATCCTGAGAACCATTTTTGAGAAATAGTAAAAAAGGGGTGGGGGCAATATGAAGAGAGAAGAGATAAAAAGGGAGGGGAGGGCAGAGGAGAAGAAGAAAGAAAGGTGCATAAAAGAGTCTGGGCAAAATGTGTCTCTGAAGGTTACCAGTTGTCTTCATGAGGAACTAAGGACTGGAAGTGGTTCCCTGAACTAGTATGACCCATGCTTCTTTATCAAACTGCCACATTCCTCTATCAGATACACTTAATTGTTAATTATGTAGATTGATTATGCAACGAAGCCACAGTAAACCAATTAGATCATATTTAACTGTCTGTTTATTAAAAATTGCCCTTTATCATGTATGCTATGTCATAATAGTTAAAAAGGCCAAATGTATTGTTATAAAAACCTTAGTACCCAGAATGGGACTCCAAATAATAGATGATGGAAAGGTGAGTATAAGTAAGATGTAAACAGTGACACTTCACAAATCAGACCATTGGTAGGTGAAATCAATTTATTATTAACAGACATGCCTATTTTCTTAAGGCATTAGTCATTAATCATAAATACAGTTTCTTATGCACTTGCTTTGGAGTCAGATATTCACTCTGCAACTTGACATGGTTTTGTTTGTCTTGAGTTACTGGTGTATTAACCCTAAGTCTCAGTTTCCCTATTTATAAAACAAATTATAATATCGATTGTGAAAGGTGTAGTTAGAAATAAAGATCAAAGACTAAATATGTCTAACTGAATTGATTTGGAAGGACACACCTGACTTCTCCCTCCACCCATGCACACTATCTTCCCTAACTCAGAAACACCAGCTAAGGCCTTAGCAACAATAAAAATAAATTGTTAAAGCATAGTCAAGGGACTTCTGGCTAAATACTGTATAACAATGAGCATGTGCATTTCATGTCAATTTTTTCTAAAATTTCATCAAAATAAAGAAATAAAATGTTATAAAACCGTTAAAGACAAATTGAACAGAAGATTCAACAAAGAACAAGAAGGGTCAACAAATGTTGGAAGATAAGAGGGTGAGAATTAAGAAAATTATAGAGAAAATTACAACATAAATGTGGGAGTGTGATGTTATGCAAAGCAAGCTCATTTGCCAGGTAGAAATCTAGAAGACATCAAGAAATATAAACAACTGATTTGGTGGAACATGGTAGAATAGGAAGGAATGAGGCAAGGGCTAAAAGTAGGAAGACTGGTGAAGAAATACGTATGTCCTTCTGCCTCTGCCTTGCCCCAGCCAGACAATGGTTCCACTAGCACATTAGGAATGTATTCATTTCCTTGGGAGGTGGGGAATTGGGGGCTTTGGAGATCCAAGGCTTGGTAGAATGAGTGAGTTCACAGAATGGTGAGATGCCTACTTCATCCCTCCTACTCTTTTCCTAGAACTTGAACTATAAGGTAGGAGACTAAAATGTTCTTCCAAAAAGCTGAAAAGTCACAGAGGAAAAAAATAAATATATGCTACCATTTAGTGATCTCACAACAAAAGCTATTTTACCCTCCAATTATGTTACAATAAAGCCCACCCCATAAGTATAAAATGAAACCTAAAGATGACCTACAACATGAAAGGCAGACCCCAAAACAATCAGAAAAGTGGAACTTGGAAGAAAACAATGAAGGAAGCAGCAGCAAACATAAAAAAGCTATTATTAATGTTCCTGTTATAATAAAGAAAGACAGTGCTTACACAACACAATAACAGGATACTATAGTTCAAAAAGGAACAGAGAACATGAAAGAGCTTTGAAATTAAAAATGGCATAGTAAAAACCTAAACTCTCAATAAAATGAATAAAATATTAAGTCCCAGGGGTAGAATAAAAGAACATGCATCACTACATTTTACAATACTGATACTTCTAAAACAAATACATAGAAGAAAGAATTGAACACAAAGAATGAGTCAGGTGACATCAGATTTTCAGGAACAATACTGGAAGCTAGAAGACAGTGAAGCGATTCAAAATTTCAAGGGACAATGATCTCTATACCCAACCAATCAATCTAACAAGTTAAAACAAAGCTATATAAAAATACATGAAGTACCAAATAGCTTACTCCTTACATGACTGTTTATAAGAAGCTGCTGGAAGACACAGGTCCACAAAACAAGAAAATAAATTTAGAAGTAAATGAGACATCCAACCATAAAAAGCAGAAAAAGAAAATCTCAAGACAATATTTGTGTGCCAGACCTAAAAACAACACAGGTTAAACAAGAAAAATAAAGAGTTACCTGGGGAAAAGTAAGGTTAATAAATTGCTGTGTGTTTACGAGCTTGAATTAAAATAGGAAAACAACCAAATAAAAATATGTATGTTGTTTGACAAAAAATATTTTTGCAATAAAATTTGAAAAAGATAATTATAAAAGATATTTTATACAAGTCAAAAGAAAACTGCTCTAAAAATATAGAAAGCAGACAAAATATAATTACGGCAAAAAATTACCAAGACAGAGACGCTCCCAGAAAAAGGGTGCTTTTCACGATGAGCTGTAACAGTCATGTTTGTTTTCACTTAAAGCCTTAGTTTAAAGAACTAAAGCAAAAAACAAACAAACAAATAAAAAACCAAAAAACAGAATTCTAAGCAGAACATGATATAACCATAGTAGAACATTTCAATATATCTCTCAGAAACTTTCTCAATCAGACCAAAAACCAGTAAGACTGTAGAAAGCTTTGAGAACAATTAACACACTGATAGAAGTCATGGATTCTTTTTTTATTTTGCTTACTGTTACAGTATATCCCCATTACTAAGAAGAGTGTTTGGCACATAACAGATACTAAATATCAGATGAATGAATGAATGAATGAATGAATGAATGAGTGAATATATAGACCCCAACACCCAGCAAACAAAAAATATGTATTTCTAATTACATTCAACATATTGATAAAAATTGACCAGGTACTAGTCACACAGAAAATCTGAAGTGAGTTTGAAATGACCAAATCTATGTCACATGGCAATGACTGATAGTTAATTAGTTGGTGTTTATAGCCATCTCATTTCTTTACAAAGAACGTAAATGAACCCCTTCTGATTTTTTAAAGACATCTGTATTTCTGTAGAGTGAAATATTACATTCTAGAGAGGAAACATGTTGAAGTTCTTACTAGTTCCTGCTCTGTTGATAAGTAGAATTATGACTGGGCCCAAAGGAAGCAAGTCACTTAACTCTAAGCTTCAGTGCCTCATTTTCTGAAATTTGGGGATGGGACGGTTTCTTTCTAGAGTCCATTCCAATTATAAGATTTACCTGTGTCTTAATAAGAATTCCTGTCTGTCTTTCCTCCTCTGCCTCCCTAAATTTGTTAACCAAACAATGTAATCTGGCTTATGTAAAAGTAATAAAAAGCATCTTGACCCATTCTAAAGTAGATTCAAAAGATATTGTCAGCAAGTTTTCATGTTGAGTATATAGGAAAGTTGGCCAGAGACAGAGTGAAGCCCTACAGCAGGGGTCCCCAAACTACAGGCCCGCAGGCCGCATGCGGCCCCCTGAGGCCATTTATCCAGCCCGCACCACACTTCCGGAAGGGGCACCTCTTTCATTGGTGGTCAGTGAGAGGCCCATAGTTCCCATTGAAATACTGGTCAGTTAGTTGATTTAAATTTACTTGTTCTTTATTTTAAATATTGTATTTGTTCCCGTTTTGTTTTTTACTTTAAAATAAGATATGTGCAGTGGGCATAGGGATTTGTTCATAGTTTTTTTTTTATAGTCCGGCCCTCCAACGGTCTGAGGGACAGTGAACTGGCCCCCTGTGTAAAAAGTTTGGGGACCCCTGCCCTACAGGGTGAGGAGCTGTCAACGAAAGGAGAATTCAGAGCACATACTTGTATATAAGGAGCAATGATTTAAAGAACACATAATTTCTGAAATGCCACTCAGTCACTAAAGATGGCCTCTTGGGGCCTGCCTTCTCCAGGAGGTCAGGAATCGTCCTGCCTTGATTGGGAACTGTCTTGGCACTTTCCCATGCTTCCTTCCCAGGTAGAAAGCCTTAGTACCCGTTCAAACTGTCACAGTACTCTAATTATCTCTGGTACAAAAGACAGCTCGGTTCAGCCCTGGAAGACATTGTGTGGCTTGTAAATGGCTAAGTTTTGCTCTGATGATAACATTTTCCCAAAGGGAAACAGACTCTGCTGTTGTCTTCCTCTTTTCTCAGTAGAGCTGCATTTGACTTCAATACTTCTCTTGTAATTGAGCAGTTCCATAAAATCAAATAAAATGATTTATAATGGAATGATTACTCCAGGGTAACATTTCAAGTGAAATTAAGATTGAAATCTAATTTAAAAGCTTTAATGTAAATGGGTCATTAGAGGAGGCTCTCCAGGGAATTTGCAATTAAACTAAAGTGACAAGGGTTTGGAGGGGTGAGAGACCTGAAGGTGTTACAATACTGATACATGCTCATTCCGGACGCAGCTAGTCTAGTCGTATCACACTTCTCAACGAGATCAGCATTGCTCAGTGAAAGCTGCAGTCAGAGTCTATCAAAACGGCCCTGGCAGGGTAGCTCAGTTGGCTCAAGTCATTCTGATACACCAAAGTTAGAGGTTCAATCCCTGGTCAGGACACATGTAAGAATCAACCAATGAATATATAAGTAAGTGGAACAACAAAATAATATTTCAAGCTCTCTCTCCCCTCCTCTCTCTCTCTCTCTCAAAAAAAAAAAAATACACCAAAAACCAATTCCAAAAAAAAGGAATCTAACAAAAACATTCCAACACACTACAAGAATATCTCATAAAAAGTTCTGATTTATATAAAGGCTTTAATGAATTCCATATATTTAATTGACATAACTTAATATAGTTAACTGTTGTAACCATTTCCATAACATTTTCATATCAATATCTTATTAACTATATTCACTGAGCAATAACTAAGTTCTCTGTTGACGCAGTCTTTAGTACACAATTCGCTCCTGTGTGATGCCTACACACGAAAAGGAATTCTCCTTTCCTCCTAGCCTCTTTGAAACCTGCCTGTCTTCTTTCAGAGGTTTTCTTCCTGACTCTGGTTCTTTGACAATTAATCATTTGGAGTTATTTTTGTTCTTTAATCTTCCATTGATAGTTGACCTTCCTTATGACTAAGTCCCAGTTCTCCCAATAAAAAATGTTGAATTCTCTTTGAGTCCCTAGAGTGCCTGGAGGCCTGCCTGGCACATAAGGGTAATAAATGTTGATCTTGTTAACAATGATAATTATATTAATAGAAGATACTCATTGATCATTGAAAATGAGTAAGGCCCTGTTAAGCCCTTTGCGTTATCTCATTTACCCTTCACAATCACTCAAGACTAGAGAAATATTATCATCTGCCTTTAAAGTTCTATCTGCTGAAGATTCAAAATGTTTCAGTAAACTGTCTGAGGTCACAGAGCTAATAAGTGGCAGATCCAGAACTTAAAACAACAATTACACATCTCCAAAGCCCATTGTTTTACTTGTTATACTACACAACTGAAGGCCGATGTTGGATATGATCAACAGGAGGACAAGATTGTTGCAGTTTCTTCCTACTGTGTATATCTATACATCTGATTGATCTTATATATTGTCAGATTTAATTGGTCCCAGTGCTTCAAAGCTGGACTCATTCAAAAGCAATAGAAATAAAATTCCTGAGCCATCCAACAGATGTTTTCAAATGTTTAGATTTATTTTTATGAGGGTTCTCTAAAAATCAATTTCAATTTATACACTTTATTTTTGTGGATGACAGAGATTTGAAGAGCCCAATCAAGAGAGGTGGCTGAAGTTTAACTGATTGCTTCTGAAACTCTCCAATTTTATATATGACAGCTTTTGCAGAAGAAGCAACACGAATGGTTCACAAACCACTCTTCTTTTTCTTTTCTTTCTTTTTTTTTTTTTTTTTTTTGCTATCATATTTAAGGCAAGTTTCTAGTGGTTCAAGAGGTATTCAGATCATGAACTTTGCCTCCATAGCAGAAAATGAAGAGATTGCACACACCACTCAAAAGGAAAGAAATCTGGAAAGTAAAGAAAGTCTGAAGATATACACACTTTTGCACTTCTCTTATGAGAGATATGATCTTTTCTTCAGACCACTGAAGTAATTATATCATTCATTTTAATGCTGTCATATTTGGCAACTTGCATAGATTTGATTGACAGAGTAGTAGGGGTGGTGATAGATTAAATTAAGGTAATAGTTTCCAGGGATAAGGAAAGATCCAGCAACTAAAAGATCATCGTGCACCTAGACAGAAATATTGACAACTCCTTTTAGCCTGTTCTGCCAGCAACGCACATGGTGAAGCAGATATTGTTGGACTCTCTCAGAGACTGGTAGGGAGTCTGCCCGCCCTTGCCCCAAGAATGAACATAGAGTGGTTCTGATGGTCAGTGCAATATTGTCTGGATATGAGTAACTGTAACTTAATACCATTTTGGAAGAATTATGTTTTATGTTGTGAAAGATACAAAGGAAATCTTTCAGGAAATATATTACAACTATAACTGAGATCTCTAAGCCACGTGTAATCTGGCCCTAGCCTTTTCTTGGACCTCTTTAAACTCTTCCCCAGCACCCCCTCTCTGGCCACTTCACTCCAACTATGCTATCTTTCCAGCTTCTCAAATACAGGTACATCAAACATCTTGCTGCCTCCCTGCCGCAAGGCCTTTGCAGGTGCTACTCCCTCTAAGTGGAATCATCTTTCCTGAGATCTCTTCATTCCTTGATTCTTATCATTATTTAAATTTAGGTCCCTGTTGAAGTGTCACTTCCAGAGAACCTTCCCTGACCGTGTTGTGCCTACATCCAAGCACACACACACACAGAGACACACACATGCACAAACTGGTCTGATACATACATAGAGTTTCCTTTTAAAAGTTAACTGTCAATGAAAAACAAAATGGAGCAACTGTCACAGGTTAGAGAAGGCTAGGGAAAAGAAAAGGATATCAGTAAAAATTACACGAGGGAAATAAAAAAGGTTATTAGTAAAACTCAGGTGAAATACAAATGAAATGTTTAGTTTTTAGTTCAGAGTGTCAGTGCTCATGTCTTGGTTTGGACAAACGTGCCACGGTTGTGTGAACGTCCTAGCGTTAGAGGAGACCGAGAGGACCGTGTACGAGAACTCTCCGTGCCATCTTTGCAACTTTCCAGAATGTCTAAATTGTTGCAGGACCCTAAGCTAGCCTTCCTGTTGCCTTAGTTTTCTTTTTCTTTCCTTTCTTGCACTGTTTCTGACGCTTGGTTTTCTGTAGTAAGGCTTTCAGAAGAGGGTGTACACTCGGAGGGAGGACGGGAAGCACCACGAGAAGTTACAGCTACGCCTCATTGCAGGAGCTGGGCCCTCATGCACATCCGGGCTCTGCTCTTTGGACCCTGCACAGGAGTCAGAAGACTTCCTCACTCCCTCTCTCAGAAGGCCTGCATGGGCCAGGTGTTTCAGCCCACTAGGGACTTACTAAAAACTGTAAACATCACATTCCTAGTCATGATTTCTGCTCTGTATGGCCAGGAGTTATGTAGAGACAGGTTTTTATCTGACATAAAAGAATGTAGGATTTTGGTTATAGTGAGAAACAGCCATGGGCAAGGTACTTGCTTAGTTGTTTGGGGACAAAAAAATGAATCAGAGACAGTATCCTAAAGAGCTTATCAGGGGTCAAATGTCATTACAGAAGGCTAGCCCTTGTGAAAGAGAAAAGCTATGTTTATGACACAAAAATCATAAAATGAGTGTCTCTTTCAAATAACCTAAATTTTAAGTAAAAGCTTTGCAATCCAGGCTCTGCAATTTGCCAGATGAATAATGTTGGGCAAGTTTGTTAACTTGTGTAGTCTAGTTTGCTCATCCGTAAAATAGGAATAACAAAGAGATCTACATGTGTGGAATCAATGAACTAACTTTTATTAAGTACCAACAACTATGTCTGGTACATGCTGAGGGCTCAATAAATGTTATCTATTATTTTCATAACTTAAATATGTAAGTAGCAAATATTACTAATGGTAAAAATTAGATTGAAAATCTAACATATACAACTGCACATCACTAGTTTATTGTAAGTTCATGAAACCTAAAATTAAGAATATTGTTTTTTTTTTCTGCTGCTTTGTTCAAAGTAAGCAAAAAGTAACATACATATATATTCCTTACCAATAGAATACAATACGGTTGCCTCACTTTGCACAAAATATGTTTTTCAAAGTAGAGTGCAAAATAATTTTATAGTTTGAGGAAAAAAAATCTCACTAACTTACACTATTAATTTCATATTTGATTGTTCTTAAATTGGCTATCACTTGTGAGATATGAAATTTTGGTATTTCTTGCTCTGTTTAGTTTTGCTATCAGATAGCTAATAATATATTCAATTTTATAAGGCATTTTTCTGCTACCATTTCATTGATTCCAGTCTCCTGGATCAGTAAAGGTTCTGATGATTTGTGATAATCTCCAGGTATTATAAGGTAAACTTTTGCTGTTTTAATTGGTGCGTTATTTCTGACGATGTTGACTATAGGATAGAATGAAACTAATCATTGCATTTGACAGAATCACTCAATATCACAGTACTATCTGAGTGACAACGAGATCTCTTCAACAGTAACATCTGTCTGTCCACCCTGCCCCCAGCATTACATTCTGCCATCTAACCTCAAATGTGGGCTCTAAAGAGGAGAGAACACAGGAAGAGCCCAGAGAGGAGGGATTCGAGGGCTTTCTGTACTGGTGTGCCTACACACAAAACTGCAAAGGCAGAGCTCAAGTCACCAGACTATTGTCCTTCACAAACACAATCTTTTAACATGCCTAACTTCATGTTCTTTCAGTAGAAAGAACATGAACTATTTCATTAAAGGAACTAAGTTCAAATCCCTGGTCTATTACTCATACTTTTTTTACTTTGAGCAGTTCACTTCATCACCTGTAAAACAGATGAGATCTCATATGTTAACGTATGGAAGAGCCCTACATGCCACGATTAGGTGACATGATGTTTACATAGTCCTCACGGTGATTCTGAGAGGACTTTAAGAGAGGAGGAAATTGAGGTTGAGGAGTGGAGGGCTTCGCTCCAGTTCACAGAAATAGCTTGATCTGGTATTCAAACCCAATTCTAGTCTGACTCTATGACTCTAATCAATAACATGAGTGACACTTGCTAAACCCCTGCACCAACCAGGACAGTACTTGAAATGTATGGACTAATTTAAAGTGTGTAGCAATTCTAGGAGACTAATAATATTGTTTTCTTTATTTCACAGACTATAAAATTCAATATGCTGCCTTAGACTGTGGACACACTTCTTGTCATGTAATGCCTTCATGTATATGTGTATTCATGGCATTTCCCTAATTTTTCTGTGACACATTGAAACACAAAATACTAATAAAATCCATACATGTTTCCCAAAATGTTTTGAATACCTCTTTCCTTTCACTGTAACTTCCAATCAAACACATGTTCTCTAGGCTCCCTTGTGGCATTGAAGAAGAATATAATTTAGGCTCAGTGTACAGAGCTTCCTTTAATATATATATTAAAAACAGCAGAAGTTTACCTTACAATACCTGGAGATTGTCACAAATCATCAGTGCCTTCATTTCATTGATCCAGAAGATTGGAATCAATAAAATAGCAAACAATGTAGCAAACAAATGTCGTGTGTGTGTGTGTGTGTGTGTGTGCGCGCGTGCATCAACCTCATTTATAAGATATCACCATTAATTTAAAACCTTTGTAATTTTCTGCTGAAAAATAGAATTGGTTTTGAAAGCTACCAAGAAGCAACAAATTCAACAAGAAATTAGAATTATTCTGTCAAATTCTGAACCAAGTTGAACCCTAGAGTTTTAAAAATGTTCAATCAAATATCACTGTCCTGGGGTGGGAATTTATTTTCTCTTGGCATCATGTAACTTCCCGTTTCTAAGAAAAAAGGATTAAAGTGTCCCATAAAAAAATCTCCAAAAGCTTCTTGGACATCAAAGAGACGTTACACAACAACATTTTGATGAGTTAAGTGTAAAGGAATCAAAAACACATGGATTAAATTTCCCATAAAACCCACATGTGTTTAAAAATCAAGGGAAAACGTGCTTGGCCAAATGCGTTTGGGGTTTTGTCAAACCCCAAACATTTGAGGAATAGTGTGAGATGTTTAAGGAACCCAAAACACAGCTGGGTCAGCCTATATCACTCCAACAGCATATGCCAGTGTGAGGCAATAAAGGAGATAAACTCACCAAACTGGAGTTTGGGTCTAAAACCACATCCCTGCTTATTGATAAGAACATCGTGCCTTTCAAATATAAGACTTCTTAATTGTCTCCAAACCTTAAAAAGTTACAATTTATATAGCCTGTTAGAAGTCACATATTAAAGAGCTCTTGCCTTTTTTTTTTTACAAAAATAAAATAAAAAAGGAGTCATCATTTCCAACCCTGAGATTTTTCAACTTAACCAGATGGGATCTTTTCCACAGTTTTCAAACCTTGATCAAGTTGCCCCGTGTTTTTGTTTGTTTGTTTTTTATCATCCTTGATTTAGCTTCACTAGACTAAGCATATTATTAACTGGGTCTCCTTTTATTTACAACACTATTGCCTGAAATATATACTAGGGTGTATAATTGAATTTCGGGTTTACTGTAATTAAAAAAACCAAAAGAGTAATAAACATAAGCGTTCATAAATAATTGCCTCTGAGAACCAGCATAAATCAGCAAGATTAAATGATTTTATATCATATTTAAACTCCTTAATTTTAATTTATGATTGCCAACCTATTTCCAGTCATTGTTGACTAGAATTATTTGTCACTGCTTTACATCTTTAGAGGTGATGGCAAGGGACTTCTGAAGATTCCCGTTATATGGAAGTCTACATTATTAAGCTGAAATATAATTGATCCATGTCTTGTCTTCCTTATCACTTTCCTAGTGCACTCTATTTATTTTTTAAATTAGCCCAAGTAGAAGGAAGGGCAATTTGATCATGAATTTAAGTACTTTTCTAAGTCAGTGTTTTAATTTAATAAGATTTTGATCTTTTGGAAAGATCTACTTCATAGATATATAAACAAATAGCTGTTTCCTGTAGCTAAATAATACTGTGTATCACTTTTCGGGGTGACAAAAATAATCATTGCTAGCACTGTTATGATTTCCAAGAGGGTAAAAGGGTTATCGAAGCCATCACTGTGCTTTCTTGACCGCCCAAATAGCTCATCGGCAATATCGCTCAAGTTCCTTTTTCTCCTTTCCAATATAGACAACATGGGATATCCTGCAAAAATACAATGCAATAAAAATCTAAACACAAGTATTTGTCCCTAATGAAAGCAGCACCACTGATACGGGAATGGTGTAGATGTTTACTACTCTCAGCCCCAAAACACTACAATATGAATTTACAGCTTCTACACACCGGAGTCCAAGCTTTGGTCCCCACATGGTGATTTAGGAAGCATAGCAAGGTCGCGTCTCAAAAGCGAACCCTGTACCTTAATAAAAACAGCAATAGCAACCAGAATGCCATTTCCAGCAGCCCATCATTTGCTCAAATCAGACATTTTAGGCATCTACCACTGAGGGTGTGAGATCATGAAGAGGTTAAGTGACATGCCCATGAGTGTATGAACAGACCTGCTTGGCCACAAAGCTGACTCTTTCACTTCAACCCTATGGCACCATATATATTTAAGGTGAATAAAAGAAAGCAGTGACTGTCTCCCAGGAGACTGAAGAGATGACCACAGAAGATAGAAGAGTAATATATAATCTTGTCTTGAAAGAGGTGGGCAGGCTCTCGCATCGATATGGTTTGTAGTTCTGAAGTCACAGCCCCTGTTTTGTTGCCTACCCTAATGGCTCTTCCATGTCCCAATGTGATACATCTTGCACTCCAGACATGACTTGGATCAGTTTGCTGCATTTATACCCTTTTAAATTTCCCTTGCACATGCTCAGGGCATCATTGTGGTGAGCAGTCAATTGCTCAGGGAGCTGATTCCATGATGCTTTCAAGGCCGTCTCCTGTTTCTCATTATTTCTTTCCTGGGTTTAGTTAACAGACATGACTGTTATACCTTGGGAATGAAAAGTCTGTGGCCAGAACACCAGAATCCCATCCACCATCACTGTGCTCTTCCTATTATATTCTCATCTCAACAGTCAGCATGATGTGTTGGGATGAAGAGAAAACATGCTAAATGACAAGATTTTATATTCACCTCCACCTACAGGTCTTTCTGTGAACCCCTTGGGGTCAGCAGGTAGGCTGATGGGGAACATAAGATTGGCAGTGCGCGGCAAAGTGATCAGAAGGTAGTCCTAGACGCAAACAGGTGCTGTCCTGTGAATGAGAACTGCAGACAGTCTCCAGCAGCCCGAGGCTATGGAAAATATTGCCAAAACCCCAAATCACGACGTGAGAACAAATCAACAAAGTCAAATCATGAAAGAGGGACAGCTCCTCACTACAGAGACAAGAAAAAGTGCTGTTCTGACTATCAGAGTGAGTAGTTTAAATTAAGTTCAGCTAAAAGTGGGGGAAGTAGCGAAGAGAAGATGAAAAAAGCAGATACATTCAAGTTATAAAAGATTGAGGACATGTACTTTAGGTGATGTAAAAAGTTGGAAGCAAACATTTTTCAAGCCTAATATGAGTAATTGGCAAATAAACAGAATAGTTAATTTACAAAGAAGGAAAATATTTTTTAAAATCACTTTTCACTATAAATTTTTTTTAAATCTATTTAAAAAAAAAACTGCATTGTTTCGGTCAGTTTAATTCACACTTAAAAGTGTATAATTTTCCATCAATGGTGAGGATAAGAAGAAATGGACACTTTTAAACATTGCTGAAAGTACTCTGAATTAGTGCTAAAATTGGGAATGGATATGCAAATCCTCATGTGTTATGTATCCTAGCTTCTTTAAAAATTGATTATAAAGAAATAATCTTCCATATACATACAAAGATACTCATTATAGCATGGCACAAAAATATAGAAACAATTCCTAAATGTCCTAAAATAGAAGAATGGTAGGTCCCTTCAACAAAATATGATTGCAAAAGTAATGATCATGAAGACTATCTTAAAACTAGGGAAATGCTTTTGTTGCAATATTAACTGGAAAAAAAAACAAGAAAATTATTCTATGATAACTATGAAAAAAAATGTATCAGTAAAAAGACTGGAAAGCAATATACTAAAATAATAGCAGGGGTTGTACTAACATCATGTGACTCTGCTGATTATATGTATTTTTCTCTATTTGCCATGACTTCCTCAATGGGATGGCATTACTTTTACTATGGAGCTGATATTTAAAAATCAATATTTTGTTAAAAAGTTATCGAAGGATCAGACACCCAAACCCTGAAAAACTAGAAACTAGACAAGTAGGGATATACATGGAATTCATATTTAAGAGAAAAGTGACAAGAAGACATAGGTTCCATAGTTTATAAATAGATGAACCTCTTTTTTTTTTCTGGAAGACAACAATATATTAAAACATTCAATATACTACTTTGTAAAGAGAAATTCATGCCAAATACAATGAATTTCCTTCTAAAACAGGTCGAAATGTGCATAGATAAGGAGGAAAGAACAGGGATCTATGAGATACCCGAGCTGGTATCTTGCTACTATATTCTTGCCATCTTAGTGTACGTGGGGTCAATCAATAATCCTGTGTGACATAGTTTCAGGGTGTCTTCCCTGAGGCCAGCAGGCTCTACCCCACTTCCTGAACTCTCTTCCAACTCTATAATTCTATGAACTGCATTAAGTAATAAATAAACAATAAAGTAAGCAAGCAAACTGTCCTAGTATTTGATTCCAGTTAGTGAATTTAGTGAGACCCAAACACTCCTAAGAAAAATAACCTCTTGCTGTGGAGAAAAAGGAACCTTCATCCACTGTTGGTGGGAATGTAAAGTAGTACAACCATTATGGAAGAAAGTATGGTGGTTCCTCAAAAAATTAAAAATAGAACTACCATATGACCCAGCAATCCCTCTACTGGGTATATACCCCCAAAACTCAAAAACACTGGTACATAAAGACACATGCAGCCCCATGTTCATTGCAGCGTTGTTCACAGTGGCCAAGACATGGAAACAACTGGAAACAACCAAAAAGCCCTTCAATAGAAGACTGGATAAAGAAGATGTGGTACATATATACTATGGAATACTACTCAGCCATAAGAAATGATGACATTGGATCATTTACAACAATGTGGATGGAACTTGATAACATTATACTGAGTGAAATAAGTAAATCAGAAGAAACTAAGAACTGTATGATTCCATACATAGGTGGGACATAAAAATGAGACTAAAAGACATGGACAAGAGTGGGGTGGTTATAGAGGGGGAGGAGAGGGAGGGAGAGGGGGAGGGGAGGGGCACAAAGAAAACCAGATAGAAGGTGACGGAAGACAATTTGACTTTGGGTGATGGGTATGCAACATAATTAAATGTCAAAATAACCTGAAGATGTTTTCTCTGAACATATGTACCCTGATTTATTAATGTCACCCCATTAAAATTAATTTTAAAAAAAGAAAAATGACCTCTTTTTTTTCTTGCTACAGTCTGGCCACCTCTCATTTAAATAATCTTTCCACAAGTTACTGGCTGCTCTATCAAGAAAGAGAGAGAACTTTTTTAGTAGCAAATTAAAGTTTTTTGTTGTTATTGACTGTGATTAACTGTAGAACAATGTCTACCCAAGCAGAGACATAGCATGGTTAAATCAGTTGACAGGGGCAAGGAAGCCCAGTCTAATGGAATAGTGATGAACTTGCCACAGGATGATATCAATAGTTTTTTTCTATTGCAGTTCCCATCTTGAAGAAAAATTAGCAGTTCTTGTACTTTCATAGACCAACAGATGTGACTTAATTTTCACAGCTTGTGTCATTCTTTTTGTATAGCACCGTGCTTCATGTTCTATCACATACATGGCCTTTACACATTTGACTTCCCCTCAAGGGGACTGAGATATCACATTATGTCATATGGGGTAGGTGGTACTGGAGGCCGAGTGGAGACAAGAGGTGACATCTCCCTCCAGTGCTCTCAGAAACACCTTCCTCCCATAGTGTAGAGACCCACGCCAGGACAACCTTCCATCTGGCTTCAGAAATTAGGCACAAAAACACAGGCCTTCCCAATGGAGGTGGAGGAGACAGGAAACAGAGTCAG
Source organism: Saccopteryx bilineata (assembly GCF_036850765.1). Classification (NCBI taxonomy): domain Eukaryota; kingdom Metazoa; phylum Chordata; class Mammalia; order Chiroptera; family Emballonuridae; genus Saccopteryx; species Saccopteryx bilineata. The sequence goes on from NC_089500.1 coordinate 15,596,318, forward strand.
TTTTATGGAGTGCGTGCTCTTTGCAGAGCATGCCATTGTCATAGATGAAGGTCAACAAGAGTTTAGATATTGTCTATTGTCTTCTGAAGGCCTAATGATGCAGCTGGGAAGACAAGCATACACAGAGGATGAGAGAGTTAATTTAGATTTAAAAAAAAATGGAAAGGAGCAAATGAAGAGGCAAGAAGCATAATATAGTAAAGCCCTTCGTTGGTGTAAAATTTTTCTCTGAAGTCTACGGTCTAGGATCTTTGTACAAGGGAAGTTTTACAGCAACTTTCCTGACAACAGCAGACCTTGCCAGTTGAAAGGTTGTGTGTTACTCTGCTTGCTGGCATTGGTTCATGAATTGCATATCCACAAGATAAAGGACTTTTATTTTTTTAAATATATTCTTACAGACATCATGGCTCATTAATTTTACATCTCTAATGGTGTTTTGTCATATTGTCAAATTCAATATGCTTTCTCAGAAGTTGAATTTTACAGGGACTAGTAGTGTCAATAATTTCTTGTTGGCTGACTATGGACCAAATCAGGGGATAACAGAAACCCTGAGATCCAATACAGTAAAGTATTACACAATTTCAGATTCAAAAGAGGACTCATTAGACTTTGGTTTCCATCCTTGATGGAATGCCACATAATTTAGATGGTTGGGTGGGAGAAATGCTGTACAGAGATAAAAGAAAAAAGGTTGGCTCACAGGCTCTTTCTTTATATGTTTATCTACTTGTTTGCTTTCTTGTTCTTAAGTTTCCAAACCCAGCCCTAACTGGAATGTGCTTAACCATGTGCAGACCAGAGGGGATTAAAGCAATAAAAAGGCAACCAAGATTCAGTCTGAAGATGCCTGCCTGTGCTGGCATCACCAATGTGTTGTTTTATGAAAATATATGCTACTCCTCTTGCTTAAAAGTGGTATTTTGTTACGAAGGTAAATACACCACCTTATCATGTGGGCATGCTGCTCATTTGTTTAGTATGTGAGCAGAGAGGACCAGAGTTTACTTTCATCTCAAGGATAAAGGTCACAAATTCAGGAGGCTTTGCAAATGAGAGCTTATGGCAGTCGACTAGAAATATTGTTATTGTCCGTGGTAATAGGAGCAGACACCTCCTCTTTATCTAGATTTTCAAAGCATCTATTGTCCTGGCATTTCCTCTACTCGCCTAGAACTTACAGGGTTTAAAGCTCATGATTTAATGTGCTATAGTCGTACCTGCCATTCTGAGTAAGGTGAAAGTAATATTTCCAACAAATAAGAATGTGCTTCAATTCTTCACTCTGCCTTTGACTACAAAAGAATCCTCCTCTGACAAGAAAATTTACTATAGAATGTAGTAATTGATGAAATAAATACTAGCATGATATATCTACATGTAAGCTGGTCACCTACCTTTCCACCAATCTTGACTTTATCCAGAAAATGTCATAAACAAATTTGAAACTTGGGCCAGAACAGGCCCTTATCTTAATCTATATCCAATGTTATTTCCTGAAATCCAAGTGGCAGGAACTGGCATTTGCTGAGAACTCATTCTGTGACAGAGGCTATGTTGAGTAACTTATGTCGATTTTCTCAGTTGACCCTCATGATCTACTTATAAGATGTGTCATTAACTCTATTGTACAAATGAGGAAACTGAGGCAGAGACAATTTATATAATCTTCTTAAGGTTCTTCCACTGATAGTATTGAACCTCAAATTTTATACTATTTACTATATCACTCACTGCTCAATAATCATATAACTGTTGGTAACTTATAGAATTTATTAACTCATCTTTCCTTTAAAACAAAATTATGAATCTATGAGTACAACACAGAATACTTAAGAGATAAAGAACAAGGATAATGAGTAAGGGGAAAAAAACAGCAAAGATTCCTAAAGAGGCATAAGGCAGGTTTAGTAGGTGTTAGGGTAGGATGTGATTAAGACATATTACCATAAGCATCAAGTATTGCATTTTTGAAACATTTCAGGGAATGATTTACCAAGATTGAGATCTTGATAAGAAAATGATTTATATGAGGCAAGTTGTACTAAAATTTAAGTTTGAGGTCTGTTTTAAAAAATTATGTTCAAGTTGTATTGTAATAGGTTTAATTGAAATGGAATTTTACTAGTGCTGACCATCCGAGGTCACTGTTTGGGGCCAGCAAGCACACTTGATTGATGTTCAATAGGACAATTGATAGATTGATTGGGCCATCCTGCTGATTTTGAGGCAGCTCCTGACAGATCGGCCAAGCATGGAGAGACATTGCTTTGAGTTTGAGATTTGGTGACAAAAATGTAAGAACCTGCCAGACCCGAGAATGGGTTCCTGCTGGTTACTATTCTAAAAGTAAGAGACATTTTGTGCCTCGTGATGACCTTTTCTCCGTGTCAAAGTCAGCTTCCCCCTAGTGTTCTGTGTTGGCATCTGCTGCCTTAGTCCTCACCTGGCTTCCTACAAGCCTCCACCTCCTTGGCGAGTGCTGGGTCCCAACAGCCACAGTTGACTCGTCTCCCCTATTCCCTCACCTTCCTCAAGTTCATGTTTAGACCATTTTCCAGTCTCAACAAACTGAGCAGTACACACCAAATAGCAGCACACAATCCAAAGGCATTTCGTGATGTTTCTCTGCCTACATTATGCAATTCATAGCAAGATGGGTGTGGGGGACAGTAGAAGTGGGGGAGCCTTTCTTTCTAAAACACCCTTTAGAGTTTTGGGTTTTTGTTTTGTTTTTACGTTGTTGTGACTGCTTATAAATAAAAAGCATTCCAAACATTTTAACTTACATTTTCTTACACAGGAACTATCACAGTACGTTCAATGACAGATGGGTTTTTTCATTTCTTTTTTTTTAAATGATAACTTCCCCCCTTTTGCTCTAAATCACAGATAATCATAAGCAGCGTTGGTGGGTTTTTTTTTTCAAATGATTTCAAATCCCCAGCCCATGTGATAAAAGATGCTGACATTAATATTCTGGTGTGCAAACTAACTCCTTCAGCCAGCTGTGAGGCAGAGGCCCCGCGACCGGGGCGAGACGTGTGCAGCGTGTGTGGGGCCCTCCAGAGGCTGCTCTGTTCCTTGCACCTGTGCAGACTGTGGCCGCTTGACCATTTCCATAGGTGAGCAGGCGTGTCTGTTTTCTCACCACTGCATTCTACTTACTTGCTACCCCAAAAGGTGCAGAGTGGGCCCAAGGTTAGACTCATAACCATTTATGTCATATCAGTTTCTAGGTTTTATCCATTCTTAAACTCCTTGGTTTATAAAGGGAAGATGAGGACACACATTATCATAAAATCTAACAGTATTTCTCTTCCATGTCTACAGAGTGTTCATTAAGGAAATCTCCACCTTGCTTCAAGCCCCATCAAGCAGCTCGTGAAGGTTACACAGTGTTGAGTTGCAAAGACTTCTCAAAAAGGAAGTGTACCCTACCCACCTTGTGACTTTCAGACTATACCCACGATCAACCCTATACCATCTTTTATCATCATCTAGTTAATTCTTATGTGATTTCTTACCTTCCCATAGAGATTTTCAAGTCCTTGAGTTTAAAAACTAACATCTCCCTTGCAGCCTTTCCAGCTTCTAAACATGCAGGTGGTTGACATATAGCAATCCCTGCATGAGAAGAACTAAATACAGTGAAAGACATACAGTAAATGCTCCACAAATGTTCATTGCCCTTGAAATTCAACACTGGAATTTTTTGGGAAAAAAGCAACAAGTGTTGACGTGACCAAAGGGTATTGGGGTCATTTTGGCAGAGACCTCATTCGCTTCCACCCTTTCTGGCCCCCTGCCTTGATGTGTGGAACCCCAGAGCTGCACTCAGCTCCCATTGAACAAGGCCCTTCACACACCGCCCTGCTTGTCAATACCTCCAGTCCAATCCTTGTGCCTTCACACCCCAGCGGCACCGTGTACTCCCACTGAAACCAACTCTGCAAGCCCTGCTGCTGAGCATCTGTGCCTGGTCTGCTTCTTGTTCTCATGCTATCCCCGGAATGTCCATCCAATTCCTATCCAATCCTGGCCCATAGCCAAGCAATACCTAGACCCCTCTTTGCTGAAGACTCTCTCCTGACAGTGGTGGAAAGGGCAAGAAGGAGAGAAAACAGAATGACTTGAGATGTCTCCATATGATCTTGGACAATTCAATTAACATCTCTAAATTTCTGGTTTCTCCTGCAAACAGTGAAGGTAATCCCCTCCACTGTGTAAGGTTGTCATGGAGAACTGAATACCAAAAACTGTGGATTCATTGAATGCTAATTCCCTTTCCTTGACCTCACCTCAATTTCTTTACTATCAACAGACATTGAGTGGAGAGAATCCAATTGTTAAAAGGATTATGGAAATGATGACTTCCTAGATGGCCTGAAAAGCATGTGCCGTGGTCACACTATAATGTTCCCTAGTGGGCATTTCCCCCTAGTGGGCATGCCTGGTGGATCCCAGTCAGGCTCATGCGGGAGTTTGTCTCTCTGTCTTCCCGTTTCTCACTTCAGAAAAGCTTTAAAAAAAAAGCCAAAAATTAGAGCATGTAAAGCAGGGCAAAAGTGAAGGAAATGCATTACTAAAAAGACTAGCAGTATGAGAGTGGGCTCACATGGGGATGAGCAAAGCTCATGCAGACACCTTGAGAACACACATCTGACTTGGGCATGCATCACTCTCAAGCTTAAAAAAAGAGACAGGGACTAGGCTAAGAATCTCTGAGTCCTTGAGCAACGGGCCCCAAATAGAAAGTACCGGGGACAAAAAAATTTGAGATCCAGAGAATGACATGCGCCAGATGTTTTAGGTCAATTCTGATTGAGTGCACCACCGCCATGTATATTTACCTTACATTGTGGCTTGAAAATGACAGTTCCTGCTAGGAGCAGCCGGCAGAGCACCTCACACAAACCCTTGTGCAGTGGTGATCTGTAATTTCCTGTCGGGCTGAACTGAGTGGTAATATGACTAAAACAGCATTCTATAACTTGTCTTGCTGAGTGCTATCAAAGAAGGATCTAACAGCCGTCATCATTTTATTCCTCTTCCTAAAACTGTGATTTCTTATCCCCTTGGCTAAATAGGGAAACCAAATAGTGGGGTCCAAGTCATCAGTAAAAAGGACCAGGAAAGCATGAAAGTTAATAAAGGCAATTTTAATATAAATATCTTCCTCATTCATAAACATAAGAAAATGTGTACAAAATACCCTGGAATGGGAGGGTGCCCTATGGGTAGAGTCCTATGTCGCACCTGACCTGCGGAAGTGGAAAGTCTTCACCACCCGTCTCGAACCCCCATTCAGAATCTGGGGCCCTTCTGCACTGAATCTCCCTCAATCTGAGCAGACGAATTAACTAAATGTTTACTCTTGAACTTCTCTGAACACTAACTTCTGCTTTTCAGTTTCTCGTGTCAATTTGTCTGAGCGCTGAAATGGAAAGCTGAACAGTTATTTCAAAAGTACAGATGGAGCCCCTTGTTTATAGTATAATTCTTTACACCAAATGGAACTGCAGGAGGTTCAAATTTTGTAAAGGTCTTCCAAAAATCCAAACACATTATTCATTTCAGCAAATCTGACAATTTCTGAACTACATAAATTTTTGAACAATTTTTTTAGTCCGTTCGTGTTAACTGAGGTTAATTTGAAGATAACTGCTACTTTCCAAAAGAAGCAGTTGAATTGCAGAAGGCAATTTATGCCAGAGCGTAATTCAGTGGGACTCTTCTGTCTTGGGTGAACAAAGAAATTACCTGTAGAGAAGACATTAAGCTTAGAAAAAAAAAAAAACTAGTCTAACTCATTTTACAGTTAGCCAATAAATGTTTTAAACAAAGTAGAAATGATTTTAATCCCTTGAATGAAAGATAAAATACAGATATTAGCTTTTCCCATCTCTCATTAATTCTTATACTGTTGTGATTACATTTCTTATAAGCATTTCATTTTTGTGCTTTAAAAAAACATTTTTTTCAATTGGGAAAGTGATATTTAATAGAAAAATACAATGATTTTAATTTATATGAGAAAACTGTGTTGGCTAGAGAGATTGTGGCTTAAACTAGCTGGTATGTTGACAACTCTCCACGAACAAGGTCTTTCTGTTATAAGTGATTTTTCAAAGCATGCTTTTAGATAGAGCATTGTACACATGTGTTCTTCTGGGTTTTTTAAAAATCTTGAATGCTAAAATTGCTACCTATATTGAGAGATAAAGAGGGAATAGTGAAAGTCAGAAGTCTGGCCAATTGTGGGGCTTTAAGTCGTTGCTTTTCTTTTTTTTTTCCCAACATAAAAATATGAATTGGTGCTTGAAATAAAATTAATTTCTATATTTGGACGCCCTCAATGAGATGATTGGTTTCAGTCTGATTTAGATGAAAGCGAAATCCAAGCTTGAGTTTTCCAAATCAACCTTAATATTTTACTGCTGATTGATACTTTAAGAGAGGCAGACTCCCAGAAGTCCCCAAAGGAAAAGTAGAGGATGTGCAAAGTGACTTGCATAATTAGGTACACTGGCCCCCCAAGTGCCCCTTTCTGATACCACTAAAGATAGGGCGAAGAGGACAAAATCTAACCCCCTCTCCTTTTAAAAATGAATCTCCTTCAAAACAACAAAAGAGAAATTTGGAATTTCATGAGGATTACTCAGAAGCCTCCTGAAATAGTCTTAGCTTTGTCAAATCTAGATTTAAATGTCAGTAATTTTAGCTAGTTTTATGAATACAATGTCTATCTCCTGCAGCTGGGCTGTATTATTTCAGTCACTTTTTTTTTTTTAATGCTGAAGTTGGCTATAAGTTCTATGCTTGATTTATGAAGCAAAACACTCTATTTACTGTACAATGCTATAGTGCTGACATGCGCGGTCACTCCGTAATGCATTTGGAGTGGAGCGTGGGAACAGGGTTAAATGAGCGACATGCAAGAGTTTATGAATGTAAAATGTGGCTTTACAAAAAAGAAAGCAAGATTCTAAGGGCCCAAATGAAAATTGTGACAAACAGTAGCAAGCTGCTTGAATTTATTTGTAAGCGCAAAGATTACATTTGACTAGGCAACTTTGGGCTAAACTGAAAAGTATAAGGTGTTAAAAAATAAATAAATAAAAATGGAAGTACAAACTTCCCAGAAGTCCTGAGCATGGTAGGTTTCCATGGCCTAGAAACTTCTGTTCTCATGCATCCTTCTTTACAATGACTGCTGCTTTTTCAGGAAGTCGGGAATATGGGAAATAAACACGAAAATGGTCAATACAAATATAATTAGAATTGATCACAATTTGTCAGATTTGGATGATTCGTAACCCGAAAAGTCTCAGATGTGTGCACTAACACAACATAGAGATAATCTCATCACATTCTAAATTCTAATTCTCAATTGAAAGCTCAGTACTCATGAAAGTTTTTTCTTATAGAATCAACAAAAGATGAAATAAATGGATAAATAGTAGAAAGGGTTACTGATTCCCTCTTTTGGTAAATTTGGGAGAAGGGGAAGCAATTTTCCAAATTTCATCAAATGACCATGAACACCATGTGGAGATCAGGTGTGAGGTGAATATAAACTCAGAAAGAGCCAGTAAAGTGATTTGCTAGCTCTTCAATCAATCTGTAGTTCTTTCCCAGTTCAAACCCTTCTAAAATCATTTCTCTAAGTAGAGATAGCAGAGCTTTAAACATTGAAAGTTTGTACCACACAGGAATTATAGACTGTTTTTCCTAATGTGTTGCATGTCAAAGAATATACATACCAAGACTGTCTTACCTTGTTTTTAAAAATGTGCCACCGGAAGATATGAGTCCCTGACACTCAACAGAATAAAAAGAAAAACCGGCAAAAATCATGCCAGACCCGAGTAACAGCTGGAAAGTAATTGTTGAAAAGGAAAGAAAACGTGAATGAGAAAAACACATTTGTAGAGAGCAATCGTTTTGGAGGCAGATTAATCTTGGTGTTTCCATTTAAGATTAGGCTGCCACTACTACTTAACGCCTGTCAGAGCTGGGTACTCTTTTACAGTTAAAACAATACCCACTTGAAAATATAAAACTGATTGCTTCTGAGAAAACATTCAGACAATTTTTTCCAGATTCTCCTCCAGCATTAGGGGAGACGTTGCAGGGTTACCACATGACCACAGTGATGCTGATCCCGAAAGTGGAACAGCTGTGTAAAAGATTAAAGCTGCCTTGAACATGTTGGTTCTATGAAAAAAGTAATCTAAAGGCAATGCCCCAAAGCAACTGAATACAACTGAATACTGTAAAGTTATCTTACAGGGAGATAGATCATTCTTAGATACTAAGGGTGTGACCTGAATGCTTCAGTGAAACTTAATTTCCTGCTAGCTAGAGAAAGAATGACAAACACCTAATTTGATTAACTCAGGATGAGAGAAGGTAGGTCTCCTATCACCCTTGTGACTGATAAGATTTCAGCTTCGTAGCTGCAGACAGGAAATATCCTCTGCCTTTATTTGGGACAATGCTCTTGCTATCAGACCGATGGAATATTTTATCAGTCTAAGAGAGGAAGGGAAATAAAATTATTTGTGCTCCCAAGAGTCTTGGAAAGCGCACTCCACATTTTAACTTGAACTTCGATGGTTTGATTTGGCAGGGTCCGCAGCGTTGATAGCTTGGTAGATAATCCAGTATCAGTGGGACAAACACTAACCCAAGCCAAAGCACCATTACATGACCGTTATTTCTGTTGAAACAAAGTAGGAAGGACAATTGTGTGTTCAGGAGCCGCCATCGTGGCCATTCACATGCAGGTTCACATTAGATTCAGACAGTTGGTAATGAAACAACGGAGCCAAGAACTGGTGGGCCATCATCTTTAATCCTAGCTTGCACCCAGCAGGCAAGTAAAAACACACACGGGGCTCCAAAACCCACTCATTCAGTGCTCACAGAGCTACTGACTTATTCGAGTTTCCTAGAATCAAACTTTCTAGCTCACCAGCCCCATTCACCTCTGTTCCCCATCTCCTTCTCTCTGCACAAACTCTGCACAAACTGGCTTCTCCTTCAGCACTCTCCCATCTTGGCTGCTTCACCTCTCCTCCACGTGGCCTTTCTCTGGTTTCCTCTCTGCTCTCTCTTCTAATGCTAATCTCAGGAACTGAGAGAGCAAGCTCCTGGTCTGCCCCACTTTATGATGTAGAAACCAAAACATTTAATCCAGGGGTCAGGAACCTATGGCTCGCGAGCCAGATGTAGCTTTTTTGATGGCTGCATTTGGCTCACAGACAAATCTTTAATAATAAAAAAAAACATTAAAAATATAAAACATTCTCATGTATTACAATCTATACATTTCCTACCACTCATGTTCATGGTTACGGGTGGCTGGAGCCAATCACAGCTGTCCTCTAGGATAACACCAAATTTTTATTGGATAATGCATAACATACATGAGTTGTTGTATGGCTTTCATGAAATTACATTTTAAAATATGTGGCGTTCATGGCTCTCTCAGCCAAAAAGCATCCTGACCCCTGATTTAATCCAATATACAAACAAGGAATCTCTGATACAAAATCACTTATCTGAGGCATAATGGAATTCCTCATGAGAGCGCACTATCCCACATCATGCAATCAGTCAAGGGTGTGGAGAAAAGCTTAGTCTTAAAACTAAGCCTTAGGCTATAACGACCTGGCCTGCTTACAGTCTGTCAGCCACACCCAATACAAACTATAAGCGAGCAAACATATATATCATATTTACAAACTTATTTGACCAACAATAATGACAATTTTGTAATACTAAAGTGTGTGATTGCTGTCCCTTCCTTGCTGACATTCTGAGAAACTATTTGATAATTTGCATGGAGTCAAAGGAAGGTTGAAAGAAAAAACACAAGGCCACAAATTAATACAGTTAGTACAATATGAATGTTGACTCTGCTTAGCTGTGTCTTACAAAGTGTCTGTATAGCAAAGTACTAAGAGAAGGCGTCCAATAAAATCCTACCTTCAAGGGGTTATTAGGAATTTAAAAAAAGAAAAAAAAACCCTTTTCATCTCTAAAAAAACCGAGATGAAATAATATTAGATAGAAAAATGTGAAGGAAAATACCAACCTCACGTGATACAAATGGAAATAATCATGAAGGGGACTCAGCTCTCTTCTTCCACTAACCGCCACTGCCTTGTGGCACCAACTCCCTCGCCTTTATCAGGCTTAGCCTCAGAGTCACCTTTGCCTTCTAGTTAACTGCAGCCTTCCAGTCATGCGGATTTTAACCATATTGCTCTCTTGTGCCCTCCTTTTTTTCCCTACTCCCTTTGTAGAGACTCTCGTCATTTCTCATCTTGTCTCCTGTCTTTTTTTCTGTTTTCAGTTCAGTTCATGCTATCCACTGATGCCACAAAGACCTTCAGATGTACATCTGAGTGTATCGTGCACCTGCTCTGAAATCAGCAGTTGTGCCCTTTGCCTAAAGAATCGGACTGCTAACTCCTCACCAGTGATGTTGTGGGTCTGTACACTACAGCACCAGCTTATTTTGGAGCCTTCCTGTGCTCTAGCCTATCCTGTTCAATAATATTTATCACTGTCCTCTGAACCTGAAGTCTAATGCTTATAATTGCTAAAGTCTATTCATTATTAAGACCCATTTTAAACACTTTTTTCATCTATATAATTCTTCTTATTCATCAGTAAGTTGTCATATCTTTTCTTTATTCAACTGTCTGTATGGCAATTATTTTATGTTGCTGGTTCCTACAGCTACCTGAACTTCAGTTTAAGCTGCTCAAGGGCAGGGACTCTCTTATGTGTTTTTGGCATTCCTTCTGGCACTCTGAATGGTGCCTCAAACATAGCAGCTACTTCATAAAAACTACTGATTTGCATAGAGGGAGATATAAACTGCAATAAGAAGGAACAATAATATTTTATGTAGTTTCAATTATAAAAGAGCTCTTGAAAGGTATTATGTTCTACAACAGCTTATACATTTATAAAATTTGCATTTAAAAAAATAAATAGAAAAACTCATTTTCAGGAAAAACCTTAATGAATATACACCATTCACATTCTCGAATAAACAGCTCACCCTGCAGAAATCGAAAGCATTGCCATGATTCCCAAATGTGAAGTCATGGAAATTGAAAATGAAAAGGAACCGTTAGGTCATCTTGTTCTTCTCACCTGTCAACTCAAGATGTTTACTTCATTCTAGTCTTCACCAAGACTGGAAGTAAACGCCAATTTTAGTTTATTCCCCAGTCTTTTCACAAATGAATAGTAAATGACTTTTCTTAAGGAGGCTGGTTTCACCAACCAGTAATAATTCTCTCTGCTTGGTACTAAAATCTTCCCGAGATGTCAGAGGTCACTAGTTGCACAATGGAGGTTGCCACTGTACCTGTTTCCTTTGAATGAGTTTGGTTGGTCTGGTTTTCAACCCCAACCATTCTCTAAAACTTACAGAATAAGAAATCTTCGAAGACCTTGAGATGTTCAGCTTTTGAGTGGTGAGTTTTATTTACCACAAGATCTCATCTGGAGAAAAATGCTAAAAACATATTGCGTGATACCCACAGGAATGTTGTGTGTCAGCGGCGACTGTGAAGTTTGGCGGCAGGGCATCAGAAATCAGGAGCACCCAGAAACCTGCTGGATGGCAGCTTGTTCTTGTTTGCTCGGGACAATTCAGTGTTAGCTCTGAAAGTCCCATGTCCCAGAAAACCTCTCAGCGGGGGACAAATCCTATGGTTGTTGATCTTATTATTCATGGTAGTGCCTGAGGACCATTCTTTTCATAGCAGATTTTGAAATTCTGAATAATATATTGTACATTTAGTATTTATTCAAAATTGTTTAGTTAAAAATATAAAATGATGGCAGGGAGCCCTCACAACCTGCTAGGAATTAAAAAAAAAAAGACATAAATGTGCCAGGTAATCAAAAAAAAATTAAATGTTGTTTGATTCTATCATTGTCTCCTCAAAGAAGGCTTTCCCAGACCAGCATTACTAACCTGGGGACTGCAGGCCTTTCTGGAGCTATGCAGTGATCACAGGATCTTGCAGCTCCATATGTATGCCAAATAGTATCTGCAGACAGAATAACATGGCTCACATATATGTGGATCATTGCTCTACACATATTTGTAGGAATGCTTCTCATAAATAAAATAGAAAATCATTTACAATTTTTAAAAATTCAGTGCATGCATCTTAGAATTAAAGACTTCCATGCAGGATGGGACCTCGGAGATGGAGTTCTCCAACCCCAGACTTTTACAAATGTGGAAGCTGAATTGCACAGCTAGTTAATGGAATGTGTGCTCCAGGAACGAATCTACCTCATGGTGCTAAGCTAATTACAGTAGGGTTTATATGGCTCTTACAGAATTGTGATTAAGTCCTGTGGGGATACATGATCACTGATTTGCTATCTGTCTTCTAGGGCATTAAACAGTGACTCCCTCATGCTTGAGTTATACAATGGCAGCATACAGCACAGCCAAAAGGGGACAAAAATCTGCACCTTGGGCCAGATTCTGTCACCAACTAGTCCAATGACCTTGGGCAAGTCATTTACCAGCTCTATGCTCCAGAATCCTCATCTAGCAAAAGGAAGGGACTGGTCAAGATGATATCTTAGTTCCCTTCTCTCACTAACATCTTATGAGCCTGTGAACTGTTAAGAGAACTGCCTTGGTCAAAGCTTAAAGAAAATTGGCTCCCGGAGGTTTAGAGGAAGCCAAGATTACACAATTAGTCAATGGCAGAGTTACAATTAGAAGCTAATCCTCTGGACTCCCTGCCTTCCTATCTACTTTGGTGCCTCCTCCCCCATAGTATACATAATTAAGCTTGCAATGACTGCCATCTGCCCCTGGAAAGTTTGGAAGCACAGATCAACATAGCTATGGAAAAGAGAAGAGTAGAACACAATGATAAAGTCCAAGTGTAACAACTTGGATTTTCTACTTTGTGGGTTATGTCCAAGCAGCATCGGTTATTGATATCATTATTATTATTATTATTGTTATAATTAATGACTTATACTTGAGGGATGCCTTAGAGTTTACAAATCTCATTACATATTTGATGTTATTTAAGTCCACAGCTATACTCTGAAATATTTAGAAAGGTTATTCTTTATCATTATTTTATGAGCATGGTGGTTGAAGCTCTAAGATTGGACTTTCTAAAAGTTAGCTACTATTTGCCTTGGCCGGTTGGCTCAGTGGTAGAACATTGGCCTGGTGTGCAGGAGTCCCGGGTTCGATTCCTGGCCAGGGCACACAGGAGAAGCACCCATCTGCTTCTCCACCCCTATCCCTCTCCTTCCTCTCTGTCTCTCTCTTCCCTTCCCACAGCCAAGGCTCCATTGGAGCAAAGTTGGCCCGGGTGCTGAGGATGGCTCTGTGGCCTCTGCCTCAGGCACTAGAATGGCTCTGGTTGCAACAGAGCAACGCCCCAGATCGGCAGAGCATCGCCCCCTGGTGGGCATGCCAGGTGGATCCCGGTCGGGCACATGCGGGAGTCTGTCTGACTGCCTCCCCGTTTCCAACTTCAGAAAAATACAAAAAAAGAGAGAAAGAAAAAAAGTTAGCTACTAGCCACATGTGGCTATTTAAATATAAATATATTGAAATTTGATGAAATTTAAAATTCTGTTTTTTAATTGCTCTAGTTTCATATCAAGTGCTCAACAGCCACGTGTGAATAGTGGCTGCCATGTTTGAAAACACACATATAAGATACAAAATTTTCATTATTATAGAATTCCATTGAATGGCCCATTGAAATTATGACTTGTCTGACTGCACATAGCTAGTAAGTGGCAGAGCCAGGGCTTTTGCTTACTGGCCTCAGGTCTAATGGCCTCATTCATCCAAGAACAGCTTCTTGCCATCTAGTCTACACATATAGTTCCCTTGCCCTCTAATTAGTTGTATCCACTAAAAGAATCCAAACCTTAAGGTAATAATAATGAGGTAACAACATGCTAGTTCACAGAATGTACTGGACTATTAGGTGATAGATCAGAAGAACACAGTTTTAACAAAGAGTTAAATTTCAGGCACATTCTTTAGCAACCTGTAAATCAAGTACTTATTGCTTTGTGCCTTTTAAACATCAATGGATTTTCAAACATTATCTGTGTCAGGCCTCTACTTTTTAAAGACCAATTCTGGTTCTTGAATTAGCCAAAGAGACAAAAGCAGGACTGAAATTCATATTACTTGGAATTCTAGCTAGAGTGATGGTACCTACTTTTTCTTTAAAAAAAAAAAATGTGTTAATAAATAGATAGATGTATTAAAGAAGAAATCTGAACATTGCCATACTTTTGTCTTTTGCTTGTACAATACTTTTGCTTGTATTGATTCTTAGAGTTGTCATAGAAAGAGTTATTGTCTAGTTCCACATCTATATCTACTTCAAAACTGGAAGAATATATTGCAGCATCACCAACTGGGCAGTGAAGCCTATGGACGTCTTTTTTTCAACCCCCTTTTTCAGTGGATCAAAGGTACATATCCTAAACAGAAAATGGCATGACAGCTGTCAAGTCTGAGTGTTGAAGCTACACTCATTGTTAGTTAGAATCTTCACTGGCTTTTTCTTGTGTGGTCCCTTAAATCTCTAAGACTCAGTTTACCCATCTGGAAATGAGTAAATATTACCTACCTTGCCCTGAGGACTGATAATAATGTATGCAGAATATCCAGCACAGTGCTTGATGAGATGTGGGTATTTAATAAGTAGGTGGTATTATTATCAATTTCTCTCAAGGGAGAAACACAGACATACTGCTTGGTATCGCCACTTCCGTCATTGCTTCAGTTAGAAAAAAATATCAAGGCACTAATAAGTGAAAATTTTCACCAAAGAGAATTCTAGATTGTCAGTCTGACTTGTTACCTAATTGCTATCCTCTATCCCATCTCACCCTAACTATATTTATTTATAATAATCCTCTCATTGAGTGGTTAACAAAACATTAGATCCAGAAAAGCATTTTTTTAGATATCAATTACTTATATGTATGTTTATAGATTTCACCCTGGGGAGAAACTACAAATATTCATCTTGTACCTATGTTTTATAAGAACAAATTCTAGGTAACTTTTAAATTCATTATTAGCAAAGGTTGTATTTAAGATTCCTGTGTCTACTGCTTAATAACACCCAAATTAGTCTCGATGGAATTAACTGTAATTAAGGACATTGTGAAATATGGTGGGGCAAACAGAATTACACTGTATTACTTTATTAATAATATTCTTTAACTACACTGTAAATTGCTATTAGGCCTGCATATTACTGCCTGGATATGGAAATAGTCTTTTGCTATGCTAATCTAACACAATTTTCTTTTAAATGTAAACAAATTATACTCTATTAATATGCTGTTCTACTTGCATAGATAATTATTGTAACAGTAAGGAATAAAATTGTTCTGCTTTCTCTGTTTCTGATGGAAAAAGGGCTACATAAATAGTTTAATAGGAAACTAATTATGCAAAAAATTTAGATGCCTAAAATGTGTTTGTAATTACATTAAAATGGTCTTCTGTTCAAATATTGGAAAGCCTGCTAATTGGAGGCTAGCTGAAAATTTAAATATTGTGAATCAATGATTTTAATACAGTACATGTTTGGTTGTGTTTCTGTTCATATTTGTCTTGAAAATGAAGAGAATATTTAACAGTGTTTAATAAGAAAAGGTCTGAATTTCATACCAATGAAGTTAATCTGCGGCAGACTGGAATTTTAAACATGTATTTTAAAGCATTATCTTTACTTTACTCAAGGGGATAGACAACTTTTGGCTCAGTAACAAGAACAACAAAAGTATACTGCTTGGAGGATAAGTTGACTTGAAAAGAAAATCTGATGTAGACCAAGTCAAAGAGCCCTGGAAAATGCCCCGCGACAGACAAACCAGAGCTGATATGGTTGTAAATTGCGAAATTGTTTCAGATAAATAAACACATGTAGCAGATCACCTGCCCACTCTCCAAGGATTTCCAGTGTATCACCTTATCCAGTTGAAATTAAGGAGTGTTAAAGACATAGTGTCTTGTTCTAAATGAGTCTTTGTGGCTCCCAGCTTTTAATTTGATGTGGAAAGGAGGTTCTAAATCTGAGAAAAAATGCAATGC
The DNA here is from genome assembly GCF_036850765.1 of Saccopteryx bilineata. NCBI lineage: Eukaryota > Metazoa > Chordata > Mammalia > Chiroptera > Emballonuridae > Saccopteryx > Saccopteryx bilineata. The sequence continues at coordinate 15,612,477 of NC_089500.1, forward strand.
TAAAATAAGCCTACTCTTTTGGAGAGAATTTCAACAACCTGTCCTGAATTTTAAACTATTTTGGAAAAAAAGAAGGGCAAACTGTTCATTATAATTTTCAAGACAATACAAATGAGAGTTCTGCATATGTAACTAGGATTAATTGCACAGATAATTGGGAGCCCAGAAATAACTTTATAATTCAAAATTCCTGCCTACTTAACAGAGCTGTTGTAAGGATCAAGAGATAGAATGTACTTTGAAAGCATGTTGAAGACTATAAAGCCCATAAGGAAGGTAGCAAGACTATCACCATGGTTACTACTACTAATAAAGATAAAATATAATTTGTCCTATAAAATAATCCCCAGTGGATAGTTCCTTCACTCAGACTTCTATAGTTGGCATACCTTTGTGGTGTAATGCGATGGTCAAGCTTCAGCTCTGGGAGTCACAGACAGAGAGTGACTCTACCTACTAGGCCCTGATGGATACTAAGAGACATGCTTTGTGCATCTGTTTTAAACTTTGCTATAGGGATGGTCACAACCTGTCGACTGACTCATTTCTCATAAGCACTGCCATATTCTTTGACTTAAGGATACCGTTACTGATTTTGAAAGAGAGAGAGAGAGAAAAAAAAAATTCCAAAATCTTTTGTAAACATTTTGGAAGACACTCACTATTTATTCTGCAAAGTCCAACACCTTAGCCTGGTTCAAGACTGTCTGCCCTTTCTGCACTCCCTAGCTTTGTGAGCACATTACTCAGCCTGGGGGATTCCTTTTCTTCCATGTCCCTTTCCACATCTGGGCCACTGTACCTGCCATTCTCCTGCCCTGGAATGCTTCCTCCTCTTTCCCTTTAGTCTTCCTTTCAGGCCAAACTTAAATTCTGTCTCTTCCTCTAACAATCTCTGTTGAACACTCTAGTACTCCGTAACATCCTCCTTCCTTTTGAAGTTCACTATCACATGAATTCTATACCTTTCCCTTGGTACTTGGCTTGTTATTTATTTTTCTTAATATTTTACTCTAATTTAATATGTTCTTCCTAGTGGTTTATACCCCTTCGTGTGTCTAGAGTGCACTCTGATGTACACTTACTGGGCTTTCTACAGATTCTTGCATTAATGTGAGGGCAGAAGCACATGGCACTCAAGATCAGATCAGGTTGGCCAGTTTATCTCAAGTTATCCATTCAAATGTACAAGGTGAGACTCGTAGTCTTAACCTACTACTTGCCCACATGATGGGCTGCTAGGTTTGTCTGAGAAGGCTTCTTGAATTACAGTAGAAACAGATCGGTTCATAACAAATATGTGGAAAGGGGGTACCTACTTCTCACCCACCATTATCCTGCAGTGACCCACCCTCGTGTATGCACAGTGCTGATACTAGAGTTGGACCTGAGACATTTCTGAAAACTCTCAGCTCTGTTTTTGCTCTACTATAACTATTTCTGTATTTTCTAAAACTATAAAATTTCAAAGATATAACATTTCTATTTCCTATAAATGTTTATTTGGGGGTATTTACTATGCCTCAGGAAAGCCAGATGACCACCATATTCTCTGCTAATGGGAATGAATAATGACAAACTCACTCCCCATCTCTCTTTGGAAGCTCAGTCATCAGTATCTACCTTTTAAAAAAATGCCACCAGGACTTTTATACCAGTGGAAAATTATCTCTTGAGTGATACAATCATCAAGTAATGTAGTCTCTTTTTCTTCCCATAATTATTAATGAGCAGTAAAATGCCAACATGGTGGAAACAGAAAGGAAAAGAAAGAACAGCAAAGACACTGATCATTCAAAACCGAAGAAGCAGCTCGTGAATAATGGAGAGCTATTTGCGTGCAAATTGCCAGTAGAAATAATTTCTAATTTTCAATGATATTGCCCTTAGTCCTCTCTACTTCACTCAGAAGGGTTCTGTTCCCAAGGCCACGCAGATACAATGTGTGTGTTCCACACAAATATTTATGAGAATGAAAAATGGCTATATTCTCTTTAATAAGTGGAACAATCAACCTAATAGGGTACTTTCCCTAAATTAAAATTCTCATTACAGAGAGGAGACCCGTTCTTGCCCGTGCATAGCCTTTATTCTTTACCATCTGCTACGTTCCTCGCTGCAGAACCCTGGAAGAACATTGTTCAACGTATTGTCACAGAGAGAACCCAAAGTTATGTCCAATGAAAAATGGGTCATAGGAAGAAGCTGGGCTCACTGATTTCTCTTTCTTTTTTCAGTTGAGGTATATATTGTGTTTCTTTACTTTTGTTCTTTTTTTCATTGGTCACATTATAAATATGATAAAAGATGACCATTACAAATATCATAGTCTGTGTCAGACGAGTTCATTGTCACATCTTCTGACCTCCCAGCTTATGATTTGCAGCCAGAATATTAAAATCACCTCAGTGCACATATTGCCACTAGTAAGCCATGGTAATAAGGTAACCCTGTATATTGACAGTGCCATATATCACATGCATAGATACATACATAGACAGAGAAACTGTTTTTAGAAAACTCATGCCTTCCAATAAAAAAATATTTATTCCCTGCAGTACATCACCAGACCTTTAGGCTATTGATTCAATTTGCTGGCTAACTTTCAGAACTTTTTTCAGGTTTTATAGGAATTACAGGAAAACCAGGTTATAAAATTTCTTAGGGAACCAAGAATAAGTATTTACTGAAAAGTCCCAGTGAAATGAAATCTATCACTAGAAACCCAAGTGTAAGTCATTTAAAGATTTAGATTCAAGATAGATTTAAAAAAAATTTTTAAGGGAATTCATCTATTGTCTAACAAAATAATAACCCTTATTTTGTGTGTGTATGTATGTGCAGGTGTACTAATTTTCCGGTAATGAAGGATTCTTTAACAGGCTGTGATTCTCCATATCCTCCTCAAAAATCAAAACCTCAGGATACAGAAATGTTAGAAATTGTAGCATATTTGCAGTTTTCACTGCAGCTGGACAATAAGGAACCTTAACTGCTTCTTCACCTTCTCTATCAGAGGAATATGTTTTATTTTTTCTAAAGGAAAACAAGTTTCTTAGAAGACCTTATAGATTGCTGAATATCATCTTGGATGGAAAGTGATGGAAAGAGAAACATCTGTGAGTTGATTTAATCTGGAAGAGAATAGCTATATGTTTGTTTGAATTTCCTTTTTTTAAACTTCAGTGAGTGGTTCAACAAAGGTACAATAAAGCAACATGAATAAAGACCTGAGGGGCCCCAAACCAGAGCTCCCAAAGCTTCTCAGTCCTTTTATCTGGAATGACCATTTGCTGGAATGTATATAGAAGGATCGGGACTAGACAGAACTTGAGAAAAGGTATTAAAATGCACATTTATTTGGTCCCCTATCCAAAGGGCAGAACAAAAATGAACAATGGGTATTTGCTGTGCTGTTAATTATAGAACTGGTTTCTTTGGAAGAAGGTGTCTCCTCTTTCACATTCTTGAATATTCCTATGAATACCTGTGTGTTATTACCTCTCTGTTTTCTTTTTTCCAGTTTTATTGGGGATGAGTGAAAAATAAATATTGTGCATATTAAGGTGTACAACATGACATTTTGACATATGTGCACATTGTGAAACTATTAGCACAATCAAGCTAATAAACGTATCATTACCGCTTGTGTGTTTGTTACAAACATTTCAGACCTACTCCTAGCAAATTTACCTAACTTTGTCTTCTCTAACCGTGTGTAGTTCCTTGACACTTACAAAAAAAGTATTTTAAGGGCAACAGCAGCAACATCTGCCCAAAGGCCCCCTCTTCCATATTGTCACCAAGAAAATTTCCTCTCTTCTCCAAACGTTCCCATCATGGCGGCAGACTTCTCTTCCCATTTCCTGACTCTAGATGCCTCCTTCCCTACAGGCGTCCCCAAACTATGGTCCATGGGCCGCATGCAGCCCCCTGAGGCCATTTATCTGGCCCCACCTCACTTCCGGAAGGGGCATCTCTTTCATTGGTGGTCAGTGAGAGGAATACTGTATGTGGCAGCCCTCCAACGGTCTGAGGGACAGTGAACTGGCCCCCTGTGTAAAAAGTTTGGGGACCCCTGCCCTAGAAACACCACCGCTGGCCCACAGAATCTTCCAGGGCCTCCTCCAAGATCTCCATACAGTCTCCTCTCTTCTCCAGAGGCCCCTGCTTTTCTCTCTTCTCCCTCACATTTACATACTTGGTAATTTCAAGGAATGATAGTTGCCAGACTGAAAGTGTTCTAAAGATATATTACCCTCGCTTGCCAATATAACACAGCAGCTGGAATGGGGAAGACTTGTCCCAGGTCAAGAATTATGAAGAAGTCAGTTTATAGTAGATGTATTAATTTAGTTCATAAAGCAATGCTCATTCTAATACTTTGGGTCCTTCTAATATCTGTGTTCTCCTGTTACAAAATAGATTTTTAAAATGTATCCACATATCAGCAAATCTTATTTTACCCCAAGTTATAGCAAGGCAGTGTCTAATAAATGTTCAAGAAGAAAATATATTTATATTAACAGAAATTGCAGGAGTAAATTAAAACAAATTACTCCTTTCTTTAACAAATTTTCTTTGTGTCTGTATACAATAACATATTCCTGGGTTCTTATATTTAACCTCTTTTTAACACACTTCTTTATGTTTTTGGAATGAAGGGAAAACTGACAAAGTCATTGTGAACGTCCAAGGAGTCTATGGAACATTCTACTTTCAAAAAATACATAACTACTTGATCATTGTCTTTTATTCCCTCCTCTTTCACAGAGTCTTCTCATACTCTGTTGAGCCTTGTAAGCTCTTCAGTTTCCAGTATGCTACTAAGGAAGAAAGGAAGGGAGGGAAGGAGAGAGGGAGGAAGGAAGGAAGGAAGGAAGGAAGGAAGGAAGGAAGGAAGGAAGGAAGGAAGGAAGGAGGGAAGGAAGGAAGGAGGGAGGGAGGGAGGGAGGGAAGGAAGGAAGGAAGGAAGGAAGGAAAGAAGGAAGGAAGGAAGGAAGGAAAAGGGAAGGAAGGAAAGGGAAAAAAGAAAGAAATGGAAAAGAAGTATAAAATGCTTTAAGAGGCAAACACCCTTCGTCACTTTAGAGAAATGAAGGATTTACCCAGGCACTCCGGGGGAACCAGTTGTTTAACATTGCATCGATTTGCTATAAATGCAAAGGGTGACATAAAGGTACATACATCTCAGGAACCAATACTGCAGATGGTTTTACAATGGGGTTGATTTTTATTGATGACAAAAAAATATAAAGGAATCAGTTATGACCCAGTATTTAAAATAAAATACAGTATATGTTAAAAGGACAAAAATACAATAACACATCTATGGTAATTATCACTTTATACAATTTCTTTATGTTTCTCTTTAACTGTGAAGTAAGGGAACAGCTCAAGGGCATTAGAAAAAACAGAATTGGCCCTGGCCGGTTGGCTCAGCGGTAGAGCGTCGGCCTGGCATGCAGGAGTCCTGGGTTCGATCCCCAGCCAGGGCACAGAGGAGAAGCGCCCATCTGCTTCTCCACCCCTCCCCCTCTCTTTCCTCTCTGTCTCTCTCTTCCCCTCCCGCAGCCGAGGCTCCATTGGAGTAAAGATGGCCCGGCGCTGCGGATGGCTCTGTGGCCTCTGCCTTAGGCGCTAGAATGGCTCTGGTTGCAACAGAGCGATGCCCCAGATGGGCAGAGCATCACCCCCTGATGGGCATGCCGGGTGGATCCTGGTTGGGCGCATGCAGGAGTCTGTCTGACTGCCTCCCTGTTTCCAGCTTCGGAAAAATGAAAAAAAAAAAAAAAAAGAAAGAAAGAAAAGAAAAAACAGAATTAATGCAAACATCTTCCATCTTTTTTTTTTTTTTTTTTACCAACTCCAAGGTAATCTAAGGGATTTGTCTTAAGGTTCTTTATCCTGGGAAATCTAATACAAGCTTTACAATTATGAAAGACAACAGTAAGGAGGAAACAGTAGCACCTCTTTCCTGAGGGATCAGGTGAAGGGGATCAAGTGAGAGAGGTATGCTGACTAAGGTGCAGCAGCTGATGTTAAGCAAAAGAAGGCAGACATATAAGAGTGCATATTGTGTGATTTCATTTCCATGAAATTTAAGAACAGACCAGCTATATGGATAGAAATCAAACTAACGGTTTCCTGTGGTCACAAAAAAAGTCTTTGGAGCTAACAGAAATGGTATTTATCTTGATCAGAAGATAATTATAAATAAGAAGTTATTGAAGTGCCTTTAATATTTTACTGAATGTAAATTAGACCTCCGCCAAATACAGTTTAAAAAAATAAGTAAGGTGTTATTCCTGGCCTCAGGGAATATATTTCTTTAGAGTGATAAAAATGTTAAAATTTTAAGAGAGCTATTACTATCTCAAGAAAGGATTTCTTAGGTGTAATTTAGAGAATGCGGAAGAAGATTGGGAAGATTACTCCCAGTGTGGTAAATGGCATGAGAACGTGTCTGGAAGTTGTGATAGGCAGTATTCATGGAAGAATTTTGAAAAGTTTTTTTTTTTTTTCTGAAATAAAAGCTGCTAATACAAGTTGGCGTGAAATGAAATAGAAACTGCTAATGCAAGTTGGCGTGAAATTGTAAAGAAACTTGTGTGCCAGATTGAAATATTATCCGCCAGGTTGAGAGTATCCACTATCAACTTTTAAGCTGATTGGCACATCTCAAGTAATCAAAATTAATCTGATTGAGGCAGGAAGACCAGGAATCCTTGGTTTTCATGAAAGATACATGTTTGTAGTTGAGTCATTTTATCAATGCATTTCTTGCCTGTAGACTTTGGGGGATTGATAATCCTTCATTTCATATTCTCTCTATCCCTTTCAGTTCAAGCTGACAGTGTTTCTTCTGATACAAAAGTATCAAACCCGTTGTGGGTCTCCTGTGTATATCAGTCAAATGAGCAAGAAGCTTTCCTACAGGTCTATTCTAGATCATCTCATCTCTATTTGGCTTTTACTGAGCAACTGAAGGGATCTAGAAGTCACGTAATTAATCTTTTCAAAGAGCTTCTGGGGTGTGTGTTTGTGTGTGTGTGTGTGTGTGTGTGTGTGTGTGTGTGTGTGTGTATGAATACTCTGAACTTCTGATCTTCCTGATTTTAACAAAAGGTTTTCCAGTCACACTTTTTTTTTTCCAGTGCAGTTTTCTGACAGTGAATCTATTAATTCTAGTGGAGGTTTTCTTTCAATCTGGATAGGCTAAAGTTTTCTCAAATTGTGGAATCACAGTTGCTTTTTGTTTATCAATCTTCCCTCAATTTATTTCCTTGCTCTCACATTTTGCTATCAGCAGCAAGAAGAAACCAGTCTGCACCTTCCACACTTTGCTTGGAAATTTTCTCAGCTATATATCTTAGTTAATCGTTTACAAATTCTGCTTTCTACATACTTGTGGAACACAAGTCTCCAAACTTTCTGCCTCTATATAACAGGGATTTCCTTTCCTCTAATTTTCAATATGTTTCTCATTTCCTTCTGAGCCTTCACCAATAGTGCCTTAAAGTTCATCATTCTACCACCAGTTTGTTCATGGTAATTTAGATATTCTCTGTGGTGACATACATTTTCCCTACTATACTTTTCATTTTCTTCTGAGTCCTCAATAGCAGAGTCATTAACAACCATATTTCTACTAAGTCTGTTCAAGGCTCTTTAGACTTCTCAAAATTCATCTAGTCTTTGCCCATTGCCCAATTCCCAAGTAGCTTTCATATTTTAAGGTATTTGATACGACAGTACCCCACTTACAGGTAGGTATCAAAATCTGCATTTGTATTCTATGCTTGTTACTGCAATCTGTAATGCATTTTCTTTTTTTTCTTTTTTTCCTAACCCTAACCCTAACCCTAACCCTCTAATGCATTTTCAATAAAATAAAATACTAATAATATCTCACATGATATAAAATATCTTACAATGTATATAAAAGTCATATTTTCCCCACTGGTCACTTTCATTTTCATGCTAAGTTAAAATAATAATGGTATACTTTAATATCCAGAACTCTAATTTTCTCTCACCCAAGCTAGACACAGAAGAACTAACAAAAACAAAATTAAAAATTATGAATTTGGTTGATCTCTTTTTTATTGAATTTATTGGGGTGACATTGGTCAACAAAATTACATAGGTTTCTGGTGTGCTATTCTGTAACACATCAGTTATACACCACATCACACACTCACCGCCCCAAGTCAAGTCTCCTTCCATCACCACTTATCTCCCCTGTACCCTCCCCTTCATCCCCCTATTAACCTCTTAGTAATAAATTCTAGTAACAAATATGCTATAAAAATATACAAATATTACAAACAGGTCAAGTCCTCTAAGGATTTCTTGACAATTAAGAATAAAACATTGATAAAAGAAATTGAAAAAGACACAAATAAAAAAAATGATACTCCATGTTTATGGATCAGAAAAATTAACATAGTTAAAATGCCCATACTACTCAAAGCCATGTATAGATTGAATTTAATCCTTATCAAAATTCCAATGGCATTTTTCACAGAAATAGAAAAAAAAATGTCAAAACTCATATGGAACCTAAAAAGAACAGGAGGAGCCATTTCAATCTTGAGAAAGAAGAACAATGCTAGAAAAATTACACTTCTGGTTTCAAAATATATTACAAAACTATAGGAATCAAATGGTATGGTACACATGCCACACATAGACCAATAGAACAGAATCAAGAGCCCAAAATAAACTCATGCACATAAGGCCAATTACTATTTGACAAGGGGCCAAGAACAATCAATGAAGAAAGGACAGTGTCTTCAATAACCAGTTTTGGGCAAACTGGATATCCACATGCAAAAGAATAAAATATTTCTATTTTACACCACTCACAAAATTGATTCAAAATGGATTGAATAAGTAATGTAATACCTGAAACCACCAAACTTTCAGAAGAAAACATAGAGAAATTTACTTGAAAATTATTTTTTTGGTTATGACACCAAAAACACAAGTAACAAGCAACAATGAACCAGTAAGACCACATCAACCTAAAGGCTTCTGCACAGCAAAAGAAACGATCAACAAAATAATTACCTTTTTATTTGTTACTATGCAGGATATTTTTAATAGAAATGTAAAATACTTACCATTATTGGAAAATAGAAAGGTAAAAATGGAGTAATTGGGCACTGAATGAAAAATCCTAAAATAATGCTTATTTTTTGATACAGAAATGCAGGTGTTGATGTTAGAAATTTCTCCTGAGAAAATAAACAAATATGCTGAAGGCCTGTATATGCACAAAAAATAATGTGGCAGTATTATTTATACTATTAAAAAATATTAAACGTCCTAAATGTTTGTAATAGAGAATTGATTGAACAGCAATAAATATCAAATATTTAAATAGTGAAATCCTTATAACCACTAAAAATGATTATGTAGTTCTGTATTTATTGACTTGGAAATAATTTCATGATATTTTAAGTAAAAAAAGGAAATCTCACATATTTACATAGCCGTATGTAGATTATGATCCTCAGTTTGTATTATAAATTTATATATGCATGAGAAACAAAAGGCTTAAAGAATATTTGCCTATGTGTAATTATCACTGGAGTGAGATTATGGCTAATTTTATTTTAGTCTGTATGCCTTTCATCCTTTTCTGCATAAATGGGGAAACAGACATTAGGTCAATATTAATCATTGGAATTAAATGCATAAAAACCAGGGACAGTTTAACTGCATGCCCTAAGCATAACAGGTACCAAAACCTATAGATTAATTATTTGTTTGATTGACAGTCGATTGATTTGGTTGATTGATTGAAAAGGTGTCACAGAAGATAAGTGAACAGAAAGCCTAAGGAATTACAGAGGAAGAGTGATGTGATTAAATAACAAAGTTGACTGTGTTGTTGACAGCTGCAGAATAATTTTTATTCTGCTTTTTATAATTTAAGTTGTGGAGCTCTCTGTGTCTGCCCTCAATTTTCTATAGGGTTGGTAATACAACACCTTACAGTTTTTAAAGCACCTTCTTCTAACACCTCATTCGGGACTTACAATAATCCTGTAGGAGTCCAGGGTCTAGACTCCTCCTTTCAGATATGAAAACCAAAGCACAGAAAAGTGAATGATATATTAAAAGTCACAGAACTTGTGCACTAGCTAGGGTAATACTAGTGGCTGTAACAAATACCAAAATTTCATCTACTTAGTACGATAAGTCTAACGTTTTTATTTTTTTGAGACCCATCCAGGTGTTCCTAATTGGTGGAGAGTCACCCATGAAGTGCTCTTCAGAGATCTAGGCTCCTTGCATCTGTGACTTCACCTTCTTCTAATTTTCGAAGCATTTGTGCATGTAAGTTCTATGGTTCCGAATGGCATGCATAACTTCCGCTGATAATCTAGAATGGCTAGAACAACAGACATGGTCCCCCACCAGGATACAAGAGGATAGTGCTGAGAAGTAATCCCTGCTGAGGCAGATGCTTTGCGGTGCAACTCTTCTATAGAAGAAGAAAACCATGCTACCCGTCAGTAAGTACAACCTCTATGACTCAAATAAAATATATGACTGTTGACCTAGTGTTTTTGCTACCACCACACATTGCCTCTGCATCTAGAGTTGGCTCAGTGTGCACCACAGCTTTTGAGTGAGTTAAAGCTTGACAATCACACTGGGATGCACTGGTGGGAAGAATGCTTGAACCCACCGTGAGAAGAACCAGCCTGGCCCCCCCATATCTTAATGGGCCTGAATAAATCATGAAACCTCTCTACATCACCTTTATCAGATGCAATCCTGTATTTCCCAATCCTTCCCACTCAAGCTTCTGGACTTTTCTATTATTTTTCCCTAAGATGTTCAAACATTCCTATAATGTTGTAAGAGCCCACTAGAGCCCCTTAAGAGTAAGAGGCAGCTAGTAAAACCACATCATTGATATAGTCTATACAAACATTTAAAGAAAGACATTACTTAGCTATGGTGGTACTAGTTTGAGTAACTGTTTCATTTCTGTTAGGCTTTTGGAGAAAAAAAAATTAATTGCCCACTCCTGTTACTTCCTCTGTGACCTCCAAAAGCCCCAAACTGTTATCTGAAAATGTCTCTTGATTCTGTAATCTTGACAAATGAATTCCAGTCACACACGCTCTTCCTACAAAGAGAGTGTGCCTGGAAATACTGGTTTCTTCCTCCTCCACTTGTCGAACCCAGAAGTGTATATTGAGCTGGAAGTGGCTGGAGGTGATGGACGGAGAGCCACGTTAAAAGGCACATTTGGAGAAGCAGAGCAACAAGTCAGCCAGAAGCCTTGTTGTCCGTGATATTGTTTGAACTCTAATACTCCTTCATCGTTAATAAATCCATAATCAACTCTCCATCCTGAACATCTCACTCTTATCTTCTTACCATAATCTCCATGAAATATAGCAGAGAGAAAAATACAGAGAATTAATATATATAAGAAACCCCCATGCACCCCTTTTCTCCACCAGCTTTGTCAAGTCTTAGTACTTTTGTACACTTGTTTCTGATTCTTAAAGAAATAATGTAAATAATCTTTAAACTATTAAAGTCTGACTAGATACTGTTTCTTTATTCTACTGTCCTCTTTCTTCCTCAGAGATAAGCACTATCTGAATCTTACTAACCCTAATATTCCCTCCCAATCTAGTATTTATCATTTCCATGCACAAATTTTCAATAATGATAGCACTTTCTTTGCATAATATCAAACTTTATGTATGAGTGGTATCTTTTTGTATATATTGACCTATATTTATTTCTTTTGTTGCTAAAAGTGTTTTTGAAATTTAATTATTGAATGTATTATACTCTAGCACATCCATTTTAAGAGCTAGAAATCCACATTTGTGTATAAATACACCAAATTTTAAAATTCATTCTCCCTGTTAAAGATGTAAGTGACATATTACGTTACATTAACATCCTTGTACATGTTTTCTTGCACAAAATTATGAGAGTTTCTGCTATACACATATATAAAAATGGGTCAGATGTGGCACTCTGGTTTTTTTTTTTTTGTTTTTTCATTTTTCCGAAGCTGGAAACAGGGAGAGACAGTCAGACAGACTCCCGCATGCGCCCGACCGGGATCCACCCGGCACGCCCACCATGGGGCGACGCTCTGCCCACCTGGGCGTCGCCATGTTGCAACCAGAGCCACTCCAGCACCCGGGTCATCCCTGCTCCAATGGAGCCCCGGCTGCGGGAGGGGAAGAGAGAGACAGAGAGGAAAGCGTGGCGGAGGGGTGGAGAAGCAAATGGGCGCTTCTCCTGTGTGCCCTGGACGGGAATCGAACCCTGGTCCTCCGCACGCTAGGCGGACGCTCTACCGCTGAGCCAACCAGCCAGGGCACTCTGGGTTTTTTAAACGAGAGAGAATGAGAGGGAGAGAGGGTGATAAGGAGGGACAGACAAGGACAGACAGGCTGGAAGGGAGAGAGATGAGAAGCATCAATTCTTCATTGTGATATCATAGTTGTTCTTTGATTGCTTTCTCATATGTGCCTTGACCATGGGGCTCCAGCAGAGCAAGTGACCCCTTGTTCAAGCCAGTGACCTTGAACTCAAGCCAGCAACTTTGGACTCAAGCTAGCAACCTTGGGCTTCAAGCCAGTGACCTTTGTTCTCAAGCCAGCAACCATGGGATCATGTTTATGATCCCACACTCAAGCTGGCGAACCTGTGCTCAAGCCACTGACCTCAGGATTTTGAACCTGGGTCCTCAGCATCCCAGTCCAATACTCTATCCATTTGCCACTGCCTGATCGGGTGGTTTTAACGAGTCCTAAAAATTCCTGTTACTTCATTTAACTTGCCAAATGCCTTTTTATCAATCTGATTGGTTTTCATTTGTGTATCAATAATTCTTGGCATGATTAGTATGTTTTCATGGCTATTTGGGTTACTTATTCTGTTAATTGATTGTTCATGCCCTTTGTCTATTTTTATATTAGATTATTTCTTTTCAGTAATTTGTAAGACCTCACTATACATCCTGAGTAATAATCCCTTGTTCATTTGAGTTGCATGTATCTTTTCACAATGCTTGGCTTGTTTTTTGTTCTTTCTGTTTTTACTTTCTTTTGGGTTTCCTTTATTTATAATAATTTTAAGTTTTACTATAGTAAAAGTCATAAATATTTTCATTTATATTTATCTTTTCTACATCTTGTTTAAGAATTAAAACCTGTACTCACGAAGAGATTTTCCAATGTCTTTTCTGAAAGTTTTAATTTTCCTTAACCTTAGGATATTTAATTCCCCTAGTATTGTTTTTAAGTATCTAATATTATGAAAAAACTATTATTCCATACTTATTTATTAAATTAATAGAGCTAGTTCCACTATTTTATTATTCTTCAGAATTACATTTATTTTCTTGGCTTTTTGTGTTTTAGTAATAGCTTTAGAATCACATGATGAGATTTTTCTTTTTGAATTTGCACTGAATTCATAGATTCACTGAGATAGAGATTAATATCTTTATAATTTTAACTTTGATTAAAATTATAATCAAAATTATAAACTATGATTTTAAATCATCCAGGATCTTGGTTTATCTTTGTATGTTATCTTTTTTTTCCATCTTTCAATGCTGTTTGTAAAGTTCTCCACAAAGATCTTGCTTGTTTTTACATTTTTTTTTCTAGTGTTAACCGTAAAAAAGGCCAAACCTGTAGAGAATTGTTATAAGTTATTTGAGCCAAACTGATGAGAATTGCCAGATTTAGCAAAACCTCAAAAGCTCTAGAGAATGATGGCTTTGTGCTTCCTTTTATGTATCTGGAATTAAGGAGGAAACTAAGGAAGAGTGCATGAAGGAGCAAGAAAGCAAAGCAGGGATGTCTTTATGATTTGATTACAGTTAACAACGTCATGTGCTCCTTTGGGGGTGGTTATGCCTTCAAGGGTCTGAAAAAGTGGATTACTCTTGACATTTCAAAGGTGTTTTGTCCTAGATGCACAAGAACAAAGAACGTGTTTTAGGCAGCGATAAACCATTTATAGGCCTGGGCGCATTACTACCCATCATGGCCTGCCTACTTAAGAACTTATGATCTGATCACCCTGTAAAGTCACTTAACTTGTTGGAGCCCCTTCTTCTTTCACAGTAAGTACCTTACAGAATTTGTTAATATTTAATTATAAGATATTATATATATATATATATATATATACACACACACACACACATACCCTCTTTCCCTTCTATAATACCCACACTGTTGTCTATATACATAGGTTTTTTGCTTAATTCTTTTACCTCTTTCGCCCAGGCCCCCCACTACCATACCCTATTGGTTACTTCATGTGAGGAGAAATACTGTTCAATTTGTATATTGATGTTTTATCCAACAACCTAGCTTATTTTTCCTGTTAGTTCTAATAATTTGTCTGTAGAGTTTCTTAATTTGTCTATGTAGAATAAAACCAAAAATAAAAACTGATTTTTCTTTTTCTTTCCAATATGTATACTTATATTTCTTTTTCTTGTCTTATTCCACTTTCTAGGACTGCCAATAAAGAATATTGAGGAATATATTGATAGTGGGCATCAATTCTTGTTTTTTTTTCCTAATCAAAATGAAATGCTTCTAATTAATGGTTCATAGACATGTGATGTTTGCTCCAAGTTTTTCATAGTTCATATTTTAGGTTTGGAAAATTTCTTTATATTTCTAATTTGCTCTGAGTTTTTTATTTTGTGCTTGTTTTTTAATTATAGAGTTTTGCCAAGTTTGTCTGCATATATTAAGATAATCACATTCTTTTTCTCTGTTCATCAGCTAATGCAAATTATATTAGCATATTTTCTGATGTTAAATTATTCTTACATTCCTGAAATAAACTCTACTTGTTCATGTTTTTAAAAATACACTAGTAGAGATAATTGGATATTATTTAGGATGCTGCAACTATGTTTGTAAGTATGATTAATCTATATTTCTTTCTTTATTCTTTTAAAGTTTTTACCTGAGTTACAGTTTTCTTCCTTCTCTGTGCTCTGAAATAGAGAATGAAAGACATGATACAACTGTTTTTTAAAGCTTTGGTTGGCACTAAAACATAAAATACTACTCAGTATTATCATCTAAAAAAACAACTGTCCATTTCTAAATATTATTTCATTTTATTGAGCTTTTAATAGCTATATTTTTGTAACTTCCACTCACTATTTCAACTCTGCCTGCCTTTGTTTCATCATCTTTCCCTTTTTCATGAATACTATCTTTTCATTTAACTTTTTAAACATTCTAAAAATCTCACTTTAGTCTTTTCTGACTAGAGCTTTAATATAATTCTTAGTCTGTTGATTTTATTAATCTGTGTGTTTAGCATTAGATTTTTTTCTCTTGTTTTGTATATTGTTTTTTCTGTAGAATTTTTCTATTCTCTGTGTTCCCATCTCCTTTTCTCTTTCATCTCTATTCCTGGGGTCTCCCTTCTCAATCTGTAGTTGTTGAGATTGACACTCTGTGTCAACATACAGATCATATAAAAAATATCCTTTTTCTTTTTCCATCATAATTTAAGAGATATCACAAATTTAATCATCAGATGGTTTGGCTCAGTTCCTTGTTCTGAGGCAGTGTTTTTGTCTGCTTGTCTGTCGGGGCCCACAGAGTCCTATAAAGCTATGACTTCAGGCAGTGAGTCAGCCATAACTTTTTTCACCCTCATTTCAGGAGGTGGTGGGTCTACATCAGTTCCTGGCTTCAAGCTGTAAGCTTGGCTAGATCTGCCCTCTGTCTTGGTGCAGCAGATTCCAAGCTGCCACTGCCTGCTTCCAGAGTTGGAACATGGCAGGTTTTGGCTCTTCTCACATTCTATATTCCTGCTTTAATTGTGATCCTCAGATATGTTTACTTGTTTCTGTACCTAGCTCTATCATTTTTCCTATCTCCTTATATATAAAAAAACTCCATCTGCAGCTGCCAAGTGTTTAAAATAGAGGAGTTGTGAAAGCATAAATTCACTTAGCAATTTTACCCAAAATTGCTGAAAATTCACTTTAATTTATTTTGCATCTTTCCAAATGTCTGGTAAGAGCTATGCACACTGTTGACACTTGTGTGATCATATTAGGTGAACAAATGAATAAACAAATGAGTGAGGAAGGAGGTAATAAAATAAATAGCAGGAATAATTAAAGGAAAATGAATAGGTACAATGCTTACTCAAAGAGAGTTAAATGATTAAAACAACAGATTCAAAGTTTACAGGTAGAGGCTTTGAAAAAGGTATTCCTGAGACTGAAGTATTATTTCTCTATGTTTCCCTTATTTCAACCTTTCTCTGACCCTGAGTTGCAAGATACCTACTAGCAAAAGCCAAAACAATTCCTTTCTTCATTCACATTTAGTGAAAGAAAGATAAATTGATTTACCACAACTCTCTCAAGAATAGAAAAGCATTGTTAGAGGCTTCCAATAACCTCTAGCTGGGCTGGGTCTCATCAGATGAAACCACCTTAAACATTCATTCCCAAAAGACTATAAAAAAATGAGATTATCTTTCCACCAACCTGGCCCATTATTTAAGCAGTGGTCAATTTCTTTAACTTCACTGCTGCTTTTTACTGAGAAGGTATAGAATGTATACTGGAGAGTCAACCATAATATTCATCATTAGATAATTGACTTGTCTTCTTTAATGCCAATGGGTAAGTTATTTGATTGAGTAGGGACGAGAACATACGTTTAAGTTAAATTTCATTTTTCAGAGTAGAATATATTTATATATATTGATTTTAATTTAATTTATTGATTTTAGCAAGAGAGGAAGGGAGAAAGACAGAGACATCAAGCTGTTCCCGTGTGTGCTCTGACTGAGGATCCACCTGGCAACCTCTGTGCTTCAGGACAGGGCTCTAACCAGCCAGGCTCTTAGGCCAGAGTTCCAGAGTAGGATTAAAAAAACGTGATTTTAAAAATGTGGTCTGCTCATAAAATGATAAGTATGATGTACAAGAATATTCCTTATAGTAATTTAAATTATTTTTATCTATTTGATATGTTTTCCTTTTTAAAATCAGCTCTTTTTCTAGAATCTTACACAATTCTAAAATAATCCTATAAAGTAGGCATTATTATTATTCTCATTTAACAAGTAAACATTGAGAGTATCAACTAGTAGATGACAACTCTTTTGGGAAGATAGGTTATAGAAAGGGTGGCTAAACAATGACATGGTTGCTTGGATACGTTCACTCTTTCCTTGTACTTCCATAGGAGGGAGACTATAATATCCTGATCTAATGATGCTGGTTGTGGTAATATGGTTTGACTTAACCAGTGAGATATCAGCAGACATGAAATCTACAGAGATTTCAAGTGTACTGTGCAGTTTGACTTGCTTTTCTGCACTTGTGCCATCATAAAAATAACACACCTAAGCCAGCCTACAGGGGCAGGGAGCATGAAAGGCACAGGGAGCAGATGTGGACTAACTTTCAGCTTGGTACTAACACCAGTTAAACTAGCCTAGATGTACTAAAAATAAACATCTGTAATTTGGTTAAAGTAAGATGCACAAACAAGAAGTAATGGTATATTGTCATCGAGTTTTGGGGTGGTTTTTATGCAGCATTAAGAAGGTAGTAGCTAACTAACACAAGGAGAACAAGAAAATGAAAAGCAAGTAGGCAATATAAAGAAAAAAAATAACAAGCCCAAATATTTTTAATTGCCCAAGGTCACTCAGAAAATGGTAGAGCCAGACACAAATCTAAGTCTTTAGCCTCTAGATCCTTTGTTTTTCTAAGACATGCATTGATTCTCTTTAATAACAGAAATGTGGCAAGAAGTTTTATTATTTGACTACAGCACTGTAGTGTCAATGAGTAATTCAGCCTTATTATAGATCGTTATTACTCACCTCATTACATAGATTTATCAATGAGGACATAGAAGACAGTTATTAAATATAAGAAAAATGGGAAATACCTCTCAACCATTTATAAAGCTTTTGTTTCTATAACATATCAACCACATATTTATTAGAAAGCTGCTCTGTTCAATATGGCAGTGGCTAATCTCCTCTGACTAGTTAAATTAAATAATATTTAAACTTTAGTTCCTCAGTCACACCAGCTCCATGTTGCTGATGGTTACCAGTCTGGACAGCCCCCATATAGGATGCTTGCATCAGACATTTCTACTGGGCAAGACTGTTACAGAGAATATGCTAAGTAACTCCTCCTTTTCAGTGAAGTCCAGTTGACTCATTTATAGAGCTTTGTGATACTTTCAACATGCCGCACTTCACTGGGAATCCCTGGCTAAACAGTCTCTCTGGAATTAGGACATGTGGAGCCATATGATTCTGTCAGCATAGTTGGCTGGAGATGTTAAAGAAAATATATACAGGTAGTCCTGACCTCTGGCCCCTGATTCAGCTGGAGCTCACAGGGTAACAGAGCCTCTGTCTCCACATGAAAGCATCCGGTAGCACGCGCAGCAGTCAGGCAGCTGTGCTTACCTCCATCTTGCTGCCAAGCTCAGAAGGGAACAAAATCAGTTAAAGGGATACATTGCAGAGTTTACCGAGAAAGAAAACACCCAAATCTATAACGGTGAGAAGAAAGAGCTGGTAATAATAATAATAATAAAACACTAGGCATTAAGAACATTACAGCTCTTGGTCCAAATTGGCTCCTGTCTAGAGAAATTATCTTCGTTCTTTGGATTTTGTTATTCCTATCTGTAAGACAAACTGAGCATGACTTCTTATTGCCAAATGCCAGAATGCAGAATTTCCAGTATTATCAGACTTCATTGCCATCAGAGACCTGCTTTCCATTTCTAGACCAGCAGACAATGCTCACCTACCCATTGCAGAAATCTGACATTAGACATGTGTTAGAATCACTCCTTGGGGAATGAGGAAACTCTACATACAGAGTTAGACTCTCTAAGTCAAAGTGCTTGGGGCTCTTTGTCTTGAGAAGGAGCCACCAACCCACATTCAGAATCTTAGCTTTAGAGACACACTACACACATACCAAAAATCAGGTATTTAAAATATTATAGGTGCAATAGCAACTCTTAAAATGCATGAAATATAAAAAAAAGAATACATGACTGGTGTGAACAGTGTTTTACATTTTCTTTTCCAAATGAAAGAGACCCCCTGTTTCTTTTCATTTGGTGGCTTGGCTTAGACTTTCGTTTTTACAGTCCAGACAACCAGCAAAGTGAAATTCAAGCCTAATTTTGTTCTTTACAAAAAGAGCTTGTTTCAAAATAAAAAGGTTAATAAAAATAAATAAATAAATGAACTTGTCTGAGCTTTTCTGAAAGTTAGATTATTGCCGTGAAGAATGAGGTTATCCCTTACCACATTGGAATTACACACCACCTGAGTTTCCAACTCAGCACCCACACTAACGTATTATTACACCTACTCATACAAAGACAATTCACTTCCAGACTGTCCTAAATTCCAAAAATGAATCTAAATATTAAATATCAAACTTCCTTTTCTTTTATTCCTCATTAATCAATCTATTTTACACAGAAAAAAAAACTGACATGGAGATAAACCATTCAAGTCTGCCAACTAGTCAGTGCTTCATCAGTTAAACACATTATTATGATTTCTTATCAGAATTTTCTGAAGTTATTTATTTATCCTAGAAGTACAATTCTCATTAAAGTATATTATACATCTGAAGGTTGTTGATTAAATTTATCATAAGACAATTAACTATTGCATGTAAAGCAATATGAGAAGGCACAATTGACGCCAAGAGATACAAACAAGATGGTGGCATGGCTTTTGTTTTTCAAGAAGTATACATGTCACCTGACCAAGCAGTGGCAGAGTGAATAGGGCATCAACCTGGGATGCTGAGGATCCAGGTTCAAAACCCTGAGGTCACCAGCTCAACTGTGGGCTCATCCAGCTTTAGCGTGGGCTCCTCAGCTTGAGTGCTGGGTTGTCTGCTTGAGTATGGGATTATAGACATGACCCTATGGTCACTGGCTAGAGCCCAAGGTCGCTAACTTCAGCAAGGGGTCATTGGGTCAGCTGCCCCCCCGGATCAAGGCACATATGAGAAAGCAATCAATTAACAACTAAGGTGCTACAACTATGAGTTGATTCTTCTCATCTCTCTCTCTTCCTGTCTATCTGTCCCTGTCTATCTCTCTTTCTCACTAAAGAAATAAAAAGTATACATGTAATCTTTGATGGTATGATTGGAAATGCAAGCTATGCATCATAGGTCTAGGCATAGTGAAGTAGAGGGGCACAGCAAAGACATAAAAGAATTCAATATATTCTAACTGAAAGGATCAGAGAAGGCTTAGAAGAGAATTGAGCAAGTAAGCTGAGCCTGGAACAATGGAAAGCATTTGATAAGCAAAAAGGGAAGAAGAATGCTATTGTCCATAGCATGTTCCCAATGAGGTGAACTTTGTCATGAGACCGAACTCAGGGCATGCGGTGGGAAGTGAGAGGAAATGGAGTTGGGCAGGTACACTGAGAGCAGATGATTGAGTGACTGAATGACTTAAGGTATTTGAACTTTATATTCATTTTCTGAGTCATCAAATATTTCTAAGCAAGCAGTTGACATACTCTTATCTACATATTAGGGGGTCATTCTGGCAGCCTATAAGAAATGGGATAAAGTTGGAATCAAAAAGATCTGTTAGGAAAAAGTTTGCTGTCAAGAGATGGTGCAGGCCTGACATGGGGCAGAAAGGGCAGGGGCAGATATGTCTGACATTTCAGATACATCATCATGGAAAAGACAAGGTTAGTATTTCTAGACTTGATGAATATGAAGAATCTGACCTATTAAAACAAATCAACATTGTTTTCATTATACATTTTTCAAAATGCTATTTACTTTTGGATTGACTAAGATTTCCTAAGGAGATAGTGTTAACATATATATTATATATCTACATTGCCCTTTTTTCTCTGTCATAGTCTGTTCTCTATTGCTGAACCAAATAGCATAAATTCAAGTATAGATGACTTCAGTAGTACATATTCATTCATTCATTCATTCATTCATCTATTTGTGTGATCCATACCCCTTCACTGAGTATCTCTGTAGTATATAAGACATGGATGATATACATGTAAATAACTAATGTAAAAAAATATTTTCACCCTGGCTGGTTGGCTCAGCGGTAGAGCGTCAGCCCAGCGTGTAGAAGTCCAGGGTTTGATTCCCTGCCAGGGCACACAGGAGAAGTGCCCATCTGCTTCTCCACCTTTCCCCTCTCCTTGCTCTCTATCTCTCTCACATCCAAGGCTCCCACATCCAAGGCTCCATTGGAGTAAAGTCAGCCCAGGCACTGAGGACAGATCCATGGCCTCCACCTCAGGTACTATAATGGCTCCAGTTGCAACAGAACAATGCCCCAGATGGGCAGAGAGTATCGCCCCCTGGTGAGCATGCCTGGTGGATCTTGGTCGGGCACATGCACGAGTCTGTCTGTCTCCCCACTTCTAACTGCGGAAAAATACAAAATATATATATATATATTTTTTTTTTCAATGTTCATGGGGAAGAAGTGTTTCTACAGGGAAGATCACTTTGGGGGGGGAGGGATTTGAACTGAGCCTGGAAGAATAGGAAGGATTTGGATAAAGATGGTTTGTGAGAAAAGACGAGAGTGCAGGTAAGACAGACATGTCTGGGAAATGGCTGGGAGTCTCAGTAAACTTTAGAATACATAAAGGGCAGCCGTGAAAGCAGCAGTAAGAGAGGTGAGCTGGGAACAGATCTTGGAGCAGCTTAAAAATTAAGACCTGCCCAACTTGTGGTGGCGCAGTGGATAAAGCGTCGACCTGGAACACTGAGGTTTCTGGTTTGAAACCCCGGGCTTGCCTGATCAAGGCACATATGGGAGTTGACGCTTCCTGCTCCTCCTCCTTCTCTCTTTCTCTTTCTCTCTCCTCTCTAAAATAAATAAATAAAATATTTTTAAAAATTGGGACCTTATCTAGAAGAGAATAGTCACTACTGAGGATTTTAATCAGGGATTTGACATCTCCAAAATATTCAAAACAATGCTAGAATCAAATGCTCACATAAGCTAGAAAGTTTGTCTTCATTTTCTGTTTTAAAGCTATCATAAAATATAAGAAAATTTTTCTCCCTCTAATTTGAGTAACTAATTAGCATATGGAGGATTAAAATGTTTGAGGTGTCATCAATCCTAGGTTCCACGTCTGCCACAAAAACATCACGCTGTTATGGATAAAGGGCAAATGAAAATATATTACCAAGAAATTAACGACTAGCTCTCCTGCTTCCCTGCAATGGCCAAACTTTATTTAACAAAGGAAACTTTCACAATCATCACCATAAATTTGCTTTCATTCAGCATTTAAACTCTGAACATTTAAACTCTGTTTATTAATTTAAAAGAAGTAAATAAAAATATCTGGTTTGGGAGCCAAGTCCTAGAATTTCATAAATGATCCTGTCTAAAAATTGTTATGGCTGAGCAATAAATCCCTGGAAAATGATGCTTATATTTGTAATAGAAATGTCACCAGAGCCTTAAATATAGCAGCGCAACCTGTCCCTATTACTGTGCAGCAAAGTCAAGTTTGTAGTTGATTTTGACTGGTATCTCCTACAATGCACGCTGAGTTTGGTGGCATTAGACAAGATCTTTTTTTCAATTAAAATCTTAACTGTAATCTAATTAGGTTATAGATCAGTTTTCTCCATTTATAATTTTTACACTCCCATTTTTTTCTTTTAAGAGCAGATGAATGTGTTCTTAGAGTACATTATTAGTAAATAATGGATTCAGCAGTTGTTACAATAGTTATTGGAACTCAGTATCTTCCAGCTACAGTTAGATGATGAGAGGTAAAAATGAAGACATCTCCAAGTCAAATTTTTAACTTATACAGAACTGAAATTCTGATTGTAAGGGTGCTGATGGAGATTCTACAGCTGTTATGAGACTGTGAGTCAACATTACTTAACAAAGTGATGTGATGATAATTGTGGTCTTCGTTATGGTATATAAGTTAGTAAACCAATTAGATATACATACTTAATAAATTTAGCATTCAACATTCAAAATCTAGTTAATTATCTGTTCCTGGAGACATGTGGAAACAGCACTACAGGCTTCTGTGCAGAGTACAATAATAACTGTATTTGGCAGTATGGATTCAAAGTTTGAAAAAAAATTAATTGACAAGTGGTTTCAGAGATTCTACCAGAATAGAGAACAACAGAGTTACGTTTAATTCGTGAGCTGGCAGTCTATGGTAGGAACATTGCCAGCTATAAAAAAATAATAATCAGAGGCCCATGAACTGCTCTTTTAAAATGGTTACATTAAAACCCAGACACCTGTAGTTTTACTAGTTGCTAAAACGGCTTATAATAGCACATGCATGAAACAGATGTGTAACCAGAGCTGCAGTAACTGGTTTTCATTTGAAAAACACAGGTGAACAGTAGACAGAAGGAGGGATGGAAAACCAAGATCAGTACACATTAAAATCTAACGTTTAGACACATTAAAATCTAACATTGCAGACTGCATGTAAACTTTCTAAAGCATTTTTTATTAACCATATATTGGATTGTCTCTTGTCTGCTTTGGAAATGGATAGTCTATGTTTCCCAAAATGATCTGCTGAAATTTGGACAAGATAATAATGACTGATTATCTATTCTCTAAGAAGTATTCTTCAGAATACTAGTCTCACTGAAATGATCATCAATGCTATGTAGGGAACTTAACAGACTTGAAATTTTTAGGATTGATTTTTTTCCTGAGGTTTTTTTTAAACAACATTATTTAAAGGTCTCATAAAAATCGATATTAAAGGATGTTTCCAGCACTTTTGTTTCACTTTAATTTCTCAGAAACAAACAAAAAACCATGAACCAGGGTCTCATTTCTAGCATCCTGGTGTTTGGTTGTTATAAAATTTACAGTATGGTGTGTGGGTTCATTTGGGACTGAGTCACACAGCCCGGGACACAGCGCACTGAGGAAGTCATGTGAAACATTGCACAAATACATTTTTGTCAGTGTTTGGTTGGAGAGCTGGGATTCAGCTAAACTTTAGGGGATTGAATTTTAGTTCCAATGTTCCAAAATTCTGGTTTACAACAACATCTGGGATGTGGAGAGTGGATCACTCATCTTGGAATTCCTTAGAAAGGAAAAATGAAATGCAGACAATAATAACATTCAACAAGAACGTCCTTCCAGAAATCCTCATCACACCTGGGATGGAAACTTTGAGCCAATGTTTCTTTTCAGATGTCTTAGAAAAGAAGTGCAAACAGAATGAATGAGTTGGAGCAAACAGGCGTCTATGTGAAAACCTCTCTGAATTGGGAAGGAAAACAGGATATGTGTTCATGCTCCCATAACTCATCAGGAAAACTCATTCCAAGTCATTCCCAGGGATGATCTACTCCCCCAGAAGACCTTATCTTTCCACATTTTTTCCATTCTGAAAACATATTTTTTTAAAAAAAGAAGTAATTCTTGTACTGGAGATGCAGCCTCTTGCAAAATGTGAATGAAAGATTTTGACCTGGAGATTGGTATAGTATTTTTAAAGGGCTATATAGCTGTTCATTCTGCAGCCCTAACAATTCTCTGGATTCAAATGATTCTTCGGGGACTAAAGCTCCATTGGGGATGAGGAAGATGAGGTGTAGAAAGCACTTGCTAAGTCTTCAAACGAAAGTACATACAGCCAATAGAGTCAACAAGACAAAGCTGTTTGGACATATTGCAAAGTCATTTTGGATATTTACACTCTATCTGTTAAATTTTCATTTATATTCTGAAAACTATGCTTTTGCTTCAGGAGCTTGCAATTTTGGGGCACTCCTAGGAGTGTTATTAATTCTTTGTGACAAATGGTATAGCATTTACTGCTCAAGTGTTCCGTGGTCAATTGGTGAGTCAGAGCATCAAAAAATTTAGCCTTCCTATAGTTTAAGATTGTGCATCTATCTGGTTCTGCTACCATATTGGGTAGTAGTTCTCAAACCTGGTTGTGCGTCGGAATGACAAGTGGAGCTTTATTAAAATACAGACAAAAGGGTTTCATCCCCAAATTTTTTCATTCAGTTGGTTTATGGCCTCTACATCTGAATATTTTCTAAACATGAATGCATACATAATTTTCAATATGTAATTTGAACTGAAAAACAGCAATAAAGAGCTAAATGTTTATCAAAACACTGTTCATGAGCACTTGCAAAATTAAACTTATAGACCCATGAAAATGAAAAAGTATTAAGTTTATTGCAGATTCGTAGGTCCTTACTGACTTGTATGTTTAAAATGCATAGGAATTGATGGACAATCTAGAACAGAGGACATAGTAGGCAATGTAGGGGTGGTTCCCAAAATTCATTGTACCAGTGGCCCTTTTCCTGTCTCACAGATAGTACTGTGATGACTAGCAGTCACAAAGACTATGATGGCAACTGGGTCTCAGAAATGTTCCTGGGAGGGTTTTTCTTTGACTAATCCAGAAGGTATATTTCTAATAGCAATGACTGGGAGATAGCATTCAACAAGGTCATAGAACATAGAACAGAACTGAGTAAGGCTTGATAAAAAAGAATCATACAATCAAGGTCATCCTAATTTAAAAATATTATTTACTTTTGTCAACAGATGGCCGTTTTAAGTCTAATCAGGATAAAAAGAAACCATAAGGTATCCTACTGACATCAAGAGTAAAGGTTTATCTTATCCTCATATGCTCTTCCTATCGAGGTATATGTATTAAGTGTGTCATGGAGATTTTGTTTTGCTGTGTGACCAGTAACCAATTATGAAGCATTTGTTCCTCATCTCACAACTCCTTGGTAGTAATTATAGAAATCCAGGTTAGATCTATAGCAGGAACCAAAATATTCATGCCCTAAGGAAAACATCCAGCCAATCTTTAGACATGTGGTTTGCAGGTTTTTGTTTTGTTTATCCATCAGATACTCTGACAATTAATAAAACCATTATCACATAATCATAACTTTTAAACCCACATAAAGAGGATTAATGGATTAAAATTATTTATAGAAAAAATAGATATAAAACACCTTGAAAATCAAAGATTCTAATGTTACCCAACTCCCAATTATTTTCTTTTCCTTTTTTTCATTAATGGATAGAACAGCCCCTCATTTCTACTTGATTTTTTTAAATTAATATGTTTACATCAAAGTCAGATTATCTTAAAATCTTTTCCTTCCATGAAAAAAAAATTATTTCAAAACTGGAGTTTAATAATTTTTCATTATTGTTAAGTTGAAAGTATAGACTGTTGCAGTCTTTCACCAGCTTATCTTAGAAAGTTATATACATATTTTTATGGTATTGAATATTTCTTTTACCTCCCAGTGAAAACAATCTTTCCAAAGCTCTTACTTCATTGAGGTGCTACGGTGAAGACCCTCTATCTATACCTTTTATAAATGTGAGGAAAAAAAGACAAAAAGACCTCTGCCTGATCGTAGCTTCTCTACCTATGAGCATCATCTGGTCTTGTACAACGTGACCCATTCCCTACATAGTAGCTCTTTTGTAATTGTCTCACCTTGAATTTATCTTAAAACACCAATTTCCATAATAATTTAATGCAGCTGTTAAGACATCCTCTTTCTTTTGATCATTGTTATTAATGACATGCCATAACATACGCAAGGCTGGCAGTCCTGACTCCTCCTCTTACAGCCATTGTGCCTGTGCCCCGTGCTCCCAGCCCCGGCCTGCCTTGGCACCCTCACAGCGTAGAGAAGGCTCATCTCCTACAGAAGTTCATTTCCCAGTTATTAGTCAAGGACTCAAGAGCTCTGCGGGCAGCTCCTCTGTGGCGTGCACAGTCAGAAAAGAAATTGTTCCTCATTGGTCCCCAGAGAAGTGGCTTGGCCTCAGTTAGAGTCTTCTATTTGCTGTTGAGTAGTTTATGGCAGAATCCTTAATGCTGTTTTTTGTATCTGTTCTTCTCCTCGATATTTTGAAATCACTGCTCCCTACGTGGGTTTTCCTTCCCCAAATCTAAATGTGTCAAAATAAATTGGTAAAATCCTTAAGGTTTTAAAATAAAAAAATAAAAAATATTAACCACAAATAAGATAAGATACAATTAGGGGTCAGAGATAAAGCACTTTGTAAGAAAAAAAAATGTATGTAATACCAGAAATTCATACTCTTACCCTAAGGCACAGCCTCTAATGCCTTATTTCTTTCCATATTTTTTAAACAGGTAAAAAGCTTTAAAATTCATTATCACTTTTGTGATCCAGAAGATGCTATTCCAGGGAACTTTATTACCTATACAAATTTTTTATCTGTTTGCTACAAAAAAAAAAAAATCCGGTTGTTTAAACAGATCAGTTCATGAATAGGTTAATGTAGAAAATATTTTATCTTTGGGAAGAGAGCTGTTGACGTTGCAGTTAACACAAAAGTTTACAAACACGTTTATATGGCTTGCATTTGAAGACGTCTTCTTGACTTGGGGTAAATTATTTGATTTAGTGCACACAAATGATTGTTGCAAAGATTTATTATTTGGGAAGTCTTTTTTCAATGAAGTGAAAGACTGTATGCTCCCCAGTGAATTCTTGTGAGGAATATACTAAAAAAAAATTCAGGCTCTGAAATAAGAAAGTTCTTGGAATTGTTTTTTCCGGTTAAAGCCAGTCCAAAAATTATGTCATGTTTTAATCGCAAAGCATTTAGATAAACGACATAAGGTAAATGTCTCTGCAGCAGCCAAAACATTATCTTAGTTCTTGATTTACGAAATATTAATGTCATTTTTGTGGCAAGAAACCTTTTTTTGCTTTAAGCATCTCTTAAAAAAAATGTCAGAAAACATTAACAGTGCTGTAAAAGTGTTTTTAAAGGAGCACGTCAGCCATGTCTTTGAACTTCTGTTTCTGTAATAAGTCAGCCCAGGACACGGAGGTAGGTTGGCAAGGTTTCCGAGTCTGTGCAGAAGGTCACTGCTGATCATGCTCCTCTTTGGCATTTTTTATTGTCAAAAATATTAACTCCAAATAAACTGCATGAAAATAAATAAGTAAGTCCCAGAAGAAAACTAGGGAAAAGGAAAGAAAAGGAATGAAGCTTGGGCTTTCAGGGAAGTGAATATTAGAGGGAGATGGTAATGGCATCAAAACAGAGACCCTCAGTCAGAAAACCGCCTCATTCTACTTGTTTTAATGTGACCATTCAACAGGTCTCATTTCCTTAACACGGAGGAGAGGTGCAATGGTCAGGGGAGAGATCAGATGACCTGGAAGTTGTTTTCTGACCTTGACTTTCACAATTTCTCTCATAGGAATTAGGGAAGGGAAACCAATGGGTTATCTGTGAGTACTTTTTGCCAAAAAGTAACTTGTCTTGTGAATTGCTGATATTTAAAAATGAATGTTACTTAGAAGATTTTCCACTAGAAGAGTGAAGCATGAATGAGATACTTTTCAACTACTTTCTAATTCCTTAAAAAGAAATTGTCCCAGTGCATATTCGTGGAAGCCCTGCATCAACAATTCTTTGCCCTAGGAGTGGCTATCCAGATGAAGTCAATTCCCCATCCAACACCAAAAAGATGAAAGCATGAATGGGAGCATTTTATAGCTAAGCTTAAGAGGAGCTTCCCCAAATAGAAATAAGCTATCATTCCCAAATACATGGCGGACCATGGCAAAACTTCGGGATTGCAATATCAAGATTAATTCTGATATTTTCTTATCCTGCCATCCCACTCCTGAGATTAAATCATGTTCAAGTCTTGAAATACACACACACAAACACACACAAACACACAGGTGTGTGTGCATAGAAATCTGTAGGCATATGTGCATATATTATATATGTCTATGAACACAAACACATTATGTGTTTTCAAGAGTGCTTTAATGTTACGTGCATTTCATTCAAACAATAATGCCCCTGGCATGGGGTTTTCCTGGGGTCTGATGCCTAGCTAGTAGCAGATGATAGACTTTGCCCCATTAATTCCAGGATTTTGTTAATCTCTAGGACGTGCCCTTCCCTGGCATTCTACCATTATGGTATTTTGTTTTTGTTTTTTATTTAAAATACATTCTCTACAAGCCCAAAGGACACAGACTAGTTTTATGGGAGGTGCCATTTCAGATGGGTCCTTCCTCTCTCTGGATGGCTTTTTTTTCCCAATGAAATGGCATGAATTCCATCTCAGGAGATGAATCAATTTGTAATTATTGTTACTATATACTTTGCTTAAACTACTATGAATCAATCTAGTCAGCAGGGCCTCACAGGCAAAAGTTTCCTCTTCTCTATTTTCTTCCCAGGTTTCCAAAGCAAAGGAATGGGATGTGAATGAAAAAAAAAAAAATCCATGCTGCATTTTTTTTTAATTGCTGTACAGGCAAAACAGGTGTTGAAATGTGAAACCCTTTGGAGGAATTTTCTCTGTATAACAAATCAGTGCTCACGCTAACCTAAAGTAGAACTGGCTTTCACATGGAATGTTCTACAAAAGCACTGCCTTATTGACATTAGAGCCATAGACGACTGTCCCAAAAAGACAAAAAAAAAAAAAGTATACTGTCGCTTTAAGAAAAAATAAACTAAAATATGAACTACCAAAAACCCTGCCATTTCCAGCCTGGGCTTGATTAATGATTTTTCTATCTAATAAAAGGTTCACAAACCATCTGTTTTTCTCCCTAATGCCTTGCCCAAAGGTTTTTCGTTCCTATTTCAGGCTCGGGGCCAACTGACATTCCACTCTTTTTTTTTTTTTCCCCAGCCTTGTAAACAAACCCTTCTCTCTTTTTAATCTTCCAGTGCTGTTTCCTACCCATCGTTATGCATATTCATTGCGAGTAAACATTTTTAGTGTCTACACTTAATCTCTTCCACTGGCAATTACTGTTCTATGCTGTTTTGTAATGCAGAAGGGCCAACGCTTTCCGTTCTAATAACAGCTGGGCCGCAGATGGGGCCTGCAGTCATTGTAGAAAATAAAAATTTACAAGATGCCAGTGGAATTTATTTCAGTTTTATGGAGTCACAGGAGGAACCTTTCTGTTATCCGCCTTCAGTGAAATCTGTAGGCACAAGGCAAGCTTTTTGACATTTAATCAAAGGGGGGTTCAGGTAGGGTCTGGAACAACGCAAGGAGGAAAGCAGGTGGATCGTATTAGGCAGTGCCATGGTTAATTTATTTAGAAGTGATTGGCTTAGATGTGTGCAGCCAATATTTGACATCATGTATATATCTTGTTTAGCATCATGCCTCTAAATCGTTACCACTGGAGAGACAGTGAGCTGTCACTGTGGACCGAACCAGGTGTTTGGTCGGGTTGCTACTTAGAGGTGCTGATGGGGATGGCACCGTGCTCACCGAAGACGAAGCGTTTTGAGTGGTTTCGAGAAGTCGATTCATTTTCGCTTCACCGCACCGTTCTCTCAACTGCTGTCAGGACTGCTTCTGCGTGACCTGGGAGTGTGCGAATGGGCTTTGGAGTACAGGCTGCGACCTTTCCTTTCACAACGTGGCCGTGCTGGAAATTTTCCGGCCTCTGCCTCAAGTATGTGCAAGTGGATTTATGTGAAAGGCTTGAGTGTCGGATATACGCGGAGACACCGACGCGGGGTGGGCTGCACGTGGAGCAGGGAGTGGGTTAGGCCCTCACTGCGACTCCCGCAATGGGAAAGAAACTGTCACACAGGCGACCTGTAACACTGCAACCCCGTTCACACACTGGGCTCTCTCTCTCTGGAAGGATGCACTGTGGCTCTTGAACACATCCCACTGGGTGTCTTATCCCGTACCCCTGCCTTACTCCCAGCCCTCTCCCCCAAGATGTGCAAAGGGAATCCAGGGAAAGTCATTCAAAGATATCCCGCGTTTAATTAAATACAGGAACACGGGCTTCTGCACTGGGTGGAACCTATGCCAAAGGTGCTTATGTTTTTACATTTGGGGCCCTTCTTTGCCACACACCTTCAGCTGGTTGCCTAGCAACCATAAGAGACCCACTGAGCATGCTCACTGAGAGGCCTAATTGCTATAAATTTACTTTTGTTGTTTTTTTTTAAGCCCATTAACCAAAATAGGATGTTTTCCTTTTTGAAGGACAAGTAAGGTCTGCGTAAATTTGAAAGGCATGAGAGGATATTTCAATACCAAAACAATTCATTAAAGGCCTGTGCCAGGCATATATGAAAGTACATATAACAAACGTAAAAATTGGAGCAGATCGACATTAAATAAAGTATAAGTTCATATTTATTCAGATTTTTATTGACTCATTTCTTTTATTCTCTCTAGCGTTTTTGTTTGTGGCTCCCCCCCCCCCCAAGAAGGTCATTGCATAAGAGAGGGGGGAAAGTAAAATATTATGTCATATTATCAGGCATAATAAGAAACTTTATTAAAGAATTTAAATATTTTATACGTTAGGTAACACGTTTCTTTTCCATGCCCTTCCTTCCTTCTTTCCTTCGCGCCTTCCTTCTATCTTTTTAGAATCCGCTAATGGTTTCAAGTCTAAAGTTAAGATTTAGCTTCTATAATCTTTTCACAAAGGGCAAAAAATTGTTTTGTGTGCCTCAGAGAGAAAGGCACTTTTTCTGCCTTCCAGACAAAAACACATTTTATGTTAGGTTAACCCGATCACTTACTGAAATCTCCGCAGTTGCTTGATCTTTCCCAACGTTCAGATCTGGAGATAAAATACGCTTAGAACCTTAAGTACCTATTGAACTAGTTTTGTTTCTAAACCTTTTAAATAAAATTTTATATAGTATAGATTTCCAGGATTCCTTCTCTTTTTTTCAAATGTTCCTACTCATTTTGAAAAATTAACTTGACCTATTTTGCACGAATCTAGGGGTTTTAATAAAGGACATGCTTTCTAACTAACTCCATGACCTTGCTGCATGCCCAGTGAGTCCTGTAGAACCAAATGTGACACACATATTTGTATAAAACTGCTTTCAATGCTAGGGACACTCACAGAATACAGCTTTCACTGCCCTCCAGGAACATGTAATATCAAGCAAAGGAGATGAAATAAACTCATGCGGTGGGAGCTGTATGCTTATCTAAGCCTTCGATGTATCACAAGTGCCATCTTCTCCTCCACTTTCCACCCCAAGTCCCCACTCTGGGGTTTTTTGCCTTCAGCGACATGGTATTCTGGGTAGAAAATGTTGTCCTGGTGGTGCTTCTATTGTCTATCCCAGAAGACTACCGAGCTGACTTTAAGTGCATGGTACTGTTTCCCTACGGATAGATGCGCACACGTGCAATGCGCACGTGTGTGTGTGCGCGCGCGCGCGCGCGCGCGCGCGTGTGTTTCCTCAAACACTAATAGGCCTTGTTTATGCATGAGCTAGTACTTTTACCATTTACCATTCCCTCAGAGACAGCCAGCAGAGGGAGCAAAATGTAGCACAGGAGCAGTATTCTCTGATGTTCTAGCATCGGAAAGAATTCTGAAAGACATACCGTAGAAGAAATTAATAAAATCAAAAGAATTCCATTCTATTCTGATTAACCCTATTATGCAGAGAAGCAGGTTGGGCACTGTGGGTAATGAAGAGCTAAGCGAGGCTAATTGGTGTGGTCAGGTGACTTGGGACTAGCGCTGGTGACTACGATGATATAAATGGCAAAACAGCACTTGCTTCCTTTTTCTTTCCAAAAAACTACTAACAAAAAACATAAAACACACACAGACATGTATATACAATATGTGTGTGTTTTTAATTCTGTGGCTGGAAATACTTCTGTTCCATTTATATAGTTTCACATATGTTCTTTAATGTGAATATATATATATGCTCCTCGGGGAAATCTTTCTTCAATTTCATTCATGTCGACAACTTCCTTCTCTCTCTCCTCTCTCCCAGCCCTCTGTATCATTGGTCTCTCTCACACACATATAAAAGGACACACACAGTCACACACACACACACACAAACCGAAACATTTTTAGTCCTCGATGCTTCAGAGTTACTAAAATGTTTTGAGAAGTCAGTAATCTTTCCATTTCTCTTTTATCCCAAACCTAACAGGTGACTGGCCGAAAGTCCCCATCCCCTGCTTCATGTGGCTAGCTCACCACAGCTCTCGCTGCTCAAAATTTAAATCGAATATGAACATTTGGGTATAAAGTAAAGAGCAAGGAGTGCTTTTATGAACAGAAAGAATTGAAGCAATTGTTTGGTCTTTTTTTTCTGCACTCTCAAAGTAAGAACAGAATTGTTTCTCCTCACCTGTAGTCATTTTCCTATTTCAGTGCATTGATGATATCAGGACCCATGTCGGTTTTAAAGTTTTCTCAGCCTTAATCTCTAGAAGTCATGTAGAGTGTGTCAAATTGGAACTCCATTCCAGCAAATACATCTTCACGTTTCCGTGCAGTCAATTCCATCACTCATTAGAATTTAAGGATCTTAAGCATTTTTCCCAAAGTGTATAGATTTTTTCCTTGGTCTCCACTTTCATGCGTTTCTGTGTTTCTTCCTTCCCACCCTACTCTCCTAAATACTTCAAAATTTATATTTTATATCCCCCCCAAAATATTCTATTGGTTCCAACTTATACAAATCTCTATAATATAACTATCCCCAACCATTTTTTTAAATAAAATCTGACATTTTGACTTTGGATAGAGGAAAACTTGTCCACCAGACTGATCTGTAGGACTCCGAAACCTAAGGAAAGAGTAATTAGAACACTCTCCCCTTGGTTAGAAAAGGAAACTCTGTACTTTTCCAGTTCTACACAGAACAGTACAAAGAGAGCAAGTAATATTAAATTATCACATTTCTCTGTATATATATATAATATATATAATATATATATATGTTTCTGACTGCACAAAGGCAAAGGAAAAATTGAAAGTTTCTACTAGATGCTTTCGAAGTCTCCAAGAACTGCAAAGTAGCTTTGCTTCCGAAAGTGCATTGAGCCAGTCCTGACGCTGTCTAGCACCCGTGTTTGTAGAAATCAAAAACCTCCAAATAATTGGCAAACATTTTCTTTTATTAAAAAGGGGGAAGCACATGCATGCCTACTGGTTTATTAAAATTCACATTCCTTTAGGATATGGATAGCTTGTAATTAATGCAATTGTACAATCGTTAAAAGCCACAGATAGAAGAATCTCCCACTGGCTGGATAGATAACACAAATTTTCAGATTTGGGGTAAAATTTGTATATATTTTTCTTCTACAAAAACAAACATTTCTATGCAAATTTCATTAAAAATAGACAAAAGAGAGCTTAACTGGAGAGATGAAGTCAGATGTTTTTTATTATGGGTTTGAACGCTATAGACTTGGTTACTGGATAGGTTTTATGGGGGTTTTTGTAGTAGGAAAAAAAATCACGAAAATATTTTAATAATGCATACCTAATGTTTATTTTCTTATTAGTAATTGTTATGAAACCAGAATGCCTTGCCAGCCTATCTGACTGCACCTGTTACTAGATATTTCCAAGAGACTCGCACACCAATTTTGCCTGAGTGCACTGGGTGTATTTCCCATTGTTTTGATTGTACAGTCAGGGCACAAGCAGTCTGCATTCAAAAAAGAAGGCACATTTTATTCAGAGAGGAAAGTGATGTCCTTGGAACTTCAACCTTAATGAAACACTTTTTAAAGAGGACACACTGATTGGAATGGGAAGGGATCCAAAGAGAGACATCCGGAGAGAGAAGGGTGAGTGTATGATAGGGAAGAAAGAAAAATGGATTAGATCACCAAACCAAAACGATAGTATCCCAAGAGACTTTTAAAAAATCTGTATGAAGTCATTACAGGCACACGGCATAACGCTGTGGGGTGGCTGCCGGCTCCGAGAGTACACGGAAAGTTTGCCCTCAACGCTGGGTTTCTGCAGAATTAATTCTAACTATTCCCTGTAGCCTTAAGAGTTTTCAGTCCCAAATTGCTTAAATGATGATTAGTTGAAGTTCCTCTGACTAATTCTGGCAGAAGTAACATTTCTAGCTGGTTGGTTTGGGCATCAAAATATACCAATGTCTTCGGACAGCTGTACTAGAGAGACACCCTTATGCTAAAACCTGACTCCAGCACTACCCTTAACAAAAATAGCACATTTCCACTCATGCAGAACAGTGATTAGACTTTCCCAACACAACTCATACTTTTTAAAAGGCACGTCAGAATTTTAAAGTGCATTAAATAAAGGGCATTGGCACATTAATGCAGCTCTCCTTGAAGAAAGATGCAGCATAATTTCCGCTGAACCATTGCACAAATCTTGAATAAAGAAAGTTCTTAAAGTGGGGGGGGGGAGACACACATTCTTGATGTTGAGAACAGTGTCCTTGGGAATTAAATAACTTGTATGTATATAAAACTAAGCCTTTGGGGTGCTTTGTTTCACATACTGAAGGCAGAGCATAAGTCCCCAGGGGACGGTTGTTTTGCTAACTTATTTTAAACATTCTCTGTCCACCACAGCTGTTGCCTGCATGGTAGGTGTATACAGGACACTCTGCCCGGTGATCATTTTTAAAAAGGGATGTTACTTGCTTCTACATCAAAATATGCATTTATAAGAAACAAATGGCTTTCTGTATCAAGGGCTTTCAAAATGACCGTGATGTCGTAAACAAGCTGGAAGAGTTACAGAAGCAGTGTGACAGGTGGATTAGCGCCCTCTTAGCTTTGGCTCTGGCATTCTCCTCCCTGGCAGAGGTGAAGATGTCATTTATGCCACAAAAAGATAAGGCTTCTGTGCACACAAGGCACTGGCATTATGTGGGCCCCCTCCCCCTGTCTGCAATTTGATGTCACGATCTTCATGTCTGTTAGAAGTGACACTGAAAATACAA
This sequence comes from Saccopteryx bilineata, assembly GCF_036850765.1. Lineage (NCBI taxonomy): Eukaryota > Metazoa > Chordata > Mammalia > Chiroptera > Emballonuridae > Saccopteryx > Saccopteryx bilineata. Next base: position 15,648,356 of record NC_089500.1, read on the forward strand.
AGTGCGGTGGCACAGGAAATCCAACCCCAATTTTCTCGGCAGTTTACCCAGGCTGGGAGAAACTTCACTGGACGGCTGCAAAAGCACCCGTAGCAGTTGGAGAGATATGTTCAGCACATTTTATTCTGTGGGCAAGCACAGTCTACAGTTTAAATTCTTACCAAAAGGATACCGAGATGAAGTGGGGAGAATTCTTTTTATGAGGGAAAATAGTGACAACCAAACACCTTAAGAGTTTTTATAGCCTGTTTGGGTCAGAAAAGAAATATCTGTTTCAGCTCTACATCTTTTTTCTATTTCCTAAACTGATGTCAGTTATACTTATTGTCAGTTTGGAACACGTAGAAAACAAAACAAAAGAACTTTGCTGCGAGCAATGTTAATAACAGCTCTGGCCTTCTGGACTGTGGATCTGCTCCCAGCAAAAAAGAAAAAGAAAAAAGAAAAAGACCTGGTAGCTAAGCCTGCCCAGATGATTAAGCTGGAAAAGTTACTAAAGTTCATAGTTTGAGTAATGGCTTTCACCTGTGGGCTTCCAGCCACACTCAATAATCTTGCCAGGGAGAAACCCACAAAGTGCTCAATAGGATGCAAGTTAGCCCCCTTGCTAAATCACAGGTGGTACCATCTTGCCTGGTCATTGATGTTCTTTTATGCCAGATAATTTCACTGGCTTCTTGCTCTTAAGAGCTGTCATTTCTTGATTCTTCTCTACTTTATTCCATGTCATTTCTCCACTTATAACTGATCCAGATTTCCTACTAAAATCATAAACTGCCCAAACCTGGACCAACCAAGATAGGGTAAGAGCAGATGAGGTCACCAGAAATATTTACTGGGCACTAATGGTTTCCAGTCCTGGGTGAAGATTTAAAAAAAAAAAAGTAAAAGAATGTGTTCTAGTCCAAATTCAGGCATCAAAGCCCAAAATGGTTATACCCCTAGGGAACAGGTATCTGCCCCATCACTGCGGCTCATAGCCAAGGCAGCATAGGACAGCTCTCTTGTCATGAAAACATGGCAGTTTACAAATAAACAGAGAGAGTTCATTCCTCATGTGTTGAGGTGATGTATAGAATTCGGTCAATGCTGAAGTCACAACATTACAAAAGAAAGTGCTGTGGGTATTTTTCAGCCTGTTCTAAGGAAATGGAGATACTTTTTAAAATGAAATGAAACAAAACTCAAACAGCACCAGAAAGAGCTTCTTTTGAGCAAGCCCTTTGAGATGGCAGAGACCAAGGCTCAATTTCCCTTCCCTGAGAAAACAAATTGCACATTTATCTCAAGGGACAGATTACAGATTTTATAATTCTGATAGAACAACCGTAGCATAGCCTTAGCCTCCCCCATGTGTATATGTTACCGTGGGAGGCGGGGGGAGTGAGATATGCAAGTCCCATTAATAACAGCAGTTGCATGCTTAATTTCACGTGCACTGCACTGAAGAATTACCTCTTACTGTCGAAGATAAGATTCAGGAAAAAGCCTGAGAAGTCGGGAGCTCTAGCTTCTCAGTCCCTATGTGAACAAAGAGCTGGAGGCTCCAGACATTAGCAGACAGTTACTGAGGGCAAATACTGAGGTTAGTGGATACTCTTGGGGTGAATTTGTAAGAACAACTCTGAGGTCAAGGTTCTGCTCACAACAAAGGGAGAAAAGTGTCAAAACCTTGCAAGTCTTTTTACTCACAAACAAGAGGAACACCGATTTCACCAAAACTTCTACTTGGAAATATGTAACGATGGGGCCTACCAATATGCTGATCTAAAAAATGAATTATTTTATTGTTCCTTACACCATTTTTTGACACTGTAAATATGACTGGTTAAGGTACTCTTGGCCATATTCATAGATTCATAGAATTTTAGAGCTGAAAGGTGTTTTTGAAAAATTGTCCTACTTTTAGGTAATTTAAATTTAGTAGTTAATTGAGTAGCGCATTTAAATGAAATATAAATTATTTTATTTTTATAAAAATAAAAGCAAAAACTGTTTCTCCTCTAGGGTGGACAACTCACCCCAGGACCTTTGACCAGGATTTTCCTGGTGAGAGTCCTGCCTTTTAGGGAACTCTTCTGTTCCAGGCAAACCAGGACAGCTGATTACTCTATAGTGCCCCCTGAAGTCCCTGTGCCTATTCATGGCACTGGTTTTCTCTGGCTCCAAATCTCAAAGTCATCTTGGCCTCTTGTCCCCCACATCCAAATACTCAAGAGTTTCTGTTCGTTTTATGTCTGAATGTGCCCTTTTCCTACCATCTTTTCACCTCCACTGTCCAATACCAGTTCTAATGCCCTTGATCTTCATCCAGAATTGCTGTGAGTCCCCTCTCTCTTCTTACTAGTCCCCTTTGTCATTCAGCACCTGGTCTACCCATGAACCTTTGGAGATGACTTTGCTATATGCAAAACCTTGTGATCCTGGAACTCAGTTTAATGACTCTTATCCTGTCACTCAACACTTCAGTGTCCCTACCACAATCTATTTTTCTAACTTTATGATAGAGGAAAAACAGATAGAAAACTGGGTAGAAAATAGAAAGAGTGTGACCCATTCACGATTCTCTCCCACTGACCAGGAATGCTGACAAGGGCAAGCTGCTCCACCTCTCTGGGCTCTAGAAACCTCAGTCGTTCAGTATTGTCACCTTTCTTAAAGGGCATAGCTAGACTAGTTGATCTCCTGAACTTCTGAGTTTGAAAAGCTTAACAATTATTATTGGGTAGCTCTCTGTTCTAGAAACAAGCCGTGTTTTCCCAGCTCCGTGCATTTTTTTTATATGAAGTTGTGCCTGTCTTTATAACCACCCCCCCACTTGTCCCATGACTCCCCCCACCCCACCCTATCCAGTGCTGTCCTCTTCCACAGCCTCAGTCAAATCTGTCCACCTTCCTTGAATTTTCGTGACTCAATGTTTTTATTTCTCGGGACAGTGATTGATTGATTCTTGTTTGCACGATTGCTGTTATGTGCACACCCGCCTTTCCCGAGCTCTTGTGAGCTTCCAGGGACACGGATTCCATCTTCCTTGCAAGGCACCATGACGCGCTGGGTCGGAGTTGTTCTGAACTCAATCGTGTTTCCAGAAAAGCTCAGGGTCTGCCTGTTCCTTAGATTTCCCAATTGAGCCAATAAATTCCCTTTTTTGCTCAAGCTGGTTTAAAAATGTGTTTCTGTCACTTCTACCCAGAACACACTTCACTAATATAACCTTCAAGAAATTCTCATTCCAATGGAAGCAGAGAACATCCAAATTATTGCACTTCAACCGCTTCCACCTGGGGCTGGGGCCCTCTTTTCCATTACTGCGTTCGAATACGCAGGGCAGGGCAAAAGTAGCTTTACAGTTGTTCCTATGGAAAATAATACAAAAGTTAATAGATAATAATACAACAATAAACTCTGTGTTTCACATACTCACAACCGTAAACTTACTTTTGCCTCACCCTATATACATTTCCAGGAAAACAGTAGAATTTCTATTGTTTTAGGAAAACTAAACATTCAACTCTGTTTCTTCACCCAATTCAAATAAACACTAATATTGGTATAGTAAACACTAGTATTGGTATCCACTACTGCATAGCTAACTTTAATATTTTCAAAATGTCTTTGAAATTACTTATTTTTTAATGAAATGTTCAAGGTGGCTTTCCTTTTGTTTAAAAAAAATGATTAAATGTTTTAAAGAAAATATTTTTTCTTGCAGTTAATATTTATGAGAGAAACTTGTCCATTGTGTTCTTAGGTGGCCTTGAACCCTAAGTGGCTACTGATGGCGAAATTAATGTATCTAGGGTTGTTTTGAATGCCTCATTTGAGGCTTCTGCTCCTGTGCCAAGGGCAGAATTCCACAGCCTTGGGCCCCTGCTCAAGAATGTCTTGCTTTCAGGGTGAGCCAAGACTAGGTTAGGTGTCTGAAGAAGGAGCAACTAAAAACAGACAAGATACTTCAGGCTTAGGATCTGGGACTTCTCAAGGCCAAGTTCACACTTAAAAGTGCAGTTGGTGCTAAGACTTCAGCTTGTTTAAAAGGGCTTATCGGAGCCAATGAGAGGCGTTTTGGAACTAGTACAAATGCTAAATTTTGGGTCCATGAGCATGGAAGATTGAGTTGGCTGGTGAAACTCACCAGGCCACTCTTGCCAGTTTGAAAACACTCAAAGGGCAGCACCAGAACCTCTGGGCTGGCGGCAATGTCCCTGGCCGTTCCTGCCTGTTGGCCGCTCCGGAGACGAGAAAGCCATGATGGTAATGTTCAGCTGTAAACCTGCAGGCAGCCTGCTGGGCTGGGCACAAGCTGGAGCCTACGTAAACATTTTCCCGTTCTAAGCCTGCACACTGCGCTCCGCAGTAGTTGAATGCCCGCCCCTCCACGCTGGAACCTTGGGGTCTTCTCCAGAGTTTTCCTTCCTGGTCCCCCCTCTGTCCAGTCATCCTTTCACACAACACCCTCCCTAGCGAAGCTCCCCAGATTTGACTGCCTTCCCTCTTTCCTCTATCAATTCTCTAGCCACGTGCTGGGGCCAAGGTGACAGTCCTCCTTTTTTCTTTATTCACTGCCAGGACCAGTTTTATGCATAGACAAAACTGAAAGCTGCCCATGAAGCCTGATTTCAAGGATGCACGAACATTTTCAGGGACCCAGGACACTGTCATTGCCACTCAACCATGCCTGACATTTTTGCAAATAATAATAACATAATAATAATCACTAGCATAAATATTTTTTGTGTGCCCAGTGCTTGTATATATAGTAATGAGATGAGGTTTAAAGTTTCAAATTGTTTGGCAGAGGTTGTCCCATCTTAAGTTTCTACTAAGGTGGCAATGGCTGACTGCAGAATAATTCCTGTTACAGTGGCCCCTAAACATGCGGAAGAGATGAGTGGAGAAAGAGGAAGACAAAAACATCTCAAGGAGAAGTGTGTGTCTCAGTGGGCACAATCGCCTGAGAAAGGGGACATGGCACAGAAACAACAATTGACAGTATTGGCTATTTCATTCCAAACTGTTTCCCCCTCATCTACCTCTACTTGTTCAAACAAGCTATACACACTGTTTTCCAGGGGTGTTAGAATTCTCCTTCCAGTCCCCCTCTCAGACTGCTGTCACGGCTTCCCCATGAACCGGAGAAGTAAACCTTCAGAAACTCCCAGCAGCCTCAGCGGAACCCCTGTCACTCACCAGCACTTACCTTCCTGTGGATCACAGTGTGTGTTCTTCATCCCTCCTGCTTGTCCAAGCCCACGACACAAGAATCAGAAAGTGGTTCTGGACAGCAACCCTGTGCCTGATAGAGGTCACAGAACACAATATAAATGTATGTATAAGATGCATAACCTTTACATGCAAGACAAACATTAACTTAATATTGCGCTACTGTCTGCAGGATGCTTTAAAGGGATTAATTACATGATGTCTGCAAAGCAGTTTGAGATCCTCCAGGAAACGTGCTATATAAATACAAGGTATGATTATTTTTAGGAGCTTCTACTGCTGACATTCAGCATAGCATGAAAGAATGAAAAATTATCTCCATGTTCCCCGTCATGGTAACAACTTCAGCTTGGGGTTTAGGTTTAGGAAAATCCATTTATAGAAAGTGCTAAAATTATAAAATGTATTCCTTACATGAGCTCATCTATGTAGCTTGATCTATGAAAGAAGAGACCTTTTTAAGCACAAACTTGAAACATTTTTCAAACATGAGGCTCTCTAGGCTAAAGTAAGAAATTTAGAAATTAAAAACTCTTTTCCCTGAGATACTCAGGCCCCGGACTCCATCCAACTCCCTGCCTCCAGGAGAGACTGTATGTTTGGATGAGTGTCGACTCCTCCATTCTTAAAGTTTTCCATGGGGAGAGAGTCCTCAATCAACTTCAGCCACCTGTTTCTGTTTAACAGCCATGCTCCTGGGAAGTTCTTCCTAGTACCTTACTTAAATTTCTATTCTGAAAATATACATGGTTTCCTCCTATTTATCTTCAGTGAACCCAGAGTACCAGCAGTGAGTGACTTTTCTGTGTAATGAATATGGATGTAGTCTTCCTGTTATAATGTTTGTTGATAATTGTCCCCTTGTTTCAACTTTGGACATGAATGGTTCTGCCCCTAGAATTGTTTCCTTCCATGCTATTATTTCTTCCACATTCACCATCATGAACCTACTGATCTCTGGGAATAAAAGCTTCATGAGGACAGAGAATGTTTTCTGTCAGCTCACTGCTGGATGCCCTGTGTACAGAACAGAGCCTGGAACAGAACACATGCTCATTAGTCTATATTAAGCAAGTGAATCGAGTTATCAGGGTGATTCATTGAAGTTTCAGAGTGCTCAGCACATTAGCACGGGGGAAGTGGGCCTGGCTGGATGTTGCTGCTAGCCTGTCGCCATGTCTTGAGCGGTACCATTTACTCCTCAGTATCTGGACTCTGGGGATAGTGGAGCAGAGGTCACACAGTGGCACCCCTAGAGCTGGTTCATATACTTGGACTGTTTTACACCCTCACAACTTGAAATTTTTAAAAAATAGTTTGAAAAAATTTAAACATTGGAAAATATTCCTTAAAATGTATGTTTCTATCTTTTCCTAAAAACTCAGAAGACCCGACAGTAAGAAGACCCCATTCGCACATAACAGCGGCCTAGAGTGAGCAGCAGCTTACCCCTTAAACGGACGTTTGCTCTCCGGTAGCTCCCATCTGCACCAGGTGCGCTGCCTTGGGGTCTCTACACCTGGCCCTGCAGGCAGGTGAGGTGAGAGCAGAGTTGGGGATAAAACATTCAAATAAGCAGCTAAACTGTCCACTTCTCAACCAGATACGGTACCATTCCGGTGTACCCATAATCAGGTTATTTAAACCTCATAACACACTTGTAAGATCGGCACCATCATCACCATCATCACCATCATCATCATCATGACCTAACATAATTACATTATATGCAGAAGTAAACTGAAGTTCACACAAGCCCAGTAGGGCAGCGCCCCAGTCTTCTAGCTCCCTCTGCAGTGAACAGTTTCCTAGTCCAGGAGTCAGCAAACTAAACATAGGAGTCCTATCTGCTCTCCCGCTACCCTTTAGTTATTGATTATAGCCACACTCCTTCATCTACATATTGCCTAATGCTGCCGCCACAGCTTTTGAACTATAAATCTAAACAATTTACCAATTGGGTCTTTACAGGAAAGGTTTGCTGACCCTTGGCCTATGCCTTTGTTTAACATGAATATTTAAAAGGACCCTTAAGATACCATTTAGCACCTCCTCCCTTCTAGGCATGATAAAAGGTAAACCAAATCGCATTGACCATTGTCCCACTAATTCAGAAGCCTACTGTCACCGGAAACTTTACCTCGGCATCAGTGTGACCATGTTGTAATTCTAGTAATTCTATAAAAAACACACTTAGAATAGATGCATAATTTACCCTAGGGAACTTAATCAAAATTTGGACACAGAAAAATAGACAGTAACATAAATATAAATACATTCTATTTATACATAAATAGATACATACATATATAGCATGTATATATATACACTACATGAATACATAAACTAAGTAAATCCAAATGAGCAGAAAACAATTAGCAAGAAAGACTAGGATTGAACAAATCCTGCTAGAGGATGGGATGCCTTTTGGCTGTGTGTGGGTGTGTGTGTATATGTGTGCGTGCGTGTAAAACTAAATCTAGCTTAGAATAGATGTAAGACAGCAAATACAAGGTACATGGGTTGCCACAGACAACTTCCTCTTTGTCCCTCATGACAATAGTAAGGAATTGCCAACCCAATTACCGCCCTTTTACCTGCTCAGCCTTAATAGCCTTCAGAATCCTACCGAACACAGGGCTCCAGAGAGTCCACTAGGTTGTATCAATTGAGCAGAGCTGGCACACTGGAGAAAAGCGTTGACTTCTCTTGAGAAAAGAGATGAGCTAGCAATGCAAGGCAAGAGATTTTGTTCTTACCTCAATCTTATTTTTAGAACCTAAGTCCTTTACACTATTTTTATCCCTTGTCAAGGTGTGGGTAAAACGAGAACAAAGGAGTTAATGAGCTCCTGCTAGGTTACACATGCTGAACAATTGTAAAGTATTATTTTTATGGTGTAGGCACTTAATGAACATAAAAATATGAGAAATAAAATAGCAGGAGCTAGAAAAGGAAGGCTACCCTGAAATAAATAAAGAGTGCAGCTAGACATTTCCCAGAATGAACGCCTTTTATAGATATGAACCATTCAAAATGTCAACTTGAAAAAATATTAAAGTGACTGCTTGGGTTCAAGAAGAAATGAGACAGGGAAGGCACTGAAAGAAGATGATGTCATTGATGATGCAGAATTTAACCTCTTTAAAGTTCATTTAAGACACATTTATAGAATACCATCCACCAGGGAGGATAAACAGTGCTAGTTGCTTTTGAAAATACAGTGATGTATGAAGAGAAATTAGTAGTTCCCTTAAATCCTTTTTTGAAGTAAAGTGGAATGATGCTGTGAGTTTGGAACTGAAGTCAGGTGCTGGCTACAGATTACTACTCTACAGCAGATTAAGCACACAGGGTGTATTTTTGTCATGTAACTTAAAGTCTAGGTCAACAATTTTGATGTTGGTTCAGCCAATTGTTCAGAATGTCAGGGTCAAAGAGCCTCCAATCTTCTTGGCTTTTCTTTTGTGGTCCCAAAATAACTGCTGGAGCTCTAGCCAATACATTCAAATCTTAAGCAAAATGAGAGAAAGAGAAAAGCGGGAACAAAATATAGGAGCCTGCCATGTGAGTTTAGTCTTTGTGTGTGTGTGTGTGTGTGTGTGTGTGAGAGAGAGAGAGAGAGAGAGAGAGAGAGACAGACAGACAGTAAGGGGGAGAGATGAGAAGCATTAACTCAGTTGCGGCACTTTAGTTGTTCATTGACCGCTTTCTCATACATGCCTTGACCAGGGACAGGGGGCTTCAGCTGAGCCAGTGACCCCCTTGCTCAAGCCATAAGTTCAGGCTTTTAAAGGAACTTTTCCAGAAGCTCCTCCCGATGACTTCTACTTATTTTTTTTTTCTGAAGTTGGAAACGGGGAGGCAGCCAGACAGACTCCCGCATGCGCCCGACCAGGATCCACCCAGCACGCCCACCAGGGGGCGATGCTCTGCCCATCTGGGGCGTCACTCTGTTGCAACCAGAGCCATTCTAGCACCTGAGGCAGAGGCCACAGAGCCATCCTCAGTGCCCAGGCCAACCTTGCTCCAATGGAGCCTTGGCTGCGGGAGAGGAAGAGAGAGACAGAGACGAAGGAGAGGGGGAGGGGTGGAGAAGCAGGGGGAGGGGTGGAGAAGCAGATGGGCACCTCTACTGTGTGCCCTGGCCGGGAATCGAACCTGGGACTCCTGTATGCCAGGCCGACGTTCTACCACTGAGCCAACCGGCCAGGGCCAACTTCTACTTATTTTTAATGACCTTCTTTTTCTGCAAAGCAATCTGGGGAAAATGGTGTTTTATGCTTTTTTTTTTTTAAACTGGGCTCATTGCTGTCCAACAGTGTTCATTATTGAAGAGAAAGAGAAAAATGAATATTCAGTAATAATTAGCAATCTCAACCACTTGTATAAATTAATCTAAATAATATACATTGTCAGTTGTTGTAAGAGATTAACTTTTCTTTCAAAGAGCTTCACTTTAAATAGGGGAAATAAGACACACACATACACACACAACAAACTAGATCAGAATAGAAGGCATTTTATCATTTAGATAAACTACAAACTATTCCAAGGATACAGAACTGTATTATGCATACAACAAAATGTCACAAATGCCTTTTATTAGGTAGAGGGAGAGTGGCTAATTTTTATTTCCAAACATCCCACGACAAATATTTACTGAGGTAGAGAGAGAAGGCATCTAGAGGAGGGATGGCATGATTTTGTTTCCCCGTCTATTATTTTATTTTATTGTCATAACTACAGCGTTTAGAAGAATGGGAGGACACAATTAGATATAATAACCATCTTAATAATGACTCCACATGAACTCAGGTCTCATGGAAAAAAAGGCTAAAGAACTGAATGCTTAAAGTGGGTGCTGGGTTCAACCAAGGTGATAATTCTCTACACTCAACGTATATTGAATCATAGAATGCTATTGGGCAGTGAAAGTAATGACTATCTGGATTATCATTTATTGCCTCTCCGTCCAATTCATTTTCTGTTTTCTGAAGTTAGTCATTAGTGGGGAAATGCCAAAAATTATTAACAGCAACATAAGGTGGGATATGACACAGTGTGCCACCTGAATTGTGTGAGTCCAAGAGTTTAGGCACCAGCACCTTCTCAGTGCCCCCTGGCATGTGAATCAAATAGTCCTCTTTTAATACCACGAGCTAACAACTTTTATTACCGCACGTTAACCTGTCCAAATTGCTAATTTGCACTAACTCACACAATATAAGTTTTTCTTGGACCTATGGGTACTTTAAAAATATATGAGGGGCAATAAGAACAGAGTTGGGGACAAAAGCAGGCTGTGGATCCTGTTCTAAGTGCTCCAAAGTCCTCAAATTCTTTAGTGATGGCACCTGGTAGCAAAGGGACTACGTCTGCATGGAGACATAACCCAAAAAGCCACATTCTAAGGAAATGTTCAAACATGAACCATTTCTGTTTATTTTCATGGCGAGTTTATCTTTACCCTTTTTTTTTGTCAGTTCTCTCTCAACATAATAGTGTTCTTGCCATACCCAGCTAGCAAAGCAGTGTCCTCTCGATTTTATACACACACACACACACACACACACACACACACACACACACACGGTCAGGTGCCCGCTGCCCCTGCTGCTCCCTTTCCCATCAGCTCGAACACTGGTCACTACAGCCACTCGTTGGGAGGGCTGATATCCACAGATCTAGTCATCACCACTTCATGTCCTCTTTCTTTGCTGAATCCTTTTCCTTAGCACTTCTCTCTATCTGCACCACAAAGCACATATCATTGAGCTTTCTTGTAATCTGTTTCCCCCACTAGAACATAAGGTCCAGGAAGGCAGAAATTTGTTCTGTTTTATTTTCTACTCTATCCCCAGTGCTTGCAAATGAGGGACTATAGTATATAGATTGTCAATAAGCATTTGTTGAACTGTTGAACACCAACCAATATTTACTGAGCAATTACTACAAGGCACTATCAGCAGAGATAGTTTCTGGAGGGGAGTGATGTTCAATCTAGGAGAAGGGACAAAATGAGCACCAGATAAAAAATAATAATACAAGTTAAGATATGGCTGATGTCATACGAAATTCAGACAATGGAAGTGGAGCACACTTTCGGCTGGGCGGGACCAGGGAGGACTCAAGAAACAGTAAAGAACTGAGCGACACCGTGGAAAATGTATACAAGTGAACATGCAGAGATGGTTAAAAAAAAGACTAGGAAAATTCCATCAAGGGCAATGGGCCGCATGAGCGAATGGTGAACAACAGTGCCATTCCCTCACTGGTGAGAAACATGGTGATGTTAAGAGTACCGGCTTCCGGCTGACAGACTCAGTTAGACAAGTCCTCCTTTCCCACTTAATAACCTTGTCACCTTGAGCTAACCACTTGACTTCTCTGAGCTTCAGTTTTCTCATTTATCCAATTATAACAAAAGTAGCTGCCTCAGAGGAGAGTTCCAAGGACTAAGAAGACAATACGTGTAAAGTGCCAAGTCCAATGGCAAATAACATTTTTTGAGCAGCCTCTATGCACCAGGAACTCTTGTAAGCACTGGGGATCCAGCAATGGAAAATGTTGGACAAGATCTCTGTCCTAGGGGTGTTTCTGTGTATCAGCATAAGATAGATGAAAAGCACATAAGCCAATAAGTGAAAAATTACAGGAACTTACAAGTTTTACAAAGGAAATAAACAGGGTAATGTGATAGTGCAGTTAGGTGCAAGCTTCAACTAGCATGGTATGGAAAGGTCTCTAGGAAGAGGAGGCATTTGTCCAGAGAACTGCATGCTGAGAGAGAAGCAGCTACCCAAACATCTGGGGGAAGTACAATCAAATGCAAAGGCCTTGGGACACATGCAGGGTTGGACTGTCTAAAGTCCAAACTTGAATGAAGCGGTTGGGTGAGCCGCCTTTGGCTTGAGCCAAGGTGAACGGTGGTCTATATGCATTGTCACTGGATAGAGAGCAGTCAGTAGGTTTTACTCTGATTTGGAGGAAGTGTAGAGAGAAATGGGTGTGAATAAGACACTTGGAGGGCTTTATGAAGGCGGAGTGACACAATCTGATTCACGCTAAGGAACCCACTCTGAGGGCACAGCCTGCAGGGGAGCCTCTTGGCGGTGTGGGGAGACTGAGGTGGTAAATAACCCAGGCCAGAGGCTATAGGATTTGCCCCGGGGACATGGCCATGGAAATGGAGAGAAGAGCGGAGTTTGGAGTGTATTCTGACTGCAGGATTTAGGAATGGTCATGATCTGGGGAGCAAGAAGAAGAGTGATCAAGGCTAATTCCTAGTGTTGGAGATTAAATATCTGAGTAGATAATGGTGCTCAATGTATTCAAATAAATTTGGGGTCAGAGATGCATATTCAGAATGTAAGGATTGATATTTCTAATGGGACCCCAGATGCAGGCATTCACTGTCAGTGGGTACATACCTCAGGGGACAGGTCTGCCCTGAAGACATGGGAATCTGCCTCATTGTCAGACATTACCAAATGGAGAGGATCTTAAATGTGTTTTACTTGGGATATGTCTTTCTTGCTGCTCTTCATCAGGATTATCTGATAGACTATGGTATTTGAATTGTCATAAACCTTCATTTGAATTTTCAGGAAAAGTATGGGCCACACCTGATGATTGAGGAGACAATGAGATTAAAGGACATATGGTTAGGTGCTATTATTATTATCATCATCAATATAAAGGAAGGATATTATATTAGCTACCTGAGCACCGGGAAAATTGACAAGGTAAAACATAACACTTGTGAAAGACACAAAATCATTATATTTAAAATTATTCAAGGAGGAAATTTTGCATTAACTTTGGCTAGGCTTTTTCCGATAAGTATCAGCTATGTTGTACAAGGTTAAGCTCTGACAGTTATACTGAGTTTAATTTTGTAGAAATGGAATTCTATCCAAATGCTGCATCCCTTCCAAGTTCTAATCTTTCTACTAATACAGGGTAGTCAACCTTTTCATACCTACCGCCCACTTTTGTATCTCCGTTAGTAGTAAAATTTTCTAACTGCCCACTGGTTCCACAGTAATGGTGATTTATAAAGTAGGGAAGTAACTTTACTTTATAAAATTTATAAAGCAGAGTTACAGCAAGTTAAAGCATATAATAATAATTACTTACCAAGTACTTTATGTAGGATTTTTGCTAAGTTTGGCAGAATAAATCTTTATAAAACAACTTATTATAGTTAAATCTATCTTTTAATTTATACTTTGGTTGCTCTGCTACCGCCCACCATGAAAGCTGGAATGCCCACTAGGGGCGGTAGGGACCAGGTTGACTACCACTGTACTAATATGACATCTGTCTACGGTAAACTTTATAAAGAATATTCTAACTATAAAAATACCAATGGCACCCTGGCCAGTTAGCTCAGTGGTAGAGCATCGGCCTGGTGTGTGGAAGTCCTGGGTTCGATTCCCAGTCAGGGCACATAGGAGAAGCACCCTTCAGCTTCTCTATCCTTCACCCTCTCCTTCCTCTCTGTCTCTCTCTTCCCCTCCCGCAGCCAAGGCTCCATTGGAGCAAAGTTGGCCCGGGCACTGAGAATGGCTCTATGGCCTCTGCCTCAGGCACTAGAATGTCTCCGGCCGCAACAGATCATCGCCACCTGGTAAGCATGTTGGATGGATCCTGGTCGGGTGCATGTGGGAGTCTGTCTGACTGCTTCCCTGCTTCTAACTTCAGAAAAATACAAAACAAAAGCAAATAAACAATGGCAAAGAAAAGAAATATGCTACAAGGAAAGGAAAGCTATGATTCCTATTTGCTCCTGTTATCTAATGCAAAACAACGACCCATGGGTCTAATCCAGCCCACCACCTGTTTTTGTAAATAAAGTTTTATTGGAAAACAACCTTGTTCATTCATTCACGTGTTGTGTATGGCTGTTTTCATGTTTTTATTGTTATTACAGTGGAAACCCAAAAGCAGATGTGAGTAGTTGCAACAGAGCCCGTACAGCCTGCCAAAATTAAAATATTTGCTTTCTTATCCTTGAACAAGTTTGCCAACCCCTGAGCTAAGGTAAAGAGCCCAGAGGATGCAATGGACTCTCTTAGCACAATAGATCAAAGTGAAGAAAATGGAAAATTGGCTTAGCCCTGGTTTATACATGGTAGATTGCTCTGTGACTCTCTGAAGAGAAGAAAAGGTGACTTTTATGTGCTCCTCTCCTGTCCTACTGCCCCAGGCCACCACTGTCCCATTGAGCAGTCATCAGGAAGGAGCTCTAATAACTTCACATCCTCCAGAAACAGAAAATTGGCAATGGAAAAATAATAATAAAAAAAATTATGAGGTGTCTCCGAGGGACCCAAAGCTGTCACATGGGCTATGCACTCTCCTCACAGAAGGATGCAAAAAAGAAGGCTCTTAGCAGAGAACCTCATTGCTTTCCTATATTATCACTTCCACTTTGCACCCTCATAGCTTTAGCCCCAAAAGCCAAGATATTGCATAAATTGTTCAAGTTCCATGGCTTACCCAGGTTTCAGACTTTGGAAATGCTATATACATGTTTTGGTTGTTATTATAGTGAAAACCCATTAATAAGGACCCTCTGGGAGAAAGTTAGTAAAAATGACTTTTGGGGCGAACAACTGGGTCTTTCTTCAACCTCACACCCCTTCATTTATCAAACAAAGATGCTTAACTCTAAACTCAAGTACCAGCATGCCTCAGCCCCAGTCCCCTGGTAAAGGATTTCCTAACATGTCCTGAAAGGTGGGCAGTGAACTGATTTGATTCACACCCCACCCCATTGCAAGAGATTTTTCCAAAGATCTCCTTGCATCAAGGATACACTGAAGTGCTCCAGAGGGAAGAACAACAGTGCCTTTTATTTTGAGGACTCCACAAGGGCGGGTGTCCAGAGGGCAATCAGTGAGGCTGCTTTTATTTCTTAGAGCACGTCTCTGAACAATCCTGGGCACATGCGGAGTTTCCTTTCAGCTTGTTGGTGGCATCCCCCTGATTTCCAGTCTCTGAGCTATGGAGAAACATTGCCTTCATGACAGTGGTTCACAGGAGTGAGAGCTGAGCCTGATTTCAGAGAGGAGGCTGGGACAATAGTGTAGTAGGGAAGATGAGAGCTGGGAGAAGCAGGCGGGGTGGCGGTGAGGGACAAGATCCAGGGCAAAGGGAGGAACCAATTCCAAAGATGTTTGCAGGTAGAGTCAGAACTTGGTGACTAATTGACTCCCCATTTGGTGTGGAATGGTTCGAATGCCTCTGTGGTGTTCGGCTTGTGTGATAGTGAGAAATTTGATGGGTGTGGGTCACCTCCTGTGAATGTGGGATATGGATTAATCACATAGTCGGTGCCAACTCCAAGATTTGGATTGAGTCAACACAGAAACATGCAAAGAAGGAGGCTAAACGTTGCACTGGTGAAGAATCCAGTCACCATTTTTAACAACTGCTGATCCTACTACCATCCTCTTCTCATCTTTTGGCAATTTCATGAGTCACGGTCTCCCCACCAGCCTGGCTGGGCCACTCCTCTAGGTCAAGGACTGTCCAGGCAGGCCTCTAGCTTTCTGGTTAGTGTGACACCAAAATTATTCTTTCCTCGCATTAGGCAGCAATGTTTTGATAGTGAAGAATCAAGCACCCCTGTCTGTCCTCAGTGTGTGGCAGGGTCCCCAGCAATGGGCAGGCCCTCGATAGCGTGTGTCCATGTGAACTGACAGGAGGGAAGTGTGGTAAGGGAGCCACGCAAGAGGACTGTGACAACCCTTGATACAATTCATGCTGTGTGGTCAAGTGAGGCCAAAGCGCCTTCGCTTTTGCCAACTCTAGGAGGGCCAGTTTTGGTGAAACGCTGGTCAAAAAAAAATAGTCAAAAAGATAAACTGCTTTAGTTTCCGTCCACGTGGGCCCTGTGTATTTGCTCCACCTCCAGGAGAGAAGCAGAGGCCCATCATCCACCCCTAGATCTGAGCCACACCCTGCTCTCTGCAGCCCGGTGATCCCACTGCCAGCAGCCAGGCCCAGGTGGCGGGAGAGGTGGCCCCAGGTGCGGCGCAGTTCTGGGGGCTTCTCACCCCCCAGTGCAGGTCTTGGTCTTCCAGCTGTTCATCCAGAGGCGAGGAGACACTGTGGGCCCTGGGCCCCTCCGTAAGCGTGTTTCCCTGCCCGCTCGGGCTGGCACTCAGTTTTCCTCGGCATCCTGCACCCTGAGAGGCGGTCTTCGTTGGAGAGACCCCCAGTGTCTGTTGTTATGTTGGAGACTGACTTTCGTTCCAGACTAGCGGGCTGGGGAGACAAGACGGCAAAGTGACACAGCATGAACAGAACGCCGGGAACATTTTCCAAGCTTTTCTTCCCCCTCTTCACAGAGCTTCCAGAAAACTCCCTCCTTTGTGTCTTCCCCCTAGCTTCTCACCCATCTAGGAAATCTCAGGAGTTCTGCTTTGCTTTTGGGATGGCAGCATGTAGGGAGGCGTCAACAAAGTGACCACCGTCTTGTATGTCCTCACAATTCCTCATCTCCCTTCCCCCACCTGGACTCTCCATTTCCTTCCCACGTTTCCCTCGGGACACTCAGCTCATGATTTTAAACACATATTCTATTGCCCTGGCCCATGTCACCTTCCTCCCCACAGACAAATCGTAGATGCATGGCGTGCTCGCTGCCATCAGCAGGAAGTTTTCAGTTCAGAACACACATGTCTGTTTTTCTCAGAAGAAAAAGTAAAAAAATTACCAGCTTAAATAACACAGATGATGAGGTGTATCATTTTAAGTAACTGCAGTACCACATCCCTGCTCCCTAATTAAGCCAACAACTAGTACTCTATTTGGGGCCCAAATTTCTTTCCTTTCTCATGTTGTAGAAAAAAAAAAAAGTCCACCAACAGCTCCTTTTGACCTGAAAATTATTATGCTTTACTTTCAAGCCAAAGAAAATATCATTTTGGATAGCTTGAATCAAAATTTCTGTTATTCATGAAGGAAAGGTCATGAAAATGCAGTATTTCTGACTTAGGTTTAAAAAAAAAAACATTCAACTTTTGGAATTCCCTCCATTCAAAAATCACTCTTTAAAGAAATAATAAATCTGAACTTTTTATGCCCTTGGATTCCCATAACAAACTAGTCATAAGCTGTACTTGAAAGAATGGTACTTAAAATGTCACTTGAAGAAACTTGCTGGTTATATACCAGGAAATTCATAATACTAATTAACCATCTTAGTACTGCATATTATTAGCTAGGAATGCAGATACTATAAATAGTGGGCAATTGCAAAGTAATGCTTATTTACTACTGGAGTCTCTTACATTCTGGAAATCTATAATTCTTCAAATAAATAATAGGGCCACATTAAAAAATCAAACTCCATGATACATTTCATTCTTTTCCAAATTTTCTGTTAAGAATAAATTAATAAGTCTCATTTAAAAGTTGGTTCATGTGATGTTGTTAAAGTATCCCTTTGCTCTCCATGTTACCCTCTCTTAAACTGTTCCACTGCATGACGGAAATGAGCAGAAGAGACAAATTATGAACCAAATGTGTGCTTTAGTGAACTAACTGTATTTGTAATTTCACATTCCCTTAGGTTATAGGAAGTAATTAAGTGCTTTTGCTTGAAAGGTCACCTGGGGGTTGCGTGCAGTCCAGAAGTAAATTGTGAATAGAGCCATCAAATAATATTAGTGGATGATTTCAATTCTATCAAAAATAATTTAAAATATGAATCACTGAAGGTTAACTCACAATTATAAAGATCCACTTATAGAAAATCAGAAATAGGTTTACATAGCTCTGTATCCATGTAAATCTTGATGTATTAGACACGAGTTTGGCTTTAAGAGCTATCTCAGACCCCCAAGGGTGGACATAGCCCAGATGTGAACCTCAGAATCAGAACTGCTCACTCCTGAATCCAAAGTTGCATGCACACAGCTCAGAGGCTATGGAAGAGGTAGAAATCCTTTGTAAAGATAAATGCCCCCACGCCTGTGCACTTCCTCTCAGGGTTTCCCACCCATAAATGAGTCACAGAGCTCACTTTTCCAGACCCAGTCCCCCAGATCATGCCAACCAGTGAGCACCAACCAACCAGAATATTTCTAGAATTGCTACTTCTGTCCTGAAAGTCCTCACCAATCGCAGGAAACCAAAGTCAGTTTGATTTACATTTAAGTCGGAGCATATAACAGCCACCAAGCGCACCAAAGCACAGCAGGATATGAGAGATCACACCTAGACCACCCAAAACTCCCTGCACATGGCTGCAAGCCAACTGCAGTGCTATCTTAATCTCTCAGTCATTGCCCTACATTTTTCAGAAATGCATAATCACATTATGACAGGTGAACTGATATACTACTCCTAGCAGAACTATGAGCTCATATCCAAGTAACAAAAATGAGAGAAACAAGCCTATCTAGAGGCAGTCAGGGATGGTGGGGACTGCATAAACTGTAGAACACACTCTCCACCTAAAGAAGGTTGTTGGTCTCATTTTTCACCAGGAGATACCCTGCAGAAATACAGGCCCAGTTCGGCCAGACTTATTTTTTTCCTCTAAAGAACTAAAAAGCTGGATTTTTATGTGAATGCTCCCAATTTTTAAATGTTGGTAGGTAATAAAAAAAAATTTTTAATATAGGGTTAATCAAATAAAACACAACTGGGTACCAGATGTGGCCCAAGGACCAACAGATTACAGTGCCCAATTTATATAACTCATTGTAATTATATATAGTTCAAGTTATCAAATACATCAAATGTTATTTTGAATGGGTTTTTATAAGACAGCACGATTATTTTTCTGCCTCCACTAAATCTTATTTCTGTTTTTGTTCATGTTGCACTCTCGAGTAGAATTCAATGTTTTTAATTTGTGGGTTTTGATCTTCCGTTCTTGGTTACATTCTCTTAGCAGTTTGGAAGAGTGCTTCTTATTGTTTTACAACATAATCTTCCTCTTTAAACAACAAAAAAATATTTTATACTCTTTTTCCCCTCAAGATTGAAGGGGGAAAATTCTTCTCATTTACTCTGCCAAAAATGACTAGGATTATCATTGGTGTTAATAGAAGTATGAGGAGAAAATAGGGGTGAAATTAAATTTCTTTTGGTGTTTAGTCTTTTTCATGAAAAGAGAAGTGAAAATTCTGAAAAATGGTTAAAATTGTTTAAAAAATAAAGAAAGAATGTTGTTGCTGGTTCAACACCAGGCGTTTTTGGTGAAGCGATAAGATTTTTAAAAAGCAAAGCTTTTCACCAGGTGTATGACACCATTTCACATCGCCGTTTGGGTTTAAATGGAATGAAACTGGGAAAAGAATGCATTTTGCATTTGTAATTCAGTTAAATAGCTGCAACACATGAATTGGTCTGCTGGTAGTTCCCCATATGTTCCTTTAGTCATTTCAACATTTTCTGCACAACCAGTAAAAATGATCACTTTTCTATGAGACTTAACCTCTTAAAAGTCAGGCTTTTTTTTTTTTTTTTTTTTTTTTGCTTTTGGATGTATAATTACTTTTACCAGAGTAATTATAAACAAGTCTCTGAAAGTTATTCATCAAGTGAACATCATTGAATAATATTTATGTGCACCTGGGGATGACATATTACTCTTCCATGGCAGTGCCCCAAGTCTTAAACACCATACAAATGCTCACATAAGACATGGAAATACCACTTCCTCTTTCTGAGCTGTACTCTAAACTCCAAACTGATAGCTTAGTACCTATTTGTACCATCAAGCCACGAGGGAAAATGAATACATATTATTCCCAGGGAAAATCACTTTTATTTTTTACCTCAATGACTTGTGGTTTCATTTGCAAAACTCAACTTTTGATGTTATAGATAAGGTGTCCAAACCATTACCTGAACATTATATTCTTCAACTCATTTATACTTATAGATCACATACAGTCTCATAAATGTCAACATCGCTTTTACAGTATGATTGCCCTTGGGCCTGCCTTCTTAAAACCTATAAAAACAAAACACTCCATTGCTACATCATCAACAAGGGTATATTTATTACATAGCTAATATTTGGGCTCTGTGCTTCCGGAGCAGACGCACTGCAAAGATGGCATATAAACTCATCAGGTTTCTCTTTAAGTCAGGTTTGAGTCTTCTCTTCCCTGCTTTCCACATCTAATCAGCGGCCAAACCTACTAACTCTACATCCACAATATTTGATGCATTTATCTCTTGCCTTTCTTCACTGCCATTTCTACTACACTAATGCAGAATCCCGGGTGCATTCAGGATAGAATTCAGGGGCAAAGGTCATATGCCATGTCTGGATACACATGCCCAAAGCCAGGCTCCAACCTCAAGCCATGACTAAGCAATAGGTAGTAGAGTCATTTTCAAGGACTCTTCAGGCCCAGCGTGGAGATGATGATGATCAGAGGCTCCTCAAGGCACTTTGGAATGGCCGTCAATTTGAAGGAATATCTGGATGAGAAATCTCATCTTTCCTAAGACATTCCCTAGATGACCTCATCCTTTAAGAGATTGTACATGGGCTGAGGTCAATTGATAGGGTGAGATGAGGATAATTTTCATCTGAAACTACTGGGGGAAGAGGAGATACGTAAGGTTAATTGAAGAAAATACAGAGGGCAAGGGTTTGGGGCTTCTTTTCTGTTTCAGATCTACTTATAATGTAGCCACCTCAAAATCAGCCTGTGGGTCCAGCATGAATGGAGCCCAGAATTCCTAAAGCTCTTCTAAAAGGGGTTGAAAGCTTAGTGAAGAAAAGTGGAATGCCCAGAGATCTGGCATGATGAGATAGAGAGAAACCTTACAGTGAATGCTGGAAGTGATCTCCCAACTAGAAACCAAAAAGAAGTTATGCAGGCAGTAATGCAATGGGTCTGCAGTACCAGCAAGAGCAAAGGAAAGATCATGTTAGCCAGGGAGGGCTGTAGATCCCTAGTCGAGCTCTGACCCCTTGAGCCACAAATAAATCAACCACCAATCCCTTTCCCAAAAGCCAACAGAGGGACAAAGGGACATTATCCCCAAACCCAGAAGAACTGGAGGACTCTGACACCTTTCTCATCAGGGGGCTGAGTGAGCCAAGCATTTCCCCAGTAGACTCCAGTGCCATTTTGAAGGGGAGTTGAGGCAAGGGCAAAAATAATAACATTAATAAGAGGTAATAGTTTTTGAGAACTTACAATGACAGGTCACTTTCTGAGTATTTATGTCAACTCATTTAATTCTCCCAACAACTTTTGAGGGATTCTACTATATTATATTTCAATCTGAGTTCACATATGTAGAAACTGAGACACAGAGAGAGTGAATAATTTGCCTAATGTCACACAGCTCCTAAGTGGCAGAATTGGGATGCAAAACAGGCAATCTGTCTCTTACAGCCTCCATTTACAGCTGTTCTATGATGTCCCTCTTAAAAAAGAAGAAATCTTATCACACGAAATCTTACAAGATAGTTCAGAAAATAAAGCCTCTGTACAAAAACTAATAACCAAAAAATGAAGGAATCTTACCCTTCTTCAGTATACCCAGCACCATCTGGAAGAGGACTTGGAAAGGAAGAGAGGTACAGAAAAGACAATGATGATGGTGATAAACATACTGCAATCTTTCTACATGCCAGGCACTGTTCTGAGTGCTTTAGGTGCATTGATTCATTCGCTCCTCATGACAACCCTGTGATGGAGACCTGTGCTGTCCAATAAAACTTTGTGATAGAAATATTCTATTCTATGCTTTCCAATATAGTAGCCACAAGCTGCGTATGATTATTGGACTCTTAAAATATAGCTAGTGCAACTAAGGCAGTGAATTGTTACCCTCATTTCATTTTAGTTAAATTTCAATTCAAATAAGCTTATGTGGCTTGTGGCTATCACATTGGACAGCGCCAAGGTACGTATATTTTCTAGTTGCTCCACGAGGAAACTGAAGCACAGAGTGGCTATGTAATTTCGTCAAAGGTTAGAGAGCTAACCATTGGCAAGATCGTGGGTTAAGCCCAGACAGCCTGACTCTGGAGCACACTCTTTAATTCCCACATTTCTGTGAGAGATCCTGAGCAATTTTCCCAGAACAGTGAGCAGTACCTCAAAGTACTGTTTTGATGATTGGATAGCATACTTGATTTCTTTCTTCCCTCAGTAGTTGGGGCCAGATCTGTACCTAACAAAATAAAGACATGCATTTTCCTTTAGAAAACCATTATGTCTGCTCTCAACTATAATGTCTGCTCTCTGGTAAATATGATGTGTTATGAGGTTGTCCTGTTTGACCTGATTGTACCTGCATGCCCTGGATATAGAGGGCTGTCCAATTGTTACCCTGAAAGATCTATACTGAGAAGGGTACGACTCATTCATGGGGCAGCTGGGCCTGTCTATTCAAGGATGTAGATCACAAGGGCGAGGACCCTGCAGTCGAGTTGAAGGGAGAAGGGTGAGAGATCCTTATCAGAAATAACGGCTCAGGAAGTAGAGTGCCAGGGAATGATAAAGTAGAGCTCAAAACCCAAGCAAGACACAAAATTGGGGAGTCAAACTGGAAAACTTTCTCTTCAACCAAAGGCAAATCCTAAAATTGGCAGAATGCTCAGAACAGACATACTAAACACAAAATTAAAGCCTGTCCACCTCCCACTGACATCTTGAATGACTTTAAGCAAAAACCTTCCTCTCCATGGTTTAATGTCATCTGTGACCCAGTGACAATAAATATCTGTTTCCTTATTCTAAAGTCAGTGGCTTGTTTGTAAAGGGCTCTTAGCTACCCATGAAGGAAAAGAACAAAAATATACCAAGAAGTGTTTTACAGACATTAAGTATTCTTGTTATAATTTCTTGGATGCTTTAATTTGTTCATGAAAAAGAATGTGATTGTGCCTGGTTTTTCTCTGATTTCCCTGTGTCTCGCTTGGGGTTAGAGACAGTAAAGCTGAGAGATCAGTTTCTACGGATCCCATCTTGAAAATAATTCTCACTGGAAATTAAATCAGGGACCTTTTACTGAGGGAACTTGGGTTGAATAAAGAAATGTTCCTTTTTGGAATAAAAAAAAAAATCATATTAAATTTTTGAGAAAGCGAATCCAATAAGAACACCCTGGAAAACAAGGACTTTTAAGTGCAAGTTTTATCAAAGCAAAAGCAAGTCAACCCACTAACGTGCTCCTGTAGGACTAAATAAAGATGGTTAAAGATTTATTACGAGGCACAAAAACCAGGGGGAAATTGTGTGCCAACGGGGAGAATTTTGTAATTTAAAATGCATGTGTGTATGCGGGTGTGTGCGACATTTGTGAAATTTCAAAAAATGTTTCCGTTTTGCCAGGCAGCGCTCACAAAGCCAAACCTTGGAGCTCAGCACATACAGCACCTAGGCCAAAAGCAATCAGCAGTCCGAGCCCACACAACAGCACATTAGCAAATACGCCAGCTTCCCCTCCATCCCGCAGTCAAAGAAATGAAAATCATCATCTTGAATTGCACAACTCCCAGCACAAGAGAAACAAAAATGAAAGAAAAATAATTTAAAGGGCAAGTTATTCTTAACATTTGTGCATAACTGAGAGATAAGCTTCCATTTCTTTCAGTATAAAAGACAGGCAGACTGAGTTTCCAAATTGGCATCCATACAGGCATCAGCTGCCCTAGGAGAGTCAAGATTTGCTATTGTTACCTACCTTCCTTGGCCTGTAGGAACACTAACATAAGCCCCGGTCACCTATGTCGATGAATGGTGTAGGGCAGCAGTCAGCACCCGTTTTCTGTAAAGAGCCAGATAATAAATATTTTAGGCTATGTGAGCCATGCAGTCTCTGCTGTAACTACTCAGCTCTGCAGCTATAGCATGGAAGAAGCCATAGACAATATAGAAATGAATGGGCAAAGCTGTTCCAATAAAACTTTATTTATAAAATCAGACAGCAGAACTTTAGTTTACCAGCCTCTGTCCTAGTAAATCTGGTAAAGGAAAGAGTTCACATTTTAGATAATAGGACAAAAATAAGATTGATTGATATTTGGAGGAAGACATTTTATTTTTCTAAATCTGTGCAATTTTAATCTACTCTAAAGGTATCTAAGTCTATCTAACATTTTAATATAAGAACCAGAATACGGTGTAGATAAGATTTTAAAATCTCTAGTAAATGTCTGCTTTTGTTTCATCATCTCGTTTAAATGTTTCACCTCCAAAGGAGACTACCCTAAGCAAATTCAGTTATTCAATTTCTCTTTCTGTCACATTTATTCATAGATCAGTGTTACTTTCTCTGAATTCCTATAGCATAATATTTTGCCTAAAATATCAGTAGACATCTGAATAAGAGAGCATTGTCTTTCACTTGAGAAGTAATCAAAATCAGAATCTTAAAATATAGAGTGGAAATGTTAATCAGAGTTTAGGGGGGAAAAGATTTGGGATCTCAATTCCTAAGCCCAATTACTCAATAAAGCCAATTACAGATATTCATGAACTCAGAAAATTTACCACCCTTCAAAAACACTTATTCAAGAGTTTGTACCAGAAAAATTAAAAAACAAATCCAACCAGGAGAAAGACATGAGATTCAAGAAATAATGATAAGGGTTGCACAAAACTTATGATTAGATCTAAATGATTAGTCATGGTGCTTTTAAGCTCAATTCAATTATGAAGCAATAATTCCTTATAAAAAAGAGATAAAACATAAAATAAGTCAAACACGAGGTTGATGTGAAATTTCTATCAACACAGAGGAGGAAGTAGGAAGAAAAGGGGAGGAGGCAAAGTTTTACCATCTTGTCTTCTTTAAGGAAGAGGTGAGACACTAATGTTAGAAATTGATAAAAGGGAACATGTTCGAATATGTTTTTAAAAAATCAACCCCAGATGAATAATAATAGTATGTAAAGCTTTTAAAATAGAAAATAGAAAAAAAATAACAGTAGAGAAAACTCAATCACTATGGGAAAGGGTAAAAAAACTAATTTACATAAAAATGGGAAACCAACAGGGGATGTCAGAGTGAGACCAAATACTTCCATTTCCCTAGTAAATGGCAACAGATAAATTTTCCAATTCAAAGACAGAGAATTTCAGATTAGGTTTTTTGTCAAGCCAAATCTAGGCATATCTGTTTCCAAGAGATACGCCTAGAACAACATGATTCAGAAAGATCAAATGTAAGGGGATGGGCAAAGATATCACAGGCAAATGCTGTAATATAAAGCAGGAGTGGCAATGTGGTAGTTCGGCAAGGCAGGAAGCAATAAATAAGACAAAAACAATATAATCCACACAGAAGATATCAACTCAGTACTTCTGACACTCAACTATCAAACTACATTTTTTAAAAAAATGTTTCAAATCAAAAAAGCAATTGACAAATTTAACATCATAATAAGAAATTTTATTACAATTCTCTCAGAAAGTGATAGAAGAATCACACACACACACACACAAAGAGGATTTGAATAGTACAATTAATATGTTGGATTAATAAATATAAGGAGAACTTTGCAACAAAAGAAGCAGAATAAACATCCTTTTCAAATACCCCTGGAACATTTATAACACTAATGATATGACTACAGAAAGTATTCTCAAAACAATTTAATAGTAGAAATCTCTAAACCATACTCCACAGCTATGATACAATAAAATTAACATTTATTTTTGATTCATCATTGCACATATCTTATCTTTAGAAACAAAATCTTTAAAAAGAGGTAAATCACATTCTTTTTATTAAAAGTGAGAATATGGCCCCATTGCCCTTTGTCTTTTGTTTTGTTTTTTGTGACAGAGACAGAGAGAGACAGAAAGAGGGACAGATAAGGACAGACAGACAGGGAGGGAGAGAAATGAGATGCATCAATTCTTCATTGAGAGCAGCCTGGTCAAGGGAGACCTTTCTCAACCTTTGAATCTGTTGGAGCTGAAAAATAAAATCCTATGTGGCTAAGAAACAAAATGTATTAATGCCTGAAAACTCAAACTTGATATTTACTACATGCATAGGCTTTATAGATTGCTTCCATGCCCTGGGACTAAT
Organism: Saccopteryx bilineata; assembly: GCF_036850765.1. Classification (NCBI taxonomy): domain Eukaryota; kingdom Metazoa; phylum Chordata; class Mammalia; order Chiroptera; family Emballonuridae; genus Saccopteryx; species Saccopteryx bilineata. The sequence continues at coordinate 15,674,624 of NC_089500.1, forward strand.
CTTCAGGAATCACAGAAGAATTTAGAAAATGAAACCTAACTGTTGTGGCTTACAACATATAACAAATGACACAGAAAAGAGAAATGATCACACACGTTTTCAAAAGCAGAGTTGTTTTTACCCTGACAGGGGTACACGCAACACCTTCAGCACTTCCTCCCACAATCTAGGATAAGTAGTTTATTTATTTCTTAAAGCCATTGCCACGTACTTGCGAAAAACAGAGTCAAGGGCTATGAACTTGACAGGGTTACAGACCAAAGGTCAGGGTGGGAGCAGGGGTAGCATTTTAAAATGGAGAATGGTGATAAGGTCGCTCAGACTTACGGGAAGTCACAACTTGTTTTTAAGCCCCAAGTGGCAGCTGTTTTGGTTTTAAAGGTTTACTGAAAGTGAACATTATCTACACCATGTTCATACAAAAATACAAGCAGTGTTTCCTCACCACCTGCGGCAGATGTTTAAGGGGAAAAACTGAGCTCACACAGCCTCAAGAACCATAAACATGATGACTTTTCCCAAAATAATACCTCCCTTCATGGCAGGTCCAGACTCCCATTTCAGGCCGGATCTCTTATCATGATTTGAACTTTGATGAACTGCTTCTTAACCCACCTTTGGCTATGAAAATGTCAGGTTTTATGAGCTAAATAGGTTCCATTCTGGTCAGTGCCTGAATGGACATGCTCCAAGGAAAATCCAAGTGTTGTCTTAGAAAGCAGTGACTCAGAAAGAGGTGTGTGTGAGCCTCTGATCTGGTTCAGGACCCAAGTTCCTGGCTACTGGGAGAAAAATGAAAGTAAATAAATATAAAGAAATATTTGCAGATGACCCTGTTTGGACAGATAACTTATCTTAAGAGGAGACTTCTCAAAGTGTCTTCCCAAGGGTCCTCAAATATAACATATGAGCTCTTGAAGTCTTAGTGTTTATAATATGCCAGTAGCTATATTTTGCCTCCTGGCATAAAATTATTGATTTGTTGCATTCTTCTTTGTTCCTTCATTTAAAACATGCTTTTCTTCCCATGCATTTTGGTCTTGTCTCATTAGTAGATTGATCTGATTTTGCCCTGGTAATTAAGAGTCAAGACTGGGAGAGAGAGTACTCTGGGTTTGTCACTTATGGCTTACAGGAGAGGAAGGGAGGGTACAAGGTGACTTGGTCAGGTGGAAGTGGTCTTGAAGAGCAACACTCTTGAAGGCCACTTTTCCAGGACAAAGGCACTCGTGGTCTCTGAAACCCTATGGTACAATATAATGTGACATGACATCGTATCACTATGATAATATTATGATGCATATATTGACTTTTTACAGAATCATTGGGAGTAACTGAAAGAAGGCAGGCACCTCAAGGTGCCTTAAAACATGCTGAAGACCCTCTGTGCTCCCTGAAGTCCTCGGTTTACCAGTGTCATGTTGGCATCAAAGATGGCATGTGAATTGATGATGGAGGCTTCACAGTTAATAGCCAATCCTCCTTCCAGGCTTCATTCCTAGGTAACATCCCTTCCCTGGACTTCCCTTTTCAAAATCCTTCCTTCTCAACAGGCTCACATCTAAGTGAAGAGAAAATTTTCTTTGTTTATATTCAAAAAAAACTAATTTTCTTCTACTGGAACGTGGTAGTTCAACTCTGGCCCATTTCTGATATGTCTCAGACCACAATTCAGGAAAACACTCAGCTTGAAGAAGAAGAGATTAAAGCTGGAAAGAATTTTAGAATCACTTCTAACTAGCTTCTGCATAAGGAAACTGAATGGGAAAGGGGCCAACTTCGCTCGCTCATTGGTGATAGAGCCAAGACCAGACTTCACAGCCTCTGGCTCCCAGAGCTTTTGATAACTGCATCCTATGTAGAGGTTGTTCATTGAAAAAACAGGCTTTTTAACACACTCTCCTTCCCCTCGGACCATGAGGCAGGTAAGGAAGGGCTTTAGTGCTCTTGATATAGATGTCTTTCTTCAACAGTCCCCTTCTCTGATTCAAGATTTATCATTCAGTTGAGGCTCTTTCTGTCTTGCAGACTTGGGAACTATTTTTTTTCCTTCTGTATGTCTGTGGTAGGGAATGAAGGCAGGAAGAATAAGGCCTCGTAATTACCCTCTCAGAAGCCTACTTCAACACAACTCACACTTGAAAGAAAAACATCTGTGGACACACATTGCACTTAGTGAAATGGTTATCTCTAGCCAATTGTAAAATAATATTTGCTTTGATGCATTATAAAGAAAGGTCAATAACAAGTCAAAATAAATAAATAAAACCAAGAACACTATAGCTTGAGAATCACTAGAAATTGAAATACATGTTAGATTCTGAATAGCTTAAGTAAAGGTAAGTGAGGAAAATAGCCAAGAACTGTTTGCAAAGGAAGTTAAAGGGTGAGAAAAAGGTGACTCCAGCAACTAGGAAGCTCTAGAAAGATCTCAATGTCACTGAGCAAAACGGTTGGATTTTCCCCTCATGTTTTTCTCCAATTTTATTTCAAGGTTGCCCTGATAGTCTTTGAAACTTGTTTTTGCCTTAATGTAATTGCTAGGAGAAGGGTCACCATAGCGATGGCTCAAGCATCATAGCTCAAGTTAGTGATGTACAAGTAAGTCTATACCATGGTTGTTGGTCAAATAAGCAGAATGCTGAAGGAGAAGCCGTGTTGGCAGAGAGAGAGAAGGTGTGCAGATGGGGAACCAGAGCTGAGGGGCTTTTGTGAGCTCTGTTGAGACTGGTGAGGCCTTTTATTCTAGGAGGAACCGGAGAAGATTCTCTTGTTTGTGAAATCAGATAATGTGTCAGGGCTTTGTGAGCTCTGAATGAAGAGGGAAGTGTTTTCCCTGTGTGATTGCTCATCGGCTGGTGTGAGACTTTAATAAATAATGGCCCACATTTTTGGGCCCCACTGTTTCTTTACTGTCTGTCCAAATCTAATGTGAACCTGCATGTGCACGGCCATGATGGTGGCAGTCCTGGCCGTACAAAGGTATAATGACCCCAAATCACCACATTTTCATCCTTTTTTATTTTATTTTGGGGGACTCACTTTATTTCTCACCCATTTTTGTTTGGCTTGCTAAGAAAAGGATTCAATGGCACTGTTTCAGGTCAGCCCTGTTACCTCTCTTTTCTTTCATTGTCTTTTTCAAAAGAGGTGGCAGGCGGCATTTTGGAAGGCCTTCGAACTATGTAGAGAAGAAGACACAGATTCTTCCTGCTCCATCACATACGTTTCATCGGGTGAGCTTCAGATTTTGTTTTCCAGTTCACTCCAGAGATGAGTTGCAAACCATAAGGGACACTGCTACCTGAAGAAAAGAGCAAAATTATATGGAAAAAAAATAGTAGGTCCATACATCTCATAGGCCAGGAAAAATACTGAGTTGAATTACACCCTATGAATTATTTACAGTATGTCTCTTTGCTAAATCTAAGCAAACATTCCACTTGCATTGAATCTACTGTTGGAGCTTTAACTGTTTATTGTAAAAATCAAGCACACAATAGCTCTTTCATGAAACATTTAGCTATATCTTTAGCACTAACAAATATCACACATTTATTATGAATGCTTCCTTATTGTAAAGCTAAACACTCAGTGCACAAAACTTTAAGCTCTATATTCCAAATCACTATGAACAAGATGTTTCCTCTCAGGCAATTTATTCTGGTGATGTGAAATCTTTAAATAAATAGTGACGCTAGTATTTTTAATAGCTGTTTCCCACCACATATTGCAAAGGAAACATTAACAAGGGCTGAATTCATAACTCAGCATTGTACAAGTCCCAGATTTAACAACCTTTATGGTGAACTATAAATTATTTTATACGCGAATGTTCTGCCACTTGCATAATTTCACCACCGTATCATGTTGAACAGAAGAGATAGCCTGTCTACAAAGAGCCCTCAATGATGGTGAGATAGTCTTACAGCAACACTTCAGAAGATAGGGTGGCACATGTCACTCATAATTTAACCAAGCCTTTTCGTTTTCTTTGATAAAATGTGTTTCTGAGATAACTGTGACAATAAGGCAGCTCTACTAAACACTTCTTCCTCCCTACACTTCTTCCTTTTCCAGTCCCATTGATCTGGGTGGCTTCCAATCTAGCAACATCCCATTCTTGTTCCATGCTCTTCTCCAGACGTTTATTCATAGCATGAAGGAGTACTTGTGCTGCTTTTGCTTAAAAGAGTGGCTATCCTCTTTCCCTTTTCAACAAAACCTTCCAAAAAGGGAGACTATTATATTTTACCATGTTTCTCTAAATGATAGTAATAAATTGAATGTTATCTGTATTTTACAATTGCATTTTATTTAGTTTGGTCATTTGAATTCACAGTCTTCGTTAGAGGAGAGTACATTGGTGCTACCACTTTGGAGGATAATTCCCAACATTTATAATGGAGAGCATTTCTGTGCAAAAGGCAATGACAGCTTGAAACATTCCGCCACTCATATCTATATTAGCTATCACAACTCTCAAAACAAAGTATAAAAAGATGTGTCAGCAGCAAACAGTCGAGGAAAGGAGTAACAACTTCATTTCACAATCTTCAAAATGTTGTCGCCAATGAAATAAATAAAAGATGTTGATGCCACTCTTCATCTCTCATCATCACACTCTTACTGTCCAGAAATAAAACTGAGGGGGGAAAATGCAAAAAGACAAAATTCAAAAACATCTCATGAATATTCCCCAATTCAAATAGAAGCATACTGAGGGGGTGGGTACACAGTCTGGGGAATTGGTAGAAATCAAATTCCATGATAGATTCATCCCCCTGAGGAATTCGCTAATGGAAAACGACAGTCACTATCTCTAGCAAGTAGAGTGAATGGAGCATTTAAATTTAATAAAACATATTTAAACTTCCATGTGGAAAAAAAGAAACACAATGAAAGGAAAAAGAGAACCTAATAATCACATGAATTAATTTCAATAAGAGCTAAAGGGGGTATAATAAAATATACAGAATAAAAAGTAAAGGGAGCTCACAGAATTGGGGGAAAATTGAGAACAAAAAACTTGAATTTCAAATTTACTAAAAATGGTCTAAAGAGCAAAAAAAAAATCTACATGCCTGAAAATTATATTGCTCATAGGGGAAATTTCAGCTAAGATACAGATGAAACAGACTAAGACATTAGAGAAAAGAAGGCAGATATGAAGAACCAAAAATAAAAAATAAAATAAAAAGATCCAACATAAAATAATTAATGTTGAATTAGAAATTTTTACACATCAAAGAGAAAGGTATTATAAAATACAATATAAAAACGGTGTCCTTGGCACAAAAGAAGGAGTAAATATGCAGATCATAAATGTAGACCATAGTCCAAGAAAATCTGATGGAAGAAAAATTTCACCAAGACATCCTCAAATTAAATGGTTAAGATCTAATGTGAAAAAAATAATTTCAGGATCTACACAGCAAAAGTAAGTCATTCTCATGGTGAGAAATGAAGGGGAATTGGGAAATATCCACTGCAATTCTCAATTCTAAAAGACAGACAGTCATGGGGATGTGAAGTAGAGCACAGGCAAATGTGTGTGAGACTTACCAAGATGATCACTTAGTAAGTTTTATAATGTCTAATCACTGGGTTGTACACCTCAAATGAATATAATATTACATATCAAGTGTAACTGAAAAAATTTTTACATGAATAAAATTTTTTAAAAAAACAATAAAAGACAGTGATGTCTAAAAAATTCTGAAGGAAAATGGAACCCAAGAATATTATACTCAGTCAACTTGTTCTTCATCTATAAAAGAGGTGAATCATGTTCTCACAAGCATTCAAGCACCTAGAAAAATAGCAATTTGATTCCTTCTTGAAAAGTATTGATGTCAATTAAATCCAGGTAATCAAAAAATGAATCAAAATAAAGAACTCAAAAATAGAAAAGACATAGCTTTAAAAAACTATAAAGTCTTAAGCTCATTAAATATAGAAACACAACAAAGAATAAGGTAATGATTATTATAGATTAGAGCATAAATAGATAGACATTAACAAATTTTTTAAAATAACAAATTTTGGAATTGGATGCCTAGAGGGTAGCAAAATGGAACATTGTGTAAGGTGAATTTCATCATCAATATTTCTAGAATCTTCCTTTTAATTTAGGAGAATTTTTAAAAACTAATATCTCTTGTGGCAATAAAACATCTATATAAAGTCTAGAGATTCTTGGCCCTGGCCAGGAGCTCAGCCTAGTGTATGAACATCCTGGTTCGATTCCTGGTCAGGACAGACATAAGTGACCATCTGCTTCTCCCCCCTCCCTTCTTCCCCTTCTCTCCCTCTTCCTCTTCCATAGTCAGTGACTCAACTGGTTTGAGTGTGGCCCAGGGCACTGAGGATAGCTTGGTTGGTCCAAGCATCAGCCTCAGGTGCCGAAAATAGCTCAGTTGATCCACACATCAGACCTAGATAAGGTTGTTGGGTAGATTCTGGTTGGGGTGCATTCGAGAATCTGCCTCAGTATCTCCCTTCTTCTCACCTAAAAAAAAATTAGAGATTCTTTCAGTTTTACTTCAGTTTCATTTTATTTTGTTAGATACAAATAAAAATGAATATATATATATTTGTGTGTGTGTGTGTGTGTGTGTGTGTGTGTGTGTGTGTATTTTTCTGAAGTTGGAAACGGGGAGGCAGTCAGACAGACTCCTGCATGTGCCCGACCGGGATCCACCTGGCATGCCCACCAGGGGGTGATGCTTTGCCCATCTGGGGCGTTGTTCTGTTGCAACCAGGGCCATTCCAGCACCTGAGGCAGAGGCCATGGAGCCATCCTCAGTGCCCGGGCCAACTTTGCTCCAATGGAGCCTTGGCTGTGGGAAGGGAAGAGAGAGACAGAGAGGAATGAGAGGGGGAGGGGTAGAGAAGCAGATGGGCGCTTCTCCTGTGTGCCCTGGCCAGGAATTGAACCTGGGACTCCTGCACGCCAGGCCAACACTCTACCACTGAGCCAACCAGCCAGGGCATACAATATAGTTTTTAAACTACATATGGGCCTTTTAAGTGAAATTTTATCCATTTAGCTTTCTTTCTACATAAGCACTAATTCAGGGTTTTTTTTCCTAATGTAAAAAAAATGGTTATTTCTAGAGAGTTGTGAATCAGAATATTTTTGCTCTTTTGAATTCTTATTTATTGCTGGAATTTTTATAAATTTGTGTAATTTTTCTCCAAAATTTTATTATGATTTTAAAAATCAATCATGTGTTATCCTAAACTTATTTTTTTTAATTAATCTGGACTAGTAATTTCATTCTACATATCTTTTTGCCTACATACACTAGTAATATCATATATACAAATATGTTCATTGGGACGACCTTAAGTATTCATCAATAGAAAACTGATCAAATAAATAATGGTATATTCATACAAAAATTATGTAACCATTAAAAATAATGAGGTCGATTTAAATACAGTGATATGGGGAAATCTCCAAGATGTATGCCATTTAATAAAATTCAACTGAACAGTGAGTACAGTATATTCATTCCTATTTGGGTTAAAAAGAAAATAAAAGTTGTACCTATACCTCCACTCCTGGTTGTAGGCAAAGAGAAGGTGTCAGCACACACAAAGTCTGTTCATAGCAGTAGTATCTAAGGAGAAGGGCTGGGAGACTAGACTGGGATTCTTTTTTTATTGTGTTCTCTTTGCATCATTTATATATTTTTTCATTAAATGCAATTACTATTTTTACCCTTTTGGGGAAAAATTGTTCAAAACAGAAAAACTTCACTGGTCATTTTGTTTTTCAATCTCTTTACTTAATGGAGGAGAAAGCCGAGGTAAAGGGCCAGTTAAGTGACTTGATCAAGTTCACATAGCTAACTGGAGATTTTAGTTTATATTTTCTAAAGCTGATGACAGTGCTTTCTGTATATACTGCCTCACACTTAGAACAGTATTGTCACTAAGATAACAACAACCATATATATCATCATAATACACAATTTACAGTCTTTCATTGGGATGCTTAGAGTTTTAATAATTCCAAAAGGGGCAAGTTACAACTCCATTAAGCGAGACTCCTGGGGAAACCTGTGGCATGTTAGATGAAACCAAATTGCTGGGAGTGGAAATAAACGTGATCACATTCTCCATTATTGTCACCCAGAACTGAACACACTGGTAGGTGACAGTAAATGCACAGATGGCTTCTACCTAGCTTAATCTCAACAGGCTTTTAAGACCAGTTTATCACTGTCTCAAAAAAGAAAGAACTTGAGAACCCATAAAGAAAGAACCAGTTCCCAATGTGGTTTTGGAATGTTTTCCTTTTAAATCTATCTCCATCCTCAGCAAATTCAAAGAGTCACAAAATTCTAGCATGGAGCATTTTCAAAAAGTGGCATCTTCTGATAAGCGTGTCAACACATGGACTTTACACACACACACACACACACAGTACAGATAAACCAATATGATTTTTTAAAATTATTAACTTTGTAGCCTCCTGTGAGGTATTTTGCAAAACCTTTGCCTGAAAAGAAACAGTCAAATCGTTTACAAAAGAATAAAGAAAGATGGCTTTGTTTGAATTCTGGCTCTGCCATTTCCTACTTAAACGATCTTGGGCTTTTGCGCTTGTTGGTTTCTAGCCATCAGTTTTTCATCTTTAAAATGAGAATAATAATTCCAGCATCTCAGGATTGTGCAGAGAATTGAATGAGATAAAATGTGCCCAGTGCCAAAAACAGGCTGTGTCAAAAGGAGATACAAAATAAATGTTAATTTCCCCCCTTCCCTAGATAAAAACAAGTTTAAAGGAATGTCGACATGTATGCTCGAAGAAAAATTCTGTATGTTGAACCAAATTTGAAAGAAATCAGCTTGAAATGCAAAGGAACTCAATTTATGAATGTGGTCATTCAGAGAATTGAAATTAAATACATTTCTAAATAAAGCCAGCACTATCAACAGAAGGGGAAAATGCATGACTGTACTGCTCGTTTATTTCTTGTTCTTATACTTGCTTCTTTTCTTATCATTATCAAATACTAATGAGGAAAAGTGATTTGGATTGTATAATTAAAATAAAGAAAAGGTCATTTTAGGTAAAGTATGTAAGAAATGTTTAGATAATTAGGTTGAAAGAAATAAGTATTTTCTAGAGACATTAATTGAATCCCCATAATGTGAGACACTAACACTGAAGTATCTCTATCCGACATAGGCTCTCACATTAGACCTAATACTCCATTACTTTCCAACACGAAGTATGTAATATTTAATAAAAATCTCAGTACTTTTAATCAATATATATTTGATTATTGTGCACACATATTAAGCACTACCTAAAGGCATATATTTATTTTACTTTTATAAATACACATACATATATATTTATTTACTACATCATCAATGTATACTCAGTAAACCAAAGTGTGTGTGACTCAAAAAACAGAGTTCTTATATTACCTCTAATTGTATATATAAAGTACTGTACTAATGGACTGATAAAAACCTTATTGTGTAGACTTAACAATCTAGCATGAAAGAAATACATGTCTCTAAAAAGAAAAAATATGGACATAAATAAATAGGAAAAAGAGGCACTAAGTATAAATTGAAAATAGAATTATTTTTCTTTAATATATCAAATTAGTAATATGACTTATGAGATGTGAAATCAAATGGTAATAATGACATGATACAGACCATGATACTAAAGAGTTGCCTTTAAATCTTATCCCAGTTGGCCCTGGCCAGGTAGTTCACTCAGATAGAGCCCAATCCCAATACGCCAAGGTTACAGATTCAATCCCCAATCAGGGAACATGCAGGAATCAATCAATGAAAGCATGAATAAATAGGTGGAACAACAAAACTGATGTTTCTCTCTCTCTTTCTCCCCTATCCTCTCTCCCCAAAATCAATAAAAAACAAATCTCATCTCAGTTGACAGGTCAACATTAGACTCTTGTTCTGGAGTCAAGGCTGTAGACCTGAATGAAAGCTGACTTTAAAATTTCAAAATCTTATATCAGTTGTCCATAGAGCTGTGGGTTTATTTCTGGGTTCTCTGTTCTGTTCCATTGATCTATGTGCCTGTTCTTATACCAGTACCAGGCTATTTTGAGTACAATGGCCTTGTAGTATAACTTGATATCAGGAAGTGTGATACCTCCCCCTTTATTCTTCTTTTTTAAGATTGCTGAGGCTATTCGTGTTCTCTTTTGGTTCCATATAAATTTTTGGAATATGTGATCTATATCTTTAAAGTATGTCATTGGTATTTTAATTGGTATTGCATTGAATTTATAAATTACTTTGGGTAATATAGACATTTTAATGATGTTTATTCTTCCTAACCATGAGCATGGTATATGCTTCCACTTGTTTGTATCTTCCTTGATTTCTTTATTAATGTTTTATAATTTTCCAAGTACAATCTTCCTAACCATGAGCATGGTATATGCTTCCACTTGTTTGTATCTTCCTTGATTTCTTTTATTGTTTTATAATTTTCCGAGTACAAGTCTTCAGTCTCCTTGGTTAAATGCACTCCTAAGTACTTTATTTTTTTGGTTGTAATAGTGAAGGGGATTGTTTTCTTAATTTCTTTTTCCAACTGTTCATTGTTGGTGTATAAAAATGCCTCTTTATAGCAGCACTGTTCACAATAGCGAATATCTGGAAACAGCCCATGTGTCCGTCAGAGGATGAGTGGATTAAAAAGCTTTGGTACATATATACTATGGAATACTACTCAGCCATAAGAAATGATGACACCGGATCATTTACCATAACATGGATGGATCTTGATAACATTATACTGAGTGAAATAAGTAAATCAGAAAAAACTAAGAACTATATGAACACATGCATAGATGGGACATAAAAATGAGACTCAGAGACATGGACAAGAATGTGATGGTAACAGGGAGTGGGGTGGAGGGGTGGGGAGGGGGCGAGGAAGGAGAGGGAGGAAGTTGGGGGAGGGTAGGGGCACAAAGAAAACCAGATAGAAGGTGACGGAGAACGATTTGACTTTGAGTGAGGGGTATGCAGCATAATCAAAGGTCAAAATAATCTGGAGATGTTTTCTTGGAACATATGTACCCTGATTTATCAATGTCACTGCATTAAAATTAATAAAAATAAGATTAAAAATGTCAAAATCTTAACTCAGGTAATAATTTGTTCTATAACACTTTAGCAAGCACCAAGTCAATGAAATTCACTGCCATTATTTGTCATAGGAGATAAAACAGAAAATAAATGAAAGTGTGCATCATCTTGATGTCTATAATCCTTGTTCATGAAGAATTATATAATAAAAATGTACAAAGTAAAAGTGAAATGAGAAATAAAAACAAAATTACTCTAGAATTCAGGGAAGGAAGAGACACTTTAAAAATGAGGTATAGGAGGGCATTGCAAAAGACATAAAATTTCATCAAAAATATGAAGAATTCTACATCATGGGGAAGAGTAAACATAGCAGAAAAGGTTACATGGAGAGGGATGTGAAGGGGAATAATGGTGGATGAAATGACAGATGAGAACAGCACAGTGCTACTTAAACACTGATGTGAAAGTATTCAGTCACTCCAAGGTGGAGCCAATGGAGACTGTAAAGAGATTTGAAAACCACAAGTGGAAGAATTTTAGGAAAATCATTTTGGCAACTGGAGTAATGTCTGGATTCGGGAAATGGAGTCTAGAAGTGGGAAGGATAAGAATAAGACTTCTGTGAGTCATTAAGAGACTGGTTAATTTGGTCCTAGGTAAGTATAAATTCACAATGTCTCCCTTAAATCCAATATTATGAGCAAGTGAAGAAACAGAAAAATGTGGCCCATACCAGAAGAAAAACTAGCCAATAGAAACAGACCCAGAGATGACAGATGATAGAAGTAACAGAGAAGGATATTAAAACAGCTATTATAAATATGTATAATATGTTCAAGGATTTAAAGAAAAACATGTACATAATAATAAATAGAAAATACAAAGAAGAATAACTATAACTTCTAGAAATAAAAGCACAAAACTGAAATAAACAATTCACTGAATGAGATTGACAGATTAGACACTATACAACAAAAAACTGAACTTGGTATGAAAATATAAACTATTCTATGGGAAGCACTAAGGAAGAGACACACCTCCCCCCCTCCCAAATCTCATTAACCTGAGAAAAATATTAATGTATCTAACAAGTGTAATTGGGGTCCCAAAAGGCAGGTAGGATGAAGAATAGGAAAATACATATTTAAAGAAAACATAGCTAAAATATTTCCAAATTTGCCTGAAACTATTATATAAACTCAAAGTTCCAAGAAGTTAAAAAATTCCAAGCAGTGTAGGCAAGGAATGGTGAGAGAACCAAGACATATGACAATCAAATTAACGAAAAGCAGTGAAGAGAGAGACATCTGAAAAGCAGTGACAGAAGAAAGTTTACATCATTAAAAAGGGAACAAAAGAGAAAACTGTCAGATTTCTTATCAGAAAATACGTAAAGCAGAAACTAGATTATGCACAGAAAAAAAATACAGTCAAATTAGAATGTTATGCACAGCACAATATATTTTAGTAATAATAGCGCAATAAAGATTTTAAGAAAAACAAAAACTGAAAGAATATTTTACCAGCAGACTTTCACTACAAAAATATTAAAGAAAGTTCTTCAAGCAGTAGGTAAATGATACCAGATGGGAACTGACTTTACTAAAAGGAATGAAGAACAGCGAAAATGATAAATTTGTGGAGAAATATAAGGAACTACTTTTTCCTGATTTTTTAAAAATTTCTTTAAAAGATAACTGACTAAAGCAGAAACAACAAAAACTCACTACGGGGTTTATAATACACAAAAAAATAATACATATGTCAATAACAGCACAAAGACATAGGGGCAGAAATATACTGTTGTAGGACTGTTGTGTTACATGTGAAGAGTGTAACATGACTTAGAGGCAGACTGTGATAAATGAAAGATGTGTACTGCAAACTCTCTAGTACCACTAACTAACAAACCAGTAATGGAAATAAAATAAAACATTAAAAAATAAGCAAAAAATTATAGGTAAAGAGGCAAAAAGGATAAAAAAGAAAACCCAGATGGAACAAATAGAAACAAATAGCAGAATGGTAGATTTTACCTTGACCATATGAATAATAACATTAAAAAATAAATGGTCTAAAATCTCCAACTCAAAGACATATAATGGATTGCTAAAATGAATAAAAAAATCAAGACTAAATTCTATATTGCCTATAAGAAACTCTAAGTATAAATATACAGATAATTTAAAGTAACAAGATTAAAAAATATACATGTACATAATAATAAATACAAAGAAGAACAACTATAACTTCTAGAAATAAAAGCACAAAACTGAAATGTACAATTCACTGAATGAGATTGACAGATTAGACACTATACAACAAAAAACTGAACTTGGTATGAAAATATAAACTATTCTATGGGAAGCACTAAGGAAGAGACACACCTCCCCCCCTCCCAAATCTCATTAACCTGAGAAAAATACTAATATATCTAACAAGTGTAATTGGGGTCCCAAAAGGCAGGTAGGATGAAGGATAGGAAAATATATATTTAAAGAAAACATAGCTAAAATATTTCCAAATTTGCCTGAAACTATTATATAAACTCAAAGTTCCAAGAAGTTCAAAAATTATAGGCAAATACTAATCATAAGAAAGTTGGAATAGCTATATTTTTTTTATTTTTTTTATTCATTTTTAGAGAGGAGAGAGAGAGGGAGCGAGAAAGAGACAGAGAGAGAGAAGGGGGGAGGAGCTGGAAGCATCAACTCCCATATGTGCCTTGACCAGGCAAGCCCAAGGTTTCGAACTGGCAACCTCAGCATTTCCAGGTCGACGCTTTATGCACTGCACCACCACAGGTCAGACGGAATAGCTATATTAATATCAGGCAAAACAGACTTCATAACAGTAAGAGTAACTTGGTTAGGAAGAGATATTAAGTAATGATAAAGAGTACAATTCATCAAAAAGATATAACCCTAACATATATTTTCCTATGATGGTTAGTTTTTGTGTCAGCTGGACTGGCAATGGATTACCCAGATTAAACATTATTTCTAGATGTGTCCAGAAGGGTGTTTCTGGCTGATATTAGCATTTAAATTGGTGGCCTTGGTAAAGCCAATTGCCTGCCCCCATGTAGTTGGGCATCATCCAATCAGTGGAGGGTCTGAATAGAACAAAAGGAGGAGTAAACAGGAATTTGCCCCTTTTTCACTGCTTGCGCTGGGACAAATCGCCTCATCTCCCATCCTCAGACTAAGATTTATATCATAGGCTCCTTGGGTTTCAGGCTTTTAGACTGGGACTGAGTTACATTGCTGCACCTCCAGCTTGCAGACAGCAGATCATGGGACTTCTCAGCCTCCGTAACCACATGAGCCAAGTTTTCATGTATATATATTTCCTATTGGTTCTGTTGCTCTGAAGAACTCTGACTAATAAAAACTTCAAATTACACAGTCAAAGCTAAAAGGATTGAAATGAGAAATAAATCCACAATTATAGTTGGAGACCTCAGCATATCTCTCTGCCATTGATAGAACAACTTGACAGGAAATCAATAAAGACATAAGTTTTGAGCAAGACTATCATCCAACTGGTTTAAATTGACTTTTATGGACCACTCACCCAACAGCAGCAGAATACATATTCTTTTCAAGTGCATGTGGAGTAATCACAAAGATAGATCATATTCTAGGCCATAAAAAAGTCTCAATATAATAAAGGGATTGAAATCTTACAGAGTATGAACTCTCACATAATTTAATTAAATTAGAAATCAGTAACAGAAACATACCTGAAAATTTGACATACAACATACTTCTAAACAACCCGTAGTTCAAAGAAAATTTAAAAAAAATTAAAAGTTGTTTTTAATAGGAAGAAAATGAAACTACATGTCAAAATTTATGGGAGGCAATAAATCAGTATTTGGGAAAAATTTATAGATTTAAGTGCTTATATTAAAATAAGTCTCAAATTGATGATCTAAGCTTCCCCTGAAGAAGGTAAAAAGAGCAAGTTAAACATAAAGTAAAAAGACAATAATAAAGCTCAGAGTGAAAATCAGTAAAATAGGAAATCGACAAGTAATAGGAAAAAAATTAATGAAACCAAAGTTTGTAATATGAAAAGATTAATAAAAATTATAAACTATTGGCCCTGGCCGGTTGGCTCAGTGGTAGAGCGTCGACCTGGCGTGCAGAGGTCCCGGGTTCGATTCCCAGCCAGGGCACACAAAAGAAGCGCCCATCTGCTTCTCCACCCCTCCCCCTCACCTTCCTCTCTGTCTCTCTCTTCCCCTCCCGCAGCCGAGGCTCCATTGGAGCAAAGATGGCCGGGCGCTGGCGATGGCTCCTTGGCCTCTGCCCCAGGCGCTGTCTGGTTGCGACAGAGCGACGCCCCCGGAGAGGCAGAGCATCGCCCCCTGGTGGGCAGAGCATCGCCCCTGGTGGGCGTGCCGGGTGGATCCCAGTCGGGCGCATGCGGGAGTCTGTCTGACTGTCTCTCCCCGTTTCCAGCTTCAGAAAAATACAAAAAAAAAACAAACAAAGAGTGAAAAAAAATATATGAACTATTAACCAGATTTATCAGGGGAAAAAAGAGAACACACGAATTACCAATATGAGGAATGATAAAAGGAGCCTACAATTATTACAAATAATAAAAGGATAATAAAAGAATCTATTAACAGCTATATGCCAGTAAATTTGACAACCTTGATAGCCAAATTCTCCCTTGAGTTAAAAGATGGAGTACCTGAAAATTTCTATATCAATTAAGAAATTGAATTCAGTAATAAAAGGGTTGGTCAGTGATTTATGCAAAGTGATTTCACACACACACAAAAATTGAATTCATAATTTAAATTTTTCAAAATAAAAACAGAACTTTATCTCAGATGTCATTACAGTGAATCCTTTAAAGTAGTTAATGGAAAAATAATATCAATATCACATAAACTCTTTCAGGAAATAGAAGAGAAGGAAATACTTCCTAACTAATTTTATGAGAGTAACATTACCCTGCAACAAATCAAGAGATAGACATTATTAAAGGAAGAAAAAAAAAATTCCTCATGAACACACGCACAGCCTTCCAAACAAAATATTAGCAAATAGAAGCAGCATGACCTAAAAGGTATATTTTGTGACCTGGTGTAGTTTATCGTAAAAATGCAAGGTTAGTTTAACATTTAAAAATAAATTAATATAATACACCTTACTAATAGGATAACAGAAAAAAAAACATGATTATCTCAATAGAGTCAGTCAAGTATTTGACAGAATTCAATAGAAATTCATGATGAAAGCTCTCAAAAAATGATGTACAGAAAAGTACTTTCTCAATCCAATAAAGGACAGCTACAAAAATTATAGCTATCATCCTAATATAATTAGTGGTAAAAGATGAAGGCCTATTAACTACCTCTTAGTTGGGTTTAACCAATGGGAGTCACTGTCAGGAAACTACTAGACAACAGGGGAGAGTGCCTGACCTGTGGTGGCGCAGTGGATAAAGCATCGACCTGGAAATGCTGAGGTAGCCAGTTCGAAACCCTGGGCCTGCCTGGTCAAGGCACATATGGGAGTTGATGCTTCCAGCTCCTCCCTACCTTCTCTCTCTGTTCTCTCTCTCTGTCTCTCTCTCTCCCTTCTCTCTCCTCTCTAAAATGAATAAATAAAATTTTTAAAAAATGTAAAAGACAACAGGGGAGAGTAAGGTCAGGACCGTCATTCTCCTCATTTCCTTCCTTCTAGAATTCAGGTCTGCACCATCTTCCACCAGAGGCAGCGGCTACTATAGGGCCTTAACCCTGAGATAAAGTGAACAAGTAATGTCTCTCCTCTTCACACCTTCAGGACTTTGCTGCTTCTACCCACTATGGCCCGCAGGTAGGTTTCACAAACCCTGACCACAGCTTTATTAAGTGTCTTTTCTGGAAGCTCAGCTCAATTCCTTTGATGAAGTATGCTATCCAATCCCCAGCAGGCCCCTGAATCTTAATTCGAAATCCACCATCATACATTTACAAAACATGTGAACCAACTCTTTCTGAGCAGTTAGAAAGTTTATATTATTTCTCCATGATCTTATATTTTCATGACATTTTTTCTCATGAAATTTTATCTTAATGGTGCATATTTTATGCTTAAGAATCTTCTGCTGGCATTGTTCACAGTGGCCAGGACATGGAAACAACCAAAAAGCCCGTCAATAGATGACTGGATAAAGAAGATGTGGCACATATACACTATGGAATACTACTCAGCCATAAGAAATGATGACATCGGAACATTTACAGCAAAATGGTGGGATCTTGATAACATGATACGAAGTGAAATAAGTAAATCAGAAAAAACCAGGAACTGCATTATTCCATACGTAGGTGGGACATAAAAGTGAAACTAAGAGACATTGATAAGAGTGTGGTGGTTACGGGGGGAGGGGGGAATGGGGGAGGGAAAGGGGGAGGGGGAGGGGCACAAAGAAAACAAGATAGAAGGTGACAGAGGACAATCTGACTTTGGGTGACGGGTATGCATCATAATTGAACGACAAGATACCCTGGACTTGTTATCTTTGAATATATGTATCCTGATTTATTGATGTCATCCCATTAAAAAAATAAAATTATTTAAAAAAAAAAAAAAAAAAAGAATCTTCTGCTGATCACTTAATCATTCTTCTTTGCAACAGAATTTTTGTATATACATTGAAAAATTTAAAGTGTTTTTATTTCATGCAATAAAATGGAATTATAGACTATTATGAAAAATCTTCTAGATTGAATGAATTATTATGACAGTTATTAGTTCATAATTGATTGAACAATGTAAATATATTATAAAGCTTGATTTTAAAATTATTGAATGTAACAAATTTCTTATTGGAACTGCGTCTTTTAATGGCAATAGGGCTTATTGTCCCATATACTGTATTTCCACAAATAAACATAACAACAGCTAAAATGATATGGGCTCAGACTAAATCAATAGGAAAAAGAAAGGACCGGGTCACAGGAAGTTCAGAGCTTACAAAAGGTGCATAAATCCTTGTTGTTAAGTCCATTTCTTTTAAGAGTAGAACCGACAAGACACTCCTGTAGTAAGTACATGGCAAAAATAAATAAATTAGCAAAAAAGAGGTTAGCAAGAGACAAGACATTTGTATGCTAAAAATAAAACAGAGGTTTACAGTATATAATCATCTGGCAAAAATTAATGAAAATGGTTTTTTACCGTGACCCTGAATAAATAGTCAAGAAAGTATAAACGCTAACTCAACACTAATATATGGTCTGACTTCTGGAAAACATAATACTGCTATTTTGGAAGCAAACAAGGAATTTTCACCCTCTCCTGCATGGAATTGTGGGAGAGAAGCAGCCAAGACACAGGGCGAGGGAGGTCTCGGTGTTTTTGGCTTCAAAGATCCCAGCAGTCCCTTTGTGTGGTGTGCTGGGGTCTTTCTGTCCGGGAGCAGCGTTTTCTAGAGAAGCCCAGGATGAGTAAGCAGTAGGTTTTCTGTCATAAATGGAGGAAGGAGGGATTGAGAAAGGAGAGAAATGAAAGGAGAGTTTAGACATATTCTTGGAACAGTCAGGTTTACAAAAGAGAATGGAATGGGAATTTGGAGAGCTGGGATGCCCCTCCACACTGTGCACCCCCATTCTGGCACCAGTGAGAAACCTTTGCAGGATCCCGAGGGGGAGATCCCAAAGTGGGCCAAGATCAAGGACAGTATCACCTGGAGAAAGGGGAGAAAGGCACTACTTGAGAAAAATCATTCAGCTATAAGCGGTTCCACTTTCCTTAAGACACGTTTTCTTTTTCAAAGCTGCTAATACCAAACAGCCAAAGTATGAGACACTGCTAAGAACGTGAAACTGGATCTTTTGTATATTCTAAGGTTGAGTCTACACAATAGCAAAGTGTCAGATGTTTTGTCTCCACATTGCCAGACATCTGGATTGAATGAAGAGTCAACTAAATGGACTTGATGTTCATCTTGTTTCCCTTCTTAAAGTTGTCTTTCACTCCTGGCTGTGAAACACCCTTTGATATCAGTAGCAGATCTGAGCATGAAATCAACTGTCTGCACAGAAGACAAGAAAGGAAGCCTTGCTCAGTCTCCCCATGAATTTGTGTTTTTTTTTCCTTTCTTTCTTCTTCTTTTTTTTCCCCCTAAGCTTTTAGGTACAGGCCACGTCACTCACCTCCATCTCTCAGAAAAGGGCAATAAGATGCCCCCCCGCTGTCTGCCACCACCACAGTAGGCTCCAGCCTCCAGTGTAGGCTTACTCTCCTTTCCGGCTCAGTCTCCCTGGTCCAGGTGGGCAGCCCTGAGCGGGGAATTTCTCCACCCCTCGGGTCTCTCCCAAAGAGAGCTGAAACAGCCCAGCCTAACTCCAATCCACACGTTCAACAAAGCGACATAATGAGCTGCATTTTGTTGAGGGCTCTCCAGGTCCCTGAAATCTTTCTCAAATGTGATTGTTTATAAAATGTTTGATAAAAATAAATGATGCTTTCAATTTAAACAAAATTTCACACTGTTACTGGTTTTAATAACAGTTTTGACAGATGAGATTTTCATCATCTGTTTTTTCTTTGTGAAGGCTTCTTCAATAAACTAAAAATGCTTTAAACTAACAGATGTGACTATAAAGTAAGGCTTGAGTGTGAGACATCAGGAACTAAGACTTGTCAAATGCTTCAATGTAGAATTTATTCCTAGAGAAAGCGTCTCCTGGGTATCAGGAAAGTCACCAACCTAATGATTGTCGGCTAATGTGTTTTAGCAGCAAGATACCATTTATCCCAAACTGGGAGTATATCTATGTGTGCTCCTCCTATTTGGTCTCGGATCTAGTGATTTCTACTTCTCAGCTCTCAGAAAACTAATAAAAAGTCAACCCAAAATTTGTTTGAGCTGATGTTGATATTTGACAAACTGATGATTACAACTTTTTCCCATCAGTTCAAATTTTTGAATTTTCAATGATATTCTGTTTACCATAAAGAAGTTTATTTTTGCATATATATATATATATATTTAACAGACTTGAGGCTGAGAATTCAGATTGCAGTACTCTGATTTCAAAATAGCTCACTTGCCTCCAAAATATAACAGTTTGAAGTGGTTCTTTTCTCGTTTTTTTGTGATGTCTCTATATACTATTTTTTTTCTCCCATTTTTCTGAAGCTGGAAACAGGGAGAGACAGTCAGACAGACTCCCGCATGCGCCCGACCGGGATCCACCCGGCACGCCCACCATGGGGCGATGCTCTGCCCACCAGGGGGCGATGCTCTGCCCATCCTGGGCGTCGCCATGTTGCGACCAGAGCCACTCTAGCGCCTGAGGCAGAGGCCACAGAGCCATCCCCAGCGCCCGGGCCATCTTTTGCTCCAATGGAGCCTTGGCTGCGGGAGGGGAAGAGAGAGACAGAGAGGAAAGTGCGGCGGAGGGGTGGAGAAGCAAATGGGCGCTTCTCCTGTGTGCCCTGGCCGGGAATCGAACCCGGGTCCTCCGCACGCTAGGCCGACGCTCTACCGCTGAGCCAACTGGCCAGGGCTCTATATACTATTTTAAACAGTTACTCCTGCACAGAAAAAGACAACATTGTGAGGCAAAAGTAATCCTGTATCTTAGTTAAATTAAGGGGCAATATTCTATGAAGAACATTTTTCTTAACCAAGTCTCATTCCAAATAAAATAACCTCTCACACCAAAAAGTGTGTCAAAATCTATTAATATAATCTGAGGATAAAAATAAGAGATTAAGATTTCCGTTTCTACCTCCTCCACTAACATTGCCTGTATTTATCAAGTCATTTAATGCGCAGTTTTACCCTTCCCTTGAAAGGAGCACAGCATTTGGCTTCTGGGAGGTGGGGTTAATGAATGGGTAATATGTCACTTCTTATCTCACTAATCTGCCTCTAGTCCACAGGGTGAAATCTGCTAATGGCCCTATTGTAGGTGCAGGCTGCCCAATGTCTGGGCCAGCCCCAAAAGGAGCAAGATCTCGTTCCTCCCTTTCAAAGGGCACCGAAGGGACGTTTTTTTTGCCGAAAAAAGGTAGGTATTCACAGGATCGTGACAGTGCAGGGGCCTTGGCAGAGTTGGAAGGGCGGAGCTGTCTTACACAATCTCTGGCCTGAGATAGACCAGCAGACCTCAGAACAAGGCAATACATGAGGAAAGGGAGAGCTACACAGAGCAGGGAGGGGAAGACGGGCCCAACTGCCAAGAACAGCCCTGAATGAGGGTAGTCAGGTAGTCCAAAGCTAGTGTGCAAACATCATGGCAAGATCAGACCTGGGTTGGGCAACAGTTGGAACCAAGTGGTATTGGGGCAGAGGCCAACTGAGAACACAGCGTTTCGCTGTATTTGCCAAGGAGGAGGCAAGGTTCTAAGCTTCTGGGAAAGAGAGTGGAGAGAACCAGCTCGAGCTTCAGAGCTCCTACCTGTGCTACAGCCTGGGGTTCCAGACGGAGGGCCCAGGCTGAGAGCAGCCTGGGGGATGAAGCAGGCAGTCGGTCTTGTGGTTTGGGTGGACAGATGTCAGGGCTGGTCAGAAAAGGGAGCAAACGTTGGCTTTAGTGTGGGTGGAGCACACGGACTCATAAATAATCATTTAGGGGTCTCCTCCCCTACTAGACCTCACCCCTTGGAAAGGAGCCCCTTCGGATCTTCCTGACCCTCCTAGCGTCTCCACATGACATGGTTCATGCTCCCAGTGAGTGAAGAAATGAGCCAGAGTGAAAAACTAGGAAATAAACAAATGTGAAACCACTTGAATGTCTAAGAAAGCACATACATTTATATCTGGCACTTTAAACATACTCTTGCAGCAAAATTCTGTTTTCAGATCATAAAGAGAGTAACTGATGGTGACAGTGACATGCTTTTCTAAATGTGAATATTGAAAGAATTAAAATATTACCCCATGATGTTCTTTTCTAGATTGTCATACCGTCTTGATGATTTTCTACCTGTCAACTCTACTGGACACATATTACGAAAATGGAACTGTGAAGAAGATAAATTTAGTGTTAACTATGGCTATTAAAGACCATGTTTGTTTCATCCTAACATATTGAAGACTCACCTGGTATCGTCATCTCATTCCTTTTTCCAGGCTACAAAGGACTGGGATTGACCCTTCACCTTCTTCTCCAGTCGCCTCTCAGCCAGGGTCAAACCACCCTCCTATCCTCTTCAGGTATCGTTTGTCTCTCCTTTGTCTCTCTCTTTGGTTTCTTCTGATTTCTATTTCTAAATATTTCTACTTTTATGGATTCATCAATTAGCCATTCACTCACTTTTTCATTGAACAAATATTAATTAAGCTCTCTGCTAAGTCCAGTCCCAGGTGTTGAGTACGTACAAGTGAAAAAGAGATGATCTTAGCCATCAACGATATCCCAGGAGCAGGGAAGACAAACTCATAAATAGACACATTACAGGATAGCCTACTGCACACTCTCCTTTTCCCAGGGGAGGTTTCAATCTAGCTCCTTGTAATACCACCTTGGCACTGGTGCCTTTTCTTGTTATCACCACCTTGGGCCCCACCACCTAGGGCTATTGTAAATTAGATGAGGCTCAGGCAGGGTTTTAGAGAATCCACAAACTAACTCTCTAGCGATCTACTGAAGACTGCCAAAGATGGCCCTCATCAGTTGGCAATCGGGCAACTGGTTGCTAAATGGACTTCCATTATCTCCCTGGAGTGGGAGACAGGAGCCTTCCCTGGCAGAGACCTGTGGCTTCTTCCTCTCCTGCTCTCCATTTCTCTGCTAGCTTCTCCTTCCCTACCCTGCCCTTGGGGAACTATACCTAATCTTTGAACTAGATTTGTCTCCTAATGCAGAAAAACTTGCTCAGCAAGTATGCAACCAAATCTTTCTGACTTATGCTAAGACTAGAAGATTTTTAAATATGTTCAGCCTTTGTTTGGGGTGATTCACTGTCTAGGCGTTTAGTCCTGCGGGAGAGTATTGGGTCCGGAGGAAGGGAGGGCTGCAGGGAATAAGAGGTGTCCTCAGGATATAAGTAAAAAAAATGTACTTACCTCAAGGACAGAAAAACATCTACAATATTAATATATTAAATATGTTCATGTATTGAAATATAAATCCCCCTACCTTTCTAGTATAAACTGTTAAGTAAGATACTGTGCTAAATGAGAGAGAGAGAGAGGAATCGGGACTGGGGGACACAGAGGCCGGGCCCCTAACCCCATCTACCTTGACTCTGCCTGAGGTTCTACTTCATTTTTCTCACATACTCTCATTTCTATGTCTCCTGCATCACCAACGCTTTCTCCTCATCCTTTTTTTTACTTAATCCCTGCAAGGAGGCTTCCATTTTCACTGCAGAACTAAAACTAGGCTTTTGCTTTCTACCTGGCAAATCCAGGGGACATTTCTGACTCCTCACCTTCCTTCATGGCTCCAAAGCTCTGGGCACTGTGTCACCTGGGCACTAGTATCACCTACAACATCTTCTTAGCTACTCATCGGCAAGATTCCAAGCCACATTACCTTTAGTGGTTTGGTCATGAAAACGATAGGTACCTAAATGGTTTCAATAGACTTGTTTTCAAGCTATACTCGCTTCTTCTAGAGTACAATATGCCATCCTGGTGGAGACAAAAAGGATGGAGCAATTCTCTTCCCTGTCTGATGATCACAGGTCTGCAGTAAAAACTCTAGGAGCCTAAAGACCTGCATTCTCATCCCACTCTGTTGTGTGCTGTCTCGTGCAGCCGTGGTGAATCACCCTGTGGTTTTGTTTTTAAGACAAGAGAGTAATTGTAGTGATGAATAGATGGGTCCCGTGTGGGTGGAGGCCAACAAAGCTGATGTCACAATGCACTGGACTGAAGCACCTGGATGAGGAGGAGCTGTTTCCAGGACCAGGCCACACCAGCCAAAGGTGAGCCAACACACAGTACACCTGCGGGCCTTAGGACCTGCTGCAACAACAACAACAACAACAGAAGTCTCTCAGGACGACTGTGCACCCAGGGCAAGGTTTGGGAAAGAGAAGCCGGAAAAGAAAAGGTGCATCTGTGTTGCAACAGCCTCTGCCTAAACTTCAGTCAATTGTTCTACCTCCTGTTGCCTCTGCGAACAGCGCGGTGGCCATCGAAAGGGACCTCCCACCTGAAATACACAGCCTCTGGAAAGCCTGCTTCCCATTCAGAGGCATCGGCTTTCAATTCTTTGGTAAACTTGCTTGCACCGCTGCAGTAATGGAAACACACCCAAATTTTCCCAACGCTTTTTTCCTTAACTAAACAAACCCACTCCCCTTGCTCACATGAGGAAGAAAAAGAAATTCTTTGTAGTTGAACACAGCTGGCTCAAAGTTTCATTAAGACCCATTTTTTACTAATCAACACATCAGTTCACATACAATGAAATAACTGCAAAATTCAAAAGCATGTACAAATTATTATTGACCAGCAGCAGTGATCTCTTTTGCTGTTTTGCCTTTTGTTACTCACAAATTGATGAATTTTTTTTAATTACTGTCTTCTTGCCTGACCAGGTGGTTGCACATTGGGTAGAGCATTGGACTGGGAAGCAGAGAACCCAGGTTCGAAACCCCAAGGTTGCTGGCTTGAGCACGGGCTCGCCAGCTAGAGCACAGGGTTGCTAACTTGAGCCTGGGATCATAGACATGACCCCATGGTCACTGGTTCGAGCCCAAAGTCACTGGCTCAAGTTCAGAGTTGCTGGCTTGAGCAAGGGGTCACTCGCTCTGCTGGGGCTTTCAGGTCAAGGCACATGTGAGAAAGCAATCAATGAACAACTAAGGAGACTAAGGAGCCGCAACAAAGAATTGATGCTTCTCATCTCTCTCCCTTCCTGCCTGTCTGTCCCTATCTGTCTCTCTCTCTGTCATAATAAATAAATTAATTAATTAATTAACAAACAAACAAACTATTGTCTTCTTCCCTTTTGCCTCTTGAGCTGTAACAATGGATGTTCAACCTGCAAGGCTAACTCTGAGCTGAGAGCTTTTCTGTCTGCACCCACCAGCAGGGTCCCTCCACGCGCAAGACTCACGTTCTGACCTGCACACTGACAGCATCCCAGTGCTGGCACTTACGACCAGGTGGTGCTCCAGTCTGACAGCCCAGGACCTGCGGAACATCCTGGCTGCCCTTGGGTCTAGGTTCCTATTCTATTCAGTTCTAAAGGGGAAAGGAAAGTGAAAGGAACACTTTTGAATGGTCAATCCCAACAGAGTCTGTGCTGTTTTATAAGTGCTAATCCTTATCATCATCCTTTTGGATGGACATCGTTATCCCTATTTTTGAAGTTACAGAACTGAGGCACAGTGGCCGAGTACCTACTGTGATGTGAAACTCTCTGGGTCATGAGTTTTTCCACCACAGTGGACTTTTCCACCACGGTACTTCTCTTGAAAGTTGAGCTTACAATCTTTTCTTGGTTTCATTCGAGAAAGGGGATCTATTACTGTGCATTAAATTCAGTTTACTTTTTTCAGAGTATTAAAAGGGTTTGACAACTTGGTGACTAATTTGGTCCCAGACTAATTTGTTAAATTTAGTAAATATGTCTTGAGAGCCTCCTCGTACTTGAGAGCCAGGCTGGCAAAAACAAACATTCTTCTGGTCTTCAAGGAGATTGTCATATCTTTTTCCTAATTCCAATCTCTCCAACTCATCTTTTGCACCACTTAAATTCCATGTTCATACCCAGGAAACTTTTTTTAGGCACCTATTGGATGCCACGATGTGTGCCCTATACTTGACCTAACAAAGAGATTAGGACACCTCTAACCTGAAGGAATCCACATTCAAGTCTTTCCCTTGTATAAAATCATCAGTGGCTCCCCTATACCAACTATCTTGCATCCAACCTTCTCTCAAAGCACTTACCCCAGTGCTCAATTGTGCTTTCCCACTCTGAACTCATAGACTGTGAGTGCCGTACTGTTTAGTTGTTCTAATTGTCTCTTATGTCTTAATTTTATCGCGGCAATGACACTATAATCTACTTAAGAGGAGAATTGCTGCTTACAATCATTCTTTTCAGTCACACACAAGACAAGGGATTACTTCTTTGGCTTTAAATCCAAAGAGCACTTTCATTTTGTGATGATTTAAAGGACTTTAAAAGACTTGTTGATTGATTTCAAGGATTAAATCCAACACCAGAGAATTTTCCTCCTAGTTAAAAATTCCACTGAGTTCTTTAATACAAAAAACAGCCCTGAGATTTATGATAAAATTTGAGTTTTATAAAAGATGATTGGGTAGAAAGGAGAGAAAACATTGTTAGTCATGTAACTGGAGTTTAATTTGGGGGTTCTTCTTAATTTTTAATTCTCATTTTGGCTTTCCTTTTACCCAATTGCATCTGCAATTTTGCCAATCAGGCCAAGACTGTTTTTCCATGATTTTGTTATTTCAGGGAAATATAAGGCCAAATTCTTATGCAACTTGCTTATAATAACTATACCCTGTGGTCATAGTACTTAACATTTGAGTGTGAAAGAAAGAAAACATCTCACTTGAAGCAAAGCTGGAAAGTAAGGGAGTAGCTATCTCTGCCCTATGGCCAAGCATGAGCCAATAAGCTGCCATTAGACAGAGTCCACTAAGAGAATGAAGAAGAAGTCCTTCATCTATCCACTGGGACAGGCAGGCAGCCACTGATAAGTTTCAGGGGCTAAGATTCAATTTGTCCTTCAGAATACAGCATCTGATGGGAAGACAATGGATCTGGCAGGGAGAGACAGTATCTACTTTCTAACACACAGTCATGGATGAACTGTGGTAACGGAGGATCTAGGAACAGGTGAAAATAAAACTGCAGAGAGGTAGCTGGCACCAGAGAAGAAGGCCAGTTTTTTGGATAGGACCTAGTCCTTGGGCTATTTGGTATAAAGACTTGGAAGTAAATGGCACATCCTTAGGCCTAAGTGCACCAATGAGTTAGCAGCCCAGCCAGCAGATCAGCCCAGCCTGATCCTGGGGAACAGATTAAAAGTTCAATTAAACCAAATAAGGTCTGCAGTAGGAGCAACTTGGGGCTTCAATAATCACTGGAGAATTAAGTAAGGTTGTCTTATAGGTGAGGTACTGTCTGTGAACCAGAGTGTGGGCTCTTACTAGACACTGAGTCTATTGGCATTTTGATCTTGGACTTCCTATCCTCCATAACAATGAGCAATAAAATTCTGCTGTTTATAAGTTACCTAGTCTATGGTTTTTGTTCTAGCCATTCAACTGAGGAAGACTGCAGGTAACTTTTGGGAAATCACTTTAAGTCTGCATGCCCTAACTTTCTCATCCTTAGAAGAGTGATAATAATGTAACTTCCTCCATAATGTAGCTATCAAATCCAGTGCAATAATACATGGTGTGTGCTTAGTGCAATGTCTGGTATGGAGTAAGTACTCAGTAAATATTAACTCTTCTGCTGTCTATCAGGTAAGGGTAGTGTCAGAATTGTATTCAAGCAGAATGTTTCTAATATAGAGCTTATACAGTAAATGTTTCTAATATAGAACTTATACAGTAAATGTGCACTCTTGAGAAAGGTACCCATACAGACACTAGCCAAAACTGGTTCAATCCGAATAAGGCACTTCATTTAATATTGTCAATATAAAAATTTTTAAGAGGATCACTCATCATTCTTTACTGCTACGAATCTCTACAGTATCTTATAAATTGCTTTAAAGGGGTACTTAAAGTTTTTTGTAGGACTCTGTCAAATGCAGATAAGGGTCATGAAGGAAAAAATTTACATTTCATCAGTATTAACAATTTATCAAAACTCATAAAAATGTATACTATTGTGCTTTTTTTTATGTTTTACATTACCATCCCTGGGATATACTTTGGAAAAAAATCATTTCACTTGTTTTAGCTTAAATCTTAAAACATCTCAAATTCTCTCTTCAACTCAGAATGCCATCCATTAAATTCATTCTTCTAAGGAACCATAAATGCAGTAATCTAGACCCTGAAAAAGGCTTTAACATTGTCCCATAGGATACCCGGGGTGGAGAAAGATGGAACATTAGTGTCAAAGAAGCATATTATTTGATTCTCACTATAATTAATAAACTCTTTCTCTTCCCCACAGGAATCTTCTAAATCTCCAACTCTTATTTGTATTGAGGGAGAAGATTTAGTTACCCACCTAACAGAAAAAGGAAAAAAGGTCTGAGAAGGCTTTAAGTATTTAGTGGTTTAAACCTTGCATAAATTGGAGATTTGAATAAAAAATAAGCCCTGGTATTTTTCTATGAAAATGGTGAACAGAAGGAATATATGTGCTCAGAGGAATAGCGTTTTATGCCAAACATCAATCAACCCAGCTTTAGAAGCCTATTTATAATACTGTGGGGGTCCTGGACAGTTGCACTTCACACTGTGAGGACCAATTCATGACATTAGATAGTGAACAATTGAAGTCTTTACAAATAATTAAAACTCTGTTTGAAAATGGAGATGTTTTCCACAGCTTTCCTGTGTATGCACGGTATCATCGATATTCAAGAGTGTAAATATTGACTAGTGATTGCTGGTAGCCAGAAGGAGCAAAATCCCCTTTGAAATAATAATGTGGAGTGTGTGTATATAACATATACATATGTATGCACACACATTTGCATAGAGATGTTAAATATATAGTCATATAGGGAGAGAAAATATAGATTTCACTTTATATGACAGTTGAATAGCTAGACTTTAAACAACCCATGTTCACTGCCAGTACAGTTCTAGTGTGAGTGTGTATGTATGTGACTGTGTGATATGCAATAAAGACGCAAAAATATTTCTGAAATTTTCTTATCTGTGATTTTTTTTCTTAACATGATCATGAAAGATATTATAAAGCATGCCTTTAATCATAAAAAGAAATCCTCTATTGTTTAAATTGGGATCTAGAACACTACAATTTTAGAGCTTGCAGAGACAGAATTAATAATCTTGTCTAGTTTTCATAATATTTTAAGCCCACCTTAAATCCCTTTGAGGTGGAGGCAAAGCACAACTAATATGTAAATTAAAATCCTGGAAATAGCTCCTTAATTTGACAATTTTTCATTTAAGAGACATGGGACTTAAATTTTTTTGAGATTAAAAAAATCCTTCTGGATTATCATTTCAGTTTACTCCTTTATCAAACAACTATTAAAGATCTCAGCACACTTGGGTAGTGGGAAGATACAGAAGAAACAAAATCCATTACCCTTTCTCTGCAGGGCTTCCTATTCAGAGCCAGGGGGTAACATACCCATGTTCAGAGTATGGGGCTCTCTATAATAAGAGCTCATTGCGAAGCACAAAAAGAGTTAGAAAATGAAGCAATTTGTACAGGTGAGAATTGTCAGGAAAGAGATGAGTCTCACCCTAAACATAATGAATTGTAGACACTGGGTGGCGGGGGTAGAGAGAGAATAGTACAGGCCGGAAGAATGGCATCTTAAACAGGTAAAAGAGGGAGGAGCACGGTGTGTTGAGGGAAATAAAAACCAGAGAGCAGAATGAATTGCAGATTATGAACAGAATTAATGAAAGCTTGCTCTGGTCTTCTGAGCCAACCTTGGGGTTTTGTGATTCAGTTCTGAGTGAAGGAATTCATCAGAGGTATCAGAAGGACTGGGATCTTCAGATCCATTTCTGGCTTTGCAAGTTTCCCACTCAGCCAAAATCACACACACAAAACTAAATGACACAAATGTTTTGTGTTTATATGAGGTGGAAGAATCATGATAATATTGACCCATCTATTTTAATGCACACTGAAGCTTGTCTCTTAGCTGATTTGACCAGGTCTTTGCAGGGAGGGATCATGTCTCAAACACCTTGTATACTCCCCACAGTGTGCATCAAGGGCAGAGCCAAGGACATATGCGTTGGGAAACTGATGAAGGCCAGTGAAATGAATTTATCCAGTAGACGGCATGGAATTTCTCCACAACTTTTACAGGTGGCCAGAGCCCACCGAGGTCTCTGACCCCGAGCGTTAAAGAGGCCATTGAGAATTTAGAATATTTTCAGAATAGGAGATATGGTCTAGAAGTAAAGCCCCCACTGGTTGAGTTGGCTTATACTAGAGCCCCATGATCTCTTTGTGACGTCTATCTGCTCAAAGAGATGTGTGTGAAAATTTAGTCAAATGAATAACTGTAGACTAACAAAGAAAACAATTCTGCATGAACAGTAATCCAATTTGATTCTCTAAGAGTAATCCCATCCACTTTGAATTTTACTTTGTAAACATGTCCTCTGACAAGGCACGAATTCCTCCTCCAACTCTTGACAGAAATAACATTGGCTAATAAAGCCAGGTCCACACTAACAAGGTGACATACAGAATCCAGGCCCAGAGCCAGGTGATCTTGATCTGAAACATTCTGCTCATCTGCATGGAAATGGACCTTTTAAAAAGAAAGAATCCCCATAATTTCCTTTTCCTACGCTTGCATAGACATGCTGCCTCGCAATTCCTTTCAGTCGGCCTGAACACAGGAGAGCACCAGGGGGAGCTCACACATCTTCCTTCTCTTCCTCCCCCTCTCACCGAGGTTGCCTCTGGTCTCCCAGAGAAAGGGCGAGTCAAGACAACAACACAGATGAAATGATTCACTGATGTAAGCACAAGTAATTCATTCTGTAAAAATACTTCCGATTCTTTCTGAAGACGCTGCAAAGCATTCTTCATACCCAGGCACACCTAAAGTCAGCATTCAGCCAATTCATCTGGCTTTAAGATGTGGCCTCTTAAAACTCCTGGATCAAAAAAACATTCATTGTAAGGGTCTGTCCCTTAGATGCTCCTATGTCTCCCCAAAGTAATAAAGGGGGTGAACAGAAGGGAATTGCCTCCCTTGCAAATGAAATTGTCCAATTTGAAAGACAAAAGAGGGTAATGGAAGGGATTTGGGTTTTTCTACATTGATTAATCAGATTTATTTTTTTGTATTTTAAAGATAAGAACTAGTCACTTTTCTGTGTGTGTGTGTGTGTGTGTGTGTGTGTATCAGATTAAGAACACGAGGGAAAGAAGAGAAACTCAAAATATAGCATTCACTTTGTATTATCAATATTAGTGCAGAGAATCAGTGGCATTCAGTCCTACGGACTAGATAATCTATATATGACGGGCATTCAGAGTGCAAAGACCTGCTGATAGGGGGGGAAAAGACCCCCTGCTTCTGATACTTGACTCACAGAGGATGCTCTTCCTTTGTTGCTTTAAAGAAATGCTGTATCTCTAAGCCTAAATTTCAGATCTGTTGGGCACAAAATCATAGAGATCTCAGCCAGGAAGATACATCATGAGGTCGTCTGACTCTCTCCTTTAAGGCAGGTGAGATATCACTGTTTGAACTTTTATCTTACAGATGAAATAGTTGAGGTTCAGAGATGAAAATTAAGAGCCTGGGTCACACAGTGAAATGATTTTTGTCCATATATTTAAAATCCACTCAGTATCCAGATCCCCAGCCCCACCTGTCCCTCTTTATATGACTGTAAATAACCTTTTTTTAAAAATATTCCAAGTCTAAACTTTAAACCACCCGCAACCCTAAAGAGGGTAGAGATTTATCATAAGAGAATATAGAATAATTGAAAACTTAGGTAGCTCAACACCTGGGAGAAACGATAGGAATGATAAAAACTATCCCATCAAACGTGGATTTCTCTTGGGTGGTACACGAGGAACCTCAGGGAAGACGCGGGGCCATTCAAGGAGACAGTGCATTTTTGGTCTCCCGTGTCGCGCTGCAGCACGATCAGCGACAAGGCCGGACCAGGCAGCTGCTGCTCGGCGCCCGGGCGGAGGCCCGCGCGACCAGACCGGCGGCGGCAGCGCCTGGAGTCGGAATCCGGGCGGGGATACCGGGGCGCGCGGTTCCCTCAGAGGCAAGACGCGGCTGGAGGGCGCTTGGGGCAGCGCAGCCACCGTGAGCAGCGCGCGCCGAGTCCCACTTGTGGGAAGATTGCATCGCGCTCGGCCGGGAACGGAGGCAGCTGCGCTCCCGGAGGGCGCGGGGCGCGCAGGGGGCGCGCCCGCCACAGGCGGAGGGGCTGCGGTCACTGCCGCCTGCGCGGGGACAGGCTGAGACCCGGCCGCCACCGCCGCCGAACGCGTCCAGACCGCGCGAAATGTTAGTAAAGATGTAACAAGCGGAGGCTTCTGCAGCGAGGTGCAAATTCAAGCCACCTCGTTGGAGTGAATGGAGAGCCGGCCGCCAAGGGACAGAAGGGTTTTAACGGTGACAGTAGCCTTGTGCCTGGTTCAAACTTTTTTTTTTTTTTTTTTTTTTTCCCCCACAGGGTTCGAGCACCGAGGTTAAAATGCCTAGGACTCACATTCAGGGCGGCAGAGTTTCCCTGCGACCTCGGTGGCTGGGGACCCAGCACCTGTGCTTCGTGCCTTTGATAGGGACAGCTGTGCATATCACTCTGCCCAGCCAACCGCACCATCTGACCTGCGGGGAACCAAATCTGAGCTAAGGAATTTGAACCGCCCCGCAGACAGCCATTCTCGGATACATCTCCTAGGAGAGGCGTGTCATTCTCCACTCAGAGATTATTTAGGGAGATATCCCGGTCGGGATAGGTAGACATGTGACAGCCAAGGAAGATATGTAAAACTTTAAATTATAGACACTTAAGCACCAACTGTCTGGAGCCCTTGGCGAATTTTTTAAAAAAAAAAAGGGAGGAGGAAAGAAAGTTCAACAGAAACACCACACTTCCAGGGCCCTGGCATTTTCTAAATCAGTAGATGTACCAACAGAAGAGGGGGGAAGTTTTCTGAACACAGAATGCATATTCCTTAAGCTTTAAGCTCTCCTCCAGCTGTAGGATTTTAGTCCCTAATTCTTTAACCACCAAGAAGAATTCCTTTTAATCAAGCCAGCTAAAGCATTTCCATTAAATATTACTGGGTGGGAAGTAGTCCATTCCTTTAGTTCATCGTATTATTTTCACCACTAATACATTTCTGAGGTCCCATTAGTCATAGGCCAGGTTTCCACAGGAGCTGGGTCCAGGTGCCAAAGGGTCCCACAGCACCTTGTCCCGGGGCAGAGGAGGGACCCTAAGGCTGCTGCAGCTGCTGGGTGATGAAGAATAGGAAGACGGTTAGGAAAAGCTTCTTTTATTCCTTCTTACTTTTAACCTACCCTCTTGACAAACATTTTCTTTGACCACTGAAGGAAGATTATTTCATAGGTAACTTTGGGGACATTGTTTCTCTGTCATTCTGGGTTTGTTGTTGTCCTTTTGAGTTAGAAGAAGAACTGGTTAAGTGAAAAGGGAGATGGAAAAGAGATTTGTTACTGGCCTTATCCAAACCCTTGTTTTTAACGACGTGGAATGGAGATGTTGCAGGAAGTATGTAATTGAAAACCAAGGTCTCTTAGAAAAGAGTCAAGGAATAGGAAACTAGTGTCCTGGAAAAAAAAAAAGGTCAAGAAAACCCTTAGGAGGACATGGTGACCTTTACATAGTGGAGTGAGGAAGTGCACTTTCTTGAGCCCCCATTATCAAAAAGTTGACTGGCGTTATCTCACTCCCCTCACACAACTTTAGGAGAAAGGTATAATTTTTAATACAATCCCTCTTTCACAGACGAGAAACTTGTCACATAAAAGCCCAGGGGCATATAGCTAGTGAGGGGCAGAATTAGAATTGATTAGGGGGTAAAGCAGAATTCCTTAAAAATCAGTGTTTTTAAATCTCAATTAGTTACAGAGGGAAGCTGGGAAATCAGTTACCTTCTGAGAGATTCTTTAGATTGGGGGGGGAGTGTTAAGCTCACAGAAAGACAAGTCTGTGAATTCTCTTGTTATCCATTATGTGGCTTCAGAAAAGGTGTGACAGTCTGAGAAAACTGAATGGCGCCCAAATTCATTTAGTAACGTTCCTTTTCAACCGATAGACCTGCTAGATAGAATTAGGCACATGTCCTTATTCTTTAGGAAATTAGTTGAGAAGAAAACGGAAAAGCTTTAGACTCTTCAAATTTAAGAATAATTTGAATTTTAGTTGAGAAGGAGATGATCTATATGATTGAGTTGAGATGGCATGGAAGAGTCCTAGTCCAAAGTATTGACCCCCACCCACTGAGAAGAACAGCTTCCAATCAGACAGCTCGGGCTGTGGATTTGAACCACGCCAGCACTGGCTAGCTGTGTGGCCACAGACAAGTTTCTTAACCTCTCGGGGCTTCAGCATCCTCATCTGTAAAATGAAGCAAATAACCCTGTGCAAGGTTATTGTGAGGATAAAATGAAACAGTGTGGGTGAAAGCCCTTACCAGAGTGCCTAGTGTCTAGTAGATGCTCAAATGTGTTAGTGCTGCTCAGTGTGATTAAAGCCTGTGAGAGCAGATTTTGAGAGGGTGGGAATGCATCAAACGCTGGGCTGGAGGAAGGAAGCCATTAACTTCAGCTTTTCGACAGTTGTGCCTGGGGCTGGCTCTGGGGGAAAGACGTGGGTTCTCACTAGCTTGTGGATCTATGTGAGAGGACAGACAACTGTAAACACAGCCAGGAAGGTCTGAGAAGGTAGAAGAGAATGCTAATGGAAAGCATGGAGCAGGTGATCCCCACGTCATAAATCTTCTTGATCTTGAGATCAAACGACAATACTTTCAGCAACTGCAAAGAATCAGGCTGAAGGAAAATGCTCCCGTGTCATTTTTTAAGCTAGTTAATGATGACGTAAGACAAAAATGTTTCTGTTCTTACTTGAGCGAAGCAGATTTTATTCTTCAGTTTTTTTAATTGAAATATTTTAACCATTTTTTAAACTAAATATACACAATTTTTGCCTTGTTATTTACTCCCGCACTGCCAAAAAAAAAAAAGTTATTACTTTGGGGTTTGTGTTTGAATAAAACTGTGAAATTTCTGTTTCAGAAAGTATTGCGAAACAATTGATCAAAATATTTTCCTTTGGTTTTTCTATCATGAAAGCTAGATTAATACTAGAGATTTGCTTTTAAAATAATGTGTTTTTCTCTGATTATGAAAGTAACACATGCTCATTGTAGGCAACTTAGCATAATACAGAGAATAGACTATAAAGAAAGCAAGAAGCTCTTTATTTCCACCAATAAAAATTAACCACAATTAATAGATTTCCTTCCAGTTCTTTTTCCTATTTTTAACCTTGGCCAAAACCTATTTCCCTATATGTCACTGAAAATTATTTGTTACTTCAGTTTTAATGATGGTTTAATTTTACATTTTAACAGTATAATGGAATTCTCTCTTGTTAAATGTTTGTGGATTTGGGGTTTTGCTATTGTAAATTATACTAAAGTGAAAATCTGTGTACATAAAGACTCTTTTGTAAGATAGACTTCTATCATTTTATAGGACAACCAGATCCATATTTATAAATTTTTTTAAGGTTCTTAAAATATAGGATCAAATTGATTTTGGGAGTAGTTGTAGCAATGTTCGGTCCTAGCTGCAATATGTAAAGAATGCTACTCTCTCCTAATGTCCCTAGTAATGATTAATATTATTGCCCAAAAAAAAAAAAAATCTTTTCTAATTCAATAGATTAAAAAAAGGGTTTGTTGCTTTTATTTGAATTTATTTAGGCCTACTGTCATCAAACAGCTTTTTCAGATGTTTATTAGCCATTTCCTGTTTTGTGAATTACCTCCTAATGTCCTTTGCCCATTTTTCTATTGCGGCCATAATGCTTTTTAAATCTATTTATAGAACCCTTTATATCAGTCCTTTTTTGTAATGGTGGTAAATGAGGCCCCCACCCTCATTTTATCCTTTGCTTTTTAATTTTGTTCATGATTATATATATATATATATATATATATATATATATATACACACACACACACTGTATATGTATGTGTATACACATATATATATAATTTTACATTTTTTCTTAAAGAAATGTATTAAGCATTTCTTGGTGATTGTTTGTTTTGTTTTCTGTTGCTCTACAGAAAAATAGAACTTTACCTATTTTTTCTACTGGTATTTTAAAGATTAGTTTTTGTATTGTTTTGTTTTACATATACCTTGTATTGCTTCTGTAATTTATTGAGCTGTGAAGGATCTGACTCTCCCTAAAAAAAATAGCTAAGCATTTTCTCAGTACCATCAATTCAGCATCCATCCTCTCCCCATCGATTCACAGGGCCACCGCCTCCGTGACCTCTACAGCTGGAAACCAGCCTTGCAGATATGACTTTAGAAGTTCCTATAAAAAAAAAGGAAGAAAAGAGGTTCTCTTTTAAAGAAAGATCTGTTTAATTGAACTTAACATGTTTAAGAGGGGACTTTTCTGTAAATTCCATTTGGAGCACTTAGAGTTAAACTAACCCTGCTGTGATCACTTGACAAATATTTGTTAAGCCTCCATGATGAGCAGGAACTATTTTAGGATTTTTCTCTCTCTCTTGATGACTCTCTCTAATATTGTCAACAAATGCTACTGAATGAGTAGTAGTATCAATTTCCTATTTTTCCATGCCAGATTTTTCTCCCTACATTAAATAACTGTCACTGTTCTTTGAGCTACACTCCTGGTCAGCTCACCCTCTTCTAATATGACACAAATCACATCTGCCAGTAATTCGGTTAGCTTATCTGCAAAGTTGATAAACTTGTGAGTCTTCAGTTTGCCCATCTGTTCCAATAGTTTGTTCCTTAAAGAATTTGATATTTGCCACTTTCGAGGTGGCTTCATTTTGCACATATTTCTGCATTTCCTTTTTCAGGCTAACCATACCAGAAGGATGTTCCAATTGAAAATTCTAACTTTCCTTTCACTTTAAAATAATTTAAATCACTTTAAGAGAGATTAATGGTGAGATTTTATTTCCGTTAAACTCTTTGTGCAAGTATGTGACTAAACTTTCTGAAATCAAGGGAGGGGATCAGATTTTGTGTTGTTGCCAATGCAATATAGAATGTCATTAGTGTCTTGTGTAAGAATAAGACAGCAGTTGGATAGTGTTGCTGTAATGGAGGCCTTCTGGATTTACTAGGACCCACCTGGGGTAACCAGGGATGTGAGGTTATCAGGGTTCACAGGATCTGACATGTGGGATAAGGTGCTTTCCAGGGGATCCGTCCAAGGATCTGCCTTTGGATGGATGGCCAAGCAGAGCAATTTGCTTGAGTGAAGCAAGGGGTGAGGGATTCAGGGACCAATTATGACTCGAGAGGCTGGCAAGTGAGTGCCAACCATCAGGCTGCTAACAGGACAAGACTTTATCACAGGGAAAAAGACTGTAGAGAAGCAGGTAGGTCCTTCCCATGGGGCCTGGAAGAGAAACAGAGTCCCAAAGTATCTGAGAGTAGACCCTGATTGGGTAAAAAAAAAATACTAATCAGTGAGCAAGTAGTTTTCTGTCACTAGGTAGAAAAGGGATTCAAGATAAAATTTAGTTTGGTAAAAAATACAGATATTTTACATTTCTAGCTGTGGTAATGACTCTGGGGTAGGTCCTGGGCAGGTGAACCTTGCTGTGTTCCACAGTGTGACTCCTGCCATCCCCTGAACACTCAACCTGCTGTTGCCTGGGACTGAACCCTCTCCCAAAGCTTGTTCCAAAACAGCGTGTCAGCTGCCACTGTGGTGTAGTCACCTGCCCCTGACAGTCTAGATACCTTATTTCCCAGATTATATTCCTTTGAAATTAAATGCTGGCCATGATATAACTTGAGTGTACCATTCCTCTTTCAATGTCATGGTTCAAATTTCTAGTTATTTCCCCTCTCGAGAGAGAAAAGATGCCACAAAAGGGTTTAGAACCCTAATTGTTGTTTTCAGGTACCTCTGGCATCAATAGATTTGTATTGCTATACAATACAATCAACCCTGGTGTCTTTCTAGATGGCTGGGCCTAGTAATTTGTACCGGCTTCCTCCCCCTTAAACAACCAAATTATAAGTGCTACTTATTAAACACACCACATTATCTCTACAAAACACAGTGTGACATTTGAAGTCCTACAGACTTAGACTGGAGAACGACTATTATTCTGTTTTGTTCTAGACAATGTAATATGACTTTGAGCTTGTGGTTCACTATGACCCTCAAGTCTTTCTCATAAGCATAGTTATGAAGCTGTTATTCTCCAGACCTTGTACTTGTGCAATTTTTCAATATTTATATAATTATTTTAAAAGTTATTATTATTTTGTTTTCGATTGATTAGGTAATATAATGCATACTGTTGAAAACCTGAACAACACCAAAAGCATAAAAAAGCAAATTAAAATAGCTTACTATGCACCTGCCCAGAGATACCTCGTGAACATTTTGACATATGGTATTTCCTTTCGGCCTCTTCACTTTGCATACATCTTATAACCTTTGAAAACATACTGCATATACTATTTTGTAATCTACTTGCCAGGTGGATCCTGGTCAGGGCACATGCAGGGGTCTATCTCCCCTCATCTCACTTGGAAAAGAAGGATAAAGAAGAAAAGAAAAAGTAATAATACCATGTAAGAAACACATACAACCATATATATCTTGAGTAAATATTATCCCATTGAACTGATTTGCTAAAAACAGAACTATAGATAGAAATAGGAAATTATATTTAAAACTTTTTTTTTTGTATTTTTTCTGAAGCTGGAAATAGGGAGAGACAGTCAGACAGACTCCCGCATGCGCCCGACTGGGATCCACCCGGCACGCCCACCAGGGGCAACGCTCTGCCCACCAGGGGGCGACGCTCTGCCCCTCCGGGGCGCCACTCTGCCGCGACCAGAGCCACTCTAGCGCCCGGGGCAGAGGCCAAGGAGCCATCCCCAGCGCCCAGGCCATCTTTGCTCCAATGGAGCCCTGGCTGTGGGAGGGGAAGAGAGAGACAGAGAAGAAGGAGGGGTGGGGGTGTGGAGAAGCAAATGGGCGCCTCTCCTATGTGCCCTGGCCGGGAATCGAACCCGGGTCCCCCGCACGCCAGGCTGACACTCTACCGCTGAGCCAACTGGCCAGGGCCTATTTAAAACTTTTGATATATTTTGCTAGACTGTCTGCCAGGAGCCTGAAACAACTTATGTTCTCACTAGAAGCAAGCAAGTGCTCGCTTCACCTAGCCCTGACCAACAATGCCATTATCCCCACTAAAGACACTAAAAACAAATAAAAAGTGAATAAACAAGAAAAAGTACCTTTCATGTAGAAAGTATTTCTTCAAATCAATGAGAAAGGATAAGAAAATGCCATCTAGGAAAGAGAAAAAAACAGCCAATAGAATTTTGAAAGATAATAATCTTACTTACAAATATCAATTAAAACTACACAATGAATTATTACTTTTCTTCCATTATCCCATTATCAAAAGATTTTTTTAAAAACCTGATAATAACCAGTGTTAGGCCAAGTTATGAGAAAACAAGCACTCCCACATACTGCCTTGAATTGTGAACTGCCACTGTCTTCTCGAAGGGCAAGTTGTCAGATTTAACAAGATGTAAAATGTGCTAGCACTTTGACCTACCAATTCTATTTTCAAGAATTATGACTCTGTCTTCTCCTAAAAGATGCACACAGATGTTTACTGCAGCACTGTCTGTAGACTCACTGCAGCCACAGAACGGGGAGGAGGAGAGATGGCCTGAAAGAAGGCAATGCACCTGCATTTCGAGCAGAGGAGTGACAACTGGACTTAGTTATTAAACCATCTTTGCATTTCAAAATAATCCATATTCTGACAAGTATGTATTACATTACTGGCTTACATTGGCTAATATTTTCAGCTTTTTTTTTTTTTTACAGGGTAAGAGAGAGAGTCAGAGAGAGAGACAGATAGGGACAGACAAACAGGAGAGAGATGAGAAGCATCAATCATCAGTTTTTCATTGCGACACCTTAGTTGTTCATTGATTGCTTTCTCATATGTGCCTTGACCGCGGGTCTTCAGCAGACTGAGTAACTCCTTGCTCGAGCCAGCAACCTTGGGTCCAAGCTGGTGAGCTTTGCTCAAGCCAGATGAACTCGCGCTCAAGCTGGCAACCTCGGAGTCTCAAACCTGGGTCCTCTGCATCCCAGTCCGACGCTCCATCCACTGCGCCACCGCCTGGTCAGGCAACATTGGCTAATATTTTATTTAGCAAACTTTTCCACCTATACTTGAAAGTGGGATTTGTTCTCATTTTCAAACTTACTTTACTATAAGATCAAGTTTATTTATCTTGACAGTTTCATTTAATTTCAGTCCTTTGTCAGCCTTTTAAGATTGTAAAGTTCATTTTTTATGTGTTTGTTTGTTTGTTTGTTTGGTTGGAGGGTTGATGTTGGAGGTAGGATAGCACTGTGCTCAGCTAAACAACAAACAAAGATTTTTAGCTTCCCTTGCAGCTACGTGACTAAGCTCAATCCATGAATTATGAGTAAAAGTTTGTGGAAGATCTGGGATGGCTTTTTAAAAGCAACTAAAGCAACTGGGAAGTGACCTTATATTTCCTTTTTTCTGCTTTCTTCCTTCTGCCTGAAATATGAATGTATGGTAGGAGCTCCAGCAGTCATCTTAGACCATGATGCTACCTTGAAAATGGGAAGCAAAGACGGTGGAGCGGAGAGACAGAGGGAGCCGGAGCCCTTGATAACAATGGAGATTCATGTCTCTGTACTTTGTGATGTGTGAAATGCTTTTGAAATTTTATTTGTTTTTCTAAAGCATTATCTATCCCTTATAGTTTTATGTCATCTGGAAATTTGATAGGCATGCCTTCTTTGGCCCAATTTAATTTTTTTTCTTCCAGGTTAATTCATTATAATAATACCCTTTGAATTTAATTATTTAACTAACTATGGATTCCACTGATTATACTACTAACTAACCAGTATTTCTATATAGCTTCCACCAAGATGGAAAAATACTCTGTCAGCTGTCTTGCTAAAGTAAAGACAGCTTGGATTCTGTCTATCTACAAATATCTATGGTATAATACAGAATTTGTCTGGTCTTTGTCCCAGGTTCCTGGCAGGGAGCTTCAAAGGCCCTTGGAATTTCCTGAGTGATAGGAGTGTCTTTGTTAGCTAATAGACTCCTAGATAGCTTCAGGACAAGGGCTGGTCACCAGAAAGACTAATCCCATGATTAGAAAGTTGAGAGGATCTGCCTCTTCAACCTCCAGGGAGAGAAGGAGAGGTGGAGATTGAGTTCAATCACATGGCAAATAATTTAATCAGTCGCCTGAACCCCAATTAAAACCAAAGCTTAGCAGAGCTTCCTGGCTGGAGGGTGAACCCATACATGCACTGGTAGAGTGACAGGCCCTGTCTCCAAAGAGAGAGGGACAGAAGTTCCGTGTTCCTTCCCAGACCTTCCCTGGGTGTGTGTTCTTTATAATAAAACTGTAATTGTAGGAGTTGCACTTTCCTGAGTTCCACGAGCAGCTCTAGTGAATGATCAAACCTGAGGGGAGTCGGGGAAGCCTCCTGTATTGGTAGCCAGTTTGCCAGAAGGGTGGGTGGAGAACCAAGGACTCCACTTGCACCCAAAGTGAGGATAATCCTGTGGAAGATTGAGCCCTCAGCTTACGGGAACGGATGCTCAGCCCAGGTGGTTAGCACCCACTATATTGCGGGACACCCAGGTGGTGCCTGGGCATCCCCAAACTAGACATGTATCCAAAAGAACCCGTGTTTGCTTAGTTCTCATAAACCCGTCACAGTTCCTATGGTGACACTTTCTTTGCTAAATTAAATCACCTGTGTAATAATAAGCTCTATAATTCTGCTGGGGATGTTTATCAATCCTACCATTCCATGCCTTACAACATTCTCTCTTCACAGTCCTTGTCATTTCACAAGGATTACCACCTGATATGGAGATTTCATGTGAAATTCCTTTAATTTGTAGGAAACTTGAAAAGATTTAAAGTGATCGGGTAAACCTTCCCAGATTCTTTTTATTTTATTTTATTTAGACAATTAAATTTAACAAGGTGACATTGGTCAACTAGAACAGTGGTCCCCAACCTTTTTTGGGCCACGGACCAGTTTAGTGTCAGAAAATATTTTCACTGACCGGCCTTTAGGGTGGGACGGATAAATGTATCATGTGACTTAGACAAGCATCAAGAGTGAGTCTTAGATGGATGTAACAGAGGGAATCTGGTCATTTTTTAAAAATAAAACATTTCAGTCTTAAATATAAATAAAATGGAAATAATGTAAGTTATTTATTCTTTCTCTGCAGACCAGAATCAAATGGTCCACGGACCGGTACCAGTTTGCAGCCGGGGGTTGGGGAACACTGAACATAGATTTAGAGAAAACATCTCCAGATCATTTTGACATTCAATTATGTTGTATACTCATCACCCAAATCCTTAGTCTTAGTTTCCTGACAGCTTAAGTTGGGAGGACGATTACTGTGGAATAGTTCTGTATTTACAATATATGTATATATATTTTACTAATTTGTCTAAAGCAGTGATTCTCCACAAGGTAGTTTTGCTCCCCAAAAGAAGTCTGGCAATGTTTGGAGATATTTTTGGTTGTCTTAACTAGAAAGAGGGGGCAGAAGTCAAGGAGGCTGCTTACCACTCTACAATGCTCGGGACTGATGCCCACAGCAAAGATTTTTCTGGCCGAAGTGTCAATACTGCCCATGTTGATAAACCTTGCACTGAGATTACCTCAGAAGCAGGAGACAGGTAAGCATGCCACCCAGGCTTTTATGACACCAAAGGCTGATATTGGAATGACCCACATGGCTGTCTTTAAATGCTATTATTTATTGTTTTCACTTGAAGCACTTTTTACTTTAGAATCAGGTTTCCTGTTTAAGAGTCACTCTCCTATGAATAGTTCTTATTTTGGAAACTCTGTCAAAGGCATAGTATTTATCATTTCTTCAACCTTATGAAATGCATTGTCCTAAAATCTAGGATACCCAGGCTTTTTATGATTTGGCTCCAATATGTTACAATCTTTTTTTTTTTTTTTAGATTCCCAGCACTTCCATGTCACCAAAGCTTTTGCAGTAGTGAGCATGGCATCTGCTTTGTCATGAAATGGTCATATCAATGATATTAAATTATCCTAAAGATTAAAGTAATGTTCAATATACTTTATAGGTAATGCAAAGTCTATATAAACACCACTATGTTGATGAGGATTCATTATGTTTCATTGTGATTTTTGTGTTTCTTTCTTTAGCAAGTAAATTGCTTTCCAAACAGGCAGACTCTCATAGCAGATATTATCCCTATTAATTAAGGAGATAGCATTATCTGAATAACAGTTGGATGACTTATAAGGACAGTAGAGTATGTTGCATCTATATTTAAGAAGGACCAAGATATCACTTAGGAAAGCATATCTTACTAAAGAATGAATGAAGTCATACTATCTTGGTCCAAGGACTAATGACTGTTGTGTGATGGGAAGAGTGACTTCAAAATAATTTATGGTATTGCCTGACCAGGCGGTGGCGCAGTGGATAGAGCGTTGGACTGGGATGCGGAAGACTCAGGTTCAAGACCCTGAGGTCACTAGCTTGAGCGCGGGCTCATCTGATTTGAACAAGGCTCACCAGCTTGAGCCCAAGGTCACTGGCTCAAGCAAAGGGTCACTCGGTCTGCTGTGGCCCCCCAGTCAAGGCACATAAGAGAAATCAATCAATGGACAACTAAGGAACCGCAACGAAGAATTGATGTTTCTCATCTCTCTCCCTTCCTGTCTGTCTGTCCCTATCTGTCT
This sequence comes from Saccopteryx bilineata, assembly GCF_036850765.1. Lineage (NCBI taxonomy): Eukaryota > Metazoa > Chordata > Mammalia > Chiroptera > Emballonuridae > Saccopteryx > Saccopteryx bilineata. The sequence continues at coordinate 15,718,421 of NC_089500.1, forward strand.
CTCTCTTTGACTCTCCCTATCTCTCTCTCTCTCTCTCTCACACGCACACACACACACACATACACACACACACACACTGATGTTTCTCATCTCTCTCCCTTCCTGTCTGTCTGTCTCTATCTGTCCCTCTCTCTGACTCTCCCTGTCTCTGACACACACACACACAATAATAATAATAATAATAATCATCATCATCATCATCGATGGTATTAACCTTTGGTTCCACCAGTCCCACCAAGAATTTGTGTCTGACTGCTAAGGAATAAAGATGATAAGCAAAAGTCTAAATCAGCTTTGTGGAAAGCTGGTGTTGGGGGAGGTAACTATGGGTCCTCCACGGGAGCCTGACACAGGAAGGAGCAGAGCACGTCCTCCTAGCAGGAGATGCTGACCCATGTCACCTGGTCATGACCATCAAGTCAGTCCACTGAGCAGTAGGTGGAATTCAGAGAACCGCAAGGCCAGCCCAGGTGCCAGGGAAAGGGAAAACACAGGTGCCACATAGAAGTCAGCAGTACTCCACTTGTAAGCACAGGTGAACTCTCCTGAGAGTGTGGAATTGAAGATTATTGAAGCATCCCTGGAATTTTACCAGTCGCTCTCGAGAACGGTGAGCTGAGGATGCAGTGCTGTCCAGGGAAATAGGGTAGAGTCGCTAAGAGCGTCTGAAACAGCTGGAGGTCCTTCTGTCCGAGCTGCTGTGTGAGCAACTCCACTTCCGTCCATCTCAGTTCAGTCCACTTGTGCCTACACCAGCTCAAAGGAAGCCTTCCTTTTCTGGACATAAAAAAGGACCATAATGATTTCAATATATCAATTTGGGGCATATCAATCATTGATCGAATGGCTGATCCCTTTCCCCCAATTTTGCCAGGTCTGAAATTTTCTCATTAGACTGTGAGTTATTGAGTCAAAGCTCTGTTACCATCCATGCATTTACTGCAGGGACCTCCAGTGAAACATACAGCCCAAGGATATGAATTTTAAGTCAAACTCAAGTCACCGCTGCGTACAAGAAAGGATATGCATTGACGGCCCGCAGCTGTAAGTCATCCCTCTGTCCTCTGAATTTCTGTAGACACTGCCCTCTTAGATGGCATTACTTTTTATATTTTTATTTATTATTTATATGTCATCATTTACATATCATTCTCATCTCCTCTCTCAGAGCTTATTAAGAAAGCACAAGGAGGGTAGTCCCAGAAGAGCATGGCCTTCTCTCCCTTTTCATGTGCGAAGTCCAACTGTTTACCACCAACATGATCATGTCTACTTTGGTTCACTGACCATACGTCCCTGTTGGCAATATCTACATGAGGTCTCCAGCACACTCAGGAAATGGTAGTCAAATCACTTCCTATGGACCAAATATCCAAATTAAATGATTACTTGCTTTTCTCTCATTTTTCAACCATTTCTATCATGGCGCATTTTGTTAAATTAAATATGAAAATGCACATCAGAGACCTTTTCAGTGAAATGAAATCAGTTTGAGCACTTCTCTTGATAGCTATCATTACTATATTTATTTCTGTGGAGGGTGAAAGATCACTGTGGGGCGGTGTCTCTATGGAGAAGCTCGCACAATCGATTCCTACTTAACTTTATTCCTAAATCAGCTATGCCAGCTAGACGGAGCTCTTCAGGCTGTCCTAAGCTCATCTTTACGCAGACATTTTTGGTCACCAGGATTTCACAGATGGTAATGCCTCCCCCTCCCCCTCCCCCCTTTAAGCCCCACCTATCCTCCAAAGCCTATTTTCCCACCACCGCCACACCAGGCTCCACCAAGTTGCCCCTTCCCTGACCTCTTGCTCACACAGTGTATCTCTTCACAGTTCTCTAATTGTTCCATGTTATATTGCTGGTGTCTTCCCAGGTGGATCATAAACTTCCCGGTATCTCTCCCCTACAAATCCTAGCACAACATGGCACTTTCTTTTGTGCCCAATAAATATTTGTCATTGACCAGTTGGTTCAGAAACCACAGTCCACAGTTGGGATGGGGGACGGGGTAGGGAGAATTAAAAGCAATAGGCAGATTTCAGAGAGCATCATACATAGATTAATCTAAACCTATATGTTCCTTTTAAAATGAGCATCTCAATCCTTGGCTCTGATGCTAGCAGATTGGTCCACTGAGCCTCAGATTTCTGGGTGTCAGTGTTTATTTGGCTTTCCCGAGATGTAACTCTGAGAAGACGGATTATAGTGTGCTCTTCCTCCACTACACAGCCTATTGATTTTATATGTCATCAATGTGTATTGTATGTCTACACTATTACCGGGAGAAGCAGGAGGTGCCTGTAGTTACACCACCGCCTCAGCCCCGTCATCCCATGCTGTGCCCTATGGGAAGCCACTGATTCTTACACTTGGAGCTGGGACAATGCAACTTAATCAGACTGACAGGAAACAGGCAGCAATTACAGTGTGCTGCTACATCTGCTGGGTTCCACTTCACTGAAGGAAGAGTTATCTCAATTTTAATGTACATCCCTTTTTCATGTTTCATTTAACCTCTGCTGTATTATTAAACACATCAAAATATAATGACACTCGTTAAAGAAGAAAAAGAGGACAGTTGGGATATTTTGGACTGGATTCCTATATTTGTAACTTAATTGTATCATTTTTGCTTCTCTTCAGCATTTCCCCCTGGTGAATAACTAATTCAGTATATAGGTATTTAAATAGCGAGCTGGGAACGGCTGTTTAAACACCTACATCAACACTGAGTTCAGCTACAATGAAATGTCCCTCAATCATGTGTCTGTTTTCACTAGGAGTGTTTCTCTTTTCAGAAACATTCTTTTGCAATGTGTCAAAATAGCTAGTTTACCCATTACTGCAATGCACATAAACTGCTTTAAAAGCAGCTCAATCAAGTTCCCCAAGAATGTATTTGTAATATGACTCAGGAGACCTCTGTAACTTAAACTAGCAGGTGTCTCACTCACCAGCCCGTCCTAGAAGGGCCTGAGCCTTCTGACCTGCAATGCAGGACGCATTAAACCATTCATTTCTGCAAGAGAAATGGGATGATGTACCCGGCTGAGCCTCTCATCTGGAGGGATTTCTTCCCCTCCACTTTGATTCTCTTATCCCCTATCCTTCTTTGAGCTCTAGGTTCATAACTGCATCGGAAGTGTTTAGCAAATCTCCCTGAGAATTAAGTGTCCAACAGAGAATAACTCCAAGTAGAGACTTCTCCCCTACACCAGTTTCCAGAGAAACAACCGAGATAGGATACTGAGCTTCCACTTAAACTTTTAAAATATTCTTTGATCAATAGAAATGGCAAGCTATTTGGAGCATTTTGTGTATACTGGGGGAAATGGAGGAAAATGTCAATAGTTCAAAGCACGCTTCTACATAAACAGATATGTAAGCAAAAAGTTCCAGGGCCCAATTTTTTTTTTTAATTCTTAGATTTTTTTTTCTTCCAAGAATAATCTAGTCAAAGTATTACAGGCGCGTTCCTAATCAGTAACAAGTTGCTATGAGCTGGAATGACACAAAGTGTCCAAGAAGGAGTCTGTATCTTCAAGGAACTAACAATCTTGTTGCCAAATCAAAACAAATTCAGAAAAAGATAAGGCAGAGCCCAGAGAGGGTCCTATCTATCAGCACTGTGGGACTACTTACAGGGCGACATTGTACTGGCTCGTGTTCCTAGTTGCTTGAGCAGGAGAAAGATGAGGGCCCTGCATTTGCCTTTGGGATGAAGGTAACCTGCTGTCCAGCCAGGGAGCGCTCACCTACACAGGCCTCCGGACTGTCTGCCACATGGTTGCTAATAGGTTAAATATTATTCCTGGATAAAAGAGTTTAGTAAAAGCAACACTTCTTAACTTCTGTTTGCTTAACATGCTCCCTAGAGTATTCATGATCGTCGACCTTAAAAAGGCAGAATAAATATCGTTAAGAGAGAAGGAGAACATAAACTTGGAGCAGTGACTGCAACTAGCCAGGTTGACGGTATTATATATTCTGGCCCCAACAAATTATGTCCCCGGATGCCCAAAGGGCTTTGCAATTATGATCACAAAACCAACGGCAAAATCTTTGGAGAGGAGGAGAGATACTATAATTAATAAAGATATATTGTCCTGTCTTTTCAAAAAAAGAAGGGGAAAAGAAAAATGCAAATTTCAGGAACTTTCAGTTTAGTGAGTTTAATGCTTAACTTCATTAATATTTTCTAATAAATTATTAAGAAGTGACTTGGGCTCTGCCTGGCTGGCTCAGTAGATAGAGTGTTGGCCCAGTGTATGGATGTCCCAGGTTTGATTTCTGGTCAGAACACAAGGGAAGCGACCATATGCTTCTCTTCCTCTCCCTCCCTCCCTCGTTCCCTCCCTCCCTCCCTCTTCCCCTTCTCACCTTCTTACCCTCTTGCAGCCAGTGGATCAATTAATTTGAGCAAGCCTCGGGTATGAAGATAGCTTGGTTGATTCAAGCATTGGCCCCAGACAGGGGTTGCTGGGTGGATCCTGGTCAGGGTGAATGCAAGAGTCTGTCCTCCCCTCCTCTCACAAAAAAAACCAAAAACAAACAGTTGACTTGAAGAGAAGAATAACTTTGAAGAAGTGATCATTGGGAGTTAACATAGGTTCACTAGAAACAAGAGAATCTTATGCTGAGATAACATTACACTCCTATTAGAATGGCCAAAATATGAAACACTAACAAGATGTAGACTGACAGGAACTCTCATTCATTGCTGGTGGGAATGAAAAATGGTACAGCCAATTTGGAAGACAGTCTGACAGTTTCTCACAAAACTACACATACTCTTATAAAATGAGCCAACAATCACACTCCTTGGCATTTACCCAAAGGAGCTGAAAATATGCCCACGCAAAAACCTGCGCATGAATGTTTATGACAACTTTATTTAGAATTGCCCAAACTTGCACACAAGCAGGATGTCCTTCAGTAGGTGAGTGCATAAGTAATCTGTAGTGTCCATGCAAACAATGGACAGTACTCAGTGCTAAAAAGAAATGAGCTATCCAGCCATGAAAAGACATGGAGGAAAATTAAATGCGTATGACTAAGTGAAAGAAAATTTGAAAAGGCTACATACTGTATGATTCCAACTACATGACATTCTGGAAAAGGTAAACTATGGAGGTAATGAAAACATCAGTGGCTGCCGGGGTGGGGTGACTAGGTGGAGCAGAGAGGATTTCTAGGGCAGTGAAACTACCTGTACGGCACTGTCACCATGGATTCATGTCACTAAACATTTGACCAAACCAATGGAATATACAGGGTAAGGCAAAAGTAGGTTTATAGTTGTGATACATGACACAGAGTTTATTCTTCAATAATTATTAATTAATTATTGTATTATTTTTACATGAACAATTGTAAACTTACTTTTGCCCTACCCTGTCTGTCAAGAGCTACTTCACCCAATACCAACTAGAGACTTGGGCGATAATGACATGTCAATGTAGGTTTCTCAGCTGTAACAAATGTAGCACTCTGGTAGGGGACATTAGTAATGGGGGAAGCTGTGCACGTATGGGGCAGGGGGATTTATGAGCACTCCCTATATCTTTCTCTTAATGTTGCTGTGGACTTAAGAAAATAAAGTCTTAAAAAGAAAAGGAAAGGAAAGAAAGAGGGAGGATATGATAGAAAAAGGGAAGGAGAGAAGAAAAGGGAGAGAGAGAGAGTGAGAATGAGAGAGAGATAGAGAAAGTAAGAGAAGGGAGACTTCCTTTAGCTTTCCTCTGCTTTTTTACGTTTGGGTTTGTTGGGGTTTTTTTACTTAATTTTTACCTTAAATTTGCAAATTTCCTGTGTGCATCACATGCCTTTGTTTTACGTTCCATCCTCATCTGTAAGCGACCCCACCTTTCCTACTCAAACACCTGGACACCCACGGAGTCCCAGTGGATTCTTGCAGTGCAAGGAAAGATACTTCAGGTTCATGTGTTTTCTCTTCTCCTAGCGACCATACATGTTTTTCAGTAAAAGAATCGAGTTCACGGTGGTTGACTGACCTTGACTGGCAGTGGTCGGCAGAGATTTGGAAGGAGAGCCAGCATTTCCCCACAACAGCCTTCTTCATCTCTGCTTCCTGCTGACTCTTCCTCCACACTCTACCTCCAAGATTTCCATTACATCATTTATATTTCAGTTTTCTTTTAAAGAAACAATCATTTTTTTCTTCCCTCGTTCTCCCCCCCCACACTCCTCACTTTAATAATAAATGTACAATCTGTAGTTCTCAAAGTGGATCTCTTCATTGTGTGACAATATGGTGAACATTTACTGGTATACAGCCTCATTTACAGTCTTCCAATTTAATATTATACAGAAGCTCTAACCAGACCCGAACTTCTATCATAAGGCAGTAATACATTAAAATCCAGCTCTAAGGGAAATCCCCTTATTTGAAAAGAATTCATTTTGATTTATTTTTTTGGCTGATTTATTTTTACGTTGTCCTGGGTTAGTCACTAACTGAAACTTATCCAGAGAGGACACTGTCGGAGAGTAACATGCTGCTTAGTCAGATTGTCTTGTCACTAACAGGTCATGTTCAAATAAGTCTATTCAGACAAATCTAATTTAAAAAACGGTGCAGGATGGTACACAGCATTGCAACATTTCCAGCAATGTTTACCAAAAAATATATCTGGGGGCCATTCCTATAATGCACATCTAATCATTAACTTCTAACTATTTAAGGTATGGGGGGAAATCAGTTATTTCACAATGTAATGCATGCTGTATGGATACTTTGCATGTGTTTCAAACATTTGAGAAATGCCATTGGAGAAGTGTCTATAATTTGAATCGCACATGAAATGGACGTTCAGTTAAGGTGGTCTAACAAATCTACTACAAAACCAGTTGGTAAATTGACAATGTTGAACCTAAACTCAATTCAAATTAAACCTAAAACTTAAAACAAAACAAACAAAAAAACCCACACTAAATCCTGTTATATGCAATAAACTTTATATAATTCTTGTATTTAGTAAAATGCAAAAAGAATGGTTTCTAATAAGAAGCAATTGTGAAACGTTGATTTACTAAGTGCTTTATGGAGATGTGACTGAAAAGGGTAAATGTTCAAAAAACAAAGCCCTTTCACAGGATTACTATAATGATTTATATGATTAGTACTTCAACTTTTGATAGACATTAACTATAATTGTGAAATTATAAAAAAGGATTAAAAGTAAATTGAGTTAAAATCCAAAGAGTGCTAAAGGATGGGTAAATAAGAAATAAACTAAAAAGGCAATGGAACATACTATTTGAAAAATTGGTAAAAGAAACCTTGAAAAATGCAAAAAAAAAATTGGCAACCTGTGAAATATTTTTCAAAAGCAGTTAATATGAACTGAATGAATACATATTTGAAATATAAAAAATTTTTCATAATGAAATATATTTTCTGAATATTAAATATTTCCTTAAAAATTAAACCACCCTATGTCCACCAGCAATCTACAATTAGAATATGTCTTAAAGTACGGCAGTGAGGACAGAATGAAAAACAACTGACATTTTAGAGAATCTTTAAAATCTGCTAAAATCATCCCATTGAATATGAATTGTTATAAATAACAGTGAAAGAAACATATTTTTGTTAAATATCCAAATTCAGCATTTTGATAACTGAGAAAATCAATTTGGGGCATTTTAATCCAAAAATGAATTTAAAAAAGAGGCTTTCCGTGTCTAGCTCACTCTAACATTTCTTCAGCATTCTCCTCCGGTCACTTCTTCCCTAAACCAAACTCTCTTGATTCTTTCCATCTTGACACAACTCTGTGGCCTCAAGAATTACAGAGTTTGAATTTCACCCATTACAGAGGGACAGAGGCTTTGACCTGGATTTGTACTGAGTTAAACTTATTTATATATAAAACCACCTCACACCCATTAGAATGGCTATAGCCAAAAAACACACTAACAAGTGTAGGCGATTGGGGAAATTGTATCCTGAGAGTTTGTGTTCTCTTTACCAACCTGAAAACTCAGAGGATTTGTTCCTGTTGCTGCTTTTGTGGCATCTATCTGATTATTATTGAGGTTGAATATCTCATACATACTTTTTAGCCATTGATCTTTTTTTATTTTGTAAATTACCTATTGTATATCCCTTGATCATTTTTCCTGTTGGAGTGTTTGTCCTTTTCTTATAATTTGTCAATTCTTTTTGTAGAGTAGGATCATTAATCCTTTGTCAGACATGGTGAAAATAGCTTTTCCTGCAGAAAATGGCTTTAAAGTTTTAATCCAAATAGAAGTTCATGATTAGCCAGAAAGAGTTAGCATTAGTGTGACCCTTGACTATGGAGTCTAATGAGATGGGAAGAATGGAATCGGCTACCTTAGGAGCTAGCGAATTTTCTATCATTCGAAATATTCAAATATAGGCTATTTTACCACCTAGCCAGGATGCTGTAAGAGGTGATTCAACATTGAAAGGGTGGTTGGAATAGGTGTACTTTTATGATCCTTCCCAGCCCTGAGACTGTAGGAGTTTGTAAGTGAGACAAATATTTAACTTCATGAAAAACAAGCCAGTGCACCTGTGATAACAAGTGAGGAATTGATTCCTATTACACATACAGACACACACACAAGCCCTCATGAGAGCAGAATAGCCTGGGCAGAGATGCCAACAAAAGGTGTGTGTGCGTGCAGACGTGTGCCTTTCTGTGTGCATCTATAGTGCATGCGAGGGAAGGAGACACAGAGGAGAAAAAGACATGATGACTGAACAATTACATTTCAGTGTGTTGTAATATTTTCTGATGTAAAGAACATTTTAGGGTGAAAAGTCAAAAGAAAGACAGGCTTCTGTTATTAAAGAAAAAGGGAAATAGATATATTTCCAGCCAAAGAAATACTAGAAGAACAAACAAGACAACCAAACAAGCATACATTGTTTTCTTTTCTTTTCTTTAATAGTTCTCCTAGCTTCCACATGTTTAACGTGTGAATCATCTGGATAATTGCTTGGACTCTCCTTTGCTTTGTTTCCAAAAGGCAGCAGTCACAATGGAAACAAAATTATTAATAGCTATCATTTATAAAGTAGAAATTGATCCTTGTGTACCTGCATGCCCACGCAAGAACACACACGCAAACATTTTATTTTCCCAATTCCATGAAATATATACTATTTCTAATCCCATTTTACACATAAATGACTGAGGCAAAGATAAATTAAATAACTTGCTTATGTCACACAACTAGTTTAGTAGCAGAGTCAAGATTCAAACTCAGGAAGCCAGGTTCCAGAATCCAGCACCTGACCAGCACTCAGTACTGCCTCTTCCCTAGCATGATGGGTATGTTAGGCTTTGGAAACCATAGTGGACCTGACTCAACCTCATGCTCCAATGCCTAAAAGCCGTGTGACTTTGGAGAAATTATTTCCCTGCCTTGAGCGTCAGTCTCCTCATTTATGTATCGGCACTGGTGTCTTATAGGCTAGTTGTGAAGATGAAATGAGATCATGTTGGAACCTGAAACATCGGAAACACTAAATCACAGCTATTATTATTGCTTGCTTTAGACATAAGTGCCATAAAAACTTGAGGCAAGAAATTTTCTAAAGACAGTTAAACCATGTTACAATACCAGGCCCTTTAGAAATGTTGAAAGTGTATCAGGAAAAATACCACAGTGGAAATGAAAGCCTCCCCAACCCTTCAAGTGCTGTGAGGGTGATAAGACCACTTGCTACCAGAAGGGTCCTGTTATCCTCCACGCAGATCCCTAAAGCTCTGGTAGGATTGGGTAATCTTAGGTGATAAGAGAGATGTAAGGAATTAGGGCTCCTGATAAAGCACTGTGGTTTTGTTTGCCCATCCTTTGAGGAGATATGGGTGGCACAGATAAAGTATTGGCAAAAGCCCCAGGTGGGCTTAAAATGACTCCTCATGCTCTGGAGGGTTAGATGGCTATGACATTGGGGTTGACCTGCTACCGTGTTTGTTCTGCTTATCTCTGAGCCGCTGGGAGCCAACACGGACCAGGTTACCTGGCAGCACACTATGAAGAGCAGAGTGAGAGCTTTGGGGCTTCATTGTCAGTTGGACTCTGAAGGGAGGAAGTGCTCCTTGGCCTTGAAATGTCATTTTATGTCATCATTTGAAGACACATGCAAAGGTAGAGGAATTACAGATAGGACATTCTTCCAACACACAAGGACCAGATGTTGTGTAGAGGAGGAAGGCGGCTAAATCAGACCAGAGACCGTCACCGGAGATGTATTGTGAGAACACTGAGAATGAGTGTTAATTCTGATTGGATGAAATGGGGAAAGGGGGACAGGGAAAGTCTTCCTAGGAAAAATGTCTTCATTCAGAGACCCTCTGAACAGGTCCCTGGATGAAGACTAAATAGGCTGTTGATAGGTAGAGCAGAAAGGATTACTTCTCCAGGCAGAGGGGACAGCCATCACAGAACTGTGGCAGCATGAAACACCCAGGTCTGTGCCCTAGTTCGAGAAGAATTCTGTAGCAAGCAAGCTTATCATTTAACCAGACTTCTCTGTCTCCCTTCCCCCTCTTCCCAAACTTCATATTATACAACAGAAAAGTAGCCCTGCCCATTAATATATGCCATACTTACAACAACTTGCTGAAGGGTAAAAAGCATTTCTAAAAATAATGTTGACTAGAATGAGAAGAATCAGAATGGGTTGTTTTTTTTTGGGGGGGGTTGTGATAGAGACAGAGAGAGGGACAGATAGGGACAGACAGACAGGAAGGGAGAGAGATGAGAAACATCAATTCTTTGTTGCGGCTTCTTAGTTGCTCATTGATTGATTTCTCATATGTGCCCCCTGACTGGGGGGCTACAGCAGCCCAAGTAACCCTTTGCTCAAGCCAGCGACCTTGGGCTCAAGCTGGTGAGCTTTGCTCAAACCAGATGAGCCCGCACTCAAGCTGGCGACTTTGGGGTTTTGAAAAGGATCCTCCGCATCCCAGTCCGACACTTTATCTACTGCTCCACTGCCTTGTCAGGCAGAATCAGAATGTTAGTGGGAATATAAATTAGTATAACTTTTGGTAAAACAATCTTCCACTATCTGGCAAAAAAATTAATTCATAGAGCCGTGACTTGGCATTTTATAATTATAACTCTATCCTATAGGGGAAAAGCTATATGCAAGGGTCTTACTCATTTATTAAACAAATATTTCCTGAGTCCACATGTGTGGCAAAACACAGGTGTCCCTACTACAGATACAATAGTGAATACAGCAGACAAAAACTTGCCCTCATACAACTAACATGAACAAATGAGCACATATTTTATTTAATTTCAAGAAGTGAGAACTACTATAAAATAAATTTTAAAAAAAAAGAATGATAGAGGGAGGTTCACTCTGAGAAGGTGACATTTGGACAAAAATTCATATTATGGGAGACAAAGGCCCATGCAAAGATTTAAAGGGACATAACCTTAGGCAAAGAGCATATTTAGATTAACAGTAGGTTACTCAATGGAAAAATAAATCCACAATCAGTAATAATTGAAATAATATGATGTTCATATTTTCAGATTTGGTTAAGCTAATATATGTATTCATGAAATAGAATACTATTCTCATGTATTGAGAATAGAATGCTCTCTAAATTGTATTAAAATTTTATTTTTTAGATCATTTATTAAATATGATGTGATCTTATTTGTGTTAAATGAATAAGAATAGAAAATTTCTAGAAGGCTATGTAAAAATCCATCTGTAACAAGAACATGTTTAAGAAGCAACTTGAGCCCTGGCCGGTTGGCTCAGTGGTAGAGCGTCAGCCTGGCGTGCAGGAGTCCCAGGTTTGATTCCCGGCCAGGGCACACAGGAGAAGCGCCCATCTGCTTCTCCACCCCTCCCCCTCTCCTTTCTCTCTGTCTCTCTCTTCCCCTCCCGCAGCCAAGGCTCCACTGGAGCAAAGTTTGCCTGGGCACTGAGGATGGCTCTGTGGCCTCTGCCTCAGGCGCTAGAATGGTTCTGATTGCGACAGCGTGATGCCCCAAGATGGGCGTGCCGGGTGGATCCCAGGTCGATGTATGCGGGAGTCTGTCTGACTGCCTCCCCGTTTCCAGCTTCGGAAAAATACAAAAAAAAAAAAAAAGAAGCAACTTGAATGTGAGTCTGAAGATGGGAGGGAGAAGGAAGACTTTATGTTTCATGCTACTGAATTCTTATCCATATATGTACAACTGTTATAGCTAACCATATTTATTCTTAAGAAGCTTAATTTTTAAAAAATTTCTACAAACAAGCAAAGGAAATAAATCTAAGGTATCTCTGCTCTTTTCTTCAATGTTTTTGAGAATTTGTTCATTGCAATCCCTTCTGGAACAACAAGTCCACTTAGAATAGTTTTAGGGTACTTTATCTTTCAGGGGAACCACTCAACACAGTTCCTGAGTCATCCGAATACAAAGAAAGGTAGCCCTGGGATCCAAAACTACTGTCCTCTTATGCCCAGGCTGGCTTCATGAGGCCCATGGTTACAGGGGCTTTGTATTTGGTTCAACGTTCTGCTGTCGTCATCTTGACATTCTTAATCATCATTGGATAAGAGGCTCTGTATTTGCATTTTGCACTGAACCCTACAAGTTATGTAGCTGGTCCAGCCTACATCACAGGACCATTTGTGGAGACCTGAGGTTTGGAATAAGCCACACTGATTGTCCCTGTCCCTGCAGCATGTGTGAATAGCTGGAGTCAGCAGGCACAGAGGCGCCCAGACAGATGAACAGAATGCCTCCCCTCCTCTTGAGAGCTGCACTAAAGGACTGTGGGCTCAAATATCACATCTTCTAATTGTTCAACAAAAGTTGGAAATCCAAGTTTTAAAGGGAAAGTCCTAACTTTTTAATGTTGCTAACTAATTTATAAGGAATTTATAAATTGAATATGTCTATCCATCAAATTTGGTTTTTATGTTTCTAAGTTTCAACCTCTGTTGTCTCTCCTGAAAGCATTTGTCAAAACAACTGTAAGCAAGAATTCGCCGTCCAAGACTTGCATATCACACATGAACCAGGCACAGAGTCTGCCCCCAACAAAATGCGTGGGACTGAACGAGCACCGTGTACAAGTCATAGCGGAGCCTCGTCTGATTATGTTCAAGGCCCAAAGTCAACGTGCCGGCCACAGCCGTACAGGAAATGCAGCGTCTTTCACTTACTGTTGTTTGCCTTGGTTTTGAATGTTCTAGTCCCTATTGTTACAGGGCAACCTGGAGAACTTAATACTTGCTTTCTATTTTCAGAATGCTTCTCAATCATGATGTGAAAACCAAACAAAAACCAAAAACCTTTCAAGCGTTTGTTCGGAAGGTTGTGTTTTTGAGCAGGGCCATTAGAGAATTTCACAAAATGAGAACTAGCCCTTGGACATTCTCTCAACACATAATGTGTTTGGCAACTCCAAACACTCAAAAAGTCTTTTAGAATCAGAGGATTTGCAAAAGGGATGAAAGTAATGCTAAAATTAAGAACCGTGTAGCACAAATAATTTAATACGTCTTCAATTCCTGGGTTTTAAATGAGCCATCCCTTAGAATCCTACATTTAAATAGTCTCTTAATGGATTTCCCCTCCCAAATCCCAGGTTTTTCTGTTTCAAATCGGATCTTCCCTGGATTTGAGATTATTTTTTATTTTTTTCATGGTTAAAAAAAAATAAAAGCTTTAGAATCTTAAGAAGAAAGACAATACTTTAAAGGGCCAGGGAAATGCTCTTGGTCTATGAAGTCCCCACCTCTGTGTGGTTTATAATAGACACATACCTTCTCAGTTCCCCACGTCCCTTGCCAACCCCAGTGCACTATGACCACCAATATAGAGGACTCATCAAAATGGCTTGTGGCCTGACCTGTGGTGGCGCAGTGGATAAAGCGTAGACCTGGAAATGCTGAGGTCGCCGGTTCGAAACCCTGGGCTTTCCTGGTCAAGGCACATATGGGAGTTGATGCTTCCAGCTCCTCCCCCCTGTCTCTCTCTCTCCTCTCTAAAAAAAAATGAATAAATAAAAATTAAAAAAAAAAAAAAAAAATGGCTTGTGCCTCGGTGGTTGACAATGTTGTTACGGTGTCCTTACTCAGCTTTACCCACTCAGCAAGTCCTCAGTGGTCACTATAAACTTTAACTCTTTACGATCAAGCAGTTCAAGTCAGTTTCCAATGATTATAGCTGTACCAGGGATACTAACTTCTGGTGGTGAAAGGATTAAGCAGTCTAAGCAAATTAGCTAGAGGATTGTTGAGTTTCCTTTGTATTTCAAGAAGAAATGTTCGAGGGGTGGGGGCATTCTCTCCATTTGCTCCCCTGTTATTAGCTAATGTTGCCTGTCTTACGGTTGGGAACACGTTCAATGGACAGGCTTACTGCCTTCGTGCCAGGCATAGAGATTTGCCCAAATGCTTTAAGTATAAAAAAGAAGAATCTTGCTTTCCTCCCATTGTCTAGAGGGTTACATTTTACTGTTTGCAATGAAAGCGAGCAGTTAGCAGATCTATTTCTCTGCCTCCAGATCTGTTGATACCTTTCATTGTCAGCAAGCCAGATTGCTTTTGAGTTACAATACCTGAAATATTTGTAGTCTCCACCAACATAGGATTGCGATGACTTGATTGCAATAAACAACTTCATTAGCTTTTTGTCAGCATTATATTAAAGCTCAGAGTTGTTAGACAAGAATGTGTACTTCCATATTTTCCTCTATGCATATATACACGTGAGTAATCGTTTTAGAGGCAACAGCATTATCTTGATTTTCCAGAACAAAATAACTTCGCATGCAAAAAGCCAAATAACTGAATATAACACAAACTTAACTTTCTTGAAGCAATCACAGTTCTTTACACATTTGTTATTCTGTTTGACATACACAATAAATCGTAATAGTTACCAAATTACTGTTCGGTTTCAAATGATGTGCACACATCTATAATCTCAGTTAGCTGCTTGCTGGCCTGCTTCAAGAATGTCATTGCATCCTCCAGGGTAATTCTATATCAATGACTTTTCCAAATAAATCTAGTTTCTGGTTTATATTAATGAACTGTCACAGTTTCTATTGTTTTCCCATGGCCTTGCAGCTGTATTCCTTCACAGGTGCTTGGCAAATTAAAATGATGCTGGTTCGGGGCTTCAGCTTAATACAAAATCACTCCTCCAGCAGATTGTTCAGAAGTTATTCATGCAAGAAACACATCTTTACTCGAGACACTCGGCTCTCCTGCATATCCAATACCCAGGCCTTTATTGACACTCAGCATTTCTCTTTTCCTCACCAAAGAAGTACAAAGAGAGATTGTCTTTCTTGCTTTGAATTTTTCTATTAAAGCATCGCAAGCACTGGAAGCATTATTTTTAAAGTAATGTGTTCTTTTCAGTCAATCCTAACACTGTGTTCACAGACCGCAAACATTAATTACTCATGTTTGCAGATTATATATCTTTTTGGGCTGTTTTTGTTAACATCCATTACCCAAGGGATCGACAGACAGGAAGAAAATTATTACATGTGAACTATTCAAAACCACATTAAGTATTCCCTTTTGGAGTTATTACAGCCTTTATTTGAAAATACTTTGCTCATGACCAACTTCTACCAGTGAAAATGAGAATGGTTAACATGTAAGTATCTACTTAATTAAATCCCCTCGGCTCCCTGTGATGCACCTCCCTAAACCCCCTTTCTTGACTGGTGGATACCATCAGAGCATTTAGCCCTAGGATGTCCTGTGTTACCCCTCCAAAGCCACCACAGTATTAATTCTCTGAGTTCCCCCCATTCTGCATGTTCACACACCCACTCACCTTCCAGGGAGATTCCATGTATTTATTTACTTTGATCCTTAACGTAATACCTACTGCCAAATTGCTACGTACTAAAAAGTATATATGACCTCTCCATTTCCATATTTACAATTTGTTCTGATAGGGATGAAAATGTTAATGCTTTGGGGGTAAGGCAAAGACATCTTTCAACTTCCCTCAAAAACACACGTGGCATAGACTACCTAATGTCTACCTAATGTCCAATGTCCATTCTATCCATCGTTTATAGTAAACCTTAGTAATAATTAATTACTTATGAAGATAATGTGACTGATATTATTTAGCAACAACAATTAGTAAGAATTACTTGGGGAGACAATGGGATGCTATTAGAGGAAATAATTTCCTCAAATGGATAGTTTTATTAGATTAATCTGTTGCTACTGAGTTGGATGTCTTGAGGGACAAAAAAATAAAAAGGCTATTCCAGCGATCCTAGTTTAAAGAAATTCCTGACACTAGGAGGAGAGCTCCAGGAGCAGAAAGTGAAAAGTAGACACAGTGATTATTGTGAACAGCAAGAAGGCAGCAATCAGAGTAAATTCACACAGCAGGGAATGAGAAGACTTTACAGAGGACATGGAGGTCTTGCGATAAAGCAACCAGAAGAATAATGGTACTAGAGGGGAAGAAATGTGAAAATGAAACATTGGGCCTTGTTTCAATGAGCAACAGTAAAGTACTGGTTTACACTCATCAAGTAATCCTTGAGACATTGAAGTGATAATGTCTAACAGGAAATTGGAAATGTGATAATATATTAGAGTGTTTTACAATTTTTACTACTGGTGAATTTGCATTCAATATTCTTGCTTTGTTTTTTTTTTTGTTTGTTTGTTTGTTTTAATTCAATAATCAAAATTCAAAATGTAATTCGCTCCATTTTACAGATGAGAAATGAAGCACATTGAGATTGAGTCAACAGCCCAAAGACACAGAGCCAGTAAGTGGCAGAGCTGGGATTCAAACTCTGGAAGCTCAGCTAAACGGTCTGCCTGTTCTGGGGGGACTCAGATCTTGATGGCAGCTGTCAGTGGCATCTACTCAGTCTGGACTGTCATACTTAGAAGTCAGTTTCCCACCAGTGATTTTTTCAAGTTCTCCATGGCATTAAGGTATATTGCCCCCTCAAAAAGTGGGAAGTAGAGAGTAGCCCAGAGGGTGGGAAGTGCTCAATTAGGTAGAATTCTGCATTGCAGGACTCCTCAGGGTCTTTAATATGCTAGTAAGCACTGTGAATCATTCAGATTAGAATACAGATCCTTCCCAGACTTCTTGACCAAAGAATCCTTTATTATTCAACATCTCAAAGGGCTGGTGTGCCATGGGACCTACTTTTGGAGGGATTTTCTCAACTCAGTACTTTATGAAAACAACAAGAGTTTCATTGAAGAAGTCTGATCCCACAGCATAGAATAAAATCGAAATACTCTTTAGAGTGGTGGTCCCCAATCCGACTAACCTTAACTTTATATATCTATCTATATCTATATCTATCTATCTATCTATATATATATATATATATATATATATATACATACCCGCACTGAAGGCCAGGCAACACACCCAGATACTCTCATTTCACTGTTTTGAGGTGAGGCCTGGGCATCAAGAGCATGTAGGATATTTTTAACACGTAGCCAAGTTTGAGAAGACCTGCTCTAAAATAATCTTAAACATAATGATATGCATAAAACTACCAGTGACCTAGACTGGGGTTTCAATATCAATTTCCATTTTCCTATCATTAAGGAATGGTCAGCCACCACTAGACAATCATCACTCTTCTGATCAGAACCTGAACCTCTCTTCTTTTGCCTCCTCCAGATCCTTCTACGTTCTCCACTTTCCATTCTGTCGTGCAATGATTAATGATGGGTGTCATTTCCAATGGTCAGATTCCTTATTACATTACATTGCATTCTCTGTCCATTCAACTGTCCATTGTTGACAGAAGTACAGTGTTTTTCATCAATAGCATTAAAAGAGTTGGCTTCTTCCAACTCATAGTTTGCTAAAAGCTTGACATCAGTTATTTAAACTTCTCCCATTTGCACAATGCTGTAGTTCTGTTACATTTCTTCCTCTCTCTCATTGGTGTTTCCTGCTGCCTCTGTGTTCTGCCCATGCAATGTGTTCTGTCAGCTAGAGATGAGATGGGGGTCTTATATTGTTTTTATTTTTGACTTTCAGACTGAGGTGGAGGTAGGAATGGATTCCTCATTTCAGAAAGAAGGCTTTGACCCTAGAACATATCCTGAATATGTCTATCAAACATTCTTCTCAATTTGCAAAGCTCAGCCATTCACTGTCTCAATGCTTTGCTACCATTTCCAGGTAGGCGATTCTACAGTCTGAGATGACTGCTGCCAGCCTTCCCTAGATCTCGGGTGATCTGCCCTGTAGAGAGTAGGGGAATTTCTGGTCCCAGAGATAGGCAACTTGCTCTACATGAGAAGATTCAGGACCATTGAAAGCTCAGCCATAACTCCATCCCTGAGAGATGTCAGATGCCCACAGAAGCCCACCAGGCTCTCAGCAATTAGGGAGGGTCAGCAGAGAAAGAAAGAGTGTAGAAGACTGGATAAAATTGAGAGCAAAGTGGGGAGAGACAGGGAACAGAAGAAAAAGAAGAAAAGGAGAAAAAGAGGGAAGAGAAGAGGGAAGGGAAGAAAGTCTGAAAGAAGGGGAGAAAGAGAAGGAGGATAAGGAGGAGGGGGGAGGGAGGGGAGAACCAGGACAGAGTTGCAAAATATCATAAACCATTGCCTCAGGTACCATGTAACTCCGTACTTTGACTAATCCTTCCCTAGACATCAACCAGATCATACATTGTAACTAATCTCTGTTCTCCAAAAGATTATAATCAACAATAGCTTTAAGATGGTGGTGATATATAGTTAAGTGAAAGCCACCAGCATTTGACTGGAATTTAGATAGTAGTCACCCGATTATCTGTGGAAAAGCAAAGCTCAACTTTTAATTCTCGTAAGACAATACCTCATGGAATTATTAGGAGGGCTTTGAGGTTACCAGCACAATTATAATCGGCTCTTTTCCATTGGTCAAATGGAAAAATATCTCCTGTCTACAATGTCTTTTTATGACTTCGATTAAGCCTCTCCCATGGACTTAATTGCTGGGGCTCTTTCATCAAGCTTCTTGTTAATATTCCTTGTAATATTCCCACCTGTTCTGATATCAGTCTGGTTCATTCATCACCCCTGCAGGGATATTGTTGCAAACAGGGCTCATTCTGCACCATGGCAAGCACTCTAACACAGTTAGAGATTTATTACCTACCTCTGATTCTATCATCTCAGCCTGGTCCAGACCTTTGACTCAGTCACTGTACATCTTGATACGGTAACTGTGTTTAAAAGTTTCCCTTCACCACTGGCAGAGTCTCACTCCAAACAATGGAGAAGGGAACTATTTTCCATGAGATCTGAAACAGGCTCATCTTCTTTGGGTCCCCTTGAGCAATTGGGACTCTAAGCAAATATGGAACAAATTTCAGGCACAGATGGAATGTGCATGCATACACCCGCAAACACACAAACCACACTCTCCCTCCTCCCTGTTTCCTCCTCTCTCGCTTTGTCCAGTTATTGAAATGATTCTATTTTTTCTTATTTCTTCCATATAAGTTGACTTCTCAGTTGCTTTGAATTTATATTTCTCAGATGCTTTGAATTTGTATTTCTCATTACCATTTCATAATTTATAGTCGCTTATGTCACTAGGAATGTTGGTGTCTTATTAAGATTAACTCCCTAAAAAAGATGTCCACATAATTAATGCAATCTTCCTGTGAGTAAAGTTTGGCTTCCTCCAATCAGGCTACAAATTCTTATATTCTCAACAAAAAGAGATGAGCAGCTCTTCCAGCAAGGCTGTGATAAGGCTCGTTAGTGGCTCCTGATTGATCTGTGGGTAGGAGAGGAGTAAGAGTCAACTAAATGTTGGAGAACTAGATACCGCACTTGCATTCTGAGTTTGAACTCAGTTCGGTAGTTAGTTCTTCACCAGTGTAGCCAGTAATGCTTTACCTGCCTTATATAGAACCCACATCCTTTGTGTGTGAGCAGGCCAGGTGGAGAACTGGCCACATATAGAGGCGGTCCGTGGATTCTGTTTTGCTGTAGCACCTCAAGGAACAGGTCCCTTTGGCGTGGATGTGCTGCTGGTTGTTGATTCGGTCTCAGCTTCCTCCAGTGACAGCCTGTCTCAACACTGTCAATACCTCTTCAGCATTGACAATAAGCAGACACGATGGCAGGCTGTTCTTGTCTGCTCACTTAATGACTTCACTGATGACATGCAGGTGTGCACTGCTGTTGTACCTCATCTCGGAGCTTCGTGTTCTCCTGGGTAGCTGGAGGGCTGGCTCCATTAGCTCCCAGCCTTGTGAGAATATATAAAACTGTTCTGGGCACTTGCCAGCTCAAGACGAGCAATGTGTGGTCATAATGAATCTCTGACTCATAATTTTCAAGACAGCATTAAGGAAATACTAGGTCACTCCACCTAACAGACTGAAAAACATCAAGACTGTGCTTTCAGTTACCAGCATTGGAGGAAACTCTACTTCGCTTGATCTATTACAGCTGTAACATTGTTCAGACCTTTTAAACATGACTTCAAATATTCAATAACAAATTGGCGTCATACATTGTGTGACGTTTCAGTCATCCTTCTAGAGCATGCTTGTGCATATGAACGCTGCAATTAGGCTGTCCTGATTGGGATCCCAGCCTTGGGCACAGTACTTAACCTCCCGTAACTCAGTGTCCTTGTATGCGCCGTTGGAAAAACTAATGGTACCTGCCCTCTAGGGCTATCACTAAAATCAAGCTACGCCTGGCATATAGTAAGTGCTCAATAATGCCGGGCTGTTATTAATGAAACTGAGGACAGAAAGGAAGTGAAATGATTTTTCTTAAGTCTAGAGAAAAGGCTCTGTGACAGTCCTGGGAATCCAAAGTGGGTCGTGAGCTCACCTCTCCACAGCTGCATCCGCCAGATAATATCCCCCCAGACGGTGCAGTTCTCAGTGGTGATGGAGTGATTGATTCCTTCATATGCGTCTGCTTGTTTACGCTGCTGCTCACCACTTCTAAGGACACCTTTCCCCTGCAGTTGTTTGTTCTCTTTTTTCCTAAATGTCGTCTTGGGTGTCTAGTGCTGACACTGCTGCTGGGGCTGAGGCAGACTGTGCATCTGTCAACACAGAGCTGACTTGGCCCCTGATGAACCAGTTACCAGTGGCTCCCGAATAGAAGGTGATGAAGGGACACTTGTGAGTACATTAATTTGCTCAGTTTCCTTGATTGAGCCAACAGGACTATGCACATTTATGTAGGGCTGGACGTAACTTAGTCAGTCATCAAGTATGCACCAGATATTTATTATATGCAGGTAAGTAGGACGGGGGGAGGGCAGAGAGAAGGCTAAAGAGAGGAAACAGACATTAATTCAGGGCCTTGGATGTTCTAGGCACAGTGCTAGGCCCTATGAATGAATTATTTTATTCAAGTCTCATCCCATTTTACAGGTGAAGAAATTGAATTTCAAAGAGCTTGTGCCAGAACCAATCAAACCTAGGATGGCTGACTCCAGAATTGACCAGGCACAAGTTTATAAAGGGACCTTACTGGCACATGAGTGAAATAAACATCACTTGGGTCCCTGAGTGTCAACGAGACCCATTTGCATTTTCACTCAGTTAATGAATGTCCTGTCCCTTCTCTTTGCTACAGTTCATTCCTTCATCCATACATTGTATCTCACCCTTTCTAGGACCATCCTAGTCTTCCAGTCCCAGGTCACCTCACCCTGCCTGAACCCCACTCTAGACGTTCTATTTCTGCATATCATCACTTGCAGGTACTGCTAGCCTTCTCTAGTCCTGGGTCCCCTCACTTGTGACCCTAAAGAGAGTGCATACAAGCCACAGGCAAGATGCATCAGAAAGGCAAAGTTATACAGTGGCCAAGAGCTCACGCCGTGGACCCAGACTTCCAGAGTTAGATCCTGGTTCCACCATTTACTAGCTCTGCCCCAGTCTCCCCATCTATAAGAAGATGGGGACAGCTCTACTTGTGTTGTAAGTTTGTGGTGAAAATTGAAAGAGTTAACACAGGTGCAGTGCCTAGAACACCGCCCACCACTTCAGGCATGCTCAGTAAATGTTTACCATTCGACGAAAAGGTTGGTCGAGGTTCTCTTCTATGTTCTTACTCTCACATCCAGCTTCTATTCTCTGGCCTTCCAGCTAACAGTGGAAATGCCAGTGTACACCCTGCTTGAGTATATCAACTTCAACTCCCATCTGATTTCCAACGCAAACACAGTCCCAGTTCCAGCACTAGCCACAGATCTAGTGAAAGCTTTTTTCTTTCTTTCTTTCTTTCTTTCTTAATTAATTAATTAATGCTTTGACAGCCTCTGGCCCTATTGGCACTGCTGGCCAGGTCTCAGCCCAGGCAGGGAATCATACTTGAGGCCTTAGGTCCTAAAGCCTTAGTGCCCTTTACCCAATGGCCATGCAATCAATGCTGGGAGACATGAACACAATACCAAGAGGAAGACTC
The DNA here is from genome assembly GCF_036850765.1 of Saccopteryx bilineata. NCBI lineage: Eukaryota > Metazoa > Chordata > Mammalia > Chiroptera > Emballonuridae > Saccopteryx > Saccopteryx bilineata. Next base: position 15,740,869 of record NC_089500.1, read on the forward strand.
ATGATCCTCAGAGCCCAGCCAGCAGAGCTAGCCATTCCAGTCTTCCAAATGTTCATACCTCCTGCTTTTTCATACTCCATACCCCTGAGAGATGAGGAAAAAACCCATCAGACTGCCTGGCTTCGTACTAGTATAGCAGCTCTACGTAGGAACAAACTGCTCATTGTTACCAATGGAATCCTAACAGGTAAGAGGAACGTTGTGTTGGGCTGGTCTGTTGCCCTGACTGCTGTAAAGAACATACTTACAACCCATGTAGCATATTCTGTCTTATGACCACAAACATCAAATCTTTCTCTCCCTCTAAATTATTCTGCTGAAGAAAAAATCCTAGCCCAAGCATATACCTCATCCAAGGGTAAACGACATGGATTGGCTGACTGATGTGGCATGGTATGAAGGTGTGGCCCCTTATCCCAATGTGGGAAACTCTGAAAGGGCCTCCCATTCTCCAAACTTCTCACAGGATCGGTTGGAGCCTACACTGAGATTACATCGCAACCCAACTTCTTCCAAATCCTGCTTCCTCCCCTTTCTCTCCCTAGGTGCTGATCACAAAAGCAGTCTCATAAGCTCCTACATGCTAACCTCCATTTCAAAGTCTGTTCCTAGGAGAGCTAATCTGAAATACCCAGATCAATTCATACAGTCATGCTTTGTGAAGTGGGGACCTGTAACTAGTGAGGATGACTATGTGTGATTTCCCAGATAGAAGAGTAATCAGTAACCTAGCGAGTATTTGTATCTGTTTGCTGCCTGAAGAGTCACAGGACCCCCATTTTTAAACAGATCGGGACGAACTATAAAACCATGGCTATGGGCCCCAGGAATGCATATACTTTCTTACCTTGCTCACTGTATCAGAAGGCCTGCAGCAGGAAGGTGTAGACTATCCAAGAGGTCCAGGGAGCGCTAGTGTTCCCGGGGCTCATTAGGGATGATCGTGTCCCACTTCTCAGTCACATTGACCCAATAGCAAACTCTTCAAGAAAGAAAAGAAGTTTGTGTGATTCTTGGCTATGGTTATAACTTCTCAGCACCTGGAAACTGTCCTCTCATATGCCAGTCATCTTAACCAACCAAATTCATCAACCACTCAAACCAAACCTACTCCTGAAACCAGCGTGACCATGTTTCTAGTGTGTAATGACCAAACTGGAGAGAAGTAACATGTAAGGGGTGGGCTTTATTCACTGATAAAGCTGCTGCTTTTTAGAGAATGGAAACAGCCCTTTCAAAAATTTAGGGGACTTTTCTCAGCACTCACATTTCAAGGCTTACTGCAGTTGGAATACGTTCCTTTGAAATCTGTAGTGAAGGCTTTGTGATTGTTGGAGATGATACACTCACTCAATTGTTCCCCTCCTGATGTTAATCCATTCATGAAAAGAGGAGAGAGTAAAAGACAGTGGCCTTTCTTGAGAACACTGCACAGCTGCTCAGGAAATCTGCTCTTGGGACCCTCCCAAAAAAGCCCTGAAGGCAATTCACAATGGGAGTGAGGTCATTTGTTCATGGCATTACCTTTGCTATTATTACATATTATTGTTTGCTACTGGATTGTTGTTCCAACTGAAAGAAACAGCTTGGTCTCTAAGATGTGTTTTCTTTGAGATGATCTGAGTCATCTAACTCCCACAGTCCTATGGGAGTGGAGATAAGAGTTTGTGGTTGTTGGCAGCTGTTTATGTGAGGTGGAGAAGAGGACATGGAGGGCAGGTAATACTTTTTAAAATTTTTGGTACTGAATGAACAATAGCAATCTGCCAGTTCTGTTTGTGACAACTCTCTCTTTTATTCTTGCAGATTTTCAACAATAAACAAATCCTGAGCAACTCTAACTACATTTTCAATCGTTAACAATAACATGTGAATGAAACAAAAGGAGCACACATTCTTGATACATGTTCTTTTTGTCCAAGATCAACAGAAAAGCATCTGTGTGTGTTCCACGGAAAAGAAAATACCTGGAAACTGCAGAGAAATTTTGGTGATTTCTTAAAATTCTCTAGACAAGGTTTTTCATATATAGATATCACTGGATATATATATCATCTCTTTGTCATCTGGCTGCAAGTTTAACTATTCAGATTTTGCACTACAAATCAGTTAAAAGTGATTTGGATTTAAAACTGAGCTCCCAATTTGTATGTTACAACATGCACTGTTTGTATCTTGGAGAGTTCTTGTCCTTATCAGGTCATGAATGGAAAGTCACCTAAGCATTGGTGGCTTGCTTCCATTGGTGGGCGTGATTGACATCTCTCACTGTAACCACCTGGCAACCTTCCATGACTACTCCCTTGCTCCAATGGAAAATAATCTGGGAAGGGCAAGGGAAAATATAACTGTGAATAAGGTTGCCTCTTTTAAAGAACGGGCCTGAATAAGAGCCAGAACTTTTCATCACATATTATTTGATTCAAATGAAGCATAGAAACACAAAAGAAATTTTAGAATTTTTCACACAAACTTCAGATAGAAGGCTATACATTTTTATGGTAGAAGGGAGTCTGATATATATGACTACCAAAATCTTTTATTTTCCTCAGAGAAAATCCTTCCATGTGTTTATATTTTACATTTATTAGAAAGCACATTGGAAATTATACATCAATCTTACTTTATGGAAGACAGTTTATGAAAAAGAAATTTTCATACAAGATAAATTTGATGAATAAAATTCACTTAACAAAAAGGATTTTTGGATCTCAAAATCTACTGAAAAGTTACAAATAAAAAGTTTAATTAACAAAAATGGGATTTGTGCGACATAGTACAACATGGTGGTGGAGCAGCGACCATGAAGCCAGGTGGCCTGGGTTCAAGTCTATCCTTGGCCATGTGACCTTGGACAAGTTACCTAATTTCTATATTCCTCAATTTTCTCATTTTAAAATAGGATCAGTGGAAATAATGCTTAACTCACAGAACTGTTAGAAGGATTAAGTAAGTAAATATTTGTAAAGTTCTTACACAATTTCTGGTGCATAGAAAGTGCCATTAGGTGTTTGCTAATTAAATAGTAAAGTTTTTAACAACACACTGATTTCAGAAATTAAGACACACTTGTATATTACATTTAATTGCCCTTATGTTAAGATGTAATGTGAGGATATATTATATTTTATAATCCATAGATCTGTCTCCATATCTGATTTTTTTTTTTTTTTGGTAAATATTTTTCTGAAGCTGGAAACCGGGAGAGACAGTCAGACAGACTCCCGCATGCGCCCAACCAGGGACCCACCTGGCACGCCCACCAGGGGGCGACGCTCTGCCCACCAGGGGGCGATGCTCTGCCCCTCCGGGGCGTCGCTCTGTCGCGACCAGAGCCACTCTAGCACCTGGGGCAGAGGCCAAGGAGCCATCCCCAGTGCCCAGGCCATCTTTGCTCCAATGGAGCCTTGGCTGCGGGAGGGGAAGAGAGAGACAGAGAGGAAGGAGGGAGGGGGGGTGGAGAAGCAAATGGGCACTTCTCCTATGTGCCCTGACCGGGAATCGAACCCAGGTCCCCCGCACGCCAGGCCGATGCTCTACCGCTGAGCCAACTGGCCAGGGCGAAGAGCTCATATTCTTAAGACTAAAGCCTCCAGTGGTCCAAGGAGACGCCAAAAAAATTCAACTCTCAGTCCAAACCTGGGAACTGGTAAGAATGATGAAAACTCCAGGACCTGCAGGAAGCATGAGAGTCGAGTGTAAATCTCTTATTTGATTGAAGGGTTCGCCTTGCCTTTTCTCCTTGTAAGAAGACTGTGGATGGCCATTTGGATTTACTTTTCCTGGAGAGACAGACCAAAAAGTACCTTTTTATGCTCATGTGTTTGTTCATAAAAGGGTTAAGACTTGTCCTACAAAAACTAAACTGTTTCCAAAATGTACAAGTGAATAAAATTTAGGAAGAACTTATCTTGAAAAGCGAATGAGAAGAAATGTCGTGTCCATGCTATACTCAGCATGTAGGAATTATGATATAAAAATTCCCTTCCTAAACATAGGGTAGCTGGAATTGGATAAGAAAGGATTTCATTTGTGTATGCATCTAAACAAGGGTTTTTATGTCCAACTGCTATTTATCTTCATGTTATTCACTCATCTAGTCTTTTCGCTTACCTTCGGGGTTAGAAAACTTGTCCTTTTCAGTTCTCACGTGGTCATTTCTTGTTTTGGCCCTGTTCCTTGTTTGTTTGGTCTTTTTGTTTCATTGGTTTTTTTTCCCCTTAAGCCAATGTTTTCTTTTATCTGTTTGTTTTGTTTTGCTTTTTAATGTACTATCCCAAACCAAGAAAGGATAAAGAAAAATAAACTTAGTACAAAGAGATGCATGGAGAACCAAAAAGGGTTTATGGAAGTTGGGCTTCAGCAGAGAAAAGAAAAGAAGGCAATGATCTAATTAATAGGTCATTCTATTAGAGAAAATCAGCTTTCAGATACCACTCTTCTAAAATTATAATCATATCATACATTGCTTCACATTTACTGAGCACCCACTGTGCACCAGGCACAGATCTGAAGACTGAGTATACAGTAATAAGTAAAGTATAGTTGATATCTCTCTCTTCTTTCTCCATCTTAGTTTACAGTCATAAAGAGAAGACAAGCACTGAAAAAAATAATGAATTATAAAAAGAATGCACGTTGGGAAGAATAGGGTGCTATGGTTACATATAGCAGGAGCCTGACTAATCTCGAGACTGGGGAAGATCTCCTTGGAGGAGTGTCCTCCAGGTGGTACCTCATGAATGAGCAGAAATTTGCCTAGTAGAGAGAAGAAAGGAGCCCCTGAAGAAAAGGAGAATGAAAGAGATCAGATTATTAAAGCCTATGTTAAAGATACATTGGATCCTAAAGGCAAGAAGCCACCGAAAGCTAACTCTATGTCAAGTACAGTCCTACACATGCTATTTGTGTATTTGGATTTAATCCTGATTAACACCAGGTAAATATTACCATCCCATTGTTTTAAGTGGAGAATAAAGAATTCATTAGGTAGAATTAGTGAATGCATAAAGCATCATAAGATAAAATTCTAGCTCTGCATTTTCTAAATAACTTAATCACAAAATCCCTTCTTTTTAAAAAAATGTAACACCTTCTTATTAAAAAGTGATAAATGTTTTTAGTTTTGAAAACACCTTATTGTTTTTAAAATAAAAGGGGCAAGAAAATGTCAAGTAGAAAAGAAATTCTCTTTTGATGATTTCTAAATACTCCAAGCTGACAATGAGAAGAATAACCTGTGCTTAAAAGTTTTGTAGATTTTTGCCCTGGCTGGTTGGCTCAGCAATAGAGTGTCGGCCCAACATGTGGAAGTCCAGGGTTCAATTCCCAGCCAGGGCACACAGGAGAAGCGCCATCTACTTCTCCACCCTTCCCCCTCTCCTTTCTCTTTATCTCTCTCTTCCCCTCCCACAGCCAAGGCTCCATTGGAGCAAAGTTGGCCCTGGTGTTGAGGATGGTTCCATGGCCTCCACCTCAGGTGCTAGAATGGCTCTGGTTGCAAAGGAGCAATGGCCCAGAAGGGCAGAGCATTGCCCCCTAGTGGGTTTGCCTGATGGATCATGGTCGGGTGCATGTGAGAGTCTGTCTCTCTGCCTCCCTGTCTCTCACTTCAGAAAAATACAAAAAAAATTTTTTTTTTAGGTTTTTATTGACCAGTGTAATGGGCTGCTGGAAGTTCTTTCATGTGTTTAACACATACAACAGGAGATAGAGTCATCACAATCAGGTTCACACAGTCCTCAAAACATTTATGCAGCAATTAAACCCTTGTAGGGCTGCTTCACAGCAAAGAGAAATACAGGGTAGTTTAATGTCCTTTAGTAAAGTTGTCTCCTCCAAAAAGAGCCTAACATATTCTAGTTCCAAGCTTTATAATACTTTATTGCTGTGGAATAGGATTTATGTTTTTTCCTCAAGCTTGGTAACTTGTTATTTTTAGCATGTTTTCTTCTTTTATTACATTGTTTATTTCTGAAAGAATATCTAATCCTCTGCACATGGTGGGTAGTTTTTAAGTGTTCCTGACTTGCAGTTCTTAATTTCTCAGGGTTTTTAAAATTAGATTAGGGGTTGGTCTGTGGGTTACCTTTTAAGAAATTATTTAAACTCATATATTTTTTTTTTATATTATGGTATAGGACACTCAAATCAGTACCTATCACTCTGATAAAAGCGTGTGTTAAGACAAGGCATATTGATACATTAAGAAATTCTTGACAAGACATTTTTATAAAAAAGCAATAAAAAAGTAATCAGAGAACTGAGTTTTAGGCATGTACTAGTTTAGAAAGTAAATTTTGTATCACCTATTTATTATGTTTCCTTCAATACTAATGGATAAAATTGAAACAATTTATATAATAATACAGATTTTTTAAATGTCAAAATAAGAAGGCTTCAAAATAATATTTACTCCTCATTGAGGGGAGGGGAAGAGGGTCTACAAAAGGAGAATTTATTTGACAAACTTTATTACTTATAATTTTGCAAAGTAGAGACCTTTTGATTAGGAGATCTGAATCTTTTCTAATTAGTACTTTTGATGCTTTATGTAAAAGAGTTGTGACTAAAGGGATTTTAAAAACTTGAAAACAGTTTAGCCAGGCTAAGCATTCCTTTAGCAAACTTTATACTTTAAAAATGCTTACTGTTGAAATTCTTTTATTTTTCATATATTGTGCAAAGATAAGGCAACTTCCACTTCTACTCATTACCATGGTATAGTTTTATGATATTTATTGCCTCCATGAGCAGGTGCTTTAAATCACTAACAACCTGTGCAACCTTGAATAAATCACCTAGTCTCTCTGGACCTGTTTTCTCATTGACTACAGGAGAAAGTTAGAATCCATGATGGCAGAGATTCCCATTAACTCTAAATTCTAAAGGTCTTGAAGGGAATGAAGAGGTGCAAACTCCCAGTTATAAAATCAGTAAGGTAGCCCTGGCCAGTTAGCCCAGTGGTAGAGCATCAACCCGGTATGTGGAAGTCCCAGGTTCGATTCCTGGCCAGGGCACACAGGAGAAGCACCCATCTGCTTCTCTACCTTTCCCCCTCTCTTCCTTTCTCTCTATCTCTCTCTTCCCCTCCAGCATCCAACTCTCCATTGGAGCAAGATGTTGGCCTGGGCGCTGAGGATGGCTCCATGGCCTCTGCCTCAGGTGCTAGAATGGCTCTGGTTGCAGTGGAGCAACATCCCAGATGGGTCAAGCATCGCCCCTGGTGGGCATGCCAGGTGGATCCCAGTCGGGTGCAGGCGGGAGTCTGTCTGCCTGCCTCCTCCCACTTTTCACTTCAGAAAAGTACCCCTCCCCCCCAAAAAAATCAGTAAGGCATGGGGATGTAATGTACAGCATGGTGAATGTAATAAATTTGTGTTGTAAATTTGGAAGTTAAAAAGGAAGCAAATATTAAAAGTTCTAATCACAAGACATAGTTTTGTAACTTCATCTAGGGAAAGAGGGTACCTAGCATTATTGTGGTGGTCATTTCAAATTGTATACAAATATTTAATCTTATGCTGTATGCCTGAAACTAATGTAATGTATGTCAATTATACTTCAATTAAAAAATCCTAAAAGTCTGTAACCTGAAATTGCATGCTGAAGGCTATCATAATTGGTATTCTACTGCTTGAATTTAGGATTTATAAATTTACAGTAATCAAGAGAGTATAGTGTAAGCATAAAAATAGATAAATAGGTCAAATAGAATTTAAAACCCTGAATGGACCCACAGTTATACAGTAAATAACTTTTGACAAGGTTTTGAAGACTTTTCAACAAATAATGTTAGAATATCTATATGAAAAAAAGAAACTCAACCTCTATCATATATTGTACAGACAAATTAAGTAGATTATAAACCTAAATATAAAATCTACACTTGTACGCTTACAGAAAAAACATGAGAATATTTTTTTACTCATACTTGTCAAAGGTTCTTCAGTTTGAGCACAAACAGCAATAAATATAAAAGAAAAATTGACAAATTAGACTTCATTAAAAATGCTTACTTCCTGCTTATCAAGAGATACCATTAAGGAAATAATAGGCAAGTCAAAAAATGGGAATAAATATTTTTAAAATATATTTCTGACAAAGAATTGGTATCAAGGAATATAAAGAATTTATACAATTCAATAATGAAAAGACAACTAGATTTGTTAAAAATAGCAAAAACTTTGAACAAACACTTCACAAAGAAGTAAAGGAACTCAACAGCATTAGTCACTAGAGAAATGTAAATGAAAACCACATGTAATACCACACAGCCACTGAAACTGCTAAAACTAGAGATTGACAACACCAAATGTTGGCAAGGATGTAGTGCAATCTCAAATTCCACACATTGTTGGTGAGAGTGTAAAATGTTAGCACTGCTTGGGAAAGTGAGCTGGCACTTCTCATATAACCAAACATACACCTATCCCAGTAATTCTACTCCTGGGTATTTATTCAAGATATATGAAAGCATATTACACACAAAAAAAGACTTGTACAAGTCTTTTGTAGTTTTACTCATAACATCAAAAATTATAACCAGCACAAATGTCCATCAATAAGAGAATGGATAAACAAACTAGTAAATTTACACAGACACACACAAACAATATGGATGAAATTCAGAAACATCATGCTGATTGAAAGAAATCTTTCCCCAAAAGATTACATACTGCATGATTATGTTTGTATAAAGTTCTAAACTAGGCTAAACTAAATCTATCATTTTAAGAAAATCAGAATAGCAATTGCATCTGAATGACTTTAGAGGGACAAAAGACAACATAGATGTTACACATTTGTCAAAAGGTATTAAACAGTTTTCATACTAAAGTATGAATTTAACAAAGTTGTAAGATACAAAGTCAAGATACGAAAATTAATTGTCTCTCTATACAAACAAAACACAATTAGTTAATATTTTTACAAAAGCACTAAAACCATAATATACTTAAGAATAAATGTAATAGAAAGTATGTAAGTCTATACACTGCAAAGTAAAAACATATTGATAACAATTTCTTTTAAGTTAAGTGAATGAAAAAATATACTTAATATTGTTAAGATATTGATTCTTCCCATACTGATTTGTAGATTTAATGAATTCTCAATCAAAAGTCCAGCAAGCATTTTTTAATTGATAAGATGATCCCATGAGTTAAATGGAAATACATAGAGCCTAAAATAGCCAACCATTCTGAAAAAGAAAAACAAAAAATTACATTACCTCATTTCAAAATTTATTATAAATAATTACTCTCATCAAGGTACAGGAGTAATGGAATAAGCATAAACCAACAAATTAATGGAGCAGAATCCAGAGACTAGAAATAGATTCATATGTTTATGTGCAATTGAGTTTTGACTAAGGTGCCAAGATAATTAAATGGGTAAAAGATAAGCTTTCTAACAAATGGTGATGATACACTCTACATTTATATTTTAAAATATGAACCCTTTTACATCAATACATACACACAATTTAATTTGAAATGGATACTAGACCAAAACATAAAAAGTTAACTACTAAACCTCTACAACACTTTTAGGGGGGAAAAAAATCTTTATAACTGTAGTAAGCAAAGACATACGTTTTGGGGACACAAAAGAGCACCAATTATATTTTAAACGCACTGGTAAGTTGAATTTCATCAAAATTAAAACCTTCTGCTCTTCATTTGTTATTAAGAAAATAGATTAAATAGATAAAAAGGAAGCCACACCCTAGGAGAAAATATAAGGTCTACTGGAAAGTTCTGTCCATTTCTATCACAACAAGTTTTGACACGTAAGCACATGTTTATTTGGCGCATGTGTGCCTCTCTATTTTTATCACTTAATGTATACATACTGACGTAGCAAATTAACTAAAACAAAGTTGATTCACGTTAGTCTTATGTGTGAAGCGATAGTGTACTCATATCTACTGATAAAGTTCATTTACGCCACTGTAATTTTTACGAATTTCAACAAGGAAGAAATGCTACAGAAGCATATCTGTCGCATCCACCATAGTCCCCGGACTTAGCACCCTCCGACTATCACTTGTTTTTGTCCTTAAAAATTTTTTTGAAGGGCAAAAAATTCAAAAATGAAGAAGATATCAAACAAGCACTGGTTCAATTTTTCACATCAAAAGATAAAACATTTTTCAATACATATTTTAAAAAAGGACTTGTATTCAATATATACAAACCATTGATAAAACTCAACATTAAGAAGATAATCAATCCACTTAAAAAAAAGGCAAAAGAGTTAAACCAAGACCTCAAAAAGAGCCTGACCTGTGGTGGCGCAGTGGGTAAAGCGTCAACCTGGAAATGCTGAGGTTACCGGTTCAAAGCCCTGGGCTTGCCTGGTCAAGGCACATATGGGAGTTGATGCTTCCAGCTCCTCCCCGCTTCTCTCTCTCTGTCTCTCTCTCCTCTCTAAAAATGAATAAATAAAAAAAAAAAAACTTAAAAAAAAAAAAAAAAAAAAGACCTCAAAAAGATGATATACCAGGGGGCCAAGAGGAATAAGGGGGTGGGGGAGATATATTTGGTGGGACACTTGAATCTATGTAAACACAAATTAAAATCATAAAAAAAAGATGATATACCAAGAGCTAATAAAAACATGAGATGGACAATGTCATTGGATATCCAGAGAAATACACATTGAAGTCACAATGAGATATCACACCACACTCACTAGAAACGCAAAAAGTTAAGACTGGCCATATCAAATGTTGGTTGGAACTCTCATACACTGTGGAGGGGAATCTAAAATGATAGGACCACTTTGGAAAATAGTTTGGCAGCTTCTGACAAAGTTAAATATAGACTTGCCACATGACTCAGAAAAGAAATATATGCCCACAGAAACCTTCATACAAATGTATAGCAGTTTGGGCCATAATAACTAAATATTCAAAATAACCCATATGTCCTTCAACAGGTAAATGAATAAGAAAACTGTGGTACATTTATAAAATAGAATACTATCATCAATTAAAAGAAACAAACTAATGATATACTCAACAATGTGGAAGGATCTCAATAATGTTATGCTAGGAGAAGAAAAGCCAGCCACAAAAAGAATACTATCAGATTATATGAAGTTATAGAACCAGCCAAACTAATCTATAACTGGTCGCACTCAGTATGTGGACCGGGGGAGGAGAATTTGACCTCAAAGGATTAAAGAGAATTCTCTGGAATGATTGACTGGGTTGGTGGATCTATATATAAAATGTCAAAACTTATCAAATTGTGTGCATATAATATAAGGATCTTATTGTACATAAAGAGCACCTCAAAAAAGTTTATTAGATAATAAATATTTAAATTTTTAAAATAAATATTAACAGCAATTAAGACAAATTTTTTGAAACAATTTTTCTTGGTAATAAAGAGACTTTCATAGTTTTGAATCCATTTTTTAAATGGGTGTTTGGATTGTACTATGTGAAGTTTAAAAGCTTATTAATGCTGAAGTAACATCTTAACCTCTTCCACACATTAAAACTGTCAATCAAATTTTATTACATAAATGAAATACTTTACCTTAAATCTGTCAAGATAATTGCTAAGATTAAGTTAAATGGAAAGAAAAATAAAAGTAAAATGTGGGAAGTTATTTTTAAATAGAGAGACGTTTTTATAAGGAATTGTAAAGCAGTATGGTGATGTGCTATATTGGTTTTTCTGCCATATCTTTCCATCTCAGCAAATGGTAGGGAGGGCTTAACTCTTACCATCATACCCAAGAAACCAAATGTATCAGTTGCAGCGCCTTTAGTTGCAAGGAACAGGAACCCTGATTCAACTGTCTTAAACGATAATGCATTTATTATCTCACATAACAAGTTCTCCCCGCATGATTAAGTCCCTGGCTCTGTAGCACTGTCTTTCCATTTTGCATTGGTCCTCAGCACCCCTCAAAGCTCTGAGAGAGTGACTGTGGGACCAGGACTGCATTTGGGGAAAAAGACATAGTATCTTTCCGCTTGTCCTGTTTACATCATTAATTCTTCCCAGCATCCTTTTCACATTTCTCTAACCAGAAATTCATCACATGTCCACAACTATTTTATTCATTAGTAAGAGAAATGAGATCAGCAAGATGGACCTAAAACAGCTCTTGTTAGCAAGTGGTCAGAGGGAGGAGGGTGGAGATTTGAATATATATTTACAGTTCTCTAAACCAGCGATTTCCAATCTTTTTCATCTTGTCACACATAAACTACCATAACTACTGAAATTCTGTGCCACGCCAAAAAAATACAGTATTTTTTTTGCCAACTTGACTAAAAAGGGTATAATTTTTATTGATTTACAAAAAAATAATAATAGTGGTAATTACTCTTTTTGCTCCAAAGTGACTTTTTAAAAAATCAAAAACCTATACTTGTATATAAGGATTTCTGGTTCTACGAATTAACCAATCAGACGCAATCTTACTATGTGATGTGACCAATCAGATGCAACTACAGTATATGACCTATATAGGTAGGGTTCAAGACAGAGTATTCACACCTGATGTTATTGTTGTTAGCTGTTGTCATTTTTTCATTTGATTGACACTGTATGGGAAAAGAGGGCAGAGCTCCAAATAAATAATCAGGCATTGCCTCTTTTAAAAATTTTTGCTGCATAGCAGTTGAAAATTGCTGTTCTAAATGATTCTAAAACAACTGTTTGAGAACAAGTTGTTTAAAAGCTTTCTTAGTCCATGTCTTAATAGGAAATGATCACAATGCCTGTGTTGGGAATGAGGAACACTGGGCTCATGCCACTATTGCCATCTCTCATTTTACAGTTGATGAAACTGCCATGATCTTGCAATCCTATTTTCTCTTACACAGGAGGAAACTTAAGAACACTTTTACGGTCTGGGGTGACTGAACGCACTGAAGCTAAAAGTTGTCCTAGGATTGGCTGAGTAACATTTAGTACACAATATTGGTAATAATGGAATGGCTAATACTATTTCTTTCAAGAGTAAAGAAAGAAATGGAGAAAACTGTCTTGGATATTGATTCCAAACACAATCAGACACCACCAGTCATCATCAGCATGTGACACAACTTCATTTGAGAGTGAGGATTTTTGCAAGGGTTTACTTTCTGTGCACATAGAAGTGATGCCATGATGGGAGACGGCATAGTGCCTCACAGAAAAGTAACATGTTAAAGGACGACACAAACATTTTACCAGGCAAAGACTATCTAGACTTTGGCTAGTCGCATGTAATATGTAGAGGAAACACTACAGAGTGTAGTATCTGTGCCACTATGTAAAGTTGTCGCCTGTCTGTGACAGTGAAATAGCTTCCAATCACCAATCCTATACATCCTGGCAGTCAGCACCGGAGAAAAAGCCCACAGCCATTACCAGCATTGATGGTCATATAATATGCTCCACTGAGAGCAAAATCACTACTAATTTCAGGGGCAGGAAAGTTATTTGCTGCCTGGCACCTACTCTTCAATCGCTGTGCGACAAACCAAGAGATAAATATGGTTTAGTGATGTAGAGAACAGCAAATAACACGTAAGGAGTGAGAACTGCTTTAATTTCCTCTGTGATAAAAAGTCAGCATATGTTCTCAAGCCCCTGAAAGGGGGTAAAGAATTTCAGTGACTAGCGATGGCTGCTGGTGGCTTTCAGTCCGGTTTTCCTTTACTGGTTGAAAAAGCTCCCAGAGAGAGATATTCATGTGAGAGTAAAGCGAAAATTTAATGTGAGAAACAGAATTTCTTTGCTTTTTCTGCCCAGTGTTGCACTCCCTTCCTTTTGTCCCTTCCTTCAAGAGAGCTCTATCTCACTATCCCTATCTCTGCCTCTTTGTCTCTAGAAAAGCAGGAGAAGGGGGAAGGTGGGGGGAGGGGAAGATGAAGCAAATTGTGAGATTTTTAAGACGAGGCAAAGCTTTTTCTCTTCTCTTGGTTTCTGGAGAAAGTCATATTTAGAATCCAGTTTTGTTTCTATGTTGTAATTCCCTCTAGTTACTCTTCTTTTCAGCGACCAACCTTTAATAAAGGCTGTTGTGTAGAAAGTTGCATCCAGGGATAATTAGAGCTCAAGGCAATAGGAGACACAGGACCTTCCTTCCTTGGTTGGAGCCAGCATGGCTGTAGTAGCGTTGTTCCATGGGTAATTGTCTCAGCATTCCAAGAAGTAGACTTCAGCAGAAAAGCAAGGAGAGGCCCAAGGTGAGCTGAAAATAGGCGGCAGAAACAGGCAGCAATGGTCAAGTGCCTAAGGCGTCTATATTCACTTAGGAATGAAGATTTTAAAGTTATCTGATCCTTAAGGGAAAGGGATTCCTGACTGGGGAGCTGTCCTTGAATTAGAGTAGAGATAAGGGTAAATAATGCTTTAATGAAAGGCCCCTTTTCAGTTAAAAAGTTTTAAATATTGCATAATATGCATTGTCATCATGCTTCTCATGTGCTAGAATTTTTGTGTGGATGGTGTGATTTTCATCACTTCCTCCAAGGCTGTAAAATTGGGACTTTTTGGTGGTAAAAACCACTTAGAAAAATGAATTGACCATGCAGTTCCAACATTTACAAACTTTCACAGAATTTTCTACAAGTGCTGATACAATTTTTATCTCATCCATTGTCAAACATATACAGACAGAATTTCAAAAAGATACTAAAATGTACCTCCAAGTTCTAACATATTATTCCCACATCGCTATATATCACGCAGCATAGCCTCTGAGGTGCTTGCCCTGGGGTCCCTGATTTGGAAGTAGAAATGGTGGGACTTTGTCAAACAAATCTAGATTAGAATCTCAGTTTAGCCTCTTACAGGCTGTAAAACTCTGAATCTGGTTTCTTAATATCCCTCAAAGGGGGGGGGGGGGTTGAAAAAAATTTGCATAAGTTGGTGTTTACAGATCATTTCGCATAATTTTTCTCCCTACCACATAGTAAGGGCTCAATAAATGCTGGCCATTGATACTGGTCATCATGACACATCTGAAGCCCTGCTGGGGTTGTGGGAGCCAGGACCATGTCTTTTCCTGTAAAAACAAACCAGTAGAACATGTTTCTAGGCAACAAAGGAGTTAATGAAAAGTCCTCATTGATAGATAATAAAGAAAAACTCACCAGGACAGACAAAAGTGATGGTCTACGGGATGCTTAGTAGTTACTCACTGTATTTATTATCCAGAAAGGAATACAGATTATATATTTCATGAGCCAGATGGGAATAGTTATTTAATCCACAGTAACGACTCCTCTAAATGGTTCTATTGAATCTCGGCTTGAAAGAGTACTTCAGAAGAGTTGCAGGCTATGAGGGAATAAAGCAAGAAACAAATGTAACGGTTAAAGGATATTTTTGCTAAAGCTTAATTAAACTTTAGATTTTGTGTCATTCTGTGTATAATCTTCAAAAGATTTTTTTTTCTGGAAAAGAGAGGAGAAAGGGTGCTATAAAATTAGCCTTAGAGCTATGTAGATTTTGAAGGACCCTTAAGGGAAAAAAAAAAGAAAAGGAAAAAGAAGAAAAACAAATACAGATTTTAATTTGAAGCAAAGAACCGAAATTGCTTTCTGGCACCTCACACTTCCAGCAACATTGGTACCTACTTGAAATGAACAACTGCTGAAGGAAACAGCTGGTAGAAAGCTGTTAGTGCAAAGCAAAGTACAATATGCATGCTGTAATTAGTTTGCAATCATTACTCAGGCCACTGTTGAAGAAAAACCTTTATTTGATCACACCAAAAACATTCCTATTACTGAGCAAAATTCAGAACAAGTCTTCTCCTCCAAACCAGATAAAACCCTCATCTCCACTATTGTTGATGATAACATGGTGTTTTTTCAATGTGGTCAGAGTGACAACTGGACCGTAGAGAAGTATGTAAAACAAGTCTTTTTTGTTTACATGAAAGTGAGAAGTACCCTAAAATAAAAGCGGAACATTTCTGAGTATTTATTATATGTTAGATTGGTGCAGTCCAAAAAAAGTATATAATACAAGTCTCAAATGTGAGCTGCATAAGGAAAGTAAAATTTACTAGTAATCACATTTTAAGAAAAGAAGTAGAAACTATATCTTAGTTTAAGCTACTATAACAAACTATTATATACTGAATGGCTTAGCCAACAAACATTAATTTCTCATAACCTGAAGTCTGAAAGTTCAAGATCAAAGTGTCTGTTGAGAATGCTATTCCGGGTTTGCAAAAGGCAGTGTTGTAGCACATTCTCACATGATGGAGAGAGAGAGGGCTCTGGTCTCTTCCTCTTCTTATAAGGGAACTAATCCCATTATAGAGCTCCACCTGCATGATCTCAACTAAACCTAATTATCTTCCAAATACCATCACATTGGAGGTTAGGGTTTCAGTGTATGAATTTTGGAGTGGGTTGGGGGATAAAAACACAGTCATTCACTTCAAAACAGCAAGTGAAATTAATTTTAATACTGTATTTTATTTAACACAGTCTACAAAAAACCATTATCTTTTCAATATGTAATTGATTAAAATAAAAAACTATTAATGAGGTTTATTACATAAGGTTTTCTTACTAAATCTAGAGCTGGTGTGTAATTTATACATATAGTGCACTACAATTTGCACTAGCCACATTTCAAGTGCTCAATAACAAATATGGCTCGTGGCTTCCCTACTGAATAACACAGTTCTAAATGATTTACATGGATTAGAATCAGGGGTCTCAAACTCGCGGCCCGCGGGCGGCCCGCCCACCAATTTTGTGCGGCCGCAGACTGGCCCGCAGACTAATCCACGAAGTTTGATTAGTCTGCGGGCCGCACAAAATTGGTGGGCGGGCCGCACAGCTGCGAGTTTGAGACCCCTGGATTAGATCCTTAATTCTTTTAATCATTTTTTGATATTGCAACTATTGTCCTTTTTTATAAATAAGAAGATGGAAGTACAAAGAAAATAAATAATAAAGCTAAAAGGGCAGGCTCAAGAAAAATCCAGGGAATCTGCTTTTAGAGCCTGTACTCCTTAGCCCTGTAGTGTCCTGTGTCATGTGCTAGTGTTCTGTGTAACTAACAGACTGTTATTCCTGCCCAGCAAGAGCATTTGAAAATTATAAAGATTTCTGTGAAAAGTTCACAATAAAGAATAACAGTAGCCTTCATTTTTTAGCTCTTTCCATAACAACCATCACATAGGGTAAATGCTATTATGCGTATTTTACAGATCTGAAAACTGAGGCACAAAGACATTAACTCACTTTCCCAAGATCACAAAGCTAGGATTTGTTGGAATTGTTATTCAACTCTAGGTTTTCTGACCCCAGAACCTAAGCATTAACCACTAGTTTGTTTCTGTTCTTAGATCAGATACCAAAATTGGCAAAGAAACATTCCACAGTAAGTGGAAATAATAGCCAGGCCAGACTAAAACAAGGAAAGTGAACCCAACTTCAATAATTTTAGAACAAAAATAGAAAAGATAACATATCGTAGAAGATAGTTATTTTTAATGAAGATTAAAATGTGTCTGAATTTGCTGGGCAATAAATAATGCTTGGCATGGAAAAAGACATGAGTTTTCACATAAAAAGGCAAGTTGTTGCATGGAGTTTGGCATAGAAAGAATGGATGGGCGGCCTCCCGTGTTGCTATTTTATGGCTTACCATGGTGTTATCTTCCAAAATTTTGACCATTAGAATTCCCATGTAGAATGAGATGATAAAGACCACATCAAAGGGAAGACACCCACATACTGTAAGTGAATAAAACAAGTCACAGAATAGTACATATGTGGTATGATAACAATTTTTGTTAAAACAATAATAACAAAAGTTTAGAATCCACACAGAAAACAGTGTGGAAATAATGTCCATCAGTGGTTCTGGGAATGTAGAGGAAATTATATGGAATATCAATTTTTACATTATATATTTTTATAATATTTTAGTTTGTGTGATCAGCACAGGTTACAGTGGTAAAACTCTGTAAAAAGATATAGATAGATAGATAGATAGATAGATAGATAGATAGATAGATAATAGATAGATGATAGATAGATAGATAGATAGATAGATAGACAGATGATAGATAGATAGATAGATAGATAGATAGATAGATAGATAGATAGATAGATAAACAAGCAGATTTTAAATGCTCCCATGTTAGCTGGAAGCCTCCTGTGTACGGTGGACTTTTCTCTGCATCTCTTACTGAAAGTGATGCCTCAAATGTGTTTCTTCTTCCTTGGAAGACAACTGAGTAATGGAGGCTGAGAACACAGTTCTGTGGAAGCAAAGGTTAGAGGTGGAGAGAGGAGACTTAAGACATTCCCTAACAGGAGAAACCAAAGGCAAGTCAATGGGAGAACAGAAAGGAAGGGAGGACTTCAGAGGGCTGTTCAAAGTCACCTTCCTTCTGATACATTAAATGTGATAAGAAATTGTATCTACTAGAAAGTACTTTCTCAGACTCAACTTTCAAATTTTGTCATGGCTCTGACCTAAATCCTTTGCACTATCTGCCTATCTAATCTTGCGTTCCAATGACAAATACTAAAGTTATAGTCCCAAAACAGACCTCTCTTTTGTCTTCCAAATCCATGTAACAGCTAATGAAAAGTCATTTGGAAATCAGCACTTATGTGTGCACCAAATGATGTGTACAGGAATGTGTTTAGCAGCACTAGTCATGAGAACCAAAACTGTAACAACTTAGACAGGAATGAAAATGGATAAACGCCACGATGCACAGGAAAGTAGATAAAGCTTACACACAAGATATTGAACTGGAGGAGACAGGCTCAAGAGTACGTATTGAATGGTCCTATCTGTATCAAGTTTTTTAAAAGGACAAAACTAATATTTGGAATTTGAAATCAGAGTACTAGTTACCTTTGGGTAGTAGTGCTTAGCAGGGAGCAGGTAACATTTTATTTTTTGATATGGGTGCTGGTTACACAGGCTTGTCAGTGTGAGGTAATCCGCCACGCTATACATTCTTTGTGTACATTTCTACTTGTATGTTTTAGATTTTAAAAAAGCTTTTAAAATATATTTGAGAGATCTCACAAATTGACTGGTAAATATATTTTCACATAAAGAATGAAAATTAAAATTTTTATATTCCCTAAAAAGAATTGCATACTTGCCAAGTTCCACTTAGCCTCCTTTGGTCTTAGAAATTTGGGTCAGAACACCTTAACTTCCTTCTAGTTCAGTGGTTCTCAACCTGTGGGTCGTGACCCCGGCGGGGGTCGAACGACCAAAACACAGGGGTCACCTAAAGCCATCGGAAAATACATATCTATTATACAATACATTTTTAAATAAAATATGTATTTCCGATGGCTTTAGGCGACCCCTGTGTTTTGGTCGTTCGACCCCCCCTGGGGTCGCGACCCACAGGTTGAGAACCGCTGCTCTAGGTGCATCTTTGTAGTTGGGTCACCTGCTGCCCCCACAACCTCTTCAAAGCCTGATACTTTGAACAATATTAATAATGCATGTTAATATTTTTATCTCACTTGTTCAAGATAATCTATAATTAACTAGTTATTCCTTCTATGATTCCAAAGAAATAAAAAAAGTTTTACTTTCTAATTTACATGGTAGAGAAGCTAAGATTAAAAAATGAAAACTGATTTGCACAAGTAGTCCAAAGGGCAAGGTAGTAGACGAAGAGCATAAGGGGGAAGGATAAGAGAAGAGAAGGGGAAGATACTGGAGGCTGACGGGGAGAGAGAGTGGGGAAAGGAGAAGGACAGGTAAGAGGAAGAGGCTTTCTATCAATCTACAAAACAGGAAGCAGACAGGTTCGTTTGGAAATGCCCTGTAATTTATGTTACTAGGTTGGTGTGCTGGCTTCTCTCCCTGAGCATGAGCGAGCCTCTGGGAGTGAGCTATGAGAATAAAATCAGAAGCAGAAAGAAGGCCATGGCTTAGGGTAAGTCAAATAATGCCAGGGAGGAGATGCAGAAGAAATATTGTCCTACAACCCTCAATGCCAAGCCCTGACCTAGGGGAGTGACTATAAAAACATGAAAATGGGTCAAAAGAAGCCTGAAAATACTAGGGTTGGTGAACACTACAGGATCCTTGAAGTCCTGATGCTTTTGGCTGGACCGTTTGTTCACCATGGAAGTGATGGTGAGAAGAGGCTTGGGGAAATGCCCCTGAGACAGAGCAGAAAAAAGGCATATTCTCCCCTTGCAGCCATAAAAGGTCTCCGAGGTGCAGAGAGTGCTCGAGGACCTGCCCCATGCTTGCAGTGAGGGCACAGAGGCTGCAAGGTGTGCAGTGACCAGACGCAAACGAGGTCACAGTCTCCAGCTTCAGGGGCCCACTCACTGCCCAAGGAGCCTGCTCAGACCAGCACTGGTCACTAGCGCGGTCACTCCAAAACAGGGAGATGCAAAGGTTGGCCTCTGTTCTCCCCAGGTATTCAGTGCTCTCCTTCCTTCCTACTGGTTTCATGTTGCAGAAGAGACAGCAAATGGGGCGGATCTCTGAAAGTGTAGCCATTTTCTCAGAGCGGTCAAGTGCAAAGATTATTTAAACAAAGACAGGTGAACTCTGGATGGAAAGGAGGCTTTTTAAACCAGAAGGCATTGAGCTATTTTTGATTGACAGGTATAAATTCCTGAGACCCCCATGGAGTGTGGGCTCTTAAAGAAAAATGGCTTACTTGGTAGGAAATGCAGAAGCTATATTTTCTTTACACATACAAGCGCAGTGTCAACACAGTGACTTCCAACCTCTTTCATCTCATGGCACACATACACTAATTACTAAAATTCTGTGACACATCAAAAATATATTTTTTGCTGATCTGACCAAAAAAAAAATAGTGGTAATTATTACTCCTCCACACCAGACGGCTATTGTTGTGTTGGCTGTTGTCATTTTTTAAGTTGACAATCTAAGGAAAAAGAGTGCCCCTGAAGAAATAGACAGGTACTACGTGTTTTAAAAATTCTTGTGGCACACCGGTTGAAAACCATTGTGTTAGCACATTAGCGACTTCAAGGCAATAAGCAAGAACACTCCAAGGAATAAGCACCTAATTAAATATTCCAAGTTGGGAACCCTCCCCCACCAATAACCAGCATTTCAAGGGTTGTTGCTTCTAGGGAATATATTTGACCTAACATCCAGAACACAATTTCCTTTGCTTTAACAAAAATGATTAGTGACCTCCACATATTTTTCTCTATTGGCTAAGATTATCGTCACACTGGCAGCGACAGGAGTTAAGAAGCATTCTGAAAGGAGACACCAAATACAAAAGCCTGTATCTAGGATAAAACCCAGTTGTGTGGATCATGAAGGGAAAAGATGATCTCTCTTTTTAACACTGTTACTGTGAAATATACATATATTTATGAGTCTAAATATAATATATATTCTGCTAGGAGCAACACTGAGTTATCAGATAAAAGAATTCAGTTTCTTCAACTGGAAAATGAGTGATATGAAGTGGAAAACTACCAGAGTCCCCTCTAGTTCTAAAATACAATGGCTTGATGTTAGAGCACTGAAGACGGAACCATCATGAAGTACTTCCAATGTTACTGCAGACACTCAAGTAGGGTGGATACGGTAGCACTACCTTTGGAGTCAGTCAGAACCTAGCAGAGTATGGTATCTTGGACGTAACAGATATTGGGTATTATTTAGTGCTTAAGGAAATCCCTACAAATTGTGATTGTGTGTTCTGGTGTGCTCTTAATAACCAAATTCCCTAACAAAATACTGTGAGCCTCTGGGAAGGAGAACTCAGCTCAAGGGACTTTAAATATTTGACTTGTATTGTGCTTTACAACCAGTAATATTTTTTAATTGATTGCTTTGAGAGAGGAAGGGAGAGATAGAGGAAGGGAGAGAGAGTGAGAGGTAAATATTTATTTGTTGTTCCTCTTAGTCGCACATTCATTGGTTGCTTCCCATATGTACCCTGACCAGGATTGAACCCACAACTTTATTATCTCGAGACAACGCTCTAACCTACTGAGCTAACTGGCCAAGGTCTACCACCAATGAATTTTAAAAACTAATAATAGATAGTAAATGAGTGAGATTTCATGTAAACGTGCATGTGATGTCAATTTTCTAGTTCAATTTTACTCACAAAATCAAAGAATTCCAGAGCTAGAAGGCAAATTAGAGACTAACCAGTAAAATTCCTCAATTTGAAAGATGAGGGAACTGAAAAGGTATGTAACATTCCTAACGGCAATTAGTTCATGATGGAACAAATCTACCTGCTCTTTATCCAGTGCTTGGTCCCTCACTCCCTATGACATAAGTCATCTCACAAGGACGAGCTATCGGCCAGATATTTCTGTCTGAAACCTGTTATTATTGGTTTTACTAATAACCAGAAACCAGGATACTTTGGTCCTAGTTCTATTACTAACTAGTTGTGTGACCTTAGATAATCGCTTAACCTGGTGATATTTCAGCATTTCAGTTTTCTCTTCTATAAAATAATGGGTTTAGTTCAGATCACCAGTAGCATATTGATATATCTTTAGGGTTACAGATAAAATTTTATCCCTAAAAACAGCAACCTTTTCCTTGTGAATACAGAACAAGCCTGTGCCTACAGGGAGGAAGTAGAATTTACCTTTGATCAATAAAGACCTTGAATACAGCAATTTCAGACAAATTAATCCTTTCTTGTCTTACAAACTGATAGGTAGAGACCATTGTCAGTGTGATCCAGATAACTGTCTTATTGTCCTTGTCTTTCCATTGAAAAGCCAGCGTTTAGATGCAGCAATTATCTGGTGCATTTGTAGTGTGTAAACTAATCCATAGCACCAGGTACAAAATACACACTCAATTGTTTCTGATGGCTTAAAATCCTCAAAAATTCTGAATTTATATTTGTTGTCATACAGACCAATCTTGATTTTTGAATGCTTCCCTTACAAGGAAAAAAACTCAGATGCAAAAAATTATGTATCATTGATGTATACTAGTTATTATAATTGATTTAGGATTATTTCTTTAAAACTTAGTAATATAAACATTGACTGACATTTATTAGTAAAAGTCTAGTCCTCCTAGGCACAGTACAATGTAGGCTATTCTCATCCCAGAGCATTCTTCTAAGTTGCAGTAAAAAATCCAGATGTTAAACACTATACCCTAGGTTTACCAATTACTACAGAAATCCAAACAGCCTATTCGTTTTTCATTGCACTATTATTTTAATGAATATAAGTCACCCAGCTGCAATATGTGATGGGAGCCATTTGTGAACTAATAAATAAACAAACATATTTCAAAAGTTCTATATAAAAATAATGCCTTGCAAAAAAAATGGAGACTATTATCCAAAAACTGTTGGGTTATTGGTTTATAAGCAAACAAACAGTGGGAAAAGAATGACAGTGAGAAATTTCAAACAGTAACCTCTCTGGAGAGAAACAAAGCAGTTCAATAGATGTCTATAGCTGTACATAAAAGACTGAGTTAAGGGTAATTAAAAAAAAAACCTGAGGAAGTGATAAGCTCCGTGAATATTCTTTCAAAAGAAAGAAGGAGAAAGAGAAACCCAGAATTGAAATAATACCTCATGGTTTTACAACGCTTTGTATCCAAGGACCCATCCACTTTACAAAAACAAATTCATTACATTTCTACACACCCTTTTGATTGTGTGTAAGAGCTATGTTATTGCAACCTTTTGCAGGCATAAGAAATGGAAGCAGAGGGAACACCCACGGCACAGATCAGCAATCAGCTTGGAATGGGGCCTCGGATGCCTCTGTCAAATCCAAGCGCTCCAGCGAACCTGCTTTCACACTCTGCTTGGATGAGCACAGACTGATGGGTAACTAAGATGAAAACAATGTTACCATAACTCTCAGTATTTAGTATATTACCGTTCTTCCAGGCTGCTCTGCAGACATTACCTCATTAATCTTCATAACATCTTTAAGGAAGGAGGAGGGAACGGTCTCCACCCTCATTTAATGGACGGGGTAGCAATTGCTTAAGGCCAACGATTCAGTGTCATGGCCGAAAACATTCCCCAAACCCTCAGGTCAGGCAAGTGGTTGAGGAGTCAGTGTTGTTCTTTGGGGTAGCCAACAGCATCAGCAGACACGATTCACGTGTTATTACAAGAAATGTTTATCCAGGGTAGACTAAGAGCACCTTGCTTTGGAAGAGAAAAAAAAAAGAAAATGGGGGAAAGCATGGAAGAATGACATGGACACTCCATCCAAAAAGTTCACATTCATTCATTCACTCATCATTTATTCAACAAATAAAAGCGTGCCAGGTACCAATCCAGGTGTGTGTGTGTGGGGGGGGGTGTGTGCAAATAAGCACAGTGTAATACGTATTAAAGTTATGACCGGATTGTGATGGAAGCACAAAGGAAGGATATTGAATCAGCTTAAGTGAGTCAGGGAAGGTTTCTTGAAGTCCTTGTGGCTGTCTTGAAACCTGCAGAAAAACTGAAGCTTAATGCTGGGGAGGGTATTCAAGTTAGAAAGATGAGTTCTCAAGTGGGTGTTTGACCCTTAGCAGGTGGCCCTGCTGGTTGAGGACCAGGTTGCTCATGGAGGAGTACCAGCAGCCCTGAAAACATAAAGGTGGTGAAGTCAGAGCATGTGTCAAGTTCAGGGGTGTGGACTTGGCCATAAAGGCTTTGGGGACCTACCAGGATTACAAGAACATTTAGTAGGATGGTTTCTGCAGTAATGTATAGCACATGGGCTAGAATGGGAGGTACCAGCCATCCCTTTTGTTGACTTGAGCCTGGGTATTCAAAACTCATTTACCTGGGTATTCAAAACTCATCAAGGCTGGGGTGATGGGAGCCCCAGGAAGGAGGAGCAGAAGTTCCAGAGACAGAGGTTAACGTTCCTACCTTCTGTTATGACTGCCCTGCCTTTCTTGGCTAGATCAGAATAAAAATCCTGAAGGTAACACAGAGCAACCAAGTAGGAGAACTGTAGAATAGTAGACCAAGTATTTCCCCGTGTTTTATCCTGAAGGGGACATGAGGCATTCAAAGAGCTCAGCTTCTTACCGAGAACTTCGGGGCATCTTACTGCACTCTGAGCACACCCATGGCACACGAGTTCTCCATGCTGTTAGAGTTATATATTCAGACAGGGCGGCACAGGTACAGCAAGCAAATCTGCCTCACGGGAGGTAATTGTGAATGAGTGAGACTGAACAATCTGTTTATTTGTGAGGGTTTGTATAATGTTTTACATACTTTACAAACATGTTATCCCACAAATTATCTCATTTTGATCTTTACAACATGTCTGTGAATATGCAGGACATGTTGATGCTGTGTCTGCTGATGACTAGAGAAAAGGAAGCTTGGAGACTTCAAAGGTTTGCCTGGATTAAAACAAAAAATGTGACCAAGAGCAAGACTCTACCTCACAAGGCTCCCTGACTCCTTTCCTGTCCAGACGTTTGCTCAGATGCCCCGTAAAGACTGGTGATAGGCGAAATCACTAGTTGACCAAAAACAAGAGAGGTCTATGGGAATCCCTCCCCCTTAGTTGCTGATGTGTTCTAGCAAGTTCTCAGGTATGTCAAAGACTGGACAGAGTTAGGAAATCCTCAAACGGAACCTGCAGAGGGGAATGGAACCATGACCGGACCACCTTCAAGCTCTCCTTCCCTGTGTGGTGGGAACAGGAAGCCAGCTCTGCCTGGGCACCTCTGACCCAAGCATTTCTAGTGCCTGGGGTTCCGGCCCACTTCTGTGTACAGAAGGAAACACCACCAGCACCAGGCTGTATTCTCTCTCATTGTGAATGGCAACAGCCCTTGGAGAAAATTCCACGCTACCCATCACAATATTTGCTTAAAGATGTGCTCACGCTGAAGTCAGCATGGAGAAGATGAGTGTAGGGGAGCGTAATGTCTGCGTTACACATCTTGGTAAATTAAAGGAACAGCACCATTGTCCAGGGCTTAATGTGAAAATATCTTCACTCTTAAAGTTCCTTCAGATTGTACTTAATTGCATTTGATTCTAATCAATGTAATAAATCCTCAAAAGTGTTAAATATTTCCATAATCCAATTTAAATTTAACCTGCAGAGGGTTTAACAGTTTCAGAACCCTACTATAAATAGGAAAGTGACTTCCCAATGGAACTTTAGGTGTGCTTAAAAAATAAATCTGCAAACCACTGATATATAGATTGTCCAAGAAAAATACAGGACCTCCTTCAGTTAAATTCTAATCACAGACACGCAACAAATACTGCATTGTACAGGCTTAAACTACTTTTTTACTTGTGCATTTGATATTATCATTTACCTGGAAATATGGTTATTTTTATTTGCTAATTCTGACAACCTAGTAACTTATAAAATTATTTAGCACAGTTCTGAAGGGACAGGACACAGAAGAGTCAAGGTTTTATAAAGGGGACAGAATATGAAGCTGGCAATGGGAGGAAGAGAGATACAGACAGGTAACTGCAAAAGGCTAGGAAACAGACTCCATCAAGTTCACGCTTTTGTTCAAGAGTGGCTAAGAAAATACTCCAGCACCTTCCTTCCTAAACTGCATCTTTCTTGCACTTCCAAATGTCCTCTGTATTGTCCATGTGCTCTTTTAAAAGTTGAAGATACCAAGGCACCCACAGGAGGAGGAAGAGGGGCATGCAGCATTGCTACCGGCATCCTCAAATCCTGCCTTCCCGACTCCCAATCTGGGACACTGGGCTGTTTTCAGAGGCAGAAAGTGTTCCTCATCCAATTAAATAAAATGAAGCAGAAGCCAGGTGGAATGCTTCCAGTTAAATACTTGCTCCTCTTATCTTCGTGTTCACACCCTTCCCCTCATTATCACAACAGAGCACATCAACGCACCCTCCGTTTCTAATGAAGATGTTTCCACTGTATTCCTAATGAAAACAGTGTGCACAGAAGAGCCCCTTTCCTTTATGAAGGGTATGAGTGACAAGGAAGCCCCGAAGTTGCCTGGAAAACCTGGCATGTGGCTCAGGTTCCTTCATGAATTCCTGGTTACAGTGAAGAGAGGAGGACCTGGGTTGTTGGAAAATTCCTTTATTAGAAATTTGGTTCAGCAGACACCATTTCTGGTCCCAACTTATAAACATTTTTAAGAGTCAAAGAAATTATCTTCAGAGTCTCATGAGAAGCTAAATAGAAATACACAATGAGAACAGGTTAGGAAAACCTGTCCCTGTAGGAATACCTAACTGTCTCAGCATGTTGAGTTGAAAATTGAAGCAAAGACCATGTTGCATTGATTCAAAAGAAGGAAAACAAATTGGAACATACAAACAACCAAGAGTGTTGCTGATATTTATGAGCAATGTGGCTTATTATAGGAAAAGCCAAGCCTGAAATACTCTGTTACTTGTGAAACAAAATGTTACCTGTGCAGGCAAACAGAAGAAAACTCTTACAGAATTAATGACTCACTCGCAAATAGATTTTTTTTTCAATTCAATGATGGAATAGATCAGGATGTGGGAGGTGGAAGCATGTGAAGCCATCTCCATTTTATCCTATTTTTAGAGTAGGAGTGGAAATCACTCAGGGAGATGGGAAAAAGCTAGAGCACAGTTTTGCTTTAATTGCCCGTTGAATGACTGTACCGTTCTAGGTTACTTAAAAATTACTCTCCTCCCAGTGGACATTGAAACATGTTCCATGATGCTACAAAATAATTGTTTCAAAAAGAAATATTAAAAGCTGATATTTGATTTTTAGAGATTTTGGAGAGATAGGCTCTATCTAGCTACATCTATCTATCTTGATCAACAAAATATGCAGTATCTCCAAGCCAGAGAGACAGGTACACAGATACAGAGATCTATCTGCTTCTAAAGAAACATTTGCCATCTAATGGTAAAGAGAACTCTCAAAATTTCTAAATAATAAGGCATTTTAAGTTGTGACATGCACCTTCTATTAACTAACCCACCAGCCAAGTCTGGCTTTTTAATGTCCTTACTGTGAAAAAGGTTTTCTCTCTTTTTATGTTAGTACATGGATTTCTGTTCCAAAATAGATACAGTTTAGTTAAACTAACTTCCTGTGCCCTGCTGGGGGTCTGTGTGATGAGAACTATTTTATCCAAACTTAACACAATTACCCTGCTGCTGGTCATGCAAGGCTGGAGTAAACAAAAACATTAAGGGAAGTTAGGATGTTATTAGCCAAGTGTTTCCCTCCATTTCTGGCTAGGCATGGAGGCAGCCACCCAACCTGAAAAAGATCAAATGTGTTCAGACACATTTCTTGAATCAGCAGACATCAACAGTCAATGACTTCAAAGTCACTTTCTTTTGACATCACTTTTGGATTTAAAAAACAAGGATTTCCACTTTTATCATGAACTGCTATTATATAAACAGCCTCATATCATTGATCACATTTGACAGAACTGCAAGGTTAGATACACATCATTTTTAAAGAGTGGCAAAAATTGATGAAATTAACTTGAAATTACCATAACAGGAAGTACCTGATTTATTTACTTTCTTGTGAAATTCATTCAACAAATATTAATGAGTTGCCTACTAATATGCAAGTTAGTATGCAAGGCTCTTGGGAGATTAAAGAACAAAATTTCTATTAACAAGCGCAGCTGCACTTTTATGGAATATTGACCTTCACATACGTTCATTGATTTTTTTTTCCCCAAGATTGCCAGAGTGCCTACTCTGTGTTCATCTTAGGCAAACTGAGGCATTGGAAAATTCTAGAATTCCTTCTGCCCTCCCTGGAACTGGAAGGCGGGTCAACCTGGAATCATCTTGTCTTCTTCAGCCTTCCCAACAGATTTGAAAGCATCTAATTCCCATTCTCTTTAAGTTATCTGGAGCAGTTCTTTCTTTTTTCTTTCTTTCTTTTTTTTGCTCAATTCTGACTGATACAGAATTTTATTGTATTCTAATTTGAAATCTATGAATGGGATACATGGCAATGCTCTAATTCATTAAGCAGAATATTGTATGAAGTAAAAAGGCTGAAGAGAAGCATTTATTCTCTTTCCTCTGCCACATAGGGCCCTCATCTCAACTCAGCAAGTCATATTTCTGCACACCTCCTTGTCTTTGACTGTGGCTGATTTTCCAAAGGTTTACATGCCCTCTGCCCTCTGGCCTGTGTCATTTTTCTCGTAAGAGAATTTTATTTGCTTTTCAAAACAAAAGTCAAAACTCCTCCTTGAAGTCCTTGCTGATCCTGGCTGGGATCTGAATAATTTGGCTCCAATGTCTGCACTACCATGGAGCCCTTTTTGCATCTCTACTTAGCAGTCTTCACTCTAACCTCACCTTATGTTGTTCTGGGAGAACTGTAAACTCAAAATTATGTTCTCTTAAAACTGGAAAAATATATATATATATCCATTGACATAATAATTGAATCCCACTCCCAATATGTGGCACTGGGGCCAAAAACCTTCAGCTGACAACTCTGGACACAATTTGGCTGCCTCTGGTGGGGAGGGGGAGGGGAGGATTATAGGAGGTTACGGTGAGTAAATTAGAGCTTTGTTGGCAGCTGCAGAGCCCATCATCTTGCCCCTGACTACTGCCTTGACCTTGCAGCCAGTCAGCCTCTGCCTTGTATCCAAATTGCACAAGGAGTGAGTCGATTGTCTTATATTATCCCCCAAATTCCCACTAGGATGGGATATCTCCCCAGGAGAAACCTCCCCATGCTCACTCTCTCTTCACTCTCATTCTCACGGGGACTTACATCTTAGCACTTACACGTATCCTACCTCACTATTTCTTTTTAACATGATGTCTTTACATAGACTTAAAGGTAGTGACCATAACATTATTTTTGTAGCTTTCATGTTTAATGCATAAAAATGCTCATTCACTGTTTGTTAAATAAATGATTAAATATAATGCTTTTCAAGTATGTCTCATACAACTCAACATGTTATTTGAAACCTGCTTCAATCAACAAATAATTCTTAATCACCTACTATGGACCTAGTTTCCTAGAATACAAATATCAATTGGACTCAATTATTGAGGCATTTAAAACTGCACTTAAGTCAAATCCTTAAAGTCTGTTAGATATTTTAAATATGTTATAATGTATTTTTTATTTGTCTCCAACAATGGTCTGTAAGGGAAGAGCCTCCCCCTTATTTATCATCAGATTTCCAGCTCAATATTTATCATAGAATTTACCAGCTCAATGCCTGACAGAACTGGGATACAAGAAGAGATAAACTAGAATAACAGTTCAGTTATTTTGAGACTCATTCATGTTGCAGCATATATAAATAGTGCATTTTTTTACTTTAAATAAATGTTTGTTTTTCAATTACAGATGACATATAATATTATATTAGTTTCAGGTGGACAACCCAGTGATTAGACGTTATATAACTTACTAAGTGATTATATTGATAAATGTAGTACCCATCTGACATTATATATAGTTATTATAATATTATTGACTATATATCTTATGCTGTACTTTACATCACCGTGACTATTTTCTAACTACCAATTTGTACTTCCTAACCCTTTGAGTAGTACAAATGTTCATGTACGTCCTCATGCCTCCTGACCATCTAGAGTATGATTGGTTTATTTTAAAAATATGTAAGGCAACATTAAAAAAAGGCAAATGTATCTTCTTCTTGTTTCCATAAATGGTTATCAAACAAACATGATTTTAAGTTAATAAAACTGTAACTGGAACTAATTTCATTTTTTTTTAAAATACTCACTCCTGGGGGTCAATGAGCGTGAAGAAAACTCACTACTCAAAGGGTTAATCTCTTCACCTTTCTTACCTGTCCCCACTGCCCCCTTCCCAACTGACAACCATCAA
Organism: Saccopteryx bilineata; assembly: GCF_036850765.1. Taxonomy (NCBI): domain Eukaryota; kingdom Metazoa; phylum Chordata; class Mammalia; order Chiroptera; family Emballonuridae; genus Saccopteryx; species Saccopteryx bilineata. The sequence continues at coordinate 15,771,671 of NC_089500.1, forward strand.
AATGTTCTCTGTAGCTATGTCTGTTTCGGTTCTGTTTATACTTTTCTATTATATGTATATACCACAATGTGTTTACAGTTCAGCTACTGCTCAACATTTGAGTTGTTTCTAGTGTTGGGTTATTAGAAATAAAGCTGCTATAAACATTTATTACAAGCATTTGTCATTTCTTTCATATAAATATCTAGGAGTAGAATGTCTGGCTCGTATGGTAGGTATATGTTTAACTTTTTAAGAATATTTCAAACAGTTTTCTAAGGTGGGTACCATTCGACATTCCCATCAGCAATGCAGATTTCCAGTTGCTCAGTATTCTCATCAACACTTGGTTTGGTCAGGTTTTTTAATTTTCATCAGTCTAATAGTTGTGTAGAGGTATCTCACTGTGGTTTTGATTTGTGTTTCCCTAATTACTGATGAGGATAAAAATCTTTACATATGCATAATAAAATCTATACATTTTCTTTGGTGAAATATCAGTTTAAATCTTTTGACAATTATTTATTTGTTTGTTTGTTTATTTGTTTATTTATTTTAGAGAGTGAAGAAGGGGGAGAGATTGAGAAATGTTGATTTGTTGTTCAAACCATTTATGCATATATTGGTTGATTTTCCTATGTCCCCTGACTGGGGATCAAACCCACAACCTTGATATATTAGGATGATGCTATAACTAACTGAGCTATGTACCCAAGGCTTGCCAATTTTTTTAAGTTGAATTACTTATTACCAATAAAAATTGAGATTTCAATATGTAGTCTAGATACAAATCCCTTATAAGACATGAAATTTACAAATATTTTTCCCACTCTGTAGCTTGTCTTTTCACTCTCTGACAGTATCTTTTGAACAGCAGAAGCTCTTCATTTTGACAAAACCCAATTTATCAGAATTCTAAATTGACAGTTCTTTTTTTATTAGCACGTTAAAGATATCTTCCATTGTCTTCTGACATGCATTGTTTCTGATAATAAATCTACTACCATCCTTATCTTTCTTTGTCATAACTTGTCTTAGATTGTTTTAATATTTTTATGTTATTAATTTTAAGCAACTTTATTTTGCTGTACATTGGTGGGGTTTTTTAGTGCTTCATCTGCTTGGGGTTTGTTGAGCTTTTTTTATCTGAAGGTTTATAGTTTTCATCAAACTTAGAAATTTTTAAGTTATTATTTTTTCAAGTAAGTTTTTCCTCTTTTCTTCCCAATTAAACATATAGTAGACCACTTGAAGTTTTCCTAGTATTTTTACATTTTCCATGACCTATTTAATTTGTTCAATCTCCCTTGTAGTTTTTAAATATATGAAATAGAGTCATAATAAGTGATTTTTAATGTCCCTTTTTACTAATCTATCCTGTGTCGTTTCAAGCTTCATTTCAAATTATTGATGTTTCTCCTCGTTATGGGTTTTTGGATTTTTTTATTGTTTGATTATTTTATTTTTATTTATTTGAATGCCTAGTAATTACTATCAGCTGCCACTCATTATGAATTTTATCTTGTTGGGTGCTGGATCTTTTTGTATTTTTATTGCAATATTTGAGCCTTTTAGGCTGCAGCTAAGTTACTTGAAAAGTTTAATGCTTTTGAGTCTTGCTTTTAAACTTTGTTAGGTGGTATATAGTCCCTGCCCATGCTGGTCGGGCTGTGGGGATTGTACCATGTCCTTTGTAGTCTCAAATGATTGCTTTCCTTACTATTAACCAGTACTCGTTCCAGCCTCACATAGTTCCCGCACCTGCGCAAGTTCATCAGTAATCAGTTGAAGACTCAAGGACTTTCTGCAAATCTCAAGAATGTGTTCTCTTTCTCTCTCTCTCCCTCTCCCATACCTTGTCTTCCCCTCTCCACTCCTCTCTTCTCCTCTCCTCCATTATATCCTGTGAACTTTAATCACACTGGCCTTCCCAGATCCCAACTACATCCAACAAACGCAAGGAGACAGGCAGGCGTTGCCAGGGTCTCCTCCAGCACTGTGCCCTGGAGACTTGATCAAGGCAACAAGCTCAGGCAGTCACACAGCTCACCTCATTTGTTTGCTGTGTCTCTGTTGCCTGATTTCTAATGTCTTGAAGACTATTGTTTCATAGATTTTGTCTGGTTTCTACGTTGTTTCATGTAAAATGATAAATTGGGTCCCCATTACTTCATCTTGGCTGGAAATAGAACTCTTCGCTGTCTACAATTCATTTTCTCCTGCCTTCAGATGCTTTTATATTCTGTTATATTAAAGTTTTCCTTACTCATAACTGCTTAGATCATCCCCCACCTGGGGACATACAATTAGCATTGTAGATCTGTTGGGATTTAGAGATGTTAGAAGCTGTCAGTCTAACTTTCTCTTTACAAATGTAAGGAAATGAAGAGCAGGATGTTTCAGTGGATTCCCTGGGGTCACGCAGCTGCTCGATTGTGGTGGACCCAGGAATAGACCGCAGGCCAGTTTGTGCTTGGCCACGCTCCTCACTGAAACCTATACGACATTACAAGTCTCTTTTTATTCTGCCAGAAAAGCTGCCATGGAGCAGAGGAAGCCTCCAGAATTACAGTCCAGAATGTGGTCATTGACTTATCCTGAAAGTTTTAGTAAAATTTAAAAATGTGCCAAATACTCTGTTCCTAGTATGAAACGACGACCCTTAGCCCCAGTGGAAAAGTAAGGAGTCCTTCCTTGTAAAAGAGATCTGATGTGGCTGCCCACATGTCCCACGACCCTTTGGTATACTTTACTCCATGGAACGCTTGGGGAGCTATCAGCCCCTCCATTGGCACTGGAGTGTGTTTGTCTTTCCCAAATGCAGCTTGTCTTGGCGTCTCGGACTTCTGACCTTGTCATCTGGATCTTCAGCACAGCCAATGAACATGAGTAAGTAGGAAGAGACAGAGAAAGTCTTTACTGCTATAAACAATTTTATTTTTGAAGGGAGGCAGCAAGTTTTTCTCTCTGTAATCAATTTCACAAACACTCCAGCTACAATCAATGAATTGTTTCCTGGAAAATGTGTGATACCACAAGAAATTATATTTTTTTGGCATGTTTCCTTTGGAATATATCTCTTGGTAATGATAAATCCCCCCTTAGAGTATAATATGTATTTTCTTAAAGTTAATGAGGACACATTAGCCTCCGTACCATGTAAAATAAAATATACCAGGAAGTAATGTTCTCTCCTTCTGTGTCAAGAAACCTCTGATGTTTTATGCTTGCTCCACATTATCTTACACAAGTTGCTTTACCTCATATAAAGTTAATTTAATTTTCAGTTGACTTAAGCTTCAGTAAATGGCAATTCCCACTTGCTCAAAGGCAATGTCTTGAGAATCAAAAAGTTATGGTTAGAACAAGTCTTTGATGCTGTTAAAATGTGCGGTATAAAGGCCAACGGGTGTAAGAAGCCGCTGATAGAACTGACGTCGATAGGGCCATTTATTGGGACTTTATGATTCAGACAGCAGATAACCTGGCTGTAAAAACTGAGAACGAGGTAGGTGCAGACGGTTTCGCTTATTTGTGAAGATGATTTTAGTTTTCAGCTCTATCATTCATGAAATTTCGCAGAAGCATCCACCTAAATAAAAGTGGCCTGCTCCCAATGAACAGATGTTAATTTATGACCAATGTCGCCTCACTGCAGCAGTTCTACCTTACTTGATCAGGAAAGGACACTTATATGGACTAGTCTGAATACATGCTACTTGGGGTCAAGAGAGATACCCAGAGCCAATTCCAAAACCCCAACCAATATTATGCGCTATGGCAACAGAGCACATAAAATTGAGATAGAAGGTTCTAATCCTTTCTAAATAATTGTGCAAAATAAGAATTAGTCTATATTTTGCTCATATAAGCACAAAACACAACCACATAATAAAAGTTAACAATATTGCTTAAAAATGGGATACATACATAAATATATGCATACATGTATATAAAGTACTATGAAACACATTGTAAATATGTCAAAAAAAATTGTTGTAATGATAATAAAGGACACCCAAAACATTTAATAATTGGAAAATCCAAAGGCCTGGGATTAAAGACCCACTTTCAAACTCTAGCTATATCCTTCATTAGTTGTCTGTCCTTAAGTTAAGTCACTTATTCTCCGTGAATATCTGTAAAATGGGAATTACCGTGTGTTCCAGGATTTTGAAGCTGAGAACTAATACAGGCAGAGCACACATCACAGTGTCCGGCTCTGGGCATAGTTGCTATGAATGGAAGACACAGTGTAGGTTGTGTGTGTGTGTGTGTGTGTGTGTGTGTGTGAGAGAGAGAGAGAGAGAGAGAGAGAGAGAGAGAGAGAGAGCTTGGAAACCATACAGACTCAGGCTGGGATTCCAGCTCCAACACTGCTTTCTCTGTGTCTCGAGCTAGTCACTTCACTTCTCTGAGCTTTATTGAAGTCAATGAAAAGAATTATAAAAAATATCTTTCTAGCAGTGTTGTTGAAAGAATAGACACAATATTTGCATTAGAAAAATGTTCCTTTCTCAACTTTCTACACATAATGGGTCCATGGATTATGAGGGTGAGGACCAATGGAGGAATAAACATTTCCAGTTGTTTCCTGAAAGAAACACTCTCTTGCCACGCAATGGGGAGGGGCTCTCTGATGCTGATGGAGTTAAATGGCCCCAGTTCTTGGAGGTGGGGCACTCAGAATGTTGGGTATCAGTATAAAGTGTGGATAAATGTTTTACTGTGCACTCCTCTCACCACTTTGGCTGATGAGTCTTGAAACAATCTCTGGGGTCAAAGCCATTTGCAGAGGTCTTGAATATACTTCAAAAAATAGGACAAGGCTCTCTCTTCAGTCTTCTTCTCTGCCTGGCCCATGGATTCTTACACAAAGCAAAGCCTGTCTTACTCCCACTCCACTGGGATCTCACTAATGCTGGGAGAGCAGAGGTCAGACTCGCATTCTCCCTGCTCCTCCTGTCTGGGTAAACTGTAAAGTCCTGGGTCAATGGACTGAGTTGGTTTGGCCAAGACATTTCCCCTTGAAGGTAAACCTCCAAGCATGTCTTGAAGTTTAGATTTGTCATAAAAGATAGAAGGTCTCTATTTACCAGTCATTATGTATTGTGGGGATTACACTGCACTTGGATCTCATTACAAAGTCAGTAGTTTTATCTGCAGTTTAACAGTGTTAAGTGTATCCTTTATCATCCTGATCTCTGGAAATAGTGAAAGGGTGACCTGTTTAACCCCAAACTCTTCCTTTCACAGTCATAGCAAAAGTACAAGAGGAGAGCTCCACCAAGTCAGCCTATTTCAAATCTTTGCTCATGTCACACCCACTGGCCAAGCCCAACATCAATGGGGCCAGAATTATGCTCCTGGGAGGAAGAGTTGAGTGACCATTTGTTGAGCAAATATTCTTAAAAGCTCTAAAAATCATCTATGTATGAAGTATATATCTGAGATATCAAGTACGTTGTTGATATGTCACATTTCATGTATATATTTGCCATACAGAGAATTTCTGAGGCAAAGCACACATAAAATTAATAATGTGTTGTGTCGCCTGATCAGGCGGTGGCTCAGTTGGATTGGGACGCTGAGGACCCAGGTTCAAGACTCCGAGGTCGCCAGCTTGAGTATGGGCTCATCTGATTTGAGCAAGGAGTTACTCGGTCTACTGTGCCCCCCCCCCCCCGGTCAAGGCACATATGAGAAAACAATCAATGAACAACTAAGGAGCCGCAACAAAGAATTGATTCTTCTCATCTCTCTCCCTTCTTGTCTGTTTGTTCCCATCTGTCCCTCTCTCTGTCTCTGTCACTAAAATAATAATAATAATGATGATGATGATGATAATAATAATAATAATAATAATAATGGGCTGTGTCTAGGGGGCAGAATTGGGACATTTCAGTCAGGACGAGAGTGAAGCTTATCTTTCTTCACCCTTTTGCGATGTTTGGATTTGCATATGTCATTTTCACAAAAGAATCAAGCACTACCTTTATATATCTCTTTGGTCCACGAAGCATTTATTTTCCTATTGATTGTGGATTTGACTCTCACTCTAGATAAAGTGAGGCAGGCAGGAAGGGGATTAGACTCCCTCTGACCCAGAAAAAATACACAACTCTAAATGATTGGTAAAGCATATAGCACATGGTTAGTGGTCAGTAAATGCAAGTATAATAACTAATGTAGTTATTTAGGGTTTACATTTAGAGGTACTGTGATGGTTAAGAGCATCGATTTTAAAACCAAGGAACCCTAGGTTTTAATCCTGGCTCTGCCATTAACTCCCTAAGGATATGATCTAGGACAATCCTTGACCACCTTAAGATTCAGAGTCATCATCTATAAAATGGCAGCCATACTCATAACCTCCTCTTTGGGCTTTTGTGAGGATTCAGTAAAATTGTGCACTTAAGATCATTCCTGGTTGATAGTAGCTGCTTGGTAAATGTTGTGGTTTCATGTGTTATCAGAAGAATCCAACTTGACCTGCTCAACTAACTCCCAGCCTCATCCTCAACACAGAAACAAATCTAGGAAGAATCCTGACTCTTGCCAGATTTTCCTAACTCCCATTACAATATTTTTAGGCATCTGTCTCTTTTTTTTCCATTCCCACTTTCAACAAAATAGTTCAGGGCTTTACAATTCCACTTCTTGAAGAACATCTTGGGTGTTTGCAAGTTTTGACAAATATGACTAACGCCACTACAAACATCCATGTGCAGGTGATCGCGGGGACATAAATTTTCAGTACCTTTGGATTGCATGGTAAGAGTACGTTTAGTTTTTGTGAGAAACCACCAGACTATCTTCCAAATCGGCTGCTCCATTTTACATTCCCACCAGCAAGGTATAAAAGTACTTGCTGCTCCACATTCTCACTAGTATTTGGCGTTGTTAGTGTTCCAAATTTTGGCCATTCTAATAAATGTTTACTGGCATCTCATTGTTTTAATTTGGATTTCCATAGTGACATGGTGTGGAGCATCTTTTCATATGCTTATCTGTCTTCTGTATATTTTCCTTGGTGAAGTATCTGTTAAGGTCTTTGATCCACTTTTTAATCAGGTTGTTTGTTTTTTTATTCTTGAGTTTTAAGAATTTTCTCTATGTTTTGGATAACAGTTCTTTATCAAATGTGTCTTTTGCACATATTTTCTGCCAGTCTATGCCTTGCCTTTTGACAGTGTCTTTTACAGAGCAGACATTTTTTTTTTTCTCTCAATTTTTTTTTTATTTTTATTTTTTATTTATTCATTTTAGAAAGGAGAGAGAGAGGGAGAGAAGAGAGAGACAGAGAGAGAGAAGGGGGAGGAGCAGGAAGCATCAACTCCCATATGTGCCTTGACCAGGCAAGCCCAGGGTTTCGAACCGGCGACCTCAGCATTTCCAGGTCGACGCTTTATACACTGCACCACCACAGGTCAGGCCCAGACATTTTTAATTGTAATGAATTCTAGTTTCTCAAGTATTTCTTTCATGGATGGTGCCTTATTGTTATATCTAAAAAGGCATCACTGTACCAAATGTCATCTAAGTTTTCTCCTATGTTGTCTTTTAGAAGTTTTATAGTTTTGTGTTTTAGAGTTAGGTCTAGGGTCCATTTTGAGCTAACTTTTGTAAAGACTGTAAGGTTTGTGTCTAGATTCATTATTTTCAATGTTCATGTCCAATTGTTTCACACTGTTAGTTGAAGAGACTATCTTTGCTCCATTGCATTATCTTGGTTCCTTTGTCAAAGATCAGTTAATTATATTTATGAGGGCCTATTTCTGGGCTTTCTATTATGTTCCATTGATCTGTTTGTCTATTTCTTCATTGATGCCACACCATCTTGATTACTGTAGCTCTACAGTAATTTTGAAGTCATGTAACATCTGTTTTTCCAACTTTGTTTTTCTCCTTCAATATTGTGTTCGCTCTTCTGAATCTCTTATCTCTTCATACAAACTTTAAAATCAATTTATTGATATCCACAAAATAAATTACTAAGATTTTGACTGAGATTGTATTGACTCTATACATCAAGTTTGGAAGAACTGACATTTTGACAATATTAAATCTTTCTATCCATGAATACAGAATATTCTACATTTATTTAGTTTTTCTTGATTTAATTCATCAGAGTTTCATAATTTTTATACCTTAGTATTTCATTTTGGGGAGTGCTAATATAAATAGTATTGTGTTTTTAATTTCAAATTTCATTTGTTCTTTGTTGGTATATAGGAAAATGATTACCTTTTGTAGATTAACTGTGTGTTCTACAATCTTGCTACAATCATTTATTAGTTCCAGGAGTATTTTGTCAATTCTTTCAGATTTTCTACATAGGTGATCACAACCAAAGAGAATTTTATATTTTCCTTTACAATCTGTATATATATATATTTTTTCTTTATGAAAAACTTTAAGTATCATGTTGAAAAGGACTAGTAAGAGGGAGGAACATCCTTGCCTTGTTTGTGATCTTAGTAGAAAAACCTCAAACTTCTTACCATTATGAATGACGTTAGCTATAGGTTTTCTGTAGATAGCTTTACTCGAGTTGAGAAAGTTCTATTCTTAGTTTCTGAGAGTTTTTTCATAAATGGCTATTAGCAATTGCATTTTACATTTTTTTTTCATTAAACTTTGCTTTAATGGGTCTCAAAATTCTGTAACAGGTTTTGCATTCTAAATTATTGAAAAACACATTTCAGTACTGGCCTAGAAGCATTCTTGCGTATGAAGCAAAAGAAAATAATCATAGTACTTCCTTGAAATTTAAAAAAATACTTTAGAGATTTCTAGTTAAACATGGAGAATTGAGCATACACATTTTTCTCCATCCCCTAACCCCCAGTAAAATGATAGAAAAGAATGTTTCAACAGAAATAAAAATTATTAAAGCATGAACCAAGACGAGATTTGAGAACAGCCCAAGAGAAGTCAGTAAAAGTAAGTTGAAGGCTTAATAACAGAAGAGTAATTATCAACTTATTAAGCAAAAAGGAGAAAGTTAAAAACTAGGTGCCTGTAGAAAGGGAAATCAACAAGAAATAAGCCAATTAGCTCCACAGAACTCCAGAAGAACTGAGAATTGGGGATGTTGAAAACATGAGAGATTTTAAATTGTTCTAAGGGACATTTTCACTCCTGTATCCCCTTCACTCTTGTCCACCACACCATGGTGTGGAAAACTGCTTCTCTCCCACAGCCCAAAATTCTCAAGAAAACCAAAAGATTCTAGACTTAGGAACATCTGGCAGACCAGGAGCATGGCTGAAGAATTTTGATGAAAAGAAAAAGATCAAGTGGAAGGCTACTTACCAAAAATTGATCTCCCTTGACCTCATTCTTGCTTTCTTCTATTGGTCAGAGATCATTCTGACACTCAAAATAAGACTACTGACAAGTTCTGTTAGAACTAGCCTTGTCTTCCACAAAATTAAAGGAGACATCCATGCTAAATGTATGAAATGACGTAGTGAGCTTTCTGTATGTCATTTGCGTTTTCAAGTAATTACCCTAATTATAACTTAAACTTCTCTCATTACATCAGCTTGTCCTGAGGGAGTCCCCTAGACTCCTACCTCCTGTTGACATTAGTGATTAGGAAGTCGCTGGAGGTCAGCAAGGAGCAAACAGATCTGCTACTCTTTTCTGCTCTGAAAAAAACTCTACAACAGGAGGAATAGAGACCCCATTTCTTTGGTGAAGTGTCAACAGGAAAGCATTTAAAAAATCTGTTAAACTGTTTCTAGGTAATATGCTAGCTATGAATGCTTTTAGTGTTGCTCTGGTGGTTGATTTGTCTTGTTTTTTACTATTCAGAAAATTTTTCCACGGAAGTACTTTCATTTGGGAATCACTCTTTAATTTTCCAAGCAAGTTTCAATATATTCAATACTTTCTATTTACTATGCTTTATATAGTAAATCCCATTCTATTTTATTTTCCATTCAACTTTGTAGAATGTGGTATTACAAAGACGTTTTATGCTGCTGTAATTTGCTACTGTTGTCTGCATTTAATGACATAAAATTGAAAAGCTTGCAAAGTAACATATTAGTACACAATTTAGAACATTTCTTTGGAAAAATTACCTTCTAGAATTATTCATAAACTTGGCAGACATTCAGTTAAAGTTGACATGTTGATATAGTAGATATCCAAAACACTAAATCAATACAACTCACTTCTTTTGCTTAAATGGAAATCTTCAGGGACATAACTTAGTTATTATATTATTCTTTTTTTTATTATTCATTATAGAGAGGCAGGGTGGGTGAAAAAAAGGGGGAGAGAGAGTGATAGAGAAGGGCAGGAGGAGGAGTAGGAAGCATCAACTCTCATATGTGCCTGGGCCAAGCAAGCCCAGGGTTTCAAACTGGTGACCTCAGCATTACAGGTCGATGCTTTATCCACTGCGCCACCACAGGTCAAGCTATATTATTCTTAATATAGTAGTTACTCAGATGAAAACCAAATGTTGTTCTTAGACCTATCCAGCCTTTACAAGTTGAAGTCATTTATGCCCTATGACTGAAGGTTCAGTTCCATCATGCTGGGCCAATGTTAGCCAGAGAAGCCCTATTAATTAGGGTTCTCCAGAGAGAGAGAATAATAGGAAATAAAAGAAGAAGGAAGGAAGGAAGGAAGGAAGGAAGGAAATAAGAAGGAAGGAAGAAGGAAGGAAGGAGGGAAAAGAAAAAGGGGAGGGAGGGAAGAAGGAAGGAATGAAAGAGGTAAGGGAGGAAGGGAGAGAGGAAGGGAAAGAAAGAGGGAGGGAGGGAGGGAGGAAGGAAGGAAGGAAGGAAGGAAGGAAGGAAGGAAGGAAGGAAGGAAGGAAGGAAGGAAGGAAGGAAAATAAGAATTAGCTCACACAATTCTAGAATCTGAGAAGTTCCAAGATCTGTGGTCAACAAGCCAGAGACTCAGTAGATCCAGTGGTGTGACAGTCAGGTCCATGGAACAGTCAATTTTGTAGTTCTAGTGTGAAGGCAGAAAAAGACCCTTGTCCCAGCTCAGGGCAGTAGGGAAGAAGAAGTTTCCTCTTACTCAGACTTTTTGTTTTATTTAAGTTTTCAATTGGATGAGGCCCACCCACACTGGGAGGGCAATCTGCTTTACTTGGTCTGCCAATTCAGATGTTAATCTCATCCAGAAACACCCTCACAGACACACCCAGGATAGCCTTTGGCCAAATGTCTGGGTACCTGTGGCCCATCAAGTCAACACATAGAATTAACTATGGCAGCAGTATATTGGAAACCTGAGACCTGGCCACCGAGACTGCTGAAAAACTTCCAACCCCCTGAGAGTGGCATACATTCCTAATTATGATGTCCATCAGCATCGTTTTGAACTTCATTCCGCTGTCTAGTTTTACTGAACTATTTGCACTTAATTCTTAGAATATTCACCACGTTCTCACTCCTTCCCTTCTCGGCACAGACTATGTCTTCTGTCGAAAATGTTTCTTTCAATTTCTTTTCCTGGATAACACCTATTCAGTATTTTAGGATTCAGGATAGCTGTCATTGGTTCAGGAAATTCTTCCTTTGCCCCCACTGTCCATGCCCTCTCTACTCTCTACTCTGCTCTTCTCTCTAATAAGACACTGAATTATAATTGTCTGGTCAGTAGTTACTCAACTGCCATCCCCCAAAATAGACTTTGAGGCTGAGTCTTACTAATTTTTGTAGGCCTGGTAACTAACAAAATGTTCAGCATATAATGAGACCTGAAAAAATAATTATTAGATGGATGAATCTGAAAGTACTTGAGATGCCAAAATCCCTAGATCCAATGGACCCAATGAGCCCTTGACCTTGAAGCTAACCTTCCTCTCTCACAGCCATACTGTTTCAATCTTCATGGCTCTTCCATTATGGCCTCTCTATCCCATTAGCCAGCTTTCCTTTGGATATGGGTTCTGCTGTGCATCCCAGGCTAAAGGTCAGCCTTCTTATGAGGTGATCCTACTTCCCTAATGCACCCCACTCCCATGTGGCTTGTGCATTGTGACCTTTCTTCTCCTGCCTGGCCTTACCCAACATATTAAAATTCTCTTCTTGGATACCAATTCTTGCTCAACTCAAGCACCTCTTTACTGTTTCATTTGGACTGGTCATTCAGAGGCAAGCCTACTCCAAGATCAACTTCTCGAGTTTGTAGCCCACAAAGCACCAGTTTCTTCCTCCTTTTCTAAATGTTTACATTTCAGCAACTCAATAGTACGACCACCTGCATAATGGCGGTTCTCAGTCCATATCAACACTTTCCCTCTGGCTTCCTCTAACTTTACTGAGATGGCTAAGGATAGAAAGACAGCACATATACTTAGGAAAGTTGAGCACAAAGAACGAAAAGGGGATTCTCGCACATCTCAGAAGAACAGCCAAACTCAAGGGCTCTCGTCTGGTTGACAGAGAGGCCAGCAATGGCACACATGAGACTAGCCTGGACTAGGAAGACACAACAGGGCTGGGGAGATGGATTGGAGGGAAAGGCACTTGCTGGGATCTGATGTTTCCCTTTGATCACCATCTGCACAGTAACTGTGGATCTTGTCCTCTAGCAGCTATTGGCTCAGGGAGAAACTGTGCGTGTATTATGTGGGAGGGTGTGGCTGGCAAGTGGGAATATCCTAACATTCAAGATGTAGATAGACCATTAAGTGAAAAAAAGGGGAAATGGTATTATTTTTTAAAAAAAGAGAGCTGTGTGTATCCACCTAAGGTAACACTTCCAGATGAATAAGGGCATGTGTAAGCTGGTAGATGTAAGTCTATTACTCTGTCACATGCAGCATGACAGATCCATTTGGTAGCTCAAACCAGACTACAGAGACATTTTATTTCTGTCACCTCTTAGAGGCACTTAGTAGCCTTGTTCATCTTCTTTTAGCAGTATGTCAGGGGTCTCTGAGCTTTCTGAATGGCATCAATTTATTGTCAACATTTTTTTATTGCTAATAATTTGCCCTACTGTCTTTATTCTCTCTCCTATGTGTGTGTACACACACACATGTATAAAATATGAAATAATAAAGATGTAAAAATGTATTTGCACAGAGAGAGAGAAATGAGAGAAGAGAGATGTCTATAAACATGATATTGAACATGATGCTACTACTCATTCTCCCACATCAGTACATTATTAAATTATATTTATTTGCCATTTCTACTCCACTGAAGGCCTTCAGAAGAAATATGAAATATGGTAGTAATAGTATCAGTTTAAATTGAATGTTTTATTTTTATGTAAATTGCTCTTTAAATAACAACAACCTTTTTCAAGTTAGCTATTATGTTGGTCATTCATTCATTTTCATGATATAAATTCCCTAGAAGTAACAAATGTTCAAAAAGGTAGCGATGTTAGGATTTCTTTAGTCAATTCTCTTCTACCCTGAAATTATCAAGGTTTGTACACTCAAAGGCATCTAGTGTATGAAAACACTCTTCTATTGCTCATTGTATCTTCCCTTGCCAACCTGATTGAGTGTTTTGCTTGACTTGAATCTGCTTAAAGGATATTTGCCTTTATCCTTTTTTTATTCTTATTGCTTCTTTCAGCTTAAGTGTAAAATCTTCTGATGTTGCCATTTTTATCCCTCAGAATACCACTATTTTTCTTTAATCTTCCGTATTCATCTGATCTAGCTTTCCATTGTGCATAGATTTCCCATTTGGCTTTAAACTGCTTATAAAATTTTTATTTTGGTTAATTAGAGTTAATTCTGAAAGCTGAGAATAAACTAAATGTATATCTTTCTGCTCCCTCACCTTATACTTCCTCCAAAAAGTTCTGCATCACATGTAAGCATCTGGAGTCCAAACCAGGGCAGGTCTAGACCTCCATAGTATAATCCATGTACAATAGTTTCACCTTATGGGGTACAATACAGGTTCCAGTACTCCAACTCCTCTTTTGCCAGATTTCTCCACCTGCTGCCAGCTATCTGCTCTTGCAATATCTTTGTCTGGAAGGTAAGCATTACATTCTGCAACTGCAGGTGGACTGCACACATAGGTGGAGAAGGGAAAATGATTTGAACTTACTTCAATTTAATTTTCCTAGCCTGAACATTTATTTTCTTCAGAGATAGTTTCAATCGGAGATACATCCTAGGTGCCCCAAAAGTTAAGAAGATGAAATCTTTCTACCTCGATTTGTCCAGATAAAACTTTTGCAGCAAGGTCCAGCCTCATCTGGGGATCCAGCCCACATGAGGAGGAGTGGCTTTGGTAAAGGGATCCAGACTGCTTTAGACCATGCATTGGGGGAGCACAAGTCAATTTAGAGCGTCTCTGCTCCTCCCATTTTACTTTCTGTCTTCTAGAAAGCAATTTGAATTCAATTGAACTTCATATTCTAATGTTTGGAGTAACATTGCATAGAATAGACAGATTATTTTCTACGTCTACTGTGACCATCAGACCATCATTTTTGTGCTAGTATATGCCCTATGTACAATATGTGGTGTAATTATCCTCAATTATTTTGAGTGTGCTATTATTCTGTCTACATGTGCCCGTAGGCATAATAACTCTTTAGCAGAAGTGAGGCTACACTCTAAATGCTTTTACTAGATGTAAAGTTATGGAACCTATCGAAACAAACTAAACAAAACATGACAACCAAAAAAGAAATCAAAACACAGTTAAGTATATCTTCATTATGGTAAACTATTAAAGAAAACTACAATCAATCCAGAAATTTCAAGGATTTTTTAGCCTACTAAAAATATTAGATTTTAATATGAAAATATTGAAAAAGCATTTTGTTTCAGTTCTGAAATGTTTCAAAGCACATGTACACACAATTAATAACAATCCAACCAACTGATAAGTATTCCAAAGTATTACAGTAAAATCATCACTCTAATAATGACCCCAAAGACCCAAAATTGGAAGAAGGAGAAAACTCAAAACTCATCAGCTCCATTTATTGTATCATCACAGAGAAGCACTTAGTTGCCTCTTATGTCAGGTCAAGGCCTCACTTCTCTCAAAACACAAACAATTTCAAATCAGGTAGTGTCATTCCCAGAATTTCTCATGGTTATCTCTATGGTTTGGTAATTTTCCCTGTAAGGCAATGATTCTGAACCTTGGCTGCATGTTAGAATGATCTGGAAAGATGATTTTAAATCCTAATGTTCAGGCTGCACCCAGACCAATTGATGTAGAAGCTCTTGAGGTGGGACCATTATTTTTTAAAATGTCCCAGGATGTTACAACGTGCAGCCAAGGTAGAGAACTATCCCACTCTAGCTCCTTCAGGTCGATCTTAGAGGTAGAAAATAGCAAGTAAACTAGTTGGATTAGCATCTTGGTAAAAAACAAAACCATAAATGACTTCTCCATAGCCAAATACAATCTTTTCTAGCTCTTCAACCTCCCTGAAATATCCTTAGTTCTAGGCATGCCTTCTTGAAATTATTTTCTCTGGTTGTTGATTCTGTGCACTGCCTTGGCCCTAGTCTAACCTTTTGCACTGCTCCTCACTTTCCCCTCCTCTGCCATTAGTGAGGTCAATCACTTCCCAATATTCATAATCCATGGTTGCCTCTTTCTCTCCAAACACTTTACCAATAAGTACATTTATAAAATTCTGTCTCCAGCCCAAACTATTCTTATATGTTCTTTCTAATATACTTCCACTTAGATATCAAATTCAACATGTGGAAATAGAACTCATAATTCTTGCATAAAATAGCTCCCCTGTACGACTTCCTCCCACCAATCCAACTACCATTTTCAAAGTCATCTTTGGTGTTTCCTTTAGAGTCTATTTCCAAAGTTCAGTTGGGCTTGTTTTGCCCAATATCTCTTTTACATTCTTATTGCCATCTTTCAAGTTCACATCCTACCAATTTCCTGTTTAAACTTTTGAATCAGCCTCTTTTCGCATCATTCTTCTTTTGATATTCCCTACAGCAAATAGTTAATACACCACTGCCAGATTATTTAATAAAGAATTCGGCCCTTGCCGGTTGGCTCGGTGGTAGAGCATCGGCCTGGCGTGCAGAAGTCCCGGGTTCGATTCCCGGCCAGGGCACACAGGAGAAGCGCCCATCTGCTTCTCCACCCCTCCCCCTCTCCTTCCTCTCTGTCTCTCTCTTCCCCTCCCGCAGCCGAGGCTCCATTGGAGCAGGGATGGCCTGGGCGCTGGGGATGGCTCCTTGGCCTCTACCCCAGGCGCTAGAGTGGCTCTGGTCGCAGCGGAGTGACGCCCCGGAGGGGCAGAGCATTGCCCCCTGGTGGGCAGAGCGTCGCCCCCTGGTGGGTGTGCCGGGTGGATTCCGGTGGGGCACATGCGGGAGTCTGTCTGTCTCTCCCATTTCCAGCTTCAGAAAAATACAAAAAAGAAAAAGAAAAAAAAGAATTCAACTCCAATTGTGGAACCCATAACCCATTGCTCAAAACCCATTAATAACTAAGCACCCCCATGCATCCAATGTGTAAACCCCTTGGCATCCAATGCCCTTAAGTATGGCCCAAACTATCTTTATAGCCATATTTGCAAGTATTTCTTCATATTAGATGGGACTTTTTTTTTTAGTAGGAAAAAAAAAATTAAACCAGACATATTGGGTTTCAAATTCCAATCTGCTATTAGTAACTTGGATAAGTTCCTGAACCAACATGAGTCTCAGTTTCCACAACTAAAACAAAAAAACAAACAAACAAAACAGATAATAACTAATAAATCTGAAAGCGATTAAATGCAATTATGTATGCAATTATAGTATTATGATGGTTTTTTTGGCCACCAAGCCAACTACTGCACCTGGTTTAACCCTTTTATGAGTTAGAGTAGCAAAGATTTTTTTAAATTTTAATGTTTTCCTTTTTTTTTTTTTTTTGTCATTATATTAATTGTTTCTCCTGGCTATGTTCTAGGCCAAGGGTTGACGAACTATTGCTCATAGGTCAGGACCAGCCTGTCTCGGGCTTAACTCAGACATGCCCACTGATTTAAACATTGTCCATGGCTGCTTTCATGCTACAACAACAGAGCAGTGCAACAGACGCCATATGGCCGGCAAAGCCTAAAATATTTGCTCGCTCTCTTACTTTTCTCACTCCATATTCTCCCCCCAGGTGTGGTGATTTTAAAATATGTACATAAATTTTTTAGCAAAACTCACTTCAAAAGGTGGAGTCTAGTTTCCATCCCCCTGAAGATGGATAGAACTTATTGGCTTGGTTATTATAACAAATAGCATGTGGCAGGAATGACAGTGAGTGACTTTAGTCAGAAAAGGGATCATGGCCTCCATCTTGTTCTTTTGATCGCCTGTTTGGAGAAAGCCAATGACCATATCATAACGACACTCATGCAGCCTGAGGGGAGTCCCAAGTGGCGAACGGGGGCCTCCTGCCCACACCTGGCCCCTGTGTGAGCCCCTTAGAGGCTGATCCCTCAAGCTCAGTCAAACCTTCACATAATTTTGCCGACTGAAGTCCAGCCTCATCTTGACTGCAAACCCCACAAAGGCCCCAGCCACCTTCAGGGCTGAACCACCCCTGAATACCTGACCCACATAACTGCAAGGCTACAAAACATTTAGTGTTATTTTAGGCCAGCAAGTTTCAGATGAACATTTTGTATAAATAACTAATTCACCAAACAGCCTTCAGTTACCACCCACAAGCCAAAGATGCTCAAACCTTTCTACGTAACTGCCTCCTCCATATCTTTTCTTAAAAATTCTCAAAAGTATCTATGTGCAAGCTGGGGTCTCTTCCCATTCAAATATGACCTTCCTCCAATATTCCCTATCTCAGTTAATGTCAAAGGAACTAAATCTGTAAACTACAGATTGGGGCATCTGTGACACTCCTTTCTCCATGGCCTGTATCTAATCCATCACCAAGTCCAGTCATATTCACTGTGATACAGCTCTCAAATCAGAACACTGCTCCCCAGCAGTACTTTGAAGATACCATTTCTTCGTCTCTGGCGTCTGTTGCTTATAAGAAGTCCTCTGTCAGAACAGCATTCTTTGGTGTTAAGCTATCTTTTCCTCTGATAGCGTTTGAGATTTTCACTGCCTCCTTGAGCCCCAAAATGGGTTTGTTTTTATTTTCCTTACCTAAGATGCAGGGTGATTTTCACAGTCTGAGGGCTTCAACAGCCCTTCCACCCTCAAAAGCTCTTGATCATTGGCTCCTGAGATATTACCATCTGGCTTTTCTCTCTACATCCTCTGTATCAGCCAGGGTCTTTTCCAGAGATGGACCCACACCAGTGATTTTAACTGGCACAAATTAATCTAAAGAATTGTTAATCAGGCAAATAATAATAAGGAGACACGGAGGTATGGAGGCAGTGACTGCAGGAGGCTATTGGTACCCGCAGGGTTAGGGGAACAAAGGATGAGATGGGATTGTTACAATTTAGAAATTTAGCGGAGGGAGCCTGCGGAACTAAAACTAGTACTTCCGGGGAAGGTGTGCTGTGTTTCTGTAAGGGTGCAATGAGGCTGGTTACGCAAGTCTTGGGAAAAGTGTAAATTGGAATAACTGCTGCCACTGAAAGGCACTGTCACCCCAGGATAGGCTTTAAACGCCACCCTCCGGTCTACTCATCCCCTCTCAAGACCCAGTGCGCCGAGTTCCCTCCCAGCTCCACTCCCCCGGCTCAGCTGTACACTTAGGCATGTCTCTGTGTTTCCAGCGGATAGGAGTGACTCCCTCACCTGCTTTGTCATTCGCCCAGAGACCCAGTTTTCTTCTTTTCATCTCACCCGTCTTCACTCTATTCCAAAGTGTTGCCATCTTGTCCCTGGACCACTTGTCCCGCATTCTAACTTGTCTACCTGAATTCATTCTAGCATGTTTACCCCCATTTCTTCACCTGCAGCTAATGTTTCTGAATGCCAATCTAAGGACATCATGTCTTATTTAAGTCCCTCCTCAAATCTTTCCTGTGTTCCACAGGGCCTCGCACATCCTGACCCTGCTCACTGCTCCAGAACCTTCCATCATGCTCCCTCTCTCTGAGTTACTCGTCCATTCTGGCTCTTTTTACTCTTCTAAACTAGGAAACAGTCTTTGCATGTACTGATGGCCCTGCCTGGATACATTTCTCCCCGTAGTTATCCATGACTCATGGTTCGACAGATCAAATGCCCTTTTCTCCAGGAAGCCTTCCTTCCTGCTTCCCTCAGATGAGCTCAGCTCTATAGCTATGCAGTCTCACAGCCTTGGGATCTTTTGCTTATATAATTTATCTCGGATTATTTGATAATGTCTCTTCTACTGAGTTAGAGAAGAGACATAAACATCCTACACTCCTGGCAAGAGTTTCTACACAGAATAGGCATTTAATAGCTATTGATAAAAGGAATAAATAAGCCATACTGAATGTTGGCTGAATTTCAACATGCCTTCCACAAATCAGCTTGTGACACTTATGCCTTTCCCTGAACTTCTGACACACTCATAGAAGTCACCTGGAATATTCCCTTTCTCTTCTGCCTTGGGCCTGATATTCTCAACATATCCTTGGTTAAGGTCAAGGGCCTCAATATTATTTTCTGTGTTTCCAAGGTCTAACACAGAGCCATTGTGATAGTATGCCACCAACAAATTCTTATTATTCATGTTAACCATAAGAACTTAGTGCCATTCTAGTTGACACAGTAAAATTTTTGCTAATTCAATTATTCACCCAAGTAGTATACAACTTTTAAAGCCTGCTCCTCTCACGTAATTAAATGTTATAATTATCTAACATACTATTAAGCAATGCAAAATTTCATGGATATAAACCCATTATTTCCAGCCCTTTATATTTTAAATTAATGACATATTATTGAAAACTCCTTTAAAATGCTTTACTTTGGCTGAAAACACAAATATCCTCAGATGGTGCTCAGAACAGTTTAAATTACCCCAATGTGGTGAGCATGCAGGGAAATCTTAGAAGGGCCCCAATAATTCCCTAAGAATGATACACGAGCCAAGGACGTGACATTCACTTGGAGGCTCTTTCTCCCCCTGAACAAGCTTGATAAAATACCTTTTCTCTCACTTTGACCGTAACCGCTTAGAAATCATTTGTTTTACAAAAGCCCTATGGTCCCTGATTATAGTGAGCAGAATGGTGACTTCTGTCTCATATTTCTATTGTGCGTGGTTTATGACTTTCGTTTCAGGGAGTGCTTTCACATAAAGGTTTGTAGATAGATTTCACTCCCGTGCCTTCGCTGGCCTCCTCTGTCCTATGAAGAACAGCTTTGTGCTTTCAAAGGTGGTTTCCAGCACGACGCCGTAGCTCCATGGTCTTGTCCAATTGTTACGCTGACCCGGCTTCATAGCCGCTGTGCACAAATGTGCACTCACCAGGTTCCGTGCTTCAGCAAGCTTCTTATCTTTGCCCTTTTTATGAATCACATTGATTTTATTTACGCATCCAAGCATGGGAGTCCCTTACAACATATGATAAGAAAGAAGCTTTTTTTTTTTTTTTCTGAAGTGAGAAGCGGGACGGCAGACAGACTCCCGCATGCACCCGACAGGGATCCACCCAGCATGCCCACCAGGGGGCGATGTTCTGCCCATCTGGGGCATTGCTTCTTTGCAACCAGACCCATTCTAGCGTCAGAGACAGAAGCCTTGGACCCATTCTCAGCGCCTGGGCCAACTTTTTGCTCCAATGCAGCCTTGGCTGTGGGAGGGGAAGAGAGACAGATAGAGAGGAAGGAGAAGGGGAAGGGTGGAGAAGCAGATGGGTACTCCTCCTATATGCCCTGGCCAGGAATTGAACCAGGGACTTCCACACGTTAGGCTGATGCTCTATCACTGAGCCAACCAGCCAAGGACAAAAGAACCTTTTTAATAGTTTCTAGTATCATGTATATAATATTTTGCCACAAGGCCATTGGGCTTACTGCAGCATGACTTACACTGCAGACTTCCCTAAATTTAGCTTAACTTTCGTCTGTGTGACTATTTAAGTAGATATTCTACTCTGGTATATCTAGGAGATTAGTAGTCCATGCTTTGCTGGAGAGCTAAAACTATAAGCATAAATTGTATGTTTACACATCACAACCAGAGTGCCACCATTGATGGTGATCACAGACCCTCTTGTCAGCATACCAGATATATCAATAGGCCTTGTCATAACATTTCCAGACATTTGTAAAAATCAAGAAAGTTGTTTTCAACTTAAAATGAATAATTATCGCATAAAGAAAATATTATCTTTCTGTAGGATCATTATGTAAAATATAGGAAGGCCTTAAACTTTATGGTGCGTACGACATTTTTTATAGGGAATTTTATACATTGATAAAATTATTTACTGCCAGCAGAAATTTATGAAGAAAGATTTAACATACTGTTTTACCCTCTATTCTTTTGAAAGCTGCTGACTTATGTGTATTTTCCTAAAGGATTATTCCATGCGCTCACACAGTCTGTCTTTTGCATATACATTATTACATACACATACACATTATTATTTAATGTAATTATACATATACATCATTACTTAATGGAATTAAGTGATGTTGTTTACTTGTTAGGCTCAAATATATGCTTATTGTTGTCATTCACCAAATAGATATTTTATAAACATACAATAACGAGGTTTCTTTTGTAGAAATTGATTTAAATGTTTTATAGCTTGTTTCAAGGGTAGGAAACAATGATTAATTCTGATTCAGATAAACATTCCCCACATCAACTAAGGGCATCATTATGCTTATTTCATAGGAAACCGAGCCTCCAAATATGTTTTGTAATGACCATCAATACTTCATATATAGCTAATGAATACACTGAGTTTTTTAATTTTTCTAAGACTTTTCCATGAATAATGAGAGAAGGGAGTCCCTGCAGACATGCCACTTAAAAGTAAGTTAACTCCATATTAGTGAGAAAAATTATTTAAAATAATAAGTACTGATTCAATTAAAAACAACTTCTTTTGAGTTTTTAAAAAATAGTTAGGGTCTGTCAAGTTCAGCCTGAACTGTGAAAGCTGAAATAAAGAAAGTAAGGGTTTCATTGGAAAGTGCCTTGCTGTGATGTTAGTGGCCAAATCAGGTTTCAGGAAGAAGTGCCTCTCTCAAATTCACTCACACATACAGTCACACACACCGTCACATTCACACACACACACACACACCGTCACACACAAAACCCATGTCATCCAGCTCCTAGAGGAGTTTCACTAATGCTCCCTCTGAATCCACTGGACGAGAAAGGGATTAACACATGATCCAGCAATCCCACTTCTTGGTGTCTATCCAAAGGAAATGAAAAAAGGAAATCCTGCTTTGCGACAACATGGATGCACCATGAGCATTTATGCTAAGTGAAATAAATTAGACAGAGAAGAGCAGACACTGGGTGATAACACTCATACGTGGAATCCTAAAAAGCCCCTCTTGTAGAAACAAAGAGTAGAATGGCTGTAACCAGACACCAGGGCGAGGGTGGGGCGGGAATGTGTTGCTAAAGGTAGAAAATTGCTATTCGAAGATGAGTAAACTATGGAGCTCTAATGTCCAGCATGGTGATCATAATTAACTATATTATATTATATCAAAGTTGATAAGCCTCTAGATCTTAAATGTACTTACACAAAAAAGAAATTATAATTATGTGATATGACACAGGTGTTAACTAACATTATGGTAGAAATCAGATAGCAATATACAAATGTATCAAATCAACACACACACCTTAAACTTACACACTGTTATATGTTAATTATATCTTAATTTTAAAAAGAAAAGCCAAGATCACCTATTATGTCCAAGTCCTGAAAACAGGCTGTTAGCCTTGAAGTGATTTCCATAAAAACCCCCAGCAGTTTCAATGCCCTCTATGAAGCCTTTCCTGACTCTGTTGTGTATATACTCTTGACCACTCCCTTCCTGTGTTACCATTGTAGTCCACAGAAACCATTGTTGAGACATGCAAGAGACCTTCCTTGGTGTATTTGTTTGTGCCTATCTGTTCCTCCTGCTGGGCCATAAAGCCTGTGATCCCTGGCATACTAAGGCACTTTCACACAGTACCTAGCTGTTGGGCAGATAAAATATATTATGCTCACTTTGTTAAAGATGGTGCTGCCCACATGGAAGTCTGTCACCCAGGTGATTGCTTGGGATGAGCGTGATCATGTTAATATGTGTTGGGGGAGGGCTTTCGCACCAAAAGGTTTTAAAAGTAAGAGAGATCACAAGATCACATTGTTCGGGGGAAGAATGATTATGTTCTAGGAGGAGCCCATGCTGTAGGAGAGCAAAGAAAGGCCACGTGGAGGAGAGGAGAGAAGCAGCCAAGATGGTGGAGTGCTGAAGGAGAAGCCAGTTTGTGCAGAGTTTGTGCAGAGAGGAGATGGGGAACAGAGGTGAATAAGGCTGGTGATGGCTCCGTTGTTGGCTCTGTTGTTTCATTATTGACTGTCCAAATCAAATGAGAACCTGCATGGGCCAGGTGGCTGTGATGGAGCCCATGGCTACTGGCTTTACACTAACGTACCGTCAACGCTTCATAGGTTTGTTAACTATATTCTTCTGGACATGCACATAGAAGGAAAACGCAGACTCTAGCACCAGCACGCTCTGCGGCGAATAACTGGGAAACAGAAGCCGCAGAATATAACAAGCTAGAGCAGCGGTTCTCAACCTGTGGGTTGCGACCCAGGCGGGGGTCGAACGACCAAAACACAGGGGTCGCCTAAAGCCAGGTTGAGAACCGCTGAGACAGAGTTATTCATCTTGAGCAAAAGTCTACAACCTAATATGAGGCAGGGCTGTACGACAGATATATTTTTTAAAATATGTTATTTTTATATTTTATTTATTTATTTTAAAGGTGGGGGATAGAGAGAGACAGAGATGGCAGGGGAGGGAGGAGCAAGAAGCATCAACTCCCAAATGTGCCTTGACCAGGCAAGCCTAGGGTTTCGAACCAGTAACCTCAGCCAGTTCCAGTCAACATTTCATCCACTGCGCCACCACAGGTCAGGCAGTAAGACTTACCATTCACACCCAGGTCGCTCCCTTCCGAGCCTTCACACTATACTCATATCAATTAGATCATCTCTGACACTCAAGAATGGCTTGTTTTTGTTTGTTTGTTATTCAACTTTTGTCAATATTCAGCAATTGTCACCAGGTTATTTCAGTGTTCTGTGATTGTAATTTTGTACAAAATTTGGCGATACAATCCGTGCTTCTCCTAGATTATGTACTTTGTATTGCCAAATGTGATACTGTCACAAAGTACATTTTTTCATCATTTTTATCTTACAAAAAAATTGTAAACATATATTATTTTCTTTTAAGTAGAAAACCATTCCATTTTCCAGATGCTAGAATTTCAGGAAATATTATAGATCTCCTGTTGAAATTTTTAGAAGCGATCACGTTTATAAGGTATTTTTCCCCCGCCGAGAAGGAAGGAAGAGGGCTCGGAGCCGCAAAGTGTGAAATAATAAACGGCTTTAATGAGTACAGAGCACACACCCCGCCCGGCAAGGTTCCCTGGCCCCGAGGAAAGAAAGATGGAGAAAATGGAGGCTAGGGAAGTTGCAAAGATTAAACCGCGTGGCAGATATTTAAAGGGTCTCTCTAGGGAAGTGGAGCTACTATGACGTGGTAAAATTTCACTGGCTGGCAGACGATTGCTTCTTTTCAAATGGTTCCTGGGAAGCTTCCCTTGGCGGGCTTGATTGTGGGCGGTCCTAGCCAAAGTAGGCGGGTCTGAGTCCCTACGTCACCATGCCCCCATCCACCAACCTTACAACGTTATCATCCATTTCACACTCCTGGTCAAGCTGTCATCACCCCCATGCATTCCTGTAACCTCCTACATGTGCCCATCTCCCTGACAAAAGACAAGCAGGGTAATGCTAACTCTCCTGCAGTTTCACATACATTTGAATTTTTATGTCAAGTCTCAAAACATAAAAAAATGAAGCATGGTTATTTCCTCTTAGAATATCAAACCTACATAAAATACTACCTTGAATGTAATCAACTTTTTTAAGTGCCAAACATACTTCACCAATCATTAGGACTTTCCCCCAACAGTACATAGTATTCATAAACAAAAAATGAAGGTGAAACGTTTCTATATCAATTTAGCTTAAGAATAAGAAAAAATATGATCAAATAGAGGAAACCTCCAGATAAACTGAAGGGAGGGAACTGGGAAACCTATTGCCACAGAGTCTTCCTGTCAATAGAGGCCTTAGAGCAGAGGTCTCAAACTCGCAGCACGCGGGCTGCATGCGGCCCGCCCACCAATTTTGTGCGGCCCGCAGACTGGCCCGCAGATTAATCCACGAAGTTTGATTAGTCTGCGGGCCGCACAAAATTGGTGGGCGGGCCGCATGGCAACGAGTTTGAGATCCCTGCCTTAGAGAATGCATCCTATCCCTGGCTGGATAGCTGGATTGGTTAGAGCTTTGTTGCAAAGCACAGAGGTTGCCAGTTTGATTCCCAGTCAGGGGACATAGAGAAGCAGATGTTCCTGTCTCTCTTCTGTTCTCTCCCTTCCTTTCTTTAAAATCAATAAAATAAACACTAAAAAAAAAAAAGGAATACTTTCTAGTTTGTATTTCTAATGAAAACGTGAAAAAAATCTACTTTCCACCCCATCTGGGTTTCCACCAGTGCTGCCCCCTCCCTGAAGAGTGGGACCGTGTGCACCATGAAGCAGTGCAACACAGTCTGAAACGCTGACATTTCATTTTTAATTGAAATCAAACAGAAATATGTCCACTGGGAAACAAGCGAGTAAAGCAGCCTTTCAATGGAAAATAATAGAGGGGAGACTGAAACCCTTCCCTGCGTTATAAAGTAGTCCCTCTGCCGAAGGCTGCCAGGACTCTTGCCGGAATCTGACGTTATATCCAGGATTTACATTTGGTGAAGAGAACAGATCTTATGAAGGTAAAATAGAAATCATATTTGGATAGACATATTTAAGAAAGAAATGAAAATCGCTTCTTTGCTTATTTTTTTTAAATCATATGAATATAGAGTTCAAGGAAAACCTTTAATTTTACTGCAACAACAAATGATAATAAAAATATCATCAACAAAAAATATCTACAAAAATAAATCAGAAAATACTTGCTTTGGGAGGTAAGATAAACTTACGTTACTGGGACTACAATCTTCCCATCACTGAAACAAAATTCTTTTAAGAGGTTAGCAATACCTGTAGCAGCAGTAACTGCAGAAGTTGTAGTTTGAGTAGTAGCAATAACATGAATGAAGATCAACATTTGTATGTCTATATATAGGTTATAAAATATGTTTATAAGAATTATAGTATTAGCTCATCCAAACCGTATTATGAAAACTAGCTTTCAGAAGACAATACCTTTTATTCTTTCAAGACCAGACTGTAAATATAAAACATCATACATTTAATAAAAACTTTAATGAAAGCATATATCTTTATGGTAAAAATTTCTAGAAATAATCTGTAACACTTTGCCCTAAATGTTGGCTTTTCTATATGAGTCACTTCAAAGACATTACGGAGTGAAGACTGACACTAGGATGAGTAAGGCAGGGTGTTTGAGACTGAGGACTCACGGGCCAATGTTGCAGACAGGCACTTAAAAAGATCAATGACACTTTGATATGATACCCACCATAACGAAGATGGGAACAAAGTACTTGGCGTGCACAGAGGACAGAGGACATAAGTCGTCCGGGGGAATCTGAGAAGACTGCCCCGAGCAAGCTACAAGTGAGCCAATAATTACAAATGATGAGGAGGTCACTAGGTGAATGGAGGCAAGGGGGCCCCCAGCCAGTGGGAACTCTGTTGGCCGTCACTAAAGAACATAAAAACAGGGCACTAGATCTACCAGGTCTTGACTACAAGGACTACCAGGAAATGAGGCTAAGAAACACAGTGGAAAGTAAAATCAGGAGTCTGCACATTATAGCCCACAAGGCCCAAAAGCTACAGATAGAGTGTATACTTCTTAATGATAAAAAAAAAAAAATCAAAAGGGGAAGAAAAGTTTTAATAAGATAATTTGGAAAAAAATGAAAATAAAACTTCATGACACATGAACATGATATGAAATTCCGATTTCGCCATCCATAAATAAAGTTTTATTGAAACAATTTACACTCATTCATTAATGTTGTGTCTCTGGCTGTGATCACATTACAACCTCAGAGTATTTGTTATGGAGACCGTGTGGTCTTCAAAACTCAGAAAAGGTTTGCCCATTTCTGACCTAGATGTTGGGGGACTTTATGTGGGGTTAGAAACATGAACTTGCACTCCCAGGGAAGGTGTGTGGGAGGAGGGATGTGGGAGTCCTCAGCAACAACAAGTTTGCCCGGTAGCAATTCCCGAGGAACTGTTAACACTTCAGGGGAGACAGAAAAAGGAAGGCAGTTCTGGGGACAAGAATATAAAAGAACCTCAAGGTAAGAGAGAATTCAGTAGAGGAAATGTCTCACAGTGTTCTGGCCGCACAAGCCTGACCATTGCCCCTGCAAAGTACCAGCTCCAGTCCAAATCCTCTCCATCCCCACTCTCATTCCTCATGTCTCATCTGGGTTGTGGTCATATCATCCTTATATTCTCCATCTCATAGTTTTCTCCAGCCAAATTGTCCATATTGACACCAAAGTGATCTTTTTAAAAATTGATGCCAATGATAGTTCTAAAAACATATTTCATTACAACAGTCCAGTGTTTAAAGTTTATCAGAGACTTAGTCCACTCTAATGTATCTATATAAATATTTATTTATTGCTGCATAACCAATGAACCCAAAACTTAGTGACTTGACTCTTCAGTCAACTTAAAAGTCATTCGCACCCGGGCCACGTAGGTTGGTTGGTTGGAGTGTTGTCCCAAAGTACAGAGGTTGCCAGTCGATCCCCGGTCAGGGCACATACAGGAGCAGATCGATGTTCCTGTCTCTTGCTCTTTCACTTCCATTCTCTAAAATCTTTAAAATAAACATTTAAAATAAAATAAAAGTAATTCCCCCATGAAGTCCCACATGTGGATTGAGGGAGGGAGGCGATATGGCATGAGTAGGAGCTGAAGAAGTCCGCACCACCTGCTCATTCCATTCGCTTGAGCCTTCTGGTCAGAGCTTACTCAAGACCAGTTCCTTCCACATAGTTCCACCTGCTGAGGGATTGCTGTTGCACACACCCAGTGTTATTCTGCCTCTGTGGTCAGAGAGCACGCAGCTCATGCTGGTCAGGTTCCATAGTCATTCAGTGGTTCATGATCACTCATTTCCTCTACCAGGTCCCAGTAACAAACCAAGAGCTGGTTTTCAAAGGAATAGTTATGTGAAGAAGAGGGAGAGTTCTCAAAGCAGACTGCAGTGATGGCTGCAGAATCTTATGAATATAGCAAAGAGCATTGAACACTTTATATATGTATATTTTATTGATTGATTCTAGAGAGATAAAGAGAGCAAAGGAGAGCAAGAGAGTAAAACATCCACTTGTCGTTCCACTTAGCTGTACACTCATTGGTTGCTTCCCAATATGCCCTGACTGGGGATTAAACCTACAACCTTGGTATTTTGGAACAATGCTCTAACCAACTGAGCTAGCTAGCCAGGGCCTGCACTGAACTTTTTTTTTTCTTTCTTTTTTTCTGAAGCTGGAAACAGAGAGAGACAGACAGACTCCCGCATGCGCCCGACCGGGATCCACCCGGCACGCCCACCAGGGGCGATGCTCTGCACACCAGGGGGCGATGCTCTGCCCCTCCGGGGGACACTGCAGCGACCAGAGCCACTCTAGCGCCTGGGGCAGAGGCCAAGGAGCCATCCCCAGCGCCCAGGCCATCCTTGCTCCAATGGAGCCTTGGCTGCGGGAGGGGAAGAGAGAGACAGAGAGGAAGAAGGGGGGGGTGGAGAAGCAAATGGGCGCTTCTCCTGTGTGCCCTGGCCGGGAATCGAACCTGGGTCCCCCGCACTCCAGGCCGACGCTCTACCGCTGAGCCAACCGGCCAGGGCCTGCACTGAACATTTTAAATGTGCAGTATATAATTTATATTTCAATAAAGGTGTTCAGAAATTGAAGGAGCATATGCCATCCATCCCTCAACCTGCACCCTCCCCTCAAGAAAAGATAGCTTAGAGGTCTGCACTGTAATTCTTTTACTGGGGCTTGGCAAAGACCCTTTACAGCATCCTTGCTTGTTAGGGATCACTGAGTATCCTTGAACTTCTGGGTTGTAAATAACCAAGGGGCAGGGCAGCTTGCTGTGCAGCCTGGACCTTCTCCAAAGTTCAGGCCCCACAGAGCTGACGCCTGCCCCAGAGAAAGAGCACTACTTGGATGATGCTGACACCTCAGAAGCTCTGAGAACGTGTTCGTTAAAGCTAGAACCCGAACCTCCGAGATGAAGCAATTTCCAGCTGGTGCTGGTGCCACTGAAGGGGCACAGAGAAGCTGGCACTGAGAATGCCAACAGAGAGCCGGAGACTGGAACTCGCCATCATTGTCTGAGTGGTGGGCATGGCGGAGGATCACTGCTGGGGACAGTGAGCAGACAGAAAAGAACAAGTTCCTTCTGCCCTAGTCCAGCCTTCCTGCCTCTCTCAAATGCCCCTGGTGGCAGATCTTAATAAGGAGGCAGCACACAGGGAGAAATGTGGGTTCCAGAGGCCAATGTAGTTTCCTTTCTACCAGCACAGAGCAGAAAAATAAGAGTGCTTGCCTGTTCCTCCCATAAGGACCTAAGCCCCTGCAGGCTGGGACTGTGCCTCACGTGTCTTTGCAAGGGACGTAGAACAGTGTCTGACAAAACAGAAGAGTCTAAACATAAGAGTTGGAAGGAAGAAAGAAAGAATAAAGGGAGAGAAGGAAGAAGTGGAAAGGGGCAGTATTTAAAGGTATGAAGACCCAAAGAGTGGACACATCAGATAGACCCTGACAAGAGGTCACCACACGTGGCCAGCAAGAATTCAGTGGTAACACCATGGGACAGGAAAGAAGTAGAAGAGAGGATGGAGAAGGTAGCTGGACGGCTCTTTCAAGGAGTGGGACGGTGAATGGAAGAAGGGACTTAGCATAGCTAGAAGGGAGAGCTTTAGGTGGAGAAGTTGGTCTGCTTGCTCGTTTTTAGCATGTGGAAACTTCCATTAAGTTGTGTGAAAGAAGAGAAGAAAGATTTGAACTTTCAGGATAAAAAGAAGAAATAAGAGAAATACAGCATTTCTTCCTCTTTCTCTCTCTCTCTTTTTTTTTTAATTTGAGTCTAAAGCTTCTCTCTGGTGACCTTGAATGAATTCTTGGGCTACTTCAGATGTACAATCGGTTTCATGTTTCTTAGCATTGATCAAAATAATATGGAGTAAATTTTAAAGACTGAAATCCAGATGTTCTCAATCTTCAGGAAAGCTTAGGCTTGTGCTGATGCCTTGGGAATCTTTAGACATCCAGGAAGATGCCCAGTGGGAAGAATGCAAGTGTGTATTCCTTCTCGTGAGATTAAATAATCTAATTTATGGTAAGGACCATTGATGCTCCATGGAGATTGTTTTCACATACAAAAATTTACGTAAATTTTGCCTATAGAATTTTAAGGAGAATAACAGTGCCAATTAGTTTTTAATAATTTGACAAAATTAATGAGAAAAACTATGAGTATTCATAAACAAACAAAAAACCTTTATTTTTTATTCTACCTGATACTCCATTGAAATCTTACCAAATTAATATGTAAGTTTCCTCATGAAAGCAATTTCATGAATCCTTTGAATAATTCTAATGAAAACAAGAAATCAGTTAGCTCAGTCTCAGATTTGCCACGATTAAAAGGAAGATCTCTTTTAGGGACATTTCTCCCTAAAAAAAATCTTCTAATAACTAAGGATATTGCAATATGCTCTGAATAGATGTTTAAAATCTTTCTCATAAGTTCTGAAAATCGCTCTCATTGAAACAGTCCCAGCTTGACAGCTCTGCAATAACCATTAAATATTAAAATAACATTAAAGAGCAACTGCTCAGTTCATGGATTTCGCTGCAAAACTCCGTTTCACACTAATGGGACTCACATAGCTAAATCCCCATGTGCTGAATGAAAATTTACCCCCAAGGATCCAAGAATCAGACACAGTCAAGAAAATGATAAATTCACTTACCAAAAAAAATAATAATAATAATCGATCCCCTACCCCCACAATTACTATTCATAGAATTGCAATCACATAATCGTTCAAAAATCAGATTGTCTAAGATTCAGCGGCATCCAATTTTGCATTCATATTATATACATTTGTGATGTAATAAAATATATATGTCAGTTGCAAGATAATTTGGATGTAATAAAGATATTTGTAAAGTTATTAAAAAATTATATCTCATTTACAAAGATTGCCTAAAGTCAAAATCTAATTCTAAATATTTTTGTGTGTACTATTTCTACAGATATTATCATCATAATGCTTAAGCTTAAGATTATTTTTTATTGTTACATTTAAAGTAACCATTTAATAGTATCAACATTTAAAGTTATATGGGGTGCTTAACTTCTCCAAAAGTATTTTTAAGGAATTATAGAAATGTGTTATACTGTACTGCATGTAATAACCATCCATGTCCACTATTCCGGAAACAGTTACAAACTATTGAAAAGACAGTTTGGGTTCTGGTTGGTTGGTTCAGTGGTAGAGAATCGGCTTGGCATATGGATGCCCCAGGTTCGATTCCCAATCAAGGCACTCAGGAGGGGTGAACATCTGCTTCTTCAACCTTTGTCCTTCTCTCTTCTCTCTCTGTCTTCCCTTCCCATAGCCATGGCTCGATAGGTTTGAGTGAGTTGGCCCTGGGCACTGAGGATGGCTCTGTGGCCTGCCTTAGGAGCTAAAAATAGCTCAGTTGCCAAGCAACAGAGCAATGGTCCCAGATGGGCAGAGCATCTTCCCCCACGGGGGCTTGTCAGGTGAATCTGGTCAGGGCACATGCGAAATCTGTCTCTGCTTTCCCTCCTTTCATTTAATAAAAAAATAAAAAGAAAGACAAAAGAACAGTGTGCTTAATAGAATGTAATCTAGACTAAATTTTAGCTTATCCAAATATCAAATTTTAAAAAAATCACTTAAATTCTCAAAGCCACACTTTATCAGCTATAAAATGAAGATGATCTTAGGGATCTTTTATGTCTGCCAGTTCATGATTTTCTTTTGTGGCAAATAATTTTGTTTATACTAAGTCTGGTTAGTTTTTCCCATTTCCCCCGCCCTCTCCCCCAATCTCACCCCAATACACACATACACATGCAAGCAAAAACATCAAAAGGAGAAAGAAATTTTTAAATCTTATATAGAATTATGGTATAAGTGTATTTATAATATTCTGTAAAATTTGTGAATGTCAAAGAATTTACCAGGCTTAACAGAAGCCTAGAGGATGAGAAAGAGGAGTAGCACTGTTTTCTTTACAAAGCACCTGGTTGAGTATATGGAGACCCAATCCCACCTGTGA
This sequence comes from Saccopteryx bilineata, assembly GCF_036850765.1. Lineage (NCBI taxonomy): Eukaryota > Metazoa > Chordata > Mammalia > Chiroptera > Emballonuridae > Saccopteryx > Saccopteryx bilineata. The sequence goes on from NC_089500.1 coordinate 15,804,129, forward strand.
TCTTAGACCTGTGATGGCGAACCTTTTTATAAAAACTGCCCACTTTTGCAGTACTGGTCAACCTGGTCCCTCTCTCCCACTAGTGGGCGTTCCAGTTTGGTAGAGGAGCAACCAAACTGCGCTGTGATTGGCCCACCATGAAAGCTGGAAATCCCACTAGTGGGCGGGAGGGACCAGGTTGACCAGCACTGCAAAGTGGGTGGTTTTTATAAAAAGGCTTGCCATCACGGCCGTAGACAGAGTACTTCACATCTCCAAAGTACACCTCTTTGAAAAATGTGGATATTGGATAAGATGATCATTACGTGCACATCCAGCTGTGAAATCAGATGCCTCTCACTAAAATATTACTATTATGACAGGCAAAGTAGTTTTTCTTAAGTATGTAGCAAAGAAAAGAAGAAGGTATGTGTGCATATTTGTGTTGTGTGTATATAAATATGAAAAATGAAGGCTAAGGGTAAAGTAAGTGTGGATCATTTTTGCAAATTTAATAATAGTAAAAGAACTGGGAGTTATCCTTAAAGATGAACAATTTCCAAATCTTTTTTGAGTGCTTGTGTGTCAGGCGTAAAGTGAATAGCACTGCAGACACTATCTCATTTAATCCTGACTATGAAATCTATGAGAAATAACTATAATTATCCCCATCTTCTAGATGAGAAAATGAAGGCTAGAGAACTTTATAGCTCTCCACAGCTATTGTCACTTGTGTACCAGGAGCTAGAGGGAAGGGGAAATGGAGAGTTGCTGTTAAATAGGTATAAGTTTCAGTTATGAAAGATGAATAACTGAGTTATGAGAGCTGATGTACAATATTGCGAGTATAGTTAATACTGTATTATGCACTTGAGTGTTAAGGAGGTCTCATGTTAAGTGTTCTTATAACAATTAAAAAAAGAAAACTAATGATCAATATTCCTCATGAACATAATTTTAAACTAAAACTTTAAACTAAATTTTAGCATATTAAATTCAACAGTATATAAAATGGATACTGTATCATGATGGACTGGGATTTATCCCTGGAATCAGATTGTTAAACAGTTAAAAATTTATCAATGTAAGTCACCATATTAAAAAACAAAAACAAAAAGTATAAACCCATTTAATGTTGACCGGTCCCAACATCAACATTTGCCAACTTCGAACATTAATTCTTGATTAAATACTCAGCAAACAAAGACTAGAAGGGAATTTCCACAATCACATAAAAGGTATATATTTAAAAAAAAAAAAGAAGTCTACAGCTGATATCATACTTAATGGTGAAAGGCCAAATACTTTCCCTCTAAAATCAGAAACAGGGTAAAAATATCTGGTTTTACTATTTCTATTCAACATTGCATGTATGCTTATAATCAGTGCAATAAGGCGAGACAGGAAATAAAAGGCATCCAGATTGAAAATGAAGTAAAACTGCCTTTCTCACTAGATATAATCACCTATATAGCCAATGTGGTAGAATCGACCAGAGTGACCACAGTCAAACTACTGTGATTTCAGTCCCATGGGCTCCTGGGGTGCCTCTCTGTTTCCAGGTATTTGTAGGTCTGGCATCAGTGGGAATTTCTTCCCCTCCCTCTCTACAGGCTGCAGTAGCCACCACAGGAATAAGGGTGGATCTATACACCCTACTGGACTTAGTAACACCCATATTTCCGGAGATAGCGACGGGGGGGGGGGGGCGACGGGGACGGGGACGGGGAGGGGACAGGGAAAAACCCACGCAGAAATGGGAAACCGTGCAGACGCCACACACAGTGGCTCCGTGAAGAAGCAATTTTTTTCCCTCATCAATATTGTAACGAAAGGTCGTTAAATGAAGCCACGTTATTTGAAGGCCTGCTGTACATCTAACTCAAATGATAACCCAATTTGCAGGACCCCTCCTAGCTTTGCAAAATGGCTAAGGTCTCTAACTTATTATTCAGCTTTCCCACCTGTCTGCCACCCCTAGCTAGCGACTAATCAATGCTCAGGTGTCCTTGAACCATGGCTCTTCTTCCGACTTTCTACAGGAGCTTCAGCCTCAGATTGGGCATCAGGACCAGCCGAGCTGCGCACCGGTGAGGCCAGCCCACCTTGCAGCCACGCTTCACTCTTCTTTGCTGCCCTGCACTTGCACAGTTCCTCCAACAAGCACGGGAGACCAGTCAGTGTTGCCCAGATGTTCTGGTCCTCAGGGGAGGCTCACAAGCTTCCAACAGACCCGCTGTCCCTCCCTACGTGGAGGTCAATGAGCAACTCTGGATCTTCCCTGAGGCTGTCTCTTACCCAAACCCATTTCTTCAGTCTTCAGGCTGACACACCAGTTGTTAGTTCGCAGCCCGACTGCCTTCCATGGAGGGCAAGGGGAGACCTAAGAAAAAGACAGACCATGTCAAATTGGTGGGTGGAAATTTTAATAAGCAAGGAAACTCACTTATGAGGCTTGTTTTGGGTGGCCAAAAGATCCCCCCACCCACTCACTAGAAAATTCAAAGTTTCTATATTGTCCTTAGCCGGGTTCAGTTACATATACTGTCCAGGTGGTCTCAATGACACTCTTATCTCAAGGCTGTGTCCTTGAGGCAGCTCCTGCTGCTGGAAGAAGTAGAACGCACATTCCAAGGGCATGGAGGGATGCGGGAGCCTCCAATTGCCCGCTCAAGCTCATGAGTCACTCAGCGGGCACTTCCTCTGGACGGCCTCCTCCAGCAACCATTGATTCATTACACAACATGTATGAATATAACGGTGCCGGATTCAAGAGGACAGATAGCCAGATAAATAAATCTACGTATCACACTGTACGATACCAGAAAATACACACTTAGTGGCAGAAAGTAGACTGCTGATCGCCTGGGCCTGGAGCTGAGAGATTGGGGAGGGAGCAGAGAGAAGTGGGAAAGAGAAATAACACAGAAGCATGAGAAACTCGGGAGTGATGGATATATGTGTTTCTTGGTTGATTGCATGGTTATTTATGAATGTCAAATGGATCATGTTCTACACTAGCAGTTTGTTGAATGTAGAATATTCCTCAATAGAGCTATTTTTAAAAAATACAAAAAGGCCAATTTTTTCATCAAATAAATAACTAATATTGTGGGCTCTTTTGCTCAGTGCTTTCTCATTTTTTTTTTCATCACAACAATCCAGTGATCTAAATATTCTGATTGTTTTCATTATATTATTATCATATTACTGTTCCCACATAATATATGATGAAAAGAGGCGCAGGGACATTACTCTGCCCAATGTCAGATAACCATTGTCAGCAAACATCATGTAGGATTCTTTATGAGCAAATGAAATAAAGGACAAACCTGATTTCATTACACTAGTCCTCAAACGTTTTCATTCCTGCCTCCTTGCTATCCCTTACTGTATCTCTTACTGTCTTAAGAAATCCTCACTACATTCAAGACTATGTATCACTGTCAATTTCCAATCTCCCCAGAAATGTGAGGTAAGGATGGTGCCATCTCTGCTGTCTAATGCACTAGCCACTCACCGTTTGTGCGACTGAGCACCTGTTATATGGGCTTATTTGAATTCAGATGTAGTGTAAGGCACAGCCTAGATTTTGATGATGTAACTATCTCATCAATATTTTTTATATAATTACATGTTGAACTGATAACATTTTGGATATATTGGGTTACATAAAAATATATTATCCAATAATTTTACCTCCTTATTTTTATTTTTTATAGGTGGTTTCTGAAATTCTAAGTAACATGTGTGTCTTTCATTACATTTTTCTAGGGTGGCACTGTTCTAAATCCTCCTGGGAAAGCAATGCTTTGCCTTGTCTTACAATCTCAGAAGAGCATGAACTTGTAGTTTAATTGTGGTGCTCTCTAGCTTCAGGTTTGTAACAAGGCGAAACCTTAAGGGAGGATGCCCCTAGGACAATCTATAAGAATGTGGGAAGAAAAATGAGCCCAGGAAAGGTAGCAGATGATTATTAGAAAGAAAACAGGGTGCAGCTGATTGTGAGCTCATAGTAGGTGGTGGAAAATATTCAACCCAAAGTCTCAGATCAATTTTTTTAAGTAAGTTCTTGTGCTGGAATGCTTTGGGGTTCAGTGTTATTGTTTTGATGCATCCATCTCTAGTGGGTATTTGCGGCAGTCATGAAAGATGAGTGGTTTTTGCCCAATCAAAGACTTACATGTGTTAACTCTGATGAAGGCAAGATTTGGGGCAGCAGCTGCCATTTCTGACTCTGTGGATTGAAATTTTGATCTCCTCCAAGGTTTTGCTTCATCCCAGACTCTCACGCACCATGGTCCTCTCTCCCGGGCTCTTAGTTTTCAGCTAGCTAGGGCTCTGCCACATTGTAGGGATTCATGAGAGCGTCAGTGAATCCTGGAAGCCCTTCTTGGGCTCACTGCACTAACTCTTTATTAGTCAGGTAGGTGCTTGGGTGCCATTGTGCTGGCAGAAAGCTACATTCCAGGACTTGAGAGGTAGTACTCAGTTCTTATCATTTATATGAAATCCAGCTCATGTAAAATATTGCTCAAATTGCAAAGCACAACAAATGTCAGAAAAGGTGGAGCCAGGTCTTTCAGTACAGTGTGCTTTGCTCAATTTATTCCTCTGAAATGCCTCATACCCCCACACTAACCAACCACCTCCCTTGGTGTAATCTTTCTATCTTGATAGATGTCTTCCTGTTGTAGCTGTTAAGGAGACAATATATAGCACCTTCTTTTTATAACCTTCTGATTTTTGAACCAATGGAAAAATAGACCCAAGAATCAGACACATGGTGAGAGACCATGGCTTTAGATTAGATACTCAGTCTCTCTAATCCTTCACCCCTAAATATGATAGACCCCCTACCCAGTCACCATTAGAGCTGGACAGCAAAGAACTATTCCAAGAATAGTGCATGAAGGTGTACACCAGAGTGCAAACGTCCTATAGTATCCCCCAAAGAAAATCCAACAAGGCACTGAGCTGAGCATGCTCAGTAATGTCAATTGAACTCTAATCCAATAAGCCTACAGGAGTGAGGCATAGGGAGAAGGCAAGTCCCTCTACATGGAAACTTTAGGTCGAGAAAGTAGGTGTCTTTCCCATTTCCCCAGCATGTCCCTAACATGTCCCCAACATGAATGTATTTATCTGCATATTGCCAAAGATGTAATAGGTTTTTATAAACATATTTTTAGTGCTTGGCATATAGACCTGTAGAATATATTTTCCTTGATGTTGGTTCTATTCATTTACCCAAAAATATTTGGTCAGATCCTGTGATAGGCTAGGATACTCTTCTAGGTGCTAGTAGGTAAAGAAACACAAAAATCCTGCCTTTGTGGTGCTTATACTGTAGCAGGGAAGACTAAAAAGAATAATAAGCAATTAAGTAAAACATATGGCGCCACAGATAGGATACGTGCTATTGCGAAAAAGAAAGCCAAAGAAGGGTGAGCACAGTAGTAGTAATACAAACAAAGTGATTAGGGGAGCCTCCCTGTGAAGGTGACATGAGAATAGCATCTGAATGTTATAAGATAAGAGAGTGAGCTTGTTGATAGCTGAAGGAAAGTGCTCCAAGCAGAGTAAACAGCAAGTGCAAAGGCCCTGTGGACAGATGTCTAATAGGCTGAAGGAAAAGCAAGAGGCTAGAGTGGCTGAGACATGAGTAAGGCAAGTTCACACATAATCACTGCCTTCAAGGTTAATTCATGGTCCTGTCATGTTACTCTTTCTTTTTCTGTTTATGTTTTAAAGTTTAGATTCTCTTTTTTTTTCTTTGCTTTTTCTGAAGTTAGAAACGGGGAGGCAGACAGACTCTCGCATGCGCCCGACCGGGATCCACCCGGCACGCCCACCAGGGGGCAATGCTCTGCCCATCCAGGGCATCACTCTGTTGCAACCAGAGCCATTCCAGCGTCTGAGGCAAGAGGCCACAGAGCCATCCTCAGTGCCCGGGCCAACTTTGCTCCAATGGAGCCTTGGCTGCAGGAGGGGAAGAGAGAGACAGAGAGGAAGGAAAGGGGGAGGAGTGGAGAAGCAGATGGGCGCTTCTCCTGTGTGCCCTGGCCGGGAATCGAACCCGGGACTCCTGCATGCCAGGCCAACGCTCCACCACCGAGCCAACCAGCCAGGGCCAAGTTTAGATTCTCTTAGGAGTTCTATTATAGCTCTTGGGTTCCCAGCCATCGTGTTCCTCCACACCACTCACAAGCTACACACGAGCCATATGTACTTTCATTTCTGCAGTTGTGAACCTGCCTTCCTTTCTTCAAACCCTGAAAACTCCTGGTGGGCAGAGTTGCTGCAAATCATCAGGTGTCTAGTGTGTACCTTACAGAAAGCAAGGTCTCAATATGTGTTTGGTGAATGACATGCTACACTGTTGCCTCAAAGACTTTTATGAAAATTCTGTCTCCAGATGACTCTGGATTTCTCTTTAATATTGAGCATGGGTTTCCACAGCAGAAAGGGTTTCCTTTAAAACACAGGGCTGACTTCCCGGCCAGGGCACACAGGAGAAGCGCCCATTTGCTTCTCCACCCCTCCGCCGCGCTTTCCTCTCTGTCTCTCTCTTCCCCTCCCGCAGCCAAGGTTCCATTGGAGCAAAGATGGCCCGGGCGCTGGGGATGGCTCTGTGACCTCTGCCTCAGGCGCTAGAGTGGCTCTGGTCGCAACATGGCGACGCCCAGGAGGGGCAGAGCATCGCCCCCTGGTGAGCGTGCAGGGTAGATCCCGGTCGGGCGCATGCGAGAGTCTGTTTGATTGTCTCTCCCTGTTTCCAGCTTCAGAAAAATGAAAAAGAAAAAAATAAAAAATAAAAATAAAAAAAAATAAAACACAGGGCTGACTGTTGGCATATTCAGTCCATACTCAGGACAGCGCACACCCACCTTTTGCAATTTGGTTGCTGGCATTTATATATGTATATTAATGTCACATTGCCTATACTTTACCTTCCCCTGTTGGTTTCACAACTATTTATTGAGGGTGTATTATAGTTTCTCAATGAATCAAATAGACCCCTGCCTTCTAGAGCTTATACCTAAAGGCTAACAACTTTAAGGTTGGACCTTGTCTTAGTTGTCATTGATTCTCACAGCCCACAACTTTCTTTGCCTAACATGCTCTATAAAACATACACAAATGTTGAGATATCAGAAAGCAGAGTTTTGTAGAGCCAAAAAAGTACGTTCTCATTTCTTTTACTCTAAATGGCTCAAACAGACTAATCAGGATGGAGAAGCGTATTTAACTCAATAACTGTCTCTTAAAACATGCTCAAGGTCCGTTTATTTCCAAGGAGGCACTTGGATAACTAAGTGATAACTAAAACCCTCCCTTGTGGAAATGTGGGCGGCAAGGTGCTAGGTGGGTCTAATTGTTTCCTTGCATTTTACATCTCTAAAACTATTGAGAGTGGGAGTTTAAGACTGTTGACAAGTTTTAGGCTCATGTGAAAAACAACTTAACGTGACTGCTTACTAAGGCCAAAGCCCCTTCAAATAATCAGGATATCAAAACCTTCCGATCATGTTATCAGGAGAAGAAGAAGATGGATTTGGGGAATTTTCCTAAAGTGCTTGAATTGATATTATCTTCTTGTGGTCTAGGAAATTTTGCTAACAGTCCTGCTGGTTTTCCATTAAGGGTCCAGTGCGATGGAGTGCGTGGGACACTGCTTTCATTTCTGGATCAAGTCTGAAGAAGACAGATTTGTAGTTTTTATCAGCATTAGCAGGGCTAAGCACATTTGTTCACAGGTGTTAGGAATTACCACTTGAATGCAAAGCTGGGCAGAAAAAAAATACTATTTGTCTAGTGAGAACATAGCAAGTATGTACACAGTCCACACCCTCAAATAAGGCATTATGTGTTCTGTATTGTCATTCACGTCTAAAAAAATTTGGCATGTCCTTTCCTTAGATTGAATTAGCACATGTTAAATGCCTACGATGACCATCATCATTGATAGGATGATAGCATTTCGTACCAGCGGCCGCCTTTTCATGATCAGTTTTTTTTTTGCTGAGATTTTGAATTAATCTATCTCAACTTTTAAAAACAAGAAAATGGGACTTGCAAATAGTGGCATGTAAAGTTCTTTGGCAGAGCTCTGATTAGGACTCAAAGCACCTAATTCCAAAGCCTTCATATCGTCTCTGGGGGGTCGTATCTTCCGGGCTTGTCCTGTGGATTCTTTGGGGACCAAACATGCTAAAGGCAAGCAGCCTGTATCCGGCAAACAGTGGAAATAGTTCTCAGATTCACTGGCTAGGTAACATAGGGGGAAACCCCCATGAAACCTCGCAACAGTTCTCTTATAATTTTCTGGAAATTTTATCATAAAATTCTGTATCCCATTTAATTTATCATTTGACTTGTTGACCTTCAAGAGCAACAAACACATTTGTTATTTTTGTTTTGTTTTTTTCTTTTTTCTTTTTTTTTCTTTTGTATCTTTCTGAAGCTGGAAACGGGGAGAGACAGCCAGACAGACTCCCGCATGCGCCCGACTGGGATCCACCGGCACGCCCACCAGGGGCGACGCTCTGCCCACCAGGGGGCTATGCTCTGCCCCTCCGGGGCATCGCTCCACCGTGACCAGAGCCACTCCAGCGCCTGGGGCAGAGGCCAAGGAGCCATCCCCAGCGCCCTGGCCATCCTTGCTCCAACGGAGCCCTGGCTGCGGGAGGGGAAGAGAGAGACAGAGTGGAAGGAGTGGGGGAGTGGAGAAGCAAATGGGCGCTTCTCCTGTGTGCCCTGGCCGGGAATCGAACCCGGGTCTCCCGCACGCCAGGCGGACGCTCCACCGCTGAGCCAACTAGCCAGGGCCAACAAACACATTTGTATCAGATATTTTGTCAGACACTCTTAGAATCAAAACTATTCCTCTTGGTTTATGCGTTTTCCTGGAAGATGGGAATAGATTCTAGTGTGCCCATGAATTTTTTTAAAGAAAATACCTAACTTGGAAAATGAATAAAATATGCATTTAAAATTCATCCCATTCTCTAACAATGAAGAGATTTGGCATAAGTAATACGTTCACCTCTGCCCATGGTGCCTACAGTGCTATAGATATTGTTGAGCATATGGTACATGATGTCACCCACTGTTTTCATTCCCCCTTTCCTCTGAGATATGCAGACTGGGCCCCATCAGCATTTCTAGAGAGGATAATATAGTTATATCAATTTACTGAGTTTGGATGTGCAAAAAATGAATTAGGTAACACTTTCCTAGCAATAGAAGTATATGCAAACAATGTTATTGAGTGAACACTATGACTGAATTTAACCTAATTGTTACAGTAGATAAATATTATCTAGTACTGTATTTCAATTTTCATCCATCCACCAGAAGAACAATCACCACGAAATAAAGATGATTTTAATCAGGATCAAGTCTGTATTATTGGTATATTTCTAGATTTTATTTCTTGGGAAACATTTATTCCCCTGCTCAAGTTATAGATATTCCTTGTTGTTGGGAGTGAAGATTTTACAAAGTCATCTCAGATCCGTGCAGCTTCAAGTTTCTAATAACTAAAAAGAGAGGGAGACAGGAGTCTCAGTTGTTCTCTTCCAGGGTGGGTCAGCAACCCCTGTACCAACTCACCAAACTCAGTGGCATGCCTAGCTCCAGGGTCTTGCCAGCCATCATCATTTCTATTCCTCCTCGTCCCCCTGGCTCCTGCTAGCAGAGTCCTGGCACATAGGAGGCTGTCCCTGAACGGTAGCCATTATCATGACCACTGGGCCTTTTCTAACCACACCCTACTTTCCAAGGTGGTAAAATGGGGCTCCCTACAACACAGGTTACTGCAGGTCCTTTGTAGAAGTTGGTTCTTCATCTATTGGTTCCTGAAGATGCTGGGATTTCCCTGTTCCCTTTCCCCAGTGAGATCATGTCATGCCGTGTCCCCTGCCACTCTGCTCCCCGTCTTGATGCCCTGTATTTTTTACCCTGCTGAGACTGGGCGAGCAACACTCTGAAAGAGAAGACTCTCTTTGTCCTGCTCTTAAAACCTGGACCCATGCCAGCTCCAAGTGGGCCTCCAGCATGCCTTTCTTAACCATTTGCTAACCTTGCAACAGCAGACTCAGCAAGGCTTGTCTTCCCCACGCCAGAGGAAGAGAAAAGAGGAAGATGAGGAAAGGAAACTTGCCCCCACCCTCAGTGAAGGCTTCCCTGTTTGTGACCCTGGCACATATCAGAGTTATTTCTCCAAGATTTCTGGGGTAGCATTAGAATGATGGTGTAAAAAATGGAGAATCTTCTTGCAATACATTGATGAGCTGGCAGAATTAAATCCTTCCCTTGGTTAATTATGTGCAGAAGTTTTGTATCTAGTGCTTTTTAGAAAACTATTGTTAAGATAAAGCAAAAATAGTAATTATCCAGTCACTCAATAAAAAAAAATGTGTCCATTGCCTGCACTGTGCATGGATTTACAGTACATCTGCACCACTGACAGACAATGGAAGTCACACCAGGAGCCCACCCTTTAGCAGCTGAGGGTTCCCAATGACATGATGTCCTACATGACAGAGTTCCGATGGCATGACATGGATAACATGAACATCAGTCATACTCTGAGCTTCTGAATGATGGTTACTATAAGGAGATCATACTACTGTATACTATTGTATAATCCAGGAGTCAAATAAATAGCTTTCTCCTTAGGAGAAGTAATTATTTCCTACTCTGTGCTCTGAGGTGGTCTCCTGACCTCGTGATGAAAAGATATGCTCTTGGTAATATGTTATTTTTTTCTGGTCATAGATACGTTTGCCTATTCTTTTTTAGGATTGATAGCTGGCCTTTCCAAATTGGCTTGACCAGTAGCAAGGATGCAGCCTGTGATTATATTTATAAAATAGAATAACCTTAATTAGTAATTTATTGACCATAGTGAATAACTAGTACCTGCTTATTCCATTGGTTATAACTAATTTATTTATTTATTTACTTACTTACTTACTTACTTACTTACTTATTTACTTGATTATTTTGTATTTTGCTGAAGTGAGAAATGGGGAGGCAGAGAGACAGACTCCTGTGTGCTCTTGGACTGGGATCCACCCAGCATGCCCACTATGGGGAGATGCTCTGCCCATCTGAGGGGTTGCTCCCTTGCAATCAGAGCCATTCTAGCACCTGAGGCAGAGGCCATGGAGCCATCTCAGCGCCTGGGGCTAACTGTGCTCCAATGGAGCCTTGGCTGCGGAAAGGGAAGACTGAGATAGAGAAAAAGGAGAGTGGGAAGGGTGGAGAAGCAGATGAGTGCTTCTCCTGTGTGCCCTGACTGGGAATCGAACCTGGGACATCCACATGCTGGGCCGACGCTCTACCACTGAGCTGGTTGGCCAGGGCCAATATAACTATTTTAATAGTCCCTCTTAGAAATCTGCAAAGAAATATATTCTGGGATTGATAATACATTATAATATATTTCAGATCATATATAACACCTTCATAAAGCAGCATGACCTAAACAGTAAATAACAATAGTAATACATAAGTTAATGCTCAAGTAACAACTCATAATTTGCAAAGTATGTGTGAATGCATTAACTTTTTCAACCACTCCATACAGTAAATAAAATGATCCTCATTTTTTAGATGGAGAAACTGTGGTTCTAAGAAATTCAGACGTTTGTCTAGAGCAGAGGTTCTCAATCGGGGTGACTTTGATCTCCAGAAAACACTTGATAATGTCTGAGAACCTTTTGGTTGTTACAACTGGGTGGGGGGAGGTTGGGGGAAGGAGACTGCTACTGGCATTTGATGGGTAGAGACCAGGGATGTTACTAAATAACCTACAATGCACAGGGCAGCCTTTCTCATCAAAGAATTATCTGGACCAAAATATAAATAGGACTAAAGTTAGGAAAAGTTGGTCTAGGATCCCACAGTTGGTAGGATCAGAATCTAGATTTATTATTTTTAATCCAGTTCTTTTTCTATTATTTACTAGTGAAAGTTAAATAGGGAAGCACAGTCTATTGCATTTTATATTATGTTTATTTTGCTCCTCTTGTTCCTGGGCCCCTGAAAAGGGTGGGAAGGATACCATTAGTAGACACAGAAATGTTGTTAGGGTGTGAAATTACTGTCAGTGACAATGGAAAAGCTTTTAGCATAATTTCCACCCCTTCCCTCTGGCCTACTTTTCCAACTTCATGAAACTCTGTATCTGCAATTACATTAAAAAAAAAACAAAAACAAAATAGAATCTCCCTCTGTTTTTCCAGTTCTAACACTGAGCTACACAACATCTAGAACCAGGCAGGCAGGATGAAAGGCAGGTGTCAATGATGGATTAGCGCATGTGTGAGTTCGCAATTATCGATGGTAATGGCCCATGGATATAATGTAGATTTGCCAAAGCCACTGATAACCCAAAAGGCATTTTTACTGAAATTTGGAACACAAAACATTATTTTAAAGGAGAGTCATCTATCTAATAATTAATTTTGAGGTAAGCTACAATAGCAGTTATTTTTAATTCCCCGAGGCAGGAGAGGCATCCAGGAATGTGCTCATCAGCAGGGATTGCCAGGAAAGATTAAAAGCTGGAAGAGGAGAAGGCTGGCTGAGGAGCTGCGGGAGAGGCACAGCGTGGCTGGAGAGAAGAGTGAAGGCCATGCACCCAGAGCTGGACAGCCTGGTTCCCACCGGCTCTGCGCACCTACTAACTTGATGTTCATGAGCCAGTTGCTTAACTCCTCTGTCCTTCAGTTTGCTCGCCTCTAAAATGGGAAATTACATAGTGCCTACCTCATAGGGTAGTCCTGAGAACTAAATGTATTTTAAAATGTGCCTGTCATAATGCTCCAGGAATGAGCTTTAACCGGTTTGAGCCTTATCAACGTAATTTCTTAAGGATCAACATAAACAAATCATTGTGTGGTTTAGATCTAAAGTTAGCGACTCCTAGCCCTGGCTGGCTGGCTCAGTGGTAGAGCGTCTGCCCGGCGTGTGGATGTCCTGGGTTTGATTCCCAGACAGGGCACACAGGAGAAGCGCCCATCTGCTTCTCCTCCCTTTCCACTCTTCTTCCTCTCTATCTCTCTCTTCCATCCCACAGTCAAGGCTCCACTGGAGCAGAGTTGGCCCCGGCACTGAGGACAGCTCCATGGCCTCTGCCTCAGGTGCTAGAATGGCTTCAGGTGCAATGGAGCAACACTCCAGATAGGCAGAGCATCGCCCCCTAGTAGGCATGCCAGGTGGATCCCAGTCGGGCTCATGCGAGAGTCTGTCTCTCTGCCACCCTGCTTCTCACTTCAGAAAAAATACAAAAACAAACAAACAAACAAACAAACAAATAAAGTTAGCGTCTCCTTAAGGTAATACAGTTAGAGCTCAGCTGAGGCTTTTGTGTTGAAGCTTAAGGGGAACCAGCAGATGTCTCCTCCTGTAGGCAAACAGAAAAAGCTTAGAGCTTCAGGTCTTGGTGGCAGCCATTTGTGGGAACAGCGGGAAGTTAGTCTGACATGTAAAGTTGGACTAAGCTAAGAGAAATGCAGACAAATGATGCTGAAGACCTAACTGATGGCTCTAGATTTTTTAGATCTGCAAGCCCTTTATTGTTTAAGCCAATTTGATTGGATTTTTCTACTGCTTGTAGCCCAAACAGTGTTTCTTGTAACCTGTACCCAGCATCTCTCAAATGATTCTCGTTACCATGGCCATAGCCACAGGCTACTTCAGACTCTTATGATCACTGGTGGAAAGAAAGGCAATAGTTTTTAACTGGTCTCTGCTCTCTGCCTTCAGTTTCTTCTTATCTTCTTTTTCTTCTTCTTCTTCTTCTTCTTCTTCTTCTTCTTCTTCTTCTTCTTCTTCTTCTTCTTATCTTCTTTATTCTCCATATTGCTTCCCAAACAATCTTCTCAGGTATATTTGATCACTTTAGCTGTGTGCATGATCCAAATGGTTCCACACAGCAGGAATAAAGGCCAATGAGTCCAAATTTGCTGACCGAGTTTTAACACGTTAGTTTATCCATTCCACTGGTGAACCCTAACAAGATCCTTACTCTTTAGCCTCCCCGCCTTTGCCAGAGTTAATACTTCAGCCCAGAATGTCCTTCTCATCCTACCCGCTATGGTGATGTCCCTTCCCTTTCCAGTACCACGCCAGCCTCATCTTGCCTAAGGAGCCTTCTTAGATTTCTCCAGCTGATAATTACTCATTGTGCAATCGTCTCATGGCATGATCCTACCTTTTGATAGCTCTCTGATCAGTCTGTCAGGAGTCGGGTGATTTATATGTGTCTGGCCTACCCACTAGGGTATAAAATGCTGGAAGATCAGGGGCTCTGTTTTTTTCATTTTAAATTCCTCACCACACCTTGCATAGAGCTTTTCATAGACAAACCACTCACTGAAGCTATGTCATGTGGTTAGTTGACTAGAGATGAAATTTCCTTTAGGGGAGGAGGTTAAGTTAAAGTTAGAGAGGTAAGCAGAGGCTGTGGTAGGGGAACCAACAGCATGGGCAGCATTTTAAAATCAAGTTAAGTATATTCAGTTCAATTTTATTTCACTTTGAAATACTTGAAATTTTCTTGAGCTGTTTTCAACATTCCTTCTATCCTTTCTTCATTGTACATCTTGTTTAAGCTATCTTTTTATCCATCTCCTTTTCTGTGGTGGGAGATGGCTGTTTGTTTAGAAGTAATACAAAGTTTGAGAAGAGAAAAAAAATCCAATGAGAAAGTGATTATATTTCTTTTCTCTTCTCCATTATGATCCCAGAATATGCTTCATGAATACCCTTGCTAGCAAAACAATGAAGCCCATCTACAAAAGGGTGCCCTTAAATATATTTTGTGGCAACTTTGTACCCACATACTATACTATGTATATAACCTGAAACACCCTTTTGTAAAAGAACACTCTTAATGCATCCAATGCATGTTGGTATTTTCTAGGTTGTTCTATTTCACTTCAAAGAAACAAAAAGTTGATCACAACCCGGTAAGTAAATTCCATGACCATAAAGAGTTGAAACTTGCAATACGAAAAGTGTAACAATTAAGAGTATATATCATAATTGTTAGATTACAGTCATTGGCTGAGCACTCTGCCAGCCCAGTGCTTGTACTAACATTGTTATACTTAATGTGTAATAATAATTCTATGACAAATTATTATGCTTATTTTATGGATGAGGGTAGAGTCAATTACCCAAGATCACATAGCTACCACATGGCTTAGCTGAGACTAAACATAGATGACCATGTTTCTGTTCACAGCTTAGTGACATGTGTCATGACTTTAGGTCACAGCCAATTTCAGTGGAGAGCTGCATATGTTGAACTTTTAACCTTGAAACACATGCAGGGAGGATGAGGCAACCAGGGGACAAAGTGTTCTATACACAACGTCTTCATTTCATCTGGAACTCTATTCCTGCTGTATTCTCCCAACTCCTAAGTCCCTCAGAAAATGACAAAACCCTTAAAACAGAACATTCAAACTAAACAGTAAGTCCAGTTTTATGATTAGGAGGAAAACTTCTAGAAGGCTGGCACTAAATCTTTTGAGACTTCTTTAAATGAACAAAACTCCATGGACATTAAGGATGAGCTCATTTTTTAAATCTTTTCTTTTCAAAAAAATCCCCCAAATATCTAAAAGTAAAGTCAAAATTCTTCTCTATTATATGCCTAGGTCCAATAAGAAGGTTTGTTATTTTAAACACAAATCTGTTGTCATCCAACTTGATTTCCAAAATTGCTTGATTTTCTGGGTTATTTGTGATAGAATAACAAATCAGTTCCATTAAACAGTCCTTTAGGTGCCAAGCTGTGTGCCAAGTCATTAGGATACAAAATCTCGCTATTCACCTTTATAAATGAAACAAGTACCGAAACCTAATATACACAGCAATGGCACAGCAGTGGGATTCATGTATAATCAGTTGTACAAGGTGCAGAGGAAAAACAGTGGATTGTAGCATAATTCCAGGAAAGCAACATTTTGACTTTACTTTTAGATTTTTGAGGGGTGGGGTTGGGGGAAAGGAGAGGGAAGAAAACATAACTGACAATCTTTCAATTTTAGTGTTCACAGAGTTTTGTTAATTTAAGAAGACAAAAGATTTAATGCCAGCCTTCTGGAAGGTTTCCTTCTAATCATAAAACTTTTCTCTGTTATAGTTTGTGTGTTCTATTCTAAGGGTTTTGTCTTTTTTTTTTTTCTTTTTGAGGAACTTGCAAGTTGGAAAAATAGGGCAGGAATAGAGTTCCAGAAAAGAAATGAAGATGTTTCGTGTGGAGCATTTTGTGTGTCCCCTGGTGGTCTCATCCTCCCTGTGTCTGTCACAAGGTTAAAAATTGAACATATGCAGATCTTTGCCACAGTTGGCTGTGACCTAAAGCCATGGTGCATGTCACTGAGCTGTAAGCAGAAGTATGGTCTACCTGTGTTTAAATCTCATCTCAGCCATGTCTAGGTGTGTGTCCTCAGGAACTTTGTTGTGCCCCAAGCCTCAATTTCCTCATCCATAAAATTATATCGCAATGAAGCAATACAATGGCAGCATTTTTTATTGTATTCATTATAATAAAAAGGCTGTCCTCATAGTTTGGTAGATTAAGATAATTATCCTTAATTTGTTGTTCTATTTTTAGTGTTTAGGATTCAGGTAATAAAGAACCATTAGCCTGTTGCAAATCAAACCGAATATTCACCAGCACTATTTACCACAATGAAACCAAGCTAAAATGAAACCTAATGAGAAGCTGATTTGAAAAAGTATGGAAGCTGCACTCTTCAGTGTAAGTGTGAATGTTGAGGATTAAGACATGTTCTTCATTCATTTCTTTAACAAATATAGACTATCTAATGTGTATCAGGCACCTGCACTACATGTGGATACGTAGGGTGAAGAAGATTCATGTAGTCCCTGCATTAGGGAGTCTATCTGCTGATGAGTGAGACAGGCAATAATAATCAAATATATTAACAAAAGTATCTCACCTGGGAAAGGTTCAGCTAAGAATAGAAAGCTGGCAATGAGGAAGAAAATATTAAAATAGGTGCTTACTTTAGACAGAATGGTTATGAAGATCTCTAGGAGGACATGCTGTTTAAGCTGAGACCAGAAGGATGACAATGAGCCAACTGTGTGAACAGCCAGAGAAAGAATAATCGTGGGATCAGTCAATGCAAAGGCCCTGAGGTACGTGGAACTTTTTGGGTATTGAAACT
This sequence comes from Saccopteryx bilineata, assembly GCF_036850765.1. Taxonomy (NCBI): domain Eukaryota; kingdom Metazoa; phylum Chordata; class Mammalia; order Chiroptera; family Emballonuridae; genus Saccopteryx; species Saccopteryx bilineata. The sequence continues at coordinate 15,821,333 of NC_089500.1, forward strand.
CTGGTCTTTTCTCACACGCGTACTGATTGCACGCCTCTTCCTCTGTGCTCCAGCTGCTTTTCTGACTCAGAGTTGCAGTATGTGTGAGACTTGTGTTTGCAGTCCTGGTTGGCCATACTTTCTTGATAAATCAACCTGAAAACATACTAGGGTAGCCCTCTCTTTCCCACTCATCTTCCCAGCCAGTGTCTTGCTCAATGTGACTTTGCCATTTAGTCAAGACTGCCTTTGATATTTATATCATTCTAAGTTCCTTGCCTATATTTTTGCGCCAGGTCTTGAGAGATTTACTGCAGACATAGGTAGATATTCAAAAATTATTTTCTGAATTTTTGGATGAATTTTATTAGATCATTCAAGATCTGATTTTGTTTGTTTGTTTCTTTGTGGTTGTGTCTGCTTATTTATTTTAACATGGTCAGGGTTGAGGGAGAGCAAAGTGAGTAAAATTTGAAGGAGAAAGTTATGGTACTCTGGACTGGCACTCAGTTATTGGGGGGCTACTTCTGGCTCTTTAGCTCATTAGTGGCATCGTACTTGAGCCTTGACATCTTCAACTAAAATGAAGGGTTGGGTCCGTGTACCCTTCAATGTCTGTTCTTTTCTATGACTCACTAGGTTTCAATATTTGCCTCTCCTCTATGCTCCTAAGAAAGAAATGTTATTTTTAGGTAGCAACTCAGTTTATGTCATAATGATGCCTTACATTTGGTAGGGCTTTGTCATTTTCAGACCTTTTATCTCCACTATCTCGTTTGATTTTAACCAGCTGTATAAATTATTGAAGACATGTTAATTATTGTATATCGCACAAAATGTTAAACTTGCCCAAGGTCATAATTCAGTAGAAAAGGGAATGAGACTTGTATATACTGTCCTGACTATACGTGGCACACTTAATTGGATAGAATCTCTACCTTGTGTGAATGGAACAAAAAAAAAATTTTTTTTTTTTTGCACTTTTCCGAAGCTGGAAACGGGGAGGCAGTCAGACAGACTCCCACATGCGCCCGACCGGGATCCACCCGGCATGCCCACCAGGGGGCGATGCTCTGCCCCTCTGGGGCATCGCTCTGTTGTATCCAGAGCCATTCTAGCACCTGAGGCAGAGGCCACAGAGCCATCCTCAGCGCCCAGGCCATCTTTGCTCCAATGGAGCCTCGGCTGCGGGAGGGGAAGAGAGAGACAGAGAGGAAGACGAGGGGGAGGGATAGTGAAGCAGATGGGTGCTTCTCCTGTGTGCCCTGGCCGGGAATTGAACCTGGGACTCCTACATGCCAGGCCGACGCTCTACCACTGAGCCAACCGGCCAGGGCCTTAACCCCTAGAGTAGTGGTCACTACTAGGGACTGTCTTGAAATGCTGAAATCTAAAGAATCTTTTTTTTTCTCTAATTAAACACTTTAGTTGTAAGGATCAGCCATCATATGCACAGGAGGCAAGATGGTCTTCATAATAATTGAAAAAGTATCCCTAGAGATTTCTTCCTAGAAAAAATTATCTGCCCTCCTGGGAACTTCCAAGACCATTCTGTTTTATCTGAAGAGCAGTCTCTGCTGCTTACTTCTAGTTCTTGTTTCTCCATAGCCATGGCTCTCACCTGAATTGGCTCCCTGATGACAGCTGGCGAGCTGACTTCATCATGTCAAACCTGTCAGTCACCCTAGACTCTTTGAGTTCCTGTGGTTCAATCAGCTAGGGCTGGTGGAATTGGGACTCATGTGGCACCCACTTTCAGTTCTACTTCTATATCAGGATTTATGAACAGGTTCCTAGTGAAGAGAGCTTATATATGGAGCAGGCATCCCAAACATATATACTGCTTTATACTTTAAGTTTCACAAAATTCTAGTGACTTTGTTTCCAGGGTGACTCCAATCATCATAAGTGTACTTATTCTTCTCATAGTTCAAAACAAAACAAAAACAATCCAAAGTTGTTCCTTACTTTAAAATAGGAATGGAAGTTTTATGGTGTTCTGATGGAAAGGTACCATTAAGGGGAAAAAATAAAATAAAATAAAGCTCGAGTCATCAATTGCGTGCATTTAGGTCCCAGACCTGATCTTATCATTGATTTCTGGACAAGTCATTTATTTTCCCTTAAAATTCAAAGGAAGAGGGGATTTTAAAATCTAGAAAGTAGAAGGGATTTAATGGGATTATTTAATCTAGCCTCTGCATTTTACTGTAAAAGACACTGACATCAAGCTTCAGGATTAAGCTGATTAAAGAAGTAGAGCCAGTGGAATATTTCTTCTAAACAAACATTTGTGATTTTTTTGTTACATCATCTCAGTAAAGCATGTAGAGGCTGACTCTGAGAATCAGAGATAATACTGTGATTTATAATGCAGCATAAAGTAGTGTCTAAATGTAAAAATATTATTTTATGATGAGAGAATGGAATGAAAACAGAAGACAGAAATCTTTCAAAGTGCGGACAGACAGGAAACAAATTATAAATGCCCTAATTCTTGTTCTCTAAACATTTACATATAAACAAAAGATCTTGAAAATTAATCTGAACTCTATTACTGCCACAAAACTGTATCAAAAAATAGAGATTAGGACAATCCTTTTAGGACAATCCTGCTGCCAGATGGTAAGGAATATGGTTGAATGTCGACTCTGATCATAGATGACCTGGCTTCAAAGGTGGGCTCAATTAATAAAGTTGTGTAATTTAGGTATTTTTTTTTATCACTTATTAAATTGCCCTGGTTTATACTCAACAGTATGTCAAAAAAGGTTGCTGCCACCAATCTGTTGCTAACAGGTCCCCAACCTGGGGTGCAAAAGCAGAAAAAACTTTAATCAAATAAATAGTTTGCAAACTGGGGAAATACAGCTTCTGGAGGAAAACAAAAATACACACCATGGAGACAAACTACAATCCACTTTTTATAAAAAAAATTACCTTCCCTAGTCCCTGATGGGTCCATTTTTAATAAAGTAAATGGGGAATCCAAATTTGCAAAGTCTGATTGGTTTAAATAGCACTGCCCTGATTGGTCATTATAGAGCTGCTCTGATTGGTCAGATAGGATGCAAATAAGGGTAACTGTACAGTTCTGATTGGATAGGGCATGTGTCAGCCCATTGGTTGACACAGGACAGCAAGAACTGCTTTATAAGGGTGGGCTCAGGATGTGAGAGCCTAGTGCAGGAAAGAGGCTAGCAACTTAATGTGTGGCTTTCCCTGAAAAGCTAAGTGTGTAGGAGGTCTCTGCTGCAACTGTTGCTAGAGATTTTGGGTGAAATGAACTATAAGGAGTCCTTCTTGGCATGAATAATCTTGGTATATTCTTTCGCAAGGTTTGTAGCTACTTATTTTTTACCTGTAAAATACAGTAGTAACACATACTCTGTTGAGTCATTCTCAGGATTAAAACAGCCAATATTTGTGAAATTCTTAGAACAGTGTTTGGGCGCATGTATACCCACAAAATAAGTGTTACCTATCCTTGTTATTACTGGCTTTTCACTGGTTTGTGGACTAAAAGTTATGCTCTTTAATAGAGAAACCTCCGTTCAAAATCCCATGGGCTTGATTAGAGCTATCACTTGGTTTAGCAAAAAATTATAGATGAAAAGGAAAGATTTTAGTGATGGCTGTATCTTTATTCTTGTTATTCTTATTTAATTCTTAAAGTGGGTATTGTTATTTGCATTTCACAGACTAGGAAACAGGTTAGAGACAGCAATTGCTTGCCAAGTACTAGAAGTTGATTCAGTAGTGGTTCATGGTACAAACTCAGTTTGAGTGCACAAAGCAGTAAATAAAGATCTTTTCCAAGTTGAGAATACTCAGACCTGCAAAGTTCTCACTTTGCCAGAGGTCTAGGAAAAGAGGCATGTGGGCAGTAGAGGAGGAGAGGACCCACATCCCATTTCAAGCCCAGGAGCTACAGCTTGGCTCAGGGGACCTTTTCTAAAATGCTTGAGCCTCCCCACGAGGTCAGGTTTCACCCAGAGAGAGAACGAGGGCCCTGGCTTTCTGTTGGTGAGGTCAGAGAGGCCTATGCTGAGCCTCCCTCAGGGTGAACCAGGGGATCAGACTCCCTTGTGCAAGTCTGTGTTAAATTCCTTAATTTAGAAACTACACATCTGAGTAAACAAGGAAGGCCAAGCAACGGGGAACAAGGAGAAGTATGCAGGAATACGGTGCCTGCTAACGGCCCCAGTCACGGGAGCTCTTACATTTTGGCCCCAAGCGCGACACCCGCCCCCTGCCCCGGAGGAGGCGTGGCCCACAGGAGCCGCCATCTTGGGCGCCTCTCTAGGCGCTCTGTTTACCACTCTATGGTCACCCCACTCCCGCCCCGCCCCTCCCTAGTCATTGTCTGGAGCAGCAGCCGCGGCCGCAGCGCCTTCTCTTTATAAGCCCGCAGTGCCCGGATGTGAATGGATTACAATGTATCTTTCAGGGAAACCTATTATTATCAATGTGACTCCACGGGGGAGTCAATGGTGATGATGATGAGGAGGAGGAGGATGATGATGAGACACCTCTAAACTTGGAACAAGTTTAAGACTTTATAAGAGGAGAAGAAAAAAAACCCACCAACAAGATTTGTTTGAGGAAAAATAACTATCCTGTATTGATTTTTATAAACAATAAGAAAAAGTTGTTGGATTTTTTTTTAAATGATTTCTTTTTTGGGGGTGGCAATTTTGTTGCAGTTTTATGGTGGAAAATGCAAAAACCAGAGCCAGGTGCATAATCTTGTATTCTGTGGATATCCCTGGAGCAGAACTGAATACCAGTTAAAATACTTTTTTGGGGGATACACATGTGAGATACTAAGTACTTGCAGAAGATTTTTGTTTCTCTTTTTAAAAGTCACTTACCTTGGAATATTGTGAGCATATTGTGGCCATTTAAGGTAACGTTACAATTTGCTGTCAGAGTAAAACTGTATGTAATTGAATTGAATTTTTATAATGTCGATCCCAATGTTTTATTAAAAGAAAAGGAACAACCTATTAAATTATTGCCAATGAGAAGAAGTGTGTGCATGTTTGTATGTATTCGCACATATAGCAATAACAGGGTTTGTAGAATCTGTATTCTAATACACGTTAAAATCGCGTATGTTGCATATACTACTGGGTAATACTGGATATAGTACGCTTGTTATTATGAAACGATAGAATTATGAAGCTTAATTTTTATCCTGAAAAGTGATGTAAAAAAGTGTGTGTTAAGAGCAAGCAGGGCCTGTAATGGTAAATGTTGAATTAAAAACTTACAGTGCTGGCGAACGGGACTTAGCGTGCCTAGAACTCAAGTGTAAAAACAAAACAACATCCACCCTCAAAAATTGCTTTTTTTTTTTTGGCGAAGTTTGCAGCTATACTATTCTATGACTTTAAAGGGAGGGGAAAGAAAGTGCAATTAAGATTTCGCCCCCAACGCAAAACTATCGAAATGAAAATCTCCCCAGTAAAATGTGGCTTGGTTTATACATGGAAAAGAAAAATATTGTTCCTCTTGGCAAAGTCTTTTTGCATCACGTGTATTTGCAGCCTAGTATAAACTTGCTTTGCCGTGTGTAGATGTGTGAGTTAAAGGGAGAGTCAGAGAAAGAAAGAAGTGAGGGGATGTAAACTCGAATAAAATTCAAAGTGCCTCCGATGGTTGAAACGGGCAAAAACTGAACTGTTCTGGCTTCAGATCGTAACTGACGATCTGAGGGAAAATGAGGTGCTCGATGAATTTTCGTTTGTATGTTTTTGTGAGGCGGGGGAGGCGTTGAGATTATTTTTCCGGGGGTGCTGGGGGTGCATCCCAGCCAGCCCGACCAGAGTAAGCCGCGTCACCCCTCCAGAGCCCCCCCACCCATTTCTTTGCTGAACTTGCAATTCCGTGCGCCTCGGCGTGTTTCCCCCTCCCCCCTTCCCTCGTCCCCTCCCCTCCCCGGAGAAGAGAGTTGGTGTTAAGAGTCAGGGATCTTGGCTGTGTGTCTGCGGATCTGTAGTGGCGGCGGCGGCGGCGGCGGCGGCGGCGGCGGCGGCAGCGGCGGGGAAGGAGCAGGAGCGGGCGCGGGCGCAGGAGGAGGAGGAGGTGGTGGTGGCGGTGGAGGCAGTGGTTAGACATGAACGCCGTCTCGGCGCCGGCGGTGCACCGAGAGCCCCTTCTCGCGCGCGGGCGGTAGGTACCGGCGCCGGCGGGGCTCGGCTGGGCTGATGCGCTGGGCGGCGCGGGCGCGGGGCTCGGGCTCCGCGGCCCCGCACGCGGCTCCGCGCCTCCGGTGCCACGGGCTCCTGGCGCTCCCAGAAGAGACACCCCTTCCCCTCCCGCTCCTCTTCCCTCCCCCTCCTCTTGGCCCCCCCGCCCCCCTGCTCGCCGGCAGTGCCACTTAGAGAGACCGATGACTTTGCCAAGGGCCTGACTTCAATTTTTACAGTCCTTTCTTTCACAAATTAGGGTGCTGGACAATTACAGGACCCGACCCTCCACTCTGCTCCCCCCTTTCTCCGACCCTATCACCCCTCCCCCTTTGGACGTGTTTTTCACTCCAGAGACGCTCATCTTTAATTTCTTTATAGCTACTTTGAAATGCAGAGGGGAGTGGTGTGAGTGAGTGTGCGTGCGTGCGTGTGTGTGTGTGTGTGTGTGTGTGAGGGGGTGGGATGGAAGGTGGGGGGAAAGTTGAGACCGGATTGTTCTCAGTAGTTTCTCTTTTCTCTATGATCCATTCATTTCTCGCTCTACCTCCTGTTGCATAAAATGATGCGCTGAAGAGCGGCTTTTTTTTTCTCTTTCCCGGATTTGGTTTTATAGTGGATGTTACCAGTTTTGATCATCTCTTTGGAAATACAGGATCAATATCGCTTTTTTGTTGTTGTTGTTGCTACTGCTGCCTATTCCATCTTTAAAACAAAACAAAACAAAACAAAACAACTCTCCCATCCCTCCCTCCTTTCCACCTTAATCCTACCCGTCCCCACATCCCCACCCCAACCACCCCAGTCTCCAAAAATCCGATTGTGTTTTCTCCAAGGATTGGGACTGGATTTTCTGATTGCGGTTATTTCCATGTTTCTAGGTTTGTGTGATTTTGCTAAAATGCATCACCAACAGCGAATGGCTGCCTTAGGGACGGACAAAGAGCTGAGTGATTTACTGGATTTCAGTGCGGTAAGAAAGACCGGTGGAAACTAACAACAGCTGTGAAAACAAAACAAAACAAAACAAAAAACCCGAACACTTAGCTAGAAACCAATAGTAATCTAAAGGACAGAAATAGTTTCTAATTGGCTGAATCCTTGGTAAAATGAAGGTGTTTTTGATAAGTTTTAACTACAATTTTTGGTGTGATGGACGATTCAGGCTTTTTCAGAATGTAATAACTTACCTTGAATTCCCTACCCACAACTCCCCAAAATAACTGAATCTCACCCCAATGGAAAGGAAAAACAGACACCCATAAAATGGCAAATCACGCCTAAAACTTGAACACTGACAGGACTAATACTTTGCGCACTACTAAATTTATTTATTTATTCTGGAAATAGAAAAGAGAAAATAGGAGACCCAGTTGTCTTTTAAAGTTTTAAACTGAGGATGTTTTGGATTAGTAGAACCTGTAGTTACCTATTTACTTTTTTCCTGGGATTCTGAGTACTCATCTGTGTATACTGAGTGTACATGCTTTAGAACGCTTTATTCTGGTTTTGTAAATTTGATCGTTATGAGGTCAGTGCAAAGAACTTACACACTTGTGGAGTTTTACAGCTGTACTTGGTCCTTCTCCATCCCTTTGCTTCCCTTTCCCAAACCAAGCCTGAAACATGTCAAGGGAATGAAATGATTTTTAATGTCAGATGAGTTTGGTGTATGATGCATTGGCAAAGCAAAATAAAGAGTCCACAAAACACATAAAGAAAATCCAAACCGCCTTCTAAGTGGGGCTCTTTCATGCTGCTGCTGCTGCTGCTGCTGCTGCTGCTGCTGCTGCTGCTACTGCTGCTGCTGCTGCTCTTCTAGACCTTCTTTTGGAGAAATGGCTTTCGGAAGTTTTGCCAGGAAACATAGCTCTAGGCAGCTTTGTAGCCCCCTTTCTGCTTGCTACACTTTCTCCATTCGTTCCTTTGCTTTTTGCAGGCTCTGACCTAGGGAAGGTGGGCATTATCCACTAGATACGTGAAGAAGAAGGAAACCAATTAGGATTGAAATAAATGCTGGAGAGAGAGGGAGTGAAAGAGTGAGAGTGAGTGCGAGTGAGAGAGAGAGAGAGAGAGAGAGTGTGTGTGTCTTGCTTCAAATTGCTTTCATGTTAGAGACGAAATGAGAATTTAGTGCAGGTGGCACTTTTATTTTTATTTGGGTTCACATATAACAGGCAAATCCTATACGGGATGGAAATGGACATTGCCACGTTTATGGCCAAGGTTTTCAATATAAAACAAACAACTTTTTTCTTCTCCTTTGTAAAACTAGTGTTTTCTAGAGAGCTGCTGCCCAACAAACTGAATCTTGATAACATTATGGGGACTGTGTTTGTTTAAACTGTGGTAGTACTGCCTAGCACTGGCAATCTAATGAACCTGAGCGAAAAGAACAGAACAAGGAGTGGTAATGGGAGGAGAAGGGGGGCGATTGCCAATGCTGTGCCTGTTTTAGTTCTAAGTTGGATGGTGAGGTATTTTCCTAACATGAGCCCTTAGCATAAACTCTTAAGTTATATAGTGAGAGTATGAAAGATCTTTGCCGAACTCTGAAGGAACAAATGTCTTCTTTTCAACAGTAATATTTCTTTGTTTCTTTTAGATGTTTTCACCTCCTGTGAGCAGTGGGAAAAATGGACCAACTTCTTTGGCGAGTGGACATTTTACTGGCTCAAGTATGTAAATTCTTTTCTTAGTGTGTAAAATGTTCTTAGCTGTTTATTCACTCATTGTATATTTTTGGCTTGGTTTAAGTGTTCTGAAAAAGTCATTGAAATTTTAGCCTGTAATGATATAGTTATTTCATTATCCATCAGTGGTATAACTTACACAAAATGTCATCTTTTCCAAAATTAAAATTAGGTCTTTTTTTAAAAAAAAATCAAGGAAACTGTCTTAGAATTCTATCATTTAATTTAAAAGACATTTTTACTACAATTGTAATCTAACATGTGAAGATGAGACCAATGTTAAAATGAGGGAAATAAATTAATGTTTCCTATTTGAAAATAGAGAAAAAATATAACTTTTATAAAAAAGGCAAAATGCCTTGTAAATACCACCAATAAAATAATAAAAAATGTAAATTTATTAAGTACTACGTATAATTAACCTTTTTAAAGAAATCAGCCCTTAATTTTGCAGATGAATGTGGCGTAGTAAACCATAACTGTAAATAGGGAGCTTCTTGCTAATCTGAGAGCTAAATATGATCAGATTCATTTATATTTAAAATACCCTTTCTGAGGAGTTAGCTTTTCTCCCCACTATGAATTTATGCGTGCAATGAATTTTTGCTATATTTAAAGTTGCAAATTGGGAAGAACCTCACATTTTATAAATAAAAGGTCTTTGGGTGATGCTTAAAAAAGACGTTAGTGCTGGTCACAAAGGAAACTGGGTGCGCTTTGATGGTCTGGCATCTAAGGGAGGGTTTTAATAGGGGACTCTCTGAAGGTCTCTTATTAAAAGTGAAAACTGAAGACACAGTTCTTTAAAATGTATCTATTATCTGGTCCACTGGATTTCATATCAGAAGGGGGCATACATTGCTGCCTGCTATTCTTTAGGTTCAAGGCTTAACTCCATTTATGCTGGTTAACCAGCTGCAGTGTTTCAGTTCCGGCAGAGGAACACCACAGTGCATTAGACAGAGTGCTGTTCTTAAGTCAGGCTGGGACACGGTGACATTTTTTAGCTGTGAGATGCTAGTGGAATTGTCTGTTAACTATTGAATATAATTTTACATCTCTTAATTTTCATAGCAGTGAGAAATATGTTCACCTTTGTGATGTGTGTAATTGGTATGTTTTTATAAAATGAATGGCTTCTAAAAGTTACTCATGTCCAAATAAGTTACTTTTTCTTCTTTTGGCCCCCCAAAATCTAATTTTGGTCTTTATAACTTGATTTATAAAATATGAAATGCTTCCTCTAGTTATATTTTGTCTTTTGTTTTTTGGGGTTCACTTTGTTTAAAGCACTATTGACCATATGTTTGTGTTTTGTTGGCCCTGGATGGACCCTATTATATTTTCCATTTAGGGACTTAATTTTTTTTTTTTTTGTATTAGTATTATATCTTGGAATTTCTGTATTTCAATCTTTATACAACTTTGAAGTAAAGATGAATACAAATGCCTCTTCTAGGCCAATTAATTTTTCATGTTAGTATCCAAACAGTAACTAACTTTATCTCTGACAGTACTTTTCTTCATGATATTACTTAAGAAAATGTGTATTTAGTTTGAATCTAGAGTATATAGATTATGTCAGGAAGGTATAGAGATAGATTGCTTTCAAAGTCAGTGCAAAATACTCTCTTGCACTTTGTAAAAACTGACACATTTGGGGTAACTTCAGTATGTCAGTTCAGGTATGGCTTAAGTAGGTGATGTAGAAGCATGAAAACTGTTACATCTAAAAAGGTAACTGGGTGTCTAGTCCTTTTACTGTGTTCACACTTACATAGAGTCCTTGCTGTGATATTTAAGTGTTCACAGGGAGTGAAGGCTGGATAAGTATGAATATGTATTAATACATTTTGATAAGTGATCCTGTATTGAAACTTACACAGTGCTTAAGACAACCCTGTGTGTGTGTCTACACACATATATATACATGCATATGTGAACCTAGACACAGACTTCATCCTTAGTGAGACAGTATAGTATTTCTAATGAAAATGCTGTGATTATTTTTAACATGTTGAACTTTAAGCTCCATTGTACCACAGGTGTATAGGTTTCAGGCCTAAATGTTTCCTTGAAAGGTAAAAAGTGTCATGGCTATTTTGTTTGGGGTGCTGGATTGAAAATGCAAGGTATTCATCCAATGCAGTATGATTATGACTATAGTATATAGGGTGCAGGTTGGAGTGTTTATTTTTCTCATCTGTTCAAGATATATTTGAATACAGGGCTATTGGTGAAGTAAATGACTTATGTTTCCACTCAATAAGATAAATAATTTATCCACAAAGATAACGTTATTTTGAAACATAATGTAAAAAAAAAAAATCAGGAATGCTAGCCTTTAACTGGAAGGATGGACTAGGTAACTTTGAACAGAGAAATAATTTTCTAAATTTACTCTATGTTTATATCCACTGTCCAGAGTGGACTCATGTCACTTTCATGGGTGGCTTTGCAAGTTGGGTCCAGAAAAAAAAGATCCAAGTTAGAAGTAAACTGCTCATATTTGAAAAACCAGCTCTATTTTTTCAGTGAGGCATGGTAATATTTCATGCTTAAAGTTCCAGGTAGCTTTTGATTCCATTAATGTAGGATGCTCCATCATGATTGGCAATGTAAGAATGAAAATAAAGCGTGGCCATATTCCCTTTAATCTTCCATTTCACAAACATGGCTTTCCTACCACCTTAAGAAATGGGGAGGCTGCTCCAGAGAATGGAATGTAACCTGAGCTACAGCCTGACATTCCCAGGGAGCATTTTTCACATGAAAGGCTTTTGTCAACCCAGGAAAGGACCAGCAGTTTTTGTTTGATGTTGCAGGTGTTCAGCAGAGAGCACTAAAACAATTCAGCCATGATAGTTCAGAGCCACGATGACCTTAACGGGGAGATTGGTGGGCTCTGGAATTATTTTTAAGAAATAATTGTAACCCATATGGTAACTTATACAAAGGGATTTAATATCCGTTATATCAGTGATCTTAAAACAAACTAAAAGTATCCACATGCCTGGATAATTGGAAAATGATTCTCATTAAAAGGTAGGATGGCAAAGTTACCAGGAGAAAATAAAATGCACATAGAGTATGTAATTTATTTGTTATCAGGGGCTTAATTTTCTAATGTAACAAAAATACTGTTTGTTTGGTTAACTTTGAGTTGTTTGTAAGCAAAAGATAAACATGCTAGCTTTAGCATCTTTTCAAAAAGTAGTTTTAAAGTTGGGCTACTAAAATTATCTATAATAAGAACAACTCTGGTAACATCTGTTACATGTATTTAGTCAGTCTGTGATGGATACTACTACATCTTCCTCCCTTAGTTTAAAAGTTGAGCTTTTTCCCTTATAACTGTTTAGTTTTACTTAGGTGTTCAGCATTTGTTAAAGTTTGCCAAATGAATGGGTGTTGGAACAATGAAGAGCAGTAGTAAAATATGCCACATCCCTGTCCTGGTCATTTCTGAAAGAGGGAAAACATTTCTTGATGTTCATGCAAGTTAGATAACCTTTATTCTCATGACACCAAATGACACATCAATTTAGTAAATTCAGTGAGAAAAAAATGAATTCAACGGGTAGTGCTGTGTCACAGAGAAAATTCAAATGGTCAGCATCCAGAATTGATTTCCATCCCTACCAGTTTGAATTCATAGTATGGCATGAAAAAAAAAAAGTTCTCCCTTTAAAGGTATTTGTTGAGTGGAGTTAATTGTGTGTGTTAAAATGGCCTTACTATTATAGTACAATTCGTAGTGGTTGTATGGCTTTTTGTAAAGAGCATGGTAATTTACAAGGTTAAGAATAAGTAAAGTGGTATTAAACACATCATGATAGAATGATGGAATTTAGGGATAGAAACCCTCAAGACATGTACAGGCCAGGGCTTCATTGAACAGCCAAAGAGAACTGAGGCCAAGGTAAGGCATTTCTGTCCCTTCATTTGCTGTTCGAAAAAAACAAATATTGGTTTGTTAATTCTGTGTAGCTCTGCAAATCCTTTATTGTAATAACATTGGTTTCACTACTTTGTTTTTCTGTAATTTGTATTGCATAATAGAGTGTTAGGATTTATGTGTTGATATTTGTGCATACAAATGCTTCTGCACGGGCATGTGACCTTTGAATACCTTTTAAGGTTTGGAGCTGAATTTGGGAGATTGATCATTCTCTTTTGCCAGATCTCCCCTGTTACTATTTGCAAGATGTTAGATTGAATAATAAGGTGTGGATGGGTATGACACTGACAGAATTAAAGTGCTTCCTAATATACCATAGGTAGGCCGTGTACCGTGTATGTACTGTAATTTTTCAGTTCTCACAAGAACCCAATGAGATGCAGAGATTACCATGCTCATTTAATAGATGAGGAAACTGAAATTCAGAGATGTTAAACAACTTGCTCTCAAGGCAGCCGGTAATGAATTAGGATTTAAACCTCTGTTGGCCTAGCTCAGTATCCTTTTCACACATGCACTCACTCAAAAACACACAATCAGACATAGCTTATTTTTTCAAGATTATATTGGGATAAGAATCGATTATTGAGACTTGGCCTGATCTTTAGAGTAGATAAGCATTTTTAAAAACATAGTTAAGATAATGATATAAACCATGCCCATTATTTTTCCTGCCTTAGTTTCTAAATGAGCTAGCCTTCTAATTTATGTTGGATTTCCATGTGACTTAGTGTGTCTCACTATTGTTGCTATTATTATTATTATTATTACGAGGAAAATATAGTAGATATTTTCAAAGTGGTGCTTTTATGCAATTGACAGTCTCCATAGGTACCCATGAAAACATTTTGTTTTCAGTTATTTTTATGTACCTAATCAACCCAAAAATTGAGGTAATGAAACCTGCTCTGTTAATATCTAAATAAATAAATAAATAAATAAATAAATAAATAAATATTTTCTGTCTTTAACTGTAAAAGAAGTTTTGCAGTTCATTGTTAGATCTTTGAAACTTAATATCTATAAACAATAACCCTAAATTCTATCAGCATCACTAAAGTAAACAGTATTGAAGTTTTGATATGTCTGTTACCAGACATGTGCTTAAAATGTTGCATTTTCTAAATTCAGAAGGAAGAAGCAATACTCTATTTGACATGACTTAAGTAAATAAAATGCATTAAACAAATGTGGGGATCCAAGATCTGTTGAGACTGAAATGCTTAACATTTTCAACAGCATCAGCAAATTATCTTTACCCTACTATTGTAATGAGGAAATCACTTAAATAACAGATGAACAGCTAAGTCACATAAACATATATAATAGAACTATGTAATGAAAGTTTATGCTGTTAATTGCTTGAATCTGTCTTAAATGCTTAGAATCATGAAGCAGTAAAGACTGTCATATAAACAGTTTTGTTTTGAGCTTAAAATTATTCCTTTTTGCTTTCATCTGCTATGATAAACAAAGTAATTTTGTAAGCTTTACAGATCAAACATTTACTACTAATGGTAAACTATATTTTATATTGGAAGTTTGCAACCTCGTCCAAGGCATAGAGTTGAGTCCTGGGGGCCCCAGGCCTGTGATTTTCAATGTTTAGTATTATGATGCTATTCAGATCAGTTCCCATAAGCCAAGATAACAGATCTTAAGTTGCCTAATAAGGAACATGGTGTGTTTTGAAACGTTCTTCAGTTTACAAGTCTTGAACCAAAATGTTCTTGGCCAAACCTTTAGAATTTGTATCTATATATTCAGTGAATCAGAACTTGCACAGGCATGGCATCAAAATGAAGCTGGGTAGAAACAGGAAAAATCCCTTTTTTTCTTATTTTTTGTATTTTATGAGCTATTTTGTATGAACAGGTATACCTACAAGTTAATTTGATAGTGCTAAGTATTAGAGAAAGTAAAGTACATCATAGTGCCTTTTTTTTTTAAAGGTTACTTTTGTTATGGTTTCTTATTACTCCGAATAAGATTTTTAGAATTGATCACCAAGTTTATAAGCTTAACACATGGGTTATACATTTTCTAAATCGTTGAGCCCACTTAGGCTTAGTAATAAAGTGTGTACATGAGTTTCAGGTGGATACTTTTAAACCATATGTCTCTTAATGTTTATGAGCTAGGCATAAGAGAAGTAGCAATTTAATTTTTAGAGAAGATTGGTAACACGTTGTTATATATATATATTATATAAATCTCAGACTCAGAAATAGCAAAAGTGTTGAAAAAGGTTGTCATGTTTACTTTCATTTCAAAAATAAATAAGGCCCAGTTAATCAGCATATCAAATACCCAGGTGTGTTTAAAATCATTTTATATGGATAAATTTTAGGGCTGTAAGAAAGTATTTTATTTAAAGATACAGCTACACAATTGTTCAGATAGATGCCTTTGTACTTTTGTGTGACAATTAACATTTAATGAATGACTTTCTAGACTGCCATTGGTGGTAATTACTATATATAGTTTATTAACTGCAGTTCATTGTTGGATGTGCCTGTATTGATTTGTTTTGCAAACAACCCTTCACATATTCAGCAGTATTTGTACATTACTTTTTAAAGAACCTGTATCATTTGCTGATGCTGATATCGCCTCTACAATTTTAGCTTACACATCCTCAGGTGTTTGAATGCCTCTTTGATCAGTGATTTCAATTGAATTAAAAATACTTTTTCAGCTATCAAATTTTGGCACTTGGATACTTAGGAAATCCCAAAGAAACTACTCAATACTGTTTTTCAGGTAGATATTGTATGGAAATTTAGATTTACAGGAGACTTTAGAGATGCTCTATTATTTTTTAAGTAAAGAAGCAGAGTTTGGTAGGGCTAAATGTCTTTTGTCCAAATGGTACAGTTGGTTATTTGGCCATACTAGAACACAAATACAGATGTCCTGACACTCACTGGCTAGGGACTTCATGCTGCTTTAATGAAGGTTTGGACTCAATCCGTTGGTACCAACTGTGTGCTTCTTAAGAAGAGGAATACTTGTATAATCTACCATTTCTGAAAAGGGAAGAAAAATTCAGACTGTGAGATATGGACAACTGTAATCCGGCTCACTTGTCATCACGTGTTCTAATTTGGCTAAGGCAGTTGACAAATAACTGTTAAAATGTATTGTGTTATTAAAAATAACACAGTAAGACCCATGATTAAATATCAGGGCTGTAATTTAATCTCGGGGGTTCTGGTGCTGTTCATAAACCATTTGGCTTTTTTCTGTAACGGATGACGTCAGAATACAGCTTGATTGAATTATTACCGTGGGTTCCAGGAGCACCTGCCTGTGCCGCTTTGACTCCATGGCATGTCAGCATTTCCATTACAAACTGTGTTTCTGCTCTGACATTTTTAACTTCGAACAGTTAAACTAGATCAACGGTTGGCATACAAACTTTTTAGCCCCCTGGGAAAAGACTGTTTTTCCAATAAAACAGAGAAGGTGGTGGCAAAGCCCCATTACAGAATACTTCTCAGAATGTTCTTCCTTGCTTTCATCTTCCATTAATTTAAACATTCCCTTTCAAAGTACTTAGCTGAATTGCAAGGCATCTGATTGGAAGATTTTTAATCTCGGATTTCTCAAGTCAAGTCTTTAAGCTATGGAAAGACTGCTAAACTGAGAAAAAACCTAGCTTTTATGAAGGAGGATATTGAACTGAGAGTTGTGGATACTTTAGGTTTCATATTGGGTGAAATACTGAAATGCAAGACATGAGAAACGTACAAATTGGAGTACATTGTCAGTGAATACTTTTATAGCCACTTAAGATAAGTAAAAATTGATAATGAATGGTTTAGAAAGGTATATTTATTTATTTATATCACTACCTGGAGATTGCTGGCAAAGTTTCCATTTGCCCCTCGGGCTTCAATATGTAGGCAGTGGACATGGATTTTATTTATTTTTTACCTACTTAGCTAGTTACCTATCATAATTCTTACTGAGTTTCTGTATATATTCTGTATATATTAATTCTTACTTAATATATATTTTCAGTACTGTGTTAAAATTCCTGTTTTAGCAATTATACCACAGAGAGGATTTTTCCTGGGAGATAGGTCCTGCCCAGAAAGGGCATATATTCTGACAAGAAAGAATAGAGAACCACAATCAGTGTTGAGAAAGCAAGTGTCATTCATGTTGTGGAATTTTAGATCAATACAAACTTATTTCTTGCTGAGGGAAGTTGGTAGTGAAAGCCTCATGGACAGATCGCCTCTGACCCCTGAAGAGGGGATAGGACTTGAACATGGGGAACTGGCAGGAGTCCTTGGCACTGAGCTAACAGAGCAGCGGGCAGAGTGGAGAGGCTGCTCAGCTCTGCGGTGGAGCCACCTGTGGTCCAGTACCTGCGATGACTTCCAGCAGACACCTCTGTCTTGGGTGCCTTTTTTCTTTCCTGGTTTTGGGATTTTTCTGGGGAGAATCAGCAATTCAGTTCCTTCTAAAAGTATATGTATGTGATGGTGGTGTGAGGATGGATATCAAGGTTTTTATATTCCCAATTTCAAACTCTTCCTATTATATTTTTCAGCAGTGAAAACTCTATTTTGATTTAAAACAAAGCTACTTTGCAAAGAATTACTTAACTGAATTCAGGAAGTCTAGAATCTTTTGCAGTGTTAAATGCTGAATAGCTGTTTGATATTGACAAGTAATAGACTTTCAAAGCCTGCATTCTGAAACTAAAAATGTTTGCAACTCTCCAGTATACTTCAAGAGGGGTTTTATAGTATACTTTAAAATATTTTTAGATTCACCACTGTAATTTTTATTGTCACGGCCATCACCGTTGCCAATGCCACATCTTCTGGTTCAAAAGCTAGCAGAGAAACGAGGTTGTTATTATTGCCAGGTAATATATATATATTCAGGAATGCATTTAGAAAACATTTTCAAGATATACTGTATTGTGATCTTGGCCAAAACTTAATGTTTGTGAAAACATTATGGAGTGGTCAGATACACTTTTGGGTAAAATCTGTCATAATTATATCACAAATAGAGAAAAGACACATAATACCATTTTCTCCTTAAGTATTGATGAATTTAGATTAAGATATATCTCTCTCTTGACCTGCAAGCATTTCAGTGTGACCTGTGCTACCAGTTTCCACAAGAAGCCAAACAATCAAGCGATGGTTGAAATAAGCTTAGGATGCATTTCTTAATGAATGATTGTTTTTTACAGGGTATAAACAAGAATTTTTTGACAAAGAATATTTTAGAACTATTTTTTTAAAATGTCAGTTACAAAGCTGTGTATTCCCAAAACTTTTTCTTCACTTTCAAAAACAATAGATTTATGTATTGGAATATTTTGCAACTCAGAAAGAAATTTTGTCATCAAGTGGTAATATTACAAGATTATACAACTTCATACATAATCTAATTTTGTAATAAGAAAAAAAAGACTAAACATTATTAACTTAAATTCTTGTTCAAATAATAGTTCTTTTTTGTGTGCCTTCTTGAACATCATTGTCTCCTTACTGGTGTCCCGAACCATTGCATGCTTTTCTGTTTCTCTTGTGGGCACTGCAATTTTTCATCTAGTTGCTTTTAACCAAAAGATTATTTGTATTTTGCCACCTGAATTTCCCCTGATTTTATTAACCTCTTATTATTCTTTAAAAATATTTTTTCCATTGATTTGAGAGGGAGAGAGTAAGCAAGGAGGAGGGAGAGAGAAAAAGAGAGAGAGAGAAAAGCATTAACACATTGTTCCATTTAGTTATGTACTTGTTGATTGGTTTTTATTTGTGCCCTGACCGAGAATGGAACCCGTGACCTTGGTGCACCAGGACGACACTTTATGCACTGAGGCACCCTGCCAAGACTGCCTCTTATTATTCTTCAGTTTATCTTTTCAGCCCATGTCTAACTACCTCTCTCTCACATGGGGTAGACTGCTGCACTGCCCACTTCTGCAGGAATTCGACACTTCTTAGTAATTTGGTAGGTGAGAAATATTTTGGATAAAGTGAGAAATATTCTATAACTACTTTAATTAATTAATTTTACTTTAGAAATTCCATTGCTGTTAAAGACCTGATTATTTAAAGAAGGTTGAAATCTTCAGAAATGTGAAAGGAATGAATGCATATCATGTTTTTTCTTTTTTTCCAGTGTGAATACAGTTCACTAGAGTAACAATTGAAATACTAAGAATTAGTAACTTTTGCTTACTCAATCATTCATTCACTCCATAAATTTTATTTTGAGATTCAAGACAAGTTACAGTGTTAAAAGCTATGGTGATATAAAGAAGAAAAAATGTCAACTTCATCAGCATTGCAATGGGGCAAAATGTTGCTGTTTTTATCTAAAACTTTTATGGTAATTCAATAGGAAAGTACTTTTAGTTAATGATGTTGAAATACTGAGTTAGATTTCTTTAAAAGATACTTTTTAAATACATATAACTAAGTGCAGACTTCATAGTTTCAACTGAGACTTAGAAATCCTAGAATCTGTGTACATGTGTATTTCTATGTGAGTAGAAAGGAAGGAGAATGGATTCTAAGGATTATGGAAATTGGACCTTGAAGTGTGTTATTATGAATGTACTCTCTAATTTAGTGCCAGAGATCTTTGGGAGGCATGACAATTATGGTCCTTTTTTTTTTTTTAGTAGAAATTAAAAATATGGATTTATAGCTAGCATTCATTTAATTCAGGGGACTAGATACATAAAGGGTTGGGCAAAAGTAGGTTTACAGTAGTGGGTATGCAAAACACAGTTTATTCTTGTATTATTTATTAATTTTTGTATTGTTTTCCATACGAACAACTGTAAACTTACTTTTGCCTACCCATATATGATTATCATTTTTATTTCCACACTTGACCATTTTAAATATTTATTTTAAAATTTCTATACTTTTTACTTATTTACTTTTGAAACTAAATAATTATTTATTAAGCCTCTACCATGTGTCAGGACCATGCGAGGTGCTGGAAATAAAATGGTGAGCGAGACACTTTTGTCCCTGAATGTATTATATGTAGGGGATACACATCAGCTGAGTTATCAACCAACATGTCCAGTTCCACATTGAGAGGTGTGTGGCATCAGATGAATTTGCAGGGATATCTGACCAAGCCCAACGGTCAGAAGAGGCTTCCACACTGAGGCAGGCACACTGAAACCCAAGTCTGAGACAGATGAGGGGAGTGGAGTGGGCTGGGGATGCAGGGTCCACAGAGAGAGAGTGAGCAGGTGGCACCAGTTGTGCACAGGCTGCAGCGTGATTTGAGCTGAAGCTGGGAAGGAGGTTGGGGGCCATATCACACAAGGCTGTGCAACAGGGTGGCTTTGCAGTGTGTGTGCCCATGAGTGTGTGTGCCTGGGAATACTGGCTGCAGCTGTACCACAGACCTTTGGGGTAGGAGGTGTGGGTGGCCCAGACCAGTTGTGAGGCTTCTGCAGAAATCCAGGTGAGAGATGGGATTTTAACTAACTGTAGCCCCTTTTTGAAATCTATAACTTCAATCCACTGAGGGACACTTACGTGGGCACTCACTTTATTTTCTGAAGCTTCCTATAACTTGAATACTTGAAAAATCTACTGTACTTTAAACCTTATAGCAATAACTGAGACCTGATTCAGCCACCATGTGATAACCACTGCCTTTTTAGCAGCCGAGCACCATAGATGTGCCTTGTACTCTCTAAGAGAAGGGCAAGTTGACTTCTGCACTTTTGTGGTGAAAGGTGCAGAGGCGGAAGTGGGAGGCAAAGGGACTCTTCCTTCTTATTCCTGGTCTTCAGTAATTACGCACCGCACCGCTTCAGCTTCCTATAGCGAATGTTCTTTTTTTTTTTTTTTTTTTTTTTTTTTGTATTTTTCTGAAGCTGGAAACGGGGGAGAGACAGTCAGACAGACTCCCGCATGTGCCCAACCGGGATCCACCCGGCACGCCCACCAGGGGGCGACGCTCTGCCCACCAGGGGGCCATACTCTGCCCCTCCCGGGGCGTTGCTCTGTTGCGACCAGAGCCACTCTAGCGCCTGGGGCAGAGGCCAAGGAGCCATCCCCAGCGCCCAGGCCATCTTTGCTCCAATGGAGCCTTGGCTGCGGGAGGGGAAGAGAGAGACAGAGAGGAAGGCGCGGCGGAGGGGTGGAGAAGCAAATGGGCGCTTCTCCTGTGTGCCCTGGCCGGGAATCGAACCCAGGACTCCTGCATGCCAGGCCGACGCTCTACCACTGAGCCAACCCGCCAGGGCATTATTATCAGTAAACATGATGGTTTATTTAGTTCAGCCTGTAAGCTGAATTCATTGAATGCCTGTAACCAGGTACCAGCACATCTACAACATGTCACTCAGCCTCTTTGTTGGTGGACTTCAGGAGGGTGGTTTGATTTATATGATACTCTTTCTGAGGTGGCCCGTGGGGACAAAATGAAAGTCTCCATTTTTATATATCTCAGCTAAATCCTACCTTTCTCTTTTCTAATGACGGCGTCCCTCTTTCCTTCTGTCCATGCCACTCTTTCTCTGCCTTTCCTCTCCTTTCTTACCTTTCTCATTGATCGGATTGTTTCCTATTGGGACTCACCGCTCAAACCAGTATGGTTGTAGGTTCATTTTAGTTAAAAAAAAAATTGCCATCCTTGTGCTTATTTACTGTTCAAGTTGAAAATATATTGTTTTCTGTCTCCTTCTCTCTCACTCTCTTTCTCATCTTTGCATAGGCCAGCTAGGTAGAACACTGGGGCAGTGCAGTGGGTAGGGCTTGGGTCCTGATATCTGTGTCAGTTTGTATACATGGCTCCAGGACCCTGGAGCTCTGTGTTCCTCATCAAAAGGGTGCTGAAAGGAGAGAGGCATACATAGAACTATCTGCACTGAGCAGAAAGATTTGTAAACCCTTTGCTTTGCTGCTGGTAGATAGTAGGGTAACGTTGATGTAAGTGGACAACGTTCACGTGTTGTTCCTGCCTCTTGGAGAATGCCTTCAGCATCCAGGCATGCATTTGTTACTCTCAGTTAAAAAATAAAATACAATTACTTCCTTTTTGGGATGGAGAGGCGCACAGCATTCAACAGTATCTGCAATGCTTTATTTTTGGGGAAAAAAGGGCAGAATGTTATGATTGATAACTCTATGCTTGAAATATTTCATAATTAAAAGCAAAACAAAAAAGTAACAAATCGAACAAAAACTCTTCCTCTTATTTGCATTCCCTTCTGACCACAGCCCTCTGTTTCCCTCCATAGCAAGAGTTTTTATTGTTGTCTACCCTGGCTGTTTCTGTTGCCCTTCACCCACATGCTTTTTATTTTAAGTCTAACCCCAGCCAAATATTTTAAAACACATTTTACCTTGTAATGCTTGACATATACAAAATTATACATGTAAGATATACAAATTATGAAGCTTAATAATAGAATGGAGCCCTGTAGACCTGACTATTCAATGTCAGACCCAGAGCAGTGTCAGCCCCCCTCCTGGTGGGGTCCTTCCTTATCCACTACCCCGTCATCCCTGCCAGAGGTAAACATTGTATTTTTTTAAGTCATTGTATGACATGCTTATGTATCTTTAAACAATAGGTTGTTTGGTTTTACCTGATGGAGGATCATAAAAATGGTGTCCTTCTTGTATTGTCTGTACTACTTGTTTTTTCACTCAGTATTACGTGTTTAAGATATATCCATGTTGTATGTGGCCATAGTTTATTTTCACTGCTGATGAATATGCCTCAATTTATTTATGTATTTTCTAGTTAATTTGAACATCTGAATTGATGCCCCCCTTCTTTTGGAACTACACACTTCCCTGAATATCCTTTGATACAGGCTAGTTAATTTCTTGCTATTTGTAGGGTAGGTATCTCTGAGAAAAATGGCTAGGTTGTGGATTTATGTGCATGTTCAACATGATAAGATAGTGCCAAGTTATTCTCCAAAGTTTGTTACCAATTTACACTCCCACAGGTAGCATAAAATATTACTCTGGACACACATTGTTGCCCACCTTTGGTGCTATTAAATTTATTTTAAATTTGTATTAATCTAATTGGTATAAGATTAAAGTGTTTCTGGCTGTGGTCTTAATTTGCATTTCCCTGATAATTGATGAGGTGAAACATCTTCATATGTATTTATTTATCCTCTGTGTTTGTTCTTCTGTGGAATTTCCCCTCCCTCTCAATTTCTCCTGAATTGTTGGATTTTTTTTTACTGATTTGTGGATGTTCTTAATATATTTTGGGGTAATGATTCTTTCTGTTATACATGCTGAAATACTTTCTCTTATTTTAGGACTGGTTTTTGTACCCTCCTTATGGTATGCTTTGATGAACAAAAGACTTTAAAATTAATGTAGTCATATATTTTTTTCTTTGCCTGTTTTGTGTCATGGCTGGAAAATCCATCTCTACCCCAGGGTCATAAAGATTTTTTTTTATATGCTTCTTGTGAAAAGGATGTCATAGATTTGACTCTTACATTTAAGTTTTTAATATAATTGGGATTTTGTAGAATTGGGAAGTAAGGGGTATAATTCCGTATTTCCATAAATACCTTGATAACTATTTGTTTTAGAATCATGTATTGAAAAGTCCACCCTTAACTCTGGCTGGTTGGCTCAGTGGTAGAGCATTGGCCCGGCCTGTGGAAATCTGGGTTTGATTCCTGGTCAGTGCTCACAGGAGAAGTGCCCATGTGCTTCTTCCCACCCCAACTCTTTCTTTTCCCCTCCTTCAGCCATGGTTTGAATGGTTGTAATGGTTAGAGCAAAGTTGGCCTGGGTGCTGAGGATGCCTCTATGGCCTCGCCTCAGGCGCTAAAATAGCTCAGGTGCCCAACAATAGTGCAGCAGCTCAGATAGGCAGAGCATTTCCTGGTAGGGGGTTTGCTGGGTGGAGTCTGGTTGGGGCCTTTGTGAGAGTCTGTCTCTGCCTCCCTGCCTCTCATTTAATAAAAGAAAAAAGAAAAAAAAGTCCATCTTTTTCCCAGGCATCAACAGTGCTACTTCTACAAAAGTGTAAATTTCTGTGTTTGTAAGGGTTTTCATTCTGAGTACTTCACTCTAATCTGATGGTCAGTTTATCTACCCTGGCCTCAGTTCCCTGTTATAAGTTTTATACTGCATTTTGGTATTTTGCAAGCAAAGTCCTTCCTCTTCCTTCTTTTGTTCTGTATGTACACATTTTGCTTTTGGCTATTTGGGGGGGCTATGTTCTTACACAGAAACTTTAAAAATAAGCTTGTCAAGGTTTTTCATAAGCCTTTTAGGGATTTTATTGAAATTGCATGGAAGCCAGTGATCATTTGGGGGGAAATTAATACATTTTTAATAATGATTATCTCTACTCCTGTATATCTCTTATTTCTTTAGGTCTTTCTTGGTATCTCAAAATAGAGTTTTATAATTTTCTTCATGGCTTCTGCATATCTTTGATGATTGATTCTTAGCTACCTTATTTTGCTTATTATTATTGTTAATGGCATTTTCTTTTAAATTAACTATTCAATTTGTTGGTATATATGAATAGCGTTGGTTTTTGCATATTGATTTTCATATTCACTCATGTTGCTAAAACTCTTATTAATTCCAAAAATGTCTTTGTGTTCTCTTCAGAGTTTTCCAAGTGGGTAGTCATATCTTGTACAAATGATGACAACTTTGTTGTTTTTATTTTCAAACCTCTATAACTGGCCTACCCCCACCCCTGCCATTGTTCTTGCCAGGCTACCTGGGACCTCAAGCACATTGTTGTTAAACAGAAGCAGGAATTGTGGGTATCTTTGTCTTGTTTCTGATTTTCACTGTTGATAGTGATGATGGTAGATATTTTGTTATGAAATTTTACTTCTCTATATATTTTTGCTAAGAGTTATATCATGAATGATACTGGGATATATAGAATACTTTTTCTGTGTATATTTAAATTATGCTTTTTAAAAGTCTCCTTTAATCTGTTAATGTTGTCAGTGACACATATTTTTTCCTGTGTAAACTTTCTTTGCATTATTTGGATGAAACTAATGTAATTATGATATAATTTTATTTTTCTAAAAAAAATAATACCCTGAACTGTTTTCTAATATTTTCCTTTGTACTTTGCATCATTTTTGTATCTGAGATTGGTATATAATATTACTTCTGTTACTGTCTGTCTAGTTATGGCTACAAAGGTTTGTTGACCTGTAAATGAATAGGGTATATTTCCACTCTGAAGAGTATATAAGGCTGAGACAGTCTGTGTCTTGAGATTAGGTAAAATTAATCTGTATACCTATCAGGGCCTTGTGGAGAATGTTTTAAACCACTGATAAGTTTTTTATAGTACTGAGAATGAGAATTTTACTTTTGTCCAGATAATTTTAAAATTATCTATCTGAATAAAATTATATATGATGTATATATTCTCCCATTTGACAGAAGTTTTTAAATTGACTGCCATAAAGTTGTTCACGGTATTCCCTTATTAGCTTTTTAATCTTTGCTGACTGCAATTAGGTTTCATTTTTTTTTTCTTTTTTTTTTTTTCATTTTTCTGAAGCTGGAAACAGGGAGAGACAGTCAGACAGACTCCCGCATGCGGCCGACCGGGATCCACCCGGCACGCCCACCATGGGGCGAAGCTCTGCCCACCAGGGGGCGATGCTCTGCCCATCCTGGGCGTCGCCATATTGCGACCAGAGCCACTCTAGCGCTTGAGGCAAAGGCCACAGAGCCATCCCCAGCGCCCGGGCCATCTTTGCTCCAATGAAGCCTTGGCTGCAGGAGGGGAAGAAAGAGACAGAGAGGAAAGCGCGGCGGAGGGGTGGAGAAGCAAATGGGTGCTTCTCCTATGTGCCCTGGCCGGGAATCGAACCCAGGTCCTCTGCACGCTAGGCCGACGCTCTACCGCTGAGCCAACCGGCCAGGGCAGGTTTCATTTTTTAATACTGATTTTATTTGCATTTTCCTTGATCAAGATTGTTAGAACTTTTCTTCATTTAGTTGTTTCAAAAAAGAATCAACTTTTGGCTTTGTGGATTATGTTTTTCGGTATGTATATTTTCTACATTAATTTCTATTTTATTATTGCTTGGTTTCTCTTTGGGTTCATTTTGATTTTTTTCTAACTTGTTTGGTTGACCACTTTATTTGTTGTCATTCTTTTTTTTGCTTTAATGTAAGAACTTATAACATGGTCTTATAATGTAAGAACAATAAAATGCCCTCCACATCCGACTCTCACTGTATTCGATCAATCGGTTTTAACATGTAATATGTTCATTATGTTTTATTTATAAGTATTTTAAAATTCCCAATATGATATCATCTTTGACCCGTGCAGTATTTATTAGTGCCTTAGAAATTTTACAAATGAATGTCATTTATTCTTTTATTATTGACATTAATGTAATTAATTTGTTGTCACAGAACTATTCTGTGTGACAATAGTTCTTTGGTTCTTGTGAGACTTGCTTTATTGTTGGTTTTAATTAATCGTTTTTCATAAATGTTTCATTGTGTGCTTGGGAAAATATGTGACTTGAAGGACCTGTATGTGTCCAGAAATTTAAGTTTGTTGATTGTTCCTTACAGTCATCTCTGTCTTTACTAACTGTTGTTTTTTTGGGGGGTGATAGGTCTGCCTGACATATTTGTCACTGAGAGGAGTGGATGAAAATAATCCTGTCTGAATATGATTTTGCCAACTTCTCACTGTGTTGTTTTGGCTTTATACATGTTGAAATTGTATGCGTTTAAGTTTAGAATTACCTTATCTTCCTGGTTAATTAAACCCTTTATCCACTTTGTATGTGGTCACCTTCTTTCTGCTCATTGTCTTAATGTCTATTTTTTCTGTTATTAGTAAATTATCCCACTTTCTTTTTAGCTAATATTTGTCTAGTGTATATATTTTTTGAATTTTTATTTTCAAGTTATTCATGTTGTTGTGCTTTAGGTATGCCAGGTACAGCTGAACTTCAATTTTAATCTAATTAGGCAATATCAAATTATTTAAATTCATTTACATGTTTTGTACTTCAGTTTAAGCCACTTACATATCCTATAATGGTGCCTCTTGGAATTGTGCCATATGGTAGCTCTGTGTTACTGTCATCTAAATTCTTGATTTCTATTTGTATTGCTTTTTATACTTTTTTCCTTCCTGTCATTTTTTAAAAGATATTGATTTAAGGTTTTGTTTGTTTTTTATTTCATTTCCCCCTCCCATAGTTTGGAATTTATTTTTGTTCTTTTAGTAGTTATCTTTGAGATTTTTTATGCATAGTTATTCAACAAAGTCTAAAGTTTGCCTATAGTCTTAACTCTCCTTTGAAATAATTTTAAGATTGTAAAATACTATTTCTTCTATTAATTGACTTCTTAGAGCATTTTTGTTTTGAGCTTTAAAATATTTTCTACAAATTAGATATGATTATTTTATAGACAATGTTTAGATTTACTAGTTTACTAATTTCTTTGCTTAATACTTTCTGGCATCTTAGTCCCTCTTTATGGGATCATTTTTATATTTGGTGAGTATATCCTCTAGAAATGTTAGGTATAAAGAAGTTGGAGGTCAGCTCTTTTTGTTTTTCCAAAAGGTCTTGATGTTCTTGAAGATAATTTTTCAAGGCGCACAATATCTTTGCATTTGTTTTTTCTCATTACTCTGATAATTTTATTCTATTGTTTCCTGAATTTCATTGTGGCTTGAGAAGTCTGCTGTCAATCTAATTGCCATTCCTTTCTAGGACATCTGTCTTTTCTCCTGACTTCTTTTTCTCTTTTTGCTATTTAGCAATATTATTTCATTACATCACTCAGCAACTTTTTGAGAAAAATGTTTATTTTGGTAGAAATTCTGTGCATCTGGCTTCTCCATACCACCATTTTTTTTTTTAGTTTTTTCTTTCTGCCTCTTTTTTGTTCGTTACTCTTCTATCTGAAATATAAATATTGAACTTTCTTGGGGATTTTACCTGGGCTTCTTTTCTTCTGCTGCTGAGAGGCAACATGGTACAATGCCTCAATCTAGAATCAGATTGGGTTGTTTGTTATCTAGTTACTAGCAATCTGATCTTGTTTCCTTATTGTAAAATGGGTAGAAACAGGGTTTTTGGGAGGATTCAGGAAGAAAATACTTGTCATGCACTTAGCCTGTGTCATACACAGAGTGGAGAGTCAGTACATGTCAATTCTTATTTTCATGTGTATTTTCCTCCTAAGTAATTCTGTCTCTTTCCAAGATAACAGCTAATATATATGTATATCTCCAGTCCTATTTGTGTCTTCCAGTGTTAGTTTGTATGGCCAGTGTCTTTTATATTCAGTTTCTTCTTTTCCCTTTAATAGATGCCTCGTCTAGTTTTCTGCATCTTAGGGATGGCATTAACATGCATCTCGATCTGGTTTATTAAACCAAGATCTGGACACCTCACCCCCCTCCTTTATCTAATTATCGTGGAGTTCTGAATTGTGACACGAAGGAACCGCTGAGCTAAAGCCAGCCCTAATTATCGTGGAGTTCTGTTCCCCATCTCTACTTTTACTTTTCTAAGATCCAAGGTACCATCATTTCTTGTAGCCTTTTAACTACTCTCCACATTTCTACTTCTTCCCTGATGAATCTTATTCCAAAGCAGCCAGAGTGAATTTTAAAAGAAAATGTGTCAAACAGCATTTCATCTCCCAATATCAGTTTTTTTCACTATTATAAACATTTTGAATATTATAGAATAACTTCTGTATACTTCTTAATGTATTTTAAATTACCTCCAGAATCTCATTTGGTTTCCTTCTCCTGTTGCTTTCTATATTCAAGCTACATTGGACTTCTTTTAGATCTTGGACTTTGCCAAACGTTTTCTAAGTCCAGGACCTTTGCACATGATGTAGAGCACCTCTCCCATAACTTTTTACTGGCTAACTCCATTCAGAGCTCATCTGAAATGCTATTTTCTCAGAAAGGCTTTCTTCAATCTCCTAATCTAAATTAAAATTTCTTTCAATTCAGTAAATATTGGATCTATTTAATAAATAATTAAAAAGTATATATATATGTGTATTTTTATGTGTATCTACTAATTAAGAGGTGATAGTTAGATGGAACCATGTTCATTTTAAGTTTAGTCACAGTGTTGTTATTGGAAACCACTAAACTTCTTTCTTGTGTTCATTTATTGGATCTTCGAGGTCATATAAATTTCTTGTGCTCTCATTATATATATTTTTTACATTTTCACAGACATTTTTGATGTATAATTTAATAAAAGATATGAAACATTAGCCCAAATCAAGAATTGGAGAATACCCACCCATTTAGTACCATGTCATGCACTCTGATGGTGTTATCTTATATAAATCCCAAGTCATTCACAACTCACTAAAGAGGAAATTGACTCGGCTAACCCTGTGACCTGTCCAAGACCATAAAGGTGGTAGGGGCAAAGCCTCAGTTTAGCCTAGGTGTTTGAACTCCAAGAGGAGAGCTTGTTTCATATCTTCTGCCTTAGTTCTTCCCTTGACAAACTTTTTCAAATTGCTACAGTTAGTACAGTTCACAGAGTTGTCTCACATATATTACTTCATATACTATGTACATATGTTTTTAGAGGAGCCATGATATTGTTTACATTTCATTATGGATCAACATTTTTATCCACTCTTTCATTCCCCAGGATATTACTCTACAGTCTTTGAGTTTACAGATGGCAAAAGTTAACAAAGAGCTATTAAGTTCTCTGAGAAATGGCACAATGTAATATTGATTGTTGATAAGTATTTTTTAACTAGCTGGAAGAGAATACATAGAAACTTTTAAAATTTCAATTATTGTGTCTGTTTGCTTTCTGGTTGTTTGGCTATATGTTGATATACATCTCTGACTATGTTTTAGAAAATATGCAAATAATACAATTAGACCTGAATTTTATAGATATTCTTAGGAGAAGACTTAGGATTTTTTTCAAGGAAAATTATTAACACTGTAGTGCCATTAGTAGATGAGTATATAAAAAAGCTGTGGTACATTTATCCAATGGAATACTACGCAGTCATAAAAAGGAAAGAAATCTTTTGTGGCAGCGTGAATGAACGTGGAGATCATTGTACTAAGTGAAATAAGCCAGTCAGAGAAAGACAATTACCACATGATCTCATTCATTTCTGGAATCTAATAAGCAGAATGAACTAACAAGCAAAATTAAGACAGACTTGTACACAGAGTGCAGGTTGACAGCTTTCAGAGGGGGGTGCAGCTCAGTAAGGGGGTGGAGAAGTTGAGTAAAAGAGGACAAAAAAAAGAAAAAACTCACAGACCACAGTTTGGTAATTGTGCGGGGGGGCAAGGTGAACGAGGGTATGGGGGGTAAATGGTAATGGACAGAAACTCAACTTAAGGGGTGAACACATGGGGTGAACACACAATACAGTGTACAAAGATGTGTTGTAAAATTGAGCACCCGAAACCTATATGTTAACCAGTGTTACCCCAATAAATTCAACTAAAAAAGAAAGAAAGGAAATTATTAATTAGTTAAATGTTCAGTTAACACTTAGTTTTGGCAGAAATAAAGTGGAATGGAAATTTGGGAAGTGTCATTGGGTGAGTTGGATTCTTGAGGCCAAGTAGGGTGTCCTTGGTCAGACCAAAACAGGATATAGGGAGGGAGCTGCTAGTGCCGGTGAATTAGCTTCTGTGTTCAGAGCTTCTTCAGTGCCTTCCAGGGCCCTGCCTTCCATGCTCCTTGCCCTCATACTAAGTATTTGGTTATTGGCAGGGCATTCTGCTTTGAAGATACATTTTGATGTTTTGATTTATAAAGCTACAATTAAAAAAACTCCTGCTAATATTTAGTATGAATTTTACCATTTTACTTCTTCTATGCATAGCATCTAAAAACAAACTTTTCCTTAAAAGAAGAAATCCTTCTTCTTTCCCAAAAACCTAGAGAATAAACACATGGTTTTGAAACTAGAGCGAAAGACTAAAGCAAGGGTCAGAAACTTTTTTGTAAGGAACCAGATAATAAACATTTTCGACTTTATGGGCCGTACAGTTTCTGTTACAAGTGCTAACTTCTGCTGTTGTAGCATGAAAGCAGCTGTAGACAACAAGTAAACCAAAGACCATGACTGCATTCCAATACAACTTTATTTACAAGAACAGGCAGCAGCTGGATATGGCTGTGTGGGGGGAGGTCGTGGCTTGCAGCTCCTCAGCCCAGAGAAATGTGTTTTAGACCTAAGTCTAAGAAAGGTTTGGCTTCTCCTCCAGCCCTCTTCATTACTGGCTCTGTGATCTGGGACTGCTCACTGTAGATCACAAAGAGTGAATTGATTCATTTGAAAAGCGGAACAGTCATACATTTTTTAAATGGATGTTCTGTTTCTTTATATTTTCTAGGCATTTAATATACATAATAATATAATAGCATATTTTCTGAAAGTAGTGCAAACTATTTAAAAAGTAAAACACAAGCTAAAAGAAAGTTGTGAGAAAAATAATATATGTGAAAGAATTTTGTGAGGAATAGATCAGATTCTTTGTGGAATCAGGATAAATATAAATATTGAATAGATCAATAAGTATTAGGTTTGAAGATCATTATGGGCAAAGATTATTTCTTACCTGTGAATTTTGCATCATCGAGTACCTAATGAGCTAGAACCATTAATTATCTTATAGTATTTTATTTATACATTCATTTATGATTAATTTAGTACTTTTATCGAGCCTTCCCTGTATATGAAGAACTATGATGAATGCTTCAGATAGTAAAAAATGATGATAAGTAACCTAGTTTTTGATCTCCAGGAGCTCACATTCAGGGAGATGGACATTTACATAAACTACTCTTCTCTGAGATAAATTCTCCATTAGAGGCATGAACGCGGGGGCACCACAAGGGCATCGGAGTCAGTGGAGTAGTGGCTGAGTGCTTCATGGAGACAGTTGGGTCTTGAAGGATGAGTGGGAAGTCTCTGGAGAGAAAGTCTAGACAATTTGAGTTGAAGGAGAAGTCTATGCAGTTGTGGACTTTGGAAACCACAGAGAGTTCTCTAAGACTAGAAACGTGGTCCTGTGAGCACATGGGAGATAGGGTGCCAGGACCAGGGAGTGAGAGTCAGGGAATGGGAACATTTTTATTTTTATTTATTTATTTATTTATTTATTTATTTATTTATTTTGTATTTTTCTGAAGCTGGAAACGGGGAGAGACAGTCAGACAGACTCCCTCCCGCATGCGCTGGACCGGGATCCACCCGGCACGCCCACCAGGGGCGACGCTCTGCCCCTCCAGGGCGTCGCTCTGCCGCGACCAGAGCCACTCTAGCTCTGGGGCAGAGGCCAAGGAGCCATCCCCAGCGCCCGGGCCATCTTTGCTCCAATGGAGCCTTGGCTGCGGGAGGGGAAGAGAGAGACAGAGAGGAAGGAGGGGGGTGGGGGTGGAGAAGCAAATGGGCGCTTCTCCTATGTGCCCTGGCCGGGAATGGAGCCCGGGTCCCCCCCATGCCAGGCCGACGCTCTACCGCTGAGCCAACCGGCCAGGGCCGGAATGGGAACATTTTTAAAGCCACAGAATACTTTGGCAAGCTGATGAAAGATATGACAGTTTTCCATAGGAAAACTCATTTAACACGAAGATTCAGTATTTTGTATACAATTTTGTGAATAAGGATCCTAGAGATCACATTGTAAACATTACAAACTTTCTATGAGCTCCCCTTTCTGAAAAGCAAAGGGAATTAGTACACATTAGTATAGATGGATCCCAACTTATGTTGGTTTGACCTGCGATTTTTTTGACTTTACAATAGGGCAAAAGCAATATGGATTCAGTAGAAACTGTAATTTAAATTTTGAATTTTGATCTTTTCTTGGGCTACTGATACGGGACGCGGTATTCTATCTCTTCTGCTGCTGGACAGCGGCACAAGCCAGCACCCAGTCAGGCATGCCATCACGAGGCTCAACAGCCTTTACTCCACGCAGCCATTTTCAACCTTTACATCTTATGGCACACATAAACTAATTAGTAGAATTCTGTAGCACACCAAAAAATATATTTTTTTGCCAATCTGAAAAAAAAATAGGTGCAATTTTTATTCATTCACACCAGATGGCTATTATGTTGGCTGTTGTCATTTCGTTATTTGCCAATCTAAGGGAAAAGAGGTGAGTGTCCCTGAATAGTCAGATGTGGCATGTTTTAAAAATTCTTGCGGCGCACCAGTTGAAAATTGCTGCTGTATGATCTGCTATATTGCCAGTGTTTTTTGGATGTTGTGTTCCAAGCATTTTTAAGGTAGGTTAGGCTAAACTATGATGTTTGGTAAGTTAGATGTGTTCAATACATTTTCCATTTACGATATTTACAATTTATGGCAAGTGTATTAGTATGTAATCCCAGCTGTAGTCAAGTGCTTCACTGTGATGCTTGATGCAAATACTCTTGATAAGCTTAAAGTATTTTGCTTCATTTATATGAGATTGTGCTGAAATTTTTGTATTTATAATTTTCTTAGAGAGATGGTTAAAGCAAAAGAAAAAAACCCACCTTATTGGTAAATATTTACACACCTCAGTTGTCTAAATGCTGAAGAGATACACAACTTTTGATAGAATTTCCTTAACTGTACAATGGTACCACTCATAGGACCTACCTTCTAGAGTTGGAAGATCAAATAAACTCATTTATTTTTAGCCAGGGGTTTACATATTGTAAAGACTCAAGAAATGTTAGCAGTTTGTACTGTTATCAAAGTTGTGGAAAAATCTGTAATTTCATTTACGTATGTCCATATATTGAGTGCTCACAAATACCTGAATTCCTTTATTAAACCTATCAAGTCTTGTATTATTTGCTACGTAAACATCTGTGTGTGCCCATGTCTTTCAAGATCATCATGTGTCATTTCTGTTGGAATAAATCTTCATTGCCTAAAGCACCCTTGCGGCATGATTAAGCTTTTCTCAGTGACTGGTTTGTTACATAGTTTCTGGATAAAACAGCAGCAATAGTGTAGATAAGTTAACTAATGAATATTATTGTGTGCGCTCGCTTTCTCTCTCTCTCTCTCTCTCTCTCTCTCTCTCTCTTTACAGCTTCTAATATTCAGTGGGGAAATTTTCCTTGTTAAGAGACACTGACAAGGCCGGTTGGCCTAAAATTAGATCCAGCAGCTGTGTTTTGAATCAAGGCCCACATGTGCACTTCACACTCTTTTCCCGCTGTGCTTGTCTGCTTCTTTATCTTGCTTCAGGGAGCAGCCTTTTTGGGTGAATCTGAACATCCATGTTTTCCCTGGTACAACCGGAAAGGTGCGCCCGTGGAATCGCAGGCCGTGTTTATTTACAGTTATGGAGTAGCCAATCCAGAACAACAGAAGATGTATTTATTAATTTATTACCAACCATCCTCTAGTATCGTTTTATCTTTGGCTATGTGTGAATATTTTAGCCTTTCTCCATCACCCTCCTGACTCCTCAATCTAGTCAGTGATCAATATAAAAGGAAATATGTATTAAAAATGAAATTTAGAGCCAAAATTAAGGCACTAGATCAATTCTTATACTTAATTGCCACCAAAATTAATTTTTTTCTCCCAAAAGAAAAGTACCCCATGTTATTTTTGATAGCTAGAAATAATTTTGGTTTTGTTTTATAAGTTTACATGGAGGAGCCAGTGTTAACCAGTGTGATTTTATAGCTTCTGGTGCCTTTCTCTTTCTTTGCCCTACTGTTTCATTAATTCTTTAAAAACATTTTTTTAAAGAATATATTCATATACAAAACATTATCATGATTCGGTATAAGTATCTGTGGTTCTAAGTGCACTTCATTTCACCTAATTAAGTTATTTAGTTATTTACACATTAGCAACGAACAACGTATTTCACCTTTACAGGAACTTATTTTAATTATACCCACAGTTCTATTCTGCTTTGTTATATCCATAGATCAGCCTGAATAATAGCTGTCTTAAAGGCCATATGCTAAAAGTGATTACAGGTCATTAAGGGCAAATTAAGGTAACATTTCTGATGGCCACAAGCGGAAGTCTGACTAACAATTATTATTTTCTTTCGCTTTGGGGAACTCATTCTGTTTAGCTTTGATGCTGTCAATCTTATAGTTGAATGCCTGGTGTTGGCATGTTCTGGTAGTTGTTTGGATCATGCTAATTATTTTCTGTGGAGGAAATTTATACAACACATATTTTTTATTCATCCAGAAATCTCTAGTCAATAAATTTATTGCCATCTTTTTAAAAAAGTTATGTTTTTTTCTTAGCCCACTCTCTCTCTTTCTACCTGTCATTAATAATCATGTGGGCAACCTATTCTCATAATATGGGAATATAAATAATAGAATGTGTTTAAGTTACTTTGTTGAATAATGAAAATAAAGTTGTGCCACAAATAAGGATAATCCCATCCTTCCAAAGAGAGATGCCCTTGCTTAATCTCTTTCCGTGGAAATTTTGCCTAAAAACAGTAACACAATAACAAACAATCTGTCTTTTTAATGAGTCAGTATTTAATTATCATTTTGGTTGGCCTAAAATCATTTATTAAGAAACAAGGATTTCCTTTAGGCTTATCCATATGTATTTTGTAACCTAAGGATATGTGACTCTAGTGCTGTTAATTTCTTTTTGAGGGCTGGCCTGTGGTGGTACAGTGGATCAAGTGCCAACCTGGAATGCTGAGGTCACTGGTTTGAAGCCCTAGGCTTGCCCAGTCAAGGCACGTACAGGAGTTTAGGCTTCCTGTTCCTTTCCCTTCCCCATACTCTCCTTTCTAAAATAAATAAAATAAAGGTTTTTTTTCTTTTTGAGAAATGCTTAGATTTTGTATGGAAATAAGTAATTTTGGATTATTTTGTTGATTTTATAGACATACTAGGAAAGTCTTTTTAATTATCATTACTTGATTATCTTACAGTTTTGTAATCTATGATAGAAATTAATAGGATGTAAGTGGGAAAACTATAATTAAAGCATTCCAGTTTAGACTTCTTACTAGGTTAGCTTTTTGCTGGATTAATGAAGATTTTTCTGTGTTTTCAGATTTGGAAGGTATAAGACAATTGCACAGATATTACTGTGATTGATATGGAATTTCTGCATTTTGGTTGGAAATATAAGATTCCACCAACTCATAAATTTTTAATATTTCGACTTAAAGTAATAATTTAGACTTTACATCTAGTGTAGAAATTGGCCATTTACCTTTTATGTAAAAAGGGGAAATAGGAATTTTACATTTCTATTGTGTTGTATCTGCATTAAGAAAACAAACACAAGAAACAGTGGTGACCTGAGGAGGCTGGAGAAAGGATTAAAGAATAGTGTGTTGGGGATTAGACTTCCAAATATGTAACTTTTTATATTATTTAATTCTTGAACCTTATGACTATATTTTCTCTAACTATATTTACTATATTTATTATGACATTAACAATAAACAGAAAATTTGCTGACAATTACAGACATTTAAAATATATTATCGACTTTTTTTCAGAATTCTAACCATAAAATATGAGTTAAGTAAATGCAATTTAGAGTGCAATCATCATTATATTACGATTAGTGCAGTCATTTCTTTACATTAATTTTGGGTCAACTTAAACATTGGATACTTTAAAGCAGCGATTTTCAACCTTTTTATACTTGGCAACTGTTGAGTTAGCCAACCAGAAATGGAAACATACAACAAATAAAGTTTTACCTTACTGCACATAACAGTGCAACACAGTACAAGCTGCTGCTTGATTTCAGAACTCCACACGTATGATGCACTGAATACTACGTAAGTTGGTCCAAATGCTTTTTGTCTACTGTGCATGATTTGTAAATGCTCTGCATGGTGCAAAAGGTTGTGTGAATGAGCCTACACGTTCCAAAGATATCTAAGACACCTCAATAAAATGTTCATGGATGATACAGGCTGATAAGTGGCAGTCACCCTGAGCATAAGTAAATTTGACAGAGATCATTGAGTATCATCTTTATACAACATCAGGGTGTTTAACTCTTTCACAGACTAGCATGAAGTTTCTGGCCGGCTGGCGGTTGAAAAATACTGCTTTAAAACATAGATTTGGATAATACCACAGTATTAAAAATTAGACTGATTGCAGACTTAAGGGAGAAAATTGTTGGACCAAATAAGAATTTGTTGGTTCACAGACTGGCTCCCATACATAGAGGGCAAGGAGGTTTGTGGTGGTAACTTTAATAAGCAAGAGAACTTCTATATAGTAGTCTTGTCTTGGGTCTCTACACCTGCTTACCAGAATCTTAAAGTTTATATAGAGGCCTTAATGGGGTTCAGTCACTTGTCAGTCCAGATGGTCCAAACAACACCTTACTCTTTCAAAGCTACGACCTTGAAACAACTCTGGCCACGAGAACAGTGGACATTCCAAGGACAGGGGAGCAAATGTGGTACTTCCCATACTTCAGTTGCCTGGGTCTGGCTCACAGATCACTCGGCACTCTTGTCTTCTTGATGACCTCCTCCAACAGAATTGTACGTTTACACATGGTTTGGTTGATCCAGTGGTCTTTGGAGATGGAGGACGCATTATTAGGAGTTGGATGTGACACATGGTTTGGTTGATCCAGTGGTCTTTGGAGATGGAGGACGCATTGTTAGGAGTTGGGTGTGACACATGGTTTGGTTGATCCAGTGGTCTTTGGAGATGGAGGACGCATTATTAGGAGTTGGGTGTGACACATGGTTTGGTTGATCCAGTGGTCTTTGGAGATGGAGGATGCATTATTAGGAGTTGGGTGTGACAGAGACAGGTGTTCTTGTATGATGAGAAGCTTGTTCCTAGATTTAAGGACTGCAGGAACTTACATAAAGTTGGAGATGGGAGCAGTAAGTACTGGGGACAAGCTAAGTTTTAAATTATTTTTAAAGTACTTTACTGACACTAGAATTATTTTAACCTGTCAAAATGCAACTAAGATGCCAACAAAATTCTTTGTACTTGAATTGAATAACAGTAATGAAATAATTTAGTAATTTTATTTTAGCCTGACCTGTGGTGGCGCAGTGGATCAAGCATCGACCTAGAACACTGAGGTCGCTGGTTCAAAACCCTGGGCTTGCCTGGTCAAGGCACATATGGGAGTTGATGCTTCCTGCTCCTCCCCCCCTTCTCTCTCTCTCTCTCTCATCTCTAAAATGAATAAATAAAAATAAAAAAATTAGTAATTTTATTTTAATGAGCAGTGATTGATGTTAACCTTTTTTTTAAGAAAAGAAAGGGAATATGAATGTGTATATTTTTTTATACTATGAAAAAAGTTTCCTTTGAAATTCTCAATACAACAGGCCTTAAAACATGAAATTGTTCAGTTGGAGAATTTGCATTTGCCTGTTAATATCTGAAGACCTACTATGTTAATTTAATGTCTTAATTATGTATTATTATAACACTATTGGGAAATTTTGCTATATTCTTTTTACAGTGGTGTTTTTTTGCTGATCAATGTAGTCTCTGAAAATATTGATATGCTAAAGCCATTATAGTAGTTTCTTAAACATTATTATTCTTGAAAGGGGGATGTGAAGTTTAGGGCATTGTGGGAAAAAACGCTGTTCTCGGAAACCACTCAATCCTTTTAGAGTCAAAGAGATTAAATAATTTGGAATTTAAAAAATCTCATTGGAAGATAAGGGTATATAAGCACACTTAACTATTAGTGATACAAATTAATTTGCAAAGAATTAAAAGCAGCTTTGTTAATGGTAGAAGACACTTTCAGTTAATAAGGACATTACTTCTCATTTGGGGTTAGCTTGGCCTCTCATTTATTAATTTCTGTTTAAACTGCAAATAAAAAGAACTCCATTTCTACCAGACTTCTTGTCACAAGACCCAGTCTCTAAAGAGAAATATCGTTGATGGAAAACCAGAAAGACTAAATAGATGTATTTGGTCTCACAGACAGTCCATTAATTTGCTCAAATTAAATATTATCTTTAAATATTGAAAGGTTAAATGTACACTGATAATGGATTTAGACAGCTATTAGGCCGTAATTGCTTTCTAATGCAGTTACTAAAAGACATTTGATGTAACATATTGAGAAGGAAGGATTAGGGACTTTCTCTACCTCTGTTCTAACTGGGAATTTTATAGCTTTAATTCTGGTGGTTGTAGGACTTGGATAGCAACAGTTTTTATGAGAACACATACGGTATACATAAAATATCCAGCGGGTAGGTTGTTGAAGGACTGTATTTTGTATAGTGTATTTAATATTCATCTGTTTTACAACTGTGCAACACCAGTACTATAAATCAAATCTCCACCCCAAATATTGTTCTGTTAGATAAATGTGAAAATTTCCAAAAATATTACCAGTGCATGATTTCTACCAGTCTACATTGAATTACTGTGTTTTGTGCCTGGATATATGGATACACTAGTGACCACATTGATTTGACAACCCACTCCACTGGAGAGATGCATCAAGCTCAGGTAGTCAAGCTGGTGGCTGTCACTGGCTGGAGAGGCAGCTTTCTTTTTAGTATTTGCATTGTTTGAATTTGTAGAATGATGTTTTCCTATTTTTTTCAGGTTGTGTTCTGTGAGTCAAGTTTTCAGGTTTAACAAATAATTGCTAACTCAAGAACACATGCTGGTTGTGTTAGGCAGTCAGTTGCCTCTAAAGTTAGTTCAGTGCAAAGGACAAAAAATTTTTCGAAGAAACGACATACAAAGGAGAGCTAGCTCTTCCAAACATCTTTTCCTTGTGAAGTATTTAGCTGTGATTGACGTAGGAGTGAAAAGAATCACCTGTAGTTCTAGCAAGTCGGGTATTTTTGATTGCCAAAGAGAGGGAAAAGAAACCCCTGCTGTTGATCCCTATGGCTCTCAGATTTTTGTGTTAATAGGCAGCCTATCTGTCTGCTATTTGTTGGCTAATCTAAACTGTTTATATTAATATTTTGGTTTAATTTTCTTTTCTTTGTTAAAGAATTCACTTAGGCATCACAAACCATTATCAAGGAATAAGTGTATGTGCAGGTCTGTTCTGGGGCCTGGACATGATGTTTAGAGTCTAGGTCGCCCCAGGGTCACCGCAGGGCATCCCGTGGAGCAGTGAGTGTGATTCCGCGTGTGGCTGCCTCGCTGGGTGCCTTCAAAGAAGAACGTAACGATAACCATGGTTTCATTGGACCTGCAGGGTACTTTCACAAATATATTTTTAATTCTTTTGATCCTCAAAAGTAGCTCTATTATTTTAGTTTTACAAACAAAAGAAATCATGTTTTGAGAGGTCTTATAAGTGACTTGCCTAATTTACAGTGGAGTACATATAAATATTACATAAGGCAGAATATTGAAAATGTAATAAGAATTTCAAATGCTATAGGATTACACAGGGAGACATTACTACTTTTATTAACTATAAAAGGAAGAATTTATAGGGAAGTTAAATTCAATGTGTACCCTTAATTAATAAAACTGGTAATATATCCCTTAAAATCTTTTCCCGCTTCCCAAATAGATGCTCTGCTTTCTTCCCTCAACCTTATTCCACACTAAAATTAAAAATTACATTTCTAAATTTAACTGAGATGGTTAGGTACGGAATATAATTTCATTAACAAGAGTCTAATTTATAACATTTCCAATCTTTGAAAGTGAAATGAGGATTCTGCTGTCTCAATATTCTATGCCAAATTTAGTTTTCTTTCATTAAAGATATTATATAAATCTTGTATTATAAATTCTGATCCAGTTTCTTTTATTTTGAATTTGGGAAATTTTATAACTATCTACCAGTTAACTATAATTTTAAAAAATATTTCTTTTCAAAGATTTAATAATATTTTAATATACTTTGATATCAGACCTACCTACCTTTCTCCTTCTTCCCTCCATTTCTCCCTTCTTCTTTCCTTTCTTATTTTTTTGTTTCTCTGTAAATAAAGCTGATGAAAAAATTGGATTGAATTGGATTTGATTTGATATTCTCTAAAGTTATAACATCTGAGGGTTCTGGGAGGCTTATTTTAAGATGGGCATTTTTAATACAGCTTTTAAGTCCTTTATATTATCCACATGTGCTGAGAGCAGGTACTTGCTCCCCATCCTGAGAGCCTTGAATATTATGATATAGCATACTACTCATTCTTGATATTTACTGATCCGCTGTGTACACAGTAGAGCTTTGTAAACTTCTCCATCCAAACTGAAGACAAAGAGTAAATACATAAACATGGGGAACTTGGGACTTGGGTGAAAGTTGCCACCCAGAACTTGGAATTTATTTGCATGCTGGTATAAAAATATTCATGAAGTTGGAGCTCAGGGAGATGGGTGATGTTTGAAGTTTATCCTGTCTCACTGTGTACTCAGGGCATCCTGTCAGTATACCCGGAGGGGAAGCATAGTTTTAAACCAGTGGTCTTGGGTATTGAAGGCTATGTTTTGGGAGGTCCCAGTCTTCATTCGTTCCCTGCTGCACTGTCTTCTCTCCTGTTAAATGCTGTAAACGCCTTAGTCTTAAGGGTTTATTAGAAGTAAACACTGTTATCCGAACAAAGTCCAGGCAACAAAAACAACAGAGGAGGACATTAAGTGACTGCCATATGTGACGTTATTTTCTTGAGAATTTACCAGATACCGTGGTTGATGGCAAATGTGGAATTTTGCTGACATCTCTGATTTACTCTTGTAAAAATGATCCATGCTTTTTCATATGAAAACTTCCATTGAATTACTAGTTAGTGGAGATTCTTTTTTTTGGGGGGAGTACATATACACGTCCGGAAACAAGATTTGATGTCTAATGCCATTTTCTCCCTCTGTGGTTTATGTTCTTAATATGACCTCCAGGAGCCCAGATACGAGCAGCGAACAAGTGGAGCGAACACCCTGCAAGTTTTGCGCTCTGCTTTACGTGTCCTGTGATTGCTTCTCTTGCTATGCCATTCATTTCTGATTTAAATATCTAATGACTCTCATCAAACAACATTTAAACTTTCTATGAGATCCTGTAAGTGTTCCTCTAGATCATATTATGAGTAACAATGGGTGAAATGAGCTTCAGCGGAGAGACTGCAGTTCGGTCTGGGGTTCTGCAGCTGTTAGTGATGGCAGCAGAACACATCCATTGAACCACAGCCATCCAGCTAGTGGCGCTTTGCCCATTCAGTGATGTATAAAAACAGTACTACTGCTACAGTACGTTCCTCTCTGCATCGGTTTCAGGTTCAGCACTGGCAGGCTCTGTGGCCTGCACTTTTCTCTTCTTGGTGGTTAAAAACAAAATCAAAAACTGATACTTGTAAGGTGGTGTTAGGAGCATGAAGGAAATTACTCAAGAAATGCCTCTTTAGCATTGAAAAATTAGTCACAAGCTAGTAGTTAATTTAAAGTAAATTAATCTTGGGGTTGACAAGAT
Organism: Saccopteryx bilineata; assembly: GCF_036850765.1. Taxonomy (NCBI): domain Eukaryota; kingdom Metazoa; phylum Chordata; class Mammalia; order Chiroptera; family Emballonuridae; genus Saccopteryx; species Saccopteryx bilineata. Next base: position 15,863,592 of record NC_089500.1, read on the forward strand.
TAGCAGCTAATTTTCTAAGTGGGTGTAAAGTCTTTTTCCCATGTCATAAATGTCAGGATTAAACTTAAATTATTTATAATATATATTTATAATATATATTTATAATTATAATATTTATAATATATAAGTGACCTTAATTATATTCATTTGATGTAGCATAAATTCAATTTCATTGAATTTTAAGCATCATTTCTGAGTGCGAACTAGTGTAAGGCACTCTCTAGTTTCTGTTAGGAATAAAGAAGTGGGCAAAAAATAGTTTCTGACTTCAAAAAGCTTTCATATAGCAGGGTTGTCTGGAGACAGGTAGAAACAAGTAGGAAGACTAGGTCAAATGGGATAAGATGTTTGAAAGTGCTAAGTAGAGGGGTGTTGCACGTACAAAGCCCTCAGTAAAGGACAGTTGATGTGAAGTGTGTTAAGGAATTCCCTTTGAATTTTGGTTTCTGGTGTGACAGTGTGAACTTCCTGCGAGCTGACTAAAATGGTGATTGCCATTTGATGTTGTTTAACCTAACACTCTAAGACTTAATTCAGCATAGAAAATACGGTTTTTCCTGTCTTAGCAGAAGAAGTAGAAGCCAGGAGCTATTGTTTTCCTTTCATTTTTTTCTCCTAACTCTGATTTCCTCATCTCATTTTTCCCTAGGCTTTTGGGGAGAAGGATATCTTCTGAAGTGTATTTTAAATAAGTTAAGGAAAGTAACTTGTCAGGTGTGAAGTGGAAGGTTAACAGTGAAAACCCCTCAGGGGTAAAGAACAGCAAGGAGTCAAAGGAACAGTGGAATTCCTTGTGGACACTGGAAACATGAGAAGTGTGACTGCGCTGGGTACAGGTTGCAGAGGACACGGGGAGTGGTTCAGAATGGGGTTCCAAAGTTAGCCTGGCTTCCCTTCAGCAGCTGTGTGACCTTGAAAAAGAGAATCTGCCTCTCTGAGTCTCAGTCTGCTCATCTGTAAAATGGCAAGGATAGTAGTGTTGCCTTCCTGGATTTGTGTGGAGCGGATAAGATAATCTTTGAAAGTACTGAACACGCACGGTGCTACTTGTTTAAAGAAAAACAAACAAACAAACAAACAAACACTAACAATATTAACTGTGATTAATTAGATGTGTCACGTCATGGAGAGAGAGAATGACTTTCAAGTTGTTTGAAAGAGTAACACAGAATGAAGATGGTTTTGGCATTGGCGTTTTGATCATGTGGAAGTGAGAGAGAATGGACATTTCATTTAAATCCACGCAGCACTAAACGTTAAACAAGGGTTTTGGTGATAAGCATAATGACTTTGATGCAGATATTTTAGAAAGTTGGGCATTATGGATACCTGATTCAGTCCGTTTTTATTGGAATCGATGAAAATGAATACATAAAGATTTAAGAGGAGGGGGACATTCTTTTCTCCACAGCTGGTCAGGAGCCCAGGGTAGTTGGCAGTAAAGTGGATTGTTTGGAATGTCTCCCTAAAATCCTGTAATTTAATTTTCATTATTTATATAACACAGTCAGTATATGTGGCACTTTATTACCCACACACAAGACCAAATTTCTGGCCTGTGTAATTTCACCAACAAAGATGCTGTAACTGAAATATTTGTACCAACTAAATTAACTGCTACTTGGTAAGGTACCACTGCTGTGTTCCATGGTTCAACAAGGGGAACAGAGTGTTGGAGGGGTCTGAAACTGGACTAAATGGTGCTGGGATGGGAAAGGTGTCTATGTTTTATTACATATACAATCAGGGTCTTTGAGAAGTCCAGGAAAATGTTTTTGAACGTTGAAGTTAAAGAAAATAGCAATCAAGGTGAGTTCTACTGTGTAAGAGGAAACTTTAAAAATAATTATTAAAAATTTCTTCCTGTAGTATTTAACTTATTTTATTTTATATACTTTTAGAAACACAAATTAGAAAAGAGTGAATTTACCTGATGTGTGACTAAGAGATGATAGAAGGAGGTCAATGAATAGTATTTACTTATGGATACTAGGAGTTGTTCCCACAGTTACTGTATTAGCCATGTTAGAAAAGTGCATGATCTATTGGGCTTAATTATTCTCTGATTATAGTTCTTGGTTTTGAGAGTTATCTGACCCAGGAGTAAGCTAATAGTTTATGACAAGGGACAGAAGGTAGTTTCACAATTGGTCTAGTAGTTTTATATTGAGTAAAAAAGATATTCTTGGGATTAGCAAGAGGATTCAGATTGAGGACAGTGTGAGTATGCAGAGTTAATATCTGCTCAGCATATGTTAGTATGCCAACAGGAACCAGAAGGCATTACAGGCAGCCCTTCAACAACATGGGTTTGAACTATGCAGTTCCACTTATATGCGGACTTTTTCCGATAGACATCTTCAGTTGGAAGTTCATGGATGCAGAGAGCTGACTGTAGGCATTGCTCTGCACCTCTTTATATAGGGAACTTGAGCATCTGTGGCTTTTGTTACACGAGAGGAGTTTCTGGAAACAATCCCCAATGGATACCAAGGGTCAATGAAGACTTTGGGGAGTCAAAAGTTACCCACGGATTTTTGACTGTGCGGGTTCAGCACCTCTAACCCCCATGTTGTTCAAGAGTCAACTGTATTGTGATTCCATTCCTGGGCAAGATCTGTGTGTGGCAACTGGAATCTAATTATTTTACAAATGTTTAAATTACTGACCCCTGCTTGGAGATTACCACCTAGATGGAGTTCTTTCTCCCATGGATTCCCTTTTGGAATTTTCAGAAAGCAAAGCAGTAGATCCACATGTTAATCATTGAAGTAAACTAAGCAAATCATTTCACACATTTTCTGTTTCAGGAACTTGGGATTCAAATGTTATCCCAAATTTTATATGATCACATCTTTAAGCATTAGTCAGATTTAAAATTACTGAGCATGGTAAGAGGTTCATCTGAACTCAGAAGATCATTGGGTTCTTGAAACCTCTTTCTTCTCCCTGATTGCATGGCAAAGAGTTTGAGCTCTCGGACATTTGATAGGGATTTAAATTCTAGTCTAAATTGATAAAGCAGAGTTGTTGTTTTATGTCCTTGTTCTTGTTTTTACATGTCACAGAATCTCTGCACAAATGACAGTTTGTTTTCTAGAGAAGTCTGGGACCAGGGCTGCAGGTCACAAAGCAAGGATTTCATAGCATTGTTTTTAAGCCTCTTTTGGCTGAGTTAAATTTCCCTGGGCAAAAGTTGCTCTAGGTGCTCAAATAGTGCTTCAAAAAGATGGCCTAGGAAATGTTTGGTAAATAAATGTCTTGTAAAACTTAGGTGGCAACAGGTTTTGTTAGGGAAGTTTGCACCTGTTTTTGTGTTTTGTTTTTTTTAATTCCCTTTCTTAGGAGGGCTTTTGTTCTTTAAATTCTTCACACAATAGGTATAAATAGACACTGGAGGTAGGTGTAGAAGGCTAGCTATATAGCTATATATTAAGTAGATCTAGAGGATGTCAGAACACCTACACATTTGATTACATTTTGTCAGAGCAACTGTCCACTTCAGTGTAACCCATCAGAATGTGTTACTCTAAATATAAGCATGAATGTCGTTTGACAGAAATTATATTCACAATATAATTGATAATATGATTTCAAAATGCATTCAGCCATAGCCTTTTAGAAATCCGTCATAAAGTATTTTTTCTACCATTATTTTTTAAAAGACAACATTGGTAACATTGGATAGGAAGAGTTCAATTACACTGAAATGTGTTTTTAGGTGGCAGTGTAGTCTGCCTTGCTTCAGCAAAGATGTTTGAAGTTGCAAAGCTGTAAAAGTGGATTTGTAGTCAAGCTCTGTCTGTTGGGAAGTACTTGGGACCCAACAGCTGTTGGGAAGCCATCTGGAAGCGGCACGGAACTTGGGGGAATGTTTCTCCCCAGGAGCTGGAACATGATCCTCCTTCGGCCCACACAAGGCAGGGTCTGTGCTTTCCTTCCTCTGATTCTTTCTTTCTCTCCATTTTTCCCCTCCTCACTTACTCTGATTGATAGAAGCACGTGCTGGGAGCGCTCCCTGACATTCTTTCCAAACACTGAAAGTATGAAATGTTATGGTGGTGCTATGTCTATTTTTGAACGTAAGGCTGTTAATGTAAAGCCTGTGTTGATATATTGGGATGAATTATAATGGTGATATTATTACAGCCTTCCAAGCTGAAAATTTATTATTTTTCTCACCTACTTTTGGTTGCTGATACTTGATCATAGGAACATGCTGTGCATATGGTTAATTTGGGCAACTTATTTGCAGATTTTCAAAAGTTGGACTTTATCTTTTAAAATACCTTCTCCAAGGCCCCCTCTTTTATTGAAAAAACAAAAAAGTAACTCACCACAGACTCACTTAGCCGCTCTTTGTTTTCTAGACACTCTCATTATTATTGCTCACAATGAAGATGTTTTTGTAAACATCGACTATGCAAATAGAGTAAAAGTAGTATTGTCTGTTGGAAGTGACCCTTTTTTACTTTTAAAGCTTTAATTCATAGTTATCCTTGTTTTGACTTCTGTATTTGAAGACGTTAAAATGACTTTTTGTGAAGGAAGTCATGTTGGATTTAAAAAGCCAACAGAAATAAACAATAAGGAATGTGCAGTCCTGAATGGGACTGTTAAGTTATAGTCATGAACTTAACAGTTTGGATGCGATTATTTTAAAAAAAATCTGTCTTGCTATAACAGATTCCTTAGGGACCTATGTCTCTCATTGCTATATCCCTTGTTCCTAGTATATTTTCTGGCCAAGAAAAGTTATTTCATTATTACTCACTAGATGGGTGAATGAAAAAGTAAATGGGACAGCTCAGTGCTGAATTAACAGCAAGAGTTCATTTCCTTGGCACCTGTTGCTGTATGGCAGACAAACTGATCACCAAGTCTATACATGCATCACTGTGGAGGAGAACTGTCTGTATACATACACACACAGTATCAGTACTAGTTTATAGTTAGGTGGCATTATTATGTGCCAAGCACATTTCCAAGTGTATTCCATATAGAAATGTATGGACAATTTGTAACGGTTTTGTGAGGTAGTAGCTATTATGATCCTTGTTTTGTAAATGAGGAAATTGAGGCACCTACAGGCTAAGGCATTTTTCCAAGGTCCTGGGCTTTCATTGGCTGAGCCCAGACTTGAACATCAACAGTTTGATTCTGGAGTCACTGCTCATAATCACGACTCTCCACTACTTCTGACAATCTGTCCCATGCACACTTCTACATAACACATGCCTGTGCATGCTTTATCTTTCCTACGATGGAAGTTCTGTAGAAATACACTTAGTGTGTACTTAAGTGTAAATGTTATAAAAAGCTCTTATATTAGCTCTCTGAGCTCTGATCTCATCATATTTTTTTGTTTGTTTATTCCAGTCTTTTGAGTTGGCTGTTAGGCGTGTATGTTGATTTTTCTCAAGTATTAGCTTATGGACCCCAGCGCAACAGGTGATTAATTTCTGTCTCATAAGGATTCAGTTACCGCCGTGAGGAAGTTACTTACAAAGCATTGAGTATGCTAATAACATACAGAATTTGGTCTTCATTTATGGTAAGTGTGCATAAAAATGTATAAATAAAATATAACTTAAAGAAACTTACAATGAGGTCTGGGAGATAAACAGATAATTTATAGAAGTAAAAATTTTAAAAATGTCTCCAAAAGAGAAATCATAGTATCTTGGAATATATTCCGGTAAGGGATGTTAGGAATTACATATGTAAGCCTCACATCAATGAGGCAGTTAAGCAGAATCCTTCAAATCAGGGGAGTCCAGTTCTAGAGTGAATTATTTAACCTCTCTATGACTCATTTTCTTTCCTTGAAAATAAGATGATGATAATAATACTCTGCTCCTTAGTGATGCTGTAAAGATTAAATGAGGGAATAAACATACACGAAGTACTTTAAACAGTCTTGCACAACAGGAAGTGCTTAGTAAATACTATCATTGAGGTTATCATTTTACAGTTAAGGAAATTGAATCCCAGAAAAATTAAATTACTTAAGGTTAACCCAGCTAGCTCATGACAGTGGCAGGACTGGAATCTGGACACACATGCAGTCAATGCTCATAGCATCCTCAGTGGGATTGTTGTGAAGCAACCCTCCACCTGACAAATAATGGATAATTTCTGCATTTATTTTGGATCCTGAATATATGCTGCACTTTTTGCTGTCCTTTATTTTTTCTTCTGGGGAATATATATTTGGTTAATTTTTTAAAATGGTTATACACCAGTATTAGGGGAAGGAAAAAAACCTCACCCTACTTATTTTATACATAACCCAAATTTCAAGTGTATTAATTTTGCTGAATGCCATGGCAACATACATATCTGTTTTTCAGTTCATGAAAGGTATTTTGGGAATTATTGGCTCCTTCATGCTCGAGCATTTTTGTCTTTCAGCTATAGAAATACACTGTGTATCCTCTTCATTTTGTGTTTGTGCTTCTATTCAGGATGAGAATAAAAGCAGTTAGTTTCTGGGTTGGAATATTCTTCAGTGAATGGTGGCTTTCTAAAACAGTAACACCTTGACTGAAATGAAAACTCTTCCGTATCATAAAAGATATTCTAATTACTGCATCTAGTTAAAAGGAGAATAAATCACTGGGAGATTATTTTAAGTGCCTTACATATAATAAAAAAGAATAATGGACGTTCAACAGCTTGACAAGTTGGATGAATTCAGGCTAAGGCTGATTTCTGCTGCTTTCTAGGGGAGCAGGTGAACATTTACTTTTATGGTATATTGTCAAAGAGAAGTTTTTTTTTTTGTTTGTTTTTTTTAAATTAGTTTTTTTTTTTTTAAGTTTGGTTGTTTTTTTTTTCGTTTTTTTTTTGTTTATTTATTCATTTTAGAGAGGAGAGGAAGAGACAGAGAGAGAGAAGGGAGGGAGGAGCTGGAAGCATCAACTCCCATATGTGCCTTGACCAGGCAAGCTCAGGGTTTTGAACCGGCGACCTCAGCACTTCCAGGTCAATGCTTTATCCCACTGCGCCACCACAGGTCAGGCTCAAAGAGAAGTTTTGTTGGAGGAGATAAGGGAACCCTTATCTTTGCTGAGTACTTGCCATGCACTAGGCATTAGCCCAAGCAGTCCATTATCTCCTTTAATCTGATCTAATCCTCCCTAATATTGTAGATAACATTGTCTCAGAAAATGAGGCCCAGGGAATTTAAATAACTTACCTCAGGGTACCTGCTGCTGAATAGGATCAGGTGTGCCAGCCTACAGGATTTGGCATCGGAGCCCACGCCCTTCCTCGTGGTTACTTTGTCTTCATTGTCACAGATAACAATTTCGTTCCCTTTCGTGTAGAGTGGATGTGTCCAAAAAAGTTTAATTTTTTGAGCCTCTATAAAATGGGAACAGTCAAGTGGTTATGAGCATTAAAGGAAAAGCACATAAACCTTTTTGCTCAGTGCTTGGCACACAACCAGTGGGATGCTGTTGGGGCATTTGAAGTGTCACCAATGGCAAATGGTGTCTTTCCACCTGAGCATAACTGAAAAGTTTTGTTTTATATTTAATTACTTAAATCTTTTGTGCTTGTAAATTGAACATTATGGCTATGGAGTTTATCAACATGTATTTTATGGATTAAAATCATGCAATGAGAGTTGCCAAAATACCTTGAATTTTCCATTGGTTTTGCCTTCATAAATGTATAAAAATTTAATTAGTGGGGACATGAGAACAATGCTATGGTGACAAATTGCAGGTGCATGTGTTTGAATACCAAGGTCATCATTGCTCTTGTCTGTAGAAGGATGAAATATAAGTGGTTGGGAAATTAGCTCAGAAGAAAATATTCTTTTATTTTTGCATTTTATTTTTCCTATAAAGAATGTTATTACTGGTGAAGTATTTTGCCAACATTTTTTATCCATGCAGTAAATATGAAACACATCTTCTTTGGTGGCTACTACACTGTTTTGTAGCTCTTCTACAGTATAGTTGGATGCTAGTGTATGGACTTTTTTCTTAAATCTGCAAATGAAGTACAAATAATTCCGCATAATAAAATGCAAAGATTCTATTAGTACAAATGCCTAACACTATGAAGAAGATACATGTTTTAAATAGTAGTCAAGGACGTTAACTTTTGTATTTTTCTGAAGCTGGAAACCAGGAGAGACCGTCAGACAGACTCCCGCATGCGCCTGACTGGGATCCACCCGGCACGCCCACCAGGGGCGATGCTCTGCCCACCAGGGGGCGATGCTCTGCCCCTCCGGGGCGTCGCTCTGCCGTGACCAGAGCCACTCTAGCGCCTGGGGCAGAGGCCAAGGAGCCATCCCCAGCGCCCGGGCCATCTTTGCTCCAATGGAGCCTTGGCTGCGGGAAGGGAAGAGAGAGACAGAGAGGAAGGGGTGGGGGTGGAGAAGCAAATGGGCGCTTCTCCTATGTGCCCTGGCCGGGAATGGAACCCGGGTCCCCCGCACACCAGGCCGACGCTCTACCGCTGAGCCAACCAGCCAAGGCCAAGGACGTTAACTTTTAAGATTTCATGTGAATATTTGACTCTATTCATATGCAGCATTCTATTGATGGCGTTTATGGAAACTCAGAGACACAAACTCTTTTTTACTACTGTTTTCATAGAATTTTTAACACTTTTTTCTTTAATATATTTTGAACTAGTGTAAAATTATATACAGGTACGTATTCCTATGTTCATAATTTTAAAACTATTTCTCATACATTCACATTTATAGATACACACAAATACTAGGTTTACTGTTTCCTCATGTTCAAATATAAAATTTTACAGAATCTTCTAGCAACACAAATTTAATTCAGGATTTTTTGTTATTGTTGGTGCTATGGTAGTAAATAAAATCTGGATTAATTAATGGTAATCTTGGTCTTAGTCTTCCTTAGTCAAGCATAGTGGAAAACTTTATGAATGTTATTACCAAATTATTTATTAACTGTTAAATAATGTCATATTCTCTCTTCCTTGATATGTTGAGTCAGCCAAATAAATAAGTATAGAAGGGATGACTGTGGCTCCATGAACATTCTATCATCTATCTTGATCCAATAAGCAGATAAATTATTTCACAATTGCATTATTTAGTGAGAAAACTATTAGATTTTTAGCAGAAATGCTGGTAGATAAATTCATCTTTCTTGATTTTTTTATAACTAAATTTTTCTTGTAAATTATATAACTACTTTGAAAATTTTATTTATGCTGATTTATTTCTGAGAAATATGTTTAGAATATGTATGCAAAAGCATTTAATGGACAGATTAAGTGGACCAAAATCTAACATGGTAGCATTAAAATTATTTTTATTAAGAGAGAATTTAATGCTGTTGAGAATATTCAATTCAGATACAGATTAAGAAATCCTAGTCCTATAAAATACATTTATAGGTATTTGTGTTTTAAAATGTTTTATGGATCCCATATAAAATTTTCTTTCTTTCTTTCTTTCTTTCTTTCTTTCTTTCTTTCTTTCTTTCTTTCTTTCTTTCTTTCTTTCTTTCTTTCTTTCTTTCTTTCTTTCTTTCTTTCTTACAGGGACAGAGAGAGGGATAGATAGGGACAGACAGACAGGATGGAGAGAGATGAGAAGCATCAATCAACAGTTTTTCGTTGCGAGACATTAGTTGTTCATTGATTGCTTTCTCATATGTGCCTTGGCTGCAGGCCTTCAGCAGACCGAGTAACCCCTTTCTCAAGCCAGCGACCTTGGGTCCAAGCTGTTGAGCTTTGCTCAAACCAGATGAGCCTGTGCTCAAGCTGGCGACCTTGGGTCTTGAACCTGGGTCCTCTGCATCCCAGTCCGACGCTCTATCCACTGTGCCACCGCCTGGTCAGGCTATGCTTTCTTAATTTACAGTGGTTTTTGTTTCAAATTAGATGAACTAGGGTAACATGGATTCTATAAAAAAGGAGTTCCTTCAAAATTGTGTTTACTATATTAAAAATGCAATTTGCAACATAAAATGTCATTTAAAGGTAAACTGATGTTAAAAATATTATGTTAGCAAAATTGAGAAAAAAGCATTTAACAGGAATTATCTTTCTTTCTGGTTGTGGAAGGCAGTAGGGGATCTTTGTGTTAGTATTACTCACATGCTAGCATTTTCAGATTCATTGGTCTTCAAATAGCATGTGGAGTTCACTGTGAAAAGAGCTACATTTTCTACACATATACTTGTGCACACACTCATGACATCATGAGTGTTGGAGGTCTTATTCTTAAAATATATTCTTTGTTTTCTTGTATTATATATTTTTGTTTATTAAATAACATGGTTTGAACAAAATGAATATGGGCAGTCTCTCAAAGGAATAGTCAGTGATTAAATTTTTGAAGTGGAAAGGATGAATGAAGTCCTGTGGACATAGAAAAAATCTTGAAAGACCTAAGTACTGGTTTATTGATAAAATAGATGTTTGTGAAAGAGAAATGCTTTTTATAATTCCTCAGAAAATATGGTTAAACTTATGATTAGGCAGACTGTGGGCATGGTATCAGATAATACAACAAATTACCCTACCCTCCTCCCTTTTGATTACATACCTTAAAGTTCTGCAAATTAGTAAAGATGTTTGTAACCAATCAAAATAGATGTCATCAAGGTGGTGAGTTAAACTTAATGTATTGGGCAGACACTGAGGATCCATTTACTCTTATATTAGGTAAAATATCTTAATTAGTTAGTAGAAAAAAATCCTACCCTTTCTTTTTAAAATGCTTTCTTTTTAGGGGGGGCATTCTACAGATTTACTGTGATATGTTCGTGTCTACTTTTACATTTATTGTTTCTTAAATGTACTGATTATGAATCTTTCAAAATTCTTGAAAACTTCTCAACTGATGTTTTATATATTGCCTCTTCCTCATTCTCTTCTTTCTTTTATGTAACTCTTCTAGGAATGTTTTGGAACTTTTAATTTTCTACTGTATCCCTTTATACGTATCTGTTTTGTATTTCTTTCTTTTTTATTTCTTGCTTCATCTACCAGAATATAAGCTCTATTAGGATCAAAGTCTATATTTTGTTTAATAATATATACCAAGTGCTTACAAGAGTGACTCACTTGGAATGTATGCATAATGCATAATAAAAGTATTTGTTGATGAATGATTTCTGCATAATTTCTTTTATTCTGTATTTCAGTTAAATTACCTTTTACTGTTTCTAATCTGCTGTTTAACCCAAGTTCTCTTTTATTAATTTCAATGACTATATTTTTAATTTGTCAGTGTTCCATTTGGTTTCATTTCAGACTTGTCCTTTCATTGTTAATTTTTTTCCTTTATCTTTATTAACATTTTAAATACATTTATCTTTTTAGTCTCTTTCAAGTTATTCTATTTGTCAAGATCTAAGTGTGGTAATCTTCCTTTGTCTATTGACTCTTCCATAGTGGATTGCTTTGCATATGTTTCTAATTTTTCATTGTGAGCTCATCTTCATCTGGGGTGTTCATTTTCTGTGGAAATCCCATGAGCTCTGGGTTATGGGAGAATTCTTACAAAATGGTTTTATGATAGTTTCTGCAAGTTTCCTGAAAGTTTCATTGATCTCGATCAGTTTGTATATTAATGGTTTAGGGTTCCCACACTATGCAAATAGTATTAATTTAGATTTGTCAACTGCATATGGAAAATGTTTAAAGTTTTGATTACTCACCTGCAACTCTCTTTTTGCCCACCAGTGCCTTAGCTAGAACCATGTGTCCTTGTAACTTCCCTGAATCAATGACTTGAAGTCAGTATCCTTTTCAAATCCTTGGCTTTGGCAGGAGTCATCAGACTTACCCTTCTGAGGCCATCAAAACCCTAGCCCTTATCCCTTAGGGCCAGTAGAGCCACTCTGGTTATGAATTCACTCTAGGAAAATGAGTTTGTATTTAACTCATTTTTTTGTTATATTTATTGTTTATATTTAACTTTTGTTTTCCTTGTTATAGTTTATTCAGGAATTGTATGTCTTTTTTTTTTTTTTTGAGGAGGAAGGAGTTAATTATCATAGATCTCCATATTGCTGAAACTAGAAATGCTCTCTCAATTATATACTCAGCTAATATTGGGATATTTGCCTAACCAGGCGGTGGCACAGTGGATAGAGCGTTAGCCTGGGGTACTGAAGACCCAGGTTCGAAAACCTGAGGTTTCTGGCTTGAGCGTGGCGTTGCTGGCTTGAGCAGTGGGTCACTTGGCTTGGTTGGAGCCCCCTGTTCACTGCACATATGAGATATCTTCCTCTCCCTGTCTGTCATTCCCCCCTCTCCCCCCCTTGCTTAAAAAAAAAGAAATTTTTGGATGTTTGCTTTTTTTTCCTGAATGTAATGTGAAATGGGCTCCTTAACCTGAAGAGTTTCTGTCAGAAACAAAACAAAACAAAACAAAACAAAACAAAAAACAAGCCTACATTCTTTCATTTTAAACTATACCTTTCACTTTAATCTATAAAATATTTCTATAATGCTCTTAGGTAGAGATAGAACCATCTAGAGAAAATGAGAACAGATTTGTTCTCCATATTTGTATCTGTTGAAAGATCTGCATAAGATATACCTAACATTGCTGTAATTGTTCAGTGGCTTCACTTGCAGTTTAGTATTCAGGTTACTGCAGTGGTACAGCAGTAGTATGATTAACATTGTAAGTCTTGGGCGAATCCAGACAGTTTGTCACCCTAATCTGGGATCCCTTCCAGAGACCAAAGTAATCCTTTAAAAACTTTCCTACTGTGTAGGCTCCTGTCTCACGCATCAACTGTGGTGTTATATTCAGACTTCTTTGTTAGGACATGTTTTAATATATTCAAAGAGTAAAGATAATTTTTAATCTATAGAGAGGGCCTTGAAAGGATCCTCATCCTATGGGAGAGGAAAACTACCCTCAGCCATTTAGAAGGTCCAGGAGTGTATCAAGACTCGCTTAGGTTGTCTCTTGGGGAGGCGGGGCTGGTGGGTTAGATGTTCAGAGCAACATTTAATATTACTGGGGCTGGGCTGAAAACCCCTCAAGAATGAGTTTTACATTGTTATTTTGCAGACATCTGCGAGGCAAAGCAGAGGCAAATGATGCCATACTTATTTACCAGAGATGCAAATCAAATGAGCAAGTGGCAAAAAAAAAAAAAAAAAATCACTCCTTATACTTTCACCGTTTTTCTTTTGATTTGAACTAAAGACAGACATGTCTGGACTCTAGATCTAGACTAGCTGATGAGAGCCCACCATCAGAGTAATCTTAACTGGTAACTGACCAGCCCTCCAAGTAAACAGCTTATAAACTATGAGAGCCCACCATCAGGGTAATCTTAACTGGTAACTGACCAGCCCTCCAAGTAAACAGCTTATAAACTATGAGAGCCCACCATCAGGGTAATCTTAACTGAGTAACTGACCAGCCCCTCCAAGTAAACAGCTTATAAACTATGAAAATTTAAAAAAATCCTTAAGGTCTTTGACCATTGCAGTTAACATTAAAACGTGCTCTTTAACACAAACACACATACACACATACATGCATACAAATGTTTTATGAAAATCTCCTGTTATCAGTGGTGCATAACTGAAAATGCCAAGCGAAAGGGGAAGGAAACAGTTGAGGAAGGAAGGTAGTGTGCCCAGCATGGTAGAACACTTGTTCTCCGTTTCTGCAAAAATTCATACCATAATACTTTGCTTTTTCTAAAGGGCTTTCAAGTCAGAAACTGGAAGTACTTTTAAAACTGTGATGGGAAACACAAAGACAGCATATCTTTTTTGTTTTTAAATTTTTCTTTCCCAAATGTATTCGCTTTTACAACACTGTAGCTCAAATGTAGACTCCATAGAAATTTAAAAATATTTACTTAGTATTTATATCCTCAGTCCTTGGAAATCTGTCTTGTGGCAGTCCCAGTAATATGACTTCAATATATCATTCTGTCATAATGTCTTGCAAGTTGGGGCAGCATTCTAATAACCATAAATTCTCTATTTTCTGATACTGATTTCTGAATAATTCTTTGTGTTGACTGCAATTATGCTTTTGCAAAGTCACTAGTTTTTGAAAGTCTTTATATGTTTAGGGTGGCACTAGGTTAATGTAATTATATTCAGTATAGTTCTGTTCTTTTGTAGATTTTTTTCCTATAGAGCTATGGTTTTCTGGCCTGAGGCTGAAACGAGGTTTTAAGAGCTTATAGTTACTCTCCTCCCTGGTCCCCCACACTTCTGTTGTTATATATAAATTTATTTTTGAATATTGGAGGAATTGAATTTCACGAATTCTTTCAAAGGTAATTATTTTTTTCTGTACTTCATAGTAGGAAAAAATGGACTTATTGACAGTTCATATGTTCTTTGAGGCCCTTGAAGATCATGATATGTGAAACATAAAATATTAGTATTGCTATTACTTCTATGTGTTTTCTAATGAAGGCTCTATAATTTTGAAGTCTAGGGACTACTTGAAACATGAATAATGAAAAATAATGCTACTTTAAGTATTTTACATTGGGGCCAGATTAGTCCGTTAAAAAGTATGAAGTATAGTTTTATGTAGAACGTATCTTAGATTGAGAAAGTGGAAACACATTTTTTTTAAATAAAAGCTTTACTAAGATCCTTTTATGGATTTACTGGTTTGTTCCCATTTGTCATTGGATCGTTTCCAGATGTAAAATATTACTTTCTTAAAATTGCTGTAGATCCCACAGTCCAGACCAGGTGCAGCTTTACAGCCATTTTCCTTCTGATTTTCAAAGCTGAATCTCATAGAAGACTTGAACTTCTAATTATTTAACTTTCTACTACTAATTGGACGAAGGCACAACTTTGTATTTCTCTCTCTTCTTCATTCTGCACTTTATTTCTGCTTAAGTTACTGTGTATGCGCCTTTTAGAAAAAAAAATGATTTTGCTCTCTCTTTTAGGATTTGCCTCTAAGAAAAATATATTTTATTGCTACTTTTTTCAGGTCTAGTAAGGTTCACAAACAATCAGAGGACTAGGAAACCTAGCTTGAAGGTTTGGTAGTATTATAATTGTTTTCATTTTTTTTTTTTTAGAATAAAAAAATGGTCTTATTGTTTCTAATTGGGCAGTTTTGAAAGTTGATGCTTACATATTTTCTTTCCTTCTTTTCTCACTTACATTTTAACTGAAACAGGATTGGAGTCTATGCTTGTTTTTTTCCCCATCTTTGTATAGGATTTTGATTTATCATAGATCGTGAAGGTTTTTCTATCTTGACAATTTGTGGCAGGATCTCCTATCTTTATATGTTGAGAGCACTGTCAGAGTTTGCTAACTCATGATTTCAGTAACACTAAAGATTACACTGAAGATGAAAAGTGGAGCCCCAGCCCTGCAGTGCTGTGAGACTGCTCCCAGCAGATGGCCAGGAACACAGTTTGTTCTGAAGTGTCATGTCATCAGCGATCTCAGTGCAGGTGCTAACCCAGCCCCGCTGCGTAACCAGAAGGGGAGAGGGACACAGAGCTCGGTCTCCTCATCTGCACCACAGTGACAAGGACTCCTGTGCGCCTTGTTTGTGAGAACGGACGAGATGCACTAGACTGGCAAGGTAAGTGCTCACTGTCAGTTTTTTCTCACTGTTCACACTGGGTCATCATGTTTACCTGCTCACAGGACTGTAGCAGAATATAAAGTAACTTTTTTTTTAAGAAGGTTTATTTTTAGAGCAGTTTTAGGTTCATGGAAAAATTCAGGGGCAAGGAGAGTGATTTTCCCTATGCTTCTCCCCCAACACATCAGCCTCGCTCACCAGAGTGGCACCTCTGTTGCTGAGGATGACCCTGTGACAGTCTCCCGAAGCCCGTAGTTGTCATTAGGGTGCACTCTTGCTGATGTATGTTCTGTGGGTTTGGACAAAAGTACGATGATCATACGGGGCATCTTCACTGCCCGGAACCCTCTGTGCTCTGCATTCCCACCCCTGCCCTGCCAGCGGCCGCTGCTGCTCCGCTGTCTCCGCGGTTGTGCCTTCTCCAGAACGTCGTGCAGTTGGAATCCTACAGTATGCAGCCTTTTTGTATTAGCTTCTTTTATTTAGTAATATGCATGTAAGGTTCAGAACACAGTGTTCTAAAAGCAATAGATATGATGTTTTACCCTCTTACAAAAGATCTTTTTAAACTGAAATTTAAGTGTCGTTTGAGCTGAGTCCTGATAGTCTTGCCTGAGAAGCCAGTAGTGTTGTGGGAAGAAAATAAGGCAGCTCCTAACTTTGAAGTCTCAGCTCCTCCTCTGCTGTGTTTTGCTGTCAATCAGTGGGGGGCATGTATCTAAACTCATGTCTGGGTAGACATTCTAGGGGTCAGAAACCTAAGCTTTCTCTTTCCCTGAGGAGGGAAGAGAAAGTGGAGGGGCCTAGAATGCATGGCCAGTTTCGCCATCCCTTTCATGGATGTCCTGGCACTTCCCCCATTATGTGTCCCCTTCCAGTAAAGCATCCACAGTGGCCTCACTCTGTTGTATTTTTCTATGGCATTTATCTGCCTGATCCATTTGAGCATTCATTTATTGTGTCTCTCTGTCCTCCCTGCCATACGTGCGTCTAAGTTCCGTGACTTAGTTCCCAATCTTGAACATCACTGCATCCTCAGTGCCTGGCACAGAGTAGGTACCCAGCAAATATTTTGTTAAAAGGAAAGAACAAAGGAATGGGTGTGAGATGGGACCGTGGAATGGAGGAACATTGCGGAAGAAGACAGGAATATGATGATGAAAAGAGTGGTCTTATACTTTGTTTGGGATATCAGAAGGGATTTTTTTTTAATGGTCATCACTTAAAATATTATACTTGCTGGGCTTGACCTGTGGTGGCGCAGTGGATAAAGCGTCGACCTGGAAATGCTGAGGTTGCTGGTTCGAAACCCTGGCTTGCCTGGTCAAGGCACATATGGGAGTTGATGCTTCCAGCTCCTCCCCCCTTCTCTCTCTCTGTCTCTCCTCTCTCTCTCTCTCTCTCTCTCTCTCTCCCTCTCCTCTCTAAAATGAATAAATTAAAAAAAAAAAGTACGAAAAGCATCCTCCGGATCTTTGGTGAAAATGCCGTGACCGCCGGACGGAAAGCTCCCAGGTCAACCGCAACCTGCAGGGCTACGTACTCCTGTAAAATATTATACTTGCTCTGTTCTTGTGTTTGAATGGGGCCGAGGCATTTCATGGAACCTCATAGTTACATTTTTACTAAACGTTTCTGAAAAAGTCAATAAGGGTGGGAGAAAGGTCTAGGAACTTATCTTAGAAGACACTTGCTCATGAATTTCCAGCTCAGACGTACAGTTTTTGGGGGTCCAGGCTGTTAGGTGATCTTGAGAGCAGCTGGAGAGGCTCTAATGGGATCCAGCTGTGTGCCCAGAGAACGCACCTTCTCAGGATCACATTAACTGGGTAGACCCCTGCCCTCCCTGGTTTCCTCTGGGCTTTATGGGTCCCCGTAGTCTGTTGCATTGATCTTGCATTTTCAGGTTTTATAGCAATTCTAAACATGTGAGGGTACATATTTGGTCTTTGATGTGCCTTTGATAGAAGCCAGAGTGCTTTACCTATGTCTGCATTTAATAATGATGGGGGTCGCCTGCCCTGCAGCAGTGTGCTCTCTGGGGAGGCTGGTTCAGTGTGCAGCGTTTTTGAGGCTGTTGATGGGCAGACTTTAATCAGGGGTGTTTCTTCTTTTATTTTAGAAAATGAAATCTATTAAATATAGTTAGACATGTGGTCCTGGCATTTTGTTTTGTTTTTCATCACATCTTGTTCAGCTGGGCCGCTCGGTAGAAAAGTGGGTAGGAGGAGAAACAACCCACAGGGGACAAAGTGGCACTACTTACATGGTCTTCGTGAGGTCCTATTGTTTTTCCATGTTTCAACTTTATCTACATCCCTATTGAAAGGCGGTTATTGTTTCTCCGTTTTACAGATAGGAAAGTAAAGGCACTTGAATTTTAGAGACATACTCACTGATTGTTGAGGCTGGAGCCTAAATTAAAATCTATCATGCTGCTAGATATGTGAGAAAAGACAAGACAATCATGTCATTTCTGTGGACTCTTTCAAGAAGTAAGGGGACAGTGGTTGCCTTTAACAAGTAGAACTCAGTATGTAAATGGAACCATGGAACCTTAGATAGTTCCATTGGCCTTTGATGGTACTCTCTGCTGTAAGCTGGCATTGCTTCTTCTGTAAGCTTGCAGTATGGAACTTAGCTTTGCTTGGAACTCTCCATTGTGTGTTCTACATAGACCAAACTAAGGAGAGAATTGGATAAATCTTTATATGCTTATGTACAGCAGCTCTTATCAGAGGTGGTCACAGTATGGGTTTCTTTCTTTTTTTGTTTTCCAGTCGAACTTGGCCATTAGCCCTCCAAAAGAAATGAGCTCCCTTGCACTCTCCCTTTAATTTGGAAGATCAGCCACGTGTCCCCCCTATCCAGTCCCTGAGAAGCTGGTGTGATTAGCAGAGGCACCTGAGGTTTAGGATCTGAAGTCCAGCCATGGTGTGCTGATGATGAAAATGTGGTAGCAATGATTATTAGCTCCTTAATCCATCTTTAACCACATTATTAGAATTGACAATTGTTTATTGAAGACTCGTTTCTTGAAGTGAGTGATTTAAAAAAAAGTAACACTCTGGGCTTAAAGTGTGCTTATGTGGCTAGGGACCCACTTCTTGTGCTTACTACTACTTTCTTATTTGTATGAATTTATTAATGGAATAAATCAATCTTTGAAGTCATTCATTTCGGCAGACACTATTTAATACAATAAAATTTGGGTACATTTCTGTCTTAAGAGTGTTTTATTCAATCAGGGAGTAGAACTAAAAATTTCTTTTCTCAGCATATATGCCATACTATTTCTCTCTGTTTGAATATAGTATTGATTGGTCATGGCTGATGCTTATCAGACTAAGCAAAGTGTGTTTGTACTGGTTGTCTCTGGGGGGCTTTTTCTTCTTAAACACTAATGAACTCTATCATGAACCTTGGAAAGGGAACACACCCAAACATAATTTATCATTTTTTGAGGCTCTCCTGATATCCCAAGCCATCTGATGAGGACTGGAGTCATTCACATAAATAACAGGAAAGCACAGACACCATTATTTATTATAGTGAGCTATTCTCTTACTACTCACAAATTAGTAGTGGCCATATTAGAAAAAAATTATCCTAATATGTTCATGTGTTATGTATGTGTGCTTCTAACTCTGTATCTAAACAGTGACTTGGAAAGCTTCTTTCTATTTGCTACCTTTGTTGGGACTCATAAAATAAGTCTTTATTGTTCTCTTTTTTCTATTGTCTACTTACTCTTACTCTGGATTCTTTCTCCATGCCAATCACATTGCTAAATGGGAATGAAAAGATCAATAAAACACAGTCCTGCCCTCAGGGTTGGAAGCAAATGCATATTATTCAGCATGATGAGTGTTATAAGAGACTTAGATAGAAAATTCTCTGGTAGCCCCCAGAATGCCTACTCAGCCTCAGAAACGTAGTCAAAAATTTTTTCATGGAGGATAATTTGCAATCAAGGGGTAGTTTCATAGAATGTCTACTTCAAGAGGGCCAGCCCTTGCCTATCTCTTTAGTTTTACTTAGTTATAATTTCTAAAAATTTTATTGACTGATTTTAGAGAGACAGAGAGGACGAGAGAAAGGGTGGGAAGGAGGGAGGGAGAGGGGAAAGAGAGAGAGACAGAAAGAGAGGGAGAAAAACATTCATTTGTTGTTCACTTAATTGTGCAATCCCTGGTTATTTCCTGCATATGCCTTGACCAGGGATTGAACTCCCAACGTTGGTTTTTCAAGACAAAGCTAACCGACTGAACTAACTGGTCAGGGCCTTACTTAGTTATAATTTCTTTACACATTTGTCAAAAACTATTTGCTGTTAACGTTGAACACTAGTTTTCATAAGTATTTTTTTAAGTGAATATATTTTTCATTTCATTTTTGTTTCTTCTTGGGTTTTAAATATATTTAAAAATAGTTTTATCCATATTTAATTTCTGCAACTTCTATAAAACTTTCTAAGCAGTCACCTCCTGACCCTCTTTTCCCCTTAGCTATCCCCCCTTCCAGGGCCACCTCCTTTTCTTTAGAGCCCCCGCATAATGCTATTCCTTTACAGTCCAGCCATCTGCCTGTTTTAGCCTCTTCTTCACTCTCTCTGTTTCTTCTATATAGATTTCCCCATATGTCTGCTTCTTCCTTTATCCACAAGTCCAGACACTCCTCCATAGCTTTCTTACCACCCCATCCTGGTGTCCCGTCTGTTCATAAATAACTCTTTCATCCGCTTTGGATCCCCAGCCCCCACTCTTTCTAAAAAGAGTGTGCAAATAAATCTAAAGTGCACAGAGCCAAGATGCACAGTATAGTTGTGATTCAGAATAGACTTTCTCCTTCCAATCACCTGTTTTATTCTCCATTCTTTGTTGCTTGCTTTCTTTGTACATATCTCCACAATTTCCATTCAAATTTTATATCGTTCTGGATGTGAAGTTATTTAATATCTTCATGAGAAAGTTTTGCCTCTTCCTAGCAGATCGTTTTGCTCTATAACAGTTACTCAATTTTTCTCTGCTGCTTAGCCGTTGCTATTCCTGGAGTAGTCACGTTTGAACCTTTTGTTCTTCAGAAATTAACGTAATGTGTCAGAAACAGCAGTCTCCCTTCCCGGGTGCTTGGCAACCTGAAACTCTGGGGATATGTTCTTTTGTAAGTCTGGGTTCTAGAATATATGTGCTGCAAAAGTAGTGTCACAGAATAACTTGCTGAAATGGCAATACTGATAGCTGTCAGATGTTCTAGATGTTTACTATGTCCCCTGTCCTTCTCCTAGCATTCTATACTAGTGACGATCGATCTCTCTCTCCTTACCATTCAAGAGTAAACACTGGCAATTTGCTTCTCTTTAGAAATGTGTTGCTGTAGCCATCATGAAGTTGTTAGTGTTTTTCCTTTCTAGTGTCAGTGATAATTTTACTCACAGTCCCTGCAGAGATTTAGCTCAGCAGGAAGTAAATCTAGGTAAAATAGTCTTGAAAATTCATCTAAAAAACCCGCAATAAGTGCTAACTATATTATTTCCTTTATGTAGAAAAGAAATCTGAGGTGTAATTAACTTGATTATGTGGTATAACTAGTCATGACCAGTAAGTTAAGCCATGGCTAGGAACTCGTTTCATTCTCTTCCTTTCCTTCTTCCTTTCCTTTTCTCCCCTCCTCTCTTTCTCTTTCTCTCTCTCAGATAGAAGCCAGGGATTAAAATGGTTCACACTATATTTCAGCAAGGGTGAAATGTCATGGTAAAAATGAAAGATGGATTGTTTACTCCTGAGATGTTGAGAAAAATCTAAACTGTAGTTCTAGCGTCTTTGGGGAGCTAAATATTTTACCAGTAACAAGATCAAAAGTCTCTAAAGAACGAGGCATTTATTTAGTTTTCAATGCCTCATATTCTCTAAAGAGTTCTCTTTGTTTTATATTCAAGAAAGAGGTTTTAACCTCAGCAAGAACATCAGGACCCCCCCCCCCCAAAAAAAAAAAAGAAATGTGAAAAATAAAGACACTGAAAACAGCACTCCACGCATACTTCTGATTCAGGTTCGGGTCGGAATTTAAAGTCAGTCAGTAATGAGTAAGGTGAATCTCTTGGAGAAACTAGGGTTAGAAGTATTCCTTTAACGCTGATGCCAAAATCAGTTATGTTGAATATATTTGCTCATATTGAGTTTCTATGGATTCTGATCATTAGATGTGTACATAGCTAAATTTGTGGCTAATACATATTTTTGTTTTTGTATCTTGTCCAAAATGTGGTCTTAATACATCTTAGACTCAGGAAGATAAAAAAATCATCAATAATTTTAGAACAGCTGTCACGAGCAAAGTTTTAATTGCAGTGCGCTTTCAGATTTGTTGTCTGTACGAGTGTATAGTACAGTGTCCATAAAGTCATGGTGCACTTTTGACCGGTCACGGGAAAGCAACAAAAGACAATAGAAATGTGAAATCTGAAATCTGCACCAAATAAAAGGAAAACCCTCCCAGTTTCTGTAGGATGATGTGGCAGTATGTGCGCATGCGCAGATGAGGACGTAACACCGTGTATACAGCGGAGCAGCCCACGGCCGTGCCAGTGGAGTTGTGGACGGTACAGAGGAAAGTTCAGTGTGTTCTGTGGCTCGCAAAATTCGAATCCGTGACCAGAGTGTAACGTGAATATCAGCGCATTTATAATGAAGCGTCACCACACAGGAGTAACATTACTCGGTGGGATAAGCAGTTGAAGGAAACCAGCAGTTTGGTGGAGAAACCCCGTTCTGGTAGGCCATCAGTCAGTGACGAGTCTGTAGAGGCTATACGGGATAGCTAGCTAAGGAGCCCTAAAGAATCTGTGCGTGAGCCCACATCGAACTGCACTGAATAGGTATGAAACTGGGAGAGTTTTCCTTTTATTTGGTGCAGATTTCACATTTCTATCATCTTTTGTTGCTTTTCTGTGACCGGTCAAAAGTGCACCATGACTTTACGGACACAGTGTATATTACAGGTACCTCTGGACTCTGACTTGAATGTTGGTGATGGTTCTAAATGGTGTAAGTAATAGAAGAATGAAGTTCTAAACCTCTTTTTTTTAATAGACTGAGTTGTTACTCTCACTCATACCAAATTACTTAGCAGACATTAGGTACCTAAAGTCCCAGTAATAAGCATCCTTCCACACAATTCTGTAAGTGTACACAGAATACCATGCATCGTACAGAGCACGGGGAAATACTTCTTGGCCCTTGGAATGGCAGTGGTAGGAGAAGGAGCAGTCTTGACTGACAGATTTTTTAACTCTCTCACTCTCTGCTAAATAGAATTATATGTTCATGCACTTTTGGTTTTTTTGAATCAAATTTCTAAAGATTCAGCAAAATAATTTCAAGGTTACCTTCAAGCAGGTACAAATATTTTAGCGTGTACTTATTCATGTTTTTTTCTAAATTGACTGTTGTCTGGGAAGCTTAATTAGTTCAGGCTCAGTGCAGTTGGTTTACACCAAGGGTGTGTCTATACTTAACATTTTAATAATGGAAAATACATTTTGCCCTCATTTCACTCTCTCTCTCTCTTTTTGCCAGTTTTAATTTTATCTTGGCAATTAGAAATCTTGGAGATAGCATTTAAAAATTCTTCAGATTTTTAGGTTAGACTCACCTTTCTACTTCCCTAAAAGAGGTCAAGTTCAGTAATGCCTATATTTCATTCACTCAGCTTTTATTTATTGAGTGCTTGCGATGTGCATGGCATTGTGTTGTGGTTTTTTTCTTTGTGTTTTTTTTTTCTTTTGCTGGTATGCTGAACATTTAGAGAAAAAATACCTCATTCATTTGCGTGCTTGGACTGTCATCTGGTTGAATATGCAGCAAGCTATCAGCGATGGTGAATTATAATCATCTGGGGTATTTATAGGTCTCAGGAAAACCAAAGATGTGAACCCGATATCTGCTGCTTCAATAGTTGCCATTCTTTGAAGGATTGCATTTGTATTCATATAATAATTTCTCATCAGTTTTGTTTCTGGAGAGAATAGTTGTGTTTTAAATTTATCGCAGGGCAGAGCTTCAGATTCTCTTGCTGTTAGAGGCCCTCTTAATCTCTTCTCACCTGATTGAGATGAACCTATTTGACCACCAGGGTGGTGGTAAACCTGCCATTGCGGTTTTATGAGTGGGTGTGTGAAAGTAGTGTTGGTTATGGGTCCACACTGCCTTAAAGGGCTCACATTAGAATGAGGTTGCCTCCTAGTGACTTTGCAGCCTAATTGGCTAAGGGAGACACATGTCTGAGGTCAGCTGTGTTTCCCCTTACCTGTTTTCTTCTGTTCTGTTGTTTGTAGAAAAAAACTTGTCCTGGAGGTGTGCAGTTTCACCTCGCCTGGGTTTCTAGGGAAGCGTATCTGTTGAGACTTTCTGGGACAGCTTGGGTCGAGTATCTTTGTGGATTGAGTCTGAACAGGGTTCTTGACTTGGGGTTCTTGAAGGGGGGAGGAGTCTCCAAATATATATGTGCACTTTTCTGTTTTGGGGGAGCAAGCGTATGTGAAGTTTCTAAGGTTTTCATGAAGATTTGGCGATTCAGTAAAGTTTAAGTCTCACTGCCCTGGAAGAATGGTTAGGATCCAATTTTATGGATAGATCTGGCCCCAAACTGTGCCTGTTGTTTATAATTATTCTGAGACCCTCAAAGCAACTCAGAACAGTGAAACGGAAACAAGCATCCACAAGATCTTTTCTCATGGCTGCTTTAGAAACTTTAGATGGACGATCCCTGGGCCCTCTATAGAAGAAAACGTTTCTTTGGGCCTTGGCAGGGGATGCACTGTACTTTCAAGGGAAGTGTGTTCACAGATAATTATGATCAATAGTAACGACCATCAGCTCATTTTCTCTTTTCTCATTTCTCTTTTTTTCCTTCATCATACTGGGTAGGCCTGAATATAGAGAGAATATCACTGGACTGATGGTTCAGCACCTAGGGTAAAGCAGAAATGAATGGATTTACTCCATCTCTGTAATGAGCATGGTTACTACATGTTCAAGGTTTGGGCCAATGGTTTGGAAATTGGGTTCCCTGTTTATCTAACTGGTTTTAGCCTTTTTAATCATGTATTTTAATAGGGAGGCAGGAGAAGGGAGGGGCCTCTGTGGCCTTTGGTGCCAAAAGCAGCTGGTTTGAAACTCAGTTCTTAATGACTTAATGAAGTTATTTAATTTCACCATGCCTAATTTTCTAATCTATGAAGTGGAGTTGTTACATGTATTTTGTAGGGTTGTATTGGAGATTAAGTAAGATAATGCATTTTAGACTTCTACCCTAAACAAGGCCCTCAAATTTACTATTCCTTACTCCTAAAAAGCAAAGTAGAGTTGGTAAATAAGAAATTTCACCTACCTGATCCTCAATCTAGAACGTGGTATTTCTCCAGTATGGGTGGAAGAGTAGTTTTCTCTATAAAGGGTCATTGACCTTCAGGAAGAAGATAATCAACCTTGAAAGGTTACATGGAAGTAAAGAGCAATGCTGGTTTATTGTTTCGTTTTTTAAAGTAGAGCTTTAGAATGGAAATTCACTTGATTTGGAATTGATAATACCATGTAAGAGTTCATTTAGACAAGCGCCTAAAAAACTGGACCTAAATCAAACATAATAGTTAAGACAGCTGGCTTTATAGCAAATCAAGAGGAGATAGAAAAGGGCAAGAGGAGGAAAAGAGACAGGAAGAAAGTAGGAAGGGATGAAGGGAGATGGAGGAAAAGGAAGGGAAGAAGGGACAGTAAGGTGAAAAGAGTTGGTCTGGAAAAGTTCTGAAACCTTCATTAACTGATCTTGTCACACACAGCTGTTCATTTGAGTTGTGGGCCTGAGAGTATTATTTCTTTTTATCATTGTCTTTTGAAATGCTAATTAGATAATTGACCATTGTTCACAGTTCTTTGGTTACTTTTTATTCTTAAACTTTTAGAGACTAGTCCTTGAATGGGATACTCAGAACAGCACACCAGATGGGAAATTATTCTCTGGTCTATAGTTGCCAAATGACCACCACAGTAGTGTTTGGGCATAAGAAATCCAGCTGAGAGCCACATCTAGCCTAAGGGTTGGTTAGCACACTTCTTTTAATGGTCCACCATCAATAGGCTTTTATTTTGCAATGGTCAAAGGGATTGGCTTTTTATTTTATACAGATTTATTAGATATACTCTAATCAGTAACAGGTCTTCTTGGCCACATAAAACTCATTTGAAGAATATCTGCAAATGCTTAGTAGGGCATCTGTAATTGCACATGAAAAACAATTGCAGCCGTAACAGTTGAAGAATATATTATTCTTCCACTTTTGCCCTACCTTATAGTTGTTTTTATACAAATTGAATTGGAAAATGCACATTAAAGTGTCTTGAAGAATATTACTCTCAGTACAAATATAAGCTTTTATTTGATCATTCCAGGTACTTATTGATAAGTACCACTAGTAGTTATGTATCTGTGGACCTTACAGAAAACTTTCTTGACCAAAGGGACATGATCCAGTAGCAGAGATGCTTGCTATACATACTTCACAAGGAGGACTAGTCACTGTTCTCTTGTTGCTCAGTCTGACATCATGGGGCCTCGTGTGTCTTCTTGCTCTGTACAGGCTGCAACATAGCATGGCTGATTTTTTTTTTCTTTGTGATCATTGAAACTGATGTCAATAAAGTGATTTTGATTTCATTGATGTTTTTAAATGTTTTCATGACTTGATCTTAGTATGGTCCTACAAAGTTGGAGAATTGATGGTGTTTGTCATTTCAAATCTAGGCAAACTAAAATTTTGTCTGACATGAAAATCAGAAAAATTCTTTCCCCTCACTCTGTTTTTCAATAATAAAAACATGTTTTTTTTAAAGGAGATGCATCTATACTGTGGAACACTTTATAAATACTAAAAAAAAAAAAAAAAAATTTTCCTTTAATAATTAACCATTGTAATGGTTGATTGTATTGCCTGTTAGTCTTATGTGTATGCACACAATTTAAAATATGTATGCAATTTCAGATTAAAGGGAACTTTTATTTTCTGTTATATAATCTTTTTCTTTCTATTACATTTGCATTCCATTTTTAAACTGAGGATTTCTGTCGGAGATGTGATTTTATATTTTATTGGATTTATTTAACATTTTAATTTTTCTGTTCTAATTTATTTAATATATTTCTAAAATGTTTTTTTGAGGGAGTTTTCTTAGGCTTATTTTGTAGAAGTCATTCTCTGTGAGTTGACTTTTTAGTTCAATCATTTTTTCCCCTAGATTTTGAATGTATCAGACTGTAAATTTGGCTGCATTCCATATGTTTTCTTAATATGTAATGTCATTGTCAATAGTTTCTAAATATACTACTCAGAAAAATTAGGGACTATTTCAAAATGAATATGAAGTGATAACATATTCCCTAATTTTTGTGAGCAGTGTGGCTCTTACTAGTAGTGTTGTTTCCCTCTTAACAGTAGAGCTAATCGGGAATGCCATTTGAATTTCTAACAGACTATCATCTGTGCACTTCAAAATGTTCATAAGTGATTTCTAGATTTTATTACAAAAGTGTGGTCAGTAAAGAAACAGTATAGTTTATGCTTCTTAAAATTTTAACAATTTTTTTTGTTTTTTAATTAATGTGATTCAATGAATATTTGAAAAGAGAGTTATTCTCAAAAGTGGATGTACATTAATTTTTTCCTTTACTCTAGATCCCTTGTATACCTAGAAAGATATGTTAAATTCTTCCACTAAAATTGCATTTCTGTCATTTTTTTATGCCTAATGATTGACAATGCCTGTTATTTATTTATTTGCTTATTTATTTGTTATTAATTAAATGAGAGGCAGAGAGACAGACTTCCACATGTGTCCTGACTGGGGCCAACTTGCTCGAATGAGCCATGGCTGTGGGAGAAGGGTGGGGAGAGAAAGCAGGGGAAGGAGTGGGGAAGGAGATGGTTTCATCTCTTGTGTGCCCTGACCAGGAATTGAACCCGAGACTTCCACATGCCAGGCTGACATTCTGCCACTGTGCCAACTGGCCAGGACTGATGGCTGTTAATTTTTGGTGAACTTTATTTTCATCTTTGACCTTCTATATTTTTTCATTATTATTATTTCTTTGTTATTTTTCCTTATATTTTAAGAGAACTTTTTAAGTTTGTCACCTATATATGAACATGTTTTCTACAATTTTATGCATATTTTAATTTTGTCAACATATTTTTACTTTACTCAGTGTTTCTTATTAATCCATCTACTTTTATAATTTTTCCTGATACTTTTGTCTTTGCATCTGTTTTACGGAGATACTCTATTTTATTTAACCATCAAAAGTAATGTTTTCTAATTCTGTCATGAAAATACTTTTTAAAATCTGGTTCCCTTTGAATTATGAGACC
This sequence comes from Saccopteryx bilineata, assembly GCF_036850765.1. NCBI lineage: Eukaryota > Metazoa > Chordata > Mammalia > Chiroptera > Emballonuridae > Saccopteryx > Saccopteryx bilineata. The sequence goes on from NC_089500.1 coordinate 15,891,581, forward strand.
ATATCCTCCTAAACTTTAATCTGTAGATTTTGTTCTCCCCCTGGTGACACCTTTTTTAATAAGTCAAACTTTAGCAGCTCCATACTCACCCTTTTATATTCTTTGTGATGCTGGGGCAACCTACATTTTATTCTTTTCTAGTTACCCCGTTAACTTCTGCCAACAGGAGGCATTAGAGGAAGACTGGAAAGCTAGTGAGGCAAGACGGGACTGGGGGGGACAGCCTTTCCTGTTCTTTCCACCATCACTCTGGCAACCTCGTTCTTCCCTGCTTTTGTTTTCTTCCTACATTCTAAAAGTCTGCACGCTGGTACTTCCTCCACATTCTCTTTCCTTTGAGCCATTAGGCTATGAGCACGCAGACCTTCCCCTTTGTTTCCCCAGCCCTGAGTGTGGTAGCTGTTTTCATTTCACTGCTCGTGGATGCCTCTTAAATCTGTCTACACAGGAGAACTGTAGGTATGTGTTAGGTACATGTTGCGTAAGCCACTCATCCAGCTCTCCTGGTCTAGGAGAACTGCAATCTTCCTTCCACTAGTTAGCTTTCTAGAAACTTCCTTTAAAAATAAGACTTTAGCCCTGGCCAGGTGGCATTGTTGGTTAGAGCATTGTCCCAGTATGCCGAGGTGCAGGCTCAGTCTCGTCAGGACCCACCCAGGAACAGATCCAAGTTTTTTTGTGTCTCTCTCTCCCCCCTTTTCTCTCTCTCACATCAATAAATACATTTTTTAAAAATGAAAAAATAAGACTTTAGAAAGATAATAATAACCTGATGCCTCATACTTTAAATTTTTTCTCCCTCTCTAGATGTTTTGTGTCATAAACCTAATTGATTCTCGTAAGTGGTATGTATTGATATGTCATACTCTGTCAGCGATGAGGAGTTGAAATAACCTGTATTGTTCAGGGCAGTGGTGGCTGGCCCAGCAAAGGCACATGGCCCTCATTAGTGAGCTCTCAGTGGGAAGGCTGGCAAAACAACGTGGAAATGAGAGAAAGCCAACTGTTGTGGTGTGGTTTTCTTGGAGGATAGGGAAGGGAGGGGACATGTGGGAGGAATTTAATGTGCACAGTTTGATTTTTGGTTTTTCAAATCAGTGAAGATACTTATTGACAGCTATATTTTAGGTCATTGCAGTGCATAAAATGTAAATCAAAGTGTTCTTCTTTATTAGAAGTGGGAAGATAACATTTACATAACATGCTTTTAAGGTAATGAGTTAAGTCCATTATTTCTTTATTACTGTAACTGTTCCAAGAAAGTTATTTCCATACTAAGAATATTCTTCTCCTGCTTGAGTCTGATTTGTCATAATTTTTGCATGATGTTATAATCTATTGTTAGGAAATGATAATTCCATTTATTTTGGTTTCATGGGGAAAATTGTTAACCAACTGTTTCAGTCTCCAGATAAACTGGCTTCCAGGATTCCTAGTTAAGTAGCAATGCTGACTGATAAAAGTGTCACCATTTTTGGGCCCTGGAAGGTTGGTTCAGTGGTAGAGCGTCAGCCTGGCGTGCAGGAGTCCCGGGTTTGATTCCCCGCCAGGCACACAGGGGAGGCGCCCATCTGCTTCTCCACCCCTCCCCCTCTCCTTCCTCTCTGTCTCTCTCTTCCCCTCCCGCAGCCAAGGCTCCATTGGAGCAGAGTTGGCCCGGGCGCTGGGGATGGCTCCATGGCCTCTGCCTCAGGCTCTAGAGTGACTCTGGTTGCAGCAGAGCGATGCCCCAGATGGGCAGAGCATCGCCCCCTGGTGGGTGTGCCGGGTGGATCTCGGTCGGGGCATGCTGGAGTCTGTCTGACTGCCTCCCCGTTTCCAACTTCAGAAAAATACAAAACAAACAAAGAAACAAACAAAAAAGAAGTGTCACCATTTTTTTACCCTCTCTGCCTTGTCAGTATGACATAGTACAGAAGCCAAATAACAAAACTGCGTGAAAGAAAAGATCCCAAGGCTTAGATATTCAATATTTCACAAACTGGCTAGTTAGACTGAATTGTGAAGAATAGGCTGAGATGAAAAAATGTCACAAATCTATAGTGGCTTAATGAGCACAGTGATTTCAGAGTGAACTCTTTTCACTAATTTTTAAGGTTAGTGAGAGAAATAAACTTGGAGCAATCTCAGAAAATTATGTTATGATTTGTGCCTAACCCATGACAGGCTTTCTTCTGTTCTTTTAACCTACGTATTGCTTTTCTCTGTGCTCAGATTTACTTTATCTAGTGCTTTGTTAATAACCAAAGCTGTATATTCTGTTCCTAAGTGTCTTCATTTATAAATTCAAAGTATCTGATTTTCAGGGGAAAATATGTAACTCAATCAGCTTTGCATGGCTTACATAATGTGATAGTCTCATATTTACTATGTGGTTAACAAGAAATAACTGTTACCAACAATAATCAGAGAATTTAAAAACAACGAACATTTTGCTTGGGAGCCTATGTATATCTCTATATAAATACATGTAGACATCTATAAACATCATCGATCCTCCTCATATGCCCATGCTATATATATGTGGATGTGGGATGATGCTTGTTTTATATATACAAGTCATATTTATATAGCTGAAGAAGTGAAACATATTGCTTTTTATTTAAGCAATGCAGTGCGTTTATGGAGGAGTTTTATTTTACAGGACTTGATCAGTGTTGGGATGGTTAGGTAGTACTAATGATTTGGTTTTCTGAAGGTCAAAGTTTGATAAGTTAAATTGATCCCTAGAGAAATTCCTATGCCTTTACATTTGGTAGAGAATCTCGGAAAATTACTGTCTTTTTACAGAAATAAAACGTTTCTTTGGGTAACTCGATAGATTTGAACTATTCGTTTATGACATTGCCTCAGTTGTTATGAGCGTGTGCAAGTTGGAGGGATCTGTAGGCAGCTAACAAGGTTGAGGGTTAGAAAATTCTTAAACGTGCTAAACTGAATTTTCAATTCCTTGGTAAAGTGTAGAGGAAGAAAATGAAACCCTTTCTTTCTTTTCAGAAACCTTTAGTAACTACAGTTCATACTTTGTATATTCTGTAGAATGTTTTTAACAGCTTGCCTTTGAAGCTGGGAAATGACACCTGGATTTTCTCAGGTTCTTTCTTTATGGCATCAGCGAGGACTGCTGCTAATTAACTGTAGGCAAGACAATGAGGAGACATGTGTACTAAGCCAGAAAATTCCAAGAAGAACGTGAAGGCCCTAGAGTCTCTCCATTCAGTGTATGAGTGAAACATGTATACACTAGCACCGCACAGCCTTATGGCTAGTCAGTGCTCTGTATTATGCATTATAAAGGTGGGATTTTTTTTTTTAGCCATTGAACTAATAATCTTACAATTTTTACATTTTCTGAAGTACCTTGGAGATAGTTTCAAATTCCACACATTTTAAAGCGTTGGCAGTCGAGAGAGTTGGAGCAGTGGCTTCTCAGCATTAGATCACATCTTAATTTTTTAAGATTGAAAATTTTGTTGGGAACTTGAGATTGTTGATAATGCTACTAATGTAAGATACTGTCCTGTGTGTCCCTATCGTCCCCTCCATTCTCATCCCCTTTTGCTGAAAATTATCAGCGCTCTGACTAATGCCAATAATAATAATGTGAGTTTACATCAAATGCTAATTTTTTCTTATATGGCATGTTTAGATATGCGTAAGCATGTAATAATGCAGGAAACTGACTTTTCATTTTTAAGAAACTAGTGACATTTCTATTAAAATGTTGGGTAATTGTGAGACTACACAAAAAAATCTATAAGTTGGGGACGGTGACACATTAATTCTTTCAGGTTTCATGCATTTAAGTAGATTATAGAGCAAAAAGTCCTCCAATGACTAGTAAACACTCTATGGTATGAAATCAGCTTCTTATTTTTGTCCGTGGGTCTCCATGTCTGGTTCCTGAGTTTGCTCTGGTGATGCCCGTCGGCGCTCCCTGCCTGGCTTCTCTGTGCTCCTCCAGCCACTGAGCGTCCCGCTCTGTTTCAGAGGCCGACTGGGTAACAGCTGTGGACTCTGGAGCACTTGTTTTCAGTCTTCTGGTTTCTCTTTATTTTGATTATAACCTGCCCCCCCAATGTTGTTTTTTAGTGATAGTGTATTGTTTTAGGAAAGATTAAACTAAAATTTAGTAAGCATATCCTGTGAGCCACGTCATTTCACAAAAAAAATTTCAAGTGTCCCGTTTAAAAGTCAGTAATACTGAGGCTGAGATCAAGGGATTGAGGGTAACAGAACTGGAAAATGGAGGAAACCCATCTCTTAACCTGTGTTCAGCACTCTTTCCCGTAGACAGTGCTGTTTCCGTGACTCACTGCCTCATCATTGTAACTATCACAACCCCCCCCCTCTCTCTCTCACACACACACACACACACACACAAATGCCCCTCATACAACTATTCTATAGAAACTTATTTTGAAGCCAGCTGACTGTTTAATCATTAAGCCTGATTTACTAGTATCACCTCCATTATCTTCATCCTCTGACTTCCTGAAACGGCGCTTGTTCTCCATGAGTTCTTTTCTTTTTTTTCTCTTACGTCACCAAACTCCCCCTCTCTTTCAGCTCTTGAGCATTTAAATATGCTCCGGTTTCTCCTGTCTTCAAAATGAACACACACACACACACACACACACACACAGACACCCCATACACACTGAATTTTGATACTAACCTTCATCCTCATTTTGCTCTTTCCTTTACACAATCAAATTTTCTCTCACCACATTCTCTTTCTGGCTTTTTTCCACAACACTATCCAAAACTCCATGTTCAAGTTGCCAGTGACATGTCAGATTGACATGCTTTGGCCTTTCTAAGGCTTGATCCTTTAAGGGATGGGCCCTGGACCGCATCCTTCTCCTATAACCCTGCTGTCTTTCAAACCTCATAAGCTCCACCTCTTCTTGATCCTTGAGACTAATTTGGCTGCCTCTCCAATTTATTTATTATTATTATTATTATTATTATTATTTGTATTTTTCTGAAGTTGGAAATGGGGAGGCAGTCAGACAGGCTCTCGCATGCGCCCGACCGGGATCCACCCGGCACACCCACCATGGGGCGATGCTCTGCCCATCTGGGGCATCGCTCTGTTGCCACCAGAGCCATTCTAGTGCCTGAGACAGAGGCCTCAGAGCCATCCTCGCGCCCGGGCCAACTTTGCTCCAGTGGAGCCTTGGCTGCGAAGGGGAAGAGAGAGACAGAGAGGAAGGAGAGGGGGAGGGGTGGGGAAGCAGATGGGCACTTCTCCTGTGTGCTCTAGCTGGGAATCGAACCCGGGACTCCTGCACGCCAGGCCGACGCTCTATCACTGAGCCAACCGGCCAGGGCCGATGCCTCTCCAATTTATTCTCTGCTTGGGGCATATGTTGTCAGAATAGTTATCACGCATACTGAAGTGCTTCCTCTTGTTGATTGAACTGTACTTTATTTGAGGGTCAGGATCTTGTCTTTCCATGAGTTTTATGTATACTCTCATCTCTTCCCACTTTTGACAGTATCTCATGGTTTTCCTCCCCTCTACTTGCCTGCCTTCTGTACATCCTTTAACATTTATTTGTTAGGCATTCTTTTGTTTTCTTAATTTTTTTTATTCATTTTTTAGAGGGGAGAGAGAGTGACAGAGAGTGAGAGAGAGAAAGGGGGGAGGAGCAGGAACCATCAACTTCCATATGTGCCTTGACCAGACAAATGCAGGGTTTTGAATTGGTAACCTCAGTGTTCCAGGTCAACGCTTTATCCACTGCGCCACCACGGGTCAGGCATAGACATTTTTTATAGTGGGTCATTTGATGATCTCCTGCCTATCTTACAGGCATTCTTTACATTAAGTGTTGGTGATATAGGGTCAAACCAGTGACAAGTATCTTTATGGGGTTTTTGGTCTGCCTCCATAATTTAGGTAGATATTTCCTCTTGTTGAAGTTGTTTTCACTCTTAAAACATAATATTTATAGTAATTTGTAGAGTGGAGAGGATCAAATGAGCCTGTTTATTAATTGATTAGCATTGTTCCTGGCACATAATCAACATTCAATCAATGTTATATGTTAATATTAGTAGTAATAAATCATACATTATGTATGAATTATGCATATATCAGATAATCTGAATTAGAATTGTGCATACAAAATTTGCTATTCTATAAATATTATAATACACATTGATTGCTTTGTATGTCAATATATTTTTAATTTAGTTTTTACAAAATCATGGTTTTGCTCTTTTGTTTCTTTACTTACTAAAAGCTCTGTCTGTTAAAAATTCTGTGCTAAGGCTGCCTGGTGCAAAGTTCACCTTGGAAGAATCTTTCATCATAATGGACCTTTTAAGAACCAGTTGAGTTGAGATATTAGCCATAATATATTTTTTTCAATGTTTTCTATTTAGTGATTGAGTTGGATAATCTGTCATCACTTCCTCATCTTCACTAGATTAATTTTCAAGTCTTCTTCCTGGCCATGGGTAACTAGCCAGCATGGTGGTGGATGTGATTGTTCTGTGAGTGCATGCATGTGTAATATTTCCCAACACATGCTCAGTAACTGAGTCTCTATCAGGAAGTAAACATGGAGACCATGTTGCTTGGTTTCATGATTCTCCTGTTGTTACACTGTCACCACAGAATGCTGTCAAAATAGTTATAAAGAATGTCAGAATACATTAATTTGTACTATTCAGAGAACATTAACAAAGGAGAACACATAGAGTAGAAATCTGAGGAGAGATGGAGATAGGAGAGAAACCTGGTGTTTGAAGAATGATCTTTGATCTTTCAGAGGAGGAATACATATAAAGAGCTTATCTATCTGAAGGAATTTACATGCAAAGCAAATCACGAACATAGATCTCACTTATCTTTGTAGATTATAGCTTGGTCTTAGATAAAGGAATAGCCAGGCATCTATAAAAGGGGATTCACATGTTTATGCTAACTCAATTAGCATTAACAGGGGCTACCAGTAATGCTGGCTGTCAAGCCTCAAACTTTCATGTGTAGGTATTTTCAAAGAGAACAAAAAGATTTTTGGGAATGTTATATAGAGAAAAGGGGAATTATTAAATATAGATCTGTTTTAAAATTTTAAAAATATTGTTCTGAAATATTACTTCAGGAATTAGTAGCTTTTTTTTTAAATGTAAGAAAACAAAATTATGTCATGTAGTCATTAAAGCTTATTGCATTTCCCAAGATTATAGTTGGAAATCATGCAAATTTTCTTTAACAAACTGAAGGATGCATTTATCGGCTAGATGGTAGCTTTGAGAGTAGTTAGATATTTATGAAAAAAATTATAAGAAGCCAGGCTCACATTTTTGAAAATTTTCAAAAAGAGATAGTGGTTAGAGACAAACTAGACCCTTTCGCCATGTGGTAATGCCTATTCTGGCTCATTCACACAGACATTGTGGTACCGAAAGTGTTGTACAATTGGACATTTACACTGAGATGGGCTGTTGATGTAGAAGAAGAAAAGTGGAGGGCTGCGAAGGGTAAGGAATGAGTACAGTATTTTAAAAATGAGCTCTTTGTCTTCCGTGCTTCATGCCTCCATCTCAGAGGGGTTTTGTTCAGTGTGAACAAAGAGCCCCTGGGAGTCACCAAGGAGCCACCCACCAGGAAAAGGGATAGTTTTACTTCAGTGAGCAACAGTGTGACCAGGAGTGTGCAATAGTCAGTGATGCCAGGTGAACGTTTGCATATTTAGAATGCTGACTCATTTGGGGGAATCACAGCCTAATTGAAATCCATAAGGTGTGATGCCTTTTATCCTCTGTTAGAGGATTTTATATAATGTGAGAGCAGCAGTTAAGATTCCATGAGTTTGTTCCTACATAGTTACTGGCCTGATGCTCAAATCCAGCCTTTCCCAAGTATAACTTTGGTCATTATACTCGCTCATACCCTCAAGCACTTAATTTACCTGTTGAAATTTTGCTATTCAGAGAGCCGCTAATACCTCCTCCAGGTGTGGTCTTTCTCCCTTGAACTTTTATAGTATTTACTAAAACAACTCCTACGACAATTAATTTTCATGTCTTTTAATTATTCTTTTAACTTTTTATTTTGAAGATTTTCCAACATTTATAAGTAGAAGAGTATACATTTTGTGTATCCATCATACAATTTTGATAATTGTCAACATTCTGTTATTTCTGAATCACTTATACATCATATTCCTCACCCTAATTTGATTTTTGAGTACGAGATTATGAGATCCTTGAAGCCAGGGAATGAAAAAAATATAGTTTATATGGAAAATAATATAATAATTAACAAAAAATAATACAAGAATAAACTGGTACATGTGCTCACAACTGTAAACCCACATTTGTCCCACCTTGTATGTATACATACACACACAGCTAGAGATGAAGATACATATACTTTATTTTTTTTCTTATTAAAAATGTAATTATCAGCCTAACCATCAGACTGGGACGCGGAGGACCCAAGTTTGAAACCTCGAGGTCACTGGCTTAAGTGTGGGCTCATCTGGTTTGAGCAAGGCTCACCAGCTTAAGCCCAAGGTCGCTGGCTCAAGCAAGGGTTTACTCAGTCTGCTGTGGCCCCCCGGTCAAGGCACATATGAGAAAGCAATCAATGAGAAACTCAAGTGCCGCAATGAAGAATTGATGCTCCTCATCTCTCTCCCTTCCTGTCTGTCTGTCCCTCTCTCTGTCTCTGTCTCTGTCTCTGTCTCTCTCTCTCTCTCACACACACACACACACACACAAATATATATATAATTATCATTGTGGAACTATTCAATGTTATTATCTTGAAAACTGTGCAGCTTTAAGTCTTTCTGTTGTTTTATAAACAATATGAAATTTGTATGTTGCTTTTTAACTTAACATTCTACCATGAGCATTTTCCAGTGTCCTTGAATATTTTTGAAAGCATGATCTTTTTAAGGCAGCATAATATTCCATATATGGCTCTTTTATCATTTATTTCAACAGTTTCCTACTGTTGACCACTGTCTTGAACATCCTTCTACACAAATACTTGTCCCAATTTGCAAAGCTATTATTAGTATAGTTCCTAGGGAATTATTAAGTGAAAGGCTTTGCGCATATCTTGCCAAATTGCTATCCAAGAAGGCTATGCCAATTTGCGTTTTTATCTTACTAACTTAGTCGTTGAAGAATGGTATCTGATTGTGTTCTTTTTAAAATTGGTATTTTCTAGATCATTAATGAGATTGAATATTTTCAGGTTCATGATTTTTATTTCATGTGTGGAACAAGGTGTTATCTAGAATTGCAGTGAATGGCACGTGCGATTCAGTTTAGCTCCAAATCTAGTTCTCTGCAGTGATGATCCATTATTTTTAGTATTTCACAGATCGCCTTTCACTGTCTTTGGAAGCAGAATGTCTGTCTACTTGAGAGTTGGTTGTATTTTACTTTTTGAGCATTTAAAAAAACTATCACTGTATAATTTTCTTCCTTTATATAATATGAGTTCATTAAGAAATATAATTCTGCCTGAATTATTTAGTTTAGGTAAAAATTCTTTGTTTAAGATAATTACATTTAATTGTCTAAATAATAAAAAAGATGTATTCTCAGGTCTAAACACATTTTTTTAAGTTTTGGAAAAAATCAGTTATTTACAAAAATTTTTAGATTACTTGTATTTGACTGAATTTATAGTATATTTAAATTTATTCTGAAATGAGTTTAGAACTCTGTTTTAAAGCACTTAGTGCTATTTGTGTGCCCAGTTAAATAGAAGTTACTATTGTCATGGGCTTTTAACGCTAAGATTGTTCTTTTGCTGTGTGATATTTCCAAATTCCAGCATAGAAATTGAATGAAAACATTTACATTAACAAACTATTGTAGGTAAATATTTTTAGTTTCAGAAAAAGCAGAGACTGCTTTTTATTGTTGGAGTTAATTGATTACCTAAATCTAGGTTGTAATTCCAAGAGTAAAACTAGCATTTTATTAAAATCTCTTGCCTTTAATCAAATCATGCCTTGGTGAACTATGCTCACATATGCTGAAAAACAATTTACCGCATTGTGTTGAAAAATATTAAAACTATATGTGTTATGTGGAGGAAACACTCCGAACACATCTACCCAGACATCAACAGGATATTATTACCCCAAAGAAATGACGACAGTTTGCCAGCCTGATGCGTAGAGGAAGGAAATTTACAAACATCTCCAAGAGAGGCATATTGAGCAGTTGAAGGAAATGAAGCACGTCCTGCTTTTATTGTGCTGATTGGAGTGGGATTCCCAGAAGACTGAACAAGGCTGTCCTGAGACCTCTGTTTGGCAAAGATTTTGTTGACTCATATTTTATTTTTGTTTCAGTAAAGGTCTGCTATTGTTCATATTTCTAATGGAGCTCATAAACACACAGCCAATATCATTTCCCTCCTATTGACTGATGTATACAAATAAATGTGAACCTACCGTCATCATTAACTTATGTTCTATTTTCACGAAGCAAAGATGAACAGAGAAGTCTACTTTAAAGAAGGGCCCTTTAAATCCAGAGCTCAGTTCACAAAGTTTGAAAGTTCGTGAAGCTGTATTTTAGAGTTTTAATCGCCAGATATGTTGGGGGAATTTATTATTTCCTATTCATATGGAGGAGGAAAGCTGAGGTAAATATTTACATAACTTATATTTCGAAAGCCTAGTTTTTGCTTTAAAAATGTGGTTTATTGACTTCTGGATCCTCTGCCTAGAAGTCGAATCCCTGTACATTTTTGATTAGGCCCTTGAGGAAGAGTTCCACTTTGCAACGCCTGATTTAGGATCTTGGATTCATGTAATACTTTGATGTGTTTTTAAAATTCCTATCAAGTTGTATATCTATGAGAAAGTAATGGGAAATACTACAAATATTCTGCTTTTTTAAACTGTAACCTTTTTGTAGTAACTATCAGAATATCTGAGAGTGTCATAACTCCGTAGCCAGAGAAATGCCAGAATGGAAACCTTCGGTCCTCTGTGGTGACTCAGACTGAGGGGTTTGAGCCTATGAATTTCTGCCTTTGCTTTGAGTCAGAAAGATGTGGTTACTGTTCAGCTTACTCATTGAGTGACACTGCATAGACCAACAGGGGAGACTTGGATTTTACTTAATAGAAATTTAAAGAAGACAAACATGAAAGGAAAAAACAGTGTGAGAAAGTGGAAGGCCAGTCAGTGTTGATTAAAAATCTGGTTTGCTTTCTGTTAGTTACTCCTTAGGATTATTGTTTTAGATCAGTTTTTCAGTCACTTGAATGTATAAAAAGGTCCAAAGAGAAGATTATTTCAACCCCTCCGAGGTATGTTTCAGAGTAAAGATAGTGACTGATCACAAAAAGGAATTTCCCTGGCTGATGTCCTAGTATTTCAAGTTCCTGTGATTTTTCAGCCCCCTTTCCTTTAATTTTTGGCTCAGAGCCCCAGCAAGGGCTGGTTCAGTGGAATTTATATGGGAGTCAGGTTTGGGTAAATTTAAGCATCTAAAGATGCTTCTGGTCTGGCTTGTACGAATGATGCTAACTCAAAGGTTAACTCGGTTGTTCTAACGCAGAGGAGCTAAGGCTTTGGGGGCAGTCATTTTGGATGTCACCTTTAGCCATTAGAGATTTTGCTCCTGAAGACTTGAATTGCCTGTAAACTATTTGTTAGAGGGGGTCATTCCCTCAGCCATCCAGTTTTCTCAAACGTTAATTTCGTTTATAATTCTGAGGGCTTTTTAAATACACTATACTGGTAGGGGACATCAAATATTTCCTGAGTAGTTTACTACACAGTGAATTATGGTCGAAAACATGAGTGGTACCAGCTTCTGCACTAGGTGTGTATAGAGGTGGTGGTGTGTATACACACGTGTGTGTGTGTGTGTGTGTGTGTGTAACTCATGTATGTTTTTTGCTGCGGCATCTACTTGCCTTTAGGTAACTACAGTCTCAGCAGAAAACATCTTAGGTAATACCAGGGCTTTTGTTGTCTTAGTCCTGCGATAATAGTGTTTAACAACTTGTCCTGTATCTAATATTGCTTTAGGAAATCTGTAATATAATTTATACTTGTGGATAGTCAGTTGACAGTCAATTTTTAATATTCCTTGAGTATTTGTGGAAATAGGTATATATAGATATATTTTAATTCCAATTAATCTGTTACTGGTAAGAAATATTCAGTCAGCAACTCACTGAACTTAGAAGGGAGCATATTTCCTGTCTAAAATATATTAAGATTTAATAACAGTCTTACAATTTTTCAGAAAGAGATTTGACTCTGATATTTACTTCAGATCATCTGCTCTAACAGTTAATCAAAGTACAATTTAAGCTTGTTTGGATTTTTTAAAGTCAGCACATAATTTTCTTAAAGTAAGCAAATTTCCTGTAGGAATTGTGAAATGAAGGTTTTTGTAGCACCTAGCATGTATTGCAATTTTTTATTTGCACTTTGTTATTAAGTGTTCCCAGGAATAAAAGGGTATGCATAGCAATGCTGTTTACTGTCCAGTTTTCTGGTATTTTAAAGTTAAGAATCAAATGCAACTGGGAAGGAAGGCTGGACCTTCCAGCGGGGCCTCTGGCTTTCAAGTCCCAGCTCTACCACTTCCTAGAAACCTAAAAGCATAGTTACTTAATGTCTGTAAAATCGGGCTGACGCAAACACCTGCTTCATTAGGTTGTGAGAATTAAGTGGTAATACAGCTAAAGCATTTAGACCAGTGTTTGGCTCATGGTAAGTGCTCAACAAATATTTTCATGCTTTATTTATTAGCATGATCCGTTTTGGAGAGGGAAAATATAAAGCATCAGTTTCTCAGTACTCATTCAAATCATAATTATATTTGAAAATTCAATGAAATATATTGATATGGAGAAGTCACTTGCAGAAGCCATAGCAGTGGAATTGTTATAACCAGGAAGATTTAGGAATGGCAGTCTGGTTAGAAGAGGTGGTGGCATGTCTCAGAGATTCAGTTTGGTAAGCAAGCCCGCTGATTTGACTCAGACTTTTAGAGATCATTATAAAGAAACAAAATTAGTATTCTAAAGGTACTGCTAGTTCACTTTAAATAAGGATAATTTTGGAGTTGAACATTAAATAAGAGGTTTGAGAAGCATTTTGCTGGTGGGGGTTTGAAGGTTTGTCGGTGTCTTGCGTGTGCTGGGGTAAAGTCCTCTAGCGACTGTCCCACTGCCACTGGTCCTCCAGTCAGGAGGCGGCTCTGACCTCTACTGGTCTGTCTTTTGTTCAAGGTGAGCATCAGCTTGAGGATAAAACTTTATAGGCAACAAGTGTTTACATCAATGTTCTCGTTTTAGTTACTTCCAGGTCATGTGGGTCCGTTTCTTTATCTAGATAATTCGGAGGGAATGGAGAAGCTGAGGGAAGCCCATCAACACTAACACTAGAGCTCAATCAGACACTAAATTACCCCCAACACAGAACATGCACCCAAAATCTCCTCCCCACCACCCCCATCCAACAGTATTTATGCCTAGGTTGGAATTCAGTAGTTACATTTATGGCTGCCACTGTTGCTGTCGGCATGCAGGTTTTGTAAAGATGGTTGCTTTTACCTGCACATTCCCAGTTGTCTGTTCACTTGAAACTAAATTGCATAGAAATGTGTAACTCATTGGTAAGGAAAAAAGAAAAGATAATTAGAATAATTGCATTGAAGTGAGTGCATGCTTCCCTGCGGAAATGATTATGGTGTGTGTGTGTGTGCGCGTGCGTGCGTGCGCGCAACACTTGCTTGCTTATGCATGTATGTGCATGTGGGTATTTTAATATGTTTATTACTATCAGTGATATTTTTCATTGAATAATTACCTTCACTTTTAAGAAGAAAAAGTGGTTTTAGAATCAAGAAGCTGATTGGAAGATTCCTGAATTTTATTTTTTTAATCAAAAGTCTGATTCTCCCGTGGACATTAGGAAGTTGAGCCACAGCTCCTTCTGGGTTCCTTGGAGTCATACTTATGAGAAATGGCTTATCCTCCCTGCAGAGAGAGGAAGTGCTGTTTTATAACAGAATCATGTGGTTGGGGATCATTGAACTGGAGAGAAGACTGCTGCTGTTTGATTTCCACTGCAAGTGAGCATTATTTCTAGATCTGGAACAAGAAAAAAAAAAAGATCTGGTCTTTAAGTAAAACTGAGACTTAAGAGTTCAGCCTCAGACTTGAGAATCTTTACAACTGGAAGGACCAGCTCTCCTGCATGTAGCCCACCCCTTCACATCACTGCTGAGGAAACATTGGCTCAAGTGGTTTCTCCCTGGAACTCACATACGGACCGTGGTCTAGAGCTCAGGCCCGCTGGTCCAGGCCTAGTGTTCTTTCGGTGTAAATGATTTATTTTTTGTTTTTGGAATAACCTTTAAGTTAACCCCCTTCTTAAACCATTATAGTGGTTAAGTACGAGGACCAGGTGTATACATCCTGGCTTTGAAAGTTGGTTCTCCATGTCATAGTTCCTTTATTCTAGTTTCTATTTCTTAGTTTCCTTATCTGTACAATGGGGGTAATAATTTCATAGAATTGTTGTGCTGATTATGTAAGTTATTTCTTGAAAATGCTTAATAGGGATTCTTGGCATAAGTTAGCTATGATTATAATTATGGAGAAGATATTTACTTATTAATAGTAATATATTGTTTTTAGGCACTTTCGCTAGCTATTCAGTTCAGTATGCTTCAGTAAAAAGGTGGCTTTGTAGAAGAGTAGGATCTCATAATTATCTAGTGAAATCGGGGCCATAAATTATTGAACATCTTGCTTTATTTTTGTGGGAATTATTTGGATTGACTCAGTGCTCTTGGTACCGGGCTGGGTTACCATCTGCTGTGTTTTGCCTCCATAGGTCAGGTTTGTTCTCCTAGGGAATGGTGAGGTAGAAAAAAATGCCAATAACCGAACTTCAAAATGTATCCTAACTGTCTTGTTCACATTTACAGGACAGTTTTATTACTGAAGGTAAGACGGATAACTGGGCATTATTCCAATGTCTTGGCAGTTTTCCTTTTTCAAGGTACTAATATTAGGATTAGCTTGTTGTTTTAAAGCCATTGCCTTTCTGCACCTTATAATTGCTTGTTCTTGGGGGAGGCTTGGAAGGTTGAATTAGGGTTTCGTCCAAATATGGGAGAGGTTGTCTATTTTGTTTTAATCTTTGCTTGGCTTTTGAAGTTAGTACTACAGTCTGTTTTAGCAATACACAGAACAAATGAGAGGCTTTGCGGGCATGGTGTGTGTGTGTGTGTGTGACGCAGATGGGGCAGTGGGGGTGCATGATTGAGAATGGCACATACGTCTGTCCATTTACTGCTTTGTGTGCTTCCACTAATTTTCAGTATTGATACCAATTTTGGCAGTACAGTGATTTGCCTCATCTCCTATGTTTCTAAATCAAAGTCTAGAAGGATTAAAATCATAAGAGAAAGATTAAATTAAGATACTATCAGTTTCTCTAGAAAACTGAAGAAACACAGCGTTTGCACTTAGCAGTGTATTATAACTGGTGATTGAATGGTTTTGCTATCTTTACTCAAGTATTAGTAGCATTTCCACTTTTCCTAAGAGAGCCTGCTACTGCAATTTATTAATCACTTACCAGTCTTCATATAGAGAAATAATCAGTCCTTCTGAATGTATGTATCACCTTTTCTGAACTTCTTTTCTGGAATTAACCTTTTGGTATTGCCCTTTAAGGAAGTCAGTATGATGTGATGGAAAAAGCATGTTCTCTGTAAGTAGTCCTGGCCATCCATTTGGGCTCTTTTGTTTACACCTTTGAAATTTGGGCAAATATCATTTCTTCTTGAGGTTCAGTTTCCATCTTTGCATAATTGTCATAGGGACTCAAAGAGATAAGCTCATATATGCTCAACACATGTGCGGTCCTTTATTCCCATGTGTGCATTTCATGGCTTTTTTACACATTTCATGGGAGCTGCACTTATGATTCAAACTTATATTCTTTTTTTTGGGGGGGGGGACGACTTAAAACAATAGCGATTTAGTCCATACTTCTGGAGGTTACAAGCCTAAAATTTATCCAAGTGTTGTCAGGGCTGTGCTGCCTCTCTCTGGAGGCTCTAAGACCCCTCTTTCTTCTCTGCCTCTTCCAGCTTCTGATAATCCCAGGCATTCTTTGGTTTGTAGGTGTATCACTCCAATCTCTGCCTCCATTGTTACCTGATCATCTTCTTGTATGTCTGTGGCTTCACATGGCAATCTTTTCCCATGGCTTCAGTTCAAACTTATGTTCTTGACAATGGCCATGTTACCTAACAGTTGCTCAGTAAGTGTTATGGAATGAACACATATTTAAAAGATGTAAGAGTACATTAGAGAAATTAGAGTAGATTTCAAAGAAAAAGTGGCTATGCCATTCCTTGCTCCTGTTACATGTTTTTAAGTCTATGTACAGGTCTTATTATTGTCATCATCTAACAAAACTGATTTCTTTGGAAATTTGTTAGAATGTAACTAGAGTTCTGTAATTTGACGTGAAAATTGAGGTACTTAAGCTGGTTATTTTCTAGGTGTTGGTGAAGGCTAGGAATCAGGGTTAGATTCCCCATTGTGGAGTACTATAAGGATCTCTGCCAGAGGTCACGGCACTATTGGTAATCTCTGCGATTTTAGGACAGTGACCGTCTTTGAGCTCAGATTATTCATCTGTGGTATAAAGAGAAGAATCTCTATTCTTCTTTCCTCTTAGGTTGTTTTTGAGAACAGATGCGATAATATGTGAAAATTCTCTTCACAAGTATAGATGAGGGTTGGTGGCGATTATTATGACACTGACCACGGAGTTGACACCAACAATAAGGAAAATCCAGACTGAATTCATGCCTTTCTAACTGGGAGTTTCCAAGAATGCATGAGGTTAAACACTTTCAATTTTTGATATTTATTGCATTTTATCTGACTCGGAAATGGACCTTTAAAATTGGACACAAATAACTAAATTACTTTTTTTTTGTAGGTGAGGATTGCCTTATTTTAAACATATCCATTTTAGATCACCTCACATGATGAGTCTCAAAGTTATACTGTGTATAAGGCCAGGGGCTGCCGCCTTTGTCACAGCCACCTGGCCCATACAGGTTCCCATTTGATTTAGATAGTAATGAAACAATGCAACCAAGAACTGGTGGGCCATTTTCTTTATTTCTAGCCTCACATTTGGCCGGCGAGTAAAAACAAACACATGGGCACCAAAACCCATTCATACATTCTCCAGTTCCATAACCAGGAGAACCTTTTCTGAGTTTTCCTAGAATCAAAGGCCCCCAGCTCTGTTCCTTTTCAGCTCCCGCCACCCGCCATCTTGCTGCCTGCCTTCTCTACAACCGCGTGGCCTCTCCTCCTGCAACAACGTGGTCTTCTCCCAAAATGGCCTCCTAGTTCCTCCTTTTAAAACTTTTTGGCGCGAAAGCCCTCCTCCAGCAAACATTAGCATAACCAAGCCCCTTCCAAAGCAGAAAAGCAATCAGCACTATCACATGGCAGCATCATCACATGAGCAGCAGCCATTTTTATTTTTTATTTTATCTTTTTTAATTTATTCATTTTAGATAGGAGAGAGAGTGAGAGAGAGAGACAGAGAGAGAGAA
Source organism: Saccopteryx bilineata (assembly GCF_036850765.1). Lineage (NCBI taxonomy): Eukaryota > Metazoa > Chordata > Mammalia > Chiroptera > Emballonuridae > Saccopteryx > Saccopteryx bilineata. The sequence continues at coordinate 15,909,206 of NC_089500.1, forward strand.
GGGGGGAGGAGCAGGAAGCCTCAACTCCCATATGTGCCTTGACCAGACAAGTGCAGGGTTTCGAACCGGCGACCTCAGCGTTCCAGGTCGATGCGCTATCCACTGTGCCACCACAGATCAGGCTAGCAGTGGCCATTTTTAACAAGTGAGCATAAAAATCACATTTTACAAACTTATTTGCCCAACACTGTGCCTTCACTAGTAACTTCAGTAGTTAAAATAAAAGACATTTCAGAATGAATAATGATAAATCAAACTAATTAATATCTATTGGTAAGGAGTTGCCACATATCCCTGTCAATAATAGACATCTTTTAAAAATTGAAATGTAACCATGGAATCAGGATTCCATTATAAGTGTGAATACTGAAGATCCTACTTTTAAGCTGTTTGCTAAGATGAAGTTAATATTCATTTTACTTTCTTTCTTAAAACCTCTTATGCTGTGAGATTTGCCTATTAGAAATAGCTTTAGAAAAAAGAATTAGTTAATTCCTTAACTTACATGAACTTTTTATGTAAGTTTCTTTTAACTTCTATGTGAATCAAGTCATCTTTGTGAAATACGAGATGTCATTGGTTGCAGTTTTCAAAGTCAGAGTTTTATGTTTACGTTTCCCTATACTGTCTGGCTTTGCAATCCCTGCTGTAAAGGCGTCCCAAATAGCAACAAAAGAAGAAGTTGTGAGTTGGGTGTGTTAGGTTTGTATGATCTGTGTAAAGACCTGCTTCTTTATCTAGTTACCAAGAATGATCTAAACTTCTTTTTTTTTTTTTTTTTTTTAATAAATTTTTATTAATGGTAATGGGATGACATTAATAAATCAGGGTACATATATTCAAAGAAAACATGTCTAGGTTATTTTGTCATCAAATTATGTTGCAAACCCCTCGCCCAAAGTCAGATTGTCCTCCGTCACCCTCTATCTAGTTCTCTGTGCCCCTCCCCCTCCCCCTAACTCTCTCCCTCCCTCCCTCCCATGTCCTCCCTCCCCCCCCACCCTTGGTAACCACCACACTCTTGTCCATGTCTCTTAGTCTCATTTTTATGTTCCACCAATGTATGGAATCATGTAGTTCTTGTTTTTTTCTGATTTGCTTATTTCACTCCTTATAATGTTATCAAGATCCCACCATTTTGCTGTAAATGATCTGATGTCAGAATGATCTAAACTTCTAATCCAAGCTTTCTTAATTCTGCTATGTTGTCCTTTAAATGTCATGATAAACTTTAAAACATTTTTAAGGTAGCAGTGGACAAAAAAGCTATATGAGATGCCTAACTGATAAGTTTAAGAACTTTGTCAAAATTAGAATTCAGTGACTTTAGATTTAAGGACGTAAGGTTTTAGAGGAGGATCCTGGTGAAATTAATATAACAGCTAACTACTTTTCACCATATCAAAATAAAAAAATATAATAGAGAAAAAAACTCATCACAATCAGTCTATCTATTTGGTTAGTTTTTCACTTAGGTGATCTCAAATTCATATGAGAATTGCTAAGGGTAACATGTTATAACAGATAGTCTTCTTTTATTGTAAAACACTATTTTTTGAGTTGCTACTTATATCTATGGCCATTTTTCCTTTCCCACGTCATTGTTAGTGTTTGGATGTTGGGAGGTGGGTCGTCTTCTGGATGGGGTTGCTCACAATCCTCAAAGCTCTGCTCCCCCTGCTGAAAGAAGGCCCCACCCAAGTCGGTCCCTTTGCCTTTTCATGATATCGCAACGCTGGAATCAAAGCCGCAGGATGAAAGTCCCCAACTTCCTGATTCCAGCTGTTTTCCTCAGGAAGGTTTTCTTTTTTCTCCCAAAGATGATGCTTCCTTTCAAGGGTTTTTTAATCTGCAAACTGTTTCTTCAGTTTATTTTGCTACAGTAAAAATGTATTCCCTTTAGGTCATATCTGTCTCTTTTGAAACCCAACCTGTCCTTTTCAGCAGTGTTGGTTGCTGTTCAGAAAAACCAAATGTGATTTATAAAGTTTCTTTAATGAGGTACAAAGACCAATAAACCTTTGCCACTGGAGTTTCATCTCTTTTGGTTGCTTTATTTTCACTTATGAAGAATTTTAGATACCAAAAAGCCATTGAGAACACTATTAATTTGACCATTTAATATTTGTAAGCAAAGAAGTTAAGGAAAAATATGTTGTCATAGCCTCAAGGTTTACTATGTTTTTCCCCTTCTGAGTGCAATATAATGATACATAATTTGTTTAATGTAAACGCTTAAAGTTAAAATTAAGGCACTGGAAACCGAAATGCTGAAATGAATATTAAGAGTGGTTTGATTTCATTAAGTAATGATGGGAGTAAAAATAAGACTTTGTTACTGATGGCTTTTATTTCACTTCTAGTATTGATGTTGTTTCAGAACTTAATTTTTAATTAATTTACAAATGAATTTATCCTTTGCGGATACATGTAACTTAAAAATAAATTCTTGCCTGACCAGGAGGTGGCGCAGATGATAGAATGTTGGACTGGGATGCAGAGGACCCAGGTTCGAGACCCCGAGGTCGCCAGCTTGAGCACGGGTTCATCTGGTTTGAGCAAAGCTCACAAGCTTGGACTCAAGGTCACTGGCTTGAGCAAGGGGTTACTCGGTCTGCTGAAGGCTCACGGTCAAGGCACATATGAGAAAGCAATCAATGGACAACTAAGGTGTCGCAACGAAAAACTGATGAATGATGCTTCTCATCTCTCTTTGTTCCTGTCTGTCCCTATCTATCCCTCTCTCTGACTCTCTCCCTGTCTCTGTAAAATAAACAAACAAACAAAAATAAATTCTCATAATCAGTCATTAAACATAATCCCAAAAATATTAACTGGACCTTATACCCATTTCCTGGATCTTCTAACCTTTTGCTTAGTGATGATTAAATCATTTTACATTGACTTGCACATTTTTAAGTGAGCTGCATTTAAATGAATACCACCAATATGAGTCAAAGTTCCCCTGTGTATTTAACTATTATTTTTCCCAAAATGTTTATTCTTATCTCCTAAAAGTGGGGGAACTTACCAGCAAGAGGCTTCACATTGTTGTCCTATTATTAGAACTGAGTTGCTGTGATAGGATGAAGCCAGCGGCGTGTGGGGGAGAACCGCCTCATTTTCTGTTCACTTTAATGCTAGCTCTAACATATGCCTTCGAATTGAAGTGGGGTCCCAAATGCCAGTATATGTTAAAAGAATTAAACACTTAAAAAAAAGTTTCCCTTTATTTACTCATGTTGCCTGCTCCTTTGAGGGTGAGTGTCTGATAGGGCTTTTAAAATCACAAGCATGCCTATTTTATCTGTACCGTTTAATGGAGAGCTATGAAAAAAATGGCAATTAACATATTCAGACAGAAAATCATCCTGGCTGAATGACTCATTAAATAGTCGTATAAACAGGATGTGCTGAAATGAACTGGTACAAAATTTAGTTTCATTGGTCTTTTTGCTCATTATCAGCACTTTAAGAAGCAGTCTGTGGGTGCTTAGAGGACACTTAAATTTCTTTTCAAATTTCTTTTCTCTTCAGTTTTTTCTTAAATACTTCTCTCCTCCTCCACTTTTTCTCTCTGCCATTCCTAATTCTCTGGCAGACTAACAGCTGTTTTAATATGAAGCATGATGTTGGAAATCAACCAAGGTAGAGGCAAGAACTTCCGCGTTACATCTAGGCCAGTACTTCTGAATCTCAGTTGACAATCAGAATGTACTTGAAGATTTTTTTTTTATATACACAGGTATTCCAGACCCTCCTATCTGGGCATTCTGATTCAGTAGGTCTGGGGTAGTGCCTGGGAGTCTGTATTTTTAATAAAGGTCTCAATGGGATTCGGATAGCCAGCTTGCCTTGAGAGCTACTCACTGATTTGTGTCTCTTCAGAATAAAACTCCCCACATACCTGATCTTGGGCCATCTGGCGTCCATATCAGCGGCTCGCAGTCCTGGCCCCACACTGGAATCATTTGGGGACTTTGGGGAAACGCTGACACTTGACTCCACCCCTCCGTTCCAATTAAATTGGGGAATTGTGAAACCTCGCTGGGTGATTTTAATATACAGTCCAGTTTGAGAACTTCTGTCCTAAATACACAGCTGGAGCTAGTACAGCTGAAAAGGCACTTTGTAGTTTTCCTTTACAAGGTGCTTTACCTTGTGCTGAAACTCCGCTCTCTGCCTCCCTCCTACCGCAAGCACACACACACACCACTTAAACCTTTGTTCCTGCTAAGGCTTTCATCATTTACTGGTACCCTGTTCTCGGGTGGGAATATAGCGTTCAGCTCCCAGGCTGGGCAGGTTCCTGTTTCTTCCTGTGTGAGTACCATAGCTGTGATGTGCAGATGTTTTGGGGTAGCCTTAGCCCCCCACAAAGGCTGAGTAAGAAGAATGAAGAGCAGGATAGCAGTGTAGCAAAAGGAAGGAACTTCCATTTCTTGAGTCCCTATATGTGCCAAGAAGAATTCTGAATAAATAGATTTTTTTTTAAAGCAAGTTGTGACTTTTAGTTGGAGGCTTTCATTACTCTGGCTAATGTTAGTATTTTTTGGACCTGTCCAATGAAAGGTCTGGGATCAGCCCGTGAAGGAAGTTTAAAAAGGATCCCACATTTCAAGGGAAGGAGGAAAAATTCCGACAAGAATAATTGTGTAGACAGGTACAGGGCAGCTGGACTTTCCAGGTCCCCAAAGGTATCTAAATGTTCCCCGACTCGAAGGGGTATTTACTGACAGGACAAAGGCTCATCACTTCATGTTGCACAGTATCAAGGAGAAACCCATTATCTGTAGGAAGGAGTTCACGTCCATCTTATGAGGAACTGTCCACATACGAAGTCCCCTTGAACTTACTGAGGAAAGACACCCTTTAAATATCACGCAGATCCTAAGTTGGTGACAGAAATGGAATGCAGACGGAGCTCCCGAGGTGGCAGGTCTGGGGCATTGCATCTCTGACCTCGTGGAGTAAGAAGAGCCAGCAGCCATTCCCTTCCCTGGAAAAGGGGGAGTTGCTCATTTCTCGGTTTTTACACCTCCTGTGGCAGAGTCCTGTGTTAGACCCAGACTCCTGAGGGATCTTCTGGTGCCCATACTATATATATATGGATTTCTGAGAACACTGGGGTTTAGAGATGGTTCCTTAGAGAAGACAGTTGACTTTGTGACAATAGCAGGGGTTAGGACCCTGTCCAGTCTATACAGTGTCGCAGGAACCCTGGACTCCTAGTTAAAGGAGGTGGCCATGCCCTAGAGCAGGGATTGCGAACATTTTTGGCTGAGAGAGCCATGAACGCCACATATTTTAAAATGTAATTCCGTGAGAGCCATACAACGACCCGTGTATGTTGGGCATTATCCAATAAAAATTTGGTGTTGTCCTGGAGGACAGCTGTGATTGGCTCCAGCTACCTGCAACCATGAACACGAGCGGTAGGAAATGAATGGATTGTAATACATGAGAATGTTTTATATTTTTAACGTTATTATTATTTTTATTAAAGATTTGTCTGCAAGCCAGATGCAGCCATCAAAAGAGCCACATCTGGCTCGCAAGCCATAGGTTCCCGACTCCTGCCCTAGAGTCTAGGATTGTAGCCTCTGCAGGGGTGGAAGGCTCACGGTCAGGGGTGACCCAAGGGGAGGGTCCATAGTTGCAGGACCTTGGGTGTGGGCAATCCTAAAATATTGTACATAGGTGCTTCAATGGCTTCATCCCAGACCCAGGCCTGGTAGGGAGCACAGAGGTCAGGAGGACCACTGGTGATTCAGGTCTGCACAGCTTCGGATTTATTTGCTGTGATTGACAAAGAGCCCCCTTGCAAAAATAACTTGGTAGACTCCCAGGGAGGAAACACTTTTGTATGACTGGCATGCTGGCAGTGCCACGGCCACGTGTGTCACCCTGGTGGAGGATAATCTTCCTATTATTTTTTGTCAGTAGGTATAACAAGTGGGTAGTGCTTTTGTGTATTCCTCTGTGATGAATTAATTTTGTGTTCATTGTAGTAGCACTGATCATAATGAATTAATTTGCTATTCATGTGGATGTCAGAGTTTTTTTCTCCTCTGGTTTTCATAGCTTCAGTTACTGGATACTTTAAAAGTGTAACATATCTGATCCTGTTCTCACATTAGCTTCTCATAATCTGTCCCCTGCTATAGTGCGTGATATTCTGTTTTTTAAAAATATTTAACTTAATGTTAAAAAATTAATATTTAATGACATTATATTAGTTTTAATGTTTTTCTGCTTTAATTTACAAAACTAGGGAAATAAGATAAATAGTTATAACACATATAACTGCCAAATTGAATAATATAGTCAATAACTTGTACATTTGAGTTTGGTTTAAAGTTTTTTTAAGCCAAATGTTTGTAATTTGTAGCTTTATTGAAGACAAATATTGCATTTCCTTATGCAAATATGAAATAATGAAAACTTCATGCCATATGTAATAATTTCCTCTTCTTTTAATTTCTTCTCTCTTTACCTCACTGACAAAATTGATAAATGTATGTACATATATTATTTATCTGTTCATGTAAGGACACATAATTGGCTATTAAATATGGTAATTGCATAAATAGATCTTATTCAAACTCATTTCCTTTTCTGTTTATAAAATAAATGTTTTCGGTAAATTGGAATATATACTGAAATAGAAGTGCCTGATTTAGGATTGAGAAACCAGGTACCCAAACAATAATCAAAGTAAATCCTGGGAAACTTTTTCCCAACTTGGGCTTTAACCTGTATGCTGCTTCTTAATTTGTTCATCATGTTGGCTAATTATTGAAGATATTTATGATAGAACAAGGGTTTCCTTCATCATTCACCCACCTGCTGGGCTGATTTGCTCTCACTGGGAATATGGTGGAACCTTTGAGCAGAGATTTTGTCCTTATGAGCATCAATATGCCATTTTGGATTTTTCTTTAAATTTAAACTTGGAAATGGTTATCATCCTCCACATGCTCCCTCCTGGCTTTAAACTTTCTTTGGAGAATTTTATAGCTCCCGGGCGCTTTGATTCTGAGTAGCAGCTGTATTTCATCCTAGAATGCTGTGTTTTCTCAGTTGATGGGTCTTGTAGATATTTTACCACTTAGAGTATATAAAGACACTGGAACTCAGTTGCAAAATGTTATAACTGGGTTGGTATTGCTCTCATTATTTTTGTTATTATTGCCACAGATTGTACAGTAATGTGCTAATAAAGATTTATGGCTTCATGCAGCAGGAGGAAATGTTGGGATAGAGGAGAAAACTCATGTTAATACAAATGTTTACAATAATAAGAGGAAAACCAAACTTGCAAAAAAGCTTTAAGAGAATTGTTTCTAGTATAAATATTTTTATTAACATTGGCTATCGTTTGATGATCTTGCAAGTAATTGTTTATGCATTTCTGGAATTTAGATATGCTGTATGCCTGTATATGCATGGTTGTTCTTGGAAGGAGATCTTTTCTTTCTTTCTTTTTTTCTTTCCTTAGGATTTTTGTTGGTGGTGATGGTGGTGTTTTTTGTTGAACTGGAGCACATAGCTATTGAATATGCAATGAACAGAAAATTTATGGAGGGCAGAATTATGAGTATCTGAGGAAAGTTTAATTACTTTTATAATTTAGATAAGCTTCATAATTTATTGTTACACACTGTACTTTGGCACAATTTGTAACAATTATAAAGCACTTGAATTTAGGTTTTTTTCTTGGCAGCTATAAACAGATGAAGCTGTAGGAAAACTTTTGAGCATTCTTTTCTTCCCAAGCTTACATTAAAGGCTTATGCTGTAGTGGTTTGTTACTCCTCTTTTAAATGACCACATTTCTGCATTTTATTTCTTCAAAAAACATGTATTATACTACAGCAGGCTGGTGGTTGTAAACATAGAAGGAAGTCAGCTAAGAAGGAACTTGAAGGTATCTAGCAGTGCCCTAACCCAGGAAAGAAGAAACTCAGGAAAAGTTTACATGCTACCAGAAGATGATTCCTGCTCGATTAAAAAGAAGAGACCTTGCCACTTACCTGGAACGGACGGGTCCTGGGTAATGCAAACTATTCTGAAATTCAACAATATTTTTCTTTTTAATGAATATAAATTTATTTTCATAATGGAAAAGCAGTGTAAAATAACAATTTCACCTTTTAGACCTTGATTATTTTGCTGTTACAAAAATTCTGTCTAGTCTACAATTTTATGACATTGCAATTTTCTACAAAATTAATCTTACTCATTGTCCTTTTAATCATGCCTTTAAAGACATATTTAAAAAATGTATTCATTGGCCCTGTCCGGTTGGCTCAGTGGTAGAGCGTTGGCCTGGCATGAAGGAGTCCTGGGTTCGATTCCCAGCCAGGGCACACAGGAGAAGCGCCCATCTGCTTCTCCACCCCTCCCCCTCTCCTTCCTCTCTGCCTCTCTCTTCCCCTCCCGCAGCTAAGGCTCCACTGGAGCAAAGTTGGCCCGGGCGCTGAGGATGGCTCTGTGGCCTCTGCCTCAGGCGCTAGAATGGCTCTGGTTGCAACAGAGCAACGCCCCAGATGGGCAGAGCATCGCCCCCTGGTGAGCATGCCGGGTGGATCCCGGTCAGGTGCATGCGAGAGTCTGTCTGACTGCCTCCCCGTTTCCAACTTCAGGGGGGTAAATATATATTTTATATATATATAATATGTATATATTATATATATTTATATTATATTTAATTTTATAAATATATTTATAAAATTATATTTAAATTTATAAATATATATAAAAAAATATATATATATAGTGTTCATCCTGAAAATAATGAATGAAAGCATGAGATCTCATCCACTGGTTTTGATTGTTCTTAAAGATATTTTCCTTTCAAAACATATTTGTTTGTGGCCTCGGAATTTTTACAGTCACATTTTTCTTTTAATAGCTAAACTGTAGAACATAATTAGCCCTGATAAAACCTCATATTTGCTTAACATTTCTCGTAATTAAATGACTATAACAGTTTTGTTTAACACTTTGAACTTTCAGTAGTGCTTTCATATTTATTGTATGTTTAGGACAAGATTAAAAAGATTGAATTATTCTACAGTTGAATATAGAAATAGTGATAAACCCACATAGAAATTATTGAATCTCAAATACCTTCTATGCTCTCCCTTTCTTGTGGGCCATTCTGATTTGATCTCTGAAGACTTCGAATCTGGATTTAGATTCTCTTGTGTTAATGAAGGATTTTCATAGGTCACTTGTAGCAAGACCCTGAGGCAACTTACCTATTGGCTTTCATAAATCAGCAGTCAGAATCAAACAAGTTTTGAATTGGTTAAAATAAAAAGCCAGTTGCCCTGCATTGAACTCTTGATGATTAAAGAATCAGACCTAAGAATGCATTTATTTACTTACTTATTTAAGAAAGCAGGACTCACTTCTTTGAGCTGTACTGCTTTGTATAGATTCCTTTTTTAAAAACAAGTTTCCTTCATCTGTTTCAGATCTTTATAGATGTTGCAATAAGATACTTTTATCATAATATAGAATTAACAGGATCAAAGCAAATAACTTTAGCCGAGACACTTTAAAATAAAATAAAAAATTATCTCTGTTTCCCTTTCAAGATTTATGTTCTTACAAAGGTACAGTGTTCCTGATTGAATGTGGTGCTCCTGGTAAGGATCACACGTGTAGACTAATTCCCTTGTCCAGCATGCTCTTGGATGCTTTAATGTTGCAGGTGAATGTGTTCTATTCACGTTCCCGATGACTTGTAGCCTTAAATCATTTTGTTCAGAGTATTATTGTCCTTTATCCTGAAAAATGCCTGTGATTGTAGTGCCCTAATACTATAAATCAGTAGGGACTGAATCAGTGCCTCCTAAGTAGTGTAAGGCAACCCTTTAAATGCAAATGCACCAGGGCTAGTTTTAATGTCATTTTAATAAGGCTGAAACCGTTTTGAAGTAGACTTAAATCATAATACTAATCTCAAAAGACGCTGTATTTAGCTGAGAAGACTCTTTATTCTCATTTTTTTTCCTCTGTGTACATTCAAACCACCTTTCACCTGATTCTACAGTGTTCATTCCGAATATATATTTCCCCTTAAATGCAATGTATGTAGAGTGTGGCTGCTTTCTTAGTTGGAGGCGAGCCTGTATAGCTGAAACTGTTTCACTTCATTTCTTTCTGGTTGGATATTACTGACCAGTCTTTTTGTTTACAAAACATGCACCCCAAAACAAAATAATAACATGCATTTAAAATAAATTGCTATGTTGTGTCCAAAGAAGTGAAAATCCAGCTGTCAGTGCTGACTAGGAAAGTTAAGAATATGATTAAATATTTAAGTAAGGGTGTGAATGCAAAGTCATAAAAGTGAGAATAACATTTATAAAATGAAACCTACCCTAAAGTTCAATATATTGCAATATTCTAAATTTCTTAGTTTCACCCACTTGCAATATTTTAATATATACGAAACATATTTTGCTGTCTATAGTTGGGCTGACGCGACAGATACAGGAGCATTGACCTGCGGAAATAAAATAGGATAGGGACTACTAGTGTAACAAAAGATCCCAGAAACTGAAGTCAGGAATAGGGTGGTGGGGTTTTCCCATATGAGTTAATTTTTTGCATTCTCTGTAGAGAGACAGAAGAGTGTTGGTTTTTGGATATATAATTTTGGTCATGCACATTAATTTATAATCATTTAATTAAATAGTGTAATTAAAGTATAAATTAAATTGTTTATAGGTTAATTTCCCCACATTTTTCTGTGTTCAAAAATTATCAAGGAGGAGATGTTTAAGCACTAAATCTATACTATATTCCATTGATTAGCTTTCAAGATAGTTCTCATAGTTCACAAAAATATTAATTTACAATTGCAGTTACAACCTTTTCCTATTGAAACTTTCAGAAGAATAATTCAGACCAGCTCTTTTTAAAACTTTGTTTCAAGACATTAATAGAAATATTATTTGCGTGTATTCTGCACTACGTACTGTAAAATAACCTGAGAGCAGTATAGAATTTGTAGTGATTTCCAAACTACCTTGATCAGAGGATTTCTTTTTCATGGAATATCTCCCATGTGAAACATTTTGTAGAAAACAATTTTGGGAAATGCTACCTTAGCTGTTTTATTTATTTATTTTTTAAAATTCTTGCAAATTGGTGGCGGTGTCAAGTTTCTTGTCTTTTAAATGCTGGTCACTAATCCTTTCACTTTGTTGAAGACAATTTTCTAATATAGTTGTGCTACTTATGCTAACAGTTTTCTCTTGAAATACCACTTGTGATATGTGAACAGGTAATAAAGTGAATAGCTGAAGTAGTTTAACATTGATTGGTAGCTGTGTGTTAGTAAGACTGCAGCTATGTCAGTGGAGACGTTAGAACATCGGTTTATGGCTTTTATCCATTTCCTAAGAGAGACTTGTGTGTGTGTGTGCCCTTCTCTTACCCTCATCACAACCTGTGTGTGTGTGTGTGTGTGTCCTTTACCCTCATATCGGTTTGGACTCAGTGGCAACCACTGGGCCTAGAACAGAGCCTTGAAAATGCACCTGACTTTGAACTCCAACCAGCTAATGTACGCAAAGGAAACATACAATTGGGAGAGGTAGATAGAGGGAGCTTAGAAGGTCAGTCCCTGATGGACATTCAATCAACATCTCCCAAGAATCCTGTGCTGGGCAAACAAAGTATATTTCGGGTCCAGTAGTGTTTGTCCGTGATATATAGGTAAGGAGTCAGAAGACTTGAGCTCCAGGTCTACCTCTAATTTTGTTTTTATTGTGACATGTTTGTTTAATTTACAGCTAGCAGAAAATAAGCAGGGTCATGTTTAATTCTCAGTCATGTTTTGAAGGTTGTATAGAATACTGGTTGAAAAGAACACATGAAAGTATAATTTTAGCAGCTTCTTTAAGAAAATACAAAGTTTAACCCCACAACTTTCTTTCCTAAAAATTCAAACTACTGCTATTAAATTGATTTTTATGTTGTTTGTATATCCAGGAAAATATATGTTGTTTAAATATGTCATTTAAAAAGCATACTTATAAACAACTGCATCGAAGAACATGAACATTAACTTCAAATGATGAAGAAATGAAAGTTAGGAATTCTTCCAAATATATGAAGGTACTAGAGGCAATTCTTTAAATGCATTCTGAGATTTGGGTATCTCTTCCCTTATTTGGATCTTGGTTTCTACATATTTCTGTGATCAGTATTGGACTTGATTCCATCTGATGTCCTGTTCAGCTCCCTCTGAAGCTGCACTGAGTCTGATTTATGCTGAGATTGACGTGACGGTCACGGGTTCCTGATGGCCTCAGAGTCGAGGCTGCACGTATTGATCCTGCACATATTAATACAACTCTCAGGAGCATAAGTGGCACCTATCGGAAGAAAAAGTTAACAGGTTCTGAAGATAGAAAACACTTTAGAGACTCAATTTCTGTGATTCCAAAGTTCAGAAAAGCTTCCTTTTAACTCAATACACTGCCCTCAAACATACACGCTTATTTTCTGTCTTTTACTTTGACACTGTTTATTTAACTTGTTGTACCAGAGGATTTTTGTTTTGAATTTTTTTTCTATTGGTTTCTATCGACTCCTGTTCCACTTAGTTGTTCCGTTTAGTTGTGCACTCATCAGTTGCTTCTCATAGGTGCTCCGACCGGGGATCGAACCTGAGACCTTGGCGCCCCAGAATGACTCTTAGGGCCACATACAAGAGTTTTAACTCAGATTTTAAAGTTCATATGCAGAACTAGAATGTGTCAGAGAAACTAGGAACAGACTCAGCACAGGAGTTATGAAGCGTATTGCTTGTTCTTTAATATCAAGGTGTAAACGGAGCCCATTCAACCATTAGCTAGGTGGTAGTAGGGAGCGAGAGTCTGATTAGATTACCGAGTCTTCTGTATGTGAACTCCGTATGTGAAAACATAACACTTGATCTTCACCATGGTGCCATGAAGATTCAATTAGAGGACTGGTATGTGCCCAGATTGGGGGACATAAAGGGCAACTGGATTTTGAAGGAAAGATGGTAAAGAAACACCTGCAAAAGTCTGCTTTTCTGTGCAACAGACTGGGTAATTGCATATGCAGATGGATAGTTAGGGATATAATTACTTGATTTGTGAACACAAATGCCCTTTCAATTGTGTGAGTGGTGGCTTTTGCAGTGACAGGTGCGTGCGGATTGCTGTGTGTATCCTTTGTACCCCTGTTTAAATACTGGGCCTGGCATACATCTCCCATTCATCCTGAATGTGGCTGCGCTCCCCCACTGATGTTCTGGAGGAATTGTTATAGCTCTTAATGTCTCTGCAACTTTTTCTCATAAATAATAACCTTAATTTGAAACCTTGACTAAAAGAAGGATACATACAGCCGTGTGGTATAAGGGCTTACGAATTATGCACAGTAATTCATTTTTTAAAGCTGCTGGATGTAACTCATTAGTTTTCATTGTTTTCTCAAAATAAGGAAAATTATTAACCAACACTACAGACTAATAGCCTGAAAATTTCCCCTATAATCAACTGAAGTTTAATGGGAAAGCATCTTCTGAGAGACTTTCTTTTTATCTCTCTTTTTCTTAACCTTCCCATTAATACTTTTCAGACATCTTTTCTCATCTCTCCCAACTAAATATGTAGCATTCTCAGACATTCCCATTCTGTGTCAACATTTCTGTATCACACTGAACATGTTTATCAAAACACCGGGACAGACGAAACGGGGTGTTTTTAGTTAAAGAATTTGAAAGGCTGAATTGTTTCCAGGTTTCTGTCTGCATCCGTGTGGAGACAGTGGACAGCAGCTCTGGTGTCCACTCTGACAAGGTCACCCATGTGCCAGGATATGCGGCAGATTGTGGTCATGCTGTATATGAGTACTTAATTTCATTTTTTATATCGTCCTCAGTTAAACTGGACTTACAATTATTTTTTTGACAGAGGATGGCTAATTTCAACAGCTGTTAATAATACTTAGGAAAACATACATGTACTAGCATTTAGTTCTATGTGCATGATACTCTGCTAAATATAGTGCATCAGTCATCTCATTTCATCTATCAAATATGGCCCTGGTTGGTTTGCTCAGTGGTAGAGCGTTGGGTTTGATGCATGTCCTGGGTTTGATCCCTGGTCAGAGCACACAAGAGAAGCGACTATCTGCTTCTCTCTCCCTCCCTCTCCCCCTTCTTCTTTTCCCATCCCACAGCAAGTGGCTCTACTGGTTCAAGTGTTGGCCCCAGGCACTGATCATAGCTCAGTTGGTAGCTCTATTGGTCCGAGCGTCGGCCTTAGGCACTGAAGATAGCTTGGTTGATTCGAGCATCGGCCCTAGATGAGGGTTGCCAGGTACAGCCCGGCTGGGGCACATACAGGAGTCTATCTCACTATCTCCCCACCTCTCACTTCAAAAAAAGAAAGAAAGAAGAAAAGAATATGTTAAACACTATATATTATTATCTCCATTTTCTTCACTGTATATTATTACCTCCATTTTCTAGATGAGGAAACCGAGATGCAATAAAATAAAATTATTCTCTGCCATATAGAATAAAAAGAAAGGGATTAGGGTTCAGAAATATGTATCTTTATGGCCCATATTTTAGTTTGGCTGAAGTCACGTTTATAAAGGAAAGATATATGTGCGTGTGTATGTGTATGTGTGTGTGTGTGTGTGTATATATATATATATATAAAATATAGTAATAATCTTGAACCTGCCTTAAAGGAACTAAATCTACATTTACCCAAATGGAGTGAAAGTATCCACAGAGATCCCAATTAGACTGACTTTGATAGGAAGACTTCACACAGTCTTCTACAAATAAATATTTTAAATTCTGGATATTTCTTTGTTTTTATTGCTCTTCTAAAGCATATTTTCTCAGTAAGATATTTCTTATGCTTTTGACTAAAAATATCAAGATTAAGCTCTTCCCACCAAAAAGGCTCGAAACCATTCTTTCTGGTTCTTTGTGTGCCGTTAAAAGGTACAGGCGTGCCCTGGCCGGTTGGCTCAGCGGTAGAGCGTCGGCCTAGCGTGCGGAGGACCCGGGTTCGATTCCCGGCCAGGGCACACAGGAGAAGCGCCCATTTGCTTCTCCACCCCTCCGCCGCGCTTTCCTCTCTGTCTCTCTCTTCCCCTCCCGCAGCCAAGGCTCCATTGGAGCAAAGATGGCCCGGGCGCTGGGGATGGCTCTGTGGCCTCTGCCTCAGGCGCTAGAGTGGCTCTGGTCGCAACATGGCGACGCCCAGGATGGGCAGAGCATCGCCCCCTGGTAGGCAGAGCGTCGCCCCTGGTGGGCGTGCCGGGTGGATCCCGGTCGGGCGCATGCGGGAGTCTGTCTGACTGTCTCTCCCTGTTTCCAGCTTCAGAAAAAAAAAAAAAAAAAAAAAAAAAAAAAAAAAAAAAAAGGTACAGGCGTATATGGTGATGATGTAGCTGCTACGTGGTGGGAGGAGCTGTCACTGGGCTCAAATAATGTTCAGAACCACCTGCTTTGAATGGGTTCTGATTGAATCAGATGACGGCTGCTTTTCTTCGCCACGTGGGATGGGGATGTAGGGGAAGTGTTTTGTTTTGATATTTCACATGTGCTTAGGTGTTAGCGGTTTCAGATTGTTTAAGAACAGGCTCTCATCATTGAGTGGTGCTGAATCGTGTGGGGGAGATTTGAAAGAAAACTTGAATTTTTCTTGGTCTGTTTAAAAATTATGTCTTTTTGTGTGGTGTATTTATTTGTGTTTAGCATGAAGATTGCCTTGTAGAAAATGGCAGATCTTTGTTCTTTACAAAAAGGTTCTTGTTTATTTGTTGTGTTTATACTATTTTTTTTATAGTTCATTCCTGTGAGCTCTGATATCAGTGCATTAATTGTTAATACCACTGGCTTCTCTAGAGTTCTTAGTGCTCTGCGAGCTCAGTTGTCTGCTTTAAGGGATGTGGTTAACATCTATCTACCTTGATACTTGCCTGGGACTTGGGGTTCTGAACATTATATATATATATATATATATATATATATATATATTTTTTTTTTTTTTTTTTTTTTTTTTTTTTTTTTTTTTTTTTTGCATTTTTCTGAAGCTGGAAACGGGGAGAGACAGTCAGACAGACTCCCGCATGCGCCTGACCGGGATCTACCTGGAACGCCCACCAGGGGGTGAGGCTCTGCCCACCAGGGGCGATGCTCTGCCCCTCCGGGGCATCACTCTGTCCCGACCAGAGCCACTCTTCTAGCGCCTGGAGCAGAGGCCAAGGAGCCATCCCCAGCTCCCGGGCCATCCTTGCTCCAATGGAGCCTCGCTGTGGGAGGGTAAGAGAGAGACAGAGAGGAAGGGGGGTGGGTGGAGAAGCAAATGGGCGCTTCTCCTATGTGCCCTGGCCGGGAATCGAACCCGGGACCCCTGAACGCCAGGCCGACGCTCTACCACTGAGCAAACCGGCCAGGGCCTGAACATTATATTTTTTATCGCAACTCATGGGCACTTGTAGGCAACCTGGGTTGGCTTGTGTTGAGGGGTGGGCGTGGGGGTGGCTTGGGGAAAATGCTGATTTAGAGCAATCCAGGAATATGGTTTCTAAGCAGTGCTCCAGATGACTGATAGAGTTCGTCCCAGGGTAATCTGGAATTAGGGCAACTCTGGCTCTACTTCACACTCCAGAGTGTCTCAGAATGGTCGTATACACAGATATGTATTCTAATACGCTAGGCATTTTTGTACCTTGCAGATAGATTCCTGGGTTCCACTTGGTATGGTGCCCCGGGACAAGCATTTTTATGTGCCCTTTTTAGGATATGCATTTCTATTAAATTTTGAGAACTACTTCTACAGTGATTCTAAGTTACAGGGAATTATGGAGCAAATTGGAGGATTAGAAATCGTATCTGATGTCTGTACAAATCATAGAATCTTCAAAATAGGGGCAGGTGTGTTTGGAAAGCTTGTTTTGTAAAGAGAGTCTTTTCTCCCTTTGATTGCTCTTATTTGTACTGAAGCTACGTTTTTTGAATTAAAAAGAAACGGGAAAAAGAGCAACAACGACAAACGATTCCCAAGGCATACTAAAGCTGTAGGGGGCCGAGGGGAGTTTCCCTTTGTTTTATTTTGTGGCAGCTGTTTGACTAGCCTTTTGCTCTGTACCCAGTCCTCTGCCATGGAGGACACAGAATTATGGCATTAGAGACACTAGGTCAGTGGGGTCCCACTCCCACCTTTGGTCTCTCTGAAGAAAAAGCTAGAGCCATACATAGTAGGGCGAAAACGGCTTTCGCCTTGGCGTGTACCGTCCAATTCTGACCCCAGCTCCGTTGCCCCTTCATGCATTTTCTGACCACCGCTCCTTTTTTTCTTCCCCATCCCCTAATTCTCAAACTCTTTCGTAGCCAAGAGCTTGTAAGAAAGATTTATATAAGCCAGGTTCTCTTCTGCTGGTCTAAACGTCCCTATATAACACAGAGCCGTGGTATGTTGTACAATTTATACACATGTTGCTTTGCTTTTCTCCTTTGTTACTGAATTTTTGAAAATTACTTGGTATATGGACAGTATAGGAGAATATGTGTGTAATCTATTTAAACTGAAAGCTCTGTTTGTTTAGTATATTAGACTAGAGCCAATGAAAATCCAGGAGCTAAGGGTTTTCACAACCACAACTGAATATAGAACTTCATAGTTTTGTAGTATGAGTATAAATATTGAGAATAGTTTTGTTTATTTATACTGGTGAGGTTTTATAGTAAATCCTTTTAAATGGGGTACAAAGCCATCCATGGATATTTGTCAAGACTTTGCAAAAATCTTACATACAATAAATTATCCATTTGATTTGAACAAGTTTTGCAATTATTTGTGGCTTTAACTGGGGCTTTTGAAGTGCAGTATATATATATCTACTAGCTGGTTCTGCTTTTTCTCAAGAAAAAAGGAGAGCTTTGTACACAATCCCTTTAGATAAATATATATTTATTTATTTATATCAGGTAATCAGTCGACTTATATTATTTCAGATCTGTTATTTTAAAGGTGTAATAATTTGTGAATTTTATCTCAATTTTTGTTGTTTTAAGTTGTTATCCCATTATTGTCCATTTTTTATAGATTACCCCACTTAGTGTTTTAAAGCAATAAATCATATAATGATATAATTGAAAATGTATAAAGCACTTACTGAGAAAAATGCTTTCTTCTTTACTATGTTGTGCCTTGTAGTAATGTATTTTCATTGATATGAAGAAATTTCTTTTAGTTGTTAATAATTATTTTATCATATTCCAAAAAATTGTAGATTTTTTTCATGACCAAAATTCTGAGTTTTAATGCTTAATAAAGCCGCTTACTCACTCACTCTACAAATGTTTGTTAAGCTCTTAGCAAGGTACTGGCCTAGGGTCTGGGTCACAGGTACTCAGTCCCCCCCTCATCCCAAGTTTGCATCTTTGTGGGGGTCAATAAATAAGAGTATCAACCAGCAAATATATATCTGTCATTCTCTATTTTATCTATCATCTATCTGTCTATTATATCTATCTATCTATCTATCTATCATCTATCAAAATAGTGAATAGTGATAAATATTGTGAGATAATAAAGCAGTGTAAGGGGTTAGTGAGCATAATTATGGCTATGTAGGAACTGAGCATACTTTTCTAGGATAGCCAGAGAGGACCTTCCCAAGGAAGCAATGTTTAAGTTAAGACCCTGAATGACTGTAAAAATTTGAATCTTGTGGATGACTGAAGTTGCTTGTATAGGGTTTTGAGGATAGAGTACAGGTTCTTAAAATCCTTGCATATGAATGCCATTGAACTTTATCAACTTAGATTATAGGTAGAAAACAGTTTGCAAATAAATGCATTTACATAGATGTGTATTAAAGTTGGAGATGTCTAGAATACACTATTCTGCACGTGTATTTTAACTTCTCATTCGATGGTAAACGAGCCTGATTATATAAAAAGATAAACCATGTCCCATCAAAGACCAAACTGAACTTAATATTTTTTGTGATAAGACAATTACTTAATATTGTATATAGTTATATTTCTCATATGTACAATCTACGTAATTAAAGCCTTCAAGTTGAATTGTAAAGATCCAATTCTATATAATTACTTCGTGGGGAAGTGACATGTCAGCTTTGTGAAGAATTCGTATTTTGTACCTTAGGTCCATCTGTACATACCATATGATACATGTAATTGATTGGGGTGTGTGTGTGTTTGTGTGTGTGTGTTTATTCATTTATTTATTCTACATACATGGCCTAAGCACTGCCAAGGTGGGAATGAGAGATGGGAGAGGGCTGGCTGTCCAGATCTCAGGCCCGTAAGTGGGCCTTAGAAGATCTAGAAACTCCTGAAATTGTTGCAAAATTTTACTCATGCTTTTAGCTAACTACATTTTTCTGGGGAGAAGTCTATCACGTGTATTGGTTTTTCAAAGCTTTCCCTGACTCTTAACAGGTTAAGAACCTCTGCTCTAGGTCAACTACTGATTAGCAAACCACACTGAGTGAGGGCAGAGGGTGTGTTCCCAGGTCTTCACATTTCTCGCCCCAGGAAAACCGTCTTTAAGTTAATACAGTACTGAAATTTTGACAATATAAAGTTTTGTGGACTCTCCTAAGGCCTCAATGAACATTCATACCCCCTTCAACAGAAGGAAAAATAAGTCCCATTACTTAACGATATGGAAGACAACATATTTTCAAGTTTGAGCCCCTCCAAATTAGTTACAAATCTGAGTCCAAATTAAGTTAAGGAAATAAAATGTGTACTTGAAAAGAAGAATTAATAGTAGCAAAAAGGTTTAAGCGAAGCTACGAATGGCAAATAACATCAAGACCTTGTGTACTGACCTATTTTTGAGAAGGAGATGGAACTTTCTGAGGAAAGTTCCTGAGATGCAGCCGGAAACGTATGAACATGAAGAAGGGAATTCTAAGGTATGGAGAGAGGAGAGGTGGAATAGAGAGAGAAAGCTTGATCTTGGGATACACTGGAGAGTCAGGCTGTTTTATTTCACGGAAGATTAAGTCTGATAAAGTAGTGAGAGAGAAAGCAGGGACCTGGACCTTCTCCAACAGCAATGCTTGCAAACCTGTCACTAAATCGTACTGGATTTTACTACTGCAGCCTTGACCAATTTCTCCCCCTTATTTGCCTCTGGTACTGCCTCCTTTCATAATAGGGATCTGAAAACTGGTTTCCCTGACTTCAGATTTGCCCCACTCCAACCTGTCATGAGCCATTGACAACTGTCATGTGACCATACAAAACCGTTTCTCTGCTGCTTTCGGTATAAAGCTACGATTCCTTAGCCTAGCATTGAAGGTGCTTGGTGATCTGTGTTTACCTTCTTTTCTTGTGTTACCCTGAGTAGCGTGACTATTCTCTTTGCTCACTGGTCGTATCAGACTCTTTCCTCACTGTTACCTAGTATACCTCTGGTGTCTGTCTTTATGTCTTCACTCTACCTGAGAACATTGCTTCCCACTCGGCCATTAGCTTTACTGGTAATAAGTGTTCATTAGTATTTGCTGGCTGATTGATACTTGTTAGTGGGTTACAGGGGCAGGAGAAGGTGGGAAAGAAGATAGAGGGGCATGGAAGAACAGAAGTAAATGGGGAATTATGGACAACGTAACTGGTATAATTCCTGAAAATGATGCCTGGATGGGACTTGGACAGATATGAGTGACTGGAAGTGGACAGTCTTTCAGTAGATGAAGTCCAGCTCTCTCTAGAGATAGCATTTATTGTCAAAGAACTTCAATGAGCATTGAGCTCATAAGCCTTTTTCTGAGAGGAGGGATCAACTGTTTTGGATCCACTGTTTCTTTTAGGATATTTTTAGCTGCAACAAAAGGACACCCTGACTCATTGTCTTAAACACAAGGAAATGTAGTTTTTTATGTAACCTATTCTGAAATGTCTGGTGTTTTCCGTCATATGTGTACTAGCTTCATCTGAAGAATTATAAGGATATTGCTGCTGCTGTTGTAAGTATCATGCCCAAACAGGAAAATGTTCAGAGAGGATTAAAAAATCATCTCCTAATTTGTCTCTTCCTTCTAGAGCCCGGAGGGAGACCTTTACTAGGAACCCAGGGCAGATAGGCCTTTGTGTCTCAGTGTTCATTTTCAAACCAGTCCCTGACCAGGGAAAGCGAGGGTTGGGATGGACAGCAGAGCTCAGGATCTACGTCTGGAACTGGAGATGAGATCACTTTCTCCTGACCCGCTGGAGGAGGGGTGGCTAAGTGAAAACAAGCAAACAGGCATACAAACAGAAAACAGACAACAGCAACAGTGACTCTGATAGGTCTGTTACGAAGGAAGAAGACTGAATAGATACTGGGTAGACAAAACTAATAGTGTTACTGCATCATCTCATAAACTAATATTTTGAATAAAGTAGAATGTCATGTTATTTTCTCTACAAGAACGTATAGGGGACACTCGTGCTTAAAGCTATGAAAGCGGATTTTAGAATAGATTTTTGATCCTCATGGGGCCTGGTTTCCACTACTTCCCCTCAGTTTAATTCTGGACCCTACCATCATGCACAGAAAGAGCAAGGTGAACTTTTAGCAGCTTGCACTAATGTGTGGAGTTTGCCTAAGCTGTCCATCATTTACGAAAGCACTTTTCTTCACTGGTGGGTTCTTTGTTATGTATATGGTTATGCATTTTTATCTTTGAGAATTTTCAGGTATAGTTCACACATTTTCATCTCTTTACATATACCTTCAATTTAAAAATATTCTTTGCCCTGGCCAGTTGACTCAGCAGTAGAGCATCGGCCAGTGTGTGGAAGTCCCAGGTTCGATTCCTGGCCAGGGCACACAGGAGAAGCGCCTATTTGCCTCTCCACCTTACCCCTCTCCTTTCTTTCTCTCTCTCTTCCCTTCCCACAGTCAAGGCTCCACTGGAACAAAAAGTTTCCCCGGGCACTGAGGATGGCTCCATGGCCTCAGGTGCTAGAATGGCTTCAGCTACGGTGGAGCAATGCCCCAGATGGGCAGAGCAGTGCCCCTGGTGGGCATGCTGGGTGGATCTCGGTCGGGCACATGTGGGAGTCTGTCTGTCTGCCTCCCCACTTCTCACTTTGGAAAAATACAAATATATATATATATATATATATATATATATATATATATATATATTCCTTATGTTTCAATGTAGTTGGGGGGGGAAGTACATAAATTGAGTTAAAAATATTTCTACAAGTTAGTATTTAAATTGTAGAATTTTCCTCTGCGACATTTTTAAACCAAGGGAAAAGTCCTCATCATTAGAAAATTGGGATTCTGAAGGATGTGTGAAATGAAAGGTACGTCTTTCTACAGAAGACAGCCTTTCTCCGAGTTTGGGGTTTCAATTTATGAAGATGTCACTTCTCTTCCATGGCATAAGAAAATGAGTGTGAGCTGGAAAGAGGCTAAGAGACATTATGAGTTATTCTCCCAGCTCTGCCAGTGCCTTTCATTGAGGACTTGAACTGCCGCCTGCGTTTCTCTGATGTATATAGTTGTACGGGAAGATGAAATATTGTTTGTGAAAGTGCTTTGAAAAGTCAAAAGCAGTGAACTGCCGTAGGGTATCGATTATTGTGACCGTGGTGTTTTGATTATTGTACTTGAAGCAGAACTTTAAATATTAATGATACTCTTGTTTGTCAGTGGGGGAAATTTCAATGGAAAGGTTTTCAAAAAAATGTTGAGCTGTAACTGCCATCTAAGTAAGGGACACAGAGTGCCTAATCCACTTGCTGTCTTGCTATCACCAGATCACAGAAAGCTGCTTTACTGTAGAGGTAACAGTTGTTTTCTCCTCTGTCCTGAGGCCAGTGATTATATAATATGTATCAAATCGCTAGGGTGCATAGCAAAGTGAGCATAAAGAGGCAAATATTTCCCTTTACAATGACTGTGTGAGAGATTATTTCTGTCAGGGGATAAGACATACAGGAAGTCTGACTGTTGACGGCATTTTTACTATAGAAATCATTGAGCTTGAGATTTGTGCGTCAATTTCTGTCTCTTCGTGTGACTGGCAAGAATTTCTGTGTATTAAGAGTACCGATCTGCATGTTTTCTGTTGAATCTTAATTCATACTTGCAAATTGGTGAGACAAAATATTATTTAAATTATGGAGAGAGATATGTTCTATGTAATATGTTAAGATAATCTTTATGGCATACCTGTGGTTTAATTTGTCTAGTGAGGAGTAGATTAAGCAAAGCATTATCATTTGTCATTGTTAGGTTATCTTTCTCCAAGTCTTAGGGGCTCTGCAGAATGTTTTATAACTTGAGGAATTCTGTTCCTGTTGTTGATGTTTTCCTGCGTACTCACCCCAGGTGAGAAGCCGATGGCCTCACCATTCGACTAAGTTGATTCCAGGTGCTTCCTCCCTGTCCAGCACCGTGCTGGGTCCCAGGCCTAGGATGGAAGACAAATGAGACACAGTGCTTGTCTTCATTAGGCTTGTTGTTCAGCGTGGCAAAAAGGAATCTCTTGAGAATCATAAAAATGCAAAATTTCGTCTGTGGCAAGTCTCAGGAGGGAGAAGGACAGCACACGAGACCTGGAGGGCAGGAAACTTCCCCTGGGTGATGACTGATCTGAGAGCTGATGGAGGAGTGAAATGGGTGAAGGGAGGCAGAGCAGTGGTAGGACTGGGTTGGGACGTGTACTCGTAGAAGACACATGTGTCCGGGTTCTGAGCGACCGGGCCAGTGGTGCGCATGAGCATTGTCAGCGATCAGGGCGGCTAAAGGAGAGAAAGCGATGGGGTGTGTGTATGCATGACCAAGATGACCTTGAGCTGCAGAACTAAGAGCTTTGCTCTTATCCTGATGCCAGTGGGAAGGCTTTGAAATATTTCAAGGAGAGGGAGGCATGATGGGATTTGCGTTTCCATTCACAAAACCCTCTTTGCTTATGCACTGCACACTATCTACCATGACACCGAGGACTCTTGGCTCTATCTCCAGTTGTGGTTGTCTCACTAGCATGTATTCATCATCTTCCCCAGGGCGTGGTATCCTTGTTGTTTGTGTGAGGATTACGGCATCTCCAGGGGACAGCTGTGGTTGGGCTCAACCAGTCAGGGTAATCCTGTCCCTTCACCATAGTTTTTAAATTTGGGTCATCTACTTCTATGCATATTCAGGCATGTTTTCCCTGGCTCTAGGGATTGGTTCCATGATGGTCTCAATTAAGTCAAAGTTCAGGAGGAATTTTGCTCTTGTAAACTTAACTCCCCACAAGTGAGCAAAGGAATGAGGAAGCAAGTTGTTCTAGAAATCCCATGACCATGATGGATGGATTCCAGCTTTAGGATGAAGGTGATAAAGTGACAGCACAGAGGACGGATGGAGGAGCCACTGGATATGTCGCTCCTGAACCTGCCTTGGCTCTGGACTTCCCACTTACTGGGCTAGTAACTTCTCTAGGTCAGGGGACTTTTAATTGGAGTACTCCTGAAATGACCTTCATCCACATGTCAGTGCAGCTCACCAGGATGCTGCTGCTTTCCTTTCCCTTTCAGTGCTGAGACCTCAAAAGGGATGATTCTAGCCTGTTTCTCCTTTCTCTAAAAATCCATAACATTTATTATTCTTTTAGTAATCAAGTACTGCTCTTTATGTCTCAGTCTAGGTTATATATTTCAGAGAGTGGGAGCCCTATTTTATATTGATTTTTGTGTCCCATTTGTGTCAAATGTCATGCTATCATCACAATAATAATCATAATAAAAATAAGAGTTATACTTCTGTGTTTGGGTTCCATGGCAATATTTTCCCTAAACTCTCTGTCACAGCAGGATTGGAGGGAGGATGTAATTGTTCCTGTTTTACAGCTGAAGATACTTAGAAAAGATACGTTCAAAAATTTCTCCAAAATTAATGCAAATAGTTGGCAGCCCACCACTCCTGGTTGTGAGATAATGGTTGAAAGAAAGAATGGCCAATGAATGTATTGGGTTTTTTTGAGACAGATGAAACTGAGCAGGCTGAGAACATTTGGTGCTCACAGGGAGGAAATGCTTAGAGGGGAAAACAAGTCTGAAAGGGAGAGAAAGATAGTTCAAAGACCAGTTTCCCCTGCCTCCCAGTTCTGACTGGTGCCAGCTCTCACTGCTTATGTTTGCTTTGCTTGGAAGATAGAGTCCTAGCGCCAGAATTCACGGAAGTCTGTTTTGGAGGATGCATTAGTCAGGGTATGCTAATTGCTGGAACAAACAACCACCAAACTTTAGTAGTTTGACGCAGCAAGGGTTGATTCCCTCTGGTGTCACAGACCTGTGGAGTGGGCTCTGTCCCCTGCAGTCCTTCAGGTCTGCTTTCTCTCATTCCTTAGCTTGGCCATCCCCTAGGGCCTCAGGGATTCACTGGATTGTTTGTATCAGGGCTGAACAAAGAGAGAAGAGAAAGTGCATGGAAGATTACAGGACCAGGACTGGAAAAGGCAAATTACTTCTGCTCATCCTCTATTGACCAAATCCTAGTCACATGATCCCACCTTACTGCAAAGGAGCTTGGAAGATAAAGACTTCCTGTGTAGTCAGATTTGGGGTGGGGATAGAAATGGGAATTGGGGAAAACAGTCAGTCTAGTTTTAGCCATGGAGGGTTACACCAGAGACCTGAGAGTTTGGTGACCACTAGTTTTCAGAGGCATTGAGTTTCCAACTAAGGCACTGACTGCCATGGGGTCCACGCTTAGCTTTGTTGGATTTGAGGCATGCTGATGGCCTTTACTGGGGACATTGTTTACCTTCTGTGAGGAGAAGAGAAGAACATGCATTTCAGGAGTTATTTGGAAGAATGAAGGAAATCACAAAGATGGAACTGATTTGCTAACTAGAAATGGGTATCTAGCCAATAATTATCTGCAGTGTTGCTTTGGAAGAAAGAAAAATGCTAACGCAAAAAGGAGAAAGTAAAGGAATGGTCGGAAGTAGGACATAGGTACTTTTTCTTTGGAAACCCATTGCCATGTTCCATGTAATTGAATTTTATTTCTTTTAATTAAGTAGTTTTTATAAATAGTGTGGAGGTGTTCCTTAAATGTTTTAGTTAATATTTTTAATTTTTACTATAAAGGTTATAATTTGTAGAACTCATTATTTTTAACTTATAAAATGGATTATTTGTAAAACTGATTAGATCTCCTGTGCCATGTGGCTGTGGACTTTTCACTGGTGTCAGTGGGACTGCTTTGAAGAGTCCTGAACACTTGCCTTGAATTAGAGTGGAAAAGTGGGCAGGCCTTTGAAGGATAAATTACAATACATTTGATGCTATGAAGAGAATTCTTTTTCCCGTTTGCACTGACTATACAGTCTTTGATTTCATTCTGTATTTGTGAGGCTTGCAGCATTCTTTTCTGTGGCTTGCCTATTTGTAACTGCAGATTTAGCGGTTTCTTTTGTGTACCACTTGCCTCCTAGAATTTGGCCCAACAGTTTTGAGTAGCTGAACGATTTATCGAGGACACATCAGCTGAAATGTGGCTCAACTTGAGTAAAGCAGACGGAATGACATAAGGTTAGGTGACTGATGTGTGAGATTTTGAATTTGATTTGGTTTTACATGGAAAGGTTGAAGCAGTGATCCATGTATTCTAATAAAAATCATCAGTACAAATCAAATAAAATCTGGCTTAGTGGCTATTTTCCCACTGTCACTCATGGCTAGCCTGTGCTGTTACAGACCTCATTTGGCAGGCACTGTTTTCTCCTACAACGTCTTAAAGTAGTATTGCCATCTTTGCTATGTTAAGAAGGCGTTTTCTAATCAAACTTTCTACTAATCTCATCAGATAAATCATTATTCTCTACTGACAGCTCTGGCTTCACCTGAACCCTTTTTCTGCTTCTTGTTTTCTCTCGAGATGCCTGGTTATTGTCATTCTTCAGGTCTTTGTGTCTATCTCCTTTCAAACTAAGGATATTTCTTCCATTCCTGAAGAAGAGTTACAACTTTTTACTTTTCCACTTAGCGAATTTGTTTAAGACTGGTACATCATAGCCACTCGTGCCTTTCTGACCAGTAATCCATCGATTATTAGGTGGGCAAAAGGCAGGCAGCGTCCAAGTTGCAGACCTTATAAAAGAACAGAATACTTATTCTCCTGAACTTGATTGATGGAAGCTGAAGAAACTACTGGTTAATTCGTTTCCATTTCTACCCCCAAAGCTGGAGTCGTAAATTACTGCAGATGTGTTTTGACTACTTTAGTTATGAGAGCGTTTTAAAGCACTTGAAAGTGAAAGTGAGAGTAGAGCACGGTTGGGGGAAAGTGTAGTCCATTTTTGTCACTACAGCCCAGAACTGCTGTGGCCGCCCTGGGCCTTTCTCACACCGATGTCAACCTCCTGTCATGTCGGTGAGATGGCGTTGAGGACACACAGGGCAGCTCAGGGGGAGATGAGCAATGTTTTGATTGCTGATATGATTTAAAACTGCAGATTGCTTGATATGAAAACTCAATTATTATAATACTATTGAATTATCCTGTTTTTGCAAATATTCTCATAAACGTAAGCAAGTATTCTGTTACCTGTTAGCGTTAAAGGGGGAATGGGATGGCCCCTTTCTATTAGGTAGCTACCAATTTCTTTTTCTTTTGATTTTTTAAAAAGGTCTTAAAAATTATTGATTGATTTTAGAGAGAGAGGGAGGGAGAGAGAGAGAGAAAAGAGAGAAAAATCAATCTGGTTCTACATGTGCCCTGACGGGAAAATCAAACTAGTAACATCTGAATATTGGAAAGATGCTCTAACCAACTGGGCTATCCAGGGCATCTTTTGATTTTTGTTTTCATGCTTTTGAAAAATTTCCTACTTGCAGTGATTCCAGGCACACCATTTTAAATGAGACGAATACAAAAAACATTTTGGAAAGCAGAAAGCATAATACAAAAGTGTGGCTACTTCATTGTGAAATAAATGACTCGTTAGGTCACTAGGCTCCTCTGACTTCTTGCGCACACACATGGTTATAAGCCCAACTAAGAAGAACCTTTGCCAATGTCTGCCAGGCATTTGGCTGAAATGGAATTGTAGGAAAAATTTTCTAAGCATCTCTAAGTCAGAGCTGAAATCCACCAGCACTGTTCCATTTGTAAAATGGACCTGGGCTTCATCCAAGGGTTAAGGGACCATTTCCACCTTATATTGATGACAGTACGTTAACTCACTTTGTATTGTATAATATGCATATGTTCTATCAAATGACCAAGATTCACTCACCATCTTATCTGTGCTCGGGTGTTTCTCCTAGCTGTTTGCCTATGGCTATATCACTTGCGTACATGCCCTCTAAATGTGGGAAGACATTTTTTTAAGGTGTCGGTTTACTTAACACTATAAAAAAATTCTAGATGTTTCCAACATTTTTTTTTTGCCAGTCTACCAAAACCACACTAACTTTTTTTTTTATTATTTCTTGTAAGTGTCCTTCTGGATCCATTTGACTTGACTCTGGAAGGTGCTGCTGTTCTGGCGGGTGTCCTTTGCACACAGTGGTTTCAAGAATGTGGTACAAAGAGGCAAGGTGCAGCCTCAGGGCCACAGACTCTAGAATGGATCGGTTAAGTTGGCTTTATGCATTGCATTGATTGAGAGTGGTTTGCTCAATCTTGTCTTTACATTGGCTGAATTCCTCCTGAGGTAACAGTATATATGTCCTCATTTATTCCAGTTGCTGTGCTCTGCGCCCCCACTGAGGTCACACTGCTACCACTAATAATTTTATCCATTAAGATGTTCCCCAGTGCGTGAACAAACAATTTAGAGTATTTCTCACTGATTTAGATAGGACGGAAACCTTAGTTGAGTTTGGCATTTACTGCTATACCTTTCTGTGGTTCTCAAATCCAGCTGATCACAGCCCAGAGGGTCTGTGAGGCCGCCTAGGGTATCGTGAAAGGTTAGCAAGGAGACGAAGGTGGAGGAAGTGAATATTGAGGGAATTTTCACTTTTTACTTTATACACTTCTACGTTTTAATTTTTTTCAATAAGAACATAATTAAAAATTAGTTGTAATGGTCTTAGAGTATCTCTGCATAGATTTCTGATTAGTTGCCCAGGGAAGAGTTGTAATTATACAGTGGAGAATTCCCATGATACCTTGACCAGGTGATGAAATTAGCATAACAAACGAAGGGGACAGACCAGAATGCCATCATGTGGCTCCGTTTGTGATATCCTGGGAGAGACACAAGGCCACTTATGTAGTATTATGTCCACCTGACAACAATCATAAGGAAGTGTCAGATAAAGCTAAACTGAGAAACTTTCTATAAAATAACTGGCTGGTATTCTTCAAAAATGCCAATATTACAAAAAGGAAAGGAGGACTGAGGAATTGTTGCTGATTAGAATAGGTGAGAGAGAGGTACTGATAAAACGCAGTGAGCAAGCCTGGATTTGTGGGTGTGCCTGTGCTTGCTCAAATGTATTTATTGTGCTGGAGATCATTTGTCATTCGTGGACTATAGATTAGATAAAAGCATTATATCAAAGGCAGGCATCCTCATTTTGATAACTATACTGTTTTTGTTCTTAGGAAATCCACACAGAAGTACAAAGAGATAAAAGGATATGACTGATACTACCTATTTGCAAATGGTTGAGACACAGCAAGTTACATGGTTGTAATTGCATTGTAATTAAAAACTTTTAAAAATAAAAAGGTAGAGAAACATAGGAAAAATTAAAAAAATATATTGTCCTGGGACTTTAATTTTTGATCTTTTCTTGATTACTTTCCAGGTGGGGCCAGGATATCTGTGGGTTTTTTTTGTTTTTTATATACTTATTACTATTATTATTATTTTTGAGATTCCTGGGATATTTTATGGTCAACCACCTTTGGGGCTCAAACCCTGGATTACATTTCTTTTCAGAAAGACTTGCTAAATTTATTTTGAGATTGATCAGGTGCCACTGGATAAGTAACAGAAAATACCTCAAACTTGGAGGGGAAGGGTGAAAATTGCCTTGGTTTAGTGTGGGGAAATGAATTTGATGTAATGTTATTGGATTCTTTGTGGGTTTTAGTCTAGTCAGAGCAGTTTACAGCTGACCAGGTGACTAATTGTTTTTTTAATATCACAAAAATTAAATGTCTTGAAATTCTATTCTCTCACAATTCTCATCATCAAATGTCTATTGTCCGGTTGGGTATCAGACTGTGTATTTAAGCAAATGTATTCTCTTGAGCTCATTACATAAAAATGAAGAGATTTCCCCACGATTCAAGCTATTACAATTTCACATTTGTATATTATTTTAAATTTAAATTCATTTTTAATGGACTTTGTCCCTTCAAATATATACATATGGCGAAGAGTTTATAAAAATGTAAACAGTTTATGCATTTTTACCTATTTCTATTTCATGTGTTTGATACTGACTTACCTTTTTTTAATTGCAACAAAGATAAAGAATTAGTAGTTTAAAACAGTAGGGACTACATGTTCTGCTGTGATCAAGGAATTAGATAATCTGGCTTGTTTGCTTAAGGGGTCTGTATCTTGAGACTTTTATAGGGCAGTATTAAGGCTCTGAGCCTTCTTATTATGCCAATACCCAGAAGATTGCTTTAATGAGAAATAAAGGGCCTTTTTCCAATTACAAGGGAATAATTGTATTAAGTTCCTGTGTTATGTCAACCTGCTTTGATTTGATTACTGCAAAAGAAATGGATTTATCTGTCAGTGTTACTTAATTAAGCCTTCTCATTGATGTTTTGCAGAGTAATATAGTGTGGTTTGCACATTTGAGCCCAAAATACAAAGAAAATTGGCCTAAAACTAAGACATGACTCCAAAAGATAACGTGTAAGATTGACTGCTTGCCATTGCCAGGTCAGAGGCTGCAATGTCAAACACAGGTGGAAGGTCGGGGTGTTGAAAGGATGAAGTGAAAATCAGTTTGTGGGAGTGATTATTGCAAATAAAATCGACTGTGCTAGAAAACCAGATTTTAGGAAAGATTCTTGAATATTTAAAACTTTTTCGCCCTGCCTGGGTAGCTCAGTTGGTTAGAGCATTGTCCAGATACGCCAAGGTTGTGGGCTTGATTCTCCGTCATGGCACATATAGGAATCAACCAAGGAATGCATAAGTAAGTGGAACAACAAATCATTGTTTCTCCCTGCCCTTCCTCTCTCTCTTTCAAATTAATAAATTAAGAAATGAAAAAGAAACTTGTTTGGCTTCACCAATATCAGTTTAGCACCTGGAATACGAAATGAGATGAGATGAGACTAGAAGAAACAGGAGTGGACTTGGTTGCACTATAAAAGGAAAGAGAAGATAAAGAAGAAAGCAAGAGGAATGGATGCCATTTGGGAGGAGTGGACCATTGTGGACGCACAGAGCAATTACAGCCCGCAAATATTTCAATTAAGCCGGCAGCCCTTTCCCACAGCCTCACAAACGGTACCCTGGGGAGGACAGAGGTACAGAGGGGAAAGAAGGAAAGATAAAACTGTTACATGTTTCATCTTGGCTCCTTTTCCCTCTCCATTGGAATGAATGCAGTCAATTGTTAATATTTATTAAATAGGGATTTTCAATATCAATTTGTATATCTTAAGTCATTACAGTATTATGGATTTTACATCATAAAATTACATGTATGAATTGAAAAATGCATGCATAATTGCATGTCTGTTCTCTTAGGAAGTGACATACATTTTGAAATTTCTTTGCTAACATTTTATTTTCTGAAGTATCTACCTTTTATTTCTGTGATGCCTGTTAGTAAATACATCCTTTTAAAGATGTACCAAACACCTAATTAAAAATTTCCCCTAATTATATTCACTTTTAATTTAGGTACTTTGAAACGTATCTGTGTAATACTGGAGTAAGATGGTGTGTCTTAAAGACTTCAGATATGGCAGCTTACTTTCAGTTGTTATTCTCAACTGATTTGGAAATAAATCTTCTCACCCAATCATTATTTTTGTAATATTGATTTGTATTAAGTACTTTTAGACCTGGCGTATTTATAACAAAATACTTATGCATTTTATTTAGTTACTTTCATATTTGAATTTCATATTATATCAAAATGATTTTCTTGTTTTGTCACATTAAAAATGAAATTTTATATTTTAAATATCTGAGATTAGTTAGGGAACATTTTTGAAAAATAGTTTATTTTGAACTTAAGGAAAATAATTTTATTTTAAACAGTTTTCTAAAGGACACATTAATAGAATTCTATGTTGGAGGTTAATAAAGGCCAAAATACTACAGTCATTTCCCTCTGCACAGGTTTCCCCACTATACTTTTCTCTCTCGTATATCCACATTTTACCCTTCCTTATACAATTTTATATTTATATATAAACTTATGAGGTCTGTACTTGACCTTTGAATTCTCAGATTTATTTGATCAGGAAATTCATCAGCTCTGAGAATGCCGGCATTGACAGCAGTGGTGTAAATGGAAAGCCCAGGTCTCTGTTTTTTTATATTATTTGAAGGCTGTTAGAATTTGGGCAGGACTCATCACCAGTCCATGTGGGAAGAGCTGGAAGTTCCTTGTCACTCACTGCTCAGATCTCTCCTTATGCAGTACATCTTGTCTCTGATAGAATCAGAAGTGATCATGATTGTGTGGACATTGTCTCGCGATATTTGAAGCTCCTCAACTCTTCCTTCCTCTGCCTCAGAGCTCAAATCTGACTTCAGATTGCTCTACTTGAAGCTCTTATTATACTGGCTGCTAATGAAAATGTGCACATCCTTAACATGCTCTTTGCTGATGAAATATTTTGAACTCTAAATTCATCTGGCACTGACGGAGAGCATATGCCATCTCAGTTTGTGTGGAGGGCTCAGCCAAGGGTTCTTCCTGGACTAGGAAATTAGTAGGAGCCACAGATGTACGCAGTCTGTGAGTCTCCGTGAGGATGTGGAGGATATTTAATAGTGTCTGTTGTTGCGGAGTGAAGGATTGAAGACAGTGTAGACTTCACATGTTTCAGAGTGACGATCTTTCCAGGAAAGACTTAGCCTAAATCCCCCAGTGCATTCTGAGTGTGTAGAAGCTTTCATCGGGAAATCGATATGTTTCTTCTACTAAAGTAGGAATTTGTAAACTCTTAAAGCATTGCAAAAAACCACTTTGGTTGATTTCTGACCTCATGAAACTCTAGGGCTTTAGGTGTTTGGCATGATCTAGGTGTGAAGTATGGAAAGAACCAGTACACAACTCTAAAGACCCCAAATCAACAGAGTTGGGGAGCTCTCGTACTTGTTCATTTCAAATCATGTTTAAACCTACATAATATTTAGTCTGTGTTCTTAGCTTGGGCTATTAGTCAGCATACATAAGTTTTGACGGCATATCGTTTACAGAACACACAGAAATATGTTGAAATGGTGAGATGTTAAAGAGGATAGTCTAACGGTAATTTAAGCCACAAAACAAATCTAATGGTTACTGAATTCTTACTGTGAGGGTGCTGTAGAAGTTCATAGAGAAAGTGTGATTTCTTTACTCTGAGCATATTGGTTACTTCTAAGATCCAGAAGAATATATGGGAATCTGACCTGTGGAGCAGAACTAGTGGTCATAAAAAAATGAGACTTAGATTTCCTTCATTACATCACAATTTTACGTAGTTAACTTGTTTAATTACCTTAGATTTTAGACAGTATTAGTAAATTAGACTCTCAAAGCAGATATTGATTACTGAGTATTTACTATGGGCCAGGTACTCCCCTAAGTATTTAGTAAGTATTAATTAACGCATTTACTTTAATAACTGCTTGAGGTTGGAAATCTTATTCTCCCCTTATCCCCTGTTAGATACCTACTTTGGGTGGGTCCTAGGTTTTCACTTCTGTTTTCTGAGACCCAAGAGGCTTTTAAATTTTTGAGTTTGGCTGATGTCCTCAGGGCAGAAACATGTTTTCTTCCTCTCTGGGTTCCAGCTTTCACTTTGATTTGGCTTGATAATTCCTTTCTCTCTAGTCAGTCCATTGGTATTTAAAAAAATAAATACAGGTAAAAAAAATTTTTTAATCCATCAGTTTAGTTTTTTGTGGGGGAGAGTTATCCAAATATACTAGCCTGCCCTATTTCCAGGAATGGAAATCCAGCCCACTTCTTTTACTGCTGACCACGTGGGTTCAGAGGCCAGGCACGGCCTGGGACCATGAGCTGTTTGGTGCGGAGTCCCTGCCGACAGACACCCAAGTCTTCCAGGTGCCAGCGCCTGCTTCCTGATGTCTGGCTGCTCTAGCTGAGAGTTTTCCTCTAGTGGAGAGCGGGGCAATCAATCCACACATTTAATGAATGTAGGTGAGAAATCATGGAATTTAAAAATTATGTCTTTATCTTTTCTTTACATGAAGCTTTGGTGTTTTGACGCTGAAATGTCACACATTTTAGAGGGGGCTTATACATAACTCTTCGAATAAAATGAAAATCTGTGGATTGCTGCTGGGCTGTGGCTAAAGCAGTGGTCTATTCCCTGGCTTTACTGTGTCTGTCCTGGTTTAGGGTAAATCAGTTTGAGAAGTCTTGAACAATTGAGCCCATTTCAGTCTTGAGGAAGAATAATTTCTTTCATCTACTTTTTCCTTTTCCTTCTGCTACCTAGGTTATTGTCTTTCTGGTTTTTATTCGCATTTCGATAGAGGATGGCGACAGAACAAGGGAGAGGTGAGGACTTGGTATGCAGTCTGCCTCTGCCCCAACCAGTTTTTCTGTTGTGGCTTTAATGGGTTTCCTGAACAATTTGTGTGTTTTTAGCTGATGCGCATTGTGAATCTTGTTTCATTCTTTGCTTTGCCCACTCAGTAGCTTCCAGGATTTTGACCCCCTGTCTGCTCTATCTCAGTGTATATTTGGTAAGTGCATCACACCCCTGGTCTTGTTGTCCTCTAGTCTTTTGATTTCTTCAAAGACTTATGTTTATATAATTGGTGTTATTTATAATTCTGTGATCTTTTGTGGACCCAAGAATGGGCATAAACTGCCAAATAAATACATTGCTCTGCCTGAGGAGAAGGGACAGAAGGTGACATTCATTCAGGCTGGTCAGGAGAGATCTGAGGTTCTTACCAGGAGAGCATCTTTGTGCTGGAGAAAAGTACTCACTGGCTTTTAGCATCCATAGCACGTGTGTTGGCCAGCTCTGCCATTTATTGTCACCTTGGAGAAGTTATCTGTCCCATCTAAGCCTCAGTTTTCTCATTTATAAAATAGGTATACTGTTAGTGCTTTGAAGGGCTTAGCACAGTGTCTGACTCATATTTAAACGTACTAAATGTTAGCTGCTGTTATTTTTTGAGAGATGAATAACAGTTTAAGCAAAGGAAATAAAGGTACAAAAACATGGAGGTTATAAAAATGCGTGTGCAGTGTTCAGATACACCAGCAAGGAGTAAGGAATGGCCAAGTAGAGGCCATGTGCAGAGTTTGCATTAAAAGGAGTCGGGACAAGAAGGCTGGATGCAGATGTGATTATTGGGAGTGTGTATTGAATGATGCTGAACCCGGCAACCTAGGCAAGGATTTAAAGAGAGGGAATGGGACAGACAACTGTTGGTGTGGGGCCTGCATCTGTCTTGTGTTTCTAATAGAGTAGGCTGGTGGATCACAAACTCCTGTGTACATGAGAATTACTTGGGAACCTTGTTAAAAATACAGTTGTTTTTTGTTCCCTGGCCCTGTCCCCAGAGATCCCGATTCACTAGGTCTGCCATGGACCCTAAGATGCTGATTTTTGATGAACTCACCACGTGACTCAGCTGCTCGGTGAGAAGTGCTGGAATAGTTGTTGAGGAAATGCATGCTAGTTTACTGGCAGGTCAGATGAAACTCAGTGGGAGGGAAGATGGAAACGAAAAACATAAACGTAGCATGTTTGCATTCATTATGAGTTACAAATATCTACGCTTTAGCCTGTGTTTTCTTACTATAGTTGAACGAGCGTCTGTTACACAGCTATATTTTCAAAGATGAAATATAATCCTAAATCATGTGGTTGTTCTGTTAGGTTTTTGGAGAGCTAGAGATTTCTCCTTATCTTCTCTAGGTCTAGTAGGAGGCCAAGGGATGGAAACGCTCCTTAAGAGGAGAGCAGAGCGAGCGAGGAAGGTGCACAGCATGTGGTCAGGAAATGGGAACAGTGCAATGCTCAAGGGTGGCAACGGGGCAGGGAGATCGGATTGGCCAAGGATCTATTTGTGAAGGAACCCAGCCAGTATTTAACCCATTTAGAAAAAAACGAAACTTTCAGCATTTTTAATTAGTGGATTGCTCTCTTTTGAAATTGCCCAGTTGGGAATACTCAAGTTTTGATGTGTTTTATCTGCTTGCTAATTAGCAGGCTGTATGGTTGACCATCATTTTTCCTTTAATTTGTGGACAACATGCATATGAAGGCCTCTGGAAATACTGGAGCGTAAGTCTGCATGTTGCTATGTATTAGTAAGTTTATTCTAGATTATATATCAAATTCTAGTATATCTGTTTTCCAACTCAGTTCTTTCTTTTTGCTCTTTAATACAATCTTTCCTCTAGCACAGGGGTTTCTCATTCCTTACACAATTGACATTTAGGGCCAGAACTTTTTTGGTTGTGAGGGGCTGTTTTGTTTATCTGTAAGATGCTTAGTGGCATTCTGGTTTCAACCCACTAGAAATTGTGACAACTCATTATGTCTCCAGACATCGCGAACTGTCTTCTGGGAGCCAAAACTGCCCGTGGAGGAGAACCTCTGGGCCGACATTGCTGTGGTCTTCTTTCCTCCTCATCTCTGCATACATTTTATGTTTAGATCCTCTTTGAAATTTTAGAAGATAAAATGTGTCCAAACAATATGAGATCTTATGGTTGACACAAGGATTCCACCCTTTGTCTTCATTATTTTTTGGCCAAAGAGAAGAGCAGAAATTTCTCCAATTAATCCATGCTGGTTGTTTTCAGGTAAAAAGAAACTTAAGATTTGCCAGATTTATGAAAACCTTCAGTGTTCAAGAAATTTTGCCACTTACACTGTTTCTTGTTTTGTTCTGTTGAAAATATTTGAGTTTTGGTTAAGGATGAAGAGAACCGCACAGGCTACAAAGCTTATTCATGTGAGAACTCAGGGGTTCTAAGTCACTTCTTCATGTGCTTGAGTTCAGCCTACACCGGATAGGCCAGGAGGTCGGGTTGTTAAACAGCAGATTTGGGGAACATATTGCACCTTCTCTGCAGATTGGGTGTGCTCCCCAGAGCTTTCTTGACATTCCTTAAAACTCACAGTCGCTGATTTTAGCTGTCCACAGGGGCCATCTGTTTGCAGTTGCATTATCTGAAGCACCAAAACAAAACAAAAGGTACCAAAATAATCTGTTTAAAAAAGAAAGAGCCTGACCAGGCGGTGGTGCAGTGGATAGAGTGTCGCACTAGGATGCCGAGGACCTAGGTTTGAGACGCCGAGGTCACCAGCTTGAGTGCGGGCTCATCTGGTTTGAGCAAAACTCACCAGCTTGAGCCCAGGGTCGCTGGCTCGAGCAAGGGGTTACTCAGTCTGCTGAACTGAAGGACCGCGGTCAAGGCACATATGAGAAAGCAATCAATGAACAACTAAGGTGTTGCAATGTGCTACAAAAAACTAATGATTGATGCTTCTCATCTCTCTCCGTTTCTGTCTGTCTGTCCTTGTCTATCCCTCTCTCTGAGTCTCTCTCTGTTTCTGAAAAAAAATAAAAATAAAACTATAAAAAAAAGAATTCAGGTTTAGTGCTAATAGTTGTTATTTTTATTGTTGCTATTACACCTCTTAAGATATTCTAAAATGCTGTGTCCTCCATGGTACCCCCAAATAAGCCAATTAATGACGCGAGGCTTACCTCTGCTGGGAATAAAGTAGTAGCAGGAGAAGGGACAACAGCGGTGCAGTGAGAGAATGCATGGGATCACGGAAATGTTAGGACACACAATGCTGGGATTGTGTCTGCTGAACCACAGTTTCACACCTCCTCCTCCAGTGCTGTCAGAGGAAGTTTGTGACGGCCATCTGTTATTCCCTGTGATCAAAATAATAGAACAGTGAAACTTTTTATACTTATAAAGGGCCTTTCATCAAAAATCTCAAAGCTGTTTCTAAATATAGAATGACTGATCTTTAAAATTTTAGAACACTTTTAAGTTTTAAGCAATTAATTTGGTAACTCAGTGGCTATCCTCTTCGTCCTGAATATGTGTCACCTGAAGCACTGACCAAGCTTTTAGCCATTGGTCAGCATGGGGACTTTGTTGCTACTGAGTTTAAAAGAATTCCAACTTCCCATAGTTCCTGTAGGTCTCTTCACCATCGTTTTATCAGAATCAACTTTGATAACTTTAATTTCCGTATCTCAATGTCCAGCTTAAGAATTGTTGACCAAGTAACCAAATCTATTTAAAAAATTAAAAGACTGGCCCTGGCCAGGTAGCTCAGTTGGTCTGAGATCGTCCCACATGCTGAGTTGCGAGTCCATCCCAGTCAGGACACACACAAGAATCATGATGGCATGAATGTGTGGATAACCTAGCGATGTTTCTCTCTCTCTTTCTCTCTCTCTCTCTCTCTCTCTCTCTCTCTCTCTCTTCCTCTCTAAATTTCACTGTAAAAAATTAAAAAATACTACAACACCGAGACAGTGTTGTCTTAACTTAAAAAACAAAATTCTGATATCCAGGTGGTGTTCTGGTAGAAATAGACGATCAGGTTCTTTCTTGTCTCGTGTGTTTTGTTGCCTGTGTATTGTCTGGTATGACAGGGCTCGGCTAGAGAACAACGTTTTCAAGAGCATTATGGTGTGGATGTTGCTGCTGCTAGTATGACTATTTACCTGAATTTAACTTACTTTTTTGTTTCTGTATTAAGGTTGTGTTAGTGTATTATTACACTTATTTTGTATAAAAGATTTAAATAAAAATTTTGAGTGCTCTTTCATGTCTGTGAAAGTTGAGGCTGGGAAGCACTGGAAGATGGGAGTAATCTTCATGTTCACACCTCTGGCTCCTGAGGGTCCGGTTCATTTTGCTGTGAATTTAAATGAGTTAATTTAAGTAGATGGGTCAGAAGCCATTATCATCGTGGTAGCCTGTGCTTGATTCTTAATTAAAGGCAACAGGAGATTAATTTGAAACATTAATTTAAAAGTGCATATGCAAAAAGAAAGAATTATTGCAAGAAAGCCTAAAGAACTTTTCTCTTGTCCCCAGATGTAGAAGACAGAAGTAGCTCAGGGTCCTGGGGGAATGGAGGACATCCAAGCCCGTCCAGGGTAAGTATGTCTAATCTTTTTTCCCACATCCAGATGTCCCACGTATGTAAATTGACAAACGGAAGGTGAGTTTCTCCAAGCACACACACAACAGCACAGACATATAGGTACTCTAAGTTTAATGAGGATCAGTTTGTGTTTGGATTTTTTTTAAATTCTCTTACTGGATGCTATTATTGGATTTGACACCTGTTCCACTTCTGCTAACCAGAAGAAAAATCCTTCGTTAAATATTTGGTCTTACCTTGCCAGTTATTAATATAGTATTAGAGGACTTTGTGTGTGTCTGTGTGTGTGTGTGTGTGTGGATAACACCACTTTGGAAAAAATCCTAGTATCCCTGTAATATATTGGTGTAAATAGACTGCTGAATAACTCTGAAGACATAGTATGCAGTTCTAGCCTATCAATATCATCTACAGTAAATCTATGTTGATTTCATTTTGTAAACGTTATTATTCCATCAGTAGTGCCTTTAGTCACCAGTGGGGTTCATTCATTTATTTGGTCTCAGATTTTTGCTACTCTTTTTCATTGTTTTCCTCCAGGATTTGGTTGTGAAGTTGGATGTAATGGGAAGGCCATGAACTGGGGTGGAGAGAGGTGGTTGGGCAGTATGTGTTTTTGTGTGAATTTGATTCTGGACATGTCATTTCTCCTCTTTGGTCTTCATTTTCCTGATTTATAAAATGAAGAAGCAGACTGAGAGGATCTTTTATGTTCCCTTCAACTTAAATAGATATGACTTGATATATAATCCGTCTTCAGTTGATTCCTTTTTAGGCCCTCTAAAATTCATGTCAGCTTTTATAATGTACATATAATGCCCCAAATTAAAAATAGACTTAGAGCACATAGCTGAAGAAATATCTGCACCTCCCCCAGCCAGCTGTATAGACGAAGCATTCTGTAGGGAGGGTAACATTTTACTCTTAAGTATTCACATAAATTCGGGAAAGGGAGAGAGGTCTCTGTTTTGGCATAAGAGGTGGGGAAGGTAGGTATTCATGCTATCAAAATGAGGACATTGCAGCACGCCGTAGTTGTTACCCATTTCCACCCGTCTGTTGGCCTTGAGGTTCTCACTCTAGTCTTCAGGGTACAGCAGGATCTCTAAGCTTACCAGTAACTTTGTTGAGCTCTTGTACCAGCTGTCGAGTTTGACATTCTAATGCATTATATGGATGGGTTGAGGAAATCTTTCCTCCTCCTCATGTTACAGTCTGCACTTGCAAAAATAAATCCATCCCCCTTGACAGCAAGTGTAGAAGATGATAGCACTTCCCTCTCTTGTTTAGTTCATCAGACTGCTTAATTTCTTATGATTCCTCAGTTTAACACATATAGTACTTGTAATTATATTTCTGAGTATGAATAAGGCTCATTTAAGAACATTCCGACTTTTATTCCATGTTCATGAACTGTTCTGCCACTTTTTTTTTCAGGGAATATGTCCGTGTAAAATTTGAATCAATATTTTGCAATTTATATTTCCTAAACCCAGGGAGTTGGCATGAGACAGATCGTTGTGGCTGACTTGTACCCGTACAACCTAAGCCTCTCTTCTCTCATCTTAGAAGCTACCTTGCAGTATTGTGCTGAGGTTTAAATTCGATAATGTATTCTAAGCTTTTAGAATATACTTTAGGGTGGATTCACTTAATAATAATTAGTATTATGTAATGCTTGGTATTGAATCAGGGAGTGTAAGACCGTGCTAAGCATGTGACATCTTTCTGTACACTGACATATTGACAGCATCAGATTATGGCATCATTCAGCTTAATTTTTATAAATGAGGAAAGATGATTAAAAATGGGCTTGTTTGGAACTTTAAGGGTTCCAGTTATTCTCTGGTGAGTTGGTGTGCATTTTCATTTTTCATATAGCATCCATCTTTGTGTGGGCAGATTCTGCCCTTTGGCTAACATGCCAACTGACACCTCTGAGTAAATTTGACTTAGTCTTTATGGGCAGTGCAACCAGCTGAGCAGAATGACTTTTTTTTTTTTTTTTGGTTGTTTAACTCACCGTAATTTAGACAGAAATTTAAACCATATTACACATATGATTTTCTTACCTATATGTTGTCAATTCCTCCATGAAAAGTGGGATTTTAGAAACATTATTTTAAGTTTAAATTCCCATTAAAACAACAATGAGTTAATCATAATAATGACAAAATTAATGTCTACTTTAAAACTATTTTTTTTGTGTCACACTTTGTCCAAATCCAGAAGTACTAGTTTATACTGAAGATGTGATGTTCCTTCATAGTTATATTGTAATAATTTTAACATTATGTGTTAATTACTGATGGAATGATCCAATTATCTTACAACCGCAATAACAACTAAAACAAAACATTGAAATTTCAATGTCATAAAAACCAAATGTTGCTCTTTTGAAGGCTCTATCTTGGTCTTCCAAAAGCTGTTCATTATAGGCTATGGGTGATTTTCTCTTATAGTACAACCTTCTATTTAAAAAAATGAATAATGTTGTCTGACGGGGTTGCACAGTGGCTAGAGCACTGTCCTGGCACACCAAGGTGCAGGTTTGATCCCTGGTTAGCACACATATGAGAGACAATCAGTGAGTGCACAAGTAAATGGAACAATTAAGTGGATCAGTGAGTTGATCCTTCTCTCTCCTCCCACCACTCTCTCTCAAATCAGTGGAAAAAAATTTTTTTAAATGTGGGCTTAGCTAAATAATAATTTCTAATACGTGTGTGTGTGTGTGTGTGTGTGTGTGTGTGTGTGACGGAGGCAGAGAGGAGGGACAGACAGGGATCAACAGACAGGAAGGGAGAGAGATGAGAAGCATCAATTCTTTGTTGCAGCACCTTAGTTGTTCACTGATTGCTTTCTCATATGTGCCCTGACCCGGGGGGGGGGGGGCTCTAGCAGACCAAGAGACCAAGTAACCCCTTGCTCAAGCCAGCGACCTTGGGCTCAAGCTGGTGAGCCTTGCTCAAACCAGATGAGCCCACGCTCAAGCTGGCAACCTTGGGATTTCGAACCTGGGTCCTCTGCGTCCCAGTCTGACACTATCCACTGTGCCACCGCCTGGTTAGGCAAAAATATATATTATGTCAAGTGTTTTACAAACATTATTTCATTTAATCATGTCAACAACTTCCTGCAAGTTGGGTTGATTATTATTATTGCATAGATTTCACAGCAGTTATGAGAAAAAATTAAACTCTGCAGACTCTAAAGCCCTCTCTTAACCACTGTACCTGTGAAGGTGCAGCTTCCTTCTAATGAGCTTCCTGGATCAGACTGGTGGACGCTAGTTTCTTTGGATCAGAGAATTCTTAATAGTGGGGGCATAGTTATGTGCTGATTATTTTTTTCATGTAAAAGTAGAACTTATGATATTTTTTATTTACAGAACTATGGAGATGGGACGCCCTATGACCACATGACCAGCAGGGATCTTGGGTCACATGACAATCTCTCTCCACCTTTTGTCAATTCCAGAATACAAAGTAAGATGAATTTTAAATTAATATGATTTTTAAAAATGAATATATTCTGCCATGGAAGGGAGAACACAAGCCCAGACGGATGTTATGTTTTGAGGAAGTTGGATTTTTAGTCAGTTCTCTATAGTAATTTTAAATTGTAGAAAAATATTGATAGTTTATGCTTGGTAATAATGCATAAGGAACTAAGTTCCACAGCCATGTGGGATTACAGAATTTCATTGAATCTACATGGAAATTTTGTCTCCCATAGACACAAAGCACTTATCACAATTTCAGTGTTGCAGCAATAGTTTCCTAAGTAAAGGTTGACGAAATCAAAGTAGTGAATTTTAAAATTAAAATATCTTTGGGTTTGCCAGTGAATTTTTATAATGGAGGTTATGGAAACCCTTTTAATAATAGATACAGTGTGCTTGGTAGGTTTATTGTGCTGAAGTCATAGTCATGTTTTCAAGTTGAATTGTAAGATCTGGTTGTTTGTTTATCAAGGGGTGAACCTCAGTGCTAGTAGTCTAGGGAGTGATGTTCAACAGGTGCGCCGCAAGAATTTTTAAAGCATGCAGTACCTATTTAGTCAGGGGCACTGACTGCTTTCCGCTTGGATTGTGAAAGAAAAATGTGACAATAGCCAACACAACAATGGCCATTTGGTATGAATGTATCAAAATTGTACCTACTTTTTTTTTTTTTTTGGTCGGGTCTACAAAAAATATCTTTTGTGCTACAGAATTTTAGTGATTAGTTTCTGTGTCCCGCAAAATGAAAAAGGTTGAAAATCTCTGGCTCAGACAGTCGTCATCCTCCCTCCCTGGGGGTGAGCTCTGTGTAGTTTGAGACAGTCTTCGAGTTTACTGCCTGCTCTTTCTACTGGTGTCCTTAGCCTAGTCTTCTGCTTTGACTACCCGGTAGGATGTTTGTTTAACAGCAGTAACCTAAGCAATGAAAAGATAACTCATAGTGTTTTAAAAGATCTCAATATCTGGTTACTTTACTTTTGACTGAAAAAAATAATGATTGATCTAGTAAATCTGCATTTTTAACAATATTAGTAAATCTCTCAACTTGCCCAAATTTTATTGAGAATCCATCAATAGCTGACGTTAAATTTCTCAGCGTAAGCTGTTGGACCACACTCCAGGGAAACACACAGCCATGATTACATCATTCTGAAACTGTAATTGCAAATGCTTTTAAAGAATGTCCCAATTTTTAAGCCTTGGAACTATACTTGTTATTTAAGGCATAGATAGTCTTTGAATCTCAGTCTTCTCCCCCCCCAAATCACCAGTAAATCCGTCTAAAGAACTTTAGATAATTTAACATAAAATAGATATAGCAGAGAAATACTAGCAATGTATTTTTAATGGGTAATACCATATGTTGTACCCTTGTGTCATCCCAACTTCGGGAATCACAAAGTTGTCTTTGATCATAGCTTGTTCTTATATTTGTGCCTTTTATTTTTTTTTACCTTAAAATGTTAATTTCATATCTGTTTTAACTTTGTAGCTAAAACAAAAATTCCAATTTTTCATCAGTTTCCATTAGGAAGGTACAGATTTCCTCTGTTTAGGATATACAGATACAGAAGACTAGATGTATTTATCAACTTAAAATTTAAAGAAAACTTTAGACTCTTCAGTGGCAGTAGTAATAATTTTCATTTCTGATGCCACTGCTTC
Source organism: Saccopteryx bilineata (assembly GCF_036850765.1). Lineage (NCBI taxonomy): Eukaryota > Metazoa > Chordata > Mammalia > Chiroptera > Emballonuridae > Saccopteryx > Saccopteryx bilineata. The sequence goes on from NC_089500.1 coordinate 15,953,729, forward strand.
TCTATTCGTCTTCATCCAACTTCATAGAATAGAACAATTAATTTGAAAATAAAAATCTTGAGAAGCAGCACCTAAAGAGTGTAGTAAATAACTTCCTTAGTAGATTCTAAAACTATCCCCTGATGAGATAAAGTATTTAAATAAAATAAATTACTACTTATTTAGAATTTCATGTAATATACACTTAAAAACGTTTCCCTAAAGAACAGCTTGATAAGTTCATATTACAGAATACACCAAGCAATACAATGATAGTAAATAATTGTTGTTCCTGTATCCTTATGGGCAGCAGTTTTACCAGTGTTTACCATTTTTCAATCCAAATAATATTTAACATATAAGTGGATGAGAGTCTAGAGCTAGAGGGGAAAGAGTTCTTTTCACTTAGTTGTTAAGCTAAAAGTCGATGTCAGCTGTGTTCTTTTATCCCGTCTGCCCTCCTTCCCATTAAACTCTTAAATATGGAGGCCAAGACAGTCTCCTGCATTGTGATAGGAAACACTACTATGTCCGGAGTCTCCCACCCACTGTTCTCAATGAAAGGACTTCTCTGTTAGATAAGCTGTCTGGTCTGAAACATGGCTCTTTATTGTTTACAAACTGCTACATTTTCCACCTCAAGCAGATTTTTGCACAGAAAAGAATTGTGCTTGGGCTAAATGGTTTATCTGACATTAACGGTGCAGTGTCAGACTGGGGTCAGGGAAGTTGCCCTCAGAGCAAGAGGGCATGGTGCAGTGTGCAAAGAAGGAAAAAGGGAGAAAAAAAGACATTTAAACAACTATGAAATACCTTGCATTTTTAGTCTGGAGAAGAATTTAAAAAAATATTTTTAGAGAACTGACTACGATGCAGCAGCATTAAAAAGCCTTCCCACCCTTATAATTTCTCACATCCCAAACGCCTTCTTGATTGGCTTGAGTATCTCAGGGCTAGATTTGGGAACAAAGATTCTCATTGATTTTGCTCAAGCTGCTGTTTATTAAAATGAAACCACTTTTGAGATGAGCGATGCTTGGTATTGTGTTGTATCTTTACAAAGACAAGATAGGACATTTTCAAGAAATTAAAGACAACCAGTTTAAAAGGGCGACAAATTGGAGAACAATTTGAACTCAGAATATATGGTATATTCTAAACTGTTCTTTGTGTCCAAATCCATATTCTGTGTTAAGATCTTTGCAAAAGTTCTCATTCTACCAAAAGGAGGTATTAGACCTTAATGTAAGTTTTTGATAATATTCCAGTATTCATTCTCAGCATATTTAGTTGTCATTAATTATAAAGGTTTTTTTTATGTGTCAAAGACTTAATTCTACTATGATGTCATATAAGGGTAAAAACTATAGCATCAGAAATAAATCAGCCACTTTATTGGACCAGATTCTCTATTGCCAAATCAATCAAGCCTGTAACTGAATTAGGCGTCTGCTACAGAAATAACTGACACTAATTTTATGGGAAAGAATTATTAACTGCAGATGACCTAATTTTTTTTTTTTTTGAGTAAACTTTACTTAGTGAGATTTAGTTTATTACAAGAAAAGAAAAAAGTAATAAAATACACCACTCTCCTTTAGGGATGAGTTAATATTGTATATTTTGTTCTTTATGGCAGTACACTATTTTGGAGAAATGATGCAGGCGTTGCTAACATTCACTCATAAACTTTTATGCTAGTAAAACCTTTTATTATAATTTTGAACTTTGTGATTTCACATGAATAATTTTGCATAAATGTCACCGTTTTTGTAATATAATACTTACATTTGGCACCAAAATAACACTCAATTTATTTGTGTATCTTATTTATGAAAAATGAGTTATAATTTATAAGACTAATAGAGTGGTTCCATTAATATACTTTTAGAAATAAGCTTTCATATCTGAACATAGTACCCTGTTTGATAGTTTATGAATCCCTAAACTAAAAATAAACAAATAAACCCCCAAACGCTTGAACAAGCACGTGCACACTCTTATTATGTGAGCAGAATTATTGATGTTTCCTGGCTTATAAGGCTGCGCTACTCTTTCCAAGCTGTCTGCAAGTTGCCATACAAAGTTTGGGAAGTTGATATTATCGACATCCTTTAAAGAAGAACATAATCAAAGTAGACAAAGCAGCAAGCCCCTAAATTTGTTTTCTGTTGTTGTTTTCTTTTTAAAATAAGTGTGCACGGCTTTCTGTTTTTCTTTTGGTGTGGGGAAGTCGGGAGGAATTGAGAGATAAAGACCAACTCACAGCGCTGACTGCCTGCATTGACCATTGATGTGCTCTTTTCCTTGACATATCCTGCGTCCTCACTCACTGCTTTCATTGGGTTATTTTGCATTTTACTTGCTTACAGTTGTGTCCTGTTTTGTACTGAAGAGAAAGCAAATCACTTCTTCTTTGTGACTCCCTGTGATTATTAATGATAATGTACAGTAGTACGCTGGATCTTTTGGCCACTTGTTTGCTGCAGTTTTAAACAGTTTGATTAAACCTGTATAGGTGGTCAGTGGGTGGCTTTCAGAATATGCTAATAGGACAGAGAAGCCATGGGTCTGAATCTTGTTTTGAAGAAGATTATATGCTATGGAATAGTTTGAAATTCCTGGCAAGAAGTATATACTGGGAATATGGATTTCTTAAACTTTACTGTCTTTTTGCCAAGCATTAAACTTTTGCAGGTAATTGTCCAAATATTTTTACAGTGGGATACAATGTATTTTCCAGCTAAAACTTTTTGATCCAAAGAAGGATCTAAGGATGCATTTTCCTTCTATTGTTCCAGAGCCGTAATTGAAAACCAGATTGTTTGAGTGAGCAAATTGCCAATAAGATTATAGACAGCATTTGGTAACTGCAGGATGTGGAAAGTGATACTTTGTACGGTTGGGTGCAGCTTACTTCAACATCAGCTGCTGTGTTTTTTACAGATCCCTTTGTGAATGGGTCAGTTTCCTTATTGTGGTATTTGGTTCTAGTCCCATTAATGGTACTCGACCACTGCACTAAATAATTTCCCAGCACAGAGTCACTGGTTTCCAAACTAGCTCAGTGGAACATTTTACTGCAGGAATAGATCAAGGTTTCAGGCATAACTGAAGAAAGCTGCTGGCTTATAGGATGACCTTTGAATCTCATCTGGGTTAGTGGTTGATATTTTGATTTGGTTACTGTGGTCATATTGTGACAGCTGCTAGCTCATTATAATTCGGTTCCCCTGCTCCGTTTGCCTCTCAGGAATATTTAGGTTTGTATTACTTCAAAGTGTTTATGGCTACCCTGAGTTTAGCCCAGTATAAAGGTGAAGTGTTGTGAGCTCTTTCAAATCCCAGCGGCAGAGGCTAGTGGCACAGTCTTCTTGTAAAACGGCAAGTGTGAGTAGATGCTAATACAGGGAGCTTTTCTTTTCACTGGAAAACTGGAAATACCCAATGAAGAGGCTCTTACTAGGAAACCTGTTTTGAAAGCCTTACCCTCCAAAGGTAAAGAATGACCTCAAAGAAACATAGTTTTTTTAAAGCATGCGTAAGATTTAACTTGACCTCTTGGTCAGATGTTATTTTTTCTTCCATGCAGGAATGTAAATATTGAAAAAGAAAACGAACAAAACTGTTCAGTAAAGGCAATTATTTGATGCTTGAAAGAGCCAGAGGTCAAATAATATTTGAGTAACTTTATGAAAATGGAATCGTGACTATGGATGTCAGGTCTAGAAATTTCAGTTCCCTTTTAAAGTGTTCTGAAGTTAGAGAGTGATACCGAGCGTGCCCAGGGTCATTAGTGAAGGGATGTCTCTGTGCATTTTCACTGTCTTCTTTTTAATGACGCTTTTTTAGCTCGAGGTTATCTTGCTGTCGGCTGTTATCTGTTGGACCGATAATGTGGTAACAAGCAATTTCTGAGAGAAGAAATGTTTAATAGTGGTCTTATTTGTTAATTGTTTTTTTGTTTGGGAGTTTTGTTATTTTTAATATGTTAAATTTAAACTGTATTCCCCAAATATTAACAAATAAGACTAGTTTCAGTGTCATGTTGAGTGAATTTATAAATCCTGGTGTTGAGCGCAGTCTGGGACTCAGAGCGGACTTCCATTCTCTGCTGCTACCTCGCCTCAGCTATTTCTCACATCCTTAAAGCGAGTGGGTAGACCTTTAGATAATCTCTGAGGTTTTTTCTTATCTAATGGTTCATTGATCTTTTACGTGTGCCCTTTTCTGTTTATACTGTATTTTATCTTTAGAGATATTTGTCATTCTTTCTAATTCATTCATCTCTATTATATGATACCTTCAAGTAATTTTGTTCGTGGTATGTTTTCCAAATGTAATTTTTAAAGCCTGGTTCAAGTGGGTGTTTCTTCTCTCCCTTAACTTATTCTAAATCTATAGTTAAGAGATTGACTTGGTTGAGGGTAAAATAATAACCTGTTAAGTTGCATCACCAGGATAGAAGTGTTATACATGGACCAGTGTTTGGCACAGAGCTGTAGGGTCTTAATAAATGGTTGCTGAGTGGTTTCGTTTGTGAATATATCAGGGAATTAGGTATGCACAGTTTAAACCCTAAATGAAAAGCCCATAAAGTCAGGCCTGCATGTTACTGTATCAGGAAGAAAACCTCAGATCAGAGCCAGTCACAATAGAAATTTATTCTATGGTGCTGTATCCTTGACTGTACAAAATACACTGCTCACAAAAATTAGGGGATATTTTATCGCTTCATATTCATTTTGAAATATCCCCTAATTTTTGCAAGCAGTATATTTTCCTAATGCCAGAAAACATACTACTATATATTACTGTGTGGTAGACTTCAGTTTTCAATAAACAACCACAGCTTCTTTTATTTATAAAAGGAAATAAGTAAAATTGATATTTTTAGAAAGGTTACTGAAAACAGTTATGTTTTTCGGTATTCAGATAAGATAACTTATTTCCTCTTGTCCAGTCAAAGACCATTTCTGCGCCTCTCTTGTGGGCTTCCTTCCCGTTTGGCTGCCTACTCTAGGGCACAGCATAATTAATGCTGTGATGAGCAAACACATCTATGGTCAAACTAGATGGACTAAACCAGGATTTATTTTTATTTTTATTTTTTTCATTTTTCTGAAGCTGGAAACAGGGAGAGACAGTCAGACAGACTCCCGCATGCGCCCGACCGGGATCCACCCGGCACGCCCACCATGGGGCGACATTCTGCCCACCAGGGGGCGATGCTCTGCCCATCCTGGGCGTCGCCATGTTGCGACCAGAGCCACTCTAGCGCCTGAGGCAGAGGCCACAGAGCCATCCCCAGCGCCCGGGCCATCTTTGCTCCAATGGAGCCTTGGCTGCAGGAGGGGAAGAGAGAGACAGAGAGGAAAGCGCGGCGGAGGGGTGGAGAAGCAAATGGGCGCTTCTCCTGTGTGCCCTGGCCGGGAATCGAACCCGGGTCCTCTGCACGCCAGGCCGACGCTCTACTGCTGAGCCAACCGGCCAGGGCCCTAAACCAGGATTTATAAAATTTAGAAGGACTGATACCAGAAAAAAGTTACTTGAAATTATACTTAACAGAAATGTATAGATCTAAATACCAGAAGTTTTCTCACATGGAAACATATTGACCTTAAGAAAATAAACCGTTTAGAGTCGAGTAAAAGTAAAAAGCAGTTTGTATCAGGTAGGAATGCTTTTGCTTTGAAGTAGTGGAAAATGTGGTGAGTGGTGGCTTAAAAGTAATTTTTAAGTATTGATTACAGAGAGAGAGAAAAGAAGGGGGAGAAAGAGAAGAAGAGAAAGATTTATTGTTCCACTTATTTAGGTATTAATTGATTGTTTCTTGCATGTGCTCTGATTGGGTATTGAACCTGCAACCTTGGTGTATCGGGATGACGCTCTAACCAACTGACCTACCCAGCCAGGGCCAATAATAATTGTTCTCATGCTAGAAGTCTGGTGGTAGGCCTCTCCTAGAGTTGGTGTGCAGCCCAGCGATGCCATGGCAGGTATCTCTGTGATTCTTTTGTCCTTTTCCTTATTGTCTCAGGATGACTGCCACAGCTTCAGGGGTCAGGTATGGGTCTGATGTAGACAGAAGCAGGGAAAGGTGAGCCCACAGTATGCCTTCCCTGCCCGTCTATGTCCCTGGCTGTCTCCAGCTGCAAAGGTAGGCATGGTGGTGAGGAAGTACAGCTTCTCCGGCCAAACCAGTGCAGAGAGACAAGCAAACGTGAGCAGACTTACCAGGCTTAGCGATTTACAGGGTTTACCTAGTTTCTTCTAAGTGAAAAGTATATCATTTTCAACTTAACAGTTTTAAAAATTAACAAGGCTCAAACTTTCATGTAATTAGCAAAGTATAAAAATGGGTTGCAGCTCTAAAGTCTGGTCAGCTAATTAGAGAGAAAGACAAAAATCATGGAGTGGACAAAAAGGTGTTGAAATGAGGAATAAAGAGAAAGTACAAGCATGGGGTCACGCACGGACAGAGGGTCTGAGGCATGCTGTTCACACTTCACCTTCAGGGCCTGTGCCTTCGTTGTCATCATCCTTCGAGCAAGGCAGCAGTAGCCAAAGTCAGTCTCTCAGCATCCGAATTTAGAGCCTTCACTTTTAGGTCTCCGGCTTGAATTCTGGCCATGCTGTCCCAAACACTGTGGGCAGCAGGCCCCCAGATCCAGCCAACAGCCCTTACCCCAGGCCCTTCGGTGGTCTTCGGCATCGCCTCAGGTCAGGGCCCACTCCATGGTCTCTGGCTGCAGCCCTTCAGGGCAGGACTGGAGCAGCAGAGTCCCAGGATGTATCACTACAAGTGACAGACCGATTGTTCCCTTGTGTCACTCGCTGCCAAATAGTGTCCTGGGAACTTATCTCCAACAACCTGCCATGTTCCAATGCACTACACAAGGATGCCCACTGCTGGGGCAGAGAAGGCCTCTATTTTTTTTTTTTTTTTTTTTTTTGCATTTTTCCAGTGAGAAGCGGGATGGGTGAGAGTTGGGGGGAGAGGCAGACAGACTCCCACATGTGCCCGACCGGGATCCACCCAGCATGCCCACCAGGGTGCCATACTCTGCCCATCTGAGGCTTTGCTCCATTGCAACCAGAGCCATTCCACACCTGAGGCAGAGGCCATGGAGCCATCCTCAGTACCCAGGGCCAACTTTGCTCCAATGGAGCCTTGGCTGCGGGAGGGGAAGAGAGAGGGAGAGAGAGAGGGAGGGAGGGGGGAAGGGTGGAGAAGCAGATGAGCACTTCTCCTGTGTGCTTGACTTCCACATGCTGGGTATCGATGCTCTACTGCTGAGCCGACCAGCCAGGGCTAAGGCCTCTATTTTATTTTAATATGTACACAAGTGTATTTGTTGTTCCTTAATGTGGAGGGCTAGGTGAAGCCAAAAAACGACATTTAATTTTAGTCAACATGCCAAGACTGTATGATATAGCAGTGAGAGCTGGACTCAACGTTTGTCTAGAAGTTCCCACCTCTGCTGAACGCAGCCATGGCATAAATCAGGCCAGTGAGCACACAGAAAGGGAAGGGCCATCGATCACTAAAGTTAAGCTGACTGTGAAACAGACAGTGCTGTTTTTCTTTAATAGTGAAGTTTTTCTCTTAAGTTTTTCACTGGAACAGTGGTTTCTTTGAATTTTGCATAGTTTGACACTTAAAATGTTCTATGATAGCATAAAGCAGTGAACAACATTCTTGACGAGATCCTTAGGCAGGGATTAGGCACAGTATTGCTCCAACTCATTGTCCCTCAGCTCCAGGAGAAGCATCAGTGCAGCTACAAGGTCCATGAAAGTGCGCCTGCCTTCAGTGCTGTAGTGATTGACCTTCAGTACAAATAAGCCTGGTTTTTTTGCTCACATTTTAGCATGCATGATGACCAAAGGAGCAGGGAAACTCAGTTTTAAACACTTCAAATCCCGAGAGGCATCATGGAATAAAGGACTAAGCTAGTGGTCCCTGGGGTCTTAGATTTGACTCTTCCACCTCATGGTGATTGGGACTTCGGATTAATTTCTCACAAAGCCCAACTTTCCGTTTCTAAGGATATCTGCCACGCATTCTCCCCACAGTCGTGTGAGCAGGGTGATAAAGTGGTAGACATGGAACTAACTGCCCTGTGACTGTTACCTTGTGGAACTGCACAGCTACACGTGGGCCCTCTGTCACTTTAGTCTGTAATTAATGAAAAGGGATTTGGGTATATGGCAGTTTTAAAACACCTTATTTTCTAATGAAATGGAAACAGAAGGTAAGAACAGGTGGAGATAGTATAGAATATTCAGTTCTCTAAACATTGAGACCAAAAACGGAAAGCTTTCTTTTTCAGCCAAAACAGTAATCCTATAAAATAAGTACCTCTTTAGCGACAACTATGTTGAATTCAAATGTGCCCCTTTGTGAAATATTTTCCTCCAGTCATTTCTCTCTCCAACTCAGATGTTCTCAAGTTTCCTTGTTTGACATGGCTAAAAGCACCTCGGAGTGGTGTTCGAGTGGCGATACTAAGAGGTACGCTGACAAGCTGAGATTTTTCTGCCTGCATTGTAGTTCTTCTGCATAACAGAGTAAACCCATAGGTAGGATGCTTTACATCAAGTAGGTACTATTACACACACCTTCCAGTTTTCAGGAAGGTGTCGGAGACAGTCTTTCATTTCAGTTCATTCTTCTCCAGGGGAGGCTGGCATAGAACATTACCGATGTATGGTTTTTTTGGTTTTTTTTATTCCCTTCACTCCCAAGGATTTCCAAGTCTTTCCTAAGTAACTGTGTATTATTTTTGAGTAGAAAGAGGAATTTAGTGGCTCTCTTTTTATTTCCTTTTGTGGAATATCAGGCCTGTTGACCAACAGTTGCAGAATATATGGAGCATTGATTAGGGGTAAACTTATTTCTAAACACTTAATATTAGAGCCTAACCGGCTTTCATTTTAATGATTGTTTATTAATCACTCCTCAGTTCCTTGACACATTTATTAATAAGAAATACTGTAAGGTAGCTTCCCTTTAAATTGGTGTAAAACTATAGCTGCTTATTTTATGTTTAAAATAAAATATTTAAAGCTAATAGGTTGGAAATCCCACGAAAGCCCTAATGGGGGGATGTGGAGGATGGAAGGATGAGCAGTCTTGGGCGTTGGGTTGACCTTGGACAGTCTTTGGTGCTGCGATGGAATTTCTCATCTGAGTAGTTGCTCTGTGTTTAAATGAAGGCACTTAAATTCAGTTACTGTCAATTATTAATTCATTTACTTTTATTGTATCTGGACTGTTTTTCTGTTTATTGTGTCTGACCAGCTTGGCAAAAGTGTTATGCAAACTTGAGAATCATGTAGTGAATTTTGGCAAAATGTAGAAGTGATTAATTAAATGCACTCCCTCCTGGGCTATATTAAAGTTGAGTGAAAATAGTGTAATATCTGATAACATTTGGTAGAGAAGACAGAGACAAAAAAAGAAAGGATGAGAGAGAAAGAGACCTGTAAAAAGCTAATTTTAGAACATTCTGGTCACAAAGTATGATCTTTTAGCATTCTATTATCAGCATTGGCGTGGCTAAGTCTGAAATGACCAGGTTACTAATTGCTCCTGCATTTTTCTCACCTTGGCCTTACAAAGCAATCTGTTCTCTAAACAGCTCAGTGACCAAATCTGAATACTTCGGATGCAAGCATAAACTCTTTATGTGTAACTGATTTTACTTGATTGGGCAATACCAAATCGTGGAGGAAAATTTATTGGTGACTCTGTCTCCCTCAGAACTTTGGAGTAATTGGAAATGAGCCTAATATTCATATTTTTGGAAGCCTTAAGTTAAGCATTGATCTCTTGACAGGATCAAGTGCATACTTTATATTGCATCTTTTTTCATTGCAGGGTTTCCCTTTTCCTTGTTTATTGATCATCTCACACATATTATTTGGAAGTTGAGATGCTGCGAGCATAAATATTTAAAATATTTTGTCAGACCACTTAAGTAGCTATGGATAACCTCTGTTAGGCATCATAGGAACTAGTTCTGGGAAAGGACAGACCCCCTAAACAGTAGTGTGCTGACTAATCTTGTAGTGATCTTGGACAAGATGAATGAAAATGGCCATTTTCCCCCCGGTCTCTTTATTTCCATCACTGATGTAACTCATGGAGATGTGGTTTGGGGCGGGGGAAGGTCTCTGAAATTGTTACCTCAAAACTAAAATGTTCTAAGTACGTATATTTTTGTAATTGCGTTTTCCATTCATTGCATAGTTCTTGAATATTAAATTGAAAATAAAACAGAAGGAAGCAACCTTCCTCAGAGTCTTTTAAAGACATTTTAGTAGCTAAAGAGATTTTGCCCCATGCCCTCATGAGTTTCATTTAGTTCTGAAATAACAATTTATGACCAGTCTCTCAGCTGAGCTGACACCAGTTTAAGGGTGGGTGGGATCGGGCTCATGCCCGCTCTAGCATAAAAAGAAGCCTCCCTGTGACCTCTTTAAATTATTCTCAGAGCAGAATTAGAAGGAGAACTCTCTGTTCTGACAGTTGTAACTGAACAGTAATGCGTCTTGCAAACACTAAGGCAGCCGCTTGAGAAATGAGCTCGAACTTGCTGGTATTGCCTATAGGTAGGTGCCCTCCTTAAGTTACCCATGTTCCTCAAGGAAGAGTGTGGCGGTGGAAATAGAGTTGGTTTGCATTAACACTGGCAAGCGTACATGTGGGGAAATCTTTGCATTTGGTAGACTATTTAGCTGTTCAAGACACGGTCCGTTAGGCAAAGTACAATGGCTTTTCTGAGTGTTCTAGTTAAGGGGCAGCATGTGTAAAGTCGTGTACACACTTAGGTGGATAATTAATCATTAGTGTAGGCTTGTAAGGCTGTAATATATAAATTTCAGTACTGTTAAAATTTTATCAGAGTAGATCACCTTCCTTACAATGAAGGAGTATTTCTCCCTATATTTTCTATGGGGCTCCCGGCACTGTGAAAATCAATGACTAAGAGAGGGCAGGTTTTTATAGCAAACAGTGTTGTCCGTTGGTCATTGTGATTAGGCAACATATTTTAGCTGTCAGATTTAAATAGCATTCCCATGCAGTACTATTTGACCATAGATGATGAAACACTACTTAGAAAAAATATTTTGGCAAACTCTAGTATTTGAAGACGGTTGACTTGCCTAAGAAACTCCCACCTCCTCCCTCACATTAAGGCCCCTAAAACAATGGGACTTGTTCGTTTTATAACTTTCACGAGTACATATTTGAGGGAGAGCCTTTTCTAAAGGCTAAATTGGAAAGGGCAGAGGTTATAAGATAGAGATCTTGAGCCCAGTTTTGGGCTTGGTTGTATCTGAGCTGTTTTTATGCCTCATCTCTTAGCTGTCTTGATTTTCTAAAGAAGAGGAAGCGCTGCCCTATGGCAGTGAGAGAGAGGGCAAATTACATATTTGTGAAGGCAAAGTTGATGATTTCACTGGTTTAAACGTTTGATTGGCTTCTTGATAAATAAACTTAATGTGTTATCAGCATGTCTGCAATCATATGGCCCTCTGAATATATATATTTTTAACCATCTATATAAATTTTACTTGTACTAGGAACTATCCAAATGATAAGCTTCAACACTCAAATTAGTCTTTGGACCATTCACTCATTCATCCACCCAACAAATGCTGGTAATTGTGGAAAGTCTGTGTCCCTGGTAGGTACTAGATAATGATGTGCTACTTTTCTTGCCATCGGCGTGGCCCACAGTCTAAGGAAAGAATTAGACTGGTATCAGATAATTATAAATCAGGGCTTTGGGAAAATAATCAGTGGGTGTACAGGATGCTGTTGCATTATATATCTGGGCTACCGGCCATGAACTTCCTCATAATAATGGTTAAAATCACTGAGTACTAGTCATCTGCTAAGTACTTTCCACATATCTTGTTTGCTTATTATATATAGTAAACCTCTTTTTTAGACATTGTTACTCCCATTTACAGGGGACAGTCGGGGATCAGAGAGCTCAGGTTACCTGTATGGTGCTGGGTAGCAGGTCCCAGATTTGAACTTATATCCACTGAACTCCATAGGCCTTGTTCCTACCCATCCTGCACTGCCTCCCTTGTAGAGAATGTGGAAAGAATTCCCAGAGTTGCAATCTCAGTTAAGCATGTGTTCATTGCAACTGATAAAATACCTGATAATAGTAGATTAGTCAGATAAGAATGTTTTTCCCCTCACTGAAGGGGATATGTGGCGGTAGCAGCTCACCTGTGTGGACTCAGCACATCAGTGTTGCCATCCTTCCTTTCTGCCTTCCTCAGCATGCTGATTTTCATTTTTCAGCCTTTTCTCTTATTTTGCATTTCTTGAAAGACAGTTGCTGACTCCCTGCCTCCTCCCCACGTCAGAGTTCACGATAGGGAGAATGAAAGGAAGAGATTAGAGCTGCGTTCATACCTACATCTCTCCCATTCCATTAGGAAAAACCAAAGAATGCATTCCCATGACCTTGAGCAGAATTCTGCTAACAATGTATGGGCCAAGTTGCTAACAGATATCTACTCATAGGTACAAGGGAAGCTGGGAAATGAACCTTGACAGCATCAGCTGGCTCTGTGACTCAGAGACAGGCAAGAGAAAAGAGAGGTGGGAATGGTCATTAGATGAAACAACATGAATTTTGTTATAAGTGATAATGAATAAGCTGAGCCTTAAAAGATGAGTTAGAATTACCCAGGTCAAAAGAGAATTTCCAGTTGAGAGAAATGCTTGTGAAGAAGTGGGAGAGCTAGAGAATGTAACAGGAAGTCTGGAATGGACTTAGTTACAAAAGACTGAGATATATAGGTCAATAGATGAAGGGATGACAGGAGAAGCTGGATTAAAATCTTGGCCCCTGAATAACTGATGGTCTTTCTTATATGGTAGAGGAAGGAAACATGTGTTGAGCTGTTCAAGGATTGCTTTTATATAGTGGGATAATGTGATCTGATTTATGATTTAGAACAATCAGTCTAGCAAAGTGTGAGTAAGAGCAACATGAGAAGCAAGGAGATTACTCAGGAAGTGATTAAAGCAATTCCAGGAGGAAATGATGAGAAATTGAACTGAATCAAGGAGAAATGGGTGAACTTGATAACTGATGGATTGGGTGGGTCATCCTTGGCTTCTTGGTATCTGGCTTGAGCCACCTGGTTGATGGTGGTACCATTCATTAAGATGTGTAATATGGGAAGAAGAGTAAGGTTATGGGGATCAATATTCAGTTTTGGACATAATGAGTTTTTGAGATGTTTGTGGGTGGATTGATTTTGGTTTGGGGCTGCAAATTTGGCATACAGTATTCCATATTTGGTGGTTGAAATCATGGGAATGGATAACAAAATGAGAGGAAAATGAACTTTTTTTCTGGGTTGATCATTTTTGCTTTCTAAAAATCTTAAAATGAAGGAAAAAGACTGTCTCATCTTTTTCTCATTCTACAAATTTGGCATTTTAAAGAAAACTGGATAATTCTGATTTGATCACATCATTTTCAATGTTAAATTTATCACTCATCCCTAATATACTGTTTTTAAATTCTTTCCTTTACCATTTTCCTTTTCTACCTCTGTCCCTCCTTCCTTCTTTCCTTCTCCCCTCCTTTCTTCCTTTCTTTCCCTGAGATAGGTTAGAAAGAAAACTCTTGTTTCAGAGCACTAATTTATCTATCCACCATAATCGGAAGACAGCATAGATTCTTAAAAGTGGAGTGGAACTTAGAGCTCTTGTATTCTTTCTGATTTACATCAGCTTCTCCTCCAGTGTAGGAATCCTTCTAGGCGAGGCACTAGCACAGTTGTTGGTAAACAAAGGACACTGTGACCAGTGGATGACGAGCGGATCCCCACAGGTGCTTATTCCTCTGCGTGGGCACTCACTGCACTGAAGGAGCCGCTCCTGACAAGGCAGTTCACTGCATCATGACAGCTCTGACTTTCCTAATTCTGTAACTGCCAGCCTGCCATTCTAGTCTTTTCCTCTGAAGCTACTGGAGTTTGTGTGTTGTCTCTCCACATTTCCCGAGATGATAATCCTCACTTCCTGTTGAAAAGTGTCATTGGGCCTGACCAGGCGGTGGCGCAGTGGATAGAGCGTCGGACTGGGATGCTGAGGACCCAGGTTCGAGACCACGAGGTCACCAGCTTGAGCGCGGGCTCATCTGGCTTGAGCAAAAGCTTACCAGCTTGGACCCAAAGTCGCTGGCTCGAGCAAGGGGTTGCTCGGTCTGCTGAAGGCCCACGGTCAAGGCACATATGAGAAAGAAATCAATGAGCAACTAAGGTGTCACAACGAAAAACTGATGATTGATGCTTCTCATCTCTCTCTGTTCCTATCTGTCTCTATCTATCCGTCTCTCTGACTCTCTCTCTGTCCCTGTATAAAATAAATAAATAAATAAAAATAAAAGTGTCATTGGGAAACATTTAACATATCATAGAATGTTTTATCACACCTTGTATTCTTGATCACTATCCTTTGCATGTGTCCTAGTTGTCTTTTCCTCTCCAAGTGGTGAATCCAGGACTTCCCTCAGTATTCCAGATCTGGATTAATCAGTAGTGGGTTTGCTTCATTTGTAGTTTTAATACAATTTAAAGTACCATTAACATGCCCAGGTTTTAGCATTGACTAAAACGTTAGCTTTTGTAATCCGCTAAAATCTTTGTTTTTAATATTAATGGCTGTATAATCAGGTCTTGTATGTCCTTGTGTAGACTGGGATGCTACTTTATACTTTAAATTAGAGTTCTTCTTGTTGGATTTGGTTTGTAAATGGGCCAGGATCTGTTTTTCATTCTGTCAGGACTGGAGACAGTGTAGTGTGCTGCCTAGCATTGTATACTCTAGGGTTTAAATTCTGATTTTAACCTTTCCACATAGTTTCTTCACATATATGTTGGTAATTATAAAATCTACCTTGGAGGATTGTTGGATAAACTAAATGAGGTAATGTATATGTAAGACTAGAACGTCAGGGTCACTTCAGCCATGTTCGCTCTTACTATTGCCATGGGTGTGTGGAGTGAATGGGGGCCATTTCTATAACTGTGAATCCTTTTCTTTACTGTTAATATTCTGCTCTCTGGAAGAAAAGCTTAAGCCAAGTGGTTCCTCAGTGACCACTAGAAGAAACAATTGTGATTCTTGTTTTGAGTTGTGTGATTAGCCAAATTTATTAGGCAATAAATAAGATATGATGATGAATAAGGTTGCTATTGAATGATAGTTATTAACTGACTACTTTGTTGGGCCTTAGAGAAAACTCAAAACAATCAATAACAATAACAAAAATCTTAAAATTACATGGACAAAGGCCTGCGTGTCCCTCCATCTACATCTAGTTTTTTATTTATTTTTAATTTTTAAAATTAATTGATTTTAGAAAATGAGGGGAAGGGGGGGGAGAGAGAGAGAGAGAGAGAGAGAGATAAATCATTCATTTCCAGTTCCACTTAGTTGTCCATTCATTGGTCACTTCCTGTAGGTGCCCCGACAGGGATCAAACCCTCAATTTCAGGACAACGTTCTAACAGACTGAACTAACCCACCAGGTTATACCTATATCTAGTTTTAAGACAGAAAATTACAAGACAAGTCAGATGTTAAATTATAGATGGTGAAGGCTATATGAAAATTTGGTTAATAGGTAAATTGAGATGTAATCAATTTCTTTATAGAAGGTTTGCCAAAAGACGCCCTTATAATTAGTCTTTGAAAATTAGAATCATGACAACTTTTCTGGAAAATAGTTCTTGTGACAAAAAAGATCCCTGGAGAGTCATGTGTGAGTTCTCTGAAGTTTTAATACTGGGCCTATGCTGTAGGACATTAGCATTCAAAGAGAGAGTGGTTAGCATCCATGACCAACCTGTTTTATAACCAAACAGTGAGTGGGACCTTGTGTAAGGTCTAGGTTGACCTAGCCAGGATTAGGTCAGCCTGACTTATTTTCATAATAAATGTCACAATGGGGACAAGTCATCAAGGACATCAGCACACTATTTGCAGCTGTAGACTTTTTTCTAGACAGACCTTTGACTTCCTCTGTTTGGCAGTATCCCTTAAGTACAAGTGATACATGACAAAGCGCGTGTATCGTGGTTCATCACACTAGTGTGGAGACCTGCAGACTCAGGCAGATGTCCCTCCGTGCACTCAGTTTCTGCTCTTGACATTTCCTTGTGTGTAGATTTTGATCTGGTGCCACTGGGTGAGGGAAGGCAGCCATTCTGAGAGTGAAACTTTCAGATTTCACTGTATCTGATCATTTGTAAGGCTAGAGGAGGTGGTTTATTAGATAGGGAACATTCAGATTTTCTCTGTAGCTTTTAAAAACCATTATGACTTCCTCCATGTGATTTGCCTATGTACCCATTGCCACTGCTGTGTCTCAGATGAGCTTAGACTGGTGGCTGTTACTCCTCAGAAACTCTAGGGCTGTAGGCTTTATTCAACTACTACCCTTTCCTGAATCAAAGTAAATTTATATTTTTTACTTTCATAGACAGACATAAATTAAGGTCTTTAAAATAAAATTACATCCCACCCCTTTTTGTTTATTTTTTCAGATAACCTGTAGCAATCAGCTTATTGCTTTTCTATAGAATGCCTTGTTTTAAAAATCAAATTGAAGAACAACTTGATTCTGCTTGCAGAGCAGAGCTGTCTGCCTTTCTAGAAAATCTGGATGGTTAAATTGCAAGCACGTTCTGCACATGGTTTAGCAGTTAGTAGCCTGGAAAATGACCCAATAGCCAAGATAGTTTTTCTAATCTTCATTGTAAGTGCTTGTTTAAAGTTTAAGCCTGTAATTGACTATTTTGCACATTGTTCATTGTTAATTCTTTTCAGGCCATTATAGTTTTGTAAATACATTGCCTCTTAAGTGTGTCAGTGGAGGAACATTAATGCGATAAGAAAATGTAGTTAAATGTGATGCTTAAAAGCATTACCAATTAGACCAGATCACCCTGATTCTGAGTGATCCTAGGAAAGTCACTTTCTATTTGCAAATTTTCACTTATTTAAAATTGATATGGCAATGTGTTGTCCTTCCCTCCCTCCCTCCCTCCCTCCCTCCCTCCCTCCCTCCCTCCCTCCCTCCCTCCCTCCCTCCCTCTTTCATAAAAGGGCAGCACATAAATTCATGCTGTGCTGTGGCTTGCTGAACAGTCTCTACTGGTTGGAGGCTACATTACTCAATATTACCGTTTAGCTCCCTTAGTCTGTTCCACATCAGAGGGTCAAAATCCTTCCATTTTGCACTTTTACCATATTTGTCAGATAGTACCTCCTAAATAGCTTAAGTGCTCCATTTTTTATAGTTTATATCTGAGGAATTTTAACACACACATCACATGCAATAGATGGGTATGATAAGCACTGATTAGAAAATCAGGGAACTTTCTGGCCTATAGCCTTAAATTATTTTAGTTTAGAAGAAATGAACTTTACTCAGAATTAAAGGTGTAAGCTAATACTGGCTAATGATGGAAGGTTACAAAAATTACAACAGAAAATGAGTTAAAGTCTGCCTGTCAGGTAGGAAGGACCACCAGAATATGGATATGATGGAAAATAATGACAGATAAAAATGTTATTTATCTGTGTATGCCACAAGAAGAAAATAAAATGGCGGAGAATATACAGAATGCAGCTTAAGTGCTTTATCATTATGTACAAGGAAACTTACATAAAACTACTCGTGATTAAGTTTTATGTGGAACAAAGGGTATGATTGGAAGTGCAGAAATGGAGAATATTTTAGGAGCATGATGACAACCCCGCTAGAGGCTTTAGCAAGGCTGTGGTCAAACTAGAGGAGAGAAAAAGAACAGGGAAGCTTGATTTGGTTATGCAAATTTGCTCCACATGTAGGAGTTTGGACCTAATGGACTGTCGCACGAGATTGGGTCTTCAAATGATGCTTTTCATAGCAAATATTATCCAAGCCATTAATCTAAACACTGAAAAATGCAGAATGCATGTAGGCAGAACTGCAGCCTTTTTGTCCCCTGAAACAAAATTTAATAGTCAGCCTTGAACTTTTAGGTCCTATAAAGCAGAATGAGGCAAAAGAGGGTAAGTAGTGGAAGAAAAAGCACCCGGAGTGGGTAGGGCATGCGTATTTAGGGATAAAATTAATAAGCAGATGCCCGAAAGTTAAGCTTTGTAAGAATAAACACAATAGAAGGATATTGCAACTATCAAACAGGACTGGAAACTGATAATCACAAAACAATTATTTATTAAGAAAGAGGAACAGTTGACATCAAGTGTTATAAAGGAGGAGACTGGTGTGATTATAGGAAATATTAAAAATATCAAAAACATCCCAAAATTTAGAGTGGAAAGAAGAAAAAGGACTACTTATGAGATGATGGTAAATAATAATGAGTTATTTGTGAAAGCACCTACTGAACAGGAGATCTGAAAAGTGGTTTGTCAAGCCCCGAAGAGATAGAAAGGGACATTTATTGACAGGCAATGAAGACACTGCTAAAAAATAAATGAACTTTTCACCTCAGTGTTCAGAAGAGAGGATGGGAGACAGATGCCAGGAACAGACATAAATTTCCCTAGGGAGTATGAAGGAATAGAAAATAAATCAGAATCACACTCAAACAGGTGAGCAGGGGTGAGAAGGAAAAAAATATAAAACTCTAAAATGTAGCACTTGTCACCTGAAAAGTCTTGAAAAAGTCAGAAGAATGAAGAAGGAACTGGGAAGGAGGAGAGAAAGAGCTGTGTTTCTTAGAACAGTTGGAAACAATTTTTTGGATTTGTTTTATTTATTTAATTTATTAGACTATGCCCTTTGAAATTACTGTTATAGGGAATAAGCTAGTATACTTTTAAAAAATTATCTTAAGTGGCCTTTGAATAACAAAACACCTTTTATTTTCTCCCAAGTGCCCAATCTAAGAGTTACACCACTATTCCCAGTGTTTAATATTTATTAAATATTTGTTATGTGTTTATTAAGTCTTAGTACCTTTTTCCATGATATTCACTGAGTTGGCCAGTGTTTATTGGCTATTTATTAGTGCCAGACAGTGTGCTAGATTGTGAAACACAACACTGAATGCCCATAGGTTATTTGAAGTTCCTTTTCCCTCCTATAAATGACCCTAACTCAGGCCAGGTAATGAAAGGCCATTGATTAATTTTGTTATCATTTCTGGTTTTACTTTTGACATTTCCTTGATGGAGAAGGTCTGGAGAAGGGTGGCCTCTGCTTTTTGCCGGGTCTGTTTGCTGGGATTCTGTTTCCTTTTCCTGGTGCTCAGATGGGGATCTTTCTCATGTTGAGCTTACTAGTCTCCCCAGGGCTACAGACTTCTTGCTCAGTACTCCCTGTTGGCTGCTGTTGAATGAATTTAGGAATCCTTGACTTTCTGCTGCTGTTACAGAGTTCTTGCCTTAGATAGGCATGAGGCTGTGCTTTCAGCATACATTTTCCTGTCTCCGTTCACTCCACTCTGCATCTGCACCTTGTGTACACACACTTCCCATCCTAGGTTGACAACCATTGTCTCCCTTTATACTACTCCATCCCCGCTTTTTGCCTCCATAAACTTTAGGAAACCTTATTTACTGAAAGGACCTTTCTATTTCTCTTCCCAGAATTAATCTTTCTTTGCTTTGTATTCAAAGATTATTTTAAGGCATCATTAATGCAGATGCTGTTGTGAGGAGGACTTCGCTGTGGTCAGTTATTTCCACCTTCAAGTAGTGTTTAGTTGCTACCCAAGAATGCGATGTGTGAGATGTTTCAGGGATGTTATTTCTGAGTATGTAGGAGAGGGACAAAAAAAACTTTCACCCATTGCAATGTTGTCTTAAGAGTCCCATATTCCCACAGCTAGATATCTTCCAAATAAAATTAATCTTCAGAGCCATCTTTCCTACCAGGATGGTAGGTAATGACCTTGGGTTGGAACAGACCCCCAAGAGCTCCTAATTCTCCTATATGATTGTTCTCTGTTTAAGTGTCTCTGAAAGTTGGTTTACTTAAGTTTGTGCATAAGAGAAGGATTACCTAAGCTACATCACTGTTTTATTGGTTATTTTTTATATAGAATCAGTTTCAATTCGTATGGTTATTGCCCTGAGAACAGCTCATTATTTTAGGCACTGTCAGACTTGGGGGAGTCTGCCATCTTATTGAGGGAGACTAACATGAATCAGCAACTGCAAACAGGGCAATACTAGCCTCCCTGCAGGGCTGTCTAAGCAAGAGTTGGCCCAAGAATGCCAGAAAGGAGCTTTGGTACATCTCAGCCTGTATTTTCTTTGAATATTGTTTTATCTCAATATTTCCTAACATCCTGTATATAGGACACAAAAGTATATCTGATGAATAACATTCTTTAGCTGTCAGCCCACGGTCCCTAAACTCCATAAGTAAATATGACTACATTTTGTAGATCCTCACCTTTTCTTCCTCTGCATCTGACTTACCTCTGAGCCATTCAGATAGTACACATGCCTGGGCTCCACCTACAGACATTCTGTGTTGGGAGGTCTGGGCTGGGATCCAAGCATCAAATGTTAACGTGCATTAGGTGACGCTTCTGTCCGACCAGGTTTGAGAATCTCTGACCTATACACATTGCTTCAAAGGATTATCATTCTAGCTTTTAAAACTGTTTTGTTTTGACAGAGACAGAGAGAGAGGGACAGATAGGGACAGACAGACAGGAAGGGAGAGAGATGAAAACCATCAATTCTTTGTGGCGGCACCTTAGTTGTTCATTGATTACTTTCTCGTATGTGCCTTGACCAGGGGGCCCCAGCAGAGTGAGTGACCCCCTGCTCAAGCCAGTGACCTTGGGCTCAAACCAGCAGCCTTAGGCTCAAGCAAGTGACCATGGCGTCACATCCATGATCCCACACTCAAGCCAGCAATCCCATGCTCAAGCTGGTGAGCCTGTGCTCAAGCCGGCAACCTCAGGGTTTTGAACCTGGGTCCTCTGCATCCCAGTCCGATGTCTTGTCCACTGTGCCACTGCCTGGTCAGGTATAAAACTGTTAGTTTTTCTTGAGCTGACTAATTCTTTTTGAATCTTTCTATTTTTTTTACTCAGTAAAAGTGAGTCATTACTTACTTAGAACCTATTTACCATCAAGATACTTTTATGCTTTAAATTAATTTTAATGTGTTAAAATTGTGCAGAAATGTCCAGAAATGGCTGAAATGATCTATATTTTTTATATGTCCTTCAAGTCAGTAGGCTTAATCTAATGACCTAAAGGTATGCCTCTGTGATAGTGATGTGAATGACAGATATTTGTTGTTGTAGATCCACAGTTCAATGTTATGTGTATGCAGTGGGAACGATTTTCCTTGTGTTGTAGGAAAATTGTAATGGACTTTTACTAATTTAGAGGAAAGACAAACCAAATTAGAGAAAAGTCGGCATTATACATACTGTATTTCCAAGAGAATATTCATTTGTTATTTTTTATGATATACAGCTAAGACTAAATAACATTAAAGAGGGAAGCTTTGCCTTATGCAGAAGAATTAGGGAACAGCTAAGAAAGCTGTGAAATTAGCATGGAATTGATTGTAGGCGAGTATGTTTTTCTCAAGTACTTGGGGTGATTTTGTTATACTTTGTAATATTAATTTAGCCGTTGTGTACAACCTATGGTATATAATAAAACATTTTTTAAAGCTAACTGTTTAATAAAAAGAACACAAACCCAATTGTAGCTTGATTTTTTGAGAAGTTTTGATCACATTATGGATGCAGAGCTGACCCCAATCTGCTTATAGCTGTGGTTTCGTAGCTGTTCACCTGAGGCTCCAGGTACCTGTTGCCATGGTAGTAGATGGACTTTTCACTTCTGTTGAATTCTGTATATTTAACTTAATAAAAATTAAACTGCAGAGAGAAAATCAGTTAAAGACTTCTATATGTTTTGTAATATGTGGCTCAAAGTTAAGGAAAATGTATGGAATATAGGTATTGACTTGTTTTTGATTGAATACATTATAGTATATTCCATTTTGCCATTGCAATTATCAAAACCTTCCATTATTAAAAAAACAAAAACAAAAAACCTTTCATTATTGAGACTTGTTAAGTTGAAAATGTAACCTTCAGAGAGAGTTAAAGTTCTGATATTTGAATGACTAAAGGAGTTAAGTTGTTAATCATGTGAAATTATTTCTCAGGATATTAATAACGATTTCTTTACCCATGAACTTCCTTTCTAATCATAGACTCTTGATTGGTGAAGTTTTATTTCCACTGTTGACAGGCCAAGAATACCTATAACTTACGGAAAGTTTAACAACATATTGCTTGATTGAATTTTATATTGTTCGTAAGTTCATTTGATTTGTAACAAATGTACTGATTGGTATCAGTTTCTTCGCATATACACTTCTTATGGTTCCTTGGTATATTTGCATTCACTCTTTAAGTCATTCATTAACTCCATTGGTCAAATATTTATTGAACACAAGCCTTGTGCCAAATACTTGGCATGGCTTGGTGCTGTGGATACACTCTTGAATACCATATACTTGGAGTTGGCTTTCTATCACCAGGAAGACACAAGAAGTGAACAGGTCAAGAGAAATGCAGGGTTTTATGGAAGACCTAACAGGAGGTACATAACCCAGAGGAAGGTGGGAAGTTGACATCGCAGTTCAGAGCTGAATGATCTGGAGGAGATCATCAAACAAAGGGAGCTGGTGTTGGAATGAGATGGAGGAGTTTTTGAGGCCTAGGGAGCTAACATCTGTAGAAGGCTGGAAGTAAGGAAGAGAACTGGGCATTTCTGTCAGAGTGCTGGAAGAGGGAGAAGGTGAGGAATAGGTTCTCCAGGGCCATGAGACCAGCCGTGTAGGGTCTTACAAGCCCTGTCCAACATGGCCTTCATTCAGCAGTTAACGTGCTCAGCACTGGCCATGGTAGGTGCCAGGCACTGGGGACACATCAGGAAACAAAGCTGAAAACAACTCCTGCCCTTGTGGAGCTTTTATTCAAGTGTGGGGAGAGATAGCCAATTAACATGTTGCAAGTAGTTTTTGAAAAGAGGCCAAAAGCATGTGTAGTCCAAATGGTTATAGCCTCAACATTTGCCAATATCACTGAGCCAAGTCAAAAACTATTTAATAAAAATAACTTTGCAGTCATTTCCAGTTCTGGTCTAATGGCTGCTGATGGATTATTGACTGACTCAGTATATATGCAGGGAAAGCTGGAGGCTACCTGTAATTTCTATTTATTAATCACTCACTCTGCCAGGCATTGGTCTAAGCCAGTGGTTCTCAAAGTGTGCACCAGGATGCACTGGTGCGCCCTAGATTTCCAGGTGTGCCCTATGGTATTCCAGAGAAATATGTGCCTGTTCAGGATCAAAAAACCCACAGGGGTTTTGGAGTTTAGATTTTTGAGGGACAGGGGTGTGGGGAATTGGCTGTAAGCTGACAGTCTACCAACCCCCCACCTCACTTGCCTGATTAGGTTGCATAAGGCTGTTAAGCTGTGGTGCTGGATTGTTTACACTACCCTCCATGTTCCCCGGAAAGACTGGAGGCACGTTTCTTCTATCCTTTGTTTGGTGTAAAGTTAAGATGATATGTATGGTGGGAGTTTTCTGCACTCAACACAATTAAGAGTAAAAAGAGAAGAATTCTTCAATATATTGATGAGGAAATGAGAGTTTGCCTTTCAAATATATGCCCAAACATTGAAGAAATCGCTAGGACACATCAGGCTCATGTTTCTCATAAACACAAGAATGAAAAAACTTAACACATTTGTACCAGGACCTGCCGAATTTACTAAATCTCACTAAGAATGTATCTATATATATAAAAAGATAACTTTTTTTTTTTTTTACTTTTTAACCCCTCTTTTTATGAATTCTAAAAAGTATAACTCAAAAAATGAAACATAAAAATGGTTTTTAATGTCAGAATAAATTTAATTTTGTCGTATTTATTTTGTTTAATTATTATAAAAGCATGCTTGGACTTATTTTTTTTCTTTAGTATTTGACTGAATTATTATGACATATTTCTCAGAAATTTGTATATAGTGCACCTACAATTATTTGTAGGATTTTAAGTGCACCCCGACTTCAAAAAGTTTGAGAACCACTGGTCTAAACAATGAGCATACCACCTTAAGGGAAATTACCGAAGTTCACTGCAATCAGTATGTCTAATTCATCACACAGTTATACCTTAAGAGTAGAGGCTTATCTGTAATGTTAGATGAGAATACTTGAGAGGTGATCAGTATGGAGGGATTGTCCCATATTTCTGTTCTTAAAAGTGATTTCCAGAGCCAGAATTCTCCCTTGCAGCATTTTGACAATATCACTAAACAGAAAAAAATGCTTGATTTTTTTTTCTGTCGCAAACAAACAAATATTCAACACAGTGATTGAAACTAGATATTTGCATGTCACTCAAAATTAATTATTGTAATTTAGTAAGTTTTAGTATGGTTTATACTTTTTGGTGGAATTAATAAGGAGTAAAGAGAATATTAGAAGTCAGTGTATAGAAGCAGAAGGAGATATATAGCTGAGCAAAGTAAATGAAGAATGATTTGAGTTTGCCTTACAGTTGTAAGAGTATTGAATGAACATATTCAGTATGAGAGAAGTATTTCAAAAACTTACTTCACTCTAGCAATCTTAGCCTGATTTGTTTTATTTCCTTTAGAATAAAAGTTGCAAGTGGGTAGGAATTATACCTTTAAATGTTAGCCTATAAAGGACTGGAAAACTACTCAAGGGTAACAGCTGAAGAGGAAATGGTTCTGTCAGAGTTGTGCACATGGATGATTGGGCACATAAGGGACCCAAGCGGAGAGAAAGGTGTGGAGGGAAGAGGTCGTAAAACAAGTAGGCTTGTTTGGAACTAAAATATAATAGCAAAGCAAAAGCCTTGGGGACCCCTAAGGTGATATATTTTTCCTTTTAATGCAATACAAATATGTATAGATGAAAATGTGTAGTGTTTCTTGCATAAACATTACTGTCATCAGCAGCACACACAGTTGGATGTATTTGGCAAAACAATTAATCTTATGGTTCTCTGTTCTCTTTCCATGTCACCAAAGGCATGCATGTTTAAAACAGCCTAGGTTAAGGTCCAGTCTTTATATCTATGATACATATATAAAACTGACTTGTTCACATAAGAGCAAATTAAGTCCATGCACCACCAGTATTAAATTGTAAATAATGACAGGGACCTTTGTCCAAACAACATCCATAATGCTTTCTAATATTCATAAATGTTTATTAGTATTCTAATGTGATAGCAATAGCCACTAGTGATTTGCTCTTACTATATGCCAAACATCATATGTATTGGATTTGCATCCAATACATATAATTTATTTGCACATTTTATCTTACAGTAATCCATGGGAAATATTTTCCTCATTTTACGAATAAGCAAAGTGAGGGACAGAGAGATTAAAATAATTGAGACTAAGGTGAACCTTCTGGTTGGTTAGTGATATGTTTGGGATTGACACTCAGTTCTGTCAGACTGAAGCATGTGGCCTAAGCCAGCAGACCTGACTGCTTTCCGTGACAGTGCAGGTAGATGTAAAAAGTATCAGATGTAAATGTAAGAGAAGATTATATTATATGTAAACAAAAAGTGAGGGTTAAAAGACCACACTAGGACCGCTGGACTGTTTTTCTTCTTTTCCACATTTTCAGCACACAGTGAAGCCACAATAAGAAGGAAAAAGACTTTACAAGAAGAAGAGTCAGGAGTCACAAAAATCAAGGGAAAATATTGTCACCAGTGTTTGTAATGAAGGAAGAGTGAGGTTGATGAGTGTGGGCCCTGTCACTTTACCAACAGGAATGCGTGCCTCTAGGGAGGAGTTGCATTTTTCCGCTGCACTGCTGGCCTGGAATTAGATTCCCCTGTAGAATTCGGGGCAGTGTTTCTATTCAAGTAGTGTATATATAGTCTTCGACAAATTGAAGCAAAATAATAAAACACTTAGCAACAATATAGAAACAGGCTTGAAGCAGAATCAGAGTAATGAATATTCTCAGGAACGGATTTTTTGGAAAGATTGTCAATCTAGTTTTTTGTTATTTACTTTTTGTGAGTCCCTGCTTTCAGTACTCACTCAGATGTGGTTTGCATCCCGGCTCAACCATGTAAACACCGGCCTTCCTTTTTCTGTGTGTGGCGTGGAGAGGACAAGGCCTGCTTCACAATGTTTTGAAAGTATCTGGCCCAAGATTTGACACGTGCTAGGTTCTTCAGTAGGTCCTAGTTCCCTAGTTTCTTCTTCCCCTCTGCCACTTAGCTGATTTGATTCAGAGAATGAATAAATACAATTTTTTGTTAACTGTTACTGATGAGAATTACTGTTTCTAAATGCCCCAAATCAAAATTTCTAATCTACCTTTCCTGTTGATTTTCACCAAGTATGACTTTCCAAGCTGTTTTTACCCTCCGCCCTTCTGTCCCTTATGTCCCCTTGCTTCTCTGGCGGCCTTCTCTTTGGAAGACCCTTTGACGGCAGTTGGCTCATGGTCCATGATCAATTTTGAATATCTATTTGTGTCATGTTAGAATTTGTCGATATCAAAGAAGCATTGGATCTTGGGAGACCACCTCAGTACCTCCCGTCTAACTTTGCTTCTCCTTAGACTGTTGGTGGAGATGACTTGAGTTTAAGTTGTTCTTTCTCTTCATCCGCCACGGGCTGTCTTTTTGCTCCAAGTCTTCACAGGTCAGTCCACTTCACCACTGTGCATGAATCTCGTGGTCCTCGGAGGAGAAAAGATGGAGATAAGAAAGCGGCAACAAAGTGCAGCAGGGGTCCTAGAATTTCAGGAAAGATGTCAGACTTTTCTAATGTGTTGCCTGATTTGAGGTAGTTGATCTTAGAACATCTGCCACCAAACTTCATCTGGTTTCTTCTTTCATGTGTAGAAGAAAATGTGCCCCTTCTTCATTCTCTTGATAACTCTCAACATTTGCATCTTTCAGCTCATTTAAACTCCTTTGTCCTGGAATCTTTTTTCAGGAATCATTCCCTTTTCTCAGGAATAAGTTTTCTCTCATCATCTGTTTGTCCCCTGACTCTTTTCGCTCTACGTATAAACGTGCGAATGGATCTTCTAGTCTGGCAATGATTGTCAAAGTGTGGTTCATACATTGCTTACTTCAAGTCTCTTGGGGTCATGTTAAAACTGACGGACACTCAATGAATCAGTACCTAACTGGAGTATATAGTCCAAGAGCTTTCCCCAAACCACATATTTTCAAAGGTAGTTTGCCATCTTCTAAGGTAGCACAACTTCACTGTTTTCATGTTCAAATTTTGTGTTTTTCCTAGCCTAATATTTTTATCTTTTGAAACCCACCTGCCTCAATATGCATGATGTCAAAATCAACAATACCCGGCCCTGGCCGGTTGGCTCAGTGGTAGAGCGTCGGCCTGGCGTGCGGGGGACCTGGGTTTGATTCCCGGCCAGGGCACATAGGAGAAGCACCCATTTGCTTCTCCACCCCCCACCCCCTCCTTCCTCTCTGTCTCTCTCTTCCCCTCCTGCAGCCAAGGCTCCATTGGAGCAAAGATGGCCCGGGCGCTGGGGATGGCTCCTTGGCCTCTGCCCCAGGCGCTGGAGTGGCTCTGGTCGTGGCAGAGCAACGCCCCGGAGGGGCAAAGCATTGCCCTCTGGTGGGCAGAGTGTCGCCCCTGGTGGGCGTGCCGGGTGGATCCCGGTCGGGCGCATGCGGGAGTCTGACTGTCTCTCCCTGTTTCCAGCTTTAGAAAAATACAAAAAAAAAAAAAAAATCAACAACACCCTTTCTGTTCTC
Organism: Saccopteryx bilineata; assembly: GCF_036850765.1. Classification (NCBI taxonomy): domain Eukaryota; kingdom Metazoa; phylum Chordata; class Mammalia; order Chiroptera; family Emballonuridae; genus Saccopteryx; species Saccopteryx bilineata. The sequence goes on from NC_089500.1 coordinate 15,981,583, forward strand.
TCAGTATTCTTGTGTTTTACTATCTGCTTTCCTCTTTTATTCTTGTAAGTATAGGCAGGGGAAGAGCTTGGAGTTTGGTGTTAGAGTGGGATTTGACTTCTGGCCTAATTGCTTAGCAGCTCTGTGATACTAGACTACTCGTTCATCATCAGTAGGAGTCTATCCTGGAGATTTATGTTGCTAGCAAGTGTAATTTCTCATTGGAGAGCCCAAATAGTTGTTTGCTCTAAGAATGTGCCTTTCTCAGTTTGCTGATGGAAAACTTAGAAAGGGTACCCTTTGCCAGAATTGTGGTTCCTGGGTAGGAGCCAAAAGGTGAACTGCCTCTTTCCCATTCTGCCTCCGTTACACACCTATGGTCCTTTCCTACAACAAATCATGGTCAGTTTGGCATAGCAAGGCCTGGAGAGGGAAATTTTCTCTAGTGAGCCAGAAAATGCAACAGGATCCGTCTGAGATTGATGGAGATAAGTGTTTGATCCACTTTACTCTCTGACAGAAAAATAGTTTTCCTTGAAGCTGGAGGGATCAAAGGTCTAAAACTGTGGCTACAGTGTGATGAATGTTCTAATATTAATATTATATGAATAATGCAGTACTATTGAAGGTCAACATGTCCAGTTTCCTCTGTCTGGGAACTTCCAGCCAGCTATGTGCAGAAAGGGGAATTCCAATCACAGTCTTCACTCCAAGGAGACAGACAGCCATTATCTGCCTGTGAACAGTTGAATAGGCCAAGCTTTAATAGTCTGTGATAGATCATGTCAAGAAACAGTGAAATCTGCAGGTTTTTGGAATGGGGGCTAAATCACCTGTGTTGAGGAAGACTTTCTGATGAGCCAGTCAAATAAATGGAATTTTCAAGAATTATCATAGAGGAGCTGGCAGTTTCTTCTTGAGTGAGAGCAATAGGATGGGATAATATTTTACCTATTACCAAGAAAGGGAACACACTTTGTCCTAAGTCTGGGTAGGAAGTATAGTCATGTTGTGCAAAAAATGTCACGACTTATAGTCTCTGCAGGGACCACCAAAGGAAATGTGAAGGAGAAATGCGTGGTCTTGGTGTTGTTGGGTGTGGCCCTGGGCCTGGGTTATAGAGAGACAGTCACCATGTGAGGTTGTTTCACTTTAGACAACCTTGCTAAGCACTGATTTCAGATAAATGCTATTTCAGAACCTTTTGTGATTTCTGGTTTCTTATTTTTACTGTGTATGTATTTATCGATTAAAAAAATTTCTATCATTGTAGCTTTTCATTCATAAGATATATTTAATATTCTTATGTTTTATACTTATTTAATTAGATTTTAACTTTTTCCCATTTTTATTTGTCTTATATAAATATTTCTACTTTTTTATGTTGTTTTTATCTGGCTGAGCTGTTGCTCTATACTTTTCCTCTTCCCCTGGGTACAGCCCTCATTGATTCACCAGAATCTCTCTCAATTATGAATCAGGATGACACACTATAACAAGCCCTGCTAGCTTATAAGGCTCAAAGGAAAGGAACATGATTGTTTCTTGAGAGCAAACATTATTCATCCTCTTAATTTTGACTTGTAGCCTGAAACTCATGGTCTATGATGAAATGGAAAGTTTCTCTGAGCCTTACTACTCTCATCATAAAGATGAAGATAATGCTGTCTACTTCAGAGCACTGTAATGAAGATTAAATGAGATGTATACATCCAGCAGAGGAGCTAGAAATAGAAGATTCTTATAAATCTCATTTTGTTTCTCCTTCAATTTCTGTAAAGTCCAGGCAACACTATTAAATGTCTACGTGCAAAAGGAAATCATGAGTTTGGTGTTAAGTTTGAGGTACTTTTAATCCATTTAATTGAAGATATCAAGTAGGCAGTTGGAGTTAAGGGTATAAAACTCAAAAGTCTTAGGACAAGGTCTACAGCTGCAGGGGTCTTCAGCAGGTAGATGCCAATAAAAGGTACAAGATTATATATGGAGTCTACAGTAATGACTGGACCTACGGCCTAGCAGTTGAAAGATTCTCAACATTGAAAGCCCTCTGGGTGAGAATGAAAGAAATGCCCAAAGAGTACGAGAAAAAGGAAATGTGATGACATCAAGCCGACTTTTGCAAAGAAAGGCATACGTGTGTTTTTATGATTGCCGTGGGAGATGAGAACTGCACATTATCTATTGGCTTTAACAACTTAGTGTTCATTGTTGACGTTTTCCAAGAGTCTTCTTGGAGGAATCATGTGGTAGGAAGACTTCACTTCCCATCCCCCAGAACTGAGTTATCTTTCTTCTAATGTGACAAAGTTTTCATCTTACATATTTCGAATGTGATTTTTTCCTCTGTGGTTGATAACAATAATTGTTTGTACTTAGCTTCTTTCCCAAAATAAATGATCAGTTTCCTGAAGACAGATGTCATGTGAAGTAATATAAATTACTCGTACTAGGTATTTAATAGTTCAGTCTTAGAATCGTTGGTTCTAAAAAAACAAGGTATGTTTTTCTGTGTATCCATCCATCATTCATTCACTGAGCAGTTGTTTATTTACTAACCCATACCATGGGCCAGGCACTATTTTAGGCTTTGTGAATATAGTGGTGAACAGAAAATACTCCCTTTTTGCATGAAAGTTACATTGTGGTGGAAACAGATGATAAATAATAAATATGTGCATATTCTGAGTACCTTTAATGTCTTAAAGTACTTATTCCTCAGAACAAACACAGGTGAAGTAGATGTTACCTAACACTAGACCTGTTTTATTGACAAGAAAATGGAGGCGCTATTCAGTTCCTTGCCAGGTCATCAGTTCATTAGGGATGGATCTGGGATTCAAACCCAAGCATTTTGGTTCCCAAATCCATGCTGTTAATTATTCCACTAGACTGCAGTGTTTGGCACATAGTCAATCATCATCATTACTATTACCACTATTAATAGTAATTATTCCTCAACCTAGTAATTTTTTACTCTAATTCAGATGAGGAAACATGCACGACTAGTTATGGCAAAACTAATTTAGAAGCTCAGATTTGTGCTTCAATCAGTGTTTTTCCCACATATAATGCCTCTTCTTTAAGGAAAGGATTATAGAGGGAGGAAGAGGAAAAGGATGGGAGAATGAAAAAATGAGTAAAGAGAAGGAAGGATTTATGGAAAAGACCTAGGAAGGTATTAAACCTGTTTGATTTTGGGTTTTTGATGTTACCAAACTATGTCTGATTTTTCAAGTTTTTTTGTTCTCTGTATTGTCTAGAGGAAATCTTTAAAATAAGGATATTTTCATGCACAATAATCATATTCTATTTCATCAACAAGCAAAAATAATTCAGGGGCTTAGAAGACTGGAGCTATTTAAAAGTAAATATTTTGGAAGGGATGTTATTATTGGCATCTGTATTGGGAAGGCATTGGTTGGAAGATACACTAGGATCTTTGTTTACCACCAGCCAAGTCAGTCTTTGAGGTGTGTGTGTGTGTGTGTGTGTGTGTGTGTGTGTGTGTAGGGTGTGTATGTGACGTATATAGTAGTACATACTTATATCCTGGTAATACTGAGTTTACTTTGTATATACATTTTTGGGGAGATATTGAAACATTTTTCGGGGGTGGGGAAGTTTTTGTACTTATATGCAAGGCTGCTCTAATATAAAGTACTATATTTAAGCATCACAAATAGTCACTAAGCAAGGGACATATGCACAAGGAATTTAAGCAGAGTTTTTCTAAATGGCAAATAATTAGAGGGGAGCAGATGCCTATGGGCATAAAGGATGAAATGAGGTACCAGGAATTTTAAAAGGGAGATAGAAATACATATGTAAAATGCAATCACTCTCAAGAATGTTTAAGCCTAGAGGGTGTTCTCACCCAAGTTTTCCCGTTTTTGTAGGTTTTGACATTAAATTTTGCTCTCTCTTTACCTATATTCCCCAAAGAAATAGATCATATTAATCATTCGAAGGTGAACAGATTTTCTTTCGAACCTCAGTTTTCGATGACTTTGTGGTTTGCATCTTCTTCTCCCTCCCCAGGGCCTTGTCCTTTCCCAAGACTGCCGAGATATGACATTTCATCACAGTGTCGCCCCTCGTTTATTTATTATTTATACCCCATCTACTTCCAAAAGGGTTTGTAGGTAGCTTACCAATAAAAGACACCCATGAATGTATTTTTTTTTGTATTTGTCTGAAGCTGGAAATGGGGAGAGACAGTCAGACAGACTCCCGCATGTGCCCGACAGGGATCCACCCGGCACGCCCACCAGGGGCGATGCTCTGCCCACCAGGGGGCGATGCTCTGCCCCTCCGGGGCGTCACTCTGTGCCGACGACCAGAGCCACTGTAGCGCCTGGGGCAGAGGCCAAGGAGCCACCCCCAACACCCGGGCCATCTTTGCTCCAATGGAGCCTTGGCTGCAGGAGGGGAAGAGAGAGACAGAGAGGAAGGAGGGGGAGGGGGTGGAGAAGCAAATGGGTGCTTCTCCTATGTGCCCTGGCCGGGAATCGAACCCGGGTCCCCCGCACGCCAGGCCGACGCTCTACCGTTGAGCCAACCGGCCAGGGACTATTTTTTTTTCTTGATGTGCATTTTAGAATGGATGTGGCCCTCACTGAAAACAACCTTGCTGTAAGATGGGTCTTGTACGTTTCAGAACTATTCTGCATAGTCTTGATGTCGGAGAGGAAACAGATCTCCAAGAACAAGGTAGAGAAGAGCATTAGGCACTTGCCATCTTCCTGTAGAGTGGTAGTTTAAGCAGCAGGGGCACTGAGCATAGCAATCCAACTTCCCCAGCAAAGCAGAGCTGGAGCACCTGATCATTATCCTTCAGGTTTAAGATTTACCTGTTGTGTTCATGGTAACAAAAGAAATGGAATCTCTGTAATTATATTGGAAGGGGGAGGAGATCATGTTTTAGTTCCTTTGATCTTGAGCTAGAATAGGCTCTGCTTTTTGGAAATTTAATTTGAAAGAATCCAACATACACATCTGCTTTTTGTACTGCAATTTCTATTGAGCTTGAAAATAGAAATTTATTAATGCAAATGTGTAGAGTCTGTTCCTTGAAGAAAAAAAAAACACGTTCCAAACACAAGGTGATCCTTTCTGCATATCTATGGAAGATTTTAATAAATCTGTTCTCTGTTTTCTTTCTAAAGCTCAGAGATGAGGGCCTTTGTTAACAAAAAATACAGGACACATTGGGGAACAGAAAGATTCGTGATTTTCAAAGGAAAAATTTTCAAAGGAAAAAATAGATGATAAAGAAATGAGAAACATCCTGAACCCTAAAAGAAAAACAAAAAACAAGTGCGTCATCAAACCATTTGAGAATGTGTTTGAATTGATGGTAGGGTCCGTGCTAAGAGTCAAAGCTTTCATGTCAGTGAATCCAGTCTTCCTAGTGTTCTGTACGATTGCCTTTGCCTGTAAATGGAAGGCATGCAGACTGTAGGTAGAACACTCTCTCACCCCAACTTAACTTGTACTCTTTATTGAAGTTTTGTGTCATTATGCGAAACTGCATGTTAAATGATACTTGACTTAATCCTTAGGGTGGCTGGATTGGATGGTCTATTTTGATTAACTTTTTCTTGTCCTCAGTGTAAATTTTCCAGTAGAGCCTAAAATGTCATGAGCATTTTGGGACATGAATCCTTTAAGCTAATTTCGCAGCCATATAGTTGTCCTTTTTGGGGTTTGAGTGCTTTCCTAATTCTCATCTCCAAATGGGCAAAATAAATCATAAATTGTTGAGAGCATTCAATCACTGGATGAGCAGTCATCTCCTAAAACTGGGGAAGGTATCTATTTTCAATTCTTTGAATAAATATAGCTGGGTTCTTTTGTAATACTAGTACTCTAACAACAGATCTCCAAAACTTGGTTATAAATTACCTAAGCTAAAGGAGTTCATGATTAAAGAATATATTGAATCAAAACCTCCCTCCCTCCCTCCCTCCCTCCCTCCCTCCCTCCCTCCCTCCTTCCCTCCTTCCCTTTCTTTTCTTTCTTTTGTGATGTGATAAGATTTTTTCTGAGGTGGTTGATGTACTTCAGTGGTGGATGTTGTCATTCTGTTCTGCATTCTGTTGGCTACTTTCTTCCCTACTGTTTTTTTTTTTTCACTTGTTATGTTTTTCAAGAAACAGAAATTGCAAAGCCACAAAGTGAGGCTTCAAATTAGGAATTCTGATTTTAAAACAGGGAGCCTATCTTTAACTTGTATCTGAGTTGGTATTTCAGTTGTGTTGCCAGGATAACCTTGCCCCTTGCAAATGTACACTTTCATTTGGGTTCAGTGATTCCTGGAGGAGTTGGTATTATAGGATGCCAGGGGCCACGGAAATTATTTAAGACACAAAATGTTGAGACAGAGTTGGTTCCTCAGAGGCATTTGAGCAACTAGGGTTTCATCTGAACCCATTTTGGGGGACCATGGCATGTGCTGCTAACCATGCCTAATTAATTAATTTTTAACATTTCAATCTAATTGTGACTCTGGACTTACACGTATCTTTCTTCCTTACAAGAAAGAAACTCAGAAACGAGATTTCTATTTCTAATGGCAGACAGTTGGGGTGCAGCAACCGAGCAGTCACCCTTAAAAATTAATGAGCTTCATGATGGTGAGAGAAGCGACTGTGGTTGTGGTTGGGGTGGGGACATGGGGATGGCAGAAGGAAGAAGGCTAGACTCCTAGGTGACAACGATGTGAGCACCTCCTTATCTCCCTTCCCCACTCTCCCTGCCCCCACCCCCCCTGTCGCCACCCCTTCCATCCTCTCCTCTTTGCAGGAGCAAAGCAGCTAGAAAGGGCGATTATGAAGACGTCAGTTGGAGCCTAGGCAGTCGAGAGGGGCGCAGTGCTCCAGATGAGGTCCGGGGGGAGCCGAGAGGGTCACTCATGAACGACCGTGTGTGTGTGTCTGACAGACTGTGAAATGGTGCGTTGTTGCACGGCTGCGCTGCACCTGGGCCCTTCATCTGTGATTGATTGGTTTGGTCATGTGTAATGGTCCCATCTGCTCTGTGTTGTTTTTCTTTTTTTACTTATAAACATCATTCCCAGCGGCTGAGAGAGGATGAGCTATGTTTTGTCATCTTCACTTACACTTTAGCTCAAAAAAGTGGTCAACTAGGTAAGCTCTAAAGTCTATCCCAGTGATGTGCTAGGGAAGTGTGGGTTTTCCCCTTTGCTTGATTTGTGTGTGCGCGTGCGTGTGTGAGTGTGCTGTGCGTGTGCGCGCCCTCCCGCGCAGGCGTGTGTGCCTGGAGTTTTCCTGCTGCCTGTTAATATCTGAATAGTTCATGAACCACGGAAGACCGAAAATCGCAGCAATGATTTGCACAGATCTGTGTATTGTGACTCTTACTGCAGCGAAGAGTGGTTTTTTTTTTTTTTTTTTTGTAACGGAGCCAATACTTAATTAAAACCGCTGACATCATGGTGTTATAATTAAGCGTGGCATTAATTAAGCTGGAATAACGATTTTTTTTTATTAAGAACTGCTTCTATTGTATAAGACTGTTAGCGGCAAAAAACCAAAATAATTTTAAAGCAAAAATTAATTCCCTCTAAAGGAGCCCTTTCCAACTTCCCCAAAGTCCGGCCTCAGGACTATCGTCATCAGGGTGTGTGTGTGTGTGTGTATGTGTGTGTTTGTGTGCGTCTGTTTGTGCTGGGTAGTGTTGGGATGGGGGAGAGTGGAAGTGAAATTTGTTTTTTTTTTCACCCAAAAATGCTGATCGGCTCCTGGCATTCTGATGGCTAATTATGCATCGGAGAGCTTCGACAGCTGCATTCATCATCATAAAATGTAATAATTAATGACATTCCAACAAAGAAAAATATGCAAATGAGGACTCATTAGCATTTTCATATTCAGCTTTGATAATGCTTTTGCTGACAAGGTTGTAATTAATGAAAATTCATGTCGCAGTCAGGAGATTGGATCGGTTTCATTCCGCTCACAATTCCCAAATGCTTGCATTATGGAAAATCGGCGGCTCTGCCAACTTTTCAGGGAAGAAAACACACACACACACACACACACACACACACTCACACTAAAAGCACCAGATGCAAATTAATGGTAGGGAGTCTTTAACTCTTTAAACCACCCCCCTAAATTTCCATCAGAGGAAACATGTGATGAGTTTTAACCGAAGAACTAGATTCTTTTTTTTTTTTTTTAAACAACAGCAATGCAAATACTTTTATTTGTGACTCAAGTATGAGGATTTCTGGCAAACTTTTTTTTAATATTAAAAAAAAAAACCTCCACCTTTCTCCCTCTTTCCTTTTCCCTTTCAAGACTATTTAAATTTACATAGTAAAACATGTTAGGACAGCCAAGCCCCAGCGTGTTGTGCTCTGTCCTCTCGCTGGCAGATTTGAGCCACGACAGTTTATTCATCCACATGCTTTTTGGCGACTCTTCACCACGCATTTGTCCTTAGATCTCCTGGTGCTTTCCTCCGTGTGCTACCCATAAGGTCGAAAAAAAAAGCAAGTATTCTATTTTTCTATTCAGGGTGGGTTTTTTTCCTCTTTTTGGTTGATAGTTGTTTTCTTAGTGCTTTTTCTTTTTAATCTATTCCCTTTGTGGTTTAGTGTAAGAGTTTGGGTTGTTTCCATAATTCTCTCACTCAACACTTCTGGTTTAGTAGTGTGCTTCGAGCGTAATTTTAAGAGACACTGTACAATCAAAATGGATACCCAGAAACCCCAGAACAGAGATATCGACAAGCATTCAGTACAGAGAGCTATTAATTTATAAACCCTCTGTGTGTTGCCTTCAAAGTGTGTGACTGTAGATTGGCAAAAAGCATTTGGTGCCAACCTGGTACTTAGGTTTTGTCATCCTCGCCTAAAGTTAAACTGAAAGTTCTTTCTCGTCCTCAGCAATACAAAGAAAACCTCAATAGAGTTCTGACCTGGTTTCAGATTTAATGTTTAGGTTGAAACAAATCATTATTAGTCAGTCAGATCTTGTTGCTGAGGTAGATGTGTTTAAAAATAAAAAGGAAAAGCTTTGTATCAAGATTAAGAAAAGGGGAGAAATGAAAACATATTTCTTTATAAACTGTCAAATTTATAAGCGTTTTCACTCTGGAATGATGGAAAACAACTTCAGGCAGTTCCTAAGATGCAGTTTCCTGTTTATTTAAAGTTAAATTGTAATTCTCAAAGTTGCTAGCCCAGCATAAATAAAGAATATAAATATGCCTTATTAAAAGGAAATAGAAACTTTGATAGGACTTTGATAAAAAACTTTGATAAAAAATAAGTGAGGACTTGTTTTTTAAGAGTATCTCAGTAAAATAGAAAGTATCCTCCTCAATTATTTAATCTAAAGTTTAAAGTAAATCTTTTTCCCCTTTTATGCAATTAAGAATGACTAGGTTTTTATTTCTCACTAATCTCAGACTTCAAAGAAATAGAATTTTATTTGAATCTCTTGCTTTTTCCTACTTTTCTCACAGTCTGTACGGGTGTGTGTGTGTGTGTGTGTGTGTGTGTCTGTCTGTGTACACATCGTGTGTTGTGTCTGGAGATTATGGTAGCTCTGTCTTCTTTCCTTTAAAATCTATTGTGTTAAAATAGTAGGCAGAAGAAGGCTTTACTTTTCTTCTTTTAGTTTACTTCTTTTTTTATGCAGGCAAACTGCCCATCCAGATGGTAGAATTTCACCTGTAAGCAATCTGAAACGATAGGTTAATTCTGACATTTTATAGAGCTTTTTAAATTTTTTTTTTTCATACAGTACAACTAAGTGCAGAGTAACTACTCAGGATAATGTTTCCTTTTTTTTTCCTTTTAAAGCACTTCCTGCTGTGATTGGTCCACCCCCCCCCCAAATCTGTATTTTGGGCTCAATTAAAATCTGTGGCTTTAGGCACTTCACTGCTATTGTCAAACCACATCTGATGAAATCTTTGACCACTTCTAATATGTGTAAATGAGGAAGTGATGGCAGAAGTGAAGGAACACGTGTCGATCTGCAGGTTAGTCTTTGAGAAGCAGGTTCTTTTATGAGTTCAGTGTTTATGCCTTTGATAAACTATTAGTTTCCTTCTCCCACCAAATTCAGGAATGTTTACCAGCTCATGCCTTTCTAAGTAATGCCTAGCATGGTGTTAGAAACCGGGACCCTGAAATTTGGTTTTGTTCCCAGTGTGGCTAGCCTTTGGTGGCTTATGTGACTCAGGAAGCTTGAGAAATTCTTGAAATGATTTGTTGACTTATGATTAGGGAACCCCATTATTTCCCAGAGCAGGTTTTAGGGGTGTTTTGTAGTAGAGTGTGAAAAGGGAAAGGGAGTATTGAGGACTGTTTTTACTCATAATAATTGTAATCAGACTGTATTTACAAGTTATTTTTGAATGCTACCCTCTTGTTTCTATTTCTAGAAACCCTGTGTTGTCATGGATTCTTTCTTGAGTTATTTACACAGTAAAGATGGGGCTGTAGAAGCATTGTCTCCTCCAGTTTATTCCCTTGGGAGCACAGTTTTGAAAGTACTCTCCTAGAATTATACTCGTCAAGATCTGGGACCCTAGTTGTGGCATTACTTACTGCTTTTTCCGTTTCCTGTTTTGCACATGTTAATTCCTCTGGGTATTTTCTTCCTAAAGTGATGAGATTTTCACTGTCCAGCAGCAAGCCACATTTACCGGGGTTATTGAACTTTGAAATAGGAAACCTGTGGGTGATCCGGTCTCCCCTCCCCAGAATTCACCGAGTCAGTCAAGAAGCACAGCTCCATGACTGCAAATGTTAAAGCAGTTATTTCATTAAAACCTCCAAAGGTTTTGTTTCAAGTGTTGGAAAAAAATCGCCAGTTGTTTGTGGCAGTGAAGCCGGCTTCTTGGCTGTTCTTCTTCAGTGTCTCCTTGCGTTTCCCTTGCAAACTTCCCTATTGGTTGGGGTCTGTGGAGAGATTCTAGTGGCTGGCTGGTGGAAATGTTTGGGAGAACATTTGCGTATCAAAGCAGCCTAAATATTTGCAAAAATGTTTGCCTGAGAAAAAAGAATCCATTTAGGATTAGGAAGCAACTGCTTAAACATTTAAAAAACATTTGTGATTTCCTGAAGGATATTATTTTAGGGCCAAGCCCTAACTTGAATTTCAGGGGTCATTCCAGAATCCGTGTTTTTAAAAAGCATGTAAGATAGTAAATGTTTGGTTTTATGATGAAGCTCTATACCTATCTATTTGTGATATTAAAATGCAGAAAAGGACACATATCTTTGAAAGTTAATTGGTTATTATTTAGTAAACCCATAAAACAGATGAAATGATGAGATGTAGAATAGCTCTAGCTTCATCCTTTCCCTCCATTCTGGGGTTTCCGCCCTGTAAAGCGCATTATATTGCTATGACAGAACATGTGGTTCTGCTGGAGTTCATCAGCTTTCTAGTAATAGTAGTGATTTGAGTGTCAACTATTTATTTATTTTCTTAGTAAAGAGTTTACTGTGAGTTTTTTTGTGTTCAAATTATTAAAGTGCAAAATTCAGTGCAGGCCAATTTTTCTAACTTGTTAACAATGTAGGAGTTGAGCGTTGACAATTACTGTACTTAAAAGCCCCTCGGATCAGGTGTTATTTTACCATCTGGACATTTTAATTAGTAATAAAAATGTGGATCTGGATACACAGGAATAGGATCTGCAGTACACAATGGCCCAATGCACTCTTATTGGTGCTGAGGTGTACATGGCTACACTTTACAAGTGTGTGTGTGTGCGCGCGCGCGCGCACTCATGTGTAAGTGTAATTGTATGTTGAAATATGTGTTCATTCCTCCTAGGAAATCCAAGTGTAAGATTCTAGTACCCTTTTCAAACTGGGCACTATCACAATACCAGAATATTTAGCGACTTTTTCTTGAATAACAAGTAAACACATATAACATATATACTTACATTCCTGAGTAATAGTTGCTGTTATCTTTTTAATACTCATAATTCTGCATGTCTATATGGCACGGCAGGGCCTACGGTGCTGACAATGCTTGGACCAGCGATGCAGCGCTTCCATTTCTTAGCTGTGTGCTCTAAGTCAAATACATTAACCTCTCTGAATCTCCCTTGTATCCTCACATATAGAATAAAACTAATAATAGTTATGATTACTGCCAACCGAATTACGATGAAACTTAGAAGAGCATATGAAAACACTTGATAAAATGCAAAGAGGTATAACAAGTGATTTTTAATACAAATTACCAGTGCATAATTCATGTACCATCTTCATAATCCAAAAAATTGTGTCATATTTAAAAATAAGGGAAATGTAAATATAAGATAACATTAGATTATTAACAAATAGTAACTTTGGGACCACCAGAAAGTGCGCTCATAATTTTAAACAAGACTCATAATGGTTCCTTTTTATAAAGTGTCTGGATATGCTCTTTGAAATAATGTTATTCTTAATTAAGGCAGGAAGCAGGTACATTTGAGGGAAATAGTGACTCTCCAGAGAAATGGGGAGTAAAAATAGTTTAGGGAAATGAGTCCTGGGTCTTCTCTTTCGGAAGGAGGTATACATATTTATCTGATTATTATGAATTTCATGTTTGCAAACCAGTGTGAATGCTTAAACGATACTCATTACTGTTTCGAAAAACCTACCCGTTATAATTTATTTCATATTATATTTGCTTAGGAATGCATCTTGTGTCATCCCTAAAAAGAGAGGGAATTGATAAAATTGCTGTGTGACACTGGACCAGATAGATGCGTTTGGACACTTCTATGAAAAGCCTTTTCACGTTTTATTACAGGTCCAGTCCTCTTCCTGAGAATTTTTCAGGAAAAATAGGAACCTTTTTTTTCCTTTAACGTGTAATCGTCTACCATCGCATAGTGTACTATACTACTTTGGTCATTCCATTAATTTAATCTTCCCCTCCCTTAATGTAATAAATACATACCTTGAATTTAGTACAAATATGATTGATATTGCATTGTTTCTAACAGTAAATATTTATTACTATAGACAACCTGGCGTTGATCAGTAGAAAGCCTGTAATACTTGTCTCTGGGACATGGTGGTCTTAGGAGTGTACAGTGTTCAGTTTCTCTATCATGCTAGGAGGAGCTAGACTCAGCTATGTCAAGATAGTTCATTTAATTCATTAATTTGGTTAAAATTAAGTAAACCACGGAAGAAACAGGAACATGTAAATTATGACTGTACAGCTTTAAAGATTTTTTTGGACTTGAATATGGAAATTGGTTCCATTTAATGCTGTATCAGTTTCATTTAAATGTCCCAACCTAATGACCACTTTCATTTGCATATTCTAATCTAGTGAACAGACAAGGTCTGCAAACTATTTGTCTTGAGAACTTTGAAATGAGGCTACAGGTCCTCCTCTTTGTAACTCCCTTTTTAAAAAACTGGCCATGGGTACCCCAACCATTGCATTTTAATACTCATAGTCATGAGATGAGAAAGAATTTATGGAACTTCTCTGAAAATTATCTCATAAAAGGGATTCAGTTAAAAATTAGGGGGGCAGCATTTGAAATTTAATAAAAAATAAAGTAATTCAAAGTAAAGTCTGTAGCCAAACTCCTTAATTGTGATGCATTTGCTGAGTTCCCCTCTTCCATCGTCGGGCCGGCTCTGGTGCCATATGGCCTACCATGGAACATTTAACTTGTCAGATATAATGGATTGTCCTGGAAGCAGATTTTTGCTTTGAGCACTCGGCTCCTTTCTTGCATTTCACTCTCAGCTCCAGGCTGCAGGATGAAGGATTGTGGTGGAAATGCAAAGAGGAGACACGCAGTTGATTCCCCTTAAGAGAGTGACCTATATGCCACAAGATTTTACCCACGTAAATAGGCATTATCCCCGTCCCTGGCCTTAGCGGGCTGCATGTCAGACTCATTTAAATGTGGCTGGACTTAACAGATTGTGCAAACATTTCAGAATTGAGTGTTTAGGAATAACAAAACATTGTCATTGTAACTTATGCAGAAATGGGGTATCCACATCGGCCAAAAGATAATAACTATTATTTATTGTGACCTACTTGTAACCTAAACCACCTGGTTTGTAGAGGTTGTAAACTCAGTCTAACTTTCAAATCTACTAAGAATAGTTTTAAAAAAACTCACCTCCTGGAGATGTTACATTGCTTCACTGTTTTTGTTTGGTGATTAGAGGTGAGGTTGAAATGACCATTTAGGTGGATGTACAAGTGGCAATTATGCTACGAAGCTTTCTGTCTTGAAACTTAAGTGCAAATCTTGTTTGTCCTAATATTCTATATATAAATCAGACTGTGAACTTCCAGTGGATTATTTAATACTGTAAATGTAAAAAAGTATACACTGTTTGATGTTGATTGAATTTGGTTCTTTCATGAGGTAATCTTTTATTTTATTTTATTTTGTGACGTTTCTGAAATCACAAGTTTGGAAAGCAATAAGGGTTTATGACTTTTCATTTATAGAAAAACTTCTTTAAAAGAATAAACCGTTCTCATGCTGTCTGTACATGTACACACAGAGCTATGAGGAACTCCTCTAGAATAACCTATTGTAACCCAAAAGCTAATGCAACAGAGACCCGGAACCAACAACTTTCAGATAACTAGTGGACACACTAGTGGACAGATAAGTAACTTACATATCTTAATTTAACCATAAAATGGTACATATTTGATTGTTCTAGGGTTACAAAAATTAATAAATGTGTACGTGACACATGTAAATACATTAAAAGAGGCCCTCTGTTTGCAAAGGATAATTTAATATACTCACTAAACTGTGTTATGATTTAAAAATATAACATTTAATTTACTTCTACAAATTTATTTGTTGTGGATAATTCTTAATAGCAATCTATAAAAATTTTGTAGCCGTTAGAACTAAACCTCACTTCTATACAAAGAGGAATTATTGTTTTTTAATGAACAACTTTCCATGAAGCAGCTAAGAAATTTCTGTTCAAATGTTCTTGTGCATATTTCTCATTAATCCTAAACCAAACACATTTGTTTTATTAATGCCACTGATAGGATGATTTTTCCCCCCACTGTGTTAGAATTTTGGTCGGGCTTATTTCTAAATGAGTTTGAGTGGTGCTTGGCCGGAGCCAGCTCTTGTTGAGGCATGTACGCCCTCTGCTGGCTGCTCAGATTGGAACCGACTGGTGTGGGGGTTCTTACTGTCTTACTTTTCAAGGTTGGGTTTTTTTTTGTTTTTTTGTTTTGTTTTTACACTTTCACACAACTGATTATATATTTGCAATAATTATAAAGTTGTAGGTTAATACTGAGTATGGCAGTTAATTTGTTTTTATTTGCAAATGAAAGTTTTTATGTGTGGGTTTTTGTTTGTTTGTTTTGCTTTTTGTTTGCTTTTGCTTAATAGAGTCCTGATTGTTTAAATAACATGTAAAATATATGCCACTCTTGACTTTTAAGTGGTTGGTTTTACATGCCCATTAATCCTATTTTTGTAGTTCCTCCTGGCCTGATTACACTTAAGAATTCCTGTTTGACTAAGTTGGAAATGACTTAAAAGGATAAATCATTGAAATTTTGAAACCTTACTTTTTGTAGGTAATGGATCCAGAAGGCAGTCCCTGGTAGAGAATTCCCTGATAGAGTTGACAGTTTTCATTTGATCTGTGAAGGAAAATGAGCTTATATTTGCATCATAATTTTTTATAAAGGCATTTTTGTTTCCTACAGATCAAATAAAGCTCTTCTCCGTGGCAGACATTGAGAATGATACTTTGAGTGGAACCTTTTTGGTTTTGGTTTGCCAGTGTGAGTAGTTGCCGATAGAGTGTGAGATGTTAAAGGAGCAAATCGCTGATGGCCTTTTCGTGCCCAGGTCACAAAACTAGCTTACACAGGTCACTCACAGAGGGAGCACCCTGGCCTGTCCTCCATAGCTTGGATGTGGATTATCCCTGGTTTCTGGTAGTGAAGACCGCGGCTCTGTATAAAGAATGTGTCTTAAAGATAGCTGCCATTTTGCTGACACATTTTAATCAAATTCTTTATGATAATTAATTATAAGTGATTTCTGCATATCTCAAAAATGAAATATCTTGATTGAATCAGTATGGTGTCATATGGAGAAGAGAATTTAGATCTTTATAGTTTTTTTCCTCTTATATTGCAAATTCTCTAATTTGTAAGCGAAAGAGAAACCTGCTCCCCAATATATGAAACAATCCAAAAACTTAGAGTTGATATTGTCAAGTAACTACAAATTGCATCCTAATATCAAGTTCCCACTAAATCCATCGTAATGCCATCTCGTACCGAATCTCCAATACAAGTCTTCCCTGCTGCCACCTGTTACCAGGTGGCAGCAGGGAAGTAGATGCCCTCCTCTACAGGTCTAGTAGATGCCCTTCCTCTGTGCCTCTCACCATTCCCGGGTAACCCTCCCATAGTGACAGTACTGGGCTTGCTCCCCATTTCGGTCGTCTACACTCTTACCTCTTGGGAATAACGCCCATCGTTGACACTCCAGTGGCCAGCACATGGTACCTGGAGGGACTCCACAAATATTTTTGCATCCCATGTGTTTGGACTTTCTTCACACCTATTCAGATGACCATTTTTTCAAGTTTCAGCACTGAAGATTGCCGTCTATAAACAACTATCCCGTGTAATGTATTTTATTTTCACATATTTTGGTAAGATGAGGTCACTGCTCTGACTACCCTCCTTCTCCTTCCTCTTCCTTCTTCTGTGATCACGCTTTCCCCTGCCTCTCCTCTTCCTTCCTGAACCCCACCCCCGCCTTCCTCTCCTGATTTAGTCATGATCATTTATTCAGTAATTAAAAGGCTTTTCTTAAATATCCAGTGTGGGACTCAGTGGTGTGGGTAATTTTATCTGTGAACCATCACCTTCCTTTAACTGTTACTAGTATCACAGGGGAGTCACACGCTAAGAAGTTTGTTTCTGTTAACTGCTGAGTTTGGTTTTCACAGGTCCATTCTCCTAAAGCTGATCTTAAAGAGTAAGTAAGCTTAATGGTTAGGAGTCTTCCTAGTTTGTTTACTCTGTGGATGCTCTCAAATATATTTTGAAATCTGGGCTCTTTCCTCTTAACTTCTCTGTAGTGTATGTTTAGTGGCTATCGACCAATTGTAATATAGTGCTAGGGCTAGAGAAATGCTCATCTAATGTATTACAGAAACATATGTAGGTGACACTTAGATTACTTTCTGTCGGGATAAACATGTTACTTATATGCCTATGTGTATATATGTAAATATAATACATATACTATGCATATATATAAACTATTTAAATATTCATGAGATCCCCACCCCCTTTATTTTTATACAGTCTTGAGTATCATATAAAATGTATTCGGTTTCTTTAAGAGGTGATAATTGTTACATTCTTGTTAGCTGTAAACTCTGCTCGAAACTGAGCCATCACCTACATGCCAGGTGCTAAAATATGTAATTTTTCTGTATAAACCCTCTATAACAAACTTAATACTACACCTTGTCCTCTGTTTTCTGTTCCACTGTCCCTAATTCAGAGTTTAGTGGCTGTTATTTTTACATTTCATGCTAGTGAGACTCTGTTAGAGTCTCACGTTTAATGGGCAGCAAATAATTTATTGCTAAAAATGATTTGTATGGTGAAGTGTAGCTGCTGATTTTCTTAACATTTGTTGGTAAATTCCAAATAATTTAGCCTGGCAATAAAGTCTACTCAACTGAGGTTGTCTCTTCTGCGTCTGGCCAGAAATGTCACAGATCTCCTCAAGAGGGATCAAAGAAACAGATTCTTTTTTGGTGTGGACTTGTAATGCCTTCAGTAGAGCATGGGCCAAGGAGAATCTGTGGGGATAAGGGCCCTTTTAAGTTAAACCAAGTAATGGCCACTAGAGGTTGACCAGAGAGTCTAAGGTGCCTTCTCTCTTGGTCTAGAATGGGGGAAGAGACGCTTTCAGGGCAGTGGCTAATGGGGCTGGTAGAAGAGGAGCAGCCATCCACCTCCAGGACTCTCATGTCTTAGAAGTGTGTTGTTTTTCAGGGGAAGAAATCTACTGGGTAATATGACATTGATTTCTTTGAAACAGTCTGTCTTCACACAGAGATGAGCACATTTAAAGGCATAGTATGCTGCCAGGAAAAGTTTCTCTAACCCAGCAATTCTCAACCTTTTTCATCTCAGAGCACACATTAGCTAATTATTAAAATTATGAGACATACCAAAAAATATATTTTTTACAGATCTGACAAAAAAATAAGTATAATTTTGATTCATTTGAACAAGATGGCTATTATTGTGTTGGCTGTTGTCATTTTTTTATTTGACATTTTAAGGAAAAAGAGGTCAGTACCGCTGACTAAGTAGTCAGCTATTGCATATTTTAAAAATTCTTGCAGCGAATGCTTCCCTTTCTCCTCCCCTCTCTTTCCTTTCTTCTGTCTGTCTCTCTAAAACAAACAAACAGAAATAAATGATTAAGCCCTGGCTGGATAGCTCAGTTGGTTAGAGCATTGTTCCCAAACTCAGAGGTTGTTGATTCTATACCTGATCAGGGCACATACAGGACCAGTTTGATGTTTCTGTCTCCCTGCCTCCCTCTCTCTCTCTCTCTCTCTCTCTCTCTTTTAAAAAAAGAAATAATTCTTGCAATACATGTGTTGAAAATTGCTGCTGCGGGGCTCCATTGGAGCAGAGATGGCCCGGGCGCTGGGGATGGCTCCTTGACCTCTGCCCCAGGCGCTAGAGTGGCTCTGGTCGCAACAGAGCGACCCCCCGGAGGGGCAGAGCATCGCCCCCTGGTGGGCAGAGTATCGCCCCCTGGTGGGCATACCGGGTGGATCCCGGTCGGACGCATGTGGGAGTCTATCTGGCTGTCTCCTCCCGTTTCCAGCTTCAGAAAAATACAAAAAAGAAAAAGAAAAAGAAAATTGCTGCTGTAACCCATGAAATGGTTACCTGGTAACTGTCTGAAAGGGCCTCAGAGAGCAACAATTGTTTGTCTTTTTAAAATCCAGTTAAATAGGTTGCATCAGGTAGTAATTGATTTTTTGTTATTCACTAGTTTACCAGGTTGATTGGAGTTTGATCTATTGTAATCCTAAAGGCTGTTAAATTGGTTACTTTCTGGCTTATTAGCCTAACCAGTGAGATTTTATTAAAAAACAAAAATAGAGAATGCCAGATTTCACTTCACTGAATTCAAGTACTCTGGGGTAGAGAACCCAGGGATCTTGTTTTAGGAAACTTCTTACTGATAACTGTTGTGATAAGCAAGATTTCCTAGCCTTAGAATTGAATTTGGGGGGAGTACTTTCTTCTACACCCATCTTGTGTCTTCCTTTGCTCCTAATAATAGAGCAAAAATATTTTATTTCTGCTCGCTTTTGACACCTTTAGTATGTATTGCAAATATCCTCATTTTAGTTTTATATGAAATGGTCATTTTTTTCCTAATAAAAAATAAAATTTCAAATGCATATGTTATTTCTTCTGAGGCCACACAGCTCATCGGTTATACCCAGTTGTCACAGTCAGTCACTGCAATAGAAATATAAAATAAGGTTGACAGGACTATTAAGATCTCATTCACATGAATCCAGTGGTAAGTTACTGACTACCATACTATATATAGTGGTAAGTAAGCTGAGTGATTTTGGGGTTGCTCTTAGTCATTCAGGTCTCTAGGGGACCTTTGTACAAAGTGCTGATTCAGAGAATCATTACTTTGGTGGCTCAAGTGGCACGTTAGTGGCCTTAAGGAGTTTTTTGACACTCCCCCCAAAACAGCTAAGTTATCCCCATGATTATGTTGATTAATTGCACAGTCTGTGGAGCGAGTGTTATGTTCAGTGGAAGATTTTCCTGCATTTGGAAAATAAAGCATAAAATTCATATGCTTTAATTTGATCATGTGCATGCGTCTCCTAGTAAGCATGCCACTGAGAGGGGGTTTATTTTGGCTCTTGTTGTCTTGAGCATGAGAAATAATCCATGACAGTGTTATCATTCTGCATTGAGAGAGTACAGTGTTTGGTCTACCAGAGAGGATGGTCACTCGGAATGTTCATCAGTTTTAACATTTTCATCCATCAAAGGACTTGAGAACATCTCTTTGATTTACTACAAATCGAGTTAAAATTGCTTGAGGGGGGAGGGTTGTAGAACACAGGGAAACAAAGACAGGTGGAACAATCTTTGTTACCACAGCTCGTGCTGGTATTGCATCTAGAGTATGCCAAAAAGAGGTGGCATATAGTACAAAAGAGATGGGGGGCTTTGGTACTAGAATGGGAAGTTTTATGTTCTAACTTCATCTCTTAATATCTGTATAACCTCTTGTTGTATAGTCTGGCTTCTTAATTTGAGTAATCTCATCTATAAAAGTAGGAATTAAAATGTCCATGTAAGGGGCTTTGTGTTGTCTTAAATAATGCAAGTTAAATGACTTTTTCATACTATATAATGCTTTACAAATATAAGTTCTTTAAAAAGAATTGAGTATTGATTCTGAACCATGGGCATTCCCCCAAAGTGATGATGTCTCAAGACACTCAGCCTATCTGGAGTTTGAGTGCACCCACTGTTTTGAAGGCAGCACAGTGTCTAGACAAGGTAAGGTGCACCTGTGATGAAATGCAGCCAGAACCTCTTGTTTCCCAGGATCGGAGCTATAGATCATTGCCGAACAGTCTATTTTTGTGACTTAATCACATCAGTGAAAGAGAGAACTGATGCTCGTTTTCCCGGGAAATGGCTGGCTTTCTCTTTCCCATTATTTTTTGGTACAAACTCTGTGCCTAATCATCTTTTCTCCCGTTTTTCTTTTTTCTGTTTTCAGTTTAGAAAGAAGGGGAAGAAGAAAATTTCTAAACTGTGGAATGACTAGTTTACTGGAATTGTGTTTTAATTCTTTTAGCATGAAATTTATGAAGTTCTGGTTCCGGAATGCCTGCAGTGGTGAGAGTGGCCTGGTATAGGAAGATTCTATAGAGGAGAGCCAGTGTTCTCTGAATTTTAGAAATTGAAGAATGACATCAACTTCTGATTTCTTGCAAACCCAGACTTTCACCCCCAAGCTACTCAGGGTTAATTAAGGTTGACCAGCTAGTTAGAATAGCAAAAGTGAATCTGCATAGAAATACCACAAAAAATCAAAATAATGTTTTTAGATGAATCTAAATTAAATAAAATTCAATTTTAAACCTTACTTTATTTATTTGATAGAAAATTACAACCATATATTAAATCAGTACATTTTTAGTGTTAAGTTTTTTTATAATAGTAGTTCCTAAAGTTTCTTGGGACTTGTATCAATAGAGAAAATGACGGGGACAGGTATGTTCATTTGAGTAAGTTTAGGAAAGATAGTATTAAACGAAATGTCCCCACTGCAGGACTTCTCAGGGGCTTTAACTTTCTAAGATATAATGTAAATTTCTGGGGAAGGGATATAGTTAGCTTGTAATATTTTTCTAGGCCCTTTTAATTAGCTTCCTTTTTCTTAAGCTTGTTATGAGGTTACTATTACACAGAAGACACTAGTGAGAATTGTGTTGTGTTATCCTATATTATAATTATATTTTTACTTTTACTCTCCTCTGTGCATTTAAATGAAGTCATATTCTCCATATAGAGAATGTGTAGAGTTGCAGTTTGCTGCCATGTTTTTGTTGATAAGTTGCTTTGAGGTAAGGTGGAGATAGATGACTGTAGTAGTTTATTGTGCGACATCACATATTCTGGTATACATCATTTGTACAGCTATAAAGTACCTAGAGACCTTTTAGAAATGAAACACAATGTAAATGTAAATTATCACCACCTTTAGGACACTTTCATTAATTCATATCAAATTCATGAGTGTTTTGAGCTCTGGGATTTGAGTGTTCAGTATTGAGCTTCTTGCTTATTTATACATAGATGCCCCACCTCCCAGAGTTTAAGTATCAGCAGCACAGAATATCAGAAGTCCAACCTTTGGAATGAGACTTCTAGGGTTTGATTCCTGGCATCGCTTAGTTTCTGTGTGACCTCTGGCAATGTTTGTAACTCAGTTTCCTCATCTGTAAAATGGTGTTTATATAACCCTCCCTGGTCCCCACAGGTTCATTGTGCAGCTTGAATAAATTAGTCTATATAAGGCCTTTGCATTGTGGGTAATACATAACAAGGGCTCAACTATTCTTATTTGAGCAAGGAAGGAAAATGCAGGCATGGAGAAGATGAAAGCACTGTGAATAATGACCTCATGTATATTTTCAGAACCACTAAGAATTGCAGTCATTGTTTAATGAAATAGTCTTTTCAATATAAAAAAAATTAATAGGGTAACCAGGAATAGGTTGGGGTTGGGGACAGGGACAGAGATTTATTCTGACTGGAACATGGCTAGTCTGATGGCTGAGAACAAAAGGCTCATTCTTCAGTTCCCAGAATGAGGATTAACAGTGAAACGGCCTCACTTGGTATTGTCCTGCAGTATCAGATAATAATTTTTTAGCAAGGCTTTTCATGGGATATGTTTCACTCTAGAGGTACATTTTTTTTCAATGATAGGTGAAATTTATATATTTATATAAATTTTATATATAACTTTAAAAGTGGTCTTTTAAGAATGAGAGGCTAGCAACTTGATGACCTTATTATCCTTCTGGTCAACCACCAGTGGGATCCCCACTGTCATAGCTTCTCTCTAGAAATCATAATATCAGTAAGTTGTTCTTGTCTCTCACTCGTTTCATGTAGACGACAACTGTCCAAGTGTAGTCATCTCCTAAAGGTGAACTTCCTAGACCTGTCCCTGTGAATGAATGGAATTATGAGATCATTTTTACCTTTATGTAATATTTTCATTCTCATCTAATTCCCCTGGCATTCCCTTACAACAGGATACCACGAATATATTGGAAGAAAAATTAGAAGGCAAATGAAAAGTTATATTACAATATAAAGGTATTAAATTTGGAATTACATAGGCATTTGTTAACCATAGTGTCCCCAAGTAAACCCCACCCCCTATCCTTCTTGGGCCAACAAGATAAAGGACTCCTGAATAGATCAACAAACATATTGGTCTTTAAAAATATTGGAAGTAGCTTATGCAGTATTTTCTGCTTAGATTAGATTTTCAAGGGCAACAGGAGAAGCAAGTGCATCCTTTATTGAATGTCAATTGGTGCTGTTTTTAATTACCAAATTTAAATATAGGTTTTAGTAGCTGATGGGTTCAATTTGGACAGAACACGTATTGACTTTCGGGGCTGTTTGTTCACTATAGATGCAGACTTGTTCTAGAGAATGGGGCTGTGTGTTGAACTTCTTTGTCTCTAGAAGGATTGATTGATGGGTGCTGTGTCTGCTCATTTATAGCGTTTTTCTTGTTTAATTTTAAAAATTGTAACATAGTATTACATGTTCCTGGTATACATCATTTCTGTAGAAGAATGTTGTTTAGCCAATATGTCGGCTTAGTTTATGAAATCCTCTCTATAGCTTAATTCAGCCTTCAGTCTTCTCCATTAGGTCATATCATCCGTTTCATGCACGGCAAATTGTCACCAGCAGCAAAATTCAGCATTTGGTCCTTTTAGGTATAAAAATGAATCAAGTGCCTGACAAGATTTGTTTCTGGTTCCCCCTGCCCCCCCACATCCACCCTTTCTGGGCACACAACAAATGTTACTAACGGGTACTTTCAGTTTTTAAAATAGGGACAACAGTACTCCATGCAGTAAAAGACTTGAGCGATTAATGCTACCCTTATGCCTCTTTTGAGTAGTTTTAGCCATGGGGCTTGGCACTGCCACCATTGTCTTTGTGCCAAAAAATATCCGCAGCGGCTGTCGCATTCTAGTACTGGAGGTTTGTCTCGAAAATTCCGCAGTGAACGCACCGGGCTTGTTCATCACTGCTATCTCTTTTAAATATTGGAAAAATAGAATCTTGAGCCCTTTCAAAGCTCCGCTGTGGTTGTGGGGATGGGGGAGGTGGGTGGTGAGGAATGGAGAAAGGAGGAAAGAAGCTGTTTGTGCCAGCCAGTTGGTCTAAGTGACAGAAACCCATGCCTGGTGTGGAGTAAATGCGGATATTTAGGAGCTTTTGTGTTCACGAGCACAGATACTTACTTCAGAATGCTACTCAAACATGGTATCAGCACTCTTGAAAATTTCATTGTCTGAGACAAATGTCCCAGTGAATTTTAAGCAGAAAATCAACATCAAGACCATAGATAATTTTTAGCGGACAGTTTACACAAAAGATATATTTGTTTTCCTAGAAATGGAGGTGTCATTGTAAAATGGCTGCTTTCTGTCCTCAGGAAACGATCGGACTGGATAGACTACGTTTGAGAAAGCACTTGGTTTTATCCACAGTCTCTGATTATTTTGCTCCCAAACAGGGGTTTGGGCTCTGAGGGCAGATTTATAGTTGAATTTGGGAACAAAAAGATGTAATAAAGTTAAAGGCTTGCACTATCAGAATGAAATGTGTTCACTCATGATCTCTGGAGCGATCTGTTTGATGGTAAAAGTGGATGCTGCAGATGAAATCTTTACAAGAAGCATAATCCTAAAAAAAAAAAAGTGCACCTCCCAGCCTCCTGCTGGCTGCACTGCCTCTTTGGTACCTCGCAGACTTCGACAGAGTCCTGGACTGGTGCCCATTGATGTCATGGAAACACTCAAATTACTGAGAATGATTCATGTCTATGCTAGTCTCTTATCCTCCCCCACACAAACAGGAGTAGATTTTTAACCCTGACAACTTGTAATTTGCAGTGGGTTTATTTTTGTATCTGGATAAATATTTTTTAACAAGCAAAATTAAGATTAAGCAGTCTGTATCTGATATGATAGTGGAGAATGCTGGGCCCATGTAGCCCGCAGTCCTTTGGGGACTGTGTGCAGCATGAATTCATATTCTTCTCGTCTCCCTCCTCCTCTTCTCTGTTCCTCCTCCCTTGCTTTTCCATTCCACTGTCCCTCTCTTTATTGCTCTCCTCTCCTCTCTCTCTCCCATTTATTCTCTTTCCCTCCCTCTCTCCTATTTACTATTTGCACTGACCTTCTAGCTTCAAAATAATGGTAGGGATAGCTCTAACTTTTATGTATAAATTGAGACAAATCCTGGTAGAAAAATTCATCTCTCTGAGAGGTCTGTGTGCTGGACTCAAGTTGGGAAATAATGCCAGGTGGTGAAATTCTATAGGGGATAGGTTCAGTAACTCCTTCCAGAGAGAAAAATAGATAGCCTTTTTTCCTTCAAATTGTATTTTACAATCCAATTTTTATCAATGACCAAAACAGGACACTCGATGTTCAATTTCTTAGGAAGTCAGAGCATATTCTACCTTATCTATTTACCTATCTATCATCTATCTTTCTGTCTGCCTGACTACTTACCTACCTCTCTACCCGCCTTTCTAGTTGCTAAACAAGGGAATATTATGTCAATGTGGATTATGGTATGGTTGAATTGAAGCTTTTTAGATGCAAGAACTTAAGGAAGGACACGTCATTAGATAGCTCATAAAGGTCGAGTCTTTTCTGTTGATAATATCAATAAAGAGAAGTTAAAGGGCATCTATAGGTTATATTTGACTTACATAGTAGAGTAAATACATCTGTATGACCATTTGCACTGCTGGACGAGTAAATGAGTCTTTTCTTCACTGTAAAACCCTCATACAATTACAGTTATTCTCTTAGTTGTTCTAAGACTGACAGCCTGTGAAGTAATATCCTGCTCCATTGGAATTGAAACTGATGTGGACATTGATTTTCTACTTTGCACTGGACAGTATACCAGAAATTGGTGGGGATGTTTTCCCAAGTTTGAAATTCATTGAAATCAACAGAAAAGTTAATACTGGGTGTGAAAGGGTTAATTTTAAAACTTATGTTTGGCTTTCTTTGAAAATATCTATTATGTACATATAGTAGTGACTTAGCTACAAGGTGCACTTTTGATCAGAGAGAAGGTTTATTAAAGGTGCATTCTTTGTGTGCTGTCATAAAGGCATGTACTAATAGCATTGCCATTGACCTAAAACAAAAAATGACTACTGTCACTTGAGCATTCGTGTTAATTGGGTTGAGGGGAAATTTCGAGGGGGGGTTTGGAAACTTTAGATGGATACCATTCAGCCCCTCAAAATATAGTTTTGCATTTTCCCATTGGAAACACAATAGTCTAGTCCTAAGTGTATAAAGTACAGTGTCTCTTAAAACTGTATTCTCCAAGAAAGGAGTATCCCTCAGTTTCAGGTGGTGTGGGGTTTGTGTTCTGGGTACTTTGGCCATATCACTAGACCTTTTTAATGTCCTAGAATGGATCGATTTTCTATGATAACTTCTTATGTCGCTAACTAAACTCAACTGCTTAGATCTCTTATAATGTGTTTCCATTGTCTCCCTTGCTGATGATTCAGGCTAACCATGCTTTTAAAAGAAACACATGAGCAGCCTTGATTTCACCCTCAGATGAGGCTGGATACAGCTCCGTCTATAAAAGCTGAGTTGTCAGAATTGGAACAAGATACTCACATTCCATTATCCCATGTCCTGCTGAGTCTGTTGGTAGAATCTGAACTTGGGTTCAGAGGGGGCAGTTTTTCAAAAGCCTTCTTTTCCAAATGTAAACTTCATCATCATCTTGATCATGATGGAATTTACTCCTGGGAAAGGGAGTTAAAAAAAGAGAGAGAGTGAGTCTCAGAATTTTGAATAGTTTCTTTGCTGTATTCACCATCTGGAAAGCCTTGATTGATTAGCTTTGGCCTCACCATTCAGTGTCAATATAATCAATGGGAATTAGTAGACGAGGGTCATTACATAGATAATTTGCCTGCTATGTAAATAAAAATGAAATTGTTTAAATTTTGTGAGAGAGAAAAAAAGTGAAAATAAGGAATGATAATTTGTTTGTTAGAGAAGGGGGAGGCCATTGGAATGACAGTTTTTGGAAGTGTGGAGCAGTTTGGCTAAGAATAGGAATGAAGGATATTTTTTTCCAGTTTCTCATAGCCAGCGTGAGGAAGTGCTGTTCTCTCTCTGCTTGCATACATTGCCGTAGTGCCTACTTTACGTATGTAAACATCAGGGAAGAGAAGTAGATGTCTGTTACCTGGAGGATTTTTTTTAAAAAAGAAAAACACAATTTACACTTTTTTTTGTTGTTGTTTCTCTTGGCAGGTAAAACAGAAAGGGGCTCATATTCATCTTATGGGAGAGAATCAAACTTACAGGGTTGCCACCAGGTAAGTGAGAATCTCGCATGGGGAAGGGTTGAATTAACCTAGTAGGTGGGTTTATTTTATGAATTTGATATTGCATTTTTAGACATGCACTGCAAGTCTGCCGATGCCTCTTGCTTTTAAAGAGTAATGAAGTAACAGAGCTTGGGAGTAATAGACTCCTCATGTCTATTACTGGCATGTCAGGACTGCACTCACTGGCTCGTTTTTATTTTTTAATCCATCAGCCGATACCAATGGCACTGTTTGCAAACCAGCGATGTCAGTTAAAGTGGTTCTAGCAAAAGAGTTTATTTGCAATTAAGAACTTAAGAATTTCTTATACTGGAAATACTTCATGCAGCCATGCGTCAAACCTTGGGTTCGGGTAGCTCTTGCCCTAAATTATAGTTTTCATAGGGGCTGTATGATGTTGTGTGAAAACAGGGTTGTATTGAGGGATAAAAATGTCTGTGAAAATATGATTTGTTGTCCCTTTTTGTTTCTGAATTGTTTTTGGCTGGAAGTCAAGGCCAGCAGGCTAACAGCAAAGCCGTCTCAGGGGAAGCATGCGTGAGCTAGAAAAATAAGAGTACTTTAATTAAATAATAAAATGCCAGTGTAAAACAAAGGTATAGCATGTGTGTGTTTGTGTCTCTGTGTACTTTGCATTTGCATACTTTTAACTCTCCAGAGAAAGCCCAGTTCTAAAAATACTATCAATAGCCAAAAGTGTAAGCTTTGTTTCAAGAGAATTGAGATTTTATAGATGCTTTCTTTTTATTTTCAGTACCAGTATTAATCATATGTTTTAAATATATATTTTTTAAGACTTAGGTTTTCTTTTTATCAGTGCATTGGTTTCTTATTTTGGAAAACTCTTGGTAGAATTTAATAATCTCTTTAATAGTCAAAGCTTTCTACTGTTTTATTATTCACCCAAACAGACGTATGTTCTTTTTGTGTTGGAAAGGGAATGCTTGTTCTCTTGAACCCTCTTGCCCTCCCATTTCCTTTAATGAAATGGAAAAAAAAATCATCTATTAGACACATTTAAAGCAACTAATAGAACCCAAGAAATGTAAGCAAGCAGTGTTAGTAATCAAACAGAGCCCAGGTTTCTTTTTGTATCAGTTATAGATCACTAAAGGTGGAAGTCTGGTGGAGTGTTTTTTTTCCCCTGGATGTATTTGCATTTTTAAAGTTGACTCCTTTGGCCCAGCGACCGGTGTAGTCATATTCAGCATCTGAAAGATTTGTCGTGATGAGGTGAATGGTGCTTGGTTGGGAACTCCTGCTGCACAAGCTGCAGGGTACAGTTCATGGCAGTTTGTTTGGAAAATAATTCTGCAGGAAAGAAATTTACAGCCATTCCAGTGCAACGGAAACATCTTTGGAATGTGAGTGTAAATGTTCGGGGGTAGATAGCTTGGGCGACACCCCTTGGTGCCGAGTCTCTGGTGTAAGCTCCCAGTCCTTGAAGAAGAGCCTGTTCCTGTGTATCTGGCTTGTGAGGGTCAAGGCAGAGGTTGCCAGAGTTTTGGGGAGAAGTTGACAACATCCTTCCTTTTTACGGATGGTCATGGCAGAGGTCTCTGTTTTTGCTGGGCCTCTTTTTCTGGTCAATGAGAGAAGAGGCTTCCTCGCCCTGGTATCCTTTCTTACTAATAGGAATTGGCGTGATTCCTCACAGACACAAAGATTTCCTGTGCTGAGTAAGCGCGAGGTCCCTTAACTTGTGAAAGCATCACCCAGACCGCGTGAGTCTGTGTGTGTGTGCTGGGACACTGACCCTCCCTCGGTGTGTGGGAAATTCTTCCCTCGGGTGAAACTGAAGTTAATTTTTTTGGCAAACACAAGGTGAGAAGTGGAAGGGGGCAGAGGGTGGAGTATAGAGGTGGATGGACTGGCGTGTGATGGCTGGATTTCTGGGCCTTGGGAGATTTGTTTTGAGACATTTATGTCCAGGCAAATTCTGTTGGGGACAGGATTATGATTGCATGTGTTTTTTCTTTAAAAAGTCTTCATAACATAGATGCGGAGTGTAGATGCTTTCATTCTTATTTCTGCTTCCTGGTTGTGAGTCTGCGAGAGCTGACTGTCTCTGTGCTGCTCAGCCCAGTCTCAGCAGTATCCAGAAGCAGTGTGATTGCTTATGGATAAATAAAAGAACAAAATTCTGGAAATTTTCTGTTTGAGGAAACAGGGGCTAGAGATGAAAAATATACATATGATGAATTTCTGCTTTCTGTGAAATTTGAGAAGAGTACATACCATAGTGTGTCTTCCAGTGAATGAGTCTCCTTGGTACCGAATTGTGTTTTGAATCCCTGTCTCCCACCCCAGCCATGCAAACCAAAAAGAGAGGCAGCATCCCCCTATCCTAGGCTTCAGGTCTAAACAGCAGATCACAGCAGAAATGATTCCCCACTGTGTGGCAAGGTGAGTGACTCCCATGGAGCGGGAGCTTTTGTTTTCTCTCCTGTCTACTCCATTACAGAGCCGCTGGATGAAAAACCTTTAGATGATCTGCCCTAAGGCGCTCCAGAAGCTGCTTTATTGTGTTAGAACAGTATCCTGTGGACTTCTAGGATGAGCACTGTTACACGTGAACTTGCTTATTCAGGTCCCAGTGGCCTTTTGTTTGCTGTCGAGAAATGCTGGTGGTGAGCAACAGGTAGTAAAATGTTGTCCTAGGAGAAATGTATATTGTTTCAAAAATGCATCAGGTTAAAAATTGTGTGTGTGTATGGATGTGGGTGTCTGTCTATTATGTTTCTCTGGAGGATTTAACATTAATAGTCATAGACATGTGGCTTTCAAAAAAAGTCTATATTTTAGCTGAAAAACAAAAGTCGGCAAGTTCTATTTGTCAATTAAGTCATTTTCATGAAAAATAGTATGGGATAATAGGAGTTTATTAATTCATTTCTATATAAAATTATCAGAAATAAATAAACATGGTGACTTTTCAGACTTTTGAAATCGTATGTTGAAAATGACCCAAAAAACAAAACAGAGCGACTAAAAGTACTTTTTTTTTTAGCTCTCACTAAATATGGCAAAACTGATTTAAATCAAATTGGGGTACGGAAATCACACCCAGACTTAAAATGTTCTTGCCAAATTGCAACCTCATACTACTTTTACTGGCAGAGAAAATAAAATTTATAATGGAAAGTCTGACAGAAATGAAAATGAGCGGAAATAAAGTTTTTCTCAAGATTTACTCCAACCTTAAAACGATAGATAACCAATAACCAATATACCGAATGGGCATCACTACAGAAGACAAAAGAAAAAATAAGACCCTTTGCTTTTGGCCACTTTCACTGCTTTGAAGAAAACGTTTGGCGATTGCAAACTTTTTTTTTTTTTAATCTTGCTGAGATCTTCTGTTTTTGAATGGAGATGATGATTTCAACACAAATGATTGTTATTATGGCAGAAGTTTTCCCCTTAAGTGGAAATTCGGCATTGATTATCAGGAGTTGTTTGTCTTTTCGTTTGGGGATATGGCCAAGTCTAAAGCAGTGGTTTCATTATTATTGCCCGACCAAGGTAGGTGTGTGTGTGTGTGTGTGTGTGTGTGAGAGAGAGAGAGAGAGAGAGAGAGAGAGAGAGAGAGAGAGGGGAAGAGGGAGAGATGGAAAGCCAGGCCTTGTCTGAGACTAAGTTAGAATCTTATGAGATAGGCCTTTGCTTTTCTGACCCCCAGGTGATTCTAAGGTGCAGCGGGGTTTGGTGATGATCTAGAACATTCTGTAGGAATGGACTCTATTTTAAATATGTGTGTTCAAAATCGGTGTTGCCGCTGACCTTGAAAAAGCTTCTAGACTTCTTGCCTTCGTTTAGTTATTTAAGCCACAGAAATAGATTGCATATGCACTTCATTTAATAGGCAGTGAGGATTACTGATAATGCTAAAAATCAGGAAGATGCCTTAGGATCTTTAGACAAAATCCCACAACTGAACGTCCAGTTCGTAACTTGTTTTCTCTCATGAAGTTCAAGGCTATAATCTCATCCACATTCCTTTTCTTTCTCAAGTAATCAACTAAGACTGTGCTGATGTGTATATCTTAAAACCATCAGGATTTAAGAATTAGGCCTGATCTCAAGTGCCTTGGCTGAATTCATTAACTCGGAAGCTATAGAAGAGAGGGGTCTTCTCTGTATTCAGTTTAGCTTCCGTAAACCAGGGCATTTCTGATTCATTGGAATTAAACGTGCAGTTGGTCCTGAAACAAATCTGCATATTTACTGCATTATTCTATACGTAGGTGGAACATAAAAACGAGACTAAGAGACATTGATAAGAGTGTGGTGGTTGAGGGGGGGGAAGGGGGAGGGGGAGGGGCACAAAGAAAACTAGATAGAAGGTGATGGAGGACAATCTGACTTTGGGTGATGGGTATGCAACATAACTGATTGACAAGATAACCTGGACATGTTTTCTTTGAACATATGTACCCTGATTTATTGATGTCACCCTAGTAAAATTAATTTAAAAAAAATCAAAAAATACATATTTTCTTTCACGGTTTTTGTTTTTGATACAAAAGAATTACAGATTGCTTAATTCTAAAACTATTGGCCCCTTTAAGTTTTTTCTTATCTGAAGTCAAAATAAAAGGATTTGAGCAAAAAGGCATACAGTGTTTTGTCTCCTTTTATGAAAGTGGCTGTTTAGGTCTAGTGAAAGCGGAAATACGTTTTGTTTTTGATGTGACAGTAGGCTGAAGTGGCGGTGGCGGTGGGAAGTCTGGGTCCAGGGCGCTGCTCTTTGCACCGGCTCGCTGTGACCGGGGGTGGAGGGGCAGTGTGCTTCCCTAGCGCCTTCCTCCACTTCCTGCCGCCCTCCTTCACTTCCTGCCACTCTCTTAATTCACCATCTCTGTTTCTTGAATTCTGGTTTCCACCAGGACCGTCAAGTCCTGGAAGGCGGGGCCATGACGGCTTTACCGTGTACAGTGTGGCCTCTGTGCCCAGCACATTGAGGGTTAAGACCTAAATTATTTTTCCCCAGCATCCCTCTTGGGAATCATTTCAAGAGGAAGTCTGAATAACGATGTATAAGAACCTGGTAGTGAGTCATTTTCATACCTCCAAAACCAGAAAATCCTACTTTCTAAAAAAAAAAAAGTTCTTCGGAAGCCTTTCTTCTAATTTACTGTGCAGACCCTGGAATGACACTGAGGTCCTGTCGTTGAGAGGCTCTTGTCACACACTTTCAAGGGTTCACTGTTCTGACCTGAACATTCCAAGTGTTCTATGTTTCTTCTTGTAGCTGTGTTGTTGAAACCAAAGGTCAGAATCCAGGCCCGTTGTTTCTGAATGTACCAGGGAGGACAGTGGGACAGAAAATTTGAAATTAGGATAGTTTCAGACTTTAGAGGGTCTAGTTTGCAGTGTGCTGTGTGACTCTGGCCCTGAGCCCTGTTTTTTGGGCAGCAGCACGTTTGGGGACATGGCTGTGGGTACCCTCTCCTAACAGCCACCAGCACCTACCACAGGAGAAAACGAGCTATTCTTTTATTACATTGCTTAGCAAATATTTATTGGCCCTCTAAAGATGTGATAGGCACTACAGGTTAGGTACTGTGGACAGAAAAATGAAGGGCAGCTCTTTCTTGGACACCTTCCCTTTGGTTTGCACCAGTAGTTTTCTGGACATTAAGAGGAGGATCAAGCTTCATTTATCTAATTAAACATTTATAAATCTCATAGTATACATTTTTAAATACTTACAAAAGTTGTAAAAACAATAAAATGAAGTGGGTGTACTCACTGCTTAAAGAGTGGTTAATATTTGTTACATTTGCTTCATGTTTGTGTATGTATACATTTATATATATTTTATTTATATGAATCATTTTTAAATGAAATATCTAAAATTTCACCTGTAGATTTTTTTATTAATATCTTAAAATTTTTTAATTTATTGATTTTTAGAGCGAGAGGAAGAGATAGAGAAAGAGAGAGAAAGGCAAGAACACGGACCTGCTCCTGCGGGCGCCCTGTCCCGGAACGGGCCTGGCCACCTCTGCACTTTGGACAAAGCTCTCACCAGTCGAGCTGTCCGGCCAGGACGTTATTAATCTTTTAAACTTAAGAACACTTGCCTAATTAAACTATTATCACTCCTAATGAAAGTAACACTAGTTTCCTAATTTAATACCTAGTGTCTGTTCAGATTTCTTTGTTTCATAAAGGTGTTTTTAATAGCTTTTGGGTGGGTTTGTTTTATTTATGCATAGTATTTGGTTTCTTTGTCTCTTTCTAATTTTTTTATGCTAGAATAGTGCCTGTAATTTTTTAAAAATATATTATTTCTTTTAAAGGGATTAGGTCAGTTGTCTTGAATAATATCCCCCCCTTCTAGAATTATGGTTTATTTCTTTGTGGTGCTGTTTAGGTTGTTACTCTATCACTTGTCTTGCCTATAATTTGAAAATTACTTCTAAAGGCTTATTTAGATGAAAGTTAAAACATTTTTGGCCTGCTTATTTATTTCATAGATGATGCTATGTGGTTCACATTGCATTCTATCCGGAGGCATATAATGTTATGTTGCTATTGGTGATGCTAACTTTAATCACTTGGTAAAAGTTGCCTGGTTTTAGTTTGCATCAGTGCTGCTTGCCTGAAAAGTTTTAAAACTCCATCATTCCTTCTACATTTATAACTGACATTCTTCTGTAAAGAATTTTCTATCATTGTTCATTTTAGCATGTCCACTTAAATAAATGCTTCATATATATACAAGGGTAATGTTAATAATGTTTGCGTTAAATATTGTCCCTTACCTAGAAGATGCTGCAAGCATTAAAAGCTTCTTCAAATCTTTTAAGATATATTCATATGAAAATAGCTATGGTTCAGGCTAATGTTCAAAAAAACTTTTCTTTTTCTTTCTTCCCTTTTCTTTCTGAAATTTGAAACTTTGTGACAATCTCTGCACCCCTAGCAGATTAGTTTTGCCATAAGCACTGGTGTTTCTGTAGGTTCTCATATTGCCTCAGTATTCTAGAAATTGTTCTGCAGGAGCTCGCAGGGTTGACCATCAGAGGCTGACTGCTTGAGTCTAGTGGGTGTTCTGATGCTCTGTGCAGTAGCTCTATCAAGGCTCATGGGTCAGGAGATAGTAGTTCCCATTCCTTCCCCTTGTCCTCTCATAGCCCAGACATGGTTGATGAGTGAACGTCAAAATGAGTGAATTTCTCAAAGTTAATATGAGTTCGATCTAGAGGTTGCCTGGGGAGATAATATTAAATGCCAGTATAAACCTTCCAGGTCATTATTATAATTCTAATTTAGTAACTAAGAAAATGATGTTTAGCCCTAGCCAGATAGCTTGGTTGGTGGAGCATAATCCCGATGTGCAAAGGTTGCAGGTTTGATCCCTGGTTAGGGCATGTAGAAGATCACATTGATGTACCTTTCTCTCTCTTCCTCTTTCTTTAAAATCAATCAATAAATTTTTTAATAAAGAAAATAAACAACAAAAATGATGCTCAGAAAAGTAAAACAGATCGACCCAAGATTTCACCCAAGTAAGTTTCAGAGTCAGTCTTTGATCTAAAATATCTGCCTTTAAAGCCAGTGCTCTTCCAACTTGGGTTTCTCACTGCCCAAGCGCATGATGGAGTTTCTAGGCTCAGAAGTCTGCAGTAGAGCCCATCTGGAAACCACTTTTGGTCGATTCTGGGCTCCCTGCAGAATTCAGACCTTAACACCGTACTGAGAAAAGAGTAGCCTCTCTTAGGTCTGCTCAGGGTGGGCGAGGACCTTGAGCCCAGTTGGTGCCGCAGGTATAGAAGAGGGCATCCACGCTGCTCCTGAGCACCCAGTCCCCCCTTTTAAAAATATAAAATACATGTGTCTATATGAATAATATATTCTGAAGCATCCTCAAAATTAGCATATGTAATTTCATTAAAACCAATGAAGATGTTCTGTGAAAAGGCTGGGGTAGAATATGCCAATTCACATTTTAGCAACAGCATAAACACTTTCATAATAATGTATAGATTATATTTTGGCCTTGCTTTTTGTGCAAAGCGGGCAGAATATGGTTTGCTATCACACGAATTTGGATTCATCATAGGTCAAATTATTTTTCCAAAAATGAAAGAACTACTTAGAATGAAATTATGAAACAATACCATTCACAGGCTCTTAAATGTGACCCAAAATTTTTTCGGTGATGGCATTTTACACACTTGTGAAATATACAAAATGACAATTATGTGTTAGAAGCATAGGCACGTTTTATCCAACAGTTCAAGACAGCTAGTGCATAAAAACCATTGAAATGGCTTTGAGGTGATTTTTATGAGACACCAAAGAAATGGAGTCCTTGTGTCCAAATTGAAATTTCACCAGGATCTTGGGATTAACTTCTCTTTTCTTATAAAACATATTCAGAGATTTTAATAACTATTAGCAATTAGGACTACAGTTTATTTTTAAAATTTTGATATGTAAAGAGGAAGGGGGAAATAATGACTAAGTAAACAACTGATTTAACACTGAGGTACACTTAATAAAATGTAATGTTGAAATACAGCCACTTGTGTAGACATTTATATACCCTTCTATCTTTTTTCCATAAGAAAGAAAACACACAATTCAATGTCAGGAAATCTTTTTAATATGAAATGGCAGAAATATGTATTCCTTTGCCTGCAATTATGCTTGAAATGATTTCACATTAAGAAAATGTCTTCCTGAAACTCTTAAAACTGAAACCCAAAGTTAAAATTATGCAAGCATGGCAAGGTACCAATGAAACCACTTTATTGGTTTAGAAATAAATATGGTAGGAAGGAACAGATACTGAGTCTGCTAGTAGTAACCTGCTTTAGATAGTAGTAACCTGCTTAGACTTGGAGAAGGCCATCCTGGAGGGTTACTGGATTTCCTCACAGTGCCTTCACTCACGGATAAACTGAGCTTCCTGAAGCGTGACTTTTCTGTTCAGTTTGTTATTTATTATCTAATAGTTGAGGTAGTTGAAGAAATCCAGCAAGAATGCCTAGCTCATTTGCTTTAGCATTTCTAACCCACAAAAGTTTTTGCATAGAATGACACATATTTTTGTCAGACATTTTAGTACTTAATAAAGGGATAAGTCAAATTTTGGTGGGGTAGCATCTTCAGCCTGGCCTGTCCCTGGGTTTTGTTGAATAGAGTACATCATACCTGTTATATTACGGTACTTAATAAAATCTGTGTATCCCCTGATTCCATTAGCCTCTCTTTTCAAAAGACATTTTCTAGTGTAGGCTTTTATGACATTTTAAAAAATAACCAGGTGTATCTTATTGTCAACTTTTCAACCCACCTCAAAGCCACGTTCATGTGAATTTGGGATAATGACAATTCAGTGATAAGAAAGTAATTAAAGAATAACATCATTGAGGTTTTCAAGCAGTGACCATCCACTAGAGCTCGAGATATGGGGGTCTCTGTGTGTCGGGGGTTGACTGTGCATGCACGCAGAATAATCCGAGCTCATTTACATCGTGATGAGGAACAGCAGGGCACTGCATCTTTTCAGTTTTATTGATATTGTATACAGTAAGTTATTAAATTTTGTCTCTGTAATACACCTGCAGTAAAGTAACAAAACATTGCTGCACTTAAGGAACATGTGTGTGTAGTACAGTGCCCTCCCCCATTATTTCAGCTCCCCCCCCAACAGCTGCTTACAGATTTCAAGATCCATTGTATGTATTCCCTGGAGCCCACCTCTAATAATCGAGACACATCTGCCATTGCAGTATTATAGGCATATGTAGTTTTATTGAAAACTATACCTGTAAAAAAAAATTAAATAACTTCTACCTCAATTAAATTGGTAAGCTACCTTTTGCAAAGATCATATCACAGATCTCCTGAGACCCAGTGAGTTCATTTTATTCTTACACTACAAATCACTAAA
Source organism: Saccopteryx bilineata (assembly GCF_036850765.1). Classification (NCBI taxonomy): domain Eukaryota; kingdom Metazoa; phylum Chordata; class Mammalia; order Chiroptera; family Emballonuridae; genus Saccopteryx; species Saccopteryx bilineata. Next base: position 16,018,763 of record NC_089500.1, read on the forward strand.
TATGTTATTTCTCTTTAGCCAAGTAAATAGCTTTTCTCATACTTTGATAAGTCACTTTTATTTACTCCTACTTTTGTTTTCTTTTTACCCCTACCTTTACATATTTAAAAAAAAAAATGCCATGCAAGCTTTGTGAAGGAAATATTGAGAGTGAGGCTACGATGAACACTGGATGAAGTCAGAGGAAAGGACCCGAGAATGTAGCTTTAATTCTTCACTGATTATTAAATAGACATAAAGATTCAAAAGCCAGGATCAAAATCTTAACTCATCTTGTGCTTTGAAAGAGAGTTTCACAAGCTTCTTTGAGAACTATCTGAGCACCATAATGGCAGATGGGAAATAGCAGGGAGAAGGACTTAGTATATCACACAAGCATGTGTAAGTGGATTCCCGTTGGATTAAACCCCTTACCTTAACGTTTACATTGTGTTGAATATTAGGTCAATTATGAAGATCTATAAAATTTTTATCTAAACATGAATAGTAGTAAAATATTTGGTGAGATAAAAATACAATATTTCTGATCATAATCTTATTCTCACTAAGGTATGTAGAGTGTCTAAATAGCTGTTTTTTTTATTTTTTACTTTATTTTTATTTTTTTGTATTTCTCTGAAGTTGGAAACAGGGAGGCAGTCAGACAGACTCCCACATGTGCCCAACTGGGATCCACTCGGCATGCCCACCAGGGGGCGATGCTCTGCCCATCTGGGGCGCCACTATGTCGCAATCAGAGCCATTCTAGCGCCTGAGGCAGAGGCCATGGAGCCATCCTCAGCGCCCGGGCCAACTTTGCTCCAATGGAGCCTTGGCTGCTGGAGGGGAAGAGAGAGACAGAGAGGAACGAGAGGGGGAGGGGTGGAGAAGCAAATGGGTGCTTCTCCTGTGTGCCCTGGCTGGGAATCGAACCCAGGACTCCTACACACCAGGCCAATGCTCTACCACTGAGCCAATCAGCCAGGGCCTATATAGCTGTTCATAGTAAGTTAATCGTGCCACTATTACAGTAATTCAGCTAAGTAAAAAAGCTTGTAAATTTGCTTTATATTACTCTAGAAAAAAACCAAAGACAAGATATATGGTTAGAAAGAAAATTATTTACCCTTCTGGGAGAATGTGAAAGTACGTAGTTTCTTAGAAAGAAGAATGTTTGTGCTTTTCTGAAGGGCTGTATGCAAATGGACTAAAGGAATAAGAGACAGGTCCCTGTTCCCGAAGTAAGTGTAGACACGGAAAATAGATAACTTTGATGACAGTCAAAAAGTAGATGCTTTCACAGGATACAGTCACAGATAAATGTAAAGTCATAGTTGCTGTAAAGAAGAGAGACTATCAAGTAGTGTTATTGATCAGCAGTCAGGATTAAAAATAGTTGCATGTTTAAATGATGACTTTTCTTTTTTGGTAAGAATTTTATTTTTTATTTATTTTTTCTTTTCTTTTTGTATTTTTTTTCTGAAGCTGGAAACGGGGAGAGACAGTCAGACAGACTCCCGCATGCGCCCGACCGGGATCCACCCGGCACGCCCACCAGGGGCGACGCTCTGCCCACCAGGGGGCAACACTCTGCCCCCTCAGGGCATCACTCTGCCGCAACCAGAGCCACTCTAGCGCCTGGGGCAGAGGCCAAGGAGCCATCCCCAGCGCCCGGGCCATCTTTGCTCCAATGGAGCCTTGGCTGCGGGAGGGGAAGAGAGAGACAGAGAGGAAGGAGGGGGGGGGTGGAGAAGCAAATGGGTGCTTCTCCTGTGTGCCCTAGCCGAGAATCGAACCCGGGTCCCCTGCATGCCAGGCCGACGCTCTACCGCTGAACCAACTGGCCAGGGCCTGGTAAGAATTTTAATTAGAATCAGTTTCCATTTGGTTCCACTTGGGCCTGTGAGTTTAGGCTCTGTCTGTAATCAGTGATGACATTTGTGCCCCTCGATGGTTCATAAGGATTCAATGGTTAGTGGGGATAAACGGCTGAATCCTAGATTGGGTCATCGCTTTCACCTAGGATCCAAAACCCAAAGAGAAGCAGCATTCAAGATCTTGGATTTCAACTTTATAAGCTTTTTTGTCAGTAGAAAAACATTCTAAATTCTAAAAAAACTTTTTGAGCACAACTCTTGCACAAATTGGGGTACAACTTAATTTAGGCCATCTCACTCTTTTGAAGCACTGTCCACTGAACATTCTTCCCTTGGGTATGAGTCATTCCTGTGAAAATACCTATTACCAGTACTTTTAACAGTGAAGTCTATTTGTCTTACTGAGCTCTGCAGCTCAGAACTGTCATGTGTAGGATGACTGGTACAATACAACATCAGTCATGGTTGAAGATCTGCTATGGACAGTGACATGTGGCAAAGAAGAATGTCAACAGCTGCTACTACTGATCTTTGTCCCTTAAGGAGTCTTTCTGCATCTCTGTCATTTAACTGTCTCAATGAAAGAGAAGTCACTACTATGGGCCTATTCTTCTTAGTCTCACTCTCACTTGGCTTACAAGTAGAATTTGCTTGAATTTGTTTGCAGAGTGCAAGTCCTGGCTGCCATTCTTGTAGATGGAAAGAATATTTATGTTTGAGGTGTTGTGTGTGGGGAAGGGGTTCTTCTTGGATTTTTAGAACTTATTCTCTATTCCCTTTTGCAAATAATACATCCACTCTCTTGTTCTTAGACTCCAGACTCTCTGTATTCCAGACCTCATTACCAAGCTTCATCTCATTGTGTCCTAGGTAACTGTGCTCTCCTCCAAAATTTGACAGTGTGTCTTCAGAAGCTCCGGTCTGTCAAGATTGGATGGTCCGGTGGAGTTCTATCTAATTTATCTCTTAGTTACTTGGTACCATATTTACAGGTATTGCTGCAGAAAGAAAAGGCAGACATATTAAGTCTGCTCTGTAGAACTTCAACCAGCAATCAGACATTCCAGTACATTTGACAATAATGTATTCCACCACACCTTCATTTGTGTGTTCAGTAAATATTTATTACAAAATAGCATTCTTTGTCCTACCTTCAAGATCATGATATCACTACTCTGGTAGAGGGTTTGAGCTAATAGTATAGTTGCCTAATTTGAGACTCTCACAACATAACTTTTCATATTCCTATCTTACCTCTATTTAGATGTATTTTTATGGGGCTAAAGTAAAAATTGGCAATTACCAATTGTGTGATTCATCTAAAGTATTGTGCTTTTGACCTTGAATTTTATTGACTGTACTTCCTCTCTGGATTAGTTCATTCATCTGTGTCCATTGACTTGGTGACTGACTTCAGGCACCATCTGAGATTGTCCTGTCCCTCTCCTTCCATAAGCCCTTGGTTTTCAGATTTTATCAGTTCTCCTTTTTATGCCAGTATTATCTGCCCTGACCCCATGTTCCAAGTCACTGCTGTCGCTGTCTCAACCTCTGCTTCCCTCCACCCACTTTCTCCCTCACTGTGGGTCATGGAGTGATCTCCACAAACCTGGTGACAGCCTTGCTTAGCTTCCCTCCATGTGCGGTCCCTGTCATGGCTTCCCACCTGTTCTTCAGACTCACCACTCACATCCCGTGTGCCATACTGAGCTGCTTGTACTTCCCTTGAGGGCTTTTTTGTGGTTCTCTGTCTTCCCAAGAGCCCTTCCATTGGCCTGCAAGGTCTTCATCCTGCCTCCCCTTCTCGCACATTCCTTTACCAGATAGCTCGCACTCTTCATCCAAGATTCAGCTCATGCATTTCCTTGGGGGACCCTTGATGTCATGATCAGGCCGGAACTAGGTAGCTTTCTTCTATGCACAGGTGGCCTGTGGCACACTTCTCTATCCTAATAGTTGTCACACTCTACAGCCAGGAAAGGCCAAGGAGGAAGCCCGTCCTCTCTACCCCAATGCCGCACAGGGGTCGTTCATTGAGTGTTCCCGCGAGTCAGAGGGTGGATGAGTAAACGAGTCACCTACAGTAGCAAATTATATAACTTGTGAGCAAATAACTTACATTTAAGCACTTCTATGCAAATTTCTTAAATTAATTATGCCAGTGACTCAGTTAGGTGGGACTTATTTTTAATCCTCATTTTACTGATCATGAAACAGACTCAGAGCAATTTTGTCACTTTTAGCAATAAGTGGCAGAAATGGACTAGGGCTTCAGATTTATCATCGTAGCTATCACTTTTCTACTCTGGATAAAGTCGGTGAAGCTTTTTTATCAAAGCAGAGAACCTGCAGTCTTCTCATAGATGGTCCCAGCGCTCTTTTCTTTGTTACCGGGGCTCGTCCTACTACTGAGCTCTCCTGCCGCCGAGAAAGCCTGGGTTTCTGAGGAGCATCCTGGGAGCCCAGCAGTCTATGTAGCAGGAGCACAGCCATTAGAGAGCCATAAAGAAAGTGTTTTAAATGTTTCCCATAAGAAACTATAAATTACATACAACATGGTGCATCTTCCCTACGTCATCGGTTACCTGTCACGACTACACTGGACTGAAAGGACCGTGGGAATGACGAACCGCGGTTCCCTGGGGAAAAAAAGGCCTTAAAGCTCAGAGTGAAGTGTAATGTCAACTGCATCCCACCCCTGGGCGGCACCCTCCCTCACTCTGCGTGGCATGTCTTGCATGCCGGTGGGTGGGTAGGGACAGGGAGGAAGCAGGCGAGTTGAGCAGACCATGATTTCCTTCATGTTTCCTCCACGTGATTCTTTTTCTTAGAACCTTGAGGTAAGGCATGGAAAAGGGTTAATCGTGTGTTTAGCTTTGGTTTATGATGTTGAAATTCTTCAGGATAGAATTCTAGAGTAAGAAGGGACCTAAACGACACCTGGTGCCCAATGTCACTTTGTAGCAGATGGAAAACTGAGGCTCAGAGCTATTAAGATACTCATCGGTCTCACACTGCGGACCTCACTCACATGGGCTCACACCAGGCCACCAAACAGTTCAGATCCCAGTAGCCTGTAATGCTGACACTGTTCCTAGATGTCTTTGTCTCCTCTTAATTCCAGAGAACACAGGACCACCCCAGACCATGAAGCAATAGCCCGAAGCAGCAGGAAATGCATCCTGAAGAAATTTCTAAGCGAGTGTCCCTTTGTTCGCCACTACTGAGTGCATTGTCACAGAGCCAGAGGGTATCCTTTGGTTGTAAATACTGAGTTTTTGAAATGTCACTGTAACACTGGAAAAATGTTGTCTCAAAAGGTTGCCAAAGTGACAAAATCTGGGACACAAGTGCTCATAAATGACAGGAATGAAATATACTTGACTATATCCATAATAATCACTGATAACACTGTTTACCTCGGTGACCAGGAGCTGCAGGCTTGGATAAAAAGCACGTATGTGCAGACATCGTTAATGTATCTGAGCCTCTAGCCATTTCCAGAATATTTTGATGAAAAAGCTCTCTAAATATGTAAAGGCTTTACAAGAACTAAGAAGCAAGTGTGGAGACTGGGTGTCGGGCAGTCGTCGTGGCGCTGCAGCGAGCCTCGACCATCTGTCTTCCTCACCCCAGAGGACTGACAAGGTCTCCACTGTCTGGTCAGAACCACACTGTGACCCAGGCCGAGGAGTGGGACTGTCAGTTCTCTAGTTATGATACATAGATGCGATTTCTAGAAGGTCCATTTGCCACAAGCTAGAGCTCACATGCATGCCGTATTCTCAAGAGAGAAGAAATGCGGGACGAACGTAGAGAAGAAGACCTCAGAGCTGCGAGAGCAGCGTCCCGTGAGAAGCTGGACTGGACTCTCCCGTAGAAGGGGTGGGCAGGCCGCCTCCGATCCTGTCGCTCCCACAGCCCCGGCTCTTTCTTCCTGCTCTGTGGACAGGGTCGCCTCCTTCCGTTGCCTGTCCTAGCATCAAGCTGGGGTCTGGGGACTAGGGGCTCTAAGGTTAGACGTGTAAGGTGGTAAGCCAGTGTCCCTTAGCCCCCATGATGGGGCCAGCCCAAACCTCTCAGCTTCTCTGATGCCCCTCCCTCAGTGCACCCACTTGTCCTCCCCCAGGAGCGCCCAGGGAACTGGAGACTGCATGGCGGGGCTGACCCCCTCCCCCGTTAGAGACCCAGCTGGGGAGAAGAATACGGGGCGACACAGCCGTCCCCGAGCTGCCCTCATCCCTGTTCTAAAGGTGTGCGTGTGGAGGATAGGCCTGCCTGCGGGGACCTCCTTGGTGGTCATGTGTGTGCAAAATACTGTTTCTTTTTCCTCGACATACTCCTTTGTTTTGATTTTTCCTTCTCTCTCTCTCTCTCTCTCTCTCTCTCTCTCTCTCAGTAGCATTGCTTTTTAAACTAAAAATGAAAGACTGTACCAAATGTCAGAAAATACTCAGTGCTGATGAGGTTTAAGAAAACCATAAAATTACACATCGCAAATTGACACTGGACTGAGTAATTATGTCAGTTGTGCTTGGATTTTTTTTTTCTTTTTTTTTTTTTTTTGTATTTTTCTGAAGCTGGAAACGGGAGGCAGACAGACTCCTGCATGCACCCGACCGGGATCCACCCGGCACGCCCACCAGGGGGCGATGCTCTGCCCATCTAGGGCGTCGCTCTGCTGCAACCAGAGCCATTCTAGTGCCTGAGGCAGAGACCATGGAGCCATCCTCAGCGCCCGGACCAACTTTGCTCCAATGGAGCCTTGGCTGCTGGAGGGGAAGAGAGAGACAGAGAGGAAGGAGAGGGGGAGGGGTGGAGAAGCAGATGGGTGCTTCTTCTGTGTGCCCTGGCCAAGAATCAAACCTGGGACTCCTGCACGCCAGGCCGACTCTCTACCACTGAGCCAACCGGCCAGGGCCTGTGCTTGGATTTTTATGCTTAGGAAAGAGTTCATGAGAAGGAAGAGGCTTTCAGTCCGAAAGTGCCCATTTTTGTCTTAGCTGGGACAGTGTTGAGCTGAAGCGCTCTCAGTGGCCAGCACTGTGTGACGTTGGTGTCCCTGAACAGGGTCTGTGTGGATGACAATGCAGCTTTAAGAGTTTGGGCGGAGGAGAGAGGAAGGGTGTCCCAGGCTCTTAGGAACTAACTCAACCATTGGCCTGGCGTGCTGGTGACCTGGCCATTCAACCCTGCCATGAGGATCCCTGGGTGGGACCCACGTGCTCCCTGAGATGCCTGGCAGCTGGCTGGCGGCAGGGCCTGCCCTGCTGGTTGATGGATAAAAGTAGGTGTTGGTGCTGGAGAGACAGTGGCTGGGACTCTGTCCTGGCACTGCCCCTGCTTGTCAGTCATGACTGCAGACAGAGATTGAATTGCTTCTTACATATCTTTCAAAGAAAAACAGCTCTGTCTTCTAGGGATGACCTAGAAGGCAGTGACCACGTGGACGCCCTGCAGCGAGGGCCTGGCCCCAGGCCTTGCCAACTAGGGGTGCCTCTACGGCTCCCTGAGCTGGAGCAGAGCGCCAAGGCCTTGAATCCCAACTTTTTTAACTCTTGAAAGATGAAGGACCCTCACCCTGATATCTAATCTTTCCACTCTTCAGAGGTCTTTTCAAGATGCTTTTACAAGAGCCTTTTGTAGGTTTTAGTTTAGGCACGGAGGCCTGTCTGCCTCTGTTTTGGAATAGCTGAAGAAAACCTGGGAAGGTGGTCAGGGTGCAGGGCGCGGAGGAAGAGCCCTGCCACTAGGGTTGGGGTCGGCGGGCTTCACTTCTATTTGAAGGAGATTTCTGCTCTGTGGGCTTCGGCACTGCCCGTGGGCCGCACAGGTGGGGCTCTTGGTCCACTTGGTTTATCTCCTACTTGTCTCTCTTCCTGATGCCTCTGCTTCCAACCTGCTGCTCCTTTAGAAACCAAAAGAAGTAAAAGAGGGGGAAAGAAGTTTACTATCAGTTGATAAAAATGCCTATCAAGCTCATAAGGTAGCTCCTTGGTCAAGTTAATATTTCATTATTCATTTAGAGCAGGAGTCTCAAACTCAACTCAGCATGTGGGCCGCAGAGCAAGATCACAGCAATTCAGCGGGCCGCACTAGGTCTACAAAAGGCAACTGTTACGCAACACTTTTCTCACTGCAGTTGAAAACAAAAAAAAATCAGTACAACAAACACAATCGTACATGCAGTTTACTCAGTGTCACAAAACGACCAGAAACTGTAGTTCGCATCACAACTGCTGTTAACTAAGCTAATATCTAGCTAGGATGCTAGAGAAATGAAAAGTACAGGTAGGCCCCTAGCTTACTTAATTTTATCCAAAATATTTTGAACTTCGTGGATTAATCTGCGGGCTGCACAAAATTGTTTGGCGGGCCACGAGTTTGAGATCCCTGGTTTAGAGGGTATCTTTGAGCTTCAGAGTTAGCTAATTAAGAATATAATTTTGGAGACTCACTTTTTCACTCTCCAGATCCCCTGAGTTTATTCCTTCGGCTCCACTTCCATATTCAACCCCCCACGTCAATATTTTTGTAGTCCTTGAAGCTCAGAGCTTCGGCCTCCAAGGATCTAGCCCTGAAATGCCCCCTGGTGGCTGGAGTGGGAAAAGGCATGATGGAGGAGGGGGAAGAGGCTAGGCAGATACTTGGCCTCTTCTTTTCAAATACATCATTTTAGTTACCTCTAATACCAATACAACTAGTCTCAGTGTGAACCAGCTCCAAATAAGTTAGATGACCACTGCTCACTTTGGGGTTATTATGCAATAGGGCTTCTTTCCCTTTTCTTGCTTTTTAGTTTTCTTTGGTCTGATTTTTGTTTCTACTGATACTGTATTGACCAGAGCCTCTGTAACAGTACTTAATATCCCTGGGGTGAGTGAGGTCCCCCCCCCCCCCCCCCCCCCCCCCCCCCCGCTCTCTCTGACTCTCTCTCAAACACACACAGAATGGGAGTTGGGGACTGTACTTGTTGTCACCTCATGTGCTGGTGTGAGCAGTGCTGGGTGGGCTGTGATTTTTTTTATATTTTTATTTTTTTTCATTTTTCTGAAGCTGGAACAGGGAGAGACAGTCAGACAGACTCCCACATGCGCCCGACCGGGATCCACCCGGCACGCCCACCAGGGGCGACGCTCTGCCCACCAGGGGACGATGCTCTGCCCATCCTGGGCGTCGCCATGTTGCGACCAGAGCCACTCTAGCGCCTGAGGCAGAGGCCACAGAGCCATCCCCAGCGCCCGGGCCATCTTTGCTCCAATGGAGCCTTGGCTGCGGGAGGGGAAGAGAGAGACAGAGAGGAAAGCGCGGCGGAGGGGTGGAGAAGCAAATGGGTGCTTCTCCTGTGTGCCCTGGCCGGGAATCGAACCCGGGTCCTCCGCACGCTAGGCCGACGCTCTACCGCTGAGCCAACCGGCCAGGGCCTCAGGCTGTGATTTTATAGGCAAGCTGATGAGCCATTCTCTTGTCACTTCCACTGCTGCTCACTGGCCTTCCAGGTATGAGTGTGCCATCTAACTGGAAACCTTCTGTTGTCCGAGGGCCACCCTTTCTCCTTCCCGGTGTGACTGAACAGAGTGGCCATCTGCAGAGCCCTGCAGCTCCGTCGGGTGCCCAGCCTGCCAGCCCTCTGACTCAGAGGCGGCATCATCAAAAAGCTCAAAAAGGGATGGTAACCTATTGACCGTTTTTGATTTGGTGTGTTTTGTCAAAAAGGTCACTTTCTGAAGTGACGATAATCTCCCCAGGTGGAAGAAGACATGAGATTCAGTGTCCTGGTGTGTGAAGATGGTAAAGCACAAACTGGCTCAGTGTTAATTTCCTGTGGGCTCTCATCTGATGTGAATATGTAGAATTAGGATGGAAAGTTCACTTTCAGGATAGAGTCAGTGTTTCATGGTGAGCTTAGGTAGAAGCAGGGGCATATCCAGTTTCTGTTTTGGAGGCCCCATTTGGCTTGTGTAACAAGTGCTTGGGGTGTGCGCTTTGGGATGAAGTGTTGCTCTTTTTCTCTCTCAGCTGAACCTGGCACTGCCCTGTTTGTGGCAGATTCCAGAATCTCCCGAGATCATAGCCAATGTAGTTCATGGAATGTATGGTGAACCCTACAGAAGCAGGACTGCCTCTCTAGGACATTTCTTTTTATTTTATTTTATTTATTTTATTCATTTTTTAGAGAGGCAGGGGTGGGTTGGGGAGAGAAGGAGAAAGGTAAGGGGAGAAGTAGGAAACATCAACTTTCATATGTGCCTTGACCCGGCAAGCCCAGGGTTTTGAACTTGCAATGTGAGCATTTCAGGTCAACACTTTTATCCACTGTGCCACCACAGGTCAGGCACAGACATTTCTTATAAATTAGAGATACCATGGACTTTGTGATAGGGAAATCGTGACAATTGTCATCACATTTTAACATGAGAGGTTGAACTTTGAAATCTTGGTCTATCCCACCGGCTCAGTGAATCTCTGTTATTTGAACACCCTTCAGGGCCAGTACAGCATGTGGACATGCAGGGCTTGATTTGAATTGAGTCACATAAGGGATGCTTCTTGCATTAAGACATGATTTACTTTAAATGATAAATGTAGTTTAATCTAAATTTAGCAAGAGGAAACTATTTCATTGCATTCATTTACAAAATTTATTTAGAAAGGGATAACATGGGAATATTGAAAACATTGCTTTTGCTTTCCTTGCTTTTATATGGTTCGTATTTATTATCTGCAACTTAAAAAGTCTTTGTCTCTGAATATGAATGGGACAGAAAGATCTGAGAAACCTTGAATAATTTGTTTCCAACTCTCTTATATAGTCTAGTGCAGCGATTTTCAACTGGAGTGCTGCGAAGGCAAACAGGTGTGCCACAAGAATTTTTTTATTTACTTTTTTAGATTTTATTTATTCATTTTTATTAGAGAGAGAGGGGAGAGAGAGAGAGAGGAAGAGATAGAGAGAGAACAGGGGGAGGAGCAGGAAGCATCAACTCCCATATGTGCCTTGACCAGGCAAGCCCAGGGTTTTGAACCGGCGACCTCAGCATTTCCAGGTCGACGCTTTATCCACTGCGCCACCACAGGTCAGGCCACCACAAGAATTTTTAAAACATGCAATACCTGACTACTTAATCTTTTCCCTCAGATTGTCAAATAAAAACCTATTAACAGCCAACATGGAAATAGCCTTCTGGTGTGAATGAATCAAAATTGTACCTATTTTTTTGTTGGATCGGCAAAATATAGATATATATTTTTGTGTTGCAGAATTTTAGTAATTAGTTTATGTGTGCCGTGAGATGAAATAAGTTGAACAATCACTGATCTAGTGGCATACAAACGTGGTTTCATTTGGGGATAGTAGTAGAGAAAAACGCATCATTAAGCTACTTGGAGAAAATTCAGACAAGTAGGCAAGAAAGACTCCCCTTCTGAGTTGTCTTTTGTAGACCAAGATAGGAGTAATTGAGCAGAATGTTTGGAATCTAGTAGGTCCTAGACTGGAGTCAGATAAAATGAGTTCTTGTCCTGCCTCCACCTCTAAGTAGCACTTTTCTTAAGGCTACGTTTCTGCTTCTGCAAAATGAAGGTTTGACCTGAATGGTTTCTGAGATCCCTTCTCGCTCCTGAATCTGCGACTCTTAGAACAGGGAACGAGGGAGGCAGATATACATGAGGAGCCAGTTGGTATTTCAGGAGTAGCTGACACATTTCCAAACAACACATACAAAGCGGACAGCCTTTGCACTTGAAATACACATATTGATCAACTTACGACCTATGCAACTTACGACCATTCGACTTTACAACCACAATCGCTAGCCACAACTGCTCTGCATCTGGCAGCGCAAGCGTTGCCCAGCTGGGCGTACGACAGTGTGGACCAGCTTCTGGCAGCAATACCATCTCCGTGTGCACCATTTCAACTGTTATCCCAGACTCGGTAAAGCAATTTGTGTTTTGTATCTTGGATATTTTTCATCAAACCCCTCCCAAGATGTCTACCAAAAGGAAATTGTCTTTGCAAATATTAAACCAGTTGTACTGGTCATATAGTGTTTTACTTAAACCTGACGAATGTAAAAATAAGAAACAAAATAGTGTAGAGATGATACAAATGGCATAAAATGAACAAAGAAAATTATGATATATAACAATTAAAGAAAATTATGATAAAATATGACTTAAAGATTTTTATAATATCATTTCACAGTACTGTACATATAGCCTACTCAACTTACGACCAAATCGTGTTACAACCAGTCTGTTGGAACCAATTGTGGTCGTAAGTCGAGCACTAACTATACAGCAAACGTTCAAGAGATAAACATTTAGCCTCCATTAACTACTTTCTTCTTAATTTCCGTTTAGTATACATGATCAATAATTTCCCTTTTAAAAAAAGTTTAATAACATTGATGAGGATGAAGGGAGAGGGTGGAGTCAAATGAGACTCGTGACCCACCTGCACTGTCGCCATTCCAATGGGAAGGTGGTTTTGTCCAGGGTACGGGGACGCCGCGTCAAAGACTTATGCTTCAGTACTCAATTGAGGCTAAGGCACTTTAGTTACATTTTAACATCTCAGAAATGCATGGTATGCTGATTTAATTGGAAATCTGCTTTTCCTTTCTTGGTGGCAAATAATGATGTTTCTTACCTTCAACGGCATCTTATATCTGATGAAATACAATTCTAAGAGGGAAAGCGAGATTTTTTTTTTTTAACTAAACAAGGCTGAGTGACTTCTTTACTTCATTGCTGACTGATGCTGTGAATGTCCTTTTCTTTCACCTTGAAGCATTTGTATTGCCTTAGGACTGCAACTCGTGGACAAAGCTCCCCCTCCCAGAACTCTGCACCTAGTGCCCATTGAGGAAGGAGAGAAGTACATTAATGCAGATACAGAAGGAATATTCTGAAACTAATTTAGCAACTTCCACTTCTTGGCTTTTATGACATTTTTCTTTCTTGACTTACTCCAGTTACCTTCAGCCAGAAATTCCAGATATCTTTTGCAAAGGAAGGTCAAGGGTCTTTGCCAGTTTCCAACTGGATCTTTTCTCACCTAGACCAATATTACTCAAAGTTGACAGGAAATCACTGAAACTTTCCCTTTTTTCACGTACACTTAGAGTTTGTCGATACTTTAGAGATCTTTGAATCCCTCATTTCACAACCGAGCAGGCGGAGGTGCAGTGGGTCCCTTGTCCGGGGGTTCCTGGAGAGGTTGTACTCACTCTGCCATTCTTGCCACTGAGCTTCGTGCAGTATAAGAAAAACAGAGGTGACTACAACACAGGTATTCTGTGCGCCTTTTGTTTGAGTTTCTTAATGTTACACTTGTATTTATATGAGTGAATATAGTTGGGGTCTTTGGTTTGTGTCTCTGAATGCTACATTTCTTTTTCTGCCTGCTACTCTTTTAAATTTATAGGTGATTTAACAAGGGACAGAAGCGAAACTTGTCATGTACAGGTGAATATATACCACATTAGGTGTGTTTTTCGTGAACTCTGGTTATTGAGCATGCTGAGGCACTAGTGCAGAGGTGGCGGCACATCTGGAGCTTACTTACAGTCCAGGTCTTTCAGTGTGAGCAGTCAGGACACATTGCATATTAATTTAACCCTTTGAGCAGTGAGTTCTTTTCATGCTCGCTGACCCCCAGTAGTGAGTTGTTTTTTTAACAAAATTAGTTCCAGTTACAATTTTATTAACTTAAAATCTTATTTGTTTGATAACCAATTTATGGAAATAAGAAGAACATACATTTGCCTTTTATTAATGTTGCCTTACACATGTGCGATCGTACTCTGGATGGTCAGGAGGCATGAAGACGTACATGAATGTTCATACTACTCACAAGGTTAATATCATATATAGCCACTTATTAAATTTTAATGTAAATAAAAATTTAATTTAAAAAGTTTCCAAGACACTTCACCCCATTAGCTTTAAAATTGATGGGATGAGGAAAGAGTTGAATCTGTTGTGAATTATTATATGATTAAAAAAAATAGGTATACAGGGTGGGGCAAAAGTCAGTTTACAGTTTTTTGTATGGAAAAAAATACAATAATAAATAAATAATAATACAAGAATAGGCCCTGCCGGTAGCTCAGTGTTGGCCTGGTGTATGGACATCCCAGGTTCGATTCCTGGTCAGAACACAAAGGAGAGTTGACCATCTGCTTCTCTCCCTTTCTCTCACTCTTCCTGCAGCCAGTGGCTCCATTGGTTTAAACATGGCCTTGTGCCCTAAGGATAGCTCGTTTGGTCCAAATGTGTCAGCCGCAGGCACTAACAATAGCTCAGTACTTGAGCATAAAGCTGAATAAACTGTTCCACAAAGAAAACAGCTCACTAAATGGTGGCTATTATTATATTTATAAACTGAAAGTAACTAGTGAAGCCCTAACTTTGACTATTGGGGACAACGAGCAGTATTTTTGAACGGCTCATTGTTTCTAAACATTTTAGGTCAAGTATTCTTAGTGAAATCTTTCATTTTGGTCTGATTTACAACTTTGGTAACATTAAATAGTCTTTGCAATTTCCTGTTGAGAAGATAGTCTCTTTCTTTTTCTCTCTTTTTGAGAGAGAGAGAGATTAACCTGTTGGTTCACTTAGTTGTGCCATTGATTGCTTCTCATATGTGCCCTAACTGAGGCACAAGCCATCGCTCTTGGGGTTGAGCCAGTCAGTGACTTTGAGATTGGAGACCCTATGATCAAGCCGCAACCCTGGGCTTTAAGTCAGTGACCTTGGCATTCCAGGACAGCACCACCAGCCAGAGCGCATGCTTTCTCTCTCTTAAAAATAGTTTTCTAAAGCCTAATTTCATGTAGAAAAAATATGGCATAGTAACATTAATTAAAAAGTTAGATGGTCTTTTTTCTAGTCTCTAGAGTAAAAGAAAGAATTAAAGTAATCTTTCTGGAGCTCCAAAGCTGCTCATTATGGCCAGAATTTGGCTCTCTGCCCCCTGGACGTGTTGTGTCTTAGTCTACAAAATAATACCAAATTCAGCATAGTATGGAATTACCCTTGATTTTAAATATTATAGCATTTATTAAACTGGTTTTTTAGATGTTCTTGCCCCAAGTAAAGTGCAGCTTTTCTCTTCAAAGGATGATTGATGTGGAAGACACATGGTTGGGACAATGGTAACATGATGGGGTTTGAAGTCATTCTTGATACAACCAGGTTGGCATGATCAAAGGCTATGGAATTTCAGTAGCTTCTTTGATAACTTTATGACGGTTGTTACAGTTAAATGTAAGCATAACTTGACTTAAAAAATCATTTGTTTCCTCTTGTGCTTGACTGTAATATTTTTCCTGATTGTAATAGGATAAAGTGAATTATTTTATTCTGTGTTCCAAGGAAAATAAGCCCATTAGGTAGTGGGCAGGTTTAGGGATTACTCCCAAGTGTGGCTTGTTTTACAGTTATCATGTTACATATAAGGTAAAGGGAAATGTCCAGATACACGTGTGTGTGTGTGTGTGTGTGTTTGAGAGAGAGAGAGAAAAAGAGTAATGTGTTTTTAAATTGAAACAAGAACTGCTGTCTCACCAGTTTTTTCCCATCTGTCCTCAGAGAAGATGCTTACTCTTTTGAATTCCCATTACCTCTCTACATTTTTAAAATATAATTCATAGTTTTATTCAAATTTTATAACTTGTTTCAATAATATCATACATAGCTAATTCTTTTCTTGTCCAGAATACAATTCATGATCATGGGTCATATTAATTGTTATTTTTCTTTACCTTTTGATCTAAAAAAGTTTTTATTTTATCAAGCTCACCAAATGGATCATAGACTATGGATAAGTCATAACCTATGGGTGGAGAACCACTTAATTAAAATGGTAATCTGAGATCTGATGACTGGTGGGTAGGCACTTTCTCTGAAAGTGTGAGACTCTGGGTTTTATAATCTAGTGATACCCAAGAGTTTCATGTCCCGGCTATTACTCAAGTTGGCTCTTCATTCTCCCTGAGAGCCACAGTAGTGAAAGGGCGGAGGCAGCTAGTCCTTGCTAAAATTCTCCCAACAAAGCTTAAGCTCTTAAACGACCACTTGAAAAAAATGGTTTCTGTAACATCTATTAAAATAAAAAACCCCTTGCTTAACTATTTTGATGGTGAAACTTCCATGCTTTGTTTCAGGTTAAAAGTCAGAGGCATACAGAGGTTCCCCACGGTAGTTTTCTCACAGGCAGCAAAGATGTGTCCACACAGGTTAACTGGACTGGCTCTGTGATAAGAATGAGTGACAATGGCATGTGCTGAAGTCAAGTCCGGGAAGGTGGTATGGGGTGTAAGATCTGCCAATGGAAAAGAAAAAGAAAGCCCTTTAACCACAAAATGCCATTTGGAAAGCCACAGTTCTGAATGGGTCATGGTTGAGAAACGGCATCTCTGATTGCTTAGATTTGAGCAGGAAACAGAAAAGTGACCAGCTTTGAGCTGTGATAAGAAGAGTTCTGTGAAAAGAAGTCAGATGGTTGATTCTAGGTCTGCTTCTGACTTGAGCATTTTAGTCTAGGTGCAAGCCTCCCCAAAGCCATACCTTCTCGCAAGCCTCAGTATGCCTCCTGGTAAAACGACACGGCTCCTTTCCCTGACTTCCATGTCTTTAAAAAATATAAAGTAACACATGAATACATTCTTCAAAATTTGTGCACTCAAGTATATTGCATAAAATATAAAGTATAAAAAGGATAACTGTACTGCATTTATAGGTAAGTTGGCAAGAATTTAGGAAATTTCTCTTCCTCCTATCCGCTCTACCTCCCATTTCTAAATATTTACTTCCGTGGCTACAGTAAAGTTTTACACTTTTAAAAATGTTCTTATTGATTTTATTCTGAAGAGCTTTTTTAAAAACAAGATTTTTATTATAATTTTAATTAATTAGCTGATACATAGGAAAATTGGTGCTTTTCTTGTATATTGATATTACTAGCCCTAACATTATGGAACTTTCTTAACTAGCCTCTGGTAGTTTCTCTTTCTTTCTTTTTTCTTTTTTTAAGTTTGGATATTATAGAAAGAAAATCATTACATCATTACAAGTACTCAAAGTGTTTCTTTGAGTATCTTTTCAGTTTATTTCCCTTGTGCCGATATACTGGCAGGGACCTCCAGTGGATTGTTAAAAGAAGAATGGGGATGCAGGTCACCTTGGCCTTTTCTGAGTTGAGCAGAGAATCTTCTAGTGTTTCACCACTCAATAAATAAGCTTCTCATAGATTGAGAAAACTTTCTTATGATCCATGACCTTATAAGATGAATGTGTGTGTTTTCAAACTACAGCTATATGTATATACATATAATAATTTAAAACTTTTAAGTCATACTAAAAACAACTCCTGAGATAAACCCTGCTGTGCCTTTTTATATAAAAATTATATATTAGTTTCTATTTTTACACATTTATATTTCATCAACAATTTTCTATAAGCTAGCAAATCAGGGTTTAATGCAAAATGGAAACCAGGGCTTATCTCAGAAATTTTGCGGCTCGTTCAGTACGACCCATGTTGTCCAGGGATTTTGTTCCGTGTTCTATCTGCAAAGTAGCCTGTTATTTTCTTTTCTGTTTAAGTAGCCTAGTTGACATCTCACCGTAATGCTGCGCATGTCCAATGCAGCAGGAAGTTTTCCTTTGTCTTGCTGTACCTTAAAATAGCTTATGTGTGACAGAAATTTTTGATATTTGCAAGAAATTGCCTGGCACTGGTTCTTTAGAACTGTATTTTTTACTGATTTTTAAAATTTCTAAGTAATGTATGTCCATTGTAGTGTATATTGTCTTAGGAAAAATCCATATTTAGACTTCATATTTTATTGCATAAATTATACGTACATTTCTGTTACCTTTAAAAACTCCTTATTTATAGCTTAGATTTTTATCCAGATATAGTTTATAATCTTGTAGATTTGTTGTCTTCTTTAATTCTCTTTGTCTTTATTCCTTCTCTCAGATTTGCCAGAGATGTGGGTTTTTTTGGTCTTTCAAAGAACTTACTTTTGGTTTTATTGATAAACTATTGTACATGTTCTTATTTCATAAATTTCTTTTAAATTTATAATTCAATCATTTAGTATTTTGAACTTATATATATTTTTTATTTATGCTTTTTTGTATTGTATATAAAATTTTTATCTTTACATATTTAACCTGCATTTTTAGGCTACTTTTCAGTCGATTACTGCCCTTTGCTGCATCCCATAGAATTGTCTATATAATGCTACTATTGTCATTGATTTGTGTTGGTTTAAATGTCATTTTAAAATTCTATTTAGTTCAGGAGTAATTTAAAACACTTTTAAAATTTCCACTTTAATGAAATGTTTTCATGGTGGTAGTGTGACTATGTTTTTGTTTTTAATTTTATTACATTTCTGGTGAGCAGTGTCATGGGTATTTCCTGCTCTGAGTGATTAGTGAGAATTTCTTTGTGGCTTCATTCACTATTTTAACATTCCATATGCCTTTGAAAAGAATGACACTCAGTTTTCTCTATTTTAATATATAAAACAATATCTTATTTTCAGTCTACTTGCTTTACATTTTTGAGAGCTTTGTTCTAGCCTTCCACTTGATTATGGATTTATCAGTTTCTTGTGTATTCACATTTTTAAAGTACACCTCAAAGCTATGTCATAAATAAACAGTAGAAGTTCATGAATATTTTCTAATTTTTGGTGTGGTAGACATTTCATCATATTCAGTGTTCTTATTTTTGCCTTTTAATTTGGCCTTGATTGGCTTTTTGTTGATAATGTGGCTAAATATGCTTTCTTTTTTTTTTTTTGGTAAATGTATCTTACATACATTTTATATCATTTTCTTTTCATATTCTGTGTGTTTAATTTTTGGTGGTCTGTTATACACAGCATTTAGCTTTACATTTTCCTAGCCTAATGTGACAGCCACTGAAACTTAATTTGAATATAACCTAAAAATAAACTCAACAGAATAAGGTTACATTTATAGTCATTAAAATACATTGAACGTATTCTTGCCATGTTAACTTTTATATGTCCCAAGTATTCTTTTTTTAATATCTTTCCTTTCCTTAGCTTGATCTCTGGCTTTTGTTTTATATCTTTGTGGTACTTTTCCCCTAATGGTGGGAGAATTACATATCTTACTTTTTTATCATAAAGAATTTTTTTTTTAATTTTTAAGTTACATATTATTAAAATTATATTTTCCTAGTAAAATGTAGGTCAGTATCTGTATGTTTCCTGAATAAGATAAGAGTGGTTCTTAAACTCTATTTTGCTGCGACCCTTAGCACATACTTTATTCCCCAGTTTCTGTTTCTTTTTTACCTTCTATGTTGAGATCTGTATACTTCCTCCTAGAGTTTTCTTTTTTTTATCACACCAACAATTACATAGACACTACTCTAAGGTTTCTTTGCCACATCCTACAATTTCTTGTAGATCACACCCCCCCCCCCATTTTTGCTTATCTTTGTCATTGTCTGGTTGTATATCCTTATGTAATTTTTTAGAATTGTGGAGGTAAATATACATTTTTAGAATTCACTCATTTTCTATATTGTCCTTATTTTGACCTACTCTTTGAGTTCAATTTCACTAGATATGGAATTCATATTTTCAAGTCACTGTGTCCCTTTTTAAATTTCATCTTTGTCTTAGGCTGTCTGGCAGATCCAAGTATGGCGTCTTGGTTAAAAACTGATTGTTCCATCAGACATCCTCCCGTTTGATGTATTGACCATGGGATTGGAGAATACTGTACGTGGCTTTTTCCTTGCCCTCTTCTGGCTGGGCTTATGGTATATTATCCTCCCATGATAGAGTCAATTCATTTACTTTTAGCTTTGAAGAGCAATTCAAATTTTTAATTCACTGAAGTACTTTTTCTTATTTTTTAGCCCTTATATGTATAGCTGTTCTAAATCTACCACTTGCACGCGCGCACACACACACACGTGTGTACTGTGTGCAATCATTTATGAGTTGTTAGGTTGGAGGGAGAGTAGACATATGTTCATCATCCCAAGTCAGCCTTCCTACATAGAATTTTTTTCAACTTTTTTTCATTGTGATAAAAAGCACATATAAAATGTACCGTCTTAACCATTTCTAATTGTATAGTGCAATAGTGTTAGTTATATTCACATTGTTAGGCAGCTAGTCTCCAGAAGATTTTCATCTTGCAAAACTGGACCTCTGCACCCATGAAACAACAGCTCCCCTTTACCCCTCCTTCCTAGCGTCCACCAATCACTATACTTCTTTCTGTCTGGATGAGTTTGACTACTGTAGGGTACCTCATGTAAGTGGAATCATATGCTGTTTGTCTTATTTCATTTAGTGTAATGTCCTTGAGGTTTTTCCATGTTGTAACATGTGTTAAATTTTTCTTCCTTTTTAAGGATGAGTAAAATTCCACTGTATCTACATACTACATGTTGTTTATCTGGGTTTTTTTTTATCTTATAGGGTTCTGATTCTTTTTTATTTTTTTATTTTTATTCATTTTAGAGGAAAGACAGAGAGAGAGAGAGAGAGAGAGAGAGAGAGAGAGAGAAAGGGGGGAGGAGCAGGAAGCATCAACTCCCATATGTGCCTTGACCAGGCAGGCCCAGGGTTTTGAACCGGCGACCTCAGCATTCCAGGTCAACGCTTTATCCACTGCGCCAACACAGGTCAGGCATATCTGTTCATTCATTGATCAACACTTGGGATTGCTCCCCTCTCTTGACCATTGTGTTGCTATGAACAAAGATATGCCTGCATAAAATTGTATGCTTTCTAAATGCATAAGTAGAGTACAGAAGGGGACACTGATATTATCCTCATTTTATAAATTACAAACCTAGAAATTCAGAGTTATTTTATCCATTTATTCTTTCAATTATTTATCCATTGATCCTACTGCTGAATTAGTACTGACTGACTATCTGCTATTATAAATATTACTAGATGCCATTGTTACAAAGACCCCAAGTTCTAGGATCTTACAGTTGAGGGGAGAGGCAAGTGGAGACTTGAAATCATAATTTCAGCGTAGGGTGATTTTCAGCATTATGCACGCATGAGACATGTGTTGAGTGCAGAGGAACATGGGGAGAGGCATCTCCATATCAGACTGATGATTGGGGAGACTTCGTGGCTGAAGCATTGTCGTTTTTTGAAAATCCTCCAGCAAATGGAGACATGTAACTGCTGTTCTCCCCTACCTAGTGCAGTGCCTGGCCCCTGGCTGTTGCATTTCAGAGAAGAAAAGCAGGAATGAATGAACAATTAGTTTTCTGACTCTCACTATGGCACTCGTTTTGCTCTAATACACTTTCTGACAGGCTGTTCATGTGGATCATTTCTGTACTCCTCTAAGCAACTCCACTGACAGGTGGTATTATCATCTCCATTTCACCGATGAAGAGGCCAAGGCTAGAGGAAGCTGGGTAACTTGTCTAAGAAGACTTGGACCCTGGTCCCTCTACCTCACCCTAAAAGCAAGAGTCTTCGTGGCTCTCTGGCTGCTTCACCCAGATTCTTTTGGTCTCTATTTCCAAACTCTTTCCTGCTCTCTGGACATCCTGTACCTGTTGAGACCAAGGATCCACTATTCTTGCAGGAACTAGAACATTCTGACCCTGGCGGAGGTATTCTAAAGCACAAACTGGCCAGATTCAAGGGTAAAAACAAAACCTCATGGGACCTCAGTAATACCAAGAAAAGCTGGTCAAACCACGTATAAGTAAGATGTGACACTGCCTTTCTATGTGATTATTTGTGTCGGAATTACGTTGGTCATTCAGATCTGAATCAGGACAGGCAGTGCCACTTAAAATGCTTCATTCAACACAAAGATTATAAGTAGAAAGGAAACATTTCTTCCCAAAACCAGTATATAGCATATTACAGAATAGAGTCACAAATTACTTATAAAAGAAAACACATTTTAGGATTTACCCTTTACATACTTACATTCTGTCTCTTACTCTTGTGTTTGTGTTCATTGTTTTCCAATCTAGTAACTGGCCCATTGGCAATATTCTCTTTGTCTGATCCATATTTTCTTAGTTGATCGTTTCCTGCAGATTTGGTGTATTTTACTCCTGTCAAGACACTCTCATCTTTTTCTTCACATTTTCAGGCCTAATTATATCTCTCTGAGCTCTAAATTTTGCTAGACAGTTGTCATTTGAAGTAACACACATTCAGTGTGCCCTAAAATCCTGTTTGGGAAAATGAATCACACAGTGAGAGGCCCACTACGAACTAGGAGGCCCGTTAGGAGGGCACACTTAGAATGTCCTAGGTGATGACTGAGGCTCTTTGCTTAGTTGATTGAATGCTCCTCTTTTAAAACCTACAGTTGAGTTGGGGGGTCAGTATGTGCTTATTGTAGGGAGAATTGCTCCTTGACTAAAGGAACTCCTCACCCAGAAACCCAGTGCCTCTGCAGCACAAAGGGAGACCAGGGTGGGCCCAGAGGTCTGCGGGGTGGGGGGTGGGGGGCAGGAACTTCCTTTTGATCCATTGCAGTATGAGTGAAGAACCTTCGATGTTCTGAGAGCTAGAAATGCACAGCTCCTTTCTCCTGCAGATTGACAGGTTGATGTTTGAGCAGCCGCCAAATAACCCAGTTTAGTGAACTGCTGAATTTTGACTTTTGTAAACATTTAATGAATACATTTTTATTTATGTCAGTGTAAAAAAATCCAGCTGCTCGATTTTGCCCTCAAATATCTTTTTTTTTTCCTTAATGCCAAAATCAGAGTATTTAAATATTCTAAAATTTCTGGTGAACACCTGTGCAGGTGTGAGGGCAGTATGGATTCGGAGGGGGAGTTGATGAGGTTGATTGCTTTATGTACTTGCTGGGAATGTGTGCTTTTTGTGAGGGGCTGAGCTGTGCTCCCTGACTGTCCACGGACCTCAGTTACTCTGCCTCTGACTTTTAATCTACAAGCATCCTGGCACAGGGGCAAAAGGATGAATTTATGGACTGGTCCTCCGGTCAGGTGGGACTTATGGTTCTTTTTCTGACCATCTGCTTGACCTTTAGTATATCAAAGGGCTTTGTCTCTATGCCAGTTTTTAAAATTCTGTGACTCTCAGAAAGGGACAGAGTATGAATGTTAGAGGAATCCACGGCTTTTTTCCTCACTGCTCAGGCAGCATTCTGAGTCTTAATCTCTTTCCTTAAGTTTAAAAATATGTGTAATCTGTTTCACTGACATGTTAAACTTTTAGAGCATTTTTTGAATTGAATTTATTGGTGTGATATTGGTTAACAAGATCATATAGGTTTCAGATGTAAAGTTTGAGAATACATCATCTGTACATTGTGTTGCATGGTTACCACCCCAGGAACCGAGTCTCGCTCCGTAGCTCAGTGGCTCTCTTTCTTGGGGGGAACTCTCCCCTCCCTGAGAAATCAGCCTGGCGGAATGCAATTGCCCCACCCTGAGGATAGGACATTTTTATTAGGGAAATTTTAAGTTCATGAAAAATAGAGAACATTGCAAAATTCTCTACCATGTATCCATCATCCAGATTCAACAGATGCCATTCTTTCCACAATCTCTCTTCTATTAGCATCCCTTCTACTTTGTTTCTGAAACATCTTAAAGTAAATCCCAGACAGCATATTATTTCACCTATAAAAATTTCAAGAGCATCTCTAACAAGTAAGCCCTTTCCTTTGTTTTTCATGGCCATGTGTCAGTATCACACCTAGCAAAACTATCAATAATACTTTAATAGCATACTGAAGTTTTCCCCAGGTGTCTTGCAAATCTCTTTTTTACAGTTGACATTTTGAATTGAAATCCAAACAGGTTCACATGTAGAATTTGATTATCCTGTCTTATAAGGCTTTTTAAAATCTGTAACTTTCCTCATCCCTTCCCCTTTTAAAATAATAACTGGGTCATTTGTTTTCTGTGTGATATCCCCAGTCTAGATTGGGATCATTCTCTTGTAATATTATAGTTGAATCTAAAGCTTTCATAAAATGTAGGTTCTATTTTTTCATGGATTATCTTATTTACATTCTTTGCTGTACATCAAGAGATAAATGATACTTGGTCATTCTCTCTTTGTGATACTCAGATTGATCAGGGAATTCATGTGCTGTGGTCTGCTCCCCATTGTAAAGTTTCCTGTCCTCTGTCACCTGCTCGTTTTAGGATCTATTGATTATTTTATTGGGGGATACAGAATATTCAAGACAACTTAACTTAATGAAGTTTTTCCTCATTAAGTCTTACCTGAAGTGTGATAATCTATAATTCATCCATTTTGCATATTTTTACAGTTTTTCATTGTATTTTACATTCTTCTTTGTGAACATACAGGATGCCTTTCAAACCTACTCTACTAACTTGCTTATTTGTTCATGTTTTCTTGCATATCCGTAAGTGAAACTCACATTGTACTGTGGTTTATACCAGTGCTTAGAACATATAATGCTGTTGTGGAAGGAATAAACTTATGAGTTGTACACGGTTTCTAAAGAATAGGAGCCTGACACTTGACTGAGCTATGAAAACTTCTTGGTATGTTATAATTTCCTCAAAACCTTTAGCCAGTGTTGACATTTCAAGCAAAGGAATAGAAGCTTCAAGAGCTGTGTTGTCTGTCCTAGCAGAAAGAGGGAGGATCACAGATAGGTTGGTGGGTATTTGGATGGGACAGTATACAAACTAACAAATAAATGTAAATACATAAAATATATGTGTATACATAAACACACACACACACACACACACACACACACACAGCTGGTCTATTTCAGGTTGCCCCTACAATTTTAGATCTATTGCTACAAAACTTTAGAGTCTTGGTGTTAAATGTGGGACCCCCAGTTCAGAGTGAAGATCACACTGGGTCCTGAGGGAGGTGAGTCTTCACCTCTACTACCTGAATGAAACTTGAAGGTTTGTATTTACTGTATTTTTCGCTCCATAAGATGCACCTAACCACAAGACACACCTAGGGTTTTAAGGAGGAAAATAAGAAAAAAAAAATCTGAACCAAATGGTATGTTAATATATTTAATAAAATGCCGTATTTTTCACTCCATTAAGACGCACGGGCACTTTCCCCTCCACTTTTGGGGGGGAAATGTGTGTCTCATGGAGGGAAAATACAGTAGGTTACATAAAGCTGCCTTCCAGTCTGCCCTGTGGGGCGCAGTGGGTAAGGCACTGACTGGAACCTCGACATCACCAGTGCAGGTCCCCGGGCTGGCCTGCTCAAGACATCTATGGGGGTTGATGCTTCCTGCTCCTGCCCCCTCTCTCTCCCTCCCTCTCACTGTCTCCTCTCTACAATGAATAAGTAAAATCTTAAAAAAAAAAAACTTTCTTCTAGTAGCAGTGAAAATTATGTGTCCAGTAAAGTAGTTTACATCCAAAACAACCAAAAAACGTTAATAGATATGATTAGCAGTTCTGAATATGAAAGTGCTCTCTAGGAGAGAAAATTAGCATATGGCAAGCAATAAGGAAAAGTCTCACACTGTCTTCCTATAAGTGATCTACTAGGTATCACGTTCAGATACACGTGATACTTGGGAGGCTAGGCGTGAACACTCTGAAAGAATTGAAAGTCGCTTTCCCTATCCATAGGTTTAGGTGTTGGCAGTGGCCCCACACGTGATTGAAGATGGTGTAGTAAATTCTCTTTCAAACCATGCCTTAAGGACTTGTAGGCCAGAGAACCCTGGAAGCCATGTATATTTTGGGATTCAGAAATTATTTGTGTCTTAGGAAGTTAATATGGTACATGTGACATGGACTCTGATGTAGCATCGAGTAATTAAATAGATAGTTATTTCTATAGCAAATGTGAGTATTCAATTAGGAGGACAAAAAAAAAGTATAGATATCCTCACATCAATTTGGTTAGGTTTTTTATTATTTTTTTTTTTAACTTTATTCAGGTTTTTTTTTTAGTTTTTTTTTTTAGAGAGACAGAGAGAGAGAGAGGAGAGAGAGAGAGAAGGGAGAGGAGCAGAAAGCATCAACTCTCATATGTGCCTTGGCCAGGCAAGCCCAGGGTTTTGAACCGGCGACCTCAGTGTTCCCAGGTCGACACGTTATCCACTGCGCCACCACAGGTCAGGCGGTTAGGTTTGTCACAAAACAACAAAAAGTATTCAGAGCTCGTAAAATATCAAAATTGAAGGGATTGTGGACCTGTAAATTAATAATAATAAAAAAAATTTAAATAACCATTTACCCTTCCTAGAGAAAAAAAAACCAAATAACAAATAAAGCAAATATTATTGTTGAAGGATTTCATATTTTTATTGTTTAAGCCCATCATATAAATTACTTCCTTCTTAGAGTTCATATAAGATTTAGCAATATAAAATAAAGAAGGCCTACCTACCTGGCTACAGAATATTTCGAGGCAAGTTCAGAAATGGTACCTCCCAACTAAAAAAACTTAGTTCTTCAACCTGTGTGTCTCCTGTCACACCTTGTTCAGCTGAAAGGCGGTGGAGCTCTGCGGAAAGGCCCGCACTGCTCCGGGGGCGCCGGGGGAGCTGTGCGGAAAGGCCTGCACGGAAAGGCCTGCACTGCTCCGGGGGCGCCGGGGGAGCTGTGCGGAAAGGCCCGCACTGCTCCGGGGGCGCTGGGGGAGCTGTGCGGAAAGGCCTGCACTGCTCCGGGAGCGCTGGGGGAGCTCTGCGGAAAGGCCTGCACTGCTCCGGGGGCGCTGGGGGAGCTCTGCGGAAAGGCCTGCACTGCTCTGGGAGCGCTGGGGGAGCTCGCTGACCCATGGAGCGAGAAAGGGCCTCGCCACCAGCTCTGCCCTGTGCTCTGTGCCGTCCATGGTCGATGGTCGTCCGCAACTGTTCTGCACAGTGGGCATGGCCGCTGATCTGGGAGGTCACTGAGGAAACCGCAGGGAAGCTGCCGCAGGAAGGGAGAGGTCTCTGCTACGGCCAGCCCGCTTCCCTATATTTTTGTAATGCACATTAGCAAATTATAAATAATGCCGTAATCTTTCTATGAAAAACTAAAATGAAAACCACTTTATCTTTTATACTTTTAAAAAGTCATCAAGTGGTCTTCTCCCTTTCATATTGATATTGAAAGGTTTGTTTCTAGTACTTGCTATAGAAAGCTCTCAGATAGCTGATAACTGCCCCGTGGCAGCCTCACCTGGGCCACGCAGACATGAATAAAATCAGATTTTTCTTTATCTTGCTATAGACGAAGTTGATGAAATAGTTCTGAAATGAAGGAATCTGTATTCTGCCCTCCCTACTATCTAAGATTTCTTGCAGAACTCTATGAAGTTAGAGTGTATTACATGTTATCTTACAACGAATGTAAGCAGTGGAACTTGCCAAAATAAGCAATAGTATACACTTTATCTTAGCCTAAAGGCCCAGAAGCAACAGAACCATTCTAATAAAATATCATGATTTTACTAAGGAATTATAGAGGAATTGTGGAGAATGGTTAAACCTGCAATTACTGTCTAGGCGCTAGTTTTTTTGTTTTGTTTTTGTATTTTTCTGACGTTGGAAACGGGAAAGCAGACAGACTCCCACATGCGCCCCACTGGGATCCACCCGGAATGCCCACCAGGGGGCGATGCTCTGCCCATCTGGGGCGTTGCTCTGTTGCATCCAGAGCCATTCTAGCGCCTGAGGCAGAGGCCATAGAGCCATCCTCAGCGCCCGGCCATCTTTGCTCCAATGGAGCCTTGGCTGCAGGAGGGGAAGAGAGAGACAGAGAAGAAGGAAAGGGGGAGGGGTGGAGAAGCAGGTGGGCACTTCTCCTGTGTGCCCTGGCCGGGAATCGAACCGGGGGCTCCTACATGCCAGGCCGATGCTCTACCACTGAGCCAACCGGCCAGGGCTTAGGTGCTAGTTTTTTAAAACATGCCTTTTCATTAAGTATAAATTTACCACATCATTTTATATTGATTGATCGATTGATTTAACAAAACTGCTAGGTTTTTCTAAGTTTTCAAAAATACCAAGTTGCCATGGACATCTTTGCACATATATTTTAGTATGCTTGTTCAACTTTATCCTTTGGGTAAAATTTTAAAAGTGAAATTTCAAAGTCATGCACTTTAAATTTTTTCTATACATTTTAAATTGCCTTCTAGAGCGTTCATACCAGTTTACATTCTCAGTAGCTATTTATGAAGGTAAAATTTCTCACTGCACCTGAAAGTTTGTCTTACTGTCGTTTGCCAAATATCTTTCATATGCAGGGGTGGACGAAGTAGGTTTGGAGTTGTTTGCGTGCAGAATGTATTATTTATTTGTTAATTATTATATTATTTATTTGCATTATTTACATACAAATAACTGTAAACCTACTTTTGCCCACTCCTGTATTTATTGCCAATTTTCAAATTTATTTTTTTCTGTAACGGAATGGTTTGTGTTCTTTACCAGCCAATCTAGTTTATTTCTTATTGTAATCTAAGAGTTTCTTATTTATTAAAGGTATTTATCTTTTCTTTGAACTATTTGTTGCGAAGTTGTTATCAAACTTTTTTTATGGCTTTCTTAGTGTTTAAAAGAAAAACGTGTAGCCATAGGTTTCTGTTTCTTTAATTTTCTACGCCTAGATGTTATTGCTAACAAAGGTCTTCTCTACTTAAAATTTTTTGAAAAATTGCTTATTATATTCGTTTGGTTTTATGTTTTAACATTTGCATTTAAATACATTATGGCATGAAATGTGAAGTAAATACCTAATGTTTTTTCTTTAGAGCAAATTTTACTATTATTTATTGAAGAAATTTTTGTTTCCTTATTGATTTTTTTGAATGATGCATTTCTTATAAATCTTTTTAGACTTCCATTGCTATGTCTGTCACTGCTGGCAGTAGTACCAAACTGTTTTAATTAATTTGCTAATATAAATATATATATTTTATATTTATATATATACACACAGAGAGACACATATGCATATATGTAAGTCTATATAGTAGGTTTTCCCAACCTCTTTGTAAAAGTATTTCTTAGCTTTAATTATCATGCATTTAGTTTTTCAGATAAAATTTAGAATTATATTAGAATTTCATGTTCTCCCTGTCCCCACTTATTTTTCTCTATTTGGCATTGTATTTGTATTTGCCAAAAAAAAAAGTGTATTTTAATTTTGAGTCGTTGGTTTAATTTTACTCAAGTACTTTTTGGCAGAATATTTGTATGAAAAGCAAAGTATTTTGGCTCATTTAAAAACTGATCTAGCCTGACCAGGTGGTGGCGCAGTGGATAGAGCATCAGACTGGGATGAGAAAGGACCCAGGTTCGAGACCCCGAGGTCGCCAGCTTGAGCGCAGGTTCATCTGGTTTGAGCAAAAGCTTACCAGCTTGGACCCAAGGTCACTGGTTCGAGCAAGGGGTTCCTCGGTCTGCTGAAGGCCCGTGGTCAAGGCACACATGAGAAAGCAATCAATGAACTGAGGTGTGGCAACGAAAAACTAATGATTGATGCTTCTCATCTCTCTCCGTTCCTGTCTGTCTGTCCCTATCTATCCCTCTCTCTGACTCTCTCTCTCTCTCTGTAAAAAAAAACAAAAAAAAAAAAAACTGTGAGATTATTTTGGTGCTTTAGAAGTGTTTGTGTTGCAGACTACTGTCATGGTTTTTGTTAAACTTGCTCATGAACTAGTTCAGATAATTAGTGTCGTATACTCAAAATCTAAATATATTTATAATGAGCAATTATGAGAATACTTAGTAAACTATATGCCTGTCCTACATCCTTGACGGTAGAGTATAGATGGGTACCAATGCTCTACAATTATTATCAGGAAACTTCAAAATTACAATTCTGTTCTAAATCTGTGAAGTTAGTTGGTTACTCATTGTTATAATATAAACATAAAGGTTGAAAGGTGCTTATAAAATGTGTGTGAGAATATTGAGTAAACTGAGAGATTAGTGACTGGTTAGTTCAGGAAGGATTTACTCGAGTGAGTTTTGAATGGGATTTCAAAAGAGGGACAGGTCATTGTTTCAGTGGGAGAGTAGCGGAGGTCAAGGCTGGGAGTCTGAAGCTGGCAGTGGCTGCTGTGAGGGAAAAGGCAGTTGGAAGAAGCATGGCTTCCACGTGACTCTCACTGTCCTTAGGCCAAGTTGACGGCGGTTCTGCATCCCAGTGCCTAGAACAGTGGCTGGCTCACAGTAGGTGCTCAATGCAGCCCAGGGGACTAAATGTGTGGGAGAAGAGAGAGCAGGCCTGGAAGGTGGATTAGGTGGAATTGCCTGTGGGTGGAGTCGGAGAGGGGGGCTGTAAGCTCTGAAGGTTTCTCTGCTGAGAGGAAAGGAGCAGCCGGGCTTCAGAAAGCTAAGTTCTGACAGCAGCATATGATAAATGAACCTTCAGGGTGGGTCAGGGTGGAGGGAGGGGTGATGGGTGCAGATGACCTTCCTAAAATTTTGTGGCGTGTCTATCGTGGCAATAATTGAACTTTGAGGATGTACCCTATAAAGACACTATATCTCCATCCTAGAAAAAGTCAGCCAATGATGGCCTGGAGCTGGATTTAGCCCGCAGCATATTTTATTTATTTATTTATTTATTTATCATTATTTTTTGTATTTTTCTGAAGTGAGAAGTGGGGAGGCAGACAGATGCCCACATGCTTCATTAAAACAAAAAGAAACAAAAACTAAAACTTAAAACTTGATCCTTTATAGATAAGACACACATATCTTTCCCTCAAAAATTCTGCAGCTTCCTAATAATTCTCTACACACTTTAAAATATATTTAAGGACTCAGCATTTGTCAAGTCTGCAAATAAACCAGTTGTGTGTCTGTATAAACACACTGACCAGGATTCACCCACCATGCCCACCAGGGGGGATGCTCTGCCCATCAGGCAGTTGTTATTACTTTGTTGCAACTGGAGCCATTCTAGCACCTGAGGCAGAGGCCATGGAGCCGTCTTCACCGCCAGGCTTTGCTCCATTGAAGCCTTGGCTGCAGGAGGGAAGGAGAGAGATAATGGAGAAGAGCAAGGGTGGAGAAGCAGATGGGTGCTTCTCCTGTGTGCCCTGGCTGGGAATCAAACCTGGGACTTCCACATGCCGGGCCGACGCTCTACTGCTCAGCCTACCAGCCAGGGCCAGCCCACAGCATGTTTTTATAGATGAAGTTTTATAGGAGCAGAGCCCCACCTGTTTATGTACACAGTATGCGTGGCTGATTGAGTATGCACCAACAGAGTGGAATAGTTGCAACAGAGACCTTATGTTTGGCAAAGACTAAAATGTTTACTATCTGGCCCTTTAAGAAAATATTTGATGACCTCTGTCTTAGAACATTGTTCTTAGTGATGCCATTCTGGAAACACTAGCCTAGTCAGAGTAAGAATATATTGGCATATCAATAGCCTAAGAGAGTTTAGGCCATATAACTTCCTTTGAGGAAATATACCAAAAATTTGGATTGTGTTAAAGCTCAGTTTTTAAGCCATTGCCTTAATTATCTTACTCCTATCTCTAGTCTACAATGGCTATTTCTGTGGCTATAAGTCCACTGAACTGCATTGAGCTGCTACTACTTTTTAAACCTTCTGAGCCAGCCTACTCTCCATAGTTAAGAAACTAGAATTCGGATGCTAAATATCAAGTTAAGACTTCTTGCCATCTATTAAGGCGAGTAATTTCTCAGCCAGCTGTTTTAATTTCTTCTAGCGAGTTCTCTATTCTGTGTTCCCCAGAAAAACTGTTCTTTTTTAAAACTCTCCACGAACCATCCCTCTTGTCCTCACTGTGTCTTTGTTCCTCTTTTCTGCAGTGTCCTTTCTGCTGGGGCGCATGGTATCACCTAATCTGCTACTCTGCATCCTATCTGCACACCCCAGGTGTTCCAAATTCTCTCTAGAACGTGGCCTCATTGGGTGAATAGTGAACTATTTGACAATACAGCCCAGCCCTTTTTTAACCAAACCAGTCATAGATAAACACAAATGTAAACCATTGTGGGTGTGTTTATACAGACACACAACTGGTTTATTTGCAGACTTGACAAATGCTGAATCCTCAAATATATTTTAAAGTGTGTAGAGAATTATTAGGAAGCTGCAGAATTTTTGAGGGAGAGATATGTGTGTCTTATCTATAAAGGATCAAGTTTTAAGTTTTTGTTTCTTTTTGTTTTTTTTTTAATGAAGCATTCATAGGGTGTTCTTAAAAATCATTCCAGAGGCACAGGAAAAATTTGAGGGCCAGGCTAAATATATAGATGTAGGAATTACATGTCTACTGGGCTAGAGATGGAGAAGTTATCTTCATGATGAGAAACAGGATTTTGTAAGCATATTCTGTAGTTGGTTAATTAATTAGCTATTGAGGGCAACTATGTGGTAGGGCCTACTGTGCAGAATGTGAGCAATACAAAGATTACCGGGGCTCACTTTCTGCCCTTGAGGAACTTCCAGACTAGAAGAGAGAAATCAAGTGAATAAACACTTACTTGCCATGCAATATGAGAAATGTTACAGCAGGTGATTTTTCTTCAGATGAAGTAGAAAGAAAAGTCTAGAAGGAAGAGGACTGAAATGTGAGAGGACTAAAATGAGAGCAGACTGTGGAAAAGGAATAACAAACATTAAAAAAAAAGGAAAGAAAGAAAAAAGAAATGATTTTGAACTTCATTGGAGAAGAAGTTGACCACACCTTGGAAGCCCAGGGTAGAGCATATGGGGAAGCACGGAGAACAGTAAAAACAGTGGGAGATTTCAGACACCAGACCTGAAATTCTAACTGAGATTTCACCTGAGAGGGCATTTTGTGTCATAGCTTAACACTTCCTCGGCCTTTTACAAAGTTTTGTAAGGTGCACTACATATGATACTTAAATATAATATACCGCATTACATTTTAATTTATATTATATGTTATATAGTGTTGTATCCATATATATAGTAAGGTATTTTATATATACACTCTAGTAATATTCCTTATTAATTAATCAAGGCTAAGTAAGTACTGGGAATTTTGCTAAACTCACATTAGTATCTAAGTTAATACAATAGGTAGGCATAATGCTAGCATTTCTCAGACAAGAAGCCCGAAGCCTGCAAGGGTTGGACAGACTGTCCAAGGTTATTCAGTAGGTAAGAGCACTCACACTCAGGCGTGTGCTGCTCTACTGTGTTAGGGCTCTACTGGAGTGTGAGAGGTGAGCTTTTGATGTTAAGATGAACTGCAGAGAAACAGATTGACTCCTCCTAATGGTTGGGGTGAGGGCAGGAACAAAACCAAGAGTAAGGGATAGAGGGGGAAGTGTGCGAGGTAGAAGACAAGCATGGGCTTTGAAGTCAAGCCTAAGTGAATTCCCCTCCTGGCTCTGCTGCTTGCCAGCCACACGGGTTAGGCAGCGTTCCCACGCTAATGCCCTTGTGTGTACAATGGGGGTTATATCTTCTGCCTTGTTAGTATGTAAAGATCTGCAGCTGTGTCTGGCTCCTAGCAGACACTCAGTTGGAATAGCCGCTGCTGCTACTCCACCTATCACAGTTCCCACGACTAGGATTTTGCATTCTTCCTCCTCATCTTCGGACTATGACCACTACCACTGCTGCGACTACTGATGTTGGATAGCAACAGTAGTTGGAATTACTAAAGGAACAGATTTATGCTAAAAAAAAGAAAGTCTAGACTAGTTACATAAATTCTCAATTTGATCAGTAGCAGTAGTTCTTCCGCGTTCATCTAAATATATATTTAGTGAGCATTTACCGTGGCAGGTCTCCGGGCAAGCACACTAGGGAAAACACAAATAGGTTATTTCCTTTTTAAACTAGTGTTTGAACTAATTTCATACCACCCACTTTTGATAAGCCACGTTTTCAGGAAGGAGAACTTTGGAGGTAGTCAACACACATGGAAAGCAGACCCCTCGAAGCAAAGGCCACACGGAGCCCTGGAAGGGTTGTCAGGGCTTAAATAACTTCACAATGATTGGAAAATTCATGATACATGTCCTGCTTCTCCAGATAACCTCAATTTCTTGTGTTGTATGGTAAGCTTGTCACCTTATTCACAAGATTAGATAGTTATCAGGATACTTCATTTTAGTAAATCTTATAGGCTTGGCCACCAGGCTTTAATTGAGCACCTGTGGTGGGTACTGGGTAAGCTGGCTGAATGATACTGCAATTTCTGCTCTCTGGGTGGACAGTATCTACGTGAAAATGGTTTCTATGGATCCTTGCTCAGAAGGAGAGGCGTTTTCAACAACCTTAAAATGGACCTTTTCCCACCCAACAAGAGGAAGACTGACGTGACAGTTTGATACTCTTTTATTTAACTAAAATAGCAACCTGGACATTTTTCAGGACATTTATTGTAGCCACATGTTTATATTTATGGAAGAAGTGGCTCTAATTTCACAGCATATTAACATGTCTTATTCAAATTGTTCTATTTTTACACTGGAACGAAATTGCTGAAGAGAGACATTTTAAGGCAAGTAGTGGTTATAGTATACTTATCAAATTATATATTAAATAAACTTCCTAAACTGAGAAGGCACATAATCTGAAAAGAAGATAGTTATCTTAAATTCTATATTATTTCTATCAGATTTCTTCAGGTCTGCTTTTATTGGAGGGGACCGATTGCTTTGCTGTTTTCTTTTTGCTATTTTCTACTTTCTCACTAACGAATGTAGTCTTCTTTTTAATGTGGAAAGATGACTTGGGAGTCAAGAATGAATTTTCAGAAACCACAGAAAAACCCACCTCATTTTATTGTATACAATAATTTTATTTTAAATTTGAGAGGCAAACAGGTGAATGCATAGATCTTGCTAACTCTTGGACAGGTCTAATTTTACTTTACAGTCATTCTGTTTATATACTTTATGGAATATTTACTATGGTAACCTTTGTACCCCACTGTAACATTTGAATATGAAGTGTTATTTTTATAGGAAAAGATAATATATTTGAATTCTTGAATGTCTGGTGAAATAGAATCAGTACTAAAATAGGTGATTTTGTAAAAGGTCACTTGAATTCTAAGGGAGTTAGTTATACACATTTCCAACCAAAACTATGAAGTGCATTCATTTATTTTTTCATGATGTAATGAGGGAATAAATATTTTTTTAAGAATAGCTCTTGGTTAGTACCACGTAACATTCATTAAATACCTGTCATTGGCCTTGCCTGAAGAAAAGCAAAGTTGTGCCTTTTTGAAATCATTTGTCAGTGGCTGATATAGTAGTAAGAATTTGAACTTGACATCCCATGATTGATAAAATTCTATCAAATGCATTTTTTTTTGTTTTTACACACTTATGTGGGCACACCTAATGTGGCTAGTTTTCTTCTCACATATAGTTGAATTAATAGTCACAGTTTGCTCATGCTTGCAAAAGCAAAATTAAATGAGCCATTGAAGTAATCCTTGTGGCAGTTCCAGGAAAATGGCCACTTAAACTGGAATTATTGAGATGGATTGTTGGCCAGTTTCTTTATTAAATATGGAACAAAACTAGCCATTTCTTGTTGCCAGCTTAACTCGCACCATTAGGCTATATATCATCACTATTTAACTCTTTTTCAGTCCTTTTTTCAAAATTATTATCTCAATGTATACTTTCCATCTGAAAGTGGGACAGAAATTCTGACAGTCATTCACAACCTTCGAGGAATTGTTTAATCCTCAGAGGATGGTGAATCTGAGGGGCAGAGGAAGGAGGGTAAACGTGCTGGACACCAGCTCTCCTGGACATTTTACATGTTATTTCATCTGCTCCTGATAATGCTATAGTAGAGCTTTTACTATTCCCTATTTACAGAGCAGGGAAATACGGTTTAGGGCAGTTACATAACTAACCCCCAATCACATTGCTGTATGCCTCTGAGCTAGGGTTCCGGCTGGCATGTCTGACCTCAAAGCACCTTCCCCCTTTCTCTGGGAGGGTTAAGTTCTCCTTCTGACTTGTACCATGTGCATGCCACTTTTAGAGTGAAAACAGAGAACCTTGTTCAAAAGTCCTTAAAAGAAGATCTTTGCTAAAAGATCATTTTAATTTGCATCTCTCCGCAGCACAATAACAATCTGTTAAATCCCTAATTATGAAAGTTGTCCTTGCCTTCTTATCTTTCTAAATGTCCCCATTTTCTTTTGTTGAAGCCAAACATAGGACAGAAAAAAAAAATCCAAAAAGGTGCATTCCAGGAACTTCAGGTTTAGGACTAAAGACTGTCCAAAGACTGACCTTCAGTTCTGAGCGTTGAAGTTCAAAAGTGGACAGGTGGAAATACTGCGTTCTTCATTGCCCTTTGGTGCGAGATAGATTCTATGTTGCAGAGTAAGTGCCAACAGCAGCAAAATTATCGTCCCCTCCTGCTACTGTAGTAAGTCAGCAATGGCCCTTCTGTGGTCAGAATGGCAAATTCAGCAGCAGCTATTCGACGGGGATTTGCAAGAACTTCCCCATGGCTGTTAGGAATCTTATTCAGCAGTGTCTTTGAAAACCCAATTCTGTGCAGAATTAACTGTGTAGAAGTGACCTCGGTAGTGATTTTCTTTCTTTTTTTTTTTATTTTGGAAAAAGAGTTTTAAATCTAATTTGTAAGTTTTCTCAATGTGAATTTTGCACTTAGCATTGTGAAGTCTATTAGATACTTAAAATTTAATGTGGTTCAGAATTTTCTTTTAATATTCACGTAAAGCCTTCCAAAATTCCTAGCTTTATAGAGTCAGTTCGCCGCACAAAGCCACTATACATCACTTAGGTTTGTGATGAAAGAAGGGAATTGCAGCTGTGTGGGTACCAGAATACCCAAACATGAATTAGACTCACAAGCATTTGGCAATAGTTCAGAAAAGGGGCTTAATCTGGCTTCATCTGAGAATGCTTTTCTCTGTTCTACAACATCCCCCCAAGATGTTGTGTCTGATAGCGGATCACAACGTAATGGGAGTGATGCAAAATCAGCGCAAGCCCTAAGAACTGGGGGCACCTTTGCCTTCCCCCAGAGATTTCTTTCCTTCTACTTCTTTTTTATTTTGCTCTCCCAGATTCCAACTCTGAAATTCAAGGTCATTCAACTATTAGATGAATTAATTATAAGCCAAAAAGCAGCATTCACTTTACTCTGATCTCACTCATATCTATAATTAAGGGTAAATATAATCTTCCTTTTTAGAAATGTACCACCCACCTATTACATTTAAAGTGCTGACTGAAATGAAATAATAGTTCCGAGCAAGATGATTTTAGTTTAACAAGGAAAAAGTTGATAATTTAAGCTTGAAGAGGTTCGTTCTATTTTTGATTACCATTCAGTTATAAATCTAATTTGAGATATATGCTGCTTTTCTGTTACTCAAGTTTAATTCATGGTTTGCATTCGTGGTTGCATAAGCAAGTTCAGTGGTTGATCGAGGATGTTGAAAAGCTTCCCCCGAAAGAAATGGGGGCAGGGTTGAGAATGTGTGAGAAAGACAGTCTGAGACCCAGATCTGATGTAAAACAAACAAAAATTTTAATTGAAAGGGACCCTCTCAGAAGGCTGCACTTGGCATTTGAGTGGCTGTTTTGGAACTGGCTCTCTGCTGAAGGATTGGCTGCCAGGGGGTGAACCCCAAAATATTTAAACCTGATCAACAATATCAGCTTCTTTTATTCTTTGGCTAGATTATTCTGAGTCTTAAAATTTTTTGTCTTTCAATAAAACAAGGAGTGAATAAGGGGAAGGGCTCGTCTCATCACATTGCAGACAGTTAAACAAAATGCTAAACTCTGGGTTTAAGATTTACAGGTTAGCTCTCTGCGATGCCACATCTTGCTTCCAGTGTTTCCTGGCAGACATGGGCGGCTTTCTCCCAGGGCCCAGCCCGACCGCAAGGCATGAGCTTGCACAATGTCAGAACCCAAAACCTTTCAAGTCCTGTTGGAGGCAAAGATGGAGTGGCCCATTTTAAAAGTAGACTTGAGCTTTCAAACCTAACTTTTGTTAACCATATTCATTTAGGTAAATTGGTATATAAACGAATTCCTTATCCATTCTATGCAATACTTAATTTGCCTTAAATCAAAGGTAATTAACTTAAAAAAATTTTTAAACTCAGGTTTTTCAGCTGGTGGAAAGTTTTTTATCTTCCTCATTGCTATAGAGTTAAGGGTGTGATGTAAAAGCCAAACACTAGTAAATGGTTATTGTTCATTTCACAAGTATACCCTGCAATAAGAACACATATTTTTATCTTAATATTACCTACGGGGGTGATTAAGGTTCCCTTAGTGTGAGGAAATGCTTATTGTTGTTGTATTTGAAAAGTGACTATTGTCCAAGTGAAAAAGAAAAAGATCTAAACAAACAAGTCTAAAAAGATGGAAACAGGAATGTACTTTATTTAAAAAAAAAAAAAAAAAAAAAAGGTTAGCGTGAGCCACTACATGTTTGTAGCTATTATCCGGTTTTAGTACGAAGTCACTTTACATTGTTTGTGGCTGCACTTTCCAGTGTTGGCTATATGAATTATTTACAAGTGGCCCATGAAATGATTTTCTTTTAAATTAACAATAATAAGGTCAGCCACAGCAGTTAGCTATCACATAGTTAGCATTATATATTTTTCACAGCTCTAGTGTAAATGCTGCTAAAATATACTATAGCAAGTGTGTTTGTTTTTCTGTTGACCTATTGATGGCATCTACCTTCTTGGTAACGGAAACCTTTGCTACCAGCACCAACAAACTATAGCAATGGAGCTCGTTAAAAAGACAAGCAAGCATTTCAACATATTTTGCTCAGCCCTTTTGTGAATATTTTGCATAATTTTAGAAAAATTAAAATGAAGAAATGAGATAATGCCTATCCAGAATACAAAGTTATCTATGGTTACCAGAGAGGAAGGGATTGGGGGAGGACTAAGAAGGTAAAGGGGATCAACTCTATGGTGAGGGGAGGAGACTAGACTTCAAGTGGTGAGCATACCATGGAGTCTGCGCTATGTGCTGATATGGAGTTGTACACCTGGAACTTGTATAGTGTTATAAGTCAATGTTACCCAATACATTTCATTAAAAATTAAAGTACAAAAAAGTTACTAATAATTTAATTTTAAACTCCTGTTTCCAATGAAATGAAGACTCGTGTAGATTTTCCAAACTCTAAGAAAGTTGTGATTTAAATCATTCACAGGTTTGTTGATGGAAATTTCAAAGAAACTTAGATTTGGATTTAAATAAATATAGACTTTGTTAATAAGATTTACCAGGAGTGAGATTTTGAGTTGAGATTCTAAAGTTTTTTAACAGCATTTTTATAAAAGCAAAGAAATCATTTGATTTTATATTGTTGGATTTCTGATTTTGTAGGAAACTCTTTTATAAAGCGTTCTATATCTTGTTTTGTCATTGCATAGCATTTTGACATCTTAAATTCAGAAGAGTCAGTAATTGAGCATGTGGATGTCAAATTTATTAACTGGTAAATAATCTGGTCTTTATTAGCTATTTATGTGGTGAATATTAAGATACTTGCAATGAGTTTGTTACTACTCAGAATGTGCTTCCAACCAAAATCTCCTCCTTGAACTTTATTTTAAAGTAAGGTTTATTATGTATCCCTTTAAAAAGTCTGAAACTGGAATCCTGCGAAGACAAGCTTGTCACTCACTAGCTGATTAGTCCTTTATCTATTACTCATCCAGCCTCACAAAACTCCCTGGGAATGAAGAGGGTCTCTTTATGATATTTAGCTATATGGCGGTGGAAAGGGGAGGTTTGAATTTTTGATTTTCCAGCTTATGGGTCATATTTGACCAACTGCTTTCACTAGCAGACATGCCACTTTGTTGAGCTATTTAGGAATCAAAAAGACTGCCTTAATTTAAAACAAGCACCCTTTGTTTTAGTTGGTGACTGCCTTGTGAAATTTTTCAGTTCTCAGCGGGTTAACCAGGGAACAGGGGCAGAGTCATAATTGGCCTATTTAGAGTATTTTGCATGTGAATAGTGTGTTAGTGAAGCATCCCTAAGTCTGTTGTGAGTGACATGGTGATTAGAATTTAGATTAGGGAAAACACATTCTGTACTTTATCAAGGACAGTAATTAGTTCAGTCAGTAAAAGTTGATTACAAGTAACGATAAAGTTAGATTTTTAGTACTTAATTTTAAAATTTCTTTATTAAATAGTAAATTTGATCTTAATATAAATGGTAGTATCTACACTTGTTTTCTTGCATATCAGAATAATTAAAAGAACAATGTGTCCAATGCAGAGTATAATCAGGCGATTTATATGTTATGGGTAAGTTTCGCTGTAGTTTTTAGAAAATGTAATATTATTATATAATCTTTCATGTGTCATCATTTTTGAAGGTTTAGTAATTTGTCACACCATGATAAGTTAATGATATTTGTGAAAGTTTTCTCCTGTTCAGGTAAATGTTTAATCTGTGGGGATGTGTTTTAGCCTCCGATAGTCCTCAAGAGGGCATTCTAAAGTTCTTTAATTTGTTCCTGTTAGTGTGGAAAGCCTACTATATGTATAATTTCGGAAGTTAATGTGAGGATTTGAGTTTCCTCCTGGTTCGGTGGCATTTTCTTCCCCGTGGCGCTGTGTTAATCTGTGGAGGCTCGCGCTGTGCCGATGCAGAGGCAGAGAGTTCTCAATGGACTGGAGCACCCACACTCAGCCAACGTGAGCAGCTAGCCGGGGAAGCTGTGTGCCTTAGAAAGATCAGATGCTTCTTAGTTCTTGTTTAGGAAGGTCAGGAATAGTTCCCAGATGTGAGCTTAAGTCAAGATAAAAAAAAAACATTAGTCTTACATAAG
Organism: Saccopteryx bilineata; assembly: GCF_036850765.1. NCBI lineage: Eukaryota > Metazoa > Chordata > Mammalia > Chiroptera > Emballonuridae > Saccopteryx > Saccopteryx bilineata. Next base: position 16,059,434 of record NC_089500.1, read on the forward strand.
TGTCCTTTTCTTTTCAATTAAAATGTTAGTCAATTTAAAAGATTAAAATATTGCTTTAAAGAGAATCACCTTTCTACCTTCCTCTCAAAAGTAAAGAATTAAAAATTCACAAACTGTGTTGGCTTTTTAGACTGCTTTTCTTCTCTTTTTTGTTATGTTGTGTTTTAATTGTTTTTAGCTCAGCAGCAGATGCTGTTTTCTTTATTGCGTTGGTTTAAGTACTATCAGTTGGGGGGTGGTGAGTGTGAAAAATTAACCTTCTATGTTTGTTTTCCCTTTTGAACCTTTTAGCAGAGTCTCCTTGGAGGTGACATGGATATGGGCAACCCAGGAACCCTCTCACCCACCAAGCCTGGCTCCCAGTATTATCAGTATTCTAGCAATAACCCCCGAAGGAGGCCTCTGCACAGTAGTGCCATGGGTAAGGTATCCCTGTTTGAATGCTTGAGTGATGATTATTGGTCCTTCCCCCCCCCTTTCTTTCTTTTTTAATATCACCTTCTAATTCTATCCTATCCTGTAAGCCCCCATCGTAAAAATTTGCTCAGTTTTCAGGCGCATCACTCCCCTCAGTAGTGCGTTGGGGGAGGGCGTGTTAACAAGGTACAGAAGCAGAACTAGTATGGTGAATGTTTCCCTATGTTCTCTTGGCTGCCCATGTAAGAAACATTTTAAACAATCTAAGCATTAAAAAGTTAAATATCTTGACTTTTATGAAAAAGTCAGAATTTGATTTCTGCCAGAATACGGGATGATCTCGGTGCCAACCTTTTGCCAAGGTAACGAGGGAAGAGAGTCTGGTCCGGTCCAAACGGCTCGGTGGTTTAGTCTGCTTTCATTAGGAACCTGGGCCTGTGCGGAGCTCACCGGCCTCTTCGTTCTCTTTCAGAGGTACAGACAAAGAAAGTTCGAAAAGTTCCTCCAGGTTTGCCATCTTCAGTAAGTACCGCTTGTTTCTGCTCTCTCCGTGTTCATTTCGTTCCGTGTTGTGAGATGTGAGGGCAGCTGGAGTGAGGTCCCGTGCGCCAGAGCAGCATGTGTATCTGGAATATGGGTGTGGAAGAGGGGACCTGCACGTTCTGGCACGTGACCCCGTTGGGGTGACTAATGGCACATTCTGGAAGACTGGGTGATTGCGCTGATATTCAGCCGGTTAAGCTCTGAAGAGAGCCCTGAAAAGGTGCCTGAAGTTCTGTGAGTTTTACCTGTGCAGAGCTTGCAAGAGAATGAGTATTAGTTTCATGTGTTGGTTAAATTCTTTGTCAGTATTATGATGATTTATGGATTTGCATGCGAAAGGAGATTTGTGGAGAGGATTTAGGAAAAATTTACATGGGTTTCAGCCCAGAGTGCAGAGAGAATGTCTCTATTTTCTAGAGAGGTTACCGAATAAAGACTGCAAAGGTAGCTGCATCTGTAGCCATTTGTGTCTGGAGTACCAGGTGACAACAAGAAGAACCCAGCTGTCACCAAAAGCATTCTGGGTCTTTTTAATCGCTGGAGCTATATGCAGGACTGGCTGAGGCCCCTCTAGCACCCAGCATAACAAACAGTGGTTGTGATCACAGTGAAATATGTGATATCTTATTTTCAATTCTTATATGCATTTTCAAATTTAGGGTCCTGGATGTTTTATTTAAAACTGGTCTATTTCTAATAATTTCCTCCTCATATAGAATAAAAATGTGAGTTCTTCTCTTCTTGTTTTCTGCTTCTTTTCTCTTGGTTTCCATTCTTCCTTCCCAGGAGATAGATAGATATTTTAATTTAATTCTCTGCTCTGTAGGGCACTAGTATTCTTTGAAAAGAATAATGCCCTATTCTAGGTTTTCATATTCTAAAATAAAATTTTATTTAGATTCCTGAAAATATATTACTAATCAATGCTTGCATACCACCTTTATTTTTAATAAATTAGAAGAATAATAGTTTCTGCTAATGTGCTATTAGATTAACCCAAACACCTGTGTATCTGACTTGATTTCAGTTCATCAAGAATTATTAAGTGAATATATCAGAATAAGTCTTATCAGGAAAAAAGACAACTTTTGTAATTTGATTATTATGTGGTAATGTCAAAGAGACATCACAAAGTTATCCATACATACAGAAAAATGTTGTGTAACTGACATTGCCAATATAAAATAGTCACTTTGGACTATTAGTAAGTCACTTAAAAATGGTTTATTCTTTGATTTTTCTATGTTGTATTGAAATTGACTAATACCCTTTCAGGTTTTTTATAAGCACATTTTAAGCTTGAAGTTTGTGGTAGATTTAATATAGATGAAACTTTAGCTTTTAATAGCTTTTATGACAACTTGAAATGATATAGTTCTCACAGCTGTTTACATTTTGAACATGCCTGAACATAATACGGACAGTGTTAAATACAATAAGTGACCTTTGAATGTTCTGAAATGATAGAATAGCTGAGTGGTATAAAAGCTACGTGAAACTTAACCCGCTGGTACCCTGTGTATATGCCTCATATTCACACAAATTTAGTTTGTTTTTCCAATGCTAAAATAATGCAGAGGTCTGCAGTTTCTAAAGAGTGCTTTGGTGTGGCCTTAGATATTATCTATCTGCTTCTTCATAGTTAACAACAATTTCTCATAATTCAGTGTACATTTTTAAGTATTTCCCTGGGGGGGAACTGGCCACTATAGAAAATTTCACTGGTATAATTTTTTTGTTGCTATTAAGACAATTTATGTGTTGCTGATATGTTGTCATATGTTCAGCAATATTAAAGTATATTTTCTTTCTGAAGAAATCTGGAATTGAAAATTTAGTCTGCATCAATTTTTAGTTTTTGGTGGTCCCTTTAGGATTTAGTCTTCATAGAAAGTATATCTTGGCTAAATGTGTAATGGTCCTTATAGGACATTGTGGTAAATAGGACCCCTTTTTTGAAAGACAAGAAGAAAATTCTATTGAAATGAAATTTTTTTTTATTTTTTATTTTTTTGCATGTGTTTGATTTTCTGTTTTATTCAAGAAGGATAAGATAGTTGGGCTGATTTTTTAGACTCCAATCATCTATTTATTGTAATTACTTTTTTTAAAAAAATCTCAGCTCTGTTTAAATCACAGTGTAATTTAGTTTATATTTGCTTTGTTGTATGTATTGATTACATGTGTTACCACCACACAAATGTATTTTATTTTGACCCAGAGAGATGGTCTGTGTAGTCACTGCATCACTTTTACCCTAGTAGATCTATATTTTTATATTTTTAGGTCTCTGCTATATTTATTTTTTAAGCTCAAATAAAATTATGAATATGTATTTGATGAGGGATACCTCTAAAACCTGCTTCAATATGTATGAGTATTGTTACAACAAATAAAACATTGCAAGTAATAAGAGATTTCTTTCAAAGTGATCATGACTTGATAAAGACATTTGTATGTTTTCTTCCACCCATATTTACCATGGTAAATAGTAGTAAATCGGTCACAATCTGTTGTGTCAACTCACTTGATTTTTCTTTTCAAAATGGGTCCTTTCTCTTCCTTAACATAAAACAAAGAAAATTTGAACTGTAACACCTGTAACCAGATATGTATGACACGATGGTGGTGCAGAGGCTGGACTTCTTTTGCGGCCATTAGGCTTGATGTTCACAGGAAATCCAGAATACGGGGGCGGGGGGGGGGGGGAGCTTGCCTGGCCCTGCTTTGGAAAATGCTGCAGCATCTGTGGGAGAGAGAAAACAGGAGCCTGGCCGACAGCATGCCACGGATCTGGCAGGCTCCTCGCCTGTGTGTTTGCACTGTGTGCGGCATCTAGGCCTATCACTGTAGAGGCGTAACAGTGAGAGGGCGGCGGAGAACCATCCTGTAGGGCCCATCGCACAGGCGCAGTGGCGTGGAGGAGGTCTGTCCCTCTGGAGAACAGAGGCCTGCAGTTAGGACTAGGGCGCCTTTTTGTTTTTAAGGAAAGGCAGTGTGAAATGACCACTGATTGTCCACAAGAGCCCTGCTTAGTGCAGCAGAACACCCTCATGTTACCTGTTCAAGCTCAGCGTGCTGCTCTTTTCAGTCGCCTCCCGGTTTCTTGTAGCCCTTACCTGGTGGTGAGACTTTAGTAATAACGCTTTGTCTTTTGTTGAGGCCAAAATTTGTTCTTCCTATCTAATTTCTTGAATCTACTTCTGAACTTCTTATTTGCCTACTTTCAACATCTTGTTTTTTTAATCATTTATCATCTTGAACTTAATATTTTTCAACTTCATGGCTATTTCCAGCAGATTTCTCATGTTTGTATAAACTAATAATCATGCACTTTAAATCATGAATTTATGCAGAAATATATACCACTTTATATATTTATATATAAATAAATATATATAAAGGCATATAAATGTGCCTTAAAGGCACATTTTAGAAAAATTAGAAAAATTATCCAAGGTTCTTAGAAGTTAACATAGAAGCATTAAAATCTAGAAAGCAAAAAATGTTCATCTTGTGCAGTCTTAAAGTATTTTTCCAAACACAAAAACCTCCATTGTCTTTCAGAAATGTCCTTGTGCTCACCAATGTGTAAATACATAAAACTTTCCTCTTATTATAATTTGGAATGTTTCAAAAGAATATGCATTTTACCAGACACTATTAATAACTACAATCATTTCACTTCAAACATTGGTGGAATCTGTCTCCACTTCTACTCTGGGTTTGAAACCAGTGAATTCACTATCATTTTCAGTTGAAATACCTTAAACTTTAGAGTTCTCTGGAAATAAGAACCTTTATCCTTAGAAATAGTTTATGATTTCTAATGTCACTAGTGAGCCTCTATTCACACTGCGCTTTTCAGTAAAGTCTATTTTCTGTGTTGAATTGCAGTTTTTTTTGTTTGTATGTTTGTTTTTTGTTTTGAAAATCAGAAGGATCTGCCAAGCTTTGTATTAAGTGATCAGGAATTGTTTTGAACAAACAGATTTAAAGGAAAACAATCTCTACTATCATAAATATTCTAAAATAAAATTTGGAACCTCCAAGAAAATTTGAGGCATGAGTCATCATTGTGTGGATTTGAAAAAGAAAATCTCATTGTATATGAGATACCAGGGTTAGCAATTTTAAAAAGGAAAGAATTCTAAATAAAATGAAATTTTAAATTTTTGATGAGACTTGGGATAAATCTCGTGACATTCATTGTTCTGTGTGTTTTCCATTAAAGAGAATATTTGAAGGTTTCTAACATGATGTTGAGTTCATACCTGAAACTATTTTAAGAAAAAATCTTTTTCTCAAATGCATGAAGAAATCACAAGCAATTTCAAAAAGAAGTGGTAAATGGTTTTTTTTTTTTAAGTAGAGGCCCAGAAATTATATATTATCAAGAAACTCAGTACTTAAAATGCATGATTTACCCATCATTTTTGAAACTGATTATAAGGAAATCTCAATGATGCTTTATCATGTCAACTACATTTTAACTTCAGTGATAATACAACTTTTGTTAAAATGAAATTTATAGTAAGTTTAAAGTAAACTGTCAGCCACCTGGACTCCATCCTGAATAGCAGAGTCTAGAAGTAGTCCGTCAATTGTGTGACAAGTAAAAGGAGGAGGAGTCTCTTCAGATTCATTCCTGGGAAGGTAGATAGATACTTTGTGAAAAAAACATAACTGTCAGTGTTTACTTTAAAATATTAAGATAGCTCACATTATTCAACTTTAAACCTTGGTGTGCCCATATTCCACTTTAAGATACTGAAATAATGAAGTTTGGATATTAAACCTGTACTTTCTAATTATGCAAGTATATAGTCAGGAAGGAGGTAAAGGATAATGCCATTAAATCATCCCAAATTGGAAAAACATATCATTCACACAGTTTACATAGAATGCGTAGTGTGACACTGTGGAGCACCTTGAAATATGACAAAATACTCGCCGCAGAGTATTGATTATTTTGTGCAGTTAATATTGAATTCAGTGAACCAGAAGCTTCAGAAGTTGAGCATATTCATCGTTTCTTTGAAAACTGATCTTATCAGTTGCAGTTAGAGGTTATGCTTTTTGTTGTGATGGCTAGTTATGGAACAAATATAGGAGAATCTCTATATTTAAGTTTTCATTCGGTGTTTGTATTTCATTAAAACTCGTTCAAAAGCATACAATATTCATGCAAATATACAACATATATCACATTAAGCGTTTTAGTCTCAGGAGTTTGCTAAAAATTTCTGTATTTTTGTTTAAAATTTTTAGTCGCATTTAGTATAAAACTGGAATCATTTGTTAGGAAAGAAGAAATACATTTCAGGGAACTCTTATTTTGAACCTATTTTATCACTTTCATTGAGTATTTTGGGTGAAGTCTTGGATTCCATCTGAGTTGTTTAATTATTAAGAAATCTAAGACACCTGTGCAGGGATGCTTTACCTAGAGAGAATTGTAACAGGACTTGCATATGTTTTGAAATTATAAAACTTGTTCTTCTCTGCAAATTTATTTTGTTTGTGGAATAATATTGATGGTTGGCTTAATATTTGGTTGACTACCATTTTTGTAAACTTTTAATATTTCATTGATTGAAACATTTGTTCTATTTCTTAGCATAGTAATTTTTTATCATCCCCTCCCCAATCATTGATAACTTCTGCATTTTTAAAGTGTGTTTCTTGGTTTCAAACCTCTAAAGCTTTTGTTTGAAAGTAATCAAAGTTGGAGGACTAAATAAGATTCTCTCGTAATAGGTAGCAATAATCCTAAAGGAATGAAGTGTCTCTTCAAAAATAGCAATGTTGTGTTTTCTTGAGCCAGATGAAATTGTCAGACTGTGGACAGACACTTGCTTTTCTTTTTCTTTTCTTAATAAATAGCCTTGAATTCTTAAAATGAACATAATGTTGCATTCAAAGCAATAGCATGAGATTTTGAGCCTTGATCTCAACTGTCCCAGGCTCTGTGTGCGCAAATGCGTGCGTTCATATTAAAGGAATAAGAGCTTTTATAAAATGCTGTGCAAAATATGTAATTTTCAATACTCGATTATTTTATCTCACAACAGCAGCACGTGAATGATTCCCGTTTCTGTGCGTTGCAGCTGTTGCAGAGGTGCAGAGCTAGAGGGGCTTCTGCTTTGCATGAGCTGAGGCTCCCTCTTCAGAGAAGTGGAGGTAATGCAGCCCATTCTGCATTTTGTAAAATTTCCGATTGGAAAGGAGGATTTCAGTTGTGGTGAGGAGTATGTATTTCAGTTCTAAGAGAATGTGCAAATTAGATTTTGAAAAGGACATTTTAACAATTATATTTTAGTGTTTTGATTACACCCGCTATTGTCTCTCTAGTCTTTTTCACCTGAGGAGTTAATCACAAATATGCTACTAGGGTTGAAACTTTATGTATAAGCGTTTACTCCTACAGTGACCAGAAGAGGATCTGTGTGTAGATTAAATTTCACTAAATTTATTTTGAGTATTCGGTGGAACAGAAGACCAGGGGCATCTTTTACTGAATCCCCTTCACAGCGAATTGTAAGGAAAAATTTTTTTTCTGTTGCTAGAATTCAGTTATGTTTGCAGTGACAGTAATTAAAAGGCATTTCTTTTGTGAACCATGGACTTATATTAGAAGGACTTACATTTTCTCAGAAAAGTGACCTTTGTGGTACATTCCTCACACATACACATAAAAACTGTCACTGTCACCACTCACTGTTACCATGTTAGAAAAATGCTGTTTTGAAACAATTATTCTGATATCATCTGAGAATGAGTGCCTAACTGTTTACAGCCGCCTCCTCCCTCCCAACCCATATCGTTCTAAATATGCCTCCTGGATTATACTTATAATAATATTGTAATGGCTTTCATTCTACCGATTGGCACAGTGTATCATTATATCATTAGCTGCTATGAGAAAGCAGTTTCAAGTAGGTTGCTGATTCTTAGCGTTAATGTTTTCAAGTAACCCTGTTTGGGGAATTTGGTTGTTTCACAGGTGCTCGGGTGTATTAACCCAGGATACAATAATATTTTCTGGCTTCCTCATTATGAAACAAACTTGATACAAAATAATTCAATAATAAGTAGAGTATAAAAGCTGGGGGTTTATCATAAGAAAGTCTAATAACTTGAGTTGTTAGCAGATGGGCTAAAAATAAAATTTGTCTAAGGATGCAGCAGTGCTGAACTCATTTCTCATTACTCATGAGGCTGATTTTAAAGCAATGTTCATGGCCTAGTGATGAAGATTTGTTAAATCAATTTGAATTTTCTAAATCATAAAGATAAATAGAAAATAAACCTTTTCTTATAACTATTGTACTATTCAAAAGTATCGTTATGTAATAAAGAGGTACAAATTCTGTCATTTAATACTGAGACTAATGCTTAGTGAGTGAAATTTATTACCAGAGACTTTGGGTCCCTTATATAGTACCTCTATATAAATTTTATTTTTGGATGTATACAAGACAGTGCCACATATAATCTGTAGCTTAATTGATAGTGCTGGGTAAAAGAAAACAGAATTAAGCATATTTATTATGAGCACAGATAGTAGGTATTACTAGAATCAAACCCCAATAGGTAATTATTTTACTTATAATTATTCAGACCCCAATAAGTAAATATTTTACTCATAAAACAAAATAATGCAATTTTCTTTTCCCTTTAATAAATCACATTAAAAATCTATCTATGGAGTCGGATCCTATAATAAACTGGGAGCATTGGGTGGGGGCATTTTGGGGAATTTTCATCCATCCATCCATCTATTCATCCATCTCTTTTTTCATTTATACTCACTCAAAATATCTTATTCAACCAAACTAAAAAACTAGGCATACCATCTATTATTCATTTTTCTTTCTCTTCTATGTACCTTTTTTTTTTTAATCATAAAGCTTCACAACTAAGGTTTTTCACGTTTAAGCAAATTCTCATTGTTGTCTCACTTGCATCCCAATTTGTGGGAATGACCTTAGCATTTTAAAGAGCACAAAGTCTAGCCTTTTGAGACAGTTGAGCAATCAAAAAATAAAATAACAGAGGGACTTTTGTCCTTTATGCTTATTATGTCACCACCTTGAAGAAGATACAGGTCTTGTTTTATATACATAATTTTTGTCCTTTAGAAGCTAAACTCATTGCCTTATGCATATTACTTGGGAATGTATTTCCAGTGAATGCAATAAAAAGTAATATAGGGTGGTAGAAATAATACTGCACTAGTAATAAAGAGATCTTACTAATTTCATGTCTGATATCCTTTACTTATTTACCCAGTGGCCTTGGTGAAGCCACACACCTATTTCATGGTATATAAAATAGGTAGAAATGGCGCCTGCTTAATGAGATGATGTTTATATACTAATAACACACCCTTAACATAGTGTTAGCTCTGTGCCAGACACCAAGCACTTTTCATCTATTAAATCATGTCATCCTCCAAAAATCCTGTGCAATGGGTACTACTATTTATTCATGACTAAGCAAATGGAGACACTGAGGAGTGAAGGTACATGTTCAAGGTCACACAGCTAGTAAATGGCAGAGGAGGTGTTGAGACCGGCACCAGCAGTCTCCAAGGTTTTTGTTCTTCGTTATGATGCTATGCTCCTTACAGCTATTCAGAATACTCTGTAGACCAGAAGCTCTGTACATCTTGGTTGTTGTTCATTCAGCATGTATTTGACGATCTAGAATAAATTAAATATTCAGAAACTTCATCTCACTGTAGAATGAGTCTCAACACTCCCAAATATTGCCCTAGTTATAATGTACAACTTCTACCCATTAGGCAGGTCCATTACAAAGACTAGACAACCCAGGGAAACATTTTTGTAATAGAAACAGTATGGTCTAGTGGTTAAAAGCATAGAATCTGAACAGCTGGTTTTTTAGTTAACTGGGTCTCTTACTAGCTATATGGCTTTGGGGACATGATGTAATATACTTAAATATACTTAAATTATTTTCTGAAGAATAAGAAAATATATGTAACTCTTAAGGATTTGTAATAAATAGATGACAGAATAAGTATAGTATGGTTAGTATAACATTGTTGCATTGTAAGTATCTAAGAAATGGTAACAATTAATGTTAATAATAATAAACACTGGCAATGTTAACATTAACAACAAGGTAACTTCCTTTGTTTTGGCACGTGACAAAAATTTAACATGTCTCTTACTCTAGTAGTTAGTAGTAGAGCAGAAACTGAGACCAGGGTTGCAAATTGCATGCAGAAAAATTTTACCTAGTGAAGGTCACTGGGTTTTCCCGAAATTATGAAATATTTCAAGTGCTTTATGTAATGTATCTCTTTGTCCTCAGCAGTGTCTCTGTTCAGCCAAGACATCTAGTCATCCCTTTGAATCATTGGTCTTCTCACTCTGCAGTTTGTTTTGGAAGTATGGACTCCCATCTTTTTCCTTTGAAATGTATAATCAGTGCAAGATGGCAAAGCTCTTCATAATATGATTCCCTCTACCAATAGTTGGTTTATGCCTAAATCAGTCCTGCCTCTGAGTGATAAGGAGATACATATTTCTTTCCTCTTCTGTCACTGATGTTCTCTGGTTGACCAGAGCTGGGTCCTCCGAGTGGGGCGTGAGTCCACCTCGGCAGAGCTGGCTTGGTGACCCTTGGAAGCAGGAGGTTGGCCCCGGGGGGTTAATTCATCCGGCACGATGAAGATGAGTTGACTAGGTGGGTGTGTGTGGCAGTTTGTTTTTTTTACAAAGTAAAACAGAATTTGATTTGTTTAGGTAAATTTCTAACATTAAACAGGAATATTTATACAGATGTTTTAAGGGTAAAGTCAAAGAGTTGCTGGATTCTGGCCTTTGCAGCATTGTAATGTGTTTTTTCTCAATGCCACTGCTGAATTCATGAAAGTATTTTTGCTTGTCAGCTGTGGGAAACTTAAAACAATTTTTGTAAGGGCTGATTACTTAACTCTTTCATTTAAGGGGAAAAATAACATCTGGCAAAGGGGGTTAGGGAGAAAGATGGTCTCTACATTCCCCACAAATGTCTTTAACCAGCCGATTTTAATTTACAGACAAACCAGGCATCACGTTGGGACCCTCAGGAAAGATCCTTTTGGGCCGGACCTCTCCCTCCTGTCCCCGAGCAGGAACTGAGCCCTGGGCTCACAGACCTTTCCCCAGGCAGCCAGATCGCTCTGATGGAGCCACCTCTCGCTGTAGCCATTGCCACCTTGTGGATTACAAAGGATATTGGTTGTTGTCAAACTTACACGGAAGTGTGGCTTTTGATGGCGCGTGCACCCTGCAGGGGTGGCCATGCCCCCCACCAAAGGGTCCTCGTTGTCCCCCCACACCCCACTTCTCCACTCACACTTCACTCAGAATTCTGATGAGAGTGTTTTCTCAGGAAACACACATTTCACTTTTTGACCTAGGAGCATCTGTTAGGTTTTTTTTAATACTACTTTGGCATTCTGAAAGTGTTAATGTCTTTCATATCTGTTTAATGCTATTTAGGGATATTTATGATCACCTCTTGGTTACTCAGGGTAAAGTGTGTCGCAATTTTTTTTAAACAGACAGGAAAGCATTCACATGAGGAAACAGATTGCTTTAAACATGTGCTTCCTGTGACAGTAAAAAGAACAAATTAGATTTAACACTGTGTAATGAATGCATAAATGTGTACATTTAAGCTTTTAAAAGCTTTATGTTCAGTTCTGGTCACTACAAAAATTGAGTCATCTGTAAAAATCTAAAGATGCCTCAGTTACTCTCAGATTCCTGGAATTTCTAGAAATTGAGATCTTTACCTGATGATGCCTCATTGGAATTTTAGAAAGCATGATTCGTTAATGTTGGGAAGAACAAACCCTTATAGGGTACTTCAGAGGTTAAACCAGGTTAGTCTGATTCCTGCATTCAGCAAAGAAATCAGAATGTGGGTGGGGATGACTGAGGAAGGAGTGGGGAGGATTTCATTAGCACCTTCCTCCCTGTCTGAGGGTTAATGAAAAAAGAAACAAACATTCTTTACAAATCCAAATAGTCTCCTCTCTTTTATGAAAGAAATATAAGAAAATCTGATATTTGCCTACCAGTGCCTACTACGATTGAATTACGTAAGAAAAAGACTCCTTTCCTGATGTAATTCCGTCCAGGCTCATGGATGCTGGCTGGCAGGGAGTGACTAGAATAGGAGTTAATATTTCCAGTTAGCCGTGCATGTTGAATTGGAAGGCATGAATTCTCTCCCCGGAAGATGTGCCCCTCACTATTTCTGTCTGGGTCCCGAGGATGGTGGGTTTTCTTCCCCTGTGCTTTCAAAACGAAGGATTTGTGGCACACTCACCATCTTTCTGGCCACGGAAGGCCAGGACAGTATCCCTCAGGGGAGAGCACATAGTTTTGGGACATCTGACTCTCTTATATTGCATACTGAGGTACTAATATCAAAACAGACTGCTTGTCGTTGCACGCTGGGGCAGTGCTTTTGTTGGCTGCCGTGGCTGAAACGAAATGGGCAAGCTGTAGTCCGCTTGGCATCAGAATGGGCTGAGGGAAGCTGGGAGACCAGAGTCAGACTGTGAGTGCAAGTAACAGCCAATGGTTAACTTCCTTTTTGTGTGTCACTTGGCAGCGATGAGACTGATGGCGATTTTTTTTTTTAACGTGGGTGAGAGTTCAGAGCCCTGGGAAGAGTCGTAGATGCTGTTATTGTGCTTCCTCATACAGTTGACTTGTGTTGATTTCTTGAGGCCACTACGGCTGTTCCAAGTGGCAGCTTCAGGAGCTGTATACATGGCCATCGGACTTCGGATGAAAAAGGTAATCAGACGAGAGGTGATCCACACAAAATCTTGCTGCTGGTCACGAGGAAGTCACAGGGAAACCAGATTCTTACAGAAGGCAATAGAGCCAAAGGATAATAATATATGCACGTGAATGGATGCTCCCTTGTATGCAGGCACCAAAAGATATTTATAAATTATTGCTCCTCCACATCCCTCGTCTTCCCATCAAAGACTCAAATCAGTTTTAGACTGTCTGGAAAATGCAGGGCTGAAATAGCCAGACTGAATTCAGATGAAATTACCTTCTGCTTTTTTGGGAGGTTGTTGCTCTTGGGTTAGTTGTATTATTTTCATTTGAAGATTTATTTGGAAGACAATTTGGGAGAATTTCTAGTCTCCCTCAAGACTTCCCTCCCAGTCCTCTGTTTGCAAAGAGCTTTCCCCAAAGGCGAAAAGAGTGAGTTGCCATCTTGAGGAGTGAATTGTATGTTTAGTGAACACCAAATGGTCTCAGAGTTACTCTAGAATTTTCAAAATATCTAGTTGCTTTTCAAAACTATTTATTCCCCTAACCATTTGTCCAGGATATCAGTAGAATGACCAACTTCTGACAACCTTAAAAGCAGGGAAGAAAGCTTAGAAATAGAATACCATTTGTCTGGTAATTAGAGTGTATCTCTTAAGAGTTCGAGAGAATGCTGATTAACCTTTCTGTTCCCACATTCTCACATAAAATTAGCACACCTTTTAAATTATTATCTAGTATTTAAACACATATTTTTGAGTCTTAGTGCAACAGGTTCTGGAGACAGTAAAAGTGTGTTATAGATTTCTGAAAAACTTCATTTTTCTTACATTTTAAATGTTCTGTTTGTGCAAAATTTCGAGAATCACCATAAGGGCTTCTTTGCATTTTTAATTTAGTAACTAACATATGAATAAATTTGCATATTAATTAGTTGCAGATTAAATCATGCATACATAATTGCCTCCTTACTGTGTTTAATGTTTGTCAAAATCTCCAGCCTGGTTTGATGGATGTCGTATGAAAGATTACAATTTGATGTACCCTTGGAAGTATTTACACCAATAATGCAAGATTCTTAATAGCAGAATTCTTTAGTTATATACAGTTACTAATAAACATGTAAGATAGGTACATGTCCCTTTGACTAAAAATTTTTTTTGCACCAAATCATTTACTATTCATAATCATTAATGCATCTCCTAATTATACAGCATATGTCTGTTAACCCTTTCATTGCCAGCCTTCGAGTGATAGCTTTTTTTCTTTGCCCCTTAAAGAAACCAAATAATTTGATAGTGTTCTGAAATTACTACATCTCTTTTTCTTTATTTCTCTGCTAGTATACAGACAAACATCCTTTGGCACTTACTTTAACATAAAACTAAGAAGGAATATGACCACTTCGTATTTTCCAGTTAAAGACCAAAAAATGGCCCATGTGCACACATTTTGTAGCCGGTGGGACTTTGCCTCTCTTTTATTAATGCTGAAAAGAATTCAGACATTTTGAATACTTCATATTAAATGCTAAAATATATATATATATGTAGGTACATATATATGTATTTTACATGATGTATATAATATGGTATATATACACACACATTCTATTTAGGAGGATAATTGTAAGATATGTAAAATTACTTAAGTTGTATTTTATTCCATTTGAATATTGTCATGCCTTTAATGTTTTCTCATCAACTAAAGGATGAATGTGACTTTTTTGTGTTATGACTTAGATCTCTGCAGCAGAAACTGAGTACATGCTCTTGCTATGACATAGTTAAAAAATACATATGCCAATAAGTGTTCTTTTTAATTAATTTCTCAGGTATTTAATTTTTTAAGTTTTATTTTACTTATATAAAGAGAAGTCCAACTGGCATGTTTTTTTTCTATTTTGATGTCTAAGCTGCTTATCACACTGTATTACCCTGCATTAATGAGTATTCCTACTGTGCAAAATTCTATCAAAAATGATGGTGTGAATGTCATTTTTAATTGGAAGTTTATACAGTCAAATTTATAGTACACAACAAAAAATATGTACATAGTTCTGCTCCAAGCCTTTTTTAGGCTATTGATCATTTTGGTTTAAGTATACATTTTTATCAGTCTGACTTGAAATGTAGTTTGAGAATCTGGACAAGTATTACCATGTTTGTATTAAAACCCATTTGGTGGAAAGAGGGCAACTAAGGCATGGGTCAATTATAATGGCTTTTAAGTATAAGAGGAGTAAATTTAGGGATTACCAGGAGCCTAATTTCAGAGATCTTTTAAACCTGTACACTTGCTAACTAATTTTTATTTTCCACGAAAGTTATTTTAGCTGATTTCTATTTTATTGTCCAGTGCCTTGAATTTATATGCTTAGTAAAGACAAAGGCAAAAATGTATCCAAAGCTTAAGAAGCTAATTTTAAATTTGATTTTTACATGGGAGAAATAGTACATCCTGGTCTCCTAGCTCAGGATCATTTTTCTTTTCCTAATCACAAGGCACAATGAACTATTCATTGATTTAGCAAAACAGTCTTTTGCAACACACAATATTGCATGAAATTATTTAGCAAACAGGAAAATGAAATGTAAGCTGCAAAACTTATAAAAGGAAGCAAACAGTCAGACCTGAAACATCATATTTATCCACAGCCATTGTGCCTAGGTAATTCAGGGCATATGGTATGTAAATGATTTTTGGAGGTCCTTGCCAAATCTACACACGACGGGATAAATTAAGGACAGGTTTCCCTGGATGTCAGTCCTACAATTGTGGCCACACACTCTCTGCGCTGATGTGTTTGTTCTTTTCTTGTCTTTCAGCAAGAGCACCACACAGCATTCAATGGCTAAATCTGGTACTCTTCCGGCTTCTCAGACATTATTTTCAATTTCTAAGAACTGATTTTATAATTAAATTAAAAATGTAGTACTAGTGCCAAAACTTCCTTCTACCCCTATGTTTAAAAAGTAAGATCCTAATATTTCATCATTATGTATTTAGATATATTTGGATATTAACCCATTTTCATGTCTATCTTAAACAATGGAAATTATGTGCCTCTTAGCCATTGAAGAAAGGTGTTACTAAGTAGTGACTTTTAGGATTAAGATGTTTTCTAGAAAATTACTAAGTAGTGACTTTTAGGATTAAGATCTTTTCTAGAAAAGGCAGTGAATTATTTTAAACAGTTAATAGTTTTAGTTCCAAGTTAGCCCAGTCATAATTTATGAATTCAACTTGAATAACTCAAATTGCTAGTATCAGGTGTTCTTAAATTATTTTGAAGCCTGTGCTCTTTTTCTAGAAGGATGAAGGCACTGTCCACTTCTTCCATATAAAGGAAGTTTTAATTAGCCAAGAGTTTATATTATTTCCTTTTTTTTTGAAATGAATTTCTTTTCTGGGCTGAGTGTCTTAGCCCATAGTTTTTAATACTTTAAATTAAGAACCATTCGATTTACCTTGTATCTGCAGATTTTCACTGGATATGAATGCAGACCTTTTCTACTGTGATAAATCATTGAAATATATTAAATAGTGCATTTACTCTGAAGACTCCATTCTAAATACAAGACTTAGTGTTATTAATAAAAGTTATTTCAGGGTCTTTTTGAAGTATTTAGAGTGTGATTTAGGATGTTACATTGTTTTTGTTATTAAGAATAATGCTTTTAATTATTCCAGTAGCTATTTTTTTTAAAGACAGTGCTCGTAATATTACGGTTGTATCTGAATTAAGAGTTTAGCCTCTGTCCCTACCATTACAATTTCACTTTTGAAACAGAAATAGCCTGCTAGTTACTATATGGAAAATGAAATTAGGCTCAGTCTTGTCAACTGATGTGTAAATTGGGTAGAGTCAAGGAAAAAATTGCCCTTGAGATCAACATAAATCAATACCACTCGACAGAGATCCAGTCTAAAAGCCACGCAAGTGGTCGTGGTTTTGGAGGAGTTCATATAATTATCATGCAGTTCATAGCTTGTGAACTTGGACAAAGTTTTGAGCTGACTATTCTGTTACTATCCCTTGGTTCAGTGAAACCACTTTGCACAGCTGTGCTCCCAGCTCAAGAGAGAGCAGAAACAATATTCACTGGAAAATAAGCCCAGTCAGCCTTCCAACTTTATTGGGAACTTGCAGCCTTGAAAACAACAAAATGGATAACCGCAGTTGAGATTATGGAGTCCAGATTAAAGGTATTACACAGTAGGGTGGCATGTCCCGTGTTTACTTACATGTCACAAGCCCTGTGAATTCCAACCTGTTAAGCATTATAGCCACTGATTGAGTTTGGGGTTTTAAATTTCAGTCATTGGCCCACATTTAAAATGAAGCACTTTTATTCTAAGGTGTATTGGGAAAAGTGAAGGTGAGCTGAGGGTTTTATTTTTTAACTTATATTTTTAGGATCAAGAGCTAGGTAAGAAAGATAAAACATCTCCAGTGTTATAAGTCTGTTTTCTTGCACTATATGATACAAAATGACTTAGCAGTTTTATTTATTTTTTTTAGAAAGAAAAGAATATGAACAGAGAGATGAATGAAATTTGCATTTCTACAGACAACCATGCATTAGCAAATTTAAGATTCTGGCAATATTCTTACAAACATCTGAAAATTGGGAGCTTGAAAGGAAACCCAGACAGATTTGTAACAATTGCATTGCTACCAGGCGTCTCTGTGATGATCTCAGTAAGTTAGATAACTTACAAGAAAGGTATAAACAACTAAAGTGCTCAGTTATTTTAGTATTGCTTTCAGACAGAATTTCTTCCTATTTAAGGATACTGAAAGTGTATTAGCTATATATTATACTTGGTAAATTTTAGGTAAACCTGACACATTAAGCTTGTTTCGTGAAAAGATACGGCGTCTGTGAATACAGATCTCAAACATATTTCAAACCAGTTTTTACAAAATGTTAGTGCCTTTCTCTTAGCCATTTTAGTCAACAAAATTTGATTGTATGTTACAGAGATAGCTGGAAACAAAGAATGTAATTTCTATCAGATTGTAAAACGGGGTCTATAGTTCCCCAGTGGCTAAAGAACCCTGATGTCAGCCAGAAGATGTGGGGAGAGATGGATGATCTTACATCATCATATACCCATCTAGCTTTTGATCAGCTTAAGGTTCAAGCATCAAATTAAAAAATTCATCAAATACTTACTGCACATCTCCTCTGTGTCAGGTGCCCGGAGGGTACAAAGCAGTGGACCAGAGTTCCTGCCATTGTGAATATTTATGTGAAGATACACATGGTTGCAAGTAGTTGTCCGAGCAAGAGTTCATTTTATGGGTCCCGGCATCACTGACCTACCTTGTAGACTAATAACTATAAAGATGATGGTCCTTAAGAACCTAACAGTTGATGTAATCACACAGTCTGTGATAATAATGTAGACTATAGAAATGAAATCAATTACAGGATTTACTACGATTGTAGGTGAGTTTATCAGCATTTTTGTTAAATGAAACAAATAACATTTTTTAAAAGATTTTTTTTTCCTGTTGCACCTAAAATCTAGTTAAATGGAGCGTGTGGGAAAGGACACCAAAAATAGTTAAATATGTGGAAATGACATGGAAAGCACTTGCTTCTTTGTTTTGTTTTTTTCCACATCATATGGAAATAATTCCTAGCCATAAGAGAATATGTTGTTCTTCCAGAAAATGTTTATGAAATTGAATCTTTAAAGTAAAATATAGATTCAATAAGTAGGGGGTACCAAGACAAGTGAAAGAATCCATGCGACAGACAAGTCTGCCTCACCAGGCTGAGTGGCAGAGCAGGATCAGCTCTCACAAGTGACAATACATGTATCCATTTTTATGTCTTTGGCATATTGTTGATACTATTAATTAATCCATTGAGAAAATAGCCACAGGTACAAGAGAAAGGAAGATAAATTAGATCCTCCAAGCCCCCTTCTGTGAAGTGTTTATGTAAACGAATATGTTCTCTGCCAGCCCAGCAAATAAAGCTTGGTCCATCCCTAATCTTCAGCAGTTTATAATCCAGGTGAGGGAAGGGCCAGGCTCATAGAATCAATAATAGCAGTTAGAACATATGAAAACTAGGGGAACAATTCATGATAGTATGTGTGTGTGAGTGGGTGTTTTATCAATATAAAATAGCTATTTTATACTATACTTGAACATTTTTGTCTAATAATGGGCTCATTTTTCCATTTCACGAAGACTTGATTTATTCTTAATTTGAAGTTACAGCTGGCTATAATGTGTTTTTCTGACAACTCTGGACCTGATGATTTCTGTCATTGTGGGAAGGAAGGAAATAAATCTCTTTTTGTTCCTCATTCACTCAGTGAGCAAAATGTGATTGAACTCCTATTATGAACCTATCCCATTGTGAGAGGGAGGAACAGAGGAAGTTAAATCACAATCTCTGCTCTTTAAAAATTTACAATATTTGGGGACACTAAAGCAGATACAGGATTTATTTAGGAACCATTGATGGCATTGAACTCTTACCAGAGGACCGTTCTGAAACGATCCTTGTCTGGAAGGAACGACAGAACTTGATCCTGGGTCTGAGGCACAGAGGTGACAGAGGAAGACAGAGGCCCGATCACCGGCGAGCGTCCATCTGTCTGTCTGTCTGGCTGGCAGCTCTGAGCATCTCTTCCCTACCGTTGAGCTTCTGCTTGTCTAACTGCATAACTAACTTGATTTCTCTTTATTGTCAAGGGTTGGTTGTCCAGAGATAGCTCATTATAATTAAAAAAACAACACAGAATTTCAAAGATGGAAAGAAACACTGTTATGATTACAATTTAACGCTTATTGGCAACACTTTCTTATGAAGAAGTAAATGGAGATTTCATCCCCATGTACTTACTTGGTTGGAGAATCAGAAGCTTTACCTTTTTCGAAAGTCATTAAGACAATGAAAAAGACAATTTAATTAATAAAATTTATTTAAATTATTGTTTTTTAATTTTTCAATTACTGTTGACATACAGTATTATATTAGTTTCAGTTTACACTCCAGTGATTGGACATTATATAACTTACATTTTACTTATTTTATGTTTAATACTTATCTTAAAATTGAGTCATTTGTTTAATAATTGTACTAATAATGGCTCTGCAGAGATACTTCACTCTGAGAAAGCCTATGGGCACAATAATTTTAATTTTTTTAAAACATACTTTTTATTTCAAAAAATATGTGAAGTTGATCAGTTAAAGATTAACATTGCTAACAAGTTGGAAGGACACAGCCCATGCATGAAGTGAGAATGGCGTGAGGAACTCTTGTGTTTACTGTGTTTCTATACCCTGTCCTTGCACGTAGTAGCTCTTCTATATGGTGCACTAAGCGGGGAGGTGCCCACACCCTGCCAAGAACATGGCGTGCAGGCTCCGAACAGGTGACCAGAACATGCCACATTCTGTAGTAAAGGAAATGTCCAACTGCTGATGAAGATGGAAACGTTAACCTCTGTGGGATTTTGACTGATATTAAACAATTTATAAGTTGCTTTATGTTCAGAATGCGCTTGATAATCATGTTCAAAGAAGGCTGACATTTTGGGAAACAAGTACCCTTGTCAAACAAATAGAGGCAATTTTCATGCCTCTCGTTTGAAAGCACCATATTGGCAGTTTGGCACTGTTACACTTAATGCTAGATAAGACTATGAAGACATCTTTTTTTTTTTTTTTTTGCATTTTTCTGAAGCTGGAAACAGGGAGAGACAGTCAGACAGACTCCTGCATGCGCCCGACCGGGATCCACCCGGCACGCCCACCATGGGGCGATGCTCTGCCCACCAGGGGACGATGCTCTGCCCATCCTGGGCGTCGCCATGTTGCGACCAGAGCCACTCTAGCGCCTGAGGCAGAGGCTACAGAGCCATCCCCAGCGCCCGGGCCATCTTTGCTCCAATGGAGCCTTGGCTGCAGGAGGGGAAGAGAGAGACAGAGAGGAAAGCGCGGCGGAGGGGTGGAGAAGCAAATGGGCGCTTCTCCTGTGTGCCCTGGCCGGGAATCAAACCCGGGTCCTCCGCACGCTAGGCCGACGCTCTTCCGCTGAGCCAACCGGCCAGGGCTGAAGACATCTTTTTAAGGCAGCTTTGCCCAACGCAAAATGAATGCAGATAAGACCATTACTGCCGGATGACTTTTGGACACTCTTCATCTATACCTGATAGGGTTGGGCTAATATTATAAGTCAAATTTTATCAACATTAAATTTTGTGCCAAACGGTATCGATTTTAATGCTGTTTGTGTTCAGTGAAAGCTGATGAATTTATTTGTTTTATTTATTAGTAGAAGACCAGAATTTTCCTTAATCGCAAGTCCTAATTTTACCCTTTAGAAACAGTCTCCCGGGTTACTCATGCCGTCTGCAGTAAGCCCTGTCTTTAGGATGGGGATGCTCAGCCGGCTCACCTGTCTTCTTCACGGTGTCTCAGTGTTTATGTGCAGGATAGACATTTAAGTGCTTACGATTGACAGAACAAAGAGATCATTTATTTGTAAAACTAAGTAGTTAAAATTCAAGGTCATTTGGAGTTAAAGAATAGCAACTTTTCTGTCAGGAATAGACCAGTAACCAGCCTAAGCTTTAGACTATGGGTTGACCTTCAGGGAACTTGAATCTCCCTCTCTTTTGTCCTTGAAATACCATTAATTCTTCCTCAAAGTGGGGTTTCCAGTTACACAAAAAATAGTTTGTGCAGAAACTTTATAAAACAGGAATTTTGAATAGGCATTTTAATAGCAGATGTACATAGGATGCTAATTTTATTTGGTCATTTACTTTCATTTAAATTTTTTAAAATTCTTTTTACCTACACTTTTTATTCTGAGTGTTCATCAGAGATAGTCATTAAAGTATTTGAAAATTGTTTGTTCTCTGCTCAGCAATTTGTTGTTCCACTTGCTCAAGAATGTCGAACAATTAAATGTAATCAACAGTTAGTAACCTCAGGAAATTGTTAGAATTCCCACCCCAAAGAGAGTTAACAAACCCTAGACAATTATCCTATTTAGAATCAAAATGATTTTCATTGTGATATTACATTTCCCTTTGATCATTGAGCAATGCTTTGAGAAGCCCAGTGTTTATTCGTAAATTTTAAAAAATTGTGTACATCCTGTGCCCAGATTCCAATCTGCTTCATCAATCCACTTTGTCAAAAATGTCTCAAATGGAATCCTTCATCCAGACAAACAAACATACCCAGGATTTCCCCTTTTTCGGGAATTCATTTTCACACGTGCATCAATTTGACGGAAAAAACAGTTGTCCTCTTACTCCATTCTATTCAGGTGATTGTTTGTGGTCAGCCCACTAGCTCTCTTCATCTAGGAAGTGCAGCAATCTGAGTCAGCTTCCTCCATCTCTGTTTTTATATTGTCCAGTGTGATGCTTCCTCATTGTACCAAAATAGAAATGGTTTGTTTTTGTATCGAACTTGGACACTGACTAATACTCTGGGTTAAAGTAAAGGATTTTTGTTTTCCCCAAAGAACATTCTATTTATCCCAGGGGAAAGAGATTAATGTCCTGGGGAAAAATAAGAAACATAATAAAGTCTTTTCTCCTTATCTAAAATATCTCTTTTAGTTGTCAGAAGTGTCACTTACATTATCTTTTTCTAATTTCATGTTATCTGAAAGATGTGGTAAAAGAATAGATTAATGACTTTTGCAATTATAGATCTTTGCATGAAATTAAGGAAGAAAGAAGTGCACTTCAGTTTGAATCATGCATGCAGTTTCCATTACAATTAAACACAAACATGTATATTTTCTAGTCTTGGCAACTTACTATTTCACCTCACCAGATCACGCATGCCAATGGATAAATGTTCCCCAGTCTGTAGGGTAATGCCATTTTATATTTCTGGCTTGTAGAATTACATGTTATATTCATGTGGGCCTACTCAATGTATTCTTTACCATAGAAATAAAAAAATATATAGAAAAATAGGAAAATAACAAATTACAGAGAATTTGGCTTTTTTTTTTGCACTTATTTTGCATGCTCTGTATGTCAAGAAAACAATATGTCTGGGTGAGTTTTTATAATACCTTATAAAACAAAATGGGCAACCTCCTCTTTTTTGTAAAAAAAGAGAAATACTGCCACAGAAAGGTAGAAGTCAGATATTTAGAGAACAAAAGTATGGTTAAAAAAAATAGACCACATTGCTTACCTTTGTAATCAATGTTAATTATAATATAATCAATATGACTATAAGCCATCTGAGAAGCCAGAAAGAAAATGCATATTTGATCATCTGATAAACCATTTTGGATGTCTACTATGAATCCAGGCCACATAAAAGCAGCCAATTCAAGATAACGATAGGAAGTTACTGATAAAACCACAAATATAAGTTAGATTTCACACACTATGCTGATATTTTGATACTTTCTTGTGATCAAATCAACCAAACTAAACTTGTCTGTGTTTGAACCATAAAATACTTCATGCTATTATTCCTGATAATATTTAAATGATGCTCAGAGAATAAGATTAAGCCACTTAGAATGTTGAGATGATTTATATTTTCTCTCAGTTCTTCATGTTATATGGACTTACTTAAAATAACCTTTTTATATTTATCTGACAAGTATATTTATATGGCATAAATATTTTCTCCAGGTATATGTGTATTTTAAAAACTGCTTTAAGACAATTAGGATTCCAATAGAAGCAAATCAATTTTTTAAAAAGTTAAAAGCTGCTAGCTTATTAAGAGAACAGCCTTTACATTCTAAAGATCTCAGTACAAAGAAATATAGAAATGGACATGTAAGAAGTTTGTTCACTACTAGCTTGCAAGGCTATTCCAAGTTATGGTCATCAGATTAAAAGTTATTTTTACTGTGTGTGTGTGTGTCTGCATCCTTTTTTTTTTTTTTTGATAATTAAATCTTTTATGAAGTTACAGTCAGTCATACATAATAAGGGATTTTATCACTGCAGTTGCTTAACTTATAGTTTAGGATGGATATTAAATATAATCTCTCCTGCCCTGGCCGGTTGGCTCAGCGGTAGAGCGTCGGCCTAGCGTGCGGAGGACCCGGGTTCGATTCCCGGCCAGGGCACACAGGAGAAGCGCCCATTTGCTTCTCCACCCCTCCGCCGCGCTTTCCTCTCTGTCTCTCTCTCTTCCCCTCCCGCAGCCAAGGCTCCATTGGAGCAAAGATGGCCCGGGCGCTGGGGATGGCTCTGTGGCCTCTGCCTCAGGCGCTAGAGTGGCTCTGGTCGCAACATGGCGACGCCCAGGATGGGCAGAGCATCACCCCTTGGTGGGCAGAGCGTCGCCCCTGGTGGGCGTGCCGGGTAGATCCCGGTCGGGCGCATGCGGGAGTCTGTCTGACTGTCTCTCCCTGTTTCCAGCTTCAGAAAAAATGAAACAAACAAACAAACAAAAAAATATATATAATCTCTCCTTAGATATAAGCTATTACCATTTATTTAAACATTTTTAATATAGCAATCCATGTATATGTTACTAACTAAACACCAGCATTAATTTAGCTTAGGAATTAAATTTCTTGTTTATAGTGACTCCTACTGGAGAATATAAAACTCTGAAATTGTTTAGCTCCTAAATACATTAAACTCAGTAATACCTCCTTTTTTCAATAGATAAGGGTACTTTAAATAACCTTCTTTCCTTGACTTGGCAAAATTTACTTTTCACTTATGTTTAAATATGAGCATAGACTTTGATACTAAAACATCAACAGACATTATATTTTAAGTACACGTATGCTATTTATGCCAGTATTGGTGTGTACTCCAAAAAGTTGTGTGAGTTGATAGCTTTGCTTAGTAGTGAAGACTTTAGAATGGTATTGTATTTTTATAATTTGTTTTCATTTTAATAGACTTCTGTTACCTCAGTCTGTTTTAGATGGAGATTGTTCTTCCACTACTTTTTAAGGCATTCCTACATAGAGGAAACAGAAGAAGAAGAACTAGGAAATGCACTCTCACTTGTAACACACCTCTGAGATGCTGAACTAGGTGTCTTCTCATTTATGCCTCAAAAAGAGTGCTTGTGTTAAGGTGAAGGAACTAAAACTCAAACCTGTAAGATGTCTGGGCTATAGAGTAGCAAGTTTGTGATTCTCATACAGGTAAGTCTGAGACTCAAGTAAAAACCCTTGGTATTTTATAACTTTGCTCACATGATTCCACTGTCTTAGTAACTTTGTGGTCTGTGGAATGTCATGTAGGGTCTTTGTGCCTTAACACTGTCTCTTTAGAGTAGGAATGAGCATATCTATCCACAAGTACCATTATGAAGACTAAACAAATGTAGGAAATTGCATATTCTTTAAATTGTATTTGTGTCATATGTATGAGTCAGATAACTTTTTTATTACCAACATTTTTTGATGGGGTAGATATTTACCTAAAGTGGTTATTTGATTTATAGGTTTGTTTATTTTCATTATATTATGTAATCACTATATCTATGATTACCTCTTTTTT
This sequence comes from Saccopteryx bilineata, assembly GCF_036850765.1. NCBI lineage: Eukaryota > Metazoa > Chordata > Mammalia > Chiroptera > Emballonuridae > Saccopteryx > Saccopteryx bilineata. The sequence goes on from NC_089500.1 coordinate 16,084,720, forward strand.
GGAATGTTAAGTTATGCTAGACAAAGGGGAACAACATTATAGAAGTAAGCTAGTATTATATGAAAAAAATTAGATGTTAAATGACTGTAACAAAAATATGTCGTTTTCGACTTCTACCAAGTTATATCCTGGGGGGATGACATTTCCTCTATGTGTTCATTCATTCATTCATTCATTCAACTATTTTATTAAACACTTGCCTTATTCAGGACAGTGTGCAGGATAAGCTCTGCATGAGTTTGTGCATGTGTGTGTGTGTGTGTCTATTAGGTTTATTTTGACTTTGCAGTAACTGCATAACGTTGCAGTCATTATTCAGACAAAAGGTAAAATTTACTTCAATGAGATCTGTGTTTGGAAGAATAGTTCAGTCACTTACTCTGCAATGGTTTGGTGTCATATTGTTTAACCTGTGTATAATTGCCCCTGCTTCACAATTTACACATTTGTCTTTAGTCTTATTCTTTAATTTTATTCAAAGTAGAGGTTCCCTCTCCTCAACTACGTGGTCAGTTCTCTGAGGGCAGGAGAAATGTTGTATGTGTGACTGACTCCTGCACATGTCCCAGGATGGGCCACGTTTTATTACTCAAATTGCTGTACAATTTTAATATTTACTTGTTTTTTTAATGCAGTCGTTCTTTTATTCAGTTATTCAGCAAGTTAATATTAAATGTCTGTCCTTGGAGGTGAAACTTGACACATGCACTGGAGATTTCTGGTCAGATACTCCCCAGATTTCTCCTGACTGCTCTAGATATGTGTCCCCACTTTCACCTCAGATCTACCTGTCTAGGCATTGTGGAGTCACAGAAGAACTATAAACTTTAGAGTGTAGCAGAAGGTAAAAAGAATGGGGATGTATTTTAAGTGTCCAGTACTTCTACCAATAATTTTACCAGTAGAATTTTTTTTTCATAAAGGGCAGAAAAAACGCACCTGGCCACACTGCCTGCTCTTACTGTCATGAATGGTGTTTGTGGCTAACTACCAGCAAGAGTGCTGGCTCACTGTTTTGTGTGGCTAACCTCCATTCCTTATCATTTAAGTGATAACAGGGGACCCTTTGCCTGGCTCATGCCAGTTAGGTGACTTGCTCAATTAGGTGCATTTAAACAAACAACAGATCAGGACAGGGTCTCTTAAAAATGGGCTGTTATAATTAAGATATCTTTTAAAATTATTATGGACCATGTGGATTTTTGTACATAGCTTCAGTTGTTCTTCTGCTTCTGTGCTAACTCTCGATGCATCACACTAAAAATTTATCATGGGTGATATTTCTGTCATAGAGATAACTTCAAAGTCTGAGTTTGCAGAAATACCTCAGTTTATAAGCCACTGTCTTGTGTTCTGTGATTGAAATGTACTCCAAGGTCAGCAAACCAACACCCGAGCGAACATCACTGGGTGATATGTTTAGTGTCTCAGCAGTCATAATAAATATATCACCTTTCAAAGGATTGTCTACTTATTAATAATTGCATATTTGTGCTTTTGAAATTTTAAGATTCATTTTCATTAGTTAATGAAACCCGGAAGCTTATCATTCTGGTCTCATTTTAATATTTTGAGTCCCGTGTGCTGATTTGTTAGGGTTTAAAAATCTCTTTCACCTTATCAGATTAAAAATATTTATGCACATGTTAACAATATATTTAAAAGCAGTGAGAGTTTCAATTTTTAAAATATTTATCGTATCATTAAAATATGAAAATTTTATACTTACATAATTAATTCAAAAGCATTTTAAATATGTAAGAAAAGGCATTTACTGTAGAGGAAGCAGAATGGTTGTTTATAAAAATAACTAAGACATCTTTCTAGCAGTTCATCTATAAAAAGTTAGG